>NC_140583.1:624896381-626253881 GCF_964204655.1 Triturus cristatus | reverse complement strand
CTATGCCTACAGCAGAGGTCTTCAAACTTTTGGGTGCCGAGACCCCCCTGTCAACATTTTCAGTCGTAAGGACCCCCTCCTGACAAACATTTCTAAACCTGTAGGTAGGGCTTCTGGAATTACGAGGCAGGTGAGGACCAAATTACACGACAGGCTTGACTAAATTGTGTGGGAAGAAAATTTAAATAATGTTATGTGATGCCGCGTTATTTTGGGATAGAATTGCTTCATTATTTTGACATTTTTTGCACACAGTAACACTGAGGAAAGATTTCACCCCATCAGTACCAGTTTATAACCAAAATACAGCAATTAACATCAGAAAGATGTCTAGTCAACCTTTGGAATGGGCCTTCCACTCCGCAGGAATACGTGCTGCCACGTTAGAAGCTCACCTGGCCCTGGCCGGGAGCAGCAGGGGTCCCTTAAAACCCTGGCAGTCTTGTGCAGAGTTAAGCAATATACCCATGCCGCTTTCCTCTCACCCCTCCATTCCATCCCTCTCTCCTCTCCCAATCCCGGATCCCTCTCTCACTTTGCAGGCAATTTTCTTTCACCCCGTTTTACAACTTCTGAACTCTCCCCATTCAACTTCTCACTTTACCCTTAATCACTTCTTGCCATTCTGTCTTTTAACAGCCCTCATCTCTAACAGTTTCTTGCATTTATCTCATGGCCTCTCTGGCCCCATCACTTCCCATACCCATCTGCACTTCTCATTCACCTCAAGTCTCTCCATTCAAATTGTTGTCTATTTGTTTCTTACACCTCTCCAGTCCCCCAATTCATCTTTCACATCTTTCCTTTGTTTTTAAACACCTTCTGGAACCAATGTTCCTCTCCCCTGTTACCTCAGCACCAGTGCTTAATTTGAGCAGGTGGTTTCCGGTGCTCCGCACTGGCACCTGATTGTGCACACTGGCACTATGACCGTCTGCCACATGGTGGCTCTGTCTGTGTAATTTAGAGATGAGCAGAACAGCTGTTTGTGAATTCAATGTAAATTAAAAACGATAAACTCCTGACATCCATGCCATTCTTATAGCTTTGGGGGCTTGAAATAGTCACACTTGTACAGTGTTATGGTTGGTAGTTGCATAGGTATTGTCATTGGCCGCACACGCAAGGCAATGGGTGGGTGGTTAAAGTTGCAGTGGCCTACTGGTGAGGTCCCTGGCAAATGTTTTATTACAAATTAATCACTGCTCAGCACCCACCTCAGTACTCCCTCTCTTCCCCTATAGCTGCTGTCCCTCACCCCTGTTGCATCAAATTACTTTTTAGGTCACAGATCATCTCTCAGCTATCTTCTCTCACAGTCTGACAGCAGCCCTCCTCTGTGCCCTCAACTTTCCCTCACACTCACTTCTTGCATATCTGCACTTCCTTCAGCACTTCACATTTCTCCTCATCCCTGAACTCTTCAATCAAATTCTCTCACTCCCTTGCAGTCCTTTCTCATCCTCTCATCTCTCCACACCGAGCACACGGGTTGGACCCGTATGCTCCTCTTGGCCTGTGCCACTCTGCTTATTGTTCCCTAATTCAGGAAGGCATGAATTGTCTGTCTTGCTGTTTTGGTAAAGGCCACACAGTTATGGAACATGCACCTTCCTTTGCTCCACCAAGAATCTATTATCCTTTAGGAAGATATAAAAACCTGCCTCTATACTCTGTAGGTCACCCCATTTGGCAGGTTCTCCTTGCCCTTCTGTATGTTTCTCATTTGCCTTCAGGCAGCAGATGGCTATTAGCCCCAGCACACCTTTTGGTAACAGTAGCGCACTACAAATGTAAATAATAATAGTAATAGGCAGAAGCATGGGAGCCACTAGACCCAACCTTCGCGGGGGGCCTACACTCCCAGGCAGGGCTGGCCATAGCACTGGTCACACACGGCGCAACAGTCTTTTTTGGTGCCCCATCCCCCGTTTCCTCCTTCTCCATAAATTCCCTCACTACCACTCACCAACAAAACACCTCATCTCTCTGTAGCACCTTTCTGACAAAATTTTTTTTATAGTGCTACTCATAGTTTACTCACACTAAGTTCTGTGATCTGCATAGTACATGTTCTTTGTAGCAGGCACATTAACCCTCTGCACTCTGTGGATGAGAAGAGTGCCCATGTAAGTGCACGGTGAGTGATGCAACAGTGTGAGAGTAGGGAAAGAGAAGTGAGTGCAGGATGAGTGAGGTGACCATATGAATTTGGGTGCGGATGTAAGTGCAGAGTGGGACGAATGAATGCATGGTTAATTATGGGCTTGTTTGTGCGAGTTGCAAATTGAGCAGTGTGGGGGCAGGTGAATGAGGTGTCACATAAGTGCAGATGAGTAGTGTGACTGCAGGCTGAGGTACAGGGTGAATAACGCAAGTGCATTGTGATTGCAGAGTGATCACTGTGAGTGCAGGGTGAGACGGTGAATGATGTGAGTGCATTGTGATCAGTGTGAGTGCATTGTGATCGCTGTGAGTGGAGGGTGAGCGTGTGAGTGGAGGGTGAGCGTGAAAGTGAAGTGTGAGAATGAGAAGTGAGTTCTCTGAATGCAGGGTGCATTCCCAGACACTTGAAGTAACTCAGCATATAATTGACGGCAGCGTAGGGTTTAAAGATATAAGTTAAACTATTGCTATTATGACATTAATCAGGGATCGAGGGTGGAGGAAATAAATAATATGCTGATCCTGCTTCACACTTCCAGTCCTATGGTTAGGGTTGCCTGCTCATTATTTTGATGTCCCAGACGGTACAAAAATAAGAAGTCACCTAAAGCTGTATATTTCAGCACTCATCTGTGCGTACTTGGAACAGCAAATATAAATAGTGATAATTAAAGGGAACAAAGACAGAAGAAAAGTCACATTACGAATGAATGCATATGATTTTATTTACAATCCCATTTAGTGTCAAGAGGAGGCCTTTGCAGGCTCTTTAAACATCAAATGGCTGGTATTTTCCTTCTTGCAACACTACTTTATATTTCTTTTCATGAAATGCATTCTAACACACTGCTGCAGTAAATGTAAAATACAAATGTAAGGAAAAGGCAGAGTTGGGGCCCAGGGGGTACTGGAACTACAAAAAAAAAACTAAGCCTCAGTAACTAGTTTACAAAAGGTATGTAAACATGCAAATGGTCTTTATCGACCTGTGAAAAACTCAGGCCTGCCGGGCTGTGCTGGAGATAAGACTGCAGACACAGCCCAGCGTAGCCCACAGCAGCTCGAGCTGAGACACACTACGGGGGAGGAGGGGGGCTGAATCGCTTGTTGTCCGATGGGCCTGGGCAGACGTGTGACCGGGAATGCGCGACCCCCTTTCCATCACTTCACGGCCCCCCTGGGGGTCGCGCCCCACACTTTGAAGACCCCTGGCCTACAGAGATAGGACATGTGAAGAAAGAAGAAAAAACGCACAGAAATAAAAAAAAGAAATGCAAAAAGAAGCAACAGAAGTCCTCAAAGACGAAGAAAAGTGCAGGAAGAAGGATAACGAGCAGAAAGAACAAACAGAAGAGCAGAAAGAAGCCTTGTTGCAAAATCATCCTGTACCCTCAACTTTTTCAGACGGATACTGGTGGTAACTGAGTCTGACTAACCAGTCCTAGAGCCAGTGCTATGTTAAAAGACACTCAGAATACAGTGAAAACACCTACATACACTAGGGAACACTATGCGTTGGGGTCCCCCTGTGATCAGCATGACCTCCTCTGTAAGCCCCTAGTATATAATAGGGCAGGGGATTAAAACTACCTCTTAAAACGCGCCACGGGGCATGTTTGCACACGTCACCTCAGGCCCCGTCCCCTCACTTCCCCACTGTGTAAACACGCCCTGTGGCCGTTTTAAGTTGGGAGATTAAGTCCCCTTGAATCCTGAGGGTCCCTAGGGTCCAACTAGCCCACTAGTTACCTCCAGTAAGCGCCACAGAGCTGCGTTGCAGAGAGATGTAAAAAGGGGAACGGCCTAGACCACCTCTCTGCAACGCAGCACAGTGGCGCTTACTGGAAGCACCTGGTGGGCTAGTTGGCTCCCAGGGTCCCTCAGGATGGAAGGGGAATTATTTCCCCAACTTAAAACGCGCCATAGGGTGTGTTTGCACATGTCACCTCAGGCCCCGTCCCCTCCCTTCCCCACTGTGTAAACACGCCCTGTGGCCGTTTTTTAAGTTGGGAGATTAAGTCCCCTTGAATCCTGAGGATCCCTAGGGGCAAAATAGCCCACTAGGTACGTCCAGTAAGCGCCATTGCAGAGAGGTGTAAAAAGGAGCACGGCCTGCACCACCTCTCTGCAACGCAGAGCAGTGGCGCTTACTGGATGCACCTGGTGGGCTAGTTGGCCCCCAGGGTCCCTCAGGATTGAAAGGGAATTATTTCCCCAACTTAAAACGCGCCACAGGGCGTGTTTGCACACGTCACCTCAGGCCCCGTCCCCTCCCTTCATCACTGTGTAAACACGCCCTGTGGCCGTTCTAAGTTGAGAGATTAACAGGCACATGCATCAAAGTGACAAATTGCGAGTCCTTATTTGCGATTTTTAAGGAATCGCAAATAAAGACTCGCAAAACGCGCTGCACCAAAAAAATAGCGAGAAAATAAAGAATCGCAAACAATCGCTAATATAATAGCGATTCCGGCAATTGCGAACTCGCTAATAGCGATTTCGCTATTAGCGAAATCGTAAATACCGAAGTCGCATTTTGATGCATCTTGATAACATCAGAACCAGGAAGTGAGCAGCTCCAGCCTCATTTTCAGTGCACAGTCTCAGGGAGAGGAGGGAGCTGGCTCTGAGAGCTGAACAGGAGTGGGAGAGAGACATTACAAACACCTTGAAGCACAACTAAATGGAAGCCTCACAAACAGCAGAGGAGAGCCAAACAGGCAGGAAGCGGAAAATAAAGTTTTCTGAAAAAGAAATTGACACCCTCATTGAGGGAGTAGTCCACAGCCATGATAAGCTGTTTGGAAAATTATCCCTAAAAGTGGCAAAGCAGGAGAAAAGAAAAATCTGGCTCCGGATCCAAAACAGGGTCAAGGCCATTGGGGTGACACACCACACCATCGAAGAACTGAAAAAATGATGGTACGACTTGCGCAGTCGGGCTAAGGTGCGCATTGCTGACCGGCTCAAGGAGGCAAAGAAGACAGGAGGGGGAACACCAACAGACACTGGGAACACTCCCATGGAGGACTTGGTCGAATCCACCATCCAGGCAGAAACTGTTGTTGGTGGGACCCAGCTTGACACGTCAGGAGCAGCAAACACATCTGAAGGTTAGATGAATGCATGTTACCATTGTCCTAAAATGTAAAGGTGGAACATGACCTCAGAACAGCCCAAGTGCACACTTTGAACATCCACTACACAAGGTATTCATAAAGGGAGGTGCATTATGGGAGATGTAGTCAGGTGAAAACAGTCACAATGACAAACACACAAATCTGAGATAAAAAAACTCTAAATAGTGTAATATATTATAAATTTAATAACAAAACAAAAATTATTTTAGTGTGACATGACATCACAGACATTAATTAATGCAATTTTGCACTGTTTCACCTCACAGATGCACAACGTGTAGAAGCCGAGGATAGTGATTCCCACGACATGCAGGACACCAGCGCAGGTGAACACATGGACACACCCGTGTTGGAAAAAATTCCATCACGTGCCCCAAACTCACGCAGGGCACCTGTCGCATCACTGGTCACCATGGATTCTGATGATGAGGCTGATGCAACACCAGGTACCAGCCATGGCCAGGCCACTTCCATCCCAATACCCCAAACACAGGTCCACAGAAGCAACGTCAGAGTCCGGCGTAGAAGAGGAAAAGCACTGTGAACACAGCAGGAGGAGCAAACAAATGATGTCTGGGGTGGTCTTGAGGGACAGATGCTCCGTATGCAGCGCCTACAGACAAAAAACACATGTGCAGTGCAATTACAAATTGGCAAGATGGCAAGCAACATTGCAGTACTGTCCGATAGTGTGCAGCAACTGACCAAGGTCATGCAGGAGGGACATGTATCCCACAAAAAACACCATCGCGAACTAATGCAGCACCTCAAAATGTTTACCAAATCTAACAATAGGCTGGCCACGACAACTGCACTGCTGGCACGTAGGTCTGTGACCATGCAAACAGAAATGTGCCATTGGAGTGGGGATGTGGCTAAAGCACTGGACCAGGTGACCAATGCAGTAGAATTGCTTAATGCTTCCACAATTGCGGCCAACATTTCCACGCCGGAACAGGGTAGTGAGGGTGCCTCAAGCCTAAGTAGTTTGGCAATGCCAGTCGACACTGCAAGAAGACGCAACACACGCAGCAGTACCCCCTCCGCTTCCAACATTAGGGATGACCATGCTGGCTCTGACAGGCGTCTGGGTGTTCGTGGAAGAAAGCGCTAGACTGCCATGTAGAATTACATTTCACTATGGTGACGTAACCATTGTTGTGATCTGACCTTTTACTGACTTACAAGTAAATTTTGTTTAGCAAACCAATTATGTCCATTACACTGATCACATTGAAAGTGTGCTTCAACACTCATGTCATTCTTATTTAATTAAAGATCACTTTGATTGCAATATAAAGTTTCTGAGTCATAATTACTCACCTCAGAAATAATTTTGTGTGATGTCCAATCTCTTCCTGCGCCCTTCTGCTGCGCTTGCCCCTTGTGCTGCACGGTGGTCTGGCACTTGCTGGTTCCCATCCTCTGATTCGCTGTCAGACACCTCGATTTCCATTCCTCCCATTGTCGCAAGATTGTGCAGCATGGCACATGCTGCTACTATCTTGCAGCATTGTTCAGGGTTGTACTGAAGTTCTCCACCGGTCTTATGGAGACATCTGAATAGGCTCTTCAGCAGCCCAAATGTGCGCTCTATGATGTTCCTTGTTGAAATGTGTGCTGCATTGTATCTCTGTTGATTGGCAGATGTGGGATTGAGGTAAGGCGTCATGAGGTAATTACGCAAGGCGTATGCGCTGTCACCTACATGTATGGAAGCAAAGGGTCAGTGGCAGTTTGACATTGACATACGTACAATGACTGTGAGAAACAATTACACATATTTACCAAGCAGATGTCCTTCTCCAAATTCTCCCCTGACAAGACGGGTGTGTATGCCACTTTGCCTGAATATATAAGAATCATGTGCACTCCCGGGAAATTGCGCAACTATGTCAGTTATTATGTTTTTGGCATTGCAAACAACCTGAATATTGAGGGAATGGTAACATTTCCTATTTCTATATAAATATTCCTGTGCTGCAGGGGGACATATTGCCACGTGGGTGCAGTCAATACAACCCAAAACATGTGGGAAGCGAGCTATCTGGTAGAACTCCTGTTTAGTTTTCGCTACGTCAAGCGCGGTGGTAGGGAAATTGATGTGTGACCCGATCACGGCCATCATGGCATCAAGGAATGCTTTGAATATTCTTGAAAGTGCGCTTTGTGACACACCTCCCGCTACAGCAATGACTCCCTGAAAACTGCCTGACGCCAGAAGGTGTAGGCAACATAGGACCTGCACATGCATTGGGATAGCATTGGTCCCACGTGTCTGTCGTTGCAGAATGGGATCCAATTCATTGATTAGATCATGGATCATTGCTGCATTGAGACTATACTTATCGTATATCTCATCCTCTTGCTGTCCTAGCAAAGTTATGCGGACTCTGAAAATGCGCTCATTTATTCGCCTCCGTCTGTGTGCAGCAGCCTACAGCCTCATGCTCCTCCCCATCAGGTAAATCCCTGCCATTGTGAAATGTGCTAGCTCATTCTGGGTGTGTTTAAATAGGTTTTAGTTGATTTTCAGCTGTATCTGATTTGCACTCATGATTACCACCTGGTTGTGATCCTTCTTATTTTGCTCTTGCAAAATTGCGATTTTTGGGTAAATCGCAGTTTGTGATTTTTCATGCATATTATTTGCGATTCTTTATTTGCGATTCGCTATTTGGGAGATGCAAATACCGATTCGCAATATGATTCGCAGAATGTTTAGCTATTCTTTATATTTGCGAAAACCTGTGTTTTCGCAAATATACAGTTTGATGCATGTGCCTGTATGTCGCCTTGAATCCTAAGGGTCCCTAGGGTCAAACTAGCCCACTAGGTACCTCCAGTAAGCGCCACAGAGCTGCGTTGCATAGAGGTGTAAAAAGGGGCGTGGCCTCAGAACACCTGTCTGCAACGCAGCTCCCTGGCGCATACTGGAGATACCTGTTGGGCTAGTTGGCCCTCAGGGACCCTCAGTATTGAAGGGGAATTAATTCCCCAACTTACAACTGGCCAGGGGGTGCGTTTGCAGAGTGCTGCAAGGAGGGGGCGTGGCCTCCAGCGCGATGCCGGTCTTTTATTTATTTTATTTTTTTAAGAAGGAGGGCTGTGTGGCCCCCCTTCTTTTTCTAATTTACTGGCCCTGGGGACCCCATCCCCCAGGGACTGCACCCTAATTTTTTTTGTTGAAATAAATTAATTTGGCCCTCAATCGGCCCCGGGGACCCACACCCCCGGGTCATGGGCTTTTTTTTTTTTTTTTTTATTCTGTAGGAGGGGGCTGCGTTGCCCCCTTCCACAGGCCACTTATGGCCCCGGGGACCCCATCCCCCGGGCCGGCCTTTGTTTTTTATTATTTTAAAAAAATATATATTTACAGAAACACCTAGGACATGCTGGACAAACCGTATGTACCTATCACCATGACGATTTGCGTGATATTCATTAAAAGGCGACTATGCATAGAATGAATCCACATGAAATGTATTTACACCGCTAGTGAAGCTCTGACGTGTCTGACGCCCTATCGTGCCTAATCCCGGCGCCCCCGCCGGTGGGTACTCTCCAAGTAGACACCCTTGTCGTTTATTTATACAAACATGGGTAGCTATTGACGGGCACATTTAATATACATGCACACCAAGCCATTCAAAGGGGATTCGACAAAAATTCGACCAAACTATGCAAGAAACCCCCCTCATGGTTAATAAAACACACATCCACCGCCGGATGTGTAATACTTTTTATTTTACTCTCTGGAAAGGAGACGAACCTCACTTGAGAGTCACAGCGTGCTCCTGGCTGAGCCCAATGCTGTGTTACACCCACCAGTGCCCGCCGAGTGCCCCACACCTCTGTGTTATATTCCACCAGCTAGTGCGTATGCTATGACACTCTCTATCCCATGTGCACTGTAACACCACCCCGTGAATGTCATGCCACACTTGCCTTCGCCCGATTTTGCCCCATCTAACGTGCCTTCCTCGATGCCTATGTTATAACGCACAGCGCTATGTCATACATATTACAATCTGGGATCCATATCTTTGTCACAGTGCATATGCAACGTTACACTCCCCAGCACATATTTTATATTACAACTTTAGAGACTAGTTAGGTTACACAACACTGCCCTGTGCATATTACACTCCAAGGCGCATATCACATAGCACGCGCTAGTGCCTGTGCTATCTCGCGCTCCCCAATTAATCTGTCATTGCGCACAATGTATTGCATATTATATTTCACGCCCCGGTTCATCTTATATCACACTTTTTGGTGCATAGTTTATACCATATACTATATCTAGTTTTCATTTTCAACCGTGCTCTCAGGACTATGTTCTATATAACACTGCGTCCACCTACCCTTTTCACGGGCATTACATTTTGCGATGGGGGGTGGAGGGTCAGGGGTGTTTCTGCCAAGTGAGCCCGGAGTCACAGTCACAAACGTCCTCTTCTTCCTGAATAAAAGTGAGATTATGCTGCATACTTGTTCATATTTTAAGTAGTTCGCACAGACACACATTTTAAAAACAATAAAGTTCCTAATACCCACCTGAACAGTTAGCTTGCTGCCCCATCCACCTCCTCCCTATCGTCTGTAGTCTGAATCCATGGACTAGCCTCCTCCCTCCTGCCATGCATGGTCTGATGTGCTGCCACTGCCCTCCATTTAGCATGATGTACCAGTCCACTCCTCCTGCCCTCCATTGCCCAATTCTATGGCCCATCATTGACCTCCTGCTTAGCCTCTGTGCTTAGCTTGCTGCCCCTATTCTCCTTCCCCCTGCCCTCTGATGTCTTTGTGCATGCCCCTGCTCCATCCTTTTTGCCCACCATGTTCCATGGACCTGCCACTCCTATCTACTCTGAGTGTTCTGTTGAGCTGCCACTCCCCTCCCACCTGCCTAGCATTGTCAGATGACTGTAACCTGTCCCTGCCACCTCCACCCTGCCTTTCCACATGCCATGCCCCTATCCCCTTCCTCCTGTCCTCCATGGTCCATTTTACTGCCACACCCTTCTGCCCTCCCTGGTCTGTTGTGCTGCAACTGCTCCTCCTGCCTGCCCCGCATGGTCTGTTGTGAGGCCCCTTCCACTGAACTCTCTTGTCTGTGCCCAGGTCCTGACCCTCCCTTCTATCCTCCATGGTCCTTTGTGCATGCCCCTGCACCCTCCTTCTTGCCCATCATAGCCATTGTGCTGCCACTAACCCTCCCGCTTGCCATGCATGGTCTTCTGTGCTGCCATGGCCCCTCCCACCTTCCCTGTGTGTTCAGCTAGCTGCCCCTGACCCCCTCCCACCTTCCCTCCATGGTCTGTGTGTATGCCACCATAGTCTCATTGTTGCTCTCCATGGTGTGTCTTGTTTCTAGTGCCCATCCTGCCTGACCTCCATAGTCATCTTGCTGCTCCTGCCGTGCCCCCTTGCCCCCAGCCCTCTGTTTCCATGTGCAGACCCCTATTCCCTCCCTCCTGGCTTGTCTGTTCCATTGTAATGCCCCTGATCCGTCCGTCCTGTCCTTTATGGTCTGTTATGCTGCAGCTTTCTCTCCTGTCTGTCCATTATGGTCAGCTAGCTACCATTGCCTCTTTCCCCTCTGTTCTCTGTTGTCCATGTGCATGGTCCTGTCCCCACCCTATTGCTTTCTATGGATTGTTGTGCTGCACTCCCGTCCCGCATGCGCTGTGTGGTGTATTGTGCTGCTGCAAACCCTGATGCCTGCCCTGTAGGGTCAGTTTGGTGCACCTCTCCATGTCCCTCCTGTCCTCTGTTATCCGAGTCCATGATCCAATGTACCATACGTGCGAACATTTTGAACTTGGTAAGAGGGAGATTTTGAAAAACAAATGGGGTATTGATTTTCCCCTTTGAGTTACATTGAAATGGAGGAGATTGTAGACAGGAGACAGATCTAATAAAGCCCATTTGAGCTTAAAAACATTTGACGTTTCCTGGCTGAAATGGGTCTGTTGGCATGTATGGTTGTACTACCACTGCCTCTTCCTTCTGCCCACAATGGTCTATTATATTGCCACAGCCTCTCTTGCCAGTCCTGTATTGTTGGTTTGTTGCCCCTGCCCCCCTTTCCACTGCCCTCCATAGTCTGTTGTGCTGCCACTGCCCTTCCTGCCTGCCTGCCCAGTGTGGTCAAATTGTTGCCTCTGCACTCTCCTACCTGCCTTCAATTTTCAGAGTCCGTGCCCCTGACCTCTGCCTCTCAACAGTATCCCGAAGAACAACTAGATTGCTAACATTCTATATTTATTACAAAAGTGTGGAACGCCTGACGTCATCTTGATGTAGTCAAAACTGTAATACCTAGAGTATTTCCTTTAGAAATTACATATATGAGAGGGTCTTATTTGCATCAAAATTATGGTTAGTGCTCTAAAAAACTAAAATGAGGACATATTTTCTGAGTTTTCAAATAGCGACAAAGAACTTTTAAATTATTTGTAATCTTTATGTTTTTTTATCCAGTTGACCACTTGATTAAATGTTGCACCTAGGGGAGAGGATGTGGTGTTACTTCCAGAGCTGCAGACTTTGCAACTGGGGAACCAGGTTGGAGTTTCTGCTTCAGCTCAACATTCTGTAATTCTGGTCAAATCACTTAATCTCCCCATGTCTACAACCAAAATGAATTTGATCTTGTGTAATGCTCACGTAAAGCACTCCAATACCTGACAAGTCTGAACTATATAAAACTGCAAATACACAAAAAATAAGTGTTTTGCACACTTCTGTCATTGGGCTACATGTGGGCTACATCTGGGTGATATTTGTGCTGCATTTGGGCTCTTTTGTCTCTGGTGGCCATCTTGGGAGATTTATTTGTTATGAAGTTTCCTAATTTCCTCATTTACTGCAGTCTCCTCAGTAGGAAATGCTTTCAGTTTTTTACTTTGATTCCATCAAGAAGGTATTCAGATATGTCATAAATTTGCCATAAATTTTGAATGTTAGCACTCTAGTTGCTCATTAGATCACTGTAGTAAAGCTACTGCTCACCACGGAAGTCTGCTGCTGGTATTAAAAGTGCATGTTTCAGTCTGCATATCAGAATTTTTTTAATGAAATAGAAGAGGATTTGAGAAGTCACTCAAAATGTGCCCTAATTTTTCTTTCTTCGGCACTAATCATAATTTCTATGGCAAAATGAGCCCCCTCATTGTGTTCCTTTTTAAATTAAATGTTTTAAGTGTTACTAGTTTATTCCAATCAAGATGGCTTCAGGTGTGCCATACTTTTGTCATAAGTAAGACAGTAAGCGCTCTAGTTGTTCTTAAGAACACTCTGGGACATTCTGTCATTGGGCTATACTTGGGCTACATCTGGGTGATATGTGGGCTACATTTGGGCTCTTTTGTCTCTGGTGGCCATCTTGGGAGATTTATTTGTTATGAAGTTTCCTAATTTCCTCATTTACTGCAGTCTCCTCAGTGGGAATACTTTCAGTTTTTTATTTTGGTTCCATCAAGAAGGCATTCAGATGTGTCACACATTTGCCATAAATTCTGAATGTTAGCACTCTAGTTGCTCATTAGATCACTGTAGTAAAACTAATGGTCACCAGGGAAGTCTGTGGCTGGTATTCAAAGTGCATGTTTCAGTCTGCATGTCAGAATTTGTTTATGAAATAGAAGAGGATTTGAGAAGTCAAAATGTGCCCTCATTTTTCTTTCTGCAGAACTAATCATAATTTCGGTGGCAAAATGAACCCTCTCATTTTGTTCCCTTGTAAATTAAATGTTTTAAGTGTTACCACTTTATTCCAATCAAGATGGCTTCAGGTGTGCCATACTTTTGTCATAAGTAAGACTGTTAGCGCTCTAGTTGTTCGTTAGAACACTCTGGGACATTCTGTCATTGGGCTATACTTGGGCTACATCTGGGTGATATTTGGGCTACATTTGGGCTCTTTTGTCTCTGGTGGCCATCTTGGGAGATTTATTTGTTATGAATTTTCCTAATTTCCTCATTTACTGCAGTCTCCTCAGTAGGAAATACTTTCAGTTTTTTACTTTGGTTCCATCAAGAAGGCATTCAGATGTGTCACACATTTGCCATAAATTCTGAATGTTAGCACTCTAGTTGCTCATTAGATCACTGTAGTAAAGCTACTGCTCACCAGGGAAGTCTGCTGCTGGTATTCAAAGTGCATGTTTCAGTCTGCATGTCAGAATTGTTTTTATGAAATAGAAGAGGATTTGAGAAGTCAAAATGTGCCCTAATTTTTCTTTCTGCAGCACTAATCATAATTTCTATGGCAAAATGAACCCCCTCATTTTGTTCCGTTGTAAATTAAATGTTTTAAGTGTTACCACTTTATTCCATTCAAGATGGCTTCAGGTGTGCCATACTTTTGTCATAAGTAAGACTGTTAGCGCTCTAGTTGTTCGTTAGAACACTCTGGGACATTCTGTCATTGGGCTACACTTGGGCTACATCTGGGTGATATGTGGGCTCCATTTGGGCTCTTTTGTCTCTGGTGGCAATTTTGGGAGACTTATTTGTTATGATGTTTCCTAATTTCCTCATTTACTACAGTCTCCTCAGTAGGAAATACTTTCAGTTTTTTACTTTGATTCCATCAAGAAGGCATTCAGATGTGTCACAAATGTGCCATAAATTCAGAATGTTAGCGCTCTAGTTGCTTATTAGATCACTGTAGTAAAGCTACTGCTCACCAGGGAAGTCTGCTGCTGGTATTGAAAGTGCATGTTTCAATCTGCATGTCAGAATTTTTTAATGAAATAGAAGAGGATTTGAGAAGTCATTCAAAATGTGCCCTAATTTTTCTTTCTGCAGCACTAATCATACTTTCTATGGCAAAATGAAACCCCTCATTTTGTTCCTTTTTAAATTAAATGTTTTAAGAGTTACCACTTTATTCCAACCAAGATGGCTTCAGGTGTGCTGTACGTTTGTCATAAGTAGGACTGTTAGCGCTCTAGTTGTTCTTTAGAACACCCTGGGAAGCTGCAGTAGAACACAAAGGAATCAACTGACAGTCTCTACCCTTGTTGGATGTACATGTTTTACTGAGAATGTCAGACTTCATTCTCACATGACTGAGAAAGATAATGTGAATTTACAGAAAATATGCTCTCAGTTTAGCTTATAGATCACCTTCCAAACCTCTGTGGGAAAAGCATGAGAAAATAGGTTTCTCTCAAACATGATTCATGAAATCACAGCAGAAGGCTTTTTCACATGGTATGGTAAAATCACAATTCCTAAAATGAGTATGGTACCATCAACAAATGATTTATAATGTAACTAAAGTCTTAAAACCTTCTATTAACTGCAATGCTTTTTAATGAGGTGCTATCATGTATATTGGTCCCAAGATGGCTGCCAACACTTCTTGGATGAAGTGCTGACAGCCAATCAGATCTCACGATGAGATGTGTGGTTAGGCTCCGCCCAGATATATATGTGATTTTACTTTTGATTTTCTCAGGAACTACTGAACGGATTTACACCATTTTAGCAAAAGGCACAAGTTTGAACTGAGGACTACCTCTTTGCCAAATTTGGTGTAATTCCGTTCAGCACTTCGGGCTGTAGCTGCGTCAACAGGTCCTATGGGAAAATGCATGGGGAAAACGCGTTTTGGGACCCCCTTTTTTCTTGGCCCCCGCTTGACGACTCACTGTGAAATTTTCAGGATAGGAGCGGACCGGAGCTGGCCAAGGTTTGGAAAATTTCGTGAAGATTCATCAATCGACGCCAATGTTATTCCAAATAGAATGTTGCGGATTTCCTATGGAAAATAGGTCCTAACTATAACTACCTACTGGCGACTGCCAGTAGGTATTATATATATATAGAGAGAGAGAGAGAGAGAGACTGAGGACCTTTATACCTGTATTTAAACAGGTTAATTCTTATAATACCAGCTTTTGTGCAATTTATTTTGCCTACAAATTAACAAGCTATGAGACCCTGGCAATAATTATTTTCAGTTCCCCTCATATATATACTCATATATACATATATATAGTTTTTAGTCAGATTGAGTTTGTAATTCATATATTACCATGACAGGTCTAGCTATTTGCTGTTGCATGATGCCCCCTTGTTTTGATCAAATTTTAAATTACACAAAAACCTTTTTTTTTATTTTAGTATACTTATCAAGCACGTGGTGTTACACTACACTTTATTATCAGCATTAATTGATGGTTAAGCAACATCTATCTGTATTACGTTTCCTCTATTTCATAAGTTATTTTAACTTATAACAATGCCTTCATGCATTTATGCAGCTATGTTTTAAAGGTGACAGATTTTAACATCGAAACGTAATTCTCAGATGAGTATGATAGAGCTTTGTTTTAATATGAAATTTTAGAGCTATATTGAGCACATTTAAATTTTATGCACTGTGATGCGATTATTTATTAATGTGTTTTTAATGCTTTTTAATTGAATGATATTAGGCATTTATGTTTTTAATAATATCTAACCTGGAACTAGATTGATTTGTACTATGTCCAGTGAAATAACAAAGCACACATACACTCTTACATTTTTAGTATTCTTACTTGTGATTAATCAGGAGTATTTCGTTGCTTTCCATGCTGTTTTTTGCACTTTGCACTTTGCACTTTTGAAACTATAAAATGGCGGTTGAAGCCTAGAAGCGTTGTCATGTGATCAAGGTCCAGGAGGGACCGAAACGCGTCATGGCCGACTAAGCAAAAAATAAACGAATCTGCACTGAATCGTGGTCCGTGCCTGCTTTTTGTATCTCGGAGACTGGGGAGCGGAGTAAGCAGCATAATTGCATATATATATATATATATATATATATATATATATATATATATATATATATATATATATATATATATATATATATATATATATATATATATATATATATATATATATATATGTATATATATATATATATATGTATATATATATATATATATATATATATATATATAGAGAGAGAGAGAGAGTGAGAGATATTTACACACACACATATGTGTATATATATGTGTACACATATTGTATATATATATATATATATATATATATATATATATATATACATATATATATATATATATTGGGAATCTTGGCATGTTCTTTGAAAATTGGACCCCTCTGAACCTAAGGGAATTGAAATAACTGTGCTGACTTTAGTGAGTTTTTTATAACTTTGAGTGAAGGCGAATCTCACAGTAAGTGGCAGCCTGCATGTAAGGATGTTAGAGGGGCGGGAGAGAAAAAGAATAAAAGTTATTAATAAATTTGAAATAAAATTACTCTTAACTTCAATCCTGGTGCGATGTCCTCCTTGTTCAGGTCCAGGCAGCAGGCTCCAATGCGGGACTAAGAAACTACGGTGACAAATCCTGGTGCTGTTTTCATGCAGCATGAAAGAAGCACCATGATTGGGGGAAGCGGTCTTTCTCGCCGCTCCTGAGGGCACTAAAGCCCAATGCTTTAAAGGGCTTCAAACTGCGCATGTCTGGCTGACTGTCGCAAGCTGGCAGGGCAATAAGACATGCACACTTTAAACTTAAAGTGCCCTGCCCATTATTAGTTTCTGCTGCTCCCTGACTGGCACCTGCAGAAAGTCTCCCCTCCCTGCCCCCCCCCGTCCTGACACTCTGCTCAGGATGGGGCTTTGGAGAAAAAAATGGTAAGGAATGACTTTATTACCATTTTCTTTTTCCATATCTGGGGACAATTTGGTTAGTGGAGCGACGCTCCTCGACCTTAAAGGGAGAGCAGACCCTGCTCTGAGTTAGTTGATGAAATACTGTTTATGAACTTGTGCAGGTGTATTAGTGACTGTTTATTAATATTAAGTATAAATGCCATCAGAGACTTTGTGAATTGGATTTCAAGCACTTGGGAGCATTTAGGAGGCATTGTGGGACTTGACGGCTGCCTGTGTCTCCGAACGTGTAAAGAGATCAAAAACATAAACATTGCAAAATAGCAGGGGCGGTTTCTTCGTTAGGACCCAGGGGCTGCGCCCCTCTGAAATTCCTACACATTTACATGAAAATTATTAAATAGATCGATTTATTTAGAGATACAATCATATCTTTAAATACATTGATGTACTTAAGTCTGGACTGTTGTTTCAGGCTGCCTGCCCTGCCTCGCTCTGAAGCAGGAGACGGAATCAGGTTTCTTAACAGTGATTCACGATGCAGGGCTTTCTGTTGTAAAGCTCTTCATTGCCATTGTGGTATAGGGTTGTATGCACACCTTGGGCCAGTGACGCAATAAGCGTCATGTTTTCGGGCATCGGAGACTTCATCCCTGCGTGATTTCAGACATCTGTCATTCAAAGGCATAGATCCCACCCTTTCGTCATACGTGAGAGTGGATGGAAGCACGTCTGATCTGGTGCCTTGTTCTCGGTAATGGTAAATTTTTGCAAGTTAATGCTTTGTTCTGTTTATTGTGCTGAGACCCCTCATCATGCTAACCTCCTCCACTGTGACACCCCATGCCCTTACTGCACATCCCACGCTCCTTTAAAAGTGGAGCTGCTGCATTTGTTCTCTTGCGAAATGGATCCAAATAAGGAGCAGGGCTCGCTCTTCTTTTGCGAAGTTGATCCAAATATCTGAGTCAAGCCCAAAGCGAGAGGTATGTGCTTACTGTGTAACATGTGCTTACATTGGCCAGTTCTCTGATGTATGACATTAAAACTAGCCCTGTCTTCATGCCCCTAAATTAACCCTCATGCCAAAAAAATGGATTGACTTGCAAACAATGAATGTTAAAAACATCTAGGGAATGCATTTCAGCGCTTTAGTTCCTCTCTTATTTCACATGCTTTACTTAATCTTGCATTCCCCAAAAGTTAGCTATTTTATAATGTTGTTGTTTATCTGTATTTTTTTCTGTGCATACTTTGAGGCTTGAGCCATGTCAGATGTTTATGAGGGGCTTTGATTGAGCCCTCAGGCGCTAAGGCTGAAGCCAAACAAAGCGCCTGTCAGTGGGTTGGCCGCTTCGCAGAGCACACAGAACAATGTATGTGTATTCCATTTGCAACTGAAATTCTGTGGAGATGTGTGTGAAGGGGTGCCCAATGTCAAAATATTTGCAAGGCAAAAGTAAAAGAAATTGAAGTGCCTAAATTTGAGGGAGTACAGTGCATGTTGGGGGCAGTGAAGTGACAGAGATGCGAGGCAGTGCATTCGCGAAAAAGTGAAAAGAGGATGCTGAAGAGGAAAGAGAGGGGGTTGAAGATGTACAGATGGACAAGATATGCAGAGAAATAGCGGATACATATCTAACATAAAGCACACATAATTGAAGGCCAATACTCCTTCCACAGACTTCAATGCTATTTAATTCACAGACTCCCTATTTCAGAACTTAAACATTTCCAATGTTAATTATTTATAAGAAATCATTGTTGTTACTCATTTACCTTAAACAGATAACACCCAGTGACAAAGCCAATCATACTGACAGGCTTTGGATGTATGTCAGTTGTTGTGCGATTTATTTGGATAAAATTACATCTCAGAGAGAAACCACAATACTGGTCAGGTGGCACACTATAGGAATCACCTAAATGTATTTGACATGTTCCTTTATAGAGAGCACCCACTTTTTTCATACCACTTAAGGACCTTTCTGCACATATTTATATATGACTGGTTATAGCCAGCATCTGCGGGTGCTCTCGAAGTCTTGTTAGAGCATATTTACCCAAAGTTAATGCTGCATGCAGTGCAAGACACCAAGCAAGCATATCTTTTAAAGGGCTAAAGTTGACATGCTGAACAATTTACACATTATAGTAACTGTTGAACAAATGAATGCAAGAATATATGGAGCAGTTTTAATGTGTTTAATATTTCAAACTATACATTCCCACTGCTTAATAAGCCTTGCTTTATTGCTACATTCATTTGCATTAAAATGCACAATTTGCCAATCTTTTTTTCATTTCTTTCTCGGAAAAGGGACTCACCCTGGACGCCAGGTTTGTCCATTGAACTTGTTCACATTGCTCGCTATATAAAAGTCATGGGCAACATTTACGCTCACCACCTTCAAATGTCACCACCCGCCACTGCAAAAAAGCACACCTATTTGCGGAGGCGTATGAGTGAGTTCATTTTAATTTCCAGCACAGTGCCATCTGAGACTTTTTGAAATTGGAATCAAAACATATGGGAGCAAGTAGAAGGCTGTGTGGGATTTGAAGGTGCCCGTGCCTCCGAGCGTGCATAGACACTTTGAAAGGCAAACATTTAAAGCACATGCATTTGGAATATATATATATATATATATATATATATATATATATATATATATATATATATATATATATATATATATTATCTACTGGCGGTCGCCAGTAGATAGTTATAGTTAGGACCGTGTTTCCATAGGAAATCCGCAACATTCTATTTGGAATAACTTTGGCGCCGATTGATGAATCCTCGCGAAATTTTCAAAATAGGTGGGGCGCTCCACTCCGCTCCTACCCTGAAAGTCTCGGGGGAATTCGTCAAGCGGGGGCTGAGAAAAAAGGGGGGTCCCAAAACACGTTTTCCCCATGCATTTTTCCATAGGGACCTTTAGTCCAAGGTACAGCCCGAACGGCTGAACAGAATTACTTGAAATTTGGCATAGAGGTAGTCCTCAGATCAGGGATGTGCCTTTTGGATATCTGGAGTCAATCTGTTCAGTAGTTCCTGAGAAAATTGCAGTTAAAAGTACATATATATCTATAGGCGTGCACCGTGCGCGTCCGGTAAGCATACCGGACGCGCACGCTGCCGTGCGCGAGCGCAATTCTGATTGGTTGTTAGATGTCAGTAAACATTCAAATGGGTCGAAATCAGGAAGTGTCGGCCGCCATTTTGTCTCTCGCAGTCTGAGGCAGTGAAAAACAAAGGTGAAGAACGTGAAAAGGGGGCAGGGTGGACAGTTCCTGACCCCCTAGCCTTTGTCAGGGGGTCACTGAAGGACCCCCCAGGGCAAAAAAAACGTTTTTTTATTTTATCGAAAAACCGCGAGGTGCGCGCACCGTACGCGCACAGCACGCACAACGCATCGTGAGCATTCGGAGCGCGCACGGTGCAAAACCTGAAGAAAAAAAAATAATTAATAAATACATAACTTAGCATTTAAAAAACCGTACAAATTCACTTAAAAAACCATAGGTTTCACACACGTTATAGTTAGGAATTAGCATTTAAAAAACCTTGCAAATTCACTTAAAAAACCATAGGTTTCACACATGTTATAGTTAGCTGGACATTTCCCTCGTAAAAAACCAATGAAATTCCCCCGTTATAGTTAGTGCAGGCAACTATAACTCACGCGACCGCAATCCTCTGCTGATGATGTCAGATATTACATCACTGATGACATATGTGTCTTTCTGAAAAATAAATATTTGTAATATATGTATAGCTAAAGATTAATGGAAGAAGACATGGGTAAATAGGTGTCTAAATACAGTGATGTAATATCTGACATCATCAGCAGAGGATTGCGGTCGCGTGAGTTATAGTTGCCTGCACTAACTATAACAGGGGAATTTCATTGTTTTTTTACGAGGGAAATGTCCAGCTAACTATAACATTTGAATTTTGAATTTAAAAGCATTTATTGAGCGCACGTATACCATGCGGTTTCATGGCGCTTTAAGTGATGCAGTAGCGGTCGGTAGTAGGGCTAGACAGTGTAAGCTTGCTCGAATAACAGGGTTTTAAGATCTTTCCGAAACTGTATATATGAAGGAGAAGTTCGGAGAGCAGGAGGGAGAGAATTCCAGAAAAGCGGGGCGAGAACAGCAAATTTCGCTCCGCCAGATTTCTTTTTCTTGAAACGAGGAGTGGTCAGAAGAGCCATGTGGGCAGAGCGGAGCTCGCGACCTGGGAGGTACGGTTTTATGGCGGCGCAAATAAACTCGGGGGCTGTACCCGATCTAGCCTGAAAAGTGAGGCAGCCGAGTTTAAAAAGGGCACGCTCCCTCACCGGGAGCCAGTGCAGAGCTTTAAGCAGGGGAGTGGCACGATGGTATTTGGGTAAGCCATGAATCAAACGGGCCGCTTGATTCTGAATGAGCTGCAAACGATGGAACGCATATGCTGGAGCTCCATTGTAAATGATGTTACCATAATCAACTCTCGACAGTACCATGGCCAGCACAATAATTTTTAAAGCAGAAAGGGAGAAAAAGCGGGATACTTTCCTAATTAGTCTTAGAGAAAAGAAGCAAGCAGAGACCACTGAACCCACATGTGAGTGGATAGAGAGTTGTGTGTTAAGAAAGATCCCAAGGGTTTTGACCTTAGGAACAGGAAGAGGGGGAGCACCGAGTGACAAGGGCCAGTGGGAGGAGGTCCATGGACTGCAACCACCTCCGGTCAGGACTAGCTCAGTCTTGTCCGGATTGAGTTTGAGGTGGTTGCAGTTCATCCAGTCCTGAATGAATGTCATTACAGTCTGAACATTGGGGGCAGATGAGGGGGAATTAGAGAGATTAAAGATTAGCTGGAGATCATCGGCGTAATTAAACACCGTGACCTCCATCTGCTGTAAAGAAAAGATGAGGGGATAAATGTATAAATTAAATAGAAGTGGGGAAAGTGATGAGCATTGTAACATGTGTGAAACCTATGGTTTTTTAAGTGAATATATATATATATATATATATATATATATATATATATATATATATTCCAAACGAAGATGCTCAAACACTTGAGAGTGCCACACACAGCGTACAAATTATCCAATTTATTGCAGGACTGCAAGACATTAGCCTCCGTGATTACAGCTTCAATATCGCCATCATACCATACGCGTTTCGGGCTCTCTCAGCCCTTAATCTCTGGCTTGGCTCTGCAGGAAAAACAGCAAGAATAACATCGCACTCGCGATGAGCTTTTAAGTCCCGCCTCAGTGGGCGTGTACACCTTGTGCATTGTGGTTAATAGAGTTCAACTTGTCTTTAAATCCACAGTGGATACTGTTCTTTTCTTCCCAATTTTAAAATATATACCACAGTGGGTTGCTGCAAACTCACCAAGTCACTGTCCTGCATTTTTATGTCCATGCAACCGGGCACACTGTTCCATATTGCGCCTAAACTTCACAGGCAGCTGGACACGTTCTGTCCACGTCGGGGCACCCTCGTGGCCTGGAGCGGGCCACTACATATTCCAAACGAAGATGCTCAAACACTTGAGAGTGCCACACACAGCGTACAAATTATCCAATTTATTGCAGGACTGCAAGACATTAGCCTCCGTGATTACAGCTTCAATATCGCCATCATACCATACGCGTTTCGGGCTCTCTCAGCCCTTAATCTCTGGCTTGGCTCTGCAGGAAAAACAGCAAGAATAACATCGCACTCGCGATGAGCTTTTAAGTTCCGCCTCAGTGAGCGTGTGTATATATATATATATATATATATATATATATATATATATATATTACCTACTGGCGGTCGCCAGTAGGTAGTTATAGTTAGGACCCCTTTTCCATAGGAAATCCGCAACATTCTATTTTGAATAACTTTGGCGCCGGTTGACGAATCCTCGCGAATTTCTCAAAATAGGTGGGGCGCTACGCTCCGCTCCTACCCTGAAAGTCTCGGGGGGATTCGTCAAGCGGGGGCTGAGATAAAAGGGGGGTCACAAAACGCGTTTTCCCATGCATTTTTCCATAGGACCTTTAGACAAGGCTACAGCCCGAACGGCTGAACAGAATTACTAGAAATTTGGCAGAGAGGTAGTCCTCAGGTCAAGGAAGTGCCTTTTGTAGGTTTGGTGTAAATCTGTTCAGTAGATTCTGAGAAAATAGCCTTTAAATCAATATATATATCTGAGCCAGCTTACGGTACGCTTACCGTAAGCTTACCGTACGCGTACGGTGGCGTGCGCGAGCGCGATTCTGATTGGCTGTTACATCTAAGTAAACATTCGAATCAGTCGAAACCAGGAAGCGGCGGCCGCCATTTTCTCTCTCGCACTCTGAGGGGGGGGCTGTAAATAAAGGCAAAAAACATATAAAGGGGCTGTTTAGACAGCGCCCATGCACATAGCCATGTTAGTTGAGTCCTCAAAGGCCAAAAACGGTAAATTTTTATTTTTTGAAAATTTCGCCGATTACGCTTACCGTACGCGTACGGTGCGCTTACGCAAAAAATTGCATGGCATATTATTGTCATCACTTACAAATTAAATTTAACAGATTACCTATCACAAGGAAGCGCATAATATGTCCTCCATGTGCGCACAGTGCGTAACGTGGGCATGCGGTGCGCGTAGCGCACTGCGTGCCCACCTTGCGTGTATGGCACTAACTGCGTAAAGTGGGCGCGCGGTGCGCGAAGCGCACCGTGCGTGCACGGAACGAACTGCGTTAAGTGGGCGTGCACGCCACGAATGGCGTAAAGTAACTTAGCATTTAAAAAACCGTACAAATTCACTGAAAAAACCATAGGTTTCACACACGTTATAGTTAGGAATTAGCATTTAAAAAACCTTGCAAATTCACTGAAAAAACCATAGGTTTCAGACATGTTATAGTTAGCGGAAATTTTACTGATAAAAAACCAATGAAATTCCCCCATTATAGTTAGTGCAGGCAACTATAACTCACGCGACCGCAATCTTCTGCTGATGACATATGTGTCTTTATGAAAAAAAAATATTTCTAATATATGTATAGCTAAAAATTTATGGAAGAAGACATGGGCAAATAAGTGTCTAAATACAGTATTAGCATCAGCAGAGGATTGCGGTCGCGTGAGTTATAGTTGCCTGCACTAACTATAACGGGGGAATTTCATTGGTTTTTTATCAGTAAAATTTCCGCTAACTATAACATGTCTGAAACCTATGGTTTTTTCAGTGAATTTGCAAGGTTTTTTAAATGCTAATTCCTAACTATAACGTGTGTGAAACCTATGGTTTTTTCAGTGAATATATATATATATATACCACCTACTGGCAGTCGCCAGTAGGTAGTTATAGTTAGGACCTATATTCCATAGGAAATCCGCAACATTCTATTCCCAATAACTTTGGCGCCGATTGACGAATCTCCGCGAAATTTTCAAAACTTTTGGCCAGCTCCGGTCCGCTCCTATCCTGAAAGTCTCGGGATGATTTGTGTAGCGGGGGCCAAGAAAAAAGGGGGGTCCCAAAACGTGTTTTCCCCATGCAATTTCCCATAGGACCTTTAGCCGCAGCTACAGCCTGAACTGCTGAACGGAATTACACCAAATTTGGCTGAAAGGTAGTCCTCAGTTCAGGCTCATGCCTTTTGCTTAAATGGTGTAAATCCGTTCAGTATTTCCTGAGAAAATCAAAATTAAAATCACATATATATCTGGGCGGAGCCTAACCAGACATCTCATCGTGAGATCTGATTGGCTGTCAGCACTTCATCCAAGAAGTGTTGGCAGCCATCTTGGGACCAATATACATGATAGCACCTCATTAAAAAGCATTACAGTTAATAGAAGGTTTTAAGACTCCACAAAATTTTCTGAAACAGTGGACTACATTGCCTAGTTCTGCATGGACAGTTTCAGGGTGATTCGTCAAGCAGCGTCAAGATAATGGGGGGGGGGGGTTCCCAAAACCATTTTTCCACATGCAATGTCTATTGAGATTTTGTCATTTTTAGACATGGCTACAGGACCAACTGCTGAACAGATTTACATAGTATTTGGCAGAGAGCTGGCTGTTGGCCCAGAAAGAGCCCTTTTTGTAAGTGGGGTAAACCTAATCAGTAGCTTTGGAGTTATTAAAGAATAAAACTTTGTATATCTAGGGACAACGGTACCCACGGATCCAAGTATATATCACTTTACTTAAAAGAAACCGTGCAAATTCACTGAAAAAGCAAAGATTACAGGGACATTATAGTTAGGTTCACATTGTACCCACACAAAACCATAGAAATTCAGCAGTTATAGTTATACTTATAGTTATACTCATCTGAAGAAACTATAACTCATGCTGGTAAGTAACTTTAGGCCACAAGTTTTAGTTTCTTAACATAAATATAACTATAAGTATAATTATAACTGCTGAATTTCCAAAGTTTTTTGTAACTGTAATGTAATGTAAATGGATACTTGTATAGCGCACTACTCACACGCAAGGGTCTCAAGGCGCTTGTACGAATACCGCTGTGAGGCATCCATTCCTGGGCACCCCCACGGTGGAGGCCTCCTTTAGCGTTGTGGGGGCCGTTGTGGAGATTAAGCAAGCTATTGCCCAGAGTTGCAGAATGGGACTTCATGATTGGAATAGGCACCGAGGCAAGAATTATCAGGTCCGTGGAATTTTGAGCCCAAGACCCGCCGAGGCGGGGAATTGAACCCTGGTCCCGGGCCAGACCTCTACATCAGGGTCTGCCACTCTAACCATTGAGCCACACTTCTCCACTGAGGTTAAAACCTAACCCTAACTATAATGTCCCTGTAATCTTTGTTGTTTTCAATGAATATATATAAATATATATATATATATGTATATATATATGTGAATATATATATATATTCAATGAAAAAAACATAGGTTTCAGAGACGTTATAGTTAGAAATTAGCATTTAAAAAACCTCAGAAATTCACA
The DNA here is from genome assembly GCF_964204655.1 of Triturus cristatus. Classification (NCBI taxonomy): domain Eukaryota; kingdom Metazoa; phylum Chordata; class Amphibia; order Caudata; family Salamandridae; genus Triturus; species Triturus cristatus. The sequence goes on along the minus strand of NC_140583.1, from coordinate 626,227,950 downwards.
TAAAAAAACATAGGTTTCAGGGGTGTTATAGTTAGCTGGCCATTTCACTCGTACAAAACCATAGAAATTCCTCCGTTATAGTTAGTTTTGCTAACTATAACTTGCGCGCCCGCAATGCACTGCTGATGATGTCACATATTGCATCATTCATGACATGGTCAGTGACATCACTGATGACATCTCAAATGACATCACTGATGACATCACTGATAACATCATCCAGTGAATGTGGTTTAGTTTGAAATTTAAATATGTATTATATATATACCAATCTGTATTGAAGATTGAGTGGATAAATAACTGTCTGGATGGAGGATTTAGTAGCTGTCTGACTGTCTGTTTAAGTGAGTAATTAAAAGTGTCTCACTTAATACATGGATTAGTAACTAAACTATGTGAATGTGTGCATCACTGTCACTGTTGTTTTAACACGCTGCATCAGTTGGTCACTAACTACATGAGTGTGTATATTAGTTATTGATTAGATGGGTGAGTATTTGTATGGGACACTGAGTTTGTGTGTGGTTCGATGGTGTGTGTGTAACTCTATGCATAGATGTGTGAATGGTTGATTAACTAGGTGTATAGGTTTACGAGTGCATGTGGAAACAGTTGTTTGGGTGAATGAGTATTTATTTGTGTGTTGGTGAGCGAATATATGTTTTAGTTGTACATCTTCAACAAAGTAAAAAAATAAAAGGCATTGTATGTGAGAGTTGGTGTATATAAATAAGTATGTGTAAGAGTCAGTGATTGTGAGAGTAACTATATGAATGAGTGTATAACTGTAATGGTGATTTTTTAACATATTAACAATGAGTTACTATGTGTTTGAATAAATGAGGTGTTGTTGGATAATTGTGTAAGTGAGTAAATGTAAGAGTGATTAATTTTTTTCATGAGTGAGTAGGATGACTGCATAACCGACTAAGATGACTGCTGATGTGTCAATGTCTATATATGTGTATAAGTGCATTTGATAGTGTTCTATTAATTAGCGACTGCATGTATAAATGATTCTGTTGTTAAATGGGTAGTTGTGTGTGTGTAGAATAAGGAATCAGTGAGTCGGTATGTAGTAACTGGTATTGGTGTGTCAATGGTTTCAAATATGGTACAATGTATTTTACAGTGAGTGATGAAAGGTTATAATAGTGTATGATGAGGTGTATCAGATTGTCACGTGGATGATATCATCAGTGATGTCATTTGAGATGTCATCAGTGATGTCATCAGTGATGTCACTGACCATGTCATGAATGATGCAATATGTGACATCATCAGCAGTGCATTGCGGGCGTGCGAGTTATAGTTAGCAGAACTAACTATAACGGACTAATTTCTATGGTTTTGTACGAGTGAAATGGCCAGCTAACTATAACACCCCTGAAACCTATGTTTTTTTCTGTGAATTTCTAAGGTTTTTTAAATGCTAATTTCTAACTATAACGTCTCTGAAACCTATTTTTTTTTTCTGTGAATTTCAAAGGTTTTTTAAATGCTAATTTTTAAGTGTGATAGTAGTTATACCTATTTTTTTTGTACTGATTTTCTACATTTTTTTAACATGTTTATTTATAAAAATTTTATTCATTAAATAACATTATATATTTTTCTGAAAATAACAACAAAAAAATTTAAAATATTCAAACTGAAATATTGATTCATTTTCTTGTTTTCATTTTTTTATTTTAATATATTTATATTATTTTCTTTAAAAAAAAAATCCAATTTTTTTTCGGAGTTGCATACTCAAAGCGTACACATCACGGTGGGTGCGCGCATTCTAGCCGCCATTTTAGAAAAGTCGTGAAGGATCCACGTACGGTGTGCGACGGCTGCGTGTTTTTCAGTTACTTCATATACATTTAATATTACGTGATGTGCGCGATTGGTATGCGACCAGTCCGCGACTCCTGCTCCCGTGCATTCGCGACACATGCGCAGTACGGTACGAGATGCTTGCGCAGTTGCGGGTCCCGCGTGACGTTCTATACGTGCTGGGGCGCGCTGGGTGTGCGACTCCCGCAAAAAAAAATTATGTTCCAAAATGGTATGGATATGTCTTTTATATACATATTAGGGCAAGAGATTATCTAAGATATTAATAAAAATAATATATTTGTACTTATAATAAACTTATATTATTTTTAAATATATTTTCGGGAAGTCGGGTGCGTGCATCGTGAGTGCAGAGAACCAGGTCAGCAGAGCTGCTGTACAGCCAGAGAAACCAGGTCAGAAGAGCCGTTGTAGAGCCAGAGACTCAGGTCAGCAGAGCTGCTCTAGAGCCTAAGAAGCAGGTCAGCAGAGCTGCTCTAGAACCAGAGACCCAGGTCAGCAGAGCTGCTCTAGAGCTAGAGACCCAGGTCAGCAGAGCTGCTCTAGAGGTCGAGAACCACGTCAGCAGAGCTGCTGTAGAGCCAGAGAAACCAGGTCAGCAGAGCTGCTTTAGAGACAGAGAACCAGGTCAGCAGAGCTGCTTTAGAGCCATAGAACCAGGTCAGCAGAGCTGCTCTAGAGGCAGAGAACGAGGTCAGCAGAACTGCTTTAGAGCCAGAAAACCAGGTCAGCAGAGCTGTTGTAGAGCCAGAGAACCAGATCAGCAGTGCCGCTGTAGAGCCAGAGAAACCAGGTCAGTAGAGCTGCTTTAGAGGAAGAGAACCAGGTCAGCAGAGCTGCTCTAGAGGGAGAGAACCAGGTCAGCAGAGCTGCTCTAGAGCCAGAGAACGATGTTAGCAGCACTGCTTTAGAGTCATAGAACCGGGTCAGCAGAGCTGCTTCAGAGGCAGAGAACCAGGTCAGCAGAGCTGTTGTAGAGCCAGAGAACCAGATCAGCAGTGCTGCTCTGTAGGCTAAGAACTAGGTCAGCAGAGTTGCTCTAGAGCCAGAGAACCACGTCAGCAGACCTGCTGTAGAGCCAGAGAAACCAGGTCAGGAGAGCTGCTTTAGAGGGAGAGAACCAGGTCAGCAGAGCTGCTTTAGAGCCATAGAACCAGGTCAGCAGAGCTGCTCTAGAGGCAGAGAACGAGGTCAGCAGAACTGCTTTAGAGCCATAGAACCAGGTCAGCAGAGCTACTCTAGAGCCAGAGGACCAGGTCAGCAGAGCTGCTGTAGAGCCAGAGAAACCAGATCAGTAGAGCTGCTTTAGAGGGAGAGAACCAGGTCAGCAGAGCTGCTCTAGAGCCAGAGAATGATGTTAGCAGAACTGCTTTAGAGTCATAGAACCGGGTCAGCAGAGCTGCTTTAGAGCCAGAGAACCAGGTCAGCAGAGCTGTTGTAGAGCCAGAGAACCAGATCAGCAGTGCTGCTCTGTAGGCTAAGAACTAGGTCAGCAGAGCTGCTCTAGAGCCAGAGAACCAGGTAAGCAGACCTGCTGTAGAGCCAGAGAAACCAGGTCAGGAGAGCTGCTTTAGAGGGAGAGAACCAGGTCAGCAGAGCTGCTTTAGAGCCAGAGAACCAGGTCAGCAGAGCTGCTCTAGCTGACACTGACTGACTGACACTGACTGACTGACACTGACTGACACTGATTGACTGACACTGACTGACACTGACACTGATTGACTGAGACTGACTGACTGACACTGACTGACACTGATTGACTGACACTGACTGACTGACAGACATTGATTGACTGACACTGATTGACTTACACTGACTGACTGACACTGACTGACACTGACTGACTACTCTCCACTACTCTACTACTCACTCTCTACTACTCACTCTCTACTATTCACTCTCTCCTACTCACCCTCTACTACTCACTCTCTACTACTTTCTACTACTCACTCTCTACTACTCTCTCTCTACTACCCACTCTCTACTACTCTCTACTATTCACTCTCTACTACTCACTCTACTACTCTCTACTACTCTCTACCACTCACTCTCTATTACTCTACTACTCACTCTCTGCTACTCTCTACGACTCTCTCTCTACTACTCACTCTCTACTACTCTACTACTCTCTACTACTCACTCTCTACTACTCTCTACTACTCACTCTCCACTACTCACTCGCTACTACTCTGTACTACTCACTCTCTACTACTCACTCTCTACTACTCTCTACTACTCACTCTCTACTACTTACTCTCTACTACTCTACTACTCTCTCTACTACTCACTCTCTACTACTCACTCTCTACTACTCTACTACTCTCTACTACTCTCTCTATTACTCATTCTCTACTATTCTCTACTACTCACTCTACTACTCTCTACTACTCTCTACCACTTACTCTCTACTACTCTACTACTCACTCTCTACTACTCTCTCTCTACTACTCTCTCTCTACTACTCACTCTCTACTACTCTCTACTACTCACTCTGTACTACTCTCTACTGCTCACTCTCCACTACTCACTCTCTACTACTCGCTCTCAACTACTCTCTACTACTCACTCTACTACTCACTCTCTACTACTCTCTCTTACTCTCTCTACTTCTCACTCTCTACTACTCTCTCTACTACTCACTCTCTACTACACGCTCTCTACTACTTGCTCTCTACTACTCGCTCTCTACTACTCAATAGTACTCCCTCTACTACTCACTCTCTACTACTCTCTACTACTCACACTCTACTACACGCTCTCTACTTCTTGCTCTCTACTTCTCGCTCTCTACTACTCTCTAATACTCACTCTACTACTCACTCTCTACTACTCTCTACTACTCACTCTCTACTACTCCACTACTCTCTACTACTCACTCTCTACTACTCACTCTCTACTACTCTACTACTCTCTCGCTACTACTCACTCTCTACTACTCTCTACTACTCACTCTCTACTACTCTCTCTACTACTCACTCTCTACTCCTCTCTACTACTCACTCTCTACTACTCTCTACTACTCACTCTCTACTACTCCACTACTCTCTACTACTCACTCTCTACTACTCACTCTCTACTACTCTACTACTCTCTCTCTACTACTCACTCTCTACTACTCACTCTCTGCTACTCTCTACTACTCACTCTCTACTACTCTCTCTCTACTGCTCTCTACTACTCACTCTCTACTCCTCTCTACTACTCTCTATTACTCTCTACTACTCACTCTCTACTACTCACTCTACTACTCACTCTACTTCTCACTCTCTACTACTCTCTATGACTCACTCTCTACTACTCTCTCTACTTCTCTCTACTACTCACTCTACTACTCACTCTCTACTACTCTCTAATGCTCTCTCTGCTACTCACTCTCTACTACTCTCTACTACTCAATAGTACTCCCTCTACTACTCACTCTCTACTACTCTCTACTACTCACACTCTACTACACGCTCTCTACTTCTTGCTCTCTACTTCTCGCTCTCTACTACTCTCTAATACTCACTCTACTACTCACTCTCTACTACTCTCTACTACTCACTCTCTACTACTCCACTACTCTCTACTACTCACTCTCTACTACTCACTCTCTACTACTCTACTACTCTCTCGCTACTACTCACTCTCTACTACTCTCTACTACTCACTCTCTACTACTCTCTCTACTACTCACTCTCTACTCCTCTCTACTACTCACTCTCTACTACTCTCTACTACTCACTCTCTACTACTCCACTACTCTCTACTACTCACTCTCTACTACTCACTCTCTACTACTCTACTACTCTCTCTCTACTACTCACTCTCTACTACTCACTCTCTGCTACTCTCTAGTACTCACTCTCTACTACTCTCTCTCTACTGCTCTCTACTACTCACTCTCTACTCCTCTCTACTACTCTCTATTACTCTCTACTACTCACTCTCTACTACTCACTCTACTACTCACTCTACTTCTCACTCTCTACTACTCTCTATGACTCACTCTCTACTACTCTCTCTACTTCTCTCTACTACTCACTCTACTACTCACTCTCTACTACTCTCTAATGCTCTCTCTGCTACTCACTCTCTACTACTCTCTACTACTCACTCTCTATTACTTTCTACTACTCACTCTCTGCTACTCACTCTACTACTCTCTACTACTCAATCTCTGCTACTCTCACTACTACTCTCTACTACTCACTCTGTACTCTCTATTACTCACTCTCTACTCTCTATCTCTCTCTACCTCTCCCTCTACTACTGTCTACCTCTCAACCTCTACCTCTCTACCTCTACACCTATACCTCTACATCTCTACCTCTCTCTACCTGTCTCTACACGCACACATATGCACATATATATGCATATATATGCATATGTATTTATATATATATGTATGTGTATACATACCTATCCAAACCTGATGAACTCTGGGAACTGTAGTCAAAATTCCAAACTACAGAGGGAGTACACACATGTGACCATGGGGTGGAGTGCTCTAACCTATACGAGCGAGGCAGGAGATCTAAAGGTGTGGGTGGAGCAGCACCGTGATTACAGTGGCATCTGATGAAGGCGATGGAACGCCGAAATGCATTATGCCCGATGTCCGAATAAAGGCTTCCAAAAGGAACCTTCCTGAGTGGCCTCTCACTTCTCTGCACCGGAGGGGTTTGTGTTTGATGTTTTACACGCCTGCCAGAAGCGTGTTAATGAGGCCCCGTTCCACTAAGCGGCCGGAGCTTTTCTGGTTCAGCTGTTGCTGTTTTGGGTCACCAAGGGATTGGTTTGCTTCGGCCCGCCTCGGACAAAGGACAGAGCTGCTGCCAGGAGTAGCTTGTGACTACACAAGGAGCCGGGAATCATTGCATCTCGACTCGCGGCCCGCCGGACGTCTGCATGAGGGGCTGGAACGTCAAGGGGACCAGAGGAAGCCCCAGGACACTAAACAAACTCAGGACCATCCATTTTATCATTTTGTACCTTTGCCCTGGTTAGTGTTTGCCCACACGGGCTGGACATTCTTTTCCTCCCCCATGCACTACCTATCCCAACCTGATGAACTCTGGGAACTGTAGTCAAAATTCCAAACTACAGAGGGAGTGCACACATGTGACCGTGGGGTGGAGTGCTCTAACCTATACGAGCGAGGCAGGAGATCTAAAGGTGTGGGTGGAGCAGCACCGTGATTACAGTGGCATCTGATGAAGGCGATGGAACGCCGAAATGCATTATGCCCGATGTCCGAATAAAGGCTTCCAAAAGGATTCTTCCTGAGTGGCCTCTGCACCGGAGGGGTTTGTGTTTGGTGTATATATATATATATATATATATATGCATACATATATAAACATATATATAATCTGCATACCTATATAAATACAAATTTAAATGCATGCATACATATACATATATGCATACATATGCATGTTATGTACATGAAAGTTTGAAAAACACTAATACAAGCAAAGCTAAAAAGCCACCTAATTACAAACAGAATTGCTTTAACTTAAACGAGGGCGAGAGCTATTGCATTTTCAATGCTTGTTTACTTTGGTTCCATCAAGAAGGCATTCAGATGTGCCACACATTTGCCATGAATTCTGAATGGTAGTACTCTAGTTGCTCATTAGATCACTGTAGTAAAGCTACTGCTCACCAGGGAAGTCTGCTGCTGGTATTCAAAGTGCATGTTTCAGTCTGCATGTCAGAATTTTTTAATGAAATAGAAGAGGATTTGAGAAGTCAAAATGTGCCCTTATTTTTCTTTCTGCAGCACTAATCATAATTTCTATGGCAAAATGAACCCCCTCATTTTGTTCCTTTGCAAATTAAATGTTTTAAGTGTTACCACTTTATTCCAATCAAGATGGCTTCAGTTGTGCCATACTTTTGTCATAAGTAAGACTGTTAGCGCTCTTGTTGTTCTTTAGAACACTCTGGGACATTCTGTCATTGGGCTATACTTGGGCTACATCTGGGTGATATTTGTGCTACATTTGGGCTCTTTTGTCTCTGGTGGCCATCGTGGGAGACTTATTTGTTATGAAGTTTCCTAATTTCCTCATTTGCTACAGTCTCCTCAGTAGGAAATACTTTCAGGTTTTTTACTTTGATTCCATCAAGAAGGCATTCAGATGTGTCACACATTTGCCATAAATTCAGAATTTTAGCACTCTAGTTGCGTATTAGATCACTGTAGTAAAGCTACTGCTCACCAGCGAAGTCTGCTGCTGGTATTGAAAGTGCATGTTTCTGTCTGCATGTCAGAATTTTTTTATGAAATAGAAGAGGATTTGAGAAGTCACTCAAAATGTGCCCTGATTTTTCTTTTTTCAGCACTAATCATAATTTCTATGGCAAAATGAACCCCCTCCTTGTGTTCCTTTTAAATTAAACTACTCACTCTCTGCTACTCACTCGCTACTACTCTCTACTACTCACTCTCTACTACTCACTCTCTACTACTCTCTACTACTCTCTACTACTCACTCTCTACTACTCTCTACTACTCACTCTACTACTCTCTACCATTCACTCTCTACTACTCTCCACTACTCTCTCTCTACTACTCCCTCTCTACTACTCACTCTACTACTCTCTACTACTCACTCTCTACTACTCACTCTCTATTACTCTCTTTCTACTTCTCACTCTCTACTACTCACTCTCTACTACTCGCTTTCTACTACTCTCTGCAACTCACTCTCCACTACTCACTCTCTACTACTCACTCTCTACTACTCTCTACTACTCACTCTCTACTATTTTACTACTCTCTACTACTCACTCTCTACTACTCACTCTCTACTACTCACTCTCTACTCTTTCTACTACTCTCTACTACTCTCTCTACTACTCACTCTCTACTACTCTCTACTACTCACTCTACTACTCTCTACTACTCTCTACCACTCACTCTCTACTACTCTACTACTCACTCTCTACTACTCACTCTACTACTCTCTACTACTCACTCTCTACTACTCTCTCTCTACTACTCACTCTCTACTTCTCTCTACTACTCACTCTCTACTACTCACTCTCTAGTACTCACTCTCTACTGCTCTCTACTACTCACTCTCCACTACTCACAATCTACTACTTGCTCTCTACCACTCGCTCTCTACTACTCACTCTACTACTCACTCTCTGCTACTCTACTACTCTCTCCACTACTCACTCTCTACTACTCTCTCTACTACTCACTCTCTACTACTCGCTACTACTCACTCTCTACTACACACTCTCTACTACTTGCTCTCTACTATTCGCTCTCTACTACTCTCTACTACTCACTCTACTACTCACTCTCTACTACTCACTCTCTACTACTCTACTATTCCCTACTACTCTCTCTCTACTACTCACTCTCGACTACTCTCTACTACTCACTCTCTACTACTCTCTACTACTCACTCTCTACTACTCACTCTCTACTACTCACTCTCTACTATTCTACTACTCTCTACTACTCTCTCTACTACTCACTCTCTACTACTCACTCTCTACTCTCTCTACTACTCCCTACTACTCTCTCTACTACTCACTCTCTAGTACTCTCTACTACTCACTCTACTACTCTCTACCACTCACTCTCTACTACTCTACTACTCACTCTCTACTACTCTCTACTACTCTCTCTCTACTACTCACTCTACTACTCTCTACTACCCACTCTCTACTACTCACTCTCTAGTACTCACTCTCTACTGCTCTCTACTACTCACTCTCCACTACTCACAATCTACTACTCGCTCTCTACTACTCGCTCTCTACTACTCACTCTACTACTCACTCTCTGCTACTCTACTACTCTCTCTACTACTCACTCTCTACTACTCTCTCTACTACTCACTCTCTATTACTCTCTACGACTCACTCTCTACTACACACTCTCTACTACTTGCTCTCTACTACTCACTCTCTACTACTCTCTACTACTCACTCTACTACTCACTCTCTACTACTCCCTACTACTCACTCTGCTACTCACTCTCTACTACTCACTCTCTACTACTCCCTACTACTCTCTCTCTACTACTCACTCTCTACTACTCTCTACTACTCACTCTCTACTACTCTCTACTACTCACTCTCTACTACTCACTCTCTACTACTCACTCTCTACTACTCTCTACTACTCACTCTCTAGTACTCTCTACTACTCACTCTCTACTACTCACTCTCTACTACTCTCTACTACTCTCTCTCTAATACTCTCTACTACTCACTCTACTACTCACTCTCTACTACTCTCTACTACTCTCTCACTCTGCTACTCACTCTCTACTACTCACTCTCTACTACTCTCTACTGCTCACTCTCTACTTCTCACTCTCTACTACTCACTCTCTACTACTCTTTACTACTCACTCTCTACTACTCTCTACTACTCTCTACCACTCACTCTCTACTACCCACTCTCTACTACTCTCACTACTCACTCTACTACTCACTCTCTGCTACTCTCTCTACTACTCTCTACTACTCACTCTCTACTCTCTATTACTCATACTCTACTCTCAACCTCTCTACCTCTCTCTACCTCTCTCTCTACTACTCTCTACCTCTCTACCTCTACCTCTCTACCTCTACCTCTCCACCTCTCCACCTCTACCTCTCTACCTCTCTCTACCTCTCTCTACACGCACACATATGCACATATATATATGCATATACATGCATATGCATTTATATATATGTCTGTGTATATATATACATACATATATAAACATAATATATAATCTGCATATCTATATAAATACAAATATAAATGCATGTATACATATACATATACATATATGCATGCATATGCATGTTATGTAGATGAAAGTTTGAAAAACACTAATAAAAGCAAAGCTAAAAAGCCACCTAATTACAAACAGAATTGCTTTAACTTAAACGAGGGCGAGACCTATTGCATTTTCAATGCTTGTTTACTTTGGTTCCATCAAGAAGTCATTCAGATGTGTCACACATTTGCCATGAATTCTGAATGGTAGCACTCTAGTTGCTCATTAGATCACTGTAGTAAAGCTACTGCTCACCAGGGAAGTGTGCTGCTGGTATTCAAAGTGCATGTTTCAGTCTGCATGTCAGAATTTTTTAATGAAATAGAAGAGGATTTGCGAAGTCAAAATGTGCCCTTATTTTTCTTACTGCAGCACTAATCATAATGTCTATGGCAAAATGAACCCCCTCATTTTGTTCCTTTGCAAATTAAATGTTTTAAGTGTTACCACTTTATTCCAATCAAGATGGCTTCAGGTGTGCCATACTTTTGTCATAAGTAAGACTGTTAGCGCTCTAGTTGCTCTTAAGAACACTCTGGGACATTCTGTCATTGGGCTATACTTGGGCTACATCTGAGTGATATTTGTGCTACATTTGGGCTCTTTTGTCTCTGGTGGCCATCTTGGGAGACTTATTTGTTATGAAGTTTCCTAATTTCCTCATTTACTACAGTCTCCTCAGTAGGAAAACTTTCAGTTTTTTAATTTGATTCCATCAAGAAGGCATTCAGATGTGTCACACATTTGCCATAAATTCAGAATGTTAGCACTCTAGTTGCTCATTAGATCACTGTAGTAAAGCTACTGCTCACCAGGGAAGTCTGCTGCTGGTATTGAAAGTGCATGTTTCTGTCTGCATGTCAGAATTTTTTAATGAAATAGAAGAGGATTTGAGAAGTCACACAAAATGTGCCCTAATTTTTCTTTCTGCACCACGAATCATACTTTCTATGGCAAAATGAACCCCCTCGTTTTGTTACTTTTTAAATTAAATGTTTTAAGAGTTACCACTTTATTCCAATCAAGATGGCTTCAGGTGTGCCATACGTTTATCATAAGTAGGACTGTTAGCGCTCTAGTGGTTCTTTGTAACACTCTGGAAAGCTGCAGTAGAACACAAAGGAATCAACTGACAGTCTCTGCCCTTGTTGGATGTACATGTTTTACTGAGAATGTCAGACTTCATTCTCACATGACTGAGAAAGATAATGTGAATTTACAGAAAATATGCTTTCAGTTTAGCTTATAGATCACCTTCCAAACCTCTGTGGGAAAAGCATGAGAAAATAGGTTTCTCTCAAACATGATTCATGATATCCCAGCAGAAGTCTTTTTCACATGGTAAAATCACCTTAGAACATACCACAATTCCTAAAATGAGCATGGTACCATCAACAAATGATTTATAATGTAACTAAAGTCTTAAAACCTTCTATTAACTGTAATGCTTTTTAATGAGGTGCTATCATGTATATTGGTCCCAAGATGGCTGCCAACACTTCTTGGATGAAGTGCTGACAGCCAATCAGATCTCACGATGAGATGTCTGGTTAGGCTCCGCCCAGATATATATGTGATTTTAATTTTGATTTTCTCAGGAACTACTGAACGGATTTACACCATTTAAGCAAAAGGCATGAGCCTGAACTGAGGACTACCTTTCAGCCAAATTTGGTGTAATTCCGTTCAGCAGTTCAGGCTGTAGCTGCGGCTAAAGGTCCTATGGGAAATTGCATGGGGAAAACACGTTTTGGGACCCCCCTTTTTTCTCGGCCCCCGCTACACGTATCATCCCGAGACTTTCAGGATAGGAGCGGACCGGAGCTGGCCAAAAGTTTTGAAAATTTCGCGAAGATTCGTCAATCGGCGCCAAAGTTATTGGGAATAGAATGTTGCGGATTTCCTATGAATATAGGTCCGAACTATAACTACCTACTGGCGACTGCCAGTAGGTGGTATATATATATATATATATATATATATATATATATATATATATATATATATGTCGCTCCAAGTTGCCCACAGGCGAGGGAGCACTCGGACTACAGCAATCCCCAGGAGACCAAACACAGAGCAGGAGCAGCCTGACGCGTTTCGGAATGATCCTTATTCATAGGCTTAGTTCACCAAGTGCACAGCGTTTCTGACCGCACCCTTTATTTAAATTTTATACTGCCTTCCAATAGGCTAAGCATTTGACTCACGGCCCCCCACAGGATTATGGGACCTGTAGTGCAGCAATTCCACCCAAATGGGTGCCATGTACTCAGAGTTCCTGATGCATGCCCTTAGATGAGCCCCGCAGTGTGCAAAGTCTGGCGTTCTCTGGCGCTGTGTGTCCCATGTAGAGCTGAGCACGATTCACAGCTCCATGGCCCGCTTCCTTCCTCGCGATGGTGCTCCCTCCACGGCCGGGCCGCCGTGTAAATATGTCGCTCCAAGTTGCCCACAGGCGATGGAGCACTCGGACTACAGCAATCCGCAGTAGACCAAACACAGAGCAGGAGCAGCCTGACGCGTTTCGGAATGATCCTTATTCATAGGCTTAGTTCACCAAGTGCACGGCGTTTCTGACCGCACCCTTTATTTAAATTTTATACTGCCTTCCGTCAGATATTACATCACTGTATTTAGACACTTATTTACCCATGTCTTCTTCCATTAATCTTTAGCTATACATATATTACAAATATTTATTTTTCAGAAAGACACATACGTCATCAGTGATGTAATATCTGACGTCATCAGCAGAGGATTGCGGTCGCATGAGTTATAGTTGCCTGCACTAACTATAACGGGGGAATTTCAATGGTTTTTCACGAGTGAAATGTCCAGCTAACTATAACATGTGTGAAACCTATGGTTTTTTAAGTGAATTTGCAAGGTTTTTTAAATGCTAATTCCTAACTATAACGTGTGTGAAACCTATGGTTTTATCAGTGAATTTGTACGGTTTTTTAAATGCTAAGTAAATTATTTATTTTTTTTAAGGTTTTTCACCGTGCGCGTACCGTACGCGCATGGTGCGCTTCGCGCACCGCGCGCCCACGTTACGCAGTTCGCGGAATTTTTCCATTTCTACCGTAGGCGCACGCGACGCGTACTCTGCGATTTTTCGGTAAAAAATCAAAGGAAATTTTGGCCCTTGGGGGTCCTTCTGGGATCCCCTGACAAAGGCTAGGGGGTCAGGAACTGTCCACCATGCCCCCTTTTCACGTTCTCCACCTTTGTTTTTCACCCCCTCAGACTGCGAGAGACAAAATGGCGGCCGACACTTCCTGGTTTCGACCGATTCGAATGTTTACTAAGATCTAACAACCAATCAGAATCGCGCTCGCGCACGGCGGTGCACGCTTATAGATATATATATTGATTTAAATGCTATTTTCTCAGGAAATACTGAACAGATTTACACCAGACCTGCAAAAGGCACATCCCTGACCTGAGGACTACCTCTGTGCCAAATTTCAAGTAATTCTGTTCAACCGTTCGGGCTGTAGCTTGGACTAAAGGTCCTATGGAAAAATGCATGGGGAAAACGCGTTTTGGGACCCCCCCTTTTTCTCTGCCCCCGCTTGACGAATCCCCCCGAGACTTTCAGGGAAGGAGCGGAGCGCCCCACCTATTTTGAAAATTACGCGAGGATTCGTCAATCGGCGCCAAAGTTATTCCAAATAGAATGTTGCGGATTTCCTATGGAAACACGGTCCTAACTATAACTATCTACTGGCGACCGCCAGTAGATTATATATATATATATATATATATATATATATATATATATATATATATATATATTATATATATATATATATATATATATAGAGAGAGAGAGAGAGAGAGAGAGAGAGCGAGAGAGAGAGAGAGAGAGAGAGAGAGATACAGATGTGGAGTTAAGAATGGCAAATCTATACTGAATTCTATGATGTTTTGTTTGCTGATATTTCTGCTGATGGTGTTGTGGCACAGTAATTCTGTAGTCTATGTTCTGACATATGACCATGGGGTTTTTTTCTTGTGTACCCATCCTGAGAGGATGTGACCTCACATTTTCTGGACTATTTCTAGTGGAGCATCACCAAGACCAATTTGCACATGGCAGGTCTCTGTCTAGAGTGGCATACCGGGGAAAACAATGGTTTGCAATGTTTTCAGAGCAATTGTCAGTGACTGAGAATAATTCAAGCATTCCTTCCATCAATCTATTGTTTTCTGACATAAATCTAAGTAGTTAAGTAACTAAACTTGAGTCCAGTGTGAACAATAACCAAATGATATATACCAAGTTTATAAACTTTTTATCATAACGATAAATACTTTTGCATGTCTCTTGTCAGGTTTATTTTTACAAAAATAAATCAAACCATTCCATATGTTAATATTCATATACAAGAATTCAACTGGTCGTTTACAAGTTTCAGAATTTACAGTGTTATAAAACAGGTTTAAAAAACAATGTTTATCTTCATGCCCCATGCATTTTGGGACTTAGTCCCTTCTTCAGAGGCCAATCTGTAAAAGGACAAAATAACAACGTTCAGGGGTTGGTTTCAATCTTAAGAAAATGTCCATTATCACATGCTGCTGGTAAAGTAACTATTGTGTGTTATGCCTTCTTCAGTTTAAAGATCATCATTCATCATACCACTCTCACTCCTCTCCAACAACAACGCAAAATAAATCCAAAAGCATAAAAATACGTAACATCTTTGTCAATAGGGTTATAAAAACTGAGAAGAAGCAAAGTGCTTCAAGTGACTGACTTCACTTATTTAAACTGCAATAAAAGAAGAAACAAAATCATGCAAAGATAGTCCAAGCAACAGAACCGACAATATCCCATGTGTGCTAATTCACCAGTTACCTACTCAATGCCCAATGTCGACCCAGCCCTTCTTTGTATGAATATCTCAAGACATCCAATTGGAGAGTTTGCAATAAAAGATCTACTAATCGGCACCATTTTTCATGTATACTTAACTGTACATTCAATAACTTTAGAAAACTTCAATGATCTTACTTATGTGGTTCCAGCCTGTTCACCCGCTATGTTTCTGAATACTTCTAGTTTCACGACTGTGTCACTTCTTCTCCATAAGAAAGACTGAAGATCATCTCTTACTGAACTATTCCATGATTTCTGCCACAATGCGATATGTTCCAGGATCATAAACTTCATAGGTCATAGTTTAATCTGCCATGCCAAACGGTCTGGCAACTCCAGACGTAACATCGTGTAGCCTAAAGCTGTTCGATTTGAATGTATGATGTATTCATTGACATAAACAAAGGACGTCTGCACTTCATCCTGCCTCTATCTGTTTCGAATGTGCCATCTTTAAATGCTGTACAGTAAACCCCGAAAATGGATACTCAACAGTTACTCCCATCTAGAGATTTTTTACTACCTTTGATATAAACTATATTCATCAACCTCATGCCTCGTAGTTCAATCAGCCGTACCAAATGGTCTGAAAATGCCGATTGCAGACTCATGTATCCTACAGCTGTCCGATTTAAAATGTACGATTTGTTCATGTACAGAGAACATCTTCACGTCGTCCTGCCTTAGCCCAATCTGTAAGCGCCATCTTCAAACAGTGTGTAATACACACAAATTGAAACTGCTAAATAATTGTTCCCCTTTGGAGACCTGTAGATGAGAAGCGCTGACGTAAACTAGCTCATGACAAGGTAAACTCTGAGATCCATAACATCATCCAAAATGCCATACAATCTAATCCAACTCCCTATTAAACTACACGTTTATATAATCTCTTAATCCTAAATGCCTAAAAACCACATTCATCCCCACTAGATTTACTCTCAATAATCACTTACTCACTGTTTCACACTGTTGTTTTAACAAGTATCTATGTGTTATTGTGATAATCATACACAAACAAAATGTGATCATCTCTGATTGACCCTCCAGCCCAAAATGATTTAAAAAAATCTAAAGAATGCAATTTATTTTAAAAAATGTAGTTTGACAGAGTGTGTTGAGATCATCTGAGATAAGACCAATGCTGTAACTAATGCGTTGTCAAAAACAGCTGTGTTATAAAAAAAACAGCTCATATCCACCTTGTGATTGAGACCTCTGGGATATTGTTTGTCTAGCCTTTTTATCCAGAATATTTCTCTTTGTAATAAAGATCTGGTGATATCTTTTCCTGGCATTTATTTAACACCTCAATCACTTGAAAACGTAATTGTGATATCATATGCCTTGCTTCTGACCAATGCACCGCCAAACTTGAAGTTTTGCACTACGGATCCTGCTTTTATGTTCAGTTATCCTCGTTTTGATTTTTAGCTCTGTTTTCCCTATATACATTAAGGGACACGGGCATTTGATGGTGTAAATCTGATTTTTTGAGTTACAATCAGTCATGTGTAACAACTTTATGACTTCCCCATTCCTGGGATGAGTGAATTTCAAACCTGTAATTACATTGTTACAGTGCATGCAGTTCTGACATCTCTTTGTTCCTTCTGGTGAGACTATGCCCTATCAATCCAATGTTGCCAAAAGTTCTTGCAAATTCTTTGATTGAAAATATAATTGAAATCTGATTCATTTTGTTACAATTCCCATCTTGAATTAATGATTTTTTGATGGCTGATGAGCTAGTTGAATATCTGGAAACAAAAACATGCAGATGTTCTTTGTTTTTGGATTGTTTCAGTAACAAATTATTTCTGTCCAACAGTGAAAATCTTGATGTAGATTCCTCCAAGACATTCTTGGGATATCCTCTGTCTAGGTATTTAAGTTTTTATGCAGTCATGCTTTGTTCGCAAATCTGAACAAATCCTTTTGATCCTTAAGAATTGTGAAAAAGGTACATTCTGTATTAATTTCTTTGGATGAAAACTTGTATACCACAAAGCATTGTTTCTGTCTGCAGGTTTCCTATACACCTGAGTCTGCAATCTGGTCTCTGATTTGACAACTAATACATCTAAAAAAGAAACTTGAGTATCATCAATGGTATGAGTGAACTGAATCCTTGAATTATGTTTGATCAGCTGTTCTATCCTCTGTTCAAGACTTTCTTTTGACGGAGATCAAATGAGGAAAATGTCATCAATGAACCTGCAGTACAGTCTTAGATTGTTTTTCCAACCTGAATCCTTGAAAATGTGCTCATCTTTGAACTTATCCATAAATCTATTGCCGTATGTTGGTGGGCCCGCAAAACCCATAGATGTGCCTGTCAACTGTAAGTAGTAGTGTTCTTGCCATTGAAAGTAGCTGTGATGGAGACAGAAGTGTAGAAGCTCCAATACAAATATTTCATCTGCCTTGATGTTTGATTTTTGTAATAATGCCCACTCAACCGCCTCCATACCTTCTTGATGAGAGATTGAGGTGTACAACATTACTACATCTATTGTGCAAAGCACCAAGTTGTCTTTCTCAGGTCCCGCTAGTGTTTGTAGTTTCAATAACAAATCTGTGGTGTCTTTCATATAAGTACTCCATTTTTGAACAAACGGATGTAGGATGATCAAGACATTTTCCTAATGGTTTGAATAATGAGCCCCACCCTGATATAATAGGGTGAAAGGGAAGATCTTAGGGATCTTTATGGGTCTTTGGTAACATGTACAAACATGGTCTCTGAGGGTTAAAGACAAAAATGATTTAGTTGACTAACTAATCAATCCAATTTCCAGGGCTTTTTCCAACATATTGTTTAGTGTGGATATCAGTGTGTCAGTGGGATCTTACTCCAACATCATGTACATTGATGAATCAGAAACATGATGGTTGATTTTAGTCTGATAGTACTACGCGTCCATTATTACCAGTGCCCATCCATTACCTGCAGATTGAAAAGTAATGTCTGGATTATTGATCAAAGATCTTAGCACACTCCTCTCTGATTTGGACATGTTTTGTCTTTCTTCAAATGCAATTTTTTTATGTCTTTCTTCACCAAAATCTCAAAGGTGTCCAACATTTTATAGGAGACTGCAACCATGTCATCGCTACCCCTCTCTATCCTCCCACCAAGGACACACTCAGGAGAGTCATTACAATACATGGTAATAATGCTTTATAAGCATAACTAAAGAGAATACTATTGTTAAACCTGTGTAATGCATGACACCTTCTTTGCTACATCACCTCTGTGCCATAGTCATCAGAGTAAAGAAGGGGATGAGGATATGTCCTTTTTCAGCAGACCACCAAGACACTGTGGCTTTTGCAGTGGTCTGTAGTAGTGAATATGCAAGGATCCTTGAAACTAGGAAGAAACACATACTCCCCGAGCTGCTGGTGATACCACTGTCCACACCTCCGCTTTACCAATATAGTTCCCATCAAAGGACTGTTCAGAGTCCACTACAAAGTGATGGTAGCATTGTGTGGGAAGCCTTTATGAAGCCAGATCTCATTCATTTTATCTGTGCTAGTGCCTGTGGTTAGTGTGTATTTTTTCATAGAGCCATGTTACAAGCATTATCCTTTATCTTCCCTGGAGATCAGTGTTTTCTTTGGAAATGAGTGGAGTGAATGATCTTCGACTAGGGAGTTAACTTTTTCTCAGTTTATTTTGTTAGCTAACTTTAGAACAGTGGTATCTACATTTATTGTTCTAATTTTTGTTTTGAACATTTTACAGAGAACTATGGCTAATGTAAAGGCACCAATCTTTCTTGGAGCAACCAGGAGACGCTGAAATAGAAATGTTTATGTGGCTTGATTTGTTTAACGTCTACTTTCAAAGTTTTATAACAAGTACATTCCCCAGTTCAGAAGAAAATTGATCTTCTTAAATTGAATCTAGAAGCAGAAGGACTATGGGGGTACATGCATCTACCTGCATTAATTGAACCCCTACAGACTTTGGTGCTTAGAAATATGGCATCCATCAGATGAACGAGAAATATGGTAAAAAAATAATTATTGTTCTAATGAGAGATAAAAATTACTCATGTTACCAAGAAGAAGATGTGCGTACAGAACAATGCATTGTGGTATTGAGTTTTAGTTGGCGTGTGTGAATATGAAAAAATATTCTCAACGGTTTTCAGGGAGTAGATCCTGATTAAAACAAAGAGCAAAACAGTTCAGGAAAGAATATGTACTGGGACAGACATTACCTTGTCGTCAACTGTGAAGATTGTCATAAGTATAAAGCAAATTTAAGCAAAAGATATTCTTGAAGGTTAATTGGAGGCAAATGGTGTCACAAATTACAAGAAAAAATAAGGGAGATATTGGTGTAAGAGAAAAGAAGAATGGTAGTTGTTTCAGGTGTGGTAGTTTGAATCACTTAGCTCAAAAGAGGTTTTGTCTAGCATTGGATAAGTCATATAACAAATGTAGCTGCAAGTGGTCATTTTACTAGGGTTTACAAAGATTTCCTCAAAGCAAGTTTGATTTGATTTCTGAGTGCCACGAATGGGATGTTGCATATTCAGTGTGGAAGATAATTGCAGATCTGAAAACCATGTTCTGCACAGTGAGGATTTAGTAGATGAGGTTGTTGAGCAGATGGTGGGCTCCATTGGCTAGTACACCATTATGAAAAAATTAAATGGTTGGGAGATTGCAGGGAAATCAATATTTGTGTCCTGTTGGTGTGCAACCTTGCTGCTACACAGGTAACAGAACAGTCCTGAACTGTGCATCCTGGGTTGACTTGGTCTGAAAGAGTAGGAGAATGAAAGGAAAACCTATGTAGCAAAATGGTGTGGTAAATTGGACATCTGTTTCCTGTGCCCCCTTGTATAAAGTATGAGTGTGTAGTATTCCATGTGTCCCCATTCCCTGTATGTTTGAGCTGGCAACTGGAATGATGAGCTTGAATGATGTAACAGAATGTTGATGTGTAGTCTGGAGTTGAAGCTTGACGATAGGTGCAGTTGGAGGGAGGATGGAGTTGTGACCGGGCACATCTGCTGGTGCTGTAATCTAAGAGTCTAACTTGAAATAAACAATTTAGGTAATACATGAGTGGATCAAGACTCTTGTATGAAGAAGCTACCTTTTAACTTCAACAGAGGTCAAACATGATTTTGTGTCTAAACATGGAGAAATTGGGGTTTGCCCACTGTTTAACAGAACTGTCATTCCAGACTTTTTTCAAACTCAATTTTACAATGTATTTAGCGACTGTTTGGGAAACTTAGTGGGTTTTAAGCATTATCACATTTTAAAAGACAGTTCTATTCTTGTTAGACATTGTGTCATAAATGCTCCTCTGTAAATCTAAAACATGTTCAATTACTTGTGTCGCAAAGACTTTGTTGACTTAATAGACTCTTCAGGCTGTTTAACTTCAGTTGTTTTTTCACACAAATGGTTTAGGGATTTACTCCTGTGCGGTGACTAAAGAAGTCACAGTGAATGTATATGGGTGGATCATCCTCCATCAAACATGAGGCTTAATTCCTGCTTGTACAAGGTCATGGGCATAGGGCGGCTCTTGATATAATGAAGATATTTGGTTCTTCCTCAAAAAGAGTCTTTTGCTGTATACCATATAGCAGCGGTGGCCCCTCCATTACAACGAAAGAGTGTCACCCGCCGGCAGCAAGGGCAGCAAAGGTGAAAAATAAATACCATTTTTTTTCACTGTTCCCATCCCAAGTCGTTTTTGGGGGCGGGGCCACTGCTGCTGACTGGCAGCAAGGGAGTGGTGCTCACTCCAGTTTAGAGTGAGCATGTCACTTTGGCCGCCTATCTTGCGACGGCATTCCAGACATGTGCACTTTAAACCTCTCCACCTAGCTGTCTTAGACAGCTGAGTGGAGACCAAACACACACAGAGCTGGGTCGAGGCAGCCTGCTTCAAACAATCCTAGTACTGTTTCCATGCCGCTTAACATTATCAGCAGCATGAGAGCAGCACCTAGATTGGTGTAGAGAATTGCTTCAGACAAACACTGTAAACTTGCACTACCTTCAGCCTCAACGCCAGCACTCTCAGTTGTGGTACGTTATTGACACTGTTTATCAGAAGCCATGACTGACTGCCTTATAGAATAATATTCTACATGGTCAGAGGTGAGAAATGTGAGAAATATTATCACTCATCTTATTATTGAACTTTTAGAGGACATGTTGCGAGAAAGTTACAGTTAATGTTGGACAACAGAGTAAACTTTACTTCTGAAAATATGATATGTATTGGAGAGAACTGTGATAAAACTTAAGAGAGTGGCATTGTACCATCTAGAAAGACATTTTTTAACTTTAGCAAAGGAATCATGGTGTGAAAGAGGTAGTACAATTAACTGTAAAGTCCATATTATGTTGGTGCAACTCTTTACAATTGACTTCGGTGGATTACTGGTCTACCCACTCCTATTCAGGAATGGGGAATTGTCATTTGAGTTACTGAAATTTAGGGTGCTCACATCCAAGTAATGTTCTTGATGGTTGTCTGAAAGGAGGGGTATAAAGAATGGTTCTAAGGGTTTTTTGAACACAGAGGCAGGGCCGGCTTTAGCACTGGTGGCGCCCTGTGCGACAATGATTTTTGGCACCCCCCTCAATGACCACCTCCGCAATGGATTCCCCCACTACCACCCTTTAACTGTCTTTATAACCACTCTCTCTCAGATGCATTTAATTAGTTTTATAGTGTCACTCATAAAAGTGAAGGGTGTCAGAGCACTTTACATTGCACACACATTACAGAGACAATCAATCATGTGTAATTCAACGTATAGGAAACGTTACATAACACGGAAGACTACAAGGGGTAGGATTTATATGTCATCCATACTGGTAGGCAGTATAGTTTAGGGAGGATTGGTCTGGAGAAGCACAAACTCTGAATTTAAAATGTAACACCATGGTTGGGGGTTCTCTGTAATAATCAGAAATGATTTCTACCCAAATGAACCCTTTGTGAAACATTAGGATAATGAAAGTCTGGGGAAAAATCAATACGTTCTAATCCATACTTGAAATCTGCATTTCAGTTTTCTGATGACAGTTAGTAGCTTACTGTTTTACATTAAGTGTTTAACTTGTAAACTGCAAGTAACAAAAGGAATTTTCTGACGAAAGCAGTAACCCACTGACCTATTTATGTTATATTCACTTTGTCATTTGCATGGTACACATTCTTTGCAGCAGGCATATTAACCCTCTGCACTACCTTATGAGGAATCAAAACTTCCAGCAGTCAAAACTTCCACTAGACAAAACTACGATTTCTCTCCGGAAGAACATTAATCACTGGAGTTAACTTGACAATTATATTTTTAGCTTAAAATTGCCAGAGCCCAGGAACCAGCAGCGTGTGCTTTAAAAAACTATATAAAGTAACAAACAGGCACCCCCACGCAAAATCTGCACCCGGTGCGGTGGCACCGGTCGCACCGCCCTAGAGCCAGCCCTGCACAGAGGTAATTGGTATGATCCCAGCTCCCCGATCCTGGTGGAGCTTCATAGCTCTACTTGCTAGCCAACATCATCTTCAAAATCGACTGGATGGCTTACAATGTCATCACGACCAGCACTCCTGCTTATCTTACATACAAGTTCACCATGTCTGGTGGCCCTTGGAACACCAGCAGACAGGACACCATCAGACTGGTGACTAAGAAATATAGACAAGAATAAAAACAAGTCAACAGGCCCTTTCCATCTACGCACCCACGATCTGGAACAACATCCTTGTATCCATCAGGGCTACCTCAATGCTGCTCCAATTCAGGAAAAAGTTGATGATGTACCTTTTTAAACAAAACTGCATTGGGAAGCAGTAGCAATCTATTTCTGCTCCAAGAACCCATACACCTCTTCTGTCACTCACTGACTGTATGCTTGCCTTTGACCCTGTACAGTGCTGCGTAGCCTTTTGACCAGGTTTGTGCTACACAAATACCACATACATGCATACATACATGCTTACTGGCTCAGAAGATGACAGTACATGAGTCACAGTAAGAATGTGGTTATCTACAAGTGAAATGTCAATAGGTGAGGTTTGTGGTAGAGGTAGGCAAGCCATTGAAACCTCAAGCCATTCTCAAACCAGATACCTGACTCTGGCTCAGCTCGATGTTCTCTTGGACCCTTGGAGTCCAAAACTAGCCAATCTTTTGTGTGTTTTTTGTCTGCCACCAATGCTCTAACCTCATGAGCAAAGCATTTTAAAGACAAAGCAGTAACCTTTCATTTATATAAGCAGGCAGACAATATAGTGGCTGAATTACACAATATTAAACCTGGAATCAATCCTGGTTTCCGTGTTTCCCCAAATTGTTTGATTTTAGGCAAATATTTATTTGTAGTCACTGAATCTCCTATTTCTTCATTATCACATATGACCGCAAATTCAAAAACTATGACTGTCACTTTTAATAAATGCCTCTCATTGCAGTGATATTATATGACGTATTAAAGAAAAACACTTTAGCATGTGAAAGAAATGTCCTTTTTTGAATTTTGGAAAGATTGTATCATATTTTTACATGGTATTTGTTGTGTGATTTACAAGAAAACTATATTCAGGGCTCGGCTCATGCACAGGCTCTTAGAGTGAAGCCAGACCCTTGGCTTGGCTCTCCTTATTATTTTGTTCCCTCACTGATCTCTAGGTTGTGGTTGTACAATTCTCCCATACGAAAAGCCTTCAGACAGTGATAACTGTACCTCTAGGTGGTCGAATGCTTTGAAGGTTGCTGAAGTCTTTTCGCAGTGCAGTGATATTGGAACATGGCAGAGTTTGGAATGTGGGGCGAGTTTTAATACTTTCTTGGAAACTTTGGGACGAGGATGGGGAGGAGTTAGCTCTCTGGTAATGGTTTGAGGACTGATGCTGATGTTGGTTTAGTTAGGAGTTGGCTGTGGTGATGGCAGTGATAGTGTATTTAAGGGTGAACACCTACCTGTAGTCTAGATGCAGGTTTTCCGCTGTCGAAGGTAAGGGTGACTGTTTCCGGAAGCCATGCTGTCACCACACACTGGAACAAGTGGTAGGCAAGGCCACTCAAGAATCTGTCACCTTCTCAGGATGAAAAAGCCAAACGCATAAAAAACCTCCTTGCTGATGAAGTCTTCGCAGAGTTGGAGAAAGGCACGAGTCAGGAAGCCAGGCAAGGAAATCAGAAATCACAAGAGTGAAGAGTCAGGATCTGCAAGTGGAGGGAGAGAGGAAACACGTGAAGAACAAGCATTTGCAATGCAATAGGTCTCGCATTTATAAGAGTTTGAGCTATTGGCATTGTAAAATTACAATGCCTTTTATTTATGTTTTGGTTTTAAAACAAATAAAAGGCATTGTCATTTACAATGTCAGTAGCATAAACTCGGATAAAAGCAGTGTGTGGAGTGCAGCAGTGTGCGGCGTGCAGCAGTGTGCGGAGTGCTGCAGTGTGCGGCATGCAGCAGTGTGCGGCGTGCAGCAGTGTGCAGCGTGCAGCAGTGTGAGGCTTGCAGCAGTGTGCGGCATGCAGCAGTGTGCGGCGTGCAGCAGTGTGAGGTGTGCAGCAGTGTGAGGCGTGCAGCAGTGTGCGGCGTGCAGCAGTGTGCGGCGTGCAGCAGTGTGTGGTGTGCAGCAGTGTGCGGCGTGCAGCAGTGTGTGGTGTGCAGCAGTGTGTGGCGTGCAGCAGTGTGTGGCGTGCAGCAGTGTTTCGTGTAGCATTGTGAGGCATGCAGCACTGTGTGGCGTGCAGCAGTGTGCGGCATGCAGCAGTGTGCTGCGTGCAGCAGTGTGCTGCGTGCAGCTGTGTCGTGCAGCATGCAGCAGTGAGTAATGCAGCAGTGTGCAGCAGTGTGTGGCGTGCGGCAGTGTGTGGCGTGCAGCAGTAGGAGGCTTGCAGCAGTGTTTCGTGTAGCATTGTGCGGTGTGCCGCAGTGTGTGGCGTGCAGCAGTGTGTGGCGTGCAGCAGTGTGTGGTGTGCAGCAGTGTTTCGTGTAGCAGTGTGCGGCGTGCAGCAGTGTGCGGCGTGGAGCAGTGTGCTGCGTGCAGCAGTGTGTGGCGTGCAGCAGTGTGTGGCGTGCAGCAGTGTGTGGTGTGCAGCGGCATGCAGCAGTGTGTGGCGTGCAGCAGTGTGTGGCGTGTAGGAGTGTGCGGCGTGCAGCAGTGTGTGGCGTGCAGCAGTGTGCGGCGTGCAGCAGTGTGCAGCGTGCAGCAGTGTGAGGCGTGCAGCAGTGTGCGGCGTGCAGCAGTGTGAGGCGTGCAGCAGTGTGAGGTGTGCAGCAGTGTGTGGCGTGCAGCAGTGTGTGGTGTAGCAGTGTGAGGCGTGCAGCAGTGTGAGGCGTGCAGCAGTGTTTCGTGTAGCAGTGTGAGGCGTGCAGCAGTGTGCGGTGTGCAGCAGTGTGCGGCGTGCAGCAGTGTGTAATGCAGCAGTGTGTAATGCAGCAGTGTGCGCAGCAGTGTGTGGCGTGCGGTAGTGTGCTGCGTGCAGCAGTGTGCGGCGTGCAGCACTGTGTGGCGTGCAGCAGTGTGTGGCGTACAGCAGTGTGTGGCGTGGTTTGTAAACAACAAGAAAAGCGGACATCAAAGGAAGGGTGGGAGGGAACGAGCATATGGGGTGTGAGTTATAACAAAAGTTAATTGTTGTAAGAGGGGATGCAGGAAGTGAGGCCGAGCGCGCGCTGGCGAAAGCAGTCTGCTGCTTTCAAGTCCGATGCCAGATGCCAGCTTCGCACTTGAATGCCTCACATGCACTGGCCATAAACCGCATTCCTAAGGTCTTGTGCCCCTTACTAAATCTCTCTGAATGCGTGAGGCGGCGCACGCGCAGGAAGTAGCTGGTGGCAAATGGAATGCACGTGGTTGTGCGCGTAACCGCCACCCGATCCGCCTTGGAAGCCTTTGGGAGCATTTTCTGAAGCCCCTACATAAGTCTCGCTGAGCGATCGCTTACGCGATAGCCAGGCGAGACCTAAAAATGGGTTGCTTGAGCTGCACCCTCCAACTAGACTGAGTCCTTTAAACTGTAAAAGAACAGGAAATTGAAATGACATCTAACATGATATGACAGGAAACATAATCGAACCAAGGAAGAGGCAGCCATGATGGAAAGGGAAAAGAAACAAGAATGAAACCTGGACGTGGTCTAGCTGTGGATTTGCCTTAAAAGGTAGTTGCGAACTCTCAAGCAGGACATTCCCATTTTGGAGTGGAATTAAGAAAGAGCAGCAGCCAGGAGCCCAGGAGCATAATAAGAAACAGGCCTAGGTGAGAGACTCTCAGAGCCCACAGCTGTGGGCTTTATTTATTTATTTATTTATTTTAAAGTTTCCAAAACCTTTATTCAGCATGAACACAATATACACAGCCCCACGCCTACAACCAACCTGTGGCCGGCAGCTTGGTATGAAACTGAAAGTGGACGTGAACACAGCTGCCTGCCTACAACCCTCAAGGGGCCGGCTGCGGCGTAGGAAAGAATAAAGACAGTACAACCGCATGAAAGACCATATCTCATCACCAACTGAACATTTTGCATTGAATAATCTAACCACAGGAGTATGCCTACTTGTGGCGAGGCAACCTATAGTCACGTGCAGTGGCCTTCACATTCCTCATCCCAGCATAGTGCCCGGCAAAGAAGCAGGAGGAGTCCCACCCCGGGTGAGGCAACAATAGAGGACGTCCATCCCAACCCCCGTCGACCCAACTCCCGCTCCCGTCCCATCAGTTGGGTTGACGTCGTAGAAGTAGTGCACTAGAAGACAAGGGGTTAAGTGAGCAGATAGGTGTGTTACACCTGTGGGTGCGCTAATAGATATGTCTGAAGGGGTCCCCAGATGTCAGTCGGTCTAGAGGCGGAGGGCAGGAGTTCTGCATAGCGAAGCAAAGTATCTTGACAGTGTATCATGTCCCTGATCCAGTCCTTAAACTTAGGAGCTCTGCCCCTCCCCCATCTACAGGCTATCAGTCTTTTTGCCATGAGAAGGGCGACCGTGGCAAATCTACGGACCGGTGTTTTTATAGTTTTGGTGTAGCCCAAGAGTGCCTGCGTTGGAGAGGGTGACAATTGCACATCTATCATTTCCGAAAGCCCGGAGTACACTTTTTGCCAATAGTTGGCTACTTCCCGGCACCCCCATGCCATGTGAAGGAAGTCCGCCGCCGGGGCCCTACAGCGCCAGCAGAGATCCCCCTCCCTAAGGCCCACCCTATGCATATGAGCCGGAGTACAATAGAGCCTATGTAAAAACCTATAATGAATTACCCTGAACCTGCTGCTAGAGGAGATTTGTTCGGTTTGTAAGCAACAATAGCTCCAGAGATCATCATCTATGGGCATGCCCAGCTCCTCCTCCCATTTGGTGCGTGCCCTGCAAGGCAAGGAATCTGGTGTGGTACGTAGAGAGTGGTATAGGTGAGAGACTGCGTGCGCCGGGGTGTTAGCACAGCTGTGGGCTTTATATGACGTCTTGTGAGCCCTGTGGACTGCATGCCCCGAAACATACTGCAGTTCTTGGATGCCAAGGTGACCAAGAAGCCGCTGATGCAACATAGTGGTGCCTGAGTGGACAAGTAATCCCCACCTAGCCAGCGTGTCAGTCATCACAAGAACCCACAGATCTCATAGCTGTCTGGCTTAGGTAATTATAATTTGAATTAATCTTTTGTTCCTTGTTTAGTTTGGGGTTGTGGTACTGTTTTGTGCCTGGCAGGGTGTGGATGATTCATTTGTCGGTGCAAGCTATGAGCACTGATTTCAGGGCAGGGAGATGGTGCTGCTGCACTAACGCCAGGGTTAGGGGGAGACCATTTGCGCTCTGCCTGAAATGAGCGCCGTTGCCTATTTTTCATTTCCACTACCTCAGTTATTGTAGAAATAAAAAACAGACGACTGTGCTCATGCCTTGCTCATGAAAATCACCTTAGTGAGCTGCGCATCAAACTTCGATGTTCAGAGTTTAGAGCTGTTCCCTCCCATTTGAAGGGAGGTGGTTTTGCTTCTTAAGTGTTCTCCTTTTGTTCTTTATGTATATTTTGTTAGCAAAATCGTTTACTAAACATTTTTTGCGGTGCATTACCTTCCATGCCGATGAGGGAGGCTCTGTTCTCTTCCAGGGATGGCGCTGATGTTCCCAATAGCCTGGTACTATCCCCTAGTGCAGCGCTCTTGAGGTCCCCATTTTAAAAAAAATGTATCTCTTATTGTTGTTTCCAACGCTGGGAGGCGGCAGTATAATCCCACCACAGGCTGACGATGCCTGTGGGATGGTTGTTTACGACTCTCTGAGTGAAACGCATTGATTTTCACACTTTTTTAGGTCTCGGCTAGCGAAGGCTGCGCTTGCGCAGTCTCGCTCGCGAGATTTAATGACTTTGAGAAGAGGGGCTTGCACCCGCCCCTCTTCTCTCCTGTTCTCCATTGGCTGGCCTCTTAAATGCTGGCCTGCCACTGGAGAAGAGGTCAGCCACTCCGATTATGCCCCGTCCTTTTCGGATCGGGGGGCGTGGTTTTACCAAGAAGTCTCAATCGTGCCGGCCGTCCCCTTTTTCAGATGCTGGGCGTGTTTTTTTTTTTTTTGTTTTCCCTGTTTGGAAGGTCATTTTGTGTTGGTTGCTGTGAGGCGAAGGATTCCTGGAGCTGTGTGGTAAGTGATCTTTTTTTGGGGGGGTAATTAATGTTTTTTTTTTCATGTTTCCTTACAGGTCTCCAGCAGTGTGGGTCGTTCCGGTGCAGCGGCTGCAGGGAGCGCTTTCCTCGGTAAGTATGGTGGTGTTTGCGGGGCTTCGGTAATGTATATTGTATGTGTTGTGATTAACGGTGTTTTTTTCATGTTTCCTTACAGATCTCCAGCAGTGTGGGTCGTTCCGGTGCAGCGGCTGCAGGGAGCGCTTTCCTCGGTAAGTATGGTGGTGTTTGCGGGGCTTCGGTAATGTATATTGTATGTGTTCTAAGTAATTGTGTTTTTTTCATGTTTCCTTACAGGTCTTCAGCAGTGTGGGTCGTTCCGGTGACGCGGCTGCAGGGAGCGCTTTCCTCGGTAAGTATGGTGGGGTTTGCGGGTCTTCGGTAATGTATATTGTATGTGTTGTAATTAACGGTGTTTTTTTCATGTTTCCTTACAGGTCTCCAGCAGTGTGGGTCGTTCCGGTGACGCGGCTGCAGGGAGCGCTTTCCTCGGTAAGTATGGTGGGGTTTGCGGGTCTTCGGTAATGTATATTGTATGTGTTGTAATTAACGGTGTTTTTTTCATGTTTCCTTACAGGTCTCCAGCAGTGTGGGTCGTTCCGGTGCAGCGGCTGCAGGGAGCGCTTTCCTCGGTAAGTATGGTGGTGTTTGCGTATGTGTTGTAATTAACTGTGTTTTTTCGGTAAGTATGGTGGGGTTTGCGGGGCTTCGGTAATGTATATTGTATGTGTTGTCATTAACGGTGTTTTTTTCATGTTTCCTTACAGGTCTCCAGCAGTGTGGGTCGTTCCGGTGACGCGGCTGCAGGGAGCGCTTTCCTCGGTAAGTATAGTGGGGTTTGCGGGTCTTTGGTAATGTATATTGTATGTGTTGTAATTAACAGTGTTTTTTTCATGTTTCCTTACAGGTCTCCAGCAGTGTGGGTCGTTCCGGTGCAGCGGCTGCAGGGAGCGCTTTCCTCGGTAAGTATGGTGGTGTTTGCGTATGTGTTGTAATTAACTGTGTTTTTTTCATGTTTCCTTACAGGTCTCCAGCAGTGTGGGTCGTTCCGGTGCAGCGGCTGCAGGGAGCGCTTTCCTCGGTAAGTATGGTGGTGTTTGCGGGGCTTCGGTAATGTATATTGTATGTGTTGTAATTAACGGTGTTTTTTTCATGTTTCCTTACAGGTCTCCAGCAGTGTGGGTCGTTCCGGTGCAGCGGCTGCAGGGAGCGCTTTCCTCGGTAAGTATGGTGGGGTTTGCGGGGCTTCGGTAATGTATATTGTATGTGTTGTAATTAACGGTGTTTTTTTCATGTTTCCTTACAGGTCTCCAGCAGTGTGGGTCGTTCCGGTGCAGCGTCTGCAGGGAGCGCTTTCCTCGGTAAGTATGGTGGGGTTTGCGGGGCTTCGGTAATGTATATTGTATGTGTTGTAATTAACGGTGTTTTTTTCATGTTTCCTTACAGGTCTTCAGCAGTGTGGGTCGTTCCGGTGACGCGGCTGCAGGGAGCGCTTTCCTCGGTAAGTATGGTGGGGTTTGCGGGGCTTCGGTAATGTATATTGTATGTGTTGAGATTAACGGTGTTTTTTTCATGTTTCCTTACAGGTCTCCAGCAGTGTGGGTCGTTCCGGTGCAGCGGCTGCAGGGAGCGCTTTCCTCGGTAAGTATGGTGGTGTTTGCGGGGCTTCGGTAATGTATATTGTATGTGTTGTAAGTAACTGTGTTTTTTTCATGTTTCCTTACAGGTCTCCAGCAGTGTGGGTCGTTCCGGTGCAGCGGCTGCAGGGAGCGCTTTCCTCGGTAAGTATGGTGGTGTTTGCGGGACTTAGGTAGTGTATATTGTAGCTTTTGGAAGTAACTGTGTTTTTTTTCTGTTTCCTTACAGGTCTTCAGCAGTGTGGGGCGTACCGGTGCAGCGGCTGCAGGGAGTGCTTTAGTCGGTAAGTATGGTGGGGGTTGCGGGAGTTAGGTAAGGCATATTGTATGTATTTTAAGAAATTAGATTTTTTTTTCTGTTTATTTACAGGGCTTCAGCTGTCTGGGTCGTGGCGTTGCAGTGGTGTATCTTGGGCGGTTAGGTAAGAGTACGCCATTTTTTATTTCATTTCTAGATTTTTTGGGGGTACTGTTAGACGTTTTAACTTTAGTTAGTTTTGTTTGTTATGGATTTGGTTGTATAGCAATAGGGTTTTATGTCGTCGGAAGTGTTGTGTATTTTTACTGGGTTTGGGCCAGGGTTTGTTGGGAATCTGCGTATGTTGAATGTTCATTGTTTTCACGATGCAACGGTCGGCGGAAGAGAGCTAGAAACAGGTAAGTGAATTTGTATTTTACGTTTAAAGTTGGACTTTGAGAGTTAGTGGGAGGTAAATGTGTGGGTCGTTCCGGTGCAGCGACTGCAGGGAGCGCTTTCCTCGGTAAGTATGGTGGTGTTTGCGGGGCTTCGGTAATGTATATTGTAGCTTTTGGAAGTAACTGTGTTTTTTTTCTGTTTCCTTACAGGTATTCAGCAGTGTGGGGCGTACCGGTGCAGCGGCTGCAGGGAGCGCTTTAATCGGTAAGTATGGAGGGGGTTGCGGGAGTTAGGTAAGGCATATTGTATGTATTTTAAGAAAATAGATTTTTTTTTCTGTTTATTTACAGGGCTTCAGCGGTCTGGGTCGTGGCGTTGCAGTGGTGTATCTTGGGCGATTAGGTAAGAGTACGCCATTTTTTATTTCATTTCTAGATTTTTTGGGGGTACTGTTAGACGTTTTAACTTTAGTTAGTTTTGTTTGTTATGGATTTGGTTGTATAGCAATAGGGTTTTTGGTTGTCGGAAGTGTTGTGTATTTTTACTGGGTTTGGGCCAGGGTTTGTTGGGAATCTGCGTATGTTGAATGTTCATTGTTTTCACGATGCAACGGTCGGCGGAAGAGAGCTAGAAACAGGTAAGTGCATTTGTATTTTACGTTTAAAGTTATACTTTGAGAGTTAGTGGGAGGTACATAGAATATGTTATGTCTGATATCTAATTCTTGGCTATGTGTCTGTTTTGGTAGGGTCTTTCCGGTGCAGCGGCGTAACTTCGGCTATTAGGTAAGAGTACGCAATTTTACATCGTTTTATTAAATTAGTTTTTGGGGTACTGTTAGATGTTTTATCTTTATGTCGTTTTCTTTGTTATGGATTTCGTAGTATAGCAATAGGGGTTTTTGGCGTCGCAAGTGTGGGGTCGTTTTCGTGGGGTTGGGCCAGGGTTTGTTGTGAATCTGCGGATGTTGACTGTTCATTGTTTTCCCGATGCTACGGTAGGCGGAAGACAGCTAGAAACAGGTAAGTGCATTTTTCTTATACGTTTAAAGTTGTTGGTAGGTAAATATAATATGTCTATGCGTAATATCTCATTCTTTGTTATGTGTCCAGTTTTGAAAGGTCGGTCCGGTGCAGTGGCGTCACTTCGGCTATTAGGTAAGAGTACACCATTTTACATCATTTTATTCAATTATTTTTCATTGTACTGTTAGACGTTTTATTTTTAGGTTGCTTGGTTTGTTATGGGGTTTGTAGTAGAACAAAAGGCTTTTGGGTGCTCGAAAGTGTGTGTTTTTAGTGGGGTTGAGGCAGGCTTTGTTGCGAATCTGCAGATGTTGACTGTTCATTGTTTTCACAGCGCGACGGCCGGTGGAAGGAAGCGACAAACAGGTAAGTGTATATATTTTATACGTTTAAAGTTGCAGTTGGAGAGTAATTAGGAGGGAAATAAAATATGTTTGTGATTTTTTTTAAGTGTTTGTTATGTCTCAGTTTTAGGAGGTTCGTACCGGTGCAGCGGCTGCAGGGAGCGCTTTAGTCGGTAAGTATGGTGGGGGTTGTGGGAGTTAGGTAAGGCATATTGTATGTTTTTGAAGTAATTAGGTTTTGTTTTCTGTTTATTTGCAGGGCTTCAGCGGTCTGGGTCGTGGCGTTGCAGCGGTGTATCTTCGGCGATTAGGTAAGAGTACGCCATTTTTTTTCATTGCATTTCGAGAGTTTTTGGGGGTACTGTTAGACCTTTTAACTTTAGGTAGTTTTGTTTGGTATGGATTTGTTGTATAGCAATAGGGTTTTTTGGCGTCGGAAGTGTTGTGTATTTTGACTGGGGTTGGGCCAGGGTTTGTTGGGAATCTGCGTATGTTGAATGTTCATTGTTTTCACGATGCAACGGTCGGCGGAAGAGAGCTAGAAACAGGTAAGTGCATTTGTATTTTACGTTGAAAGTTAGACTTTGAGAGTTAGTGGGAGGTACATAGAATATGTTATGTCTGATATCTAATTCTTGGCTATGTGTCTGTTTTGGTAGGGTCTTCCCGGTGCAGCGGCGTAACTTCCGCTATTAGGTAAGAGTACGCAATTTTACATCGTTTTATTAAATTAGTTTTTGGGGTACTGTTAGATGTTTTATCTTTATGTCGTTTTCTTTGTTATGGATTTCGTAGTATAGCAATAGGGGTTTTTGGCGTCGCAAGTGTGGGGTCGTTTTCGTGGGGTTGGGCCAGGGTTTGTTGTGAATCTGCGGATGTTGACTGTTCATTGTTTTCCCGATGCTACGGTAGGCGGACGACAGCTAGAAACAGGTAAGTGCATTTTTCTTATACGTTTAAAGTTAGACTTGGCGAGTTGTTGGTAGGTATATATAATATGTCTATGCGTAATATCTCATTCTTTGTTATGTGTCCAGTTTTGAAAGGTCGGTCCGGTGCAGTGGCGTCACTTCGGCTATTAGGTAAGAGTACACCATTTTACATCATTTTATTCAATTATTTTTCATTGTACTGTTAGACGTTTTATTTTTAGGTTGCTTGGTTTGTTATGGGGTTTGTAGTAGAACAAAAGGCTTTTGGGTGCTCGAAAGTGTGTGTTTTTAGTGGGGTTGGGGCAGGCTTTGTTGCGAATCTGCAGATGTTGACTGTTCATTGTTTTCACGGCGCGACGGCCGGTGGTAGGAAGCGACAAACAGGTAAGTGTACATATTTAATACGTTTAAAGTTGCAGTTGGAGAGTAATTAGGAGGGAAATACAATATGTTTGTGATTTTTTTAAGTGTTTGTTATGTCTCAGTTTTAGGAGGTTCGTACCGGTGCAGCGGCTGCAGGGAGCGCTTTAGTCGGTAAGTATGGTGGGGGTTGCGGGAGTTAGGTAAGGCATATTGTATGTTTTTGAAGTAATTAGGTTTTGTTTTCTGTTTATTTGCAGGGCTTCAGCGGTCTGGGTCGTGGCGTTGCAGCGGTGTATCTTCGGCGATTAAGTAAGAGTACGCCATTTTTTTTCATTGCATTTCGAGGGTTTTTGGGGGTACTGTTAGACGTTTTAACTTTAGGTAGTTTTGTTTGGTATGGATTTGTTGTATAGCAATAGGGTTTTTTGGCGTCGGAAGTGTTGTGTATTTTGACTGGGGTTGGGCCAGGGTTTGTTGGGAATCTGCGTATGTTGAATGTTCATTGTTTTCACGATGCAACGGTCGGCGGAAGAGAGCTAGAAACAGGTAAGTGCATTTGTATTTTACGTTGAAAGTTAGACTTTGAGAGTTAGTGGGAGGTACATAGAATATGTTATGTCTGATATCTAATTCTTGGCTATGTGTCTGTTTTGGTAGGGTCTTCCCGGTGCAGCGGCGTAACTTCGGCTATTAGGTAAGAGTACGCAATTTTACATCGTTTTATTAAATTAGTTTTTGGGGTACTGTTAGATGATTTGTCTTTATGTCGTTTTCTTTGTTATGGATTTAGTAGTATAGCAATAGGGGTTTTTGGCGTCGCAAGTGTGGGGTCGTTTTCGTGGGGTTGGGCCAGGGTTTGTTGTGAATCTGCGGATGTTGACTGTTCATTGTTTTCACGATGCAACGGTAGGCGAAGAGAGCTACAAACAGGTAAGTGAATTTTTAATATACGTTTAGAGATAGACTTTGAGAGTTAGTGGGAGGTAAATAGAATATGTTATGATTTATATATCATTCTTTGTTATGTGTCTGTTTTTGTAGGGTCGTTCCGGTGCAGCGGCGTAACTTCAGCGAATAGGTAAAAGTATGCCATTTTACATCACTTCATTAACTTATTGGTGTAGTGTTAGACGTTTTATCTTTATGTCGTTTTCTTTGTTATGGATTTAGTAGGATAGCAATAGGGGTTTTTGGCGTCGGAAGTGTGGGGAACTTTTTGGTGGGGTTGGACCGCGGTTTGTTGTGAATCTGCGGATGTTGACTGTTCATTGTTTTCCCGATGCTACGGTAGGCGGAAGAGAGCTAGAAACAGTTAAGTGCATTTTTCATCTACGTTTAAAGTTGGACTTTCAGAGTTGTTTTTAGGTAAATATAATATGTCTATGCGTAATATCTAATTCTTTGTTATGTGTCCATTTTTGTACGGTCGGTCCGGTGCAGCGGCGTCACTTCGGCTATTAGGTAAGAGTACGCAAATTTACATCTTTTCATTTAATTGCTTTTGGGTGTAGTGTTAGACGATTTGTTTGTAAGTAGTTTTGTTTGTTATGGATTGTTGTAGTATAGCAATAGGGTTTTTGGGTGTCGAAAGGGTTGTGTATTTTTAGGGACGTTGGGCCCGGGTTTGTTGCGAATCTGCAGATGTTGAATGTTCATTGTTTTCACGGCGCGACGGCAGGTGGAAGAAAGCGACAAACAGGTAAGTGTATATATTTTATACGTTTAAAGTAGAACTTGGCGAGTAATTAGGAGGTAAAAATAATATGCTGAGGATTGTTTTCTACTTGGCTGTTATGTCTCTTTTCGTCACACGGTTTCTTGCTAATCTGCGATTGTTGACTGTAATTTGAGTTTTAGATGCTACATTGGGCGGAAGAGAGCTACAAACAGGTAAGTGAATGGTTTGTATACGTTTACTCTTTTTTAGTCTCTTATCAAGGTAAGTTACAGGTCTTATTAGCAAGGATTAATTTTTAGTCTGTTTATTTTATAGTAATACTGGTGTTTTGTGACGACAGTACTATCACGTGTGTTGTGTGTTATTCAATATGTGAGTACGTCAGGGTGGGGCACGTTTTTGTGATGAATCTGCTGTTTGGGTGTGTCTCATCCTTTTCCAGATCGGACGGTTGGCGTGACGCAGCTACAGACAGGTAAGTGCGAATCTTTTATACCTGTTATGTTCTATTTTGAATTATTTATAATGTGATTATAGTGTTTGTGTGATTGATTATGTATTTTGGTTCAAAGGGTTTTCGTATTTATTGCTGAATGTTACACTGTTTATTTAATTGTCATACAGGTTTAGTGATGAAAGTACTGTCACGTGTATTGTGTGTTATTCTATATGTGATTACGTCAGGATGGGGCACGTTTTTGTGATGAATCTGCTGTTTTGGGAGTGTCTCATCCTTTTCCAGATCGGACGGTAGGCGTGACGCAGCTATAGACAGGTAAGTGTGAATCTTTGATACCTCTTATGTTTTATTTCAAAGTATTTTTAATGTGATTATAATGTTTGAGCTATTGGTGATGTATTTCTAATACAAGGTCATCCTATTTATTGCTGAATGTTAGAACGTTTATTTGATTGTGATACAGGTTTTGTGATGAAAGTACTGTCACGTGTATTGTGTGTTATTCAATATGTGAGTACGTCAGGGTGGGGCACTTTTTGTGATGAATCTGCTGTTTGGGAGTGTCTCATCCTTTTCTAGATCGGACGGTAGGCGTGACGTAGCTACAGACAGGTAAGTGCGAAACTGTTATACCTGTTATGTTTTATTTGAAACTATTTTGAATGTGATAATAATGTTTGAGTTATTGGTGATGTATTTGTAATACAAGGTTATCTTAATTATTGCTGGGTGTTAGACTGCAAAGTTGATTGTGAGACAGGTTTTGTGCCGAAAGTACTGTCACGTGTATTGTGTGTTATTCAATATGTGAGTACGTCAGGGTGGGGCACGCTTTTGTGATGAATCTGCTGTTTTGGGAGTGTGTCATCCTTTTCCCGATCGGACGGTAGGAGTGACGCAGCTACAGACAGGTAAGTGCGAATCTTTTATACCTGTTATGTTCTATTTTGAATTATTTATAATGTGATTATAGTGTTTGTGTGATTATGTATTTTGGTTCTAAGGTTTTTCGTATTTATTGCTGAATGTTACACTGTTTATTTAATTGTCATACAGGTTTAGTGACGAAAGTACTGTCACGTGTATTGTGTGTTATTCAATATGTGAGTACGTCAGGGCGGGGCACGTTTTTGTGATGAATCTGCTGTTTGGGAGTGTCTCATCCTTTTCTAGATCGGACGTAGAAGTGACGCAGCTAGAGACAGGTAAGTTTGAATCTTCGATACCTCTTATGTTTTATTTCAAAGTATTTTTAATGTGATTATAATGTTTGAGTTATTGATGATGTATTTGTAATACAAGGTCATCTTATTTATTGCTGGGTGTTAGATTGTTTAGTTGATTGTGAGACAGGTTTTGTGACGAAAGTACTGTCACGTGTGTTGTGTGTTATTCAATATGTGAGTACGTCAGGGTGGGGCACGTTTTTGTGATGAATCTGCTGTTTTGGGAGTGTGTCATCCTTTTCCCGATCGGACGGTAGGAGTGACGCAGCTACAGACAGGTAATTGCGAATCTTTTATGCCTGTTATGTTCTTTTGGAAATTACTTTTACTGTGATTAGAATGTTTGTGAGTTATTGCTGATGTATTTTTATTCTAAGTTAATTCTTATTTATTGCTGAATGTTAGAACGTTTATTTGATTGTGATACAGGTTTTGTGCCGAAAGTACTGTCACGTGTATTGTGTGTTATTCAATATGTGAGTACGTCAGGGTGGGGCACGTTTTTTGTGATGAATCTGCTGTTTTGGGAGTGTGTCATCCTTTTCACGATCGGACGGTAGGAGTGACGCAGCTACAGACAGGTAAGTGCAAATCTTTTATACCTGTTATGTTCTCTTGGGAATTAATTTTACTGTGATTAGAATGTTTGTGAGTTAGTGCTGATGTATTTTTATTCTAAGTTTATTCTTATTTATTGCTGAATGTTAGAACGTTTATTTGATTGTGATACAGGTTTTGTGACGAAAGTACTGTCACGTGTATTGTGTGTTATTCAATATGTGATTACGTCAGGGTGAGGCACTTTTTTGTGATGAATCTGCTGTTTTGGGAGTGTGTCATCCTTTCCTAGATCGGACGGTAGGCATGACGCAGCTACAGACAGGTAAGTGCGAAACTTTTATACCTATTATGTTTGATTTGAAAGTATTTTTAATGTGATTATAATGTTTGCGTTATTGGTGATGTATTTGTAATACAAGGTTATCTTATTTATTGCTGGGTGTTAGACTGCAAAGTTGATTGTGAGACAGGTTTTGTGACGAAAGTACTGTCACGTGTGTTGTGTGTTATTCAATATGTGATTACGTCAGGGTGGGGCACGTTTTTGTGATGAATCTGCTGTTTTGGGAGTGTGTCATCCTTTTCCCGATCGGACGGTAGGAGTGACGCAGCTACAGACAGGTAAGTGCGAATCTTTTATACCTGTTATGTTCTATTTTGAATTATTTATAATGTGATTATAGTGTTTGTGTGATTATGTATTTTGGTTCTAAGGTTTTTCGTATTTATTGCTGAATGTTACACTGTTTATTTAATTGTCATACAGGTTTAGTGACGAAAGTACTGTCACGTGTATTGTGTGTTATTCAATATGTGAGTACGTCAGGGCGGGGCACGTTTTTGTGATGAATCTGCTGTTTGGGAGTGTCTCATCCTTTTCTAGATCGGACGGTAGGCGTGACACAGCTAGAGACAGGTAAGTTTGAATCTTCGATACCTCTTATGTTTTATTTCAAAGTATTTTTAATGTGATTATAATGTTTGAGTTATTGATGATGTATTTGTAATACAAGGTCATCTTATTTATTGCTGGGTGTTAGATTGTTTAGTTGATTGTGAGACAGGTTTTGTGACGAAAGTACTGTCACGTGTGTTGTGTGTTATTCAATATGTGAGTACGTCAGGGTGGGGCACGTTTTTGTGATGAATCTGCTGTTTTGGGAGTGTGTCATCCTTTTCCCGATCGGACGGTAGGAGTGACGCAGCTACAGACAGGTAATTGCGAATCTTTTATGCCTGTTATGTTCTTTTGGAAATTACTTTTACTGTGATTAGAATGTTTGTGAGTTATTGCTGATGTATTTTTATTCTAAGTTAATTCTTATTTATTGCTGAATGTTAGAACGTTTATTTGATTGTGATACAGGTTTTGTGCCGAAAGTACTGTCATGTGTATTGTGTGTTATTCAATATGTGAGTACGTCAGGGTGGGGCACGTTTTTGTGATGAATCTGCTGTTTTGGGAGTGTGTCATCCTTTTCACGATCGGACGGTAGGAGTGACGCAGCTACAGACAGGTAAGTGCAAATCTTTTATACCTGTTATGTTCTCTTGGGAATTAATTTTACTGTGATTAGAATGTTTGTGAGTTAGTGCTGATGTATTTTTATTCTAAGTTTATTCTTATTTATTGCTGAATGTTAGAACGTTTATTTGATTGTGATACAGGTTTTGTGACGAAAGTACTGTCACGTGTATTGTGTGTTATTCAATATGTGATTACGTCAGGGTGAGGCACTTTTTTGTGATGAATCTGCTGTTTTGAGAGTGTGTCATCCTTTCCTAGATCGGACGGTAGGCGTGACGCAGCTACAGACAGGTAAGTGCGAATCTTTTATACCTGTTATGTTCTATTTTGAATTATTTATAACGTGATTATAGTGTTTGTGTGATTATGTATTTTGGTTCTAAGGTTTTTCGTATTTATTGCTGAATGTTACACTGTTTATTTAATTGTCATACAGGTTTAGTGATGAAAGTACTGTCACGTGTATTGTGTGTTATTCAATATGTGAGTACGTCAGGGCGGGGCACGTTTTTGTGATGAATCTGCTGTTTGGGAGTGTCTCATCCTTTTCTAGATCGGACGGTAGAAGTGACGCAGCTAGAGACAGGTAAGTTTGAATCTTCGATACCTCTTATGTTTTATTTCAAAGTATTTTTAATGTGATTATAATGTTTGAGTTATTGATGATGTATTTGTAATACAAGGTCATCTTATTTATTGCTGGGTGTTAGATTGTTTAGTTGATTGTGAGACAGGTTTTGTGACGAAAGTACTGTCACGTGTGTTGTGTGTTATTCAATATGTGAGTACGTCAGGGTGGGGCACGTTTTTGTGATGAATCTGCTGTTTTGGGAGTGTGTCATCCTTTTCCCGATCGGACGGTAGGAGTGACGCAGCTACAGACAGGTAATTGCGAATCTTTTATGCCTGTTATGTTCTTTTGGAAATTACTTTTACTGTGATTAGAATGTTTGTGAGTTATTGCTGATGTATTTTTATTCTAAGTTAATTCTTATTTATTGCTGAATGTTAGAACGTTTATTTGATTGTGATACAGGTTTTGTGCCGAAAGTACTGTCACGTGTATTGTGTGTTATTCAATATGTGAGTACGTCAGGGTGGGGCACGTTTTTGTGATGAATCTGCTGTTTTGGGAGTGTGTCATCCTTTTCACGATCGGACGGTAGGAGTGACGCAGCTACAGACAGGTAAGTGCAAATCTTTTATACCTGTTATGTTCTCTTGGGAATTAATTTTACTGTGATTAGAATGTTTGTGAGTTAGTGCTGATGTATTTTTATTCTAAGTTTATTCTTATTTATTGCTGAATGTTAGAACGTTTATTTGATTGTGATACAGGTTTTGTGCCGAAAGTACTGTCACGTGTATTGTGTGTTATTCAATATGTGAGTACGTCAGGGTGGGGCACGTTTTTTGTGATGAATCTGCTGTTTTGGGAGTGTGTCATCCTTTTCACGATCGGACGGTAGGAGTGACGCAGCTACAGACAGGTAAGTGCAAATCTTTTATACCTGTTATGTTCTCTTGGGAATTAATTTTACTGTGATTAGAATGTTTGTGAGTTAGTGCTGATGTATTTTTATTCTAAGTTTATTCTTATTTATTGCTGAATGTTAGAACGTTTATTTGATTGTGATACAGGTTTTGTGACGAAAGTACTGTCACGTGTATTGTGTGTTATTCAATATGTGATTACGTCAGGGTGAGCCACTTTTTTGTGATGAATCTGCTGTTTTGGGAGTATGTCATCCTTTCCTAGATCGGACGGTAGGCGTGACGCAGCTACAGACAGGTAAGTGCGAAACTTTTATACCTATTATGTTTGATTTGAAAGTATTTTTAATGTGATTATAATGTTTGCGTTATTGGTGATGTATTTGTAATACAAGGTTATCTTATTTATTGCTGGGTGTTAGACTGCAAAGTTGATTGTGAGACAGGTTTTGTGACGAAAGTACTGTCACTGTGTGTTGTGTGTTATTCAATATGTGATTACGTCAGGGTGGGGCACGTTTTTGTGATGAATCTGCTGTTTTGGGAGTGTGTCATCCTTTTCCCGATCGGACGGTAGGAGTGACGCAGCTACAGACAGGTAAGTGCGAATCTTTTATGCCTGTTATGTTTTTTTGGAAATTACTTTTACTGTGATTAGAATGTTTGTGAGTTATTGCTGATGTATTTTTATTCTAATTTTATTCTTATTTATTGCTGAATGTTAGAACGTTTATTTGATTGTGATACAGGTTTTGTGCCGAAAGTACTGTCACGTGTATTGTGTGTTATTCAATATATGATTACGTCAGGGTGGGGCACGTTTTTGTGATGAATCTGCTGTTTTGGGAGTGTGTCATCCTTTTCACGATCGGACGGTAGGCGTGACGCAGCTACAGACAGGTAAGTGCTAAACTTTTATACCTATTATGTTTGATTTGGAAGTATTTTTAATGTGATTATAATGTTTGCGTTATTGGTGATGTATTTGTAATACAAGGTTATCTTATTTATTGCTGGGTGTTAGACTGCAAAGTTGATTGTGACACAGGTTTTGTGACGAAAGTACTGTCACGTGTGTTGTGTGTTATTCAATATGTGAGTACGTCAGGGTGGGGCACGTTTTTGTGATGAATCTGCTGTTTTGGGAGTGTGTCATCCTTTTCTAGATCGGACGGTAGGAGTGACGCAGCTACAGACAGGTAAGTGCGAATCTTTTATACCTGTTATGTTCTCTTGGGAATAAATTTTACTGTGCTTAGAATGTTTGTGAGTTAGTGCTGATGTATTTTTATTCGAAGTTTAATTTAAATTATTGCTGGATGTTAGAACGTTTATTTGATTGTGATATAGGTTTTGTGACGAAAGTACTGTCACGTGTATTGTGTGTTATTCAATATGTGATTACGTCAGGGTGGGGCACATTTTTTTGATGAATCTGCTGTATTGGGAGTGTGTCATCCTTTTCCAGATCGAACGGTAGGAGTAACGCAGCTACAGACAGGTAAGTGCGAATCTTTTATCCCTTTTTAGGTTCATTCTAAAATTACTTTGACGGTAATTAGAATGTTGGAGAGTTATCGATGCTGTAATTTTTGGGGATGTGTTCACTTTTTTATCGTTGTATGTTAGACGGTTTATTTCTTTGGAATACAGAATTTGTAACGGAAGTACAGTCACGTGTATTGTGTGCAATTCAATATTTGCGTACGTGAGGGTGGGGCACGTTTTTGGGTTGAATCTGCTGTGGTGGGAGTGGCACCCTTTTCTAGATCTCACGGTAGGCGGACGCAGCTACAGACAGCTAAGTTGAATTATTTGAAACGTAATATGTTCAATGTAAAATTGCGTTTCCTTTTATTGTAATGCTTGGAAGTTATCGTAAGGGCACGTTTTTTAACAGAATCTGCTATTGGGGGAGAGTGACAGTCTTTTGCAGATCGCATGGTAAGTGCTACGCAGTTATAAACAGGTCACTTGAAGTTTGTTCACCTATTGTAGGCATTACCTCATGTTGTTATTGGAATAAATTACTTTCGGTTTATTTTGCAGGTATGCCCCTCTCTGGCCCGTTCCCGGAAACAAAACGTGCTTGCACTGCTTTCCATGGGTATGTATAATGCGTTTGCCGCCTCTGTAGTAAAAGCATCTTGTCTGTCCCTTATCTAACGCTTGTATTTTTACTTTTTGTTCCACAGGGATTCCCCGGTCCGATCCGTCCTTGGGAAGCGTCATGCAAAGATTACTTCAGCCGGTATGTATGCTGGTGTTTGCGGCTCTTTAATAAGACATCTTGTCTGATTCATATTTCACTTAGACATTTTTTGGGGTTGTTTTACAGGGACTTCCGTGGGCCTGACTATCCCGGGCAGCATCGTGCTTTAGGAGCGTTACTCTGTAGGTATTAATCTTTTGGCGGGTCTAAGGTAAGGCATCTAAAGGTAAGTCTGTTTACTTATTTTCGTAATTTGCCTGTATTTAGAATGTTTTGTATTCGTAAAGGAGGTTTTAGCTTTACAGCGCATTTGCGGTGAATTCTCTTTGATAAAAACTTTGAACGCGGTCAGACAGGTTGGAGCCGCGTTTCCTTTTGCTGCATCGCTATCTGTCTCATGCATGCTTTCACATTCAATTCGCCAGGAATTCACACCTCCTTGCTAACGATAGCACACACTCTCAGGCAGACATTCCTTTCATCCAAGGAAGACCACCACCCAAACATTAGCATACGGCTAGACAACAAGATTTCACACGCGTGCTGTTCGTAAACAAGTGTTACTTCTCTATTGTTATTCATTTAAAGTAACTCCCCTTTCCTCCGGTTTGACTGTACTTAAACTCGAAGAGCAGCCATTCGAAAACATTGCTTGGTTACAGGTAATCCAGTATGAGCTAAACTATCTCTATTGCGAAAAGGTAAGCCACTTTATTTGTATTGCCGTTTTGTAAATAAACGCATTGAACGTTTTCTATCGTGTTTTGCTAATGTAAAGTGCAGGTGTTTTACAATGTTAACCTTAGCAAACATGTTAGGCGCTTTTATTGTTAGCAAAGTCCGCTCAGTATCTTGATGCCTTTAAATTTTCAAAACCGCGCTTTTATTTACTATCTGCAACGGGGAAATTGACTAACTTATATTGGGCAGGATTTAGAAGGGGCACGCACCCCATATAACCTTAATGTTTATGCTTTTGCCGGGATTACTATATACATTACGGGACCGCTTCGCCATCGT
Source organism: Triturus cristatus (assembly GCF_964204655.1). NCBI lineage: Eukaryota > Metazoa > Chordata > Amphibia > Caudata > Salamandridae > Triturus > Triturus cristatus. Next base: position 626,183,614 of record NC_140583.1, on the reverse strand, counting down.
TTGGTATCTTGCTCCCTTTAATTGTCAATGCCGCGATTACTTACATTTTAAAACGAAAAACACTTGCTAATAAATATTTGTCGAAATTTGTGAGGACCACGCACACACACCACATTACCTTGCATGCTTTTTGTGTTCGCCGCTATTAATAAATACATTACGGTATCGATTTGCTATCGTTTCCCGTGTATTGCATACTTAGTGAAGCGCTCTCTGCATAATAGACTTTCCCATGCTTTACATTTCAGACTTGCTATTGTTGTCAGGGATCGTACATTTATTAGTTAATACAACTTAGAATGCCTTTTGCTTTCGAATCGATGGTTACATTTTTGAGATCATTTAAATTAAATACACTTCATTTCTCTTTTCCTCGACCTGAACTGGAACAGCAGCCATTCTAGACATTTCGTGGGTCATCCGGTACGAAGTATACTATCTCTATTGCAAAAAGGTAAGCAACTTCAATTGTATTGCCCTTTTTAAAATAAACTCAACGAACGTTTTCTATCGTGGTTTGCTAATGACAAGTACAGTTGATTTCCAATGTTAACCTTTGCAAACATGTTATGCGCTTTATTTGTTAGCAAAGTCCGCTGAGTGTCTTTATGGCTTTCAATTTTCAAAGCCGCACTTTTATTTAAAAGCTGCAACGAAAAGATTTGCTAGCATATGTTAGGCAGAATTTAGAAGGGACACGCACACACACCACATTACATTAATGTTTTACCTTTCGCCGCGATTTATATATACATTACGGTACCGGCTCGCCATCGTTTGGTATCTTGCTGACTTTAAGTTTCGAAGCCGCGATTACAATCTTTTAAAAAGAAATCACTTGCTAGGAAAGATTTAACACGATTTATAAGGAGCACGCACGCACACCACATTATCTTGCAGTTTTTGGGTGTTTGCCACTCTTACTATACACATTACGGTACGCGTGTATTGCATACTTAGTGAGGCGCACACTGCATTACAAAATTTTCCCTGGATTGCACTGCAGACTTGCTCTGTTGTCCGAAATCGTACAATTATTACTTAAAATACAACTTACAATGCATTTGCCTTTCGAATAGATGGTTACATTTCAGAAGACATTTGAATTAACTCCCTTTTATTTCTCTTTTCCTTGACCTAAACTGGAAGAGCAGACATTCTAGACATTTCGTGGGTCATCCGGTAGGAGCAAAACGATCTCTATTGCTATAAGGTAAGCAGCTTCTATTGTATTTCCGTTTATACAATGAACTCACTGAACGTTTTCTGTCGTGTTTGGCTAATGACAAGTGCAGTGGTTTTGCGATCTCAACCTTTGGAAACATGTTAGGCGCTTTGTAGTTACCACAGTGCGCTTCGTATCTGAATGCATTTAAACTTCCGAGCCGCGCTTTTTTGTCAAGTTTGCAATAAAATATTTGGCGAGCGTAGATTTGGGCACGAGAATTCATTTGTTTTTCTCAACAGCCCTTGTGTAAAAAAAGTTTAGCGCAGCGTACAGCTGTAGGGTTCACACACAGAAAATATCTGCAAAAGGAATCACTTCAGTGGACTTTTACTCTCTATCCTCTCTAACAACAGAATTTAGAAGGGACACACATAGACAGCACATAACCTGGATGTTTTTGGGTTTCGCCAGTATTTCTGTATACATTACGGTACCGCTTTGCCATCGTTGGGTATCTTGCTGCCTTTGATTTGCAAGCGTTACGTTTAGATGCCATCATTTCTTTTTTATCTTAAAACCAAACAGCTTTCAAAACATATTAGTCCTACTTTAACGAATGCACACGCAGTACATTGACTTGCTCTTTTTGCTTGCACCACTAATGCTAGCCTTATTACGGTAACGTTTTGCTTTAGTTTGCCGTTTATTTCATCCTCACTGAAACACTCTATGCATAAGATACTTTAACATCGATTGCATTGCAAATTTGCGACTGTTGCCAGTCATCTACAATTATATGCTAGTAAACAAATTTCGCACCCGTGGAATATTAATGCGCTTGATACTGTTCGTTACATGTCTTACGACTGTTTTACTTTTGTTGCCAAAATGTGTTTTGTGATGCAAAACATTTATGTGAAATGTTTTGGTGTGCATGCCTCCTTTTGGATCTGACTTTTGGCCTATGATTGCAGTTATGGTGCGCGCATTCTATAGATTTGGCTTTATTTCTATTCGTTTTGCTTGACATTTGAATACATTTACCATCTTCCGGTTGGGATTCTTTGCATATGCTCCAAGGTGCATTGTTTACGTATAGGTACCGTCTAAAACGCGTCTTTACCTTACTTAAATCTCTAAGGCTTCTATGCTAATTTAACCAACTGAAACAAGTGTGTGATGAGGGGGGCAAAAAGGGGGGGGGTTAACCTTATACTAGCAGTGACATTTTGTCATGTGATGTTTGTTAGACTTTTGGAGGGGGTGGGAGGGGTTTCACAAAGTACGCTAGCGGGACGAGGTATCCTTTTCTAAATTATTTCATCGCTCCTCGAAGGTTACTTAATTTTAGTGTTTGCTGTACAAACATTGGCCTTCATGTATGTATTACCCGCAGTAATGCAGATATTACTGTGCAATTGTTTTTGGGGAATCACGCGTTGGAAAAAAATTCATTTTTTCATTCAGAACATATGGTTCATAGCTTAAAAATGTCATGCACTGCTTGGCAATTAAGTCCTGCATTGGCAGTTTTTGGTATACTGCATATATATGCTCCTACTGCGCAACACTTTTTATTAACGGCTTAACTATAGACTTTCACACGCACTCCTCATCCAGTTTACACCATGCGTTCTCTGTTACACATTTTATAACATGCACTCTTATGCCTACTTTCTCCTTAATGCCCCTTTCCATTCACTCTCTACATACACACTGCTTGTGTGACTTCGCGCGTGTGCCTTGGCGCGTATAACTTAGCACGTGTCGAGATTATGTTGCATGCCCTCTGTTGCACGTGCTCTGTCATACGTTCTCTCATGCACTGATTTTACATACTCTTTACCATACTACCTGTTGCACACATTTTTATGTACATCTCCTCAACATGAACCACAGCTAATGCTTACATCTCTACTGCCTTTATCTTCAATACTAACCTTTAATATTTGTATACTACATAAATTACTCCTCTCGCTACTCCTTTATGTATATTACACACTGTATCTTCTTTAATCTTCTCTTTGTTTTCCATGCTTTTTCATATTTTACAACTATAAGTTGACAATAGCTAATGATGAGAAAGTGAGCATGCAGGTAAGAACCAATCTGCTAACTCAAATGGTGTTACTGACGTGAGGCTCTGCCAACTTTTTGTACAAGTTTTACCTTTTGCTATTCCTATTTTCAGCAGTAATAGCGCACACTCACCACCATGCATTTCACATCATGCATTCTCCAAAACACACTCAACACCACACACTCTTTAGCGCACATTCGAATTCACTCTCTTCTATCTACTCTCTACAGCACACTCATTGTGTAACTTAGCGCGGGTAACTTACCGCGTGTAACTTAGCGCGTGTAACTTAGCGCGTGTAACTTAGCGCGTGTAACTTAGCGCGTGTGACGCTCTGTTGCACGCGCTCTGTTGCACGCGCTCTGTTGCATGCGCTCTGTTGCACGCGCTCTGTTGCACGCACTCTGTTGCACGCGCTCTGTTGCACGCGCTCTGTTGCACACGGTCTGTTGCGTGCGCTTTGTTGCACGCACTGTGTCACACGCTCTCATGCACTATCATTTCACATACTCTTTAGCATACTACTTTTTGTACACATTTTTATATACATCCCCTCAACATGCACCACAGCAAATTTACATCTCTAATACCTTTATCTTCACTACTATCCTTTATTATTTGTACACTGCATACATTACTCTTGCTCCTGTCGCTACTCCTTTATGTATACTACACTCTGCCTCTTCTTTATACTCCTCTTTGTTTCCCTTCCTTTTCTCATACGTTCGACCTATAAGTTGACAATAGCTTATGATGAGAAAGTGAGCATGCAGGTGAGAACCAATCTGCAAACTCCAATGGTGTTACTTACGTGAGGCTCTGTCAACTTTTTCTGTTATTTTTTCCTTTTCCTATCCATGTTTTCAACAGTAATAGCGGACACTCTCCACCATGCATTTTACACCATGCATTCTCCAAAACACTCCACACCACACACTCTTTAGCACACATTCTCATTCACACACTCTTTTATCCACTCTCTACAGTACACTCATTGTAAAGCACTCTCTACATAATATACTTTAGCATCGCTTGCATTACAAACGTGCTACGGTTGCCAGCCATCTACAATTATATGCTAATATACAAATTTTCGCATTTGCATTTTCAGGCACTTGCGGCTCGTTACATATGTTACAACTTTTTTACTTTGGTTGACAAAATGTGTTTCAGGAAGCAAAACGTTTTTAATAAATGTTTTGTTATGCATGTCTACTTTTGTATCTCACTTTTTGCCTAAAAGTGCCATTATGGTGCGCGCATTCAATAGATTTGCCTTTATTTCTATTCGCCATGCTTTGCCTTTCAATACATTTACCATCTGCCTTTTGGCCTTCATTGCATATGCTTTCAAGGCACATTGTTTACGTATAGGTTACATCTAAAACGCGTATTTACCTTAGTTAGCTCTGTGAGGCTGCTATGCTACTTTAACAAACTGAAACAAGTGTACTAAAGCATGTACAGATTTATTCACACACACATTAAAAACTCGCATAGAAAATGAAAGAGATTGCCTCCAAAGATCAAAGGCAGGTACTCTTCAGCCATCAGCATCATTAGCTACTGATCAGCATATTCCCCCCTCAAAAAATTGCATTGTGCCTATAACAACTGCACAACTGACGCTACCTACCTGCACTAGCATAGATACAACAGAATATGCAAGTAACTCACATAATACTCCGACATACGCAAATATACTTAGAAATACACTTAGACACAACACAAGAGTCACGAGTTGTGATACAAAAAACATACATACACAAAACATCACAGGCTCAACAAGTGATTTGCATAATAACGCATATATACAAAGCTCCCATCCTACAAACAAACCTAACACTCGGGGTAACAAAATACTTAGCCCAAAAAGTAACACCAATACTATATTGTCCAAAATGCATATTAACATCAGGAACAAGATAGAACAAACTTTTTGGCCACAAACACAACAACATATAAATGTCGTAAATAGTACAGACAAACAGCAAACACAAACAAATCTTACACTACCATCAAGGTGTACACAATCTATACAAAATAGTCTATTTGCTATTCTACATAACTACTGTAAACCCGCACATAGTTGGGATAGTCAAGACTTGCAATCTATTATGGGACTTGGAAATGCACTATATATTAAAATGCAGTCTCTTAATAAAGAAAATTGTATGCAGCCACAATATTTACCCAATTACATAGAGCACAATAGCATTATATATGCAATTAAGCAAAAAAAGAGCATAACGATGGAGGAGAAGCAAACAGAAATGCAAAATGCAAGGCTTTTGAGAACCCTTACTTCAATGCATTTTAACAATGGTATATTGATTTGTTTTAATGCATACACTATTTCAATATTCAAAACGATTCATGCATACTTTGTATTTAATTCAAATAGCCAAAATGAGGAATTAATACCTCCTGCTAAGGGGACCTCTATTGCTTTACAAATCAAATCACCTGAGCAGGTTATTGATTACATCAGAACGTTGGCTCTCCAGAACAAAGTACCAAATTCATTAAGTTTTACTTTATACTTCACTCCAGTTACAGTACGCAAAATTAGCAAATTGTCACTTAAGGCAACACAAAGAAAACATAGAGAGAAAAAAGTTACACCTATAAGAGACATGTATATCCATACTACTAAGGTAACTCTACATGCCTCTATACATATCACACCTATATAGTTACAACTAGAAAATACACTTACAGAAACACTCAACAGTGATAGGCAAATGCATACAGAGAATTCCACAACCACAAGTCATATTGAATCTATCATAGCTATTAACAATCCCAATGCAATAACAAGCACATTTACACATAATGCTGGGATTCACAATGAACCAAATGCAATAGAAGTACAACCAAATAACTGTAACAGAAAAAGATTGCATGCACAAGAAACAGAGAATACACTTAATGCCACAAATATAACATCTTTGACAAATGCCACAATTAGTACTTTCCATGCACAAATTAAATATGGCCCAGAGTATGCTTGCACTATTTGCAATCAGTTATGGCATAAGCAAAGTTTGCAAACAACGCACAAGTTAAAAAAAAGGGCTAAATTCATAGAATGTAACATTAGTCAATATCAAACAGAAGATATATGCCGGACATGTTACAAATATATTGCCAAGGACAAAATACCACCATGTTCTTTCTATAATGGGATGACATTTCCTGATATCCCACCTGAATTACACTTGCATAATTTAGAAGAGAGATTAGTATCGCCAAGAATACCTTTTTTACAAATCAGAACGCTGCCGTGAGGCTTCCAAAAATCTCTCTCAGGTGCAGTAGTTAACGTCCCTGCCGATGTTATGACAACTGTTACTGTTTTACCAAGACAAATTAATGATAACATGACGATTCCAATAAAATTAAAACGCAAATTAAGCTATAAATCTTATACCCATTTCGAAAATGTAAGGCCAAACAAAGTAAAGCGTGCAGCTCTATATTTAGCAACTACTAGCAGTATGTTCCAAGAATATGGAGTCACTGTTAATAAAGATTGGGAATATACACCAGAGAATATGCCACCTTGTAATGACACTTCTGATGCAAACAATACATCAGATTCATCAGACAACATTACAGCTGGGAATTTAGATACTATGCTAACTAATGAAACTATAACTACAGAAAGCATTAACATTATTAACTTAGCACCTGCAGAATATAACACACCAAGGGGTCTATATGAAGACAAAGATTCTGAATATTTAGCTTTCCCCACTATTTTTTGTGGAAAGCGAAGGCCAACAAACAAAGAAAGGCATGTACCAATACATTACAGTACAATATGTCAATGGGAATTAAGAAGTTATGATTTAAGAGTAGCAAAGTCCATGACAAATGTTTTCTTCAAATTGAAAAAGTTGCATATTAAGCAAATACAGAGCAAAATATACATCTCACTTAGAAAATATTTTAACAATGGTAACATTATTACAGCAAAAGACATCAAACAAAAATTAGATAGCATTTTCCAATTTAATGAGGGATATAAAATACTAAAAACAATACGTGGCTCACCACCATATTGGGAGCAATGCAAAAAAGACTTATTTGCTATGATAAGACAATTAGGGATACCGACATTTTTTTTAACATTATCAGCAGCAGAAACTAAATGGTATCATTTAATCAACATACTATTACGCACTGAGAAAAAAAAAGAATGTACGGAAGAAGAATTCAAAAATATGTCATGGGAGGAAAAATGTAAATTAATACAGAGAAATCCCATTACTTGTGCCCGACATTTTGACTTTCAAGTTAGAAAATTCTTTAATTGTATATTACTGCATAAAAGTAACCCAATTGGCAAGGTGATAGATTACTTTTATAGAGTAGAATTTCAACAAAGAGGATCACCACATATACATGCAATAATATGGATTGAAAGAGCTCCACAGTATGAAACTTCAGAAGTTACTACTGTTACAGCTTTTATAGATAAATATATAACCTGTGCAAAACAACAAGATACAAATATCGAGCCTTTATTGCCACTACAAAAGCATGGACATACCAAAAATTGTCGTATTAAACATAAAAGAACATGCAAATACCAGTACCCAAAATATCCAATGCCAGAAACTTTTATACTGGAACCATTACCACTAGACAAAACTGATCAAGAGCTCTTACAGAAAATCGAACTAATCCACCTAACTATGAACACGCAAGAGTTCTCAAATTATTCCTTTGAACAGTTTTTAGATACGATGCAACTAGATCTAAGTCAATATGTAATATGTATACGCTGCATTATAGAAAAAAATACAATTTTCCTAAAAAGAACACCAGCTGAATGCTTTATTAATAACTACAATACGACAATTTTACAAGCATGGCAAGCAAACATTGATATACAATACATCTTAGACGCATATGCATGTGCCGTATATATAGTATCATATATTAGTAAATCACAGCGTGGAATGAGCAAGTTGATTGCACAAGCAGCAAAAGAAGTTTATCACAATCCAAGCATAAAAGAGCAGCTTAAGCATATAGGTAACAAATTCCTAAACTGTACAGAAATAAGCGCGCAAGAAGCAGCCTATCTTATACTTCAAATTCCTTTACGCAAAAGTTCTAGATCGTATGTTTTCATTAATACAAGCCCTCCAGAAAAGCATACCTACTTATTAAAAGACATTGAGACTATAAATTTGTTACCTGATACATCCAATCAAATACAATATGATAATGTAATAGTAAAGTACAGCAAACGTCCTACAGATTTGGAAACGTGTACATTAGCTGACTATGCATCTATGTATCATGGAAATCATAAAAATAGAAAGCAGAAAAATGCAACAGACCATGATAATTTCCTCACCGAAAACAACTTTTATGGCTCGGATGAGGAAGAACTTGAAATTAATATACCAAATGAAACTGCAGAAACAGATTATACAAAGCGGCAAAAACAAAAAATAATTCGATATTGCAGGTTTAATAAAAAAATGACCCTGAAAATTATTACAGAGAATTGCTAATGCTTTATTATCCCTGGAGAGTAGAAAATCAAATTATTGGTAATAAGGAAACATATTATGAAAAATACCTAGAACTTCAAAATATAGTTGACACTAATCATACTAAGCATAATAGGCATAATACCCCTTTAACACCTAATGCCAATGGAGACTGTACATTGGACGCATTACTTATACCTCCAATGGATATAGAAACTGACGAAAACCTTTGTCCTGAAGTTCAAACAAATGAACCACTATTATATGACTTGTCATTTGATTTAGGCATTAGAAGTACAAGTACTGATGAACTTTTAACCAATAATATAATGCCAGATGACCAATATCACAGTTTGATGCAAAATCTTACAAATGAGCAACTTAACTTTATATACCATCACTTGCATTGGATAAAAACCAAAGAAACACCTTGCTATACGTTTTGCACAGGTGGTGCAGGAGTAGGGAAAAGCTTCCTTATAACAGCCCTTTACCAAACATTACTACGCTATTACAATACCAAAGCAGGGGAAAATCCTGATAACATGTATGTATTGCTTACAGCTCCAACAGGCAAAGCAGCACATAACATACATGGTAAAACGCTACATAGTACATTCAAAATACCAGTTTCGCAATCGCTATCTCATAAACCACTCACTCATGAGAACAGGAGTGCACTTCATAATGAATTATTGCATCTTAAATTGCTAATAATTGATGAAATATCAATGGTAGGGGCAAATCTTTTCAATTTTATACATAACAGGTTACAAGAAATTAAAATGTCCAAACTCCCTTTTGGTGGAATATCCATATTAGCTATTGGAGATTTTTATCAGTTAAAACCAGTATTTGACACATACATATTTGAAAATTCTAGACATTCATACAGACCAGTAAGTACAAATTTATGGCAAACACACTTTAAGTTGTTTGAATTAACAAAAATTATGAGACAGCTAAACGACTTACCATTTGCTCAATTACTAAATAGATTAAGAGAAGGAAAACAAACTAATGACGATATTATACAAATACAAACACGCGAGCAAGACCCACCCCAAAACATTACCAAAACCATCCCTTATATAATGGCAACAAACAAAGAGGTTAATAATATTAATAATGAAGTTTTGTTACAAAATATAACAAAATACCCTGTATACACATCAACCGCAATAGATACAGTTGCATCTGACCTAAGCGAAATTGTAAAAAAAAAAATACTAATGCAATTACCTGCAGATGCAACTAAGACCATGGGCCTGCCATTTATATTGCATATTGCATTAAAATTACGATACGATCTAACATGCAATATCAATGTTAACGATGGCTTAACAAATGGTGCAACAGGTATAGTTGAATTAGTAGAAACTATCAATAGCATTCCAAATGTGATATGGATTCTTTTTGATAAAGAAAAGGTTGGCAAATTAACAAGACAGGAAAATAGGCACATATATCACAATAACATTTCACCTCATTGGACACCAATTCATGTTATCTCTAGACATTTTCAATTTACACAAAAATTTATAACAATAATACGCAAGCAATTCCCACTATGCCAATCATCTGCACGTACTATACATAGAACACAAGGAGAAACTATTGAACCACTTTACATCCATTTTAACAATAGTAAAATACATCATTTGCATTATGTTGCTTTAAGCAGAGCAAAATCATTAGAAAACATATATATTAAAAACTTTCAGCAGGACAAAATAGTTGTCCACCCAAAGGTTCATGAAGAAATGGCCCGCTTAAGGACAGATATGCTATTAGAAATATCAGTACCACAATTATGTAATTATCTGCTAAACTTTAATATTATTGTACACAACATACGTTCACTACAAAAAAATCACAAAGCTATACAAGCCGACACAAATATCATGAAGGCAGATATTATATGTCTCAATGAAATAAACACAACTAGGGAAGGGAACAGTAATTCATTATATATTGACCACTATCATCTGATGCTATTTGATAAATTCCATAATCAAAATACCAAGCATGGGATTGCTATTTATTACAAAAAAAATATTTGCCTTTTGCCAATTTATGAAACACAGCACGAAATTGACATTTTACATTTTACTTTAATTATAAAGAATTGTGATTACTTATTTGTGATAATATACAAACCACCACATGTACAACTACAAAAACTTTTTCAAGTATTAACTAGCGTATTGAGCTTTTACCCAAACTACAAATATATAATAATGGGCGACTTCAACATAGATTTAGCACAAGTATCACATAATGCAACACTACTTTTAGAATACATGCAAAACCAATTTCAATGTTAGCAAAAAATACAAAACTACACAACAGACTACAATTCAACCTTAGACCATATATATGTTAATGAAGAAGTAACTCACTTTGGTATACTAGAGTCCTACTATAGCGATCACAAAGCATTATGGGTAGCTATTTAATAAGCTGAAATTATCAATTGGTATGTTATTTTGCTTTAGGAATTTGCTTTCTTTACATGCTAGATTCAAAAGGTCTACTTACATTATTTGTCTCGTTGCAGATGATTTCTATACAAGAAATTAAGGAAACCAAACACGAGGAAAGCAAACCGTATCAGAAAGCAATACGAGCAAACATAGTCAAATGCTCTGCAAAAACACATTACAAAAACGCTAAGCAAGAAAATAAGATTTTATTCCACATTGCTCTTGCTGATGAAAGTGGGTCAATTAAAGGAACTTGCTACAATGATGATTTTTTCAAGCTAACAAAAGAAGGGAATGGAATTATAATTCGGAATTTTATAAACAAGAACAATGTCATCATCTTAACGAAACAAACAAAGATTTCAAGAATGCCACCATTAACAATCCCGGAAACAATAACCCAAGAAGCAGTATATTTGCTACAGCCGCCTGCACCCCCAGTTTCTCCAATAAAAACAATAAGGAAAGCTAATTTACGGACATTGATGAGCATATTAGGGACAATATCTGAGGTACGTATCATAAAAAAAAAAGGTGCTTATTAACTATTGCATGTAGTAGTCAGTAAACTTACATACTGTCAGCAACACTATCTGCCACACACACTTTGTAATAGCACTCTTCAAACCACTATGACATACATTCTATAACACATTTAGTAACTCCAACTCTTTAAAACACACACTATTAGCAGCACACTTTACTATAAACTATATACAACACTCACTACAACACACATGCTATCTACAAACATTTCAAGTAATAGCTGTTACTTACTCCTTTTACACACACCACAAGGTTACATATAGTTAAAAACTAACACTCTCTATCTCATTCATTGCTACATAAACTTTGCCAATACTCTCTAGTACAATCTACTACAAGCATACAACAATTTTTTATAGACAAATAGCATCTAAAGGCTATATTTAGGACTAATCGATGTAGAAAATCAAATAGAATACACAACGTTGCTGCTAATAGCACTATACTTACTGCACAACACATACAATTTCCTAGCAACTCTACTCGCTCATTTTACAATATAAATTATATTTAACTAATATAATTTACGAAAAAAACATTAAAATCTGTAAAAATACACGTCGGACACTAAATGCACTGTAAAGTGTTGATTACATGGAACAGTCCCACCAGTTTCAAACATATGTAAAGTATTTTTACTATTTATTTGAAACACTTGTAAAATTGATAGCTATACAGAATATCATCATCTACTCTTTTATGTGCACTCTCCTACAAATTATATCATATATATACTTCCATACAAAAGTCTCTAACACACACTCTCTAACATGCACACTGTAGCACACACTATTACACAACAAATAAACCACACCAATCAACAAACTTTTCATTCGCATGTTCTCTCCAATAAACAAAGATACAGCACAAGTGTATACTATCTATGCAAGAACCAATAACAATGATTGTTTATCAAATTTAACAGGAGGAAGAAACCAAAACTGTATTCATTGGAGGACAAGAAACAAAACTAAAATCAATAACAGTCAACGATGCAACAGACTCAGTGAAAATAACACTGTGGAGAGACGCAGCAGACTTTCCCATCGAACTTGGGAGCTACATCAAAATAACCCATCTGACAGTGCATGAATTTAACAACGAAAAAATATTGAATTCTACTCGGAATACACAATTGCAAGTAAGGACAAAGTTAAAAAAAAATGCGAAAAATAAAAAATGTATTCTTTACAAAGAACTTACTTACACATCTAGAACAGAACACTAATTAAATTCACCATTTTTATATCACACGTAGTAACATCAGTTGCTCTTTTTTCAACATACAATTTGTGATTCTACACATAACTCTCATACACATAGATGAAACACCAAAATACTATATCACCTTTAAATACATGCATATACATTCATACAAAACACTCTCTCTAAATATCTCAAACAACTTTTCTGTTTACCTTTCCTACAGCTCAACACCTAACGACAAACTGCAAAACATGTAGGTAAATACATTGCAAATCATACTACACCTTTTGGTCTAATAATTTTGCACACATTTTAAAATGCTAGTCCATAACCATGCCATAGTAACTTTTTTAGTCCATATCTATACCTTACCTACTAACACATGGAAACATAAAATAGCTTACTTTATATATAGCACTAACTTTCTATCGGAATAGCACCAGAATCATACATTACTACATCTCAAGCAAAGCAACATCCAACTCTCTATCTATGTCTATATTTACCTTTTTGGAATACATACTAATAAAAAACTGCCTTAAATGCACTTTTCAATTTTACATTACCTATTACTTAACTTCTAGTTTAGTTGCACTCTCTCACTACTTTCCTGTGCATATTCGAATTCTATTGCAAAGTTTTCACATAATGTGCTATATAAACATACGTTTCTATAAATATCTGTCACCTTTAGATCCTCTTGCATTACATTTAGAAACACTCTGCATCAAAAAAAATACAACACCTCCTTCATAAATTCCATAAGTACTAACACATAAGTACGCACTTTGGGTCTTTGCCTTTAACTAAATATACACACATTCTCCAAACCACGCAGAACAAATGCAATTCACAGAAAAATCTTGAATAAATTCCTTCAGCATCTATAGAAATTTTTTATTTCTCTCAAAAGCACGTTAAAATATAGCAAAAAAAAAACATACAGTAAAAAATGTGTTTCGTAACAGATGTTTTTTTCTTTTTGCAGAAAATTGAGCCACCCCAAGAACAACTGCAAATAACTATATATGGACTCGAAAATACCACTCAGGAAAAAAGCACCATCACCATACAAATTAAAGATAATGAACATTTAAAATCTGCACAAATAACCAATACGCTTTTAATGGACCACCTACAAATTCCAGCAGATCTGAGGACTTTGCAGAGGCTCTTATGCCACACCTACCGAAAACACTAAATATAATATTTCAAAATGAACACATTGTCGAAATTCTCGACGAAGATTAAATTATGCAATATGCAAAAAGATAACTATTTTTGTAACTTTGAATAAAATGAATACATACAAAATAAATATTTTAGTTAATAAAAATCTTAAATCACATTTGGCTTACTGTTTATTTTTTCTAAGAAATAATAATGTTTGATATGTACTTGCATGTATTTATGGGCACCATTTGGGTAAATAATTACACAATGACTTATGTATACATTTTGCAAGAATTGGGTACTAGTATTACAAAAAAAAAAAAATCTAAAATTTCTCAATATTACTTAATGCACTCTGCTAAGAATACTTACTCCTCCATTTAGGATATAGAACTTCCTATTCAAACCTTTCTCTTTCTCTTCACAACTATTACTCATGTAATAGTACACTATCTAAACACTAGCTCACCCAACAATACTACTATTGTTAAAGTTACAGCTATTCGCATTGCTCATGACATTTTGGTTTGCTTTTCTTTATAAAACAGTACAGAAAAAACATTAGTATTTACTGTATCAATAGCTTACTCAATATGTGTGTAGGTAACTCTGTCTGTAGGTCCAAAGGCAATAAATGTTGCATTTAAGACTTATTAAGGTATTAACATTGGAAATAACAATACCTTTTGTTTAAATGTTTTAAAAACAAAAACTTAACCAAAAAAAATGTCATAAACAATGCCAATAGCTCTAACTTTACTAATGCCGAGACCATTGCATTGTAAATGCTTGTGATTAATTGTCTCTGTATAATATATGTGTATGATGTAACGTGCTCTGACATCCTACATTGGGATGAATAGCGTGTTTTTTCCCGGAGTTTTATAATGCACGCACTTGACCCAATGTATCAGGAATCAGAGTGCTTTACATAAGCACCAGTTGCTTTACGCAAGGACAAATACATTTTTAGTCAGGCACAGGTAAGTGATTTTGCCCAGAATCACAAGATGTTGAGCGTCATTGCCGAAACTCGTACCTGGTTCCCCAGATTTGAGGTCAAACACCCTAGGCGTTAGACCACATACTCTCCCCTTTATAAAAGCGTTATAAAATACAATTAAATAAATGTGAGAGAGGGGCTTTGGTGAGACGAGGGGTACCCTTGGAGGGTGGCAGTGAGGATATCGTTGAAGAAGGAGGTCTTTGGGGGTGCGCCAACTAAGACTATTGCACTGGGCGCTACTAATGCAAAAGTCTGCACTGCTAGTTTGTTGTTTAATGTGTAAAGAAGAGAGTAGTGGCATCTAGCCATGTATTGCCAGAAGGTGTGTTTATGTGTGATGGTGTGGATGTTGGGAAGTTTGCATGGGTAAAAGCAGAATGTTGACAAGCATATAAAAGTTCAATCAATCAGGAATTGTAGAACGTGGCTATTCCCCCGGGAGAGTATCCAGGTGCTGGGACCCTGTAATCAGTCACAAAGCCATATCTTGAGTGGCTTTCTGAATTCCGTGAGCGATAGTGCTGTTTGGAGGTGGAGAGGAACGTCGTTCCAGGACTTGGTGGCGAGTTAGGAGAAGGAGGGGCTTTGATGGATGTGGGGGTGTGTGCGAGGGTGACTGAGAGCAGGTGTCTGGAGGGTTGGTGGTAGTTTAGTCAGTGGTTGATGTTTGCTGGTCCTTGGTCATTAAGGACTTTGTAGGCATGTGTCAACAGCTTGAATAGGCATCTTTTCTGGACGGGCAGCCAGTGGAGATTCCTGAGGTGGGGGGTGATGTGGGTCCTTGGGGAGAGGCCCAGGATGATTCTTGCTGCTGAATTCTAAATGGCCTGGCTTCTCTTCAGGAGTTGGGTGGAGATTCCTGCATAGAGTGCTTTGCCATAGTCAAGTTGGCTTGTGACTAGGGCTTGGGGGACTGTTTTCTGTGTGTCGACGGGGAGCCATCTGAAGATCTTCCAGAGCATGCGAAGGGCAGAGGTGACTGAGATGATCTGGAGTTTCATGGATGGTGAGTTTGCTGCCTAGGATGGGGCTGAAGTTGCGGCCGTGATCTGTCGGTGAGGGTGTGGGTGTGAGTTTGGAAGTTGAATGTGTGACTGTTGCCTGTCAGTCACTGGCAGGTGTTTATGTGTATGGATGTCTCACCTCCTCTTGTACTTCAAGCCTCAATATAACCAGTGTTGTAAGAGGGCCAGGGCCTGCCAGGACTCAGACCTGGCTTGTCCTTAACTGGCTGAAAAAAGCTGTACCCGCCTGTCACATGCTGAAGCTGCAACGAAATGTCACTGGGAGTGCAATTGCTGATTCAGGGATGAATCAGCAGGAAAGATACTGTCATTAACCATTGGTGTACCAGACCCTAACATTCAAATGCATTCCAGTGGAAAAACCAAGCTATTACCGATGCATGCTTGATTCCAGTATATGTTTAAATTTACCACGTGAAGTGCTTTATTGCTTATGGCCCAGGATAGCCATGGTATATAATCTGTTAAATAAGTATGTTGCTTTCAGCTCATCTTTGTACTCCAATTTAAACTTATTTAGAGTCTGGTGAACAGAGTACATTTGTCAGACGTGGCCGATGTCCCACCTGCCTTGTTTAGAGAGCCATTGAGTATAATGTCCTTGTAAAGTAGGGCGGATGTCTTGTCTGCACCGTTTTTTGACGGCGCACCTGTCCCTGAAACTCCAAATATGGATCTAAGACTCCAATTATGAATTTATCAAACACAAATGTATGTTTCACATGTATAAGGGGCATGCTTACTTACATCTGCCAGCCTTTAGTGGAGGTTTCTTGCACAGTTTCCTAGGCCACACTCCCTTTAGAATCCCCTTCCCAAACATCCATCTTTGTTCAACCCACTTAAGGCCCTGAATGCATCCTTGAAACTTTGCCGTATTCGATGCTCTCCGGTCAGCCCCGACCCTCCAAAAACACTTATGTTCTATCGGATGGCATGGAATGTCTGCCACAACCTGACAAAATAAAGGCGAGACCTGAAGGTAGGCCTCGCAGTGCCGTTATGACTCTACTCCAACCCTACCTGCTTTAGTGACACCGGTGTCACCGTCTTACCGACCACACTCTAGGCCTGGCGGGAATTGTGACGCTCTCTCCCTAGGCTAGGCGGTCACCTCTGACTCGGTAATTGTGTCACACATGGGGAGCATGGACGGGCGAGGCAAGATAACAGAAAGTGGAACCACCGAAATTACCAAATAACTCTCCGAGTATCGGACCGAACGGACGGCCAAGCGCACCTTCTCCGGGCTTCATTAAGGCCCAGGAAGAGCGATGGATTAATTGATACCGCTGTCACTTAGGGAAGCCTGAGCGCAATTAAACGGTAACCATGGAAACAGAAAAGGGCCATTGACAAGATGACAAACAGCCCCGCAGAATCCCAAGAAATGAGGGGAGAAGTGGCGTGACCGCGGGCGGGGCGGGGGCGCTGTGTCAATGACGGTCGCTGGCACTGAGCCCGATGAAAGGCTGGCAGGTGGTCAGAGGGCTGGAGGGAGTGGTTTGCGTGCAGAATGGCATCCTGGGTCTGGGGTACAGCTATCAATACAGGGTCTGACTCCTTTCTGATAAGGCAGCTCAGTGGGCTAATGCACTGCCTGAAGCGATCTGCTTTGAAAGTGCGAGCCACGATTTGAGTCTAGCAGGGCCGACCCATCCTGCTCAACAAAAGAACGTCGGCACATGAAATAAACCACAACTTGTAATAATACCAATTAGGCCTGCAACGTACCATGGGCATGCCAACCACTCAAAGACCATACCTTCTGACAGCCTTCTGGTGTACCCCATCAATCATCGAGAACATGTATCCACAGAACATAGGAGCTAACACCATCACCTAACAGTGGCGCACCATTTGCACTACTGACAGCCTGTAGCCTCGCAAGGTTGCAAAGACCCTAAGGCAAGCGGGGAAATGGGTCCCATTCCTATGGCTTAGCACTAAAAAAAAGAGCGTTCATTGGGGTAAGATGAGCGCCTCTGATGCCTGGGCTCTGGTGCCACTGCACCTGCTGAACCATTCGCAATTCATCCCGGACTCTCAAAAGCACTGCAATGCGATAGCCAGGATGGAATATGCTCTATTCAAATGCTACAAAAAAAACATGATTTTATGAGTTCTGGATCTGGCCATAATATTCATCAGTGACATCTTTCATCAGGGTCTGTTGACTGCAAGGATATGTTACAGATAATGGTCAGTGGACCCTGGAAAGGAAACATCGGGGGCTGTACTCTGAGGTCTGGACTGATTCCTAAGTGCAGCACTTTAGCCTTGAAGAGAACCTCAAGTGGGTGAGTTTATGTTCGTTCTTATTGAGCACGTTTTAAGCTGGCGTGGGGCATGCTGGGGATACCCAGCTGTGAATTCGAGTCCGCGGCCTGGCACAAGTCTTTTCTGACCAACAACAGCAGGGAAACCTAACAGAGGCCTTCTGGCCTGCAAACACTGATTAACCGTGGCGTCCCAGAAGCGTCTGCTCTCTTCCCTTAATCTCTTCAACATTCATAACACCCCCCCTCCCCCCACCAAACAATACCCTGGAAGCCCCTGAAGTTAGAGGTCACCCACAGACAGAAGTTGAAAGGTGGCCAGGGGAATGCACTAAGTGGCAACCTACCTGAAAACGGCCCACATTTGGATGCCGTGCGCCTAGCTCTGCCACCTAAACATTGCACTGGAATTCTGCTGACTGGCACCAATCTCCCTTCTCTTTCTACCACCCTGACTCTCTGTCCTCCTCTTTCTTGCAATACAGGAGGCGTTCAACCAGGGGGCGCTGTTTGATGCCGAAACTTGAGGCTGTGCTGCACAGAAGCCAGCGCTGCTGTGTCATTTATTTTATAATGTCCCTGTAGCTCTATGGTCTGGAGGCGACAAACGTTCTAAACGGGCAAGCATTTATTTACAAGTTGATCAACGTGAAATAAAGCAAGTAACTTGGGTGTCCTGCACAGCTAACATTTTGGCCACCTTCATTTTTAAAGACATTCTGCAACAAATATATCAAATATGGAAAGAACTCTTCCAAAATTTCAAAAATGTATTTATTCATGCAAAATTGATTAATCTTAGTAGGAGTAGTACATCAGACTAAAAAAATGCAAACATTTTTTTAAGGAATAGTTTTTGAACGTGAATTTTGAAACGTTCATGGTTCCATTCACCCTGACAATGCCAATAGTGAACTAAGAGGCAAGTCAGTTATATGCCACCTTGGGATGGCCTGGGTTGCTATTCTACATGGACAATATTTTATTACAATCAAATGTTGGAGAAGTTTTCATACAGCGTGTTAGAACTGGGGTCACCAATTCCGACACGATAGCTTGGCGCAAGGTAGGAAGGCACCCGAATGCAATGTGTAAAGCAGTTGTGCAGCATTCACTCACACGGATTCAGCCAT
This sequence comes from Triturus cristatus, assembly GCF_964204655.1. Classification (NCBI taxonomy): domain Eukaryota; kingdom Metazoa; phylum Chordata; class Amphibia; order Caudata; family Salamandridae; genus Triturus; species Triturus cristatus. Next base: position 626,163,999 of record NC_140583.1, on the reverse strand, counting down.
GCGCACACAATGAAGGACACAACACCAAGTGGTTTGATAAAAACAAGTTCTTTTATCTATCCCAAGTGGGGGTGAATCAACTCATTTCAGGGCTAATGTAGGTAACTTCAAAGCCACAATAAATTCATTCAGGTCAAGCGATCGATGCGTTTCAAGGTAAAAATCAATTCATTCTGGGAGAATGAAGGTCATTCAGAATAGCAGTCAATTCATTCAGGTGGCTGAACAGATATCCGCAGGGCAGCCATTAATTCATTCAGTTAAATGGAACAGGGCATTGCAGGGCAACAATTAATTCATTCCTGTAACAAAGCAATGCAAGTCAGGGCATCAACTAACTCATTTCGGTAATAGAACAATGCATTTCAGGGCATCAACTAACTCAGGCAGGTGACCTGTAGGCAACTTCAGGGTAACAGTCTCCGTGCTCAATCTCACCCTGGCATGAATATCCCTCACTTCCCTCTCGCGGGCAGCCTCCTTCACTTCAGCCCAGCAGCAGGGGAATACAGTGTACCTGGGGGGCCCCAAGGCCTGGTTGCAGTCCCTGGGAGGTGAGGGGCGGTCGCGGGACTGCCACGCGGTTCGCGCAATGCTCCTCAGCAGCCCCGCCGTCCCCTCCGAGTTCGGACCACTCCCGGGGGTGTTACCTGTGGGCCCCGTCTCCCAGAAGGGTCTCGTGGCTCTATCCTGGCCTGGGGGCAGGTCGAGGGCTCCCGCTGGCTTCGGAGCCCCCGCGACGATGTCCGAGGCGGCCTCGGGGCATTCCCTCGACCCGGGAACCAATCAGCAGGCAGCTTTGCGTGGGCGCTGTTCCCAGGACCAATGGGGCCGCGCCTTCCACGAAGAACAGCCAACGTCACTCCTCGGGCCTAGCGCGGCCTCCCTCGCGGCCAAGGCGGCCCTCCCGGGCTTCCGGGGCCACGGCGGCGGATCTCCTGCGCTGCAGCGCCAGGGGCAGGGGCGCTGGGAGCCGCGACGGCGGACTCCTCAAGGTGAGCTCTCCCAGCGGCACGGTGCCCGTGCGTGGGTCCCGGGCCGCGGCGGTGATGGCGGGTGCAGTATTTCCCCCTTTTCGAAGCGAGGGCCCGCGGCGGTGACTCGGGGCAGTTAGCGCTACACTCCCGTAGCGCTAGGTTGTATTTCCCCGGGCAGCGGCGGTGATTTAAGGGCTTACAGCGCGTAGGGTCCAGCTCCTTGAAGGCACGGCGCTTGGTTGGCACAGCGCTTGAAGGCACAGCGCTGGGTAGGTACAGCGCTTGAAAGGTACAGCGCCCAGGGATGGGGCAGAGAAGTAGCGCTGAAAGGTGACTCAGCGTGCAACAGCAGACAGCTTCTTTCTCAGGGGCACAGTTCTGGCAGCACAGCGCTTGGGGGTCACAGCGCTTTACCTGTAGTTCTTGTAGGGCCCACAGCGACAGTCCATGTTTCCAGGGCAGCACTTATCTTAGGGGGGAAAGAGGTTGGCAGGTCCCCCTGGCAGGCTTATGAAGGGGAGAAGGGGGTTGAGTTGGCAGGCATCAGAGGCAGGGTGGGACTCTGCAGCACACTGGAGATGGTCCCCTGGGTTGCCCCCTTACCAGGCAAGATGAGCAGGCAGGCAGAGTCCCTCATCTAACTTGGGTACCGCAGGGCTTAGACACAGTAAGTCCCAGTAGTGTAGGTTTCTCCCCTAGGCCCAACCACCTACGCTCCAGCAGAGGTTTCCCCAGGTCCAATGGTGCCCCAACAGACTAGTTCAGCTTCCCTCCTTTCCTCTTATACCCCCAGGTCAGGTGACCCTCCTGTAAAGGCGGCAAAGCATAATCCCTCCCAGGGCTGGAAGGTTCCAGGAGCTTCCACATAACTGTCTATGGGACAAAAAGTGGGATGGTAAAGATACTGTATCAAGATGTCCCCGCCTGCTCCTAACCACTAGTGCGTGTATGCAATGGCCACTCCGCAGTAGCAGGGGCCTGTGGCAGCCATGTTGTTAGGAGAGAGCACCTGCACCTCAGCACTGTTTGCAAGTGGTAAGGAGCCCAGAGACCTAGGGCAAACAAAAAGATGGTGGGAAAAATGAGGTAAGACCACCCTAGGGCTGACAGGTCTAAAATGCGTCCCCCCCAGCCGAAAGTGGGGAGAGCTACCCAACCTCTAGGGAGTTCTCATCACTAAGGCAAAAGAACAGAGAGAGACCGTCAGCGTTGGCGTGGTCTACTCCGGGTCGATGTTCCACCCTAAAGTCCATCCCCTGAAGGGAGATGGACCACCTCAACAATTTGGGGTTTTTGCCTCTCATTTGCATGAGCCAGTGAAGGGGTCGGTGGTCGGTCTGAATGAGGAAGTGAGAACCAAAAAGATATGGCCTTAGCTTCTTCAGGGCCCAAACCACGGCGAAGGCTTCGCGTTCTATTGTACTCCACCACTGTTCCCCGGGGGAGTAGCCTTCGGGAGATAAAGGCCACTGGCTGGTCTTGGCCTTCCTCATTCAGTTGAGAGAGCACAGCTCCAATGCCATGCTCAGAGGCGCCTGTCTGCACGATGAATTCCTTGTTGAAATCTGGAGTTCAAAGCACCGGAGCGGTGCACAGCGCGTGCTTGAGGGTGTCAAATGCCTCTTGACAGGCAGCCGTCCAGATAACTTTACGAGGTTGCTTTTTAGAGGTCAACTCAGTCAGGGGGGCCACAATGGTTCCATACCCCTTGACAAACCGGCGGTAGTGACCTGTGAGGCCGAGAAAAGCTCAAACCTCCGTTTGGGTTTTGGGGGGCTCCCAGGCCAAGATGGTCTCAATTTTGGCCTGGAGGGGTTGCACCTTACCCCCGCCCACCAGGTGTCCAAGGTAGACGACAGATCCCTGTCCAATCTGGCACTTGCTATCCTTGATGGTTAGGCCAGCCCGTTGTAGATTACACAATTTATTTTACTCCAACTGTCCGTCCAGTGGTCGGTATTGGTGCACGTAGATGGAATGATGTGAAGGAACTGGTGAGGGGAAATTTTAACTTCACCAATAGGTGAGCAAGGAAACAATTCCTTTTGATTTAAGTACCCTCACACACCCTAGTGGTGTCATGCTTCATCATCGGGTCACCCCAACGCCTAAAAGGCGGGGTGGGCTCAACCACAATGTTGGGAGCTCTTTGAAGATATTACAGACCAGGGGGCCTAGAAAATAAAAAACCTCAGGCAGATCCCCAGTTTCCTTTTATTATTGGGTCTGTCTGGGTTAATAAATTACTAAAAATGGGGTCTTCATAGGAGTATTATGGTCCTAGGACCCTAGTGCCAACATGTTTCAGTCCGTATATGGCCGTAAAGGTCCAGGACTTTCTTCAGGGCAAAAGAGACCACCCTGGATAGCAGAAGAGGGAATTCCCTATTCTGTTTTTATGAAGCAAGGGCAGAGTAGCTGCTCCTTGTATGAGCGACTGATTAATTAATCTGTCATGCGTCGTATTCCATCTACAAGAGAGAACATAGAAAACAAAACAAAACAAACAACTTATACTTGTAGGTTTTCTTAGTGATGGTTCCAACGTGATGTGTCTCACAATCGTGCTTCGGGTAAAGAACAACACCTACATGTGCCAAGTGATTATAAGGCATAGTGGTGTACAGCTATATCCAAACATGTGCCACTCATAATTGTATCTGTACACAATTAATCGACGTGACAGATGTATTGTGCGGTGGCGAATTTGCTCGCATCCTCACTGAATCTTCATGCCAGTTAGTACATACTATCAATGTAAATGTAAAGGACTCTCCTAGAGTCCGCTCACACACAACATTCTTGCCATATCTGTGAATAAACGCAGTAAGTTGATCCATGCGTGATTACTAAAAAACATATGTGCATCTGTGAAATCAAACCACACACATGCATCCTTTCTTACCCGAATTTCGGATGACTTCCGTTTCCCAGGGGATCGCAGAGCTAATGGGGGTAGCTCTATAGTCAAACCCTATCATTGGAGCCCAAGAGCGAAAACAAGATAGGAAATGAAAATTTGGAAAAGGCGGCGTAAGGGCAGTGGAGATAATGGATGTATTGAATTCCCTCTCTGTAAAGATGAAGCATGCCCGTATCCCAGGCCATTCACCATATCCTCCCGACTTACTTCGTCAAGAGTCCTGCCCCACCTGTCCACCTACTCGGTCCCGATCCCCGGCGTTATGCGCCGTGTTTCGTTGATCGGTAGGTTTATACCTCCGTGTTCGTATTGTTATCACGGGATTGGTCAAAACAGACACGTGATGGATGACGTGAAATTGTAGTTCCAATGGTTCATAGAATGTTGGGAAGTGCGGTTTTTTGCCATATGAGGCCGTGATTTCAATAAGCACATTATATTACCTTATAGGGTACCATAGAGGCAACTGCTGACTAAAATAATTAGTCCCAGCGGAGATTTTACCCCCGTATCGTTAATCTGTAGGATTAGACTTCCGTGTTTGTGTTGCTATCATGGGATTGGTTCTATCAAACACGTGATGGGTGACGTGAAAACGTAGTCCTATCAGACACGTGATGGATGACATAAAAAACGTATACCCGATGGTTATCGAATCATGGGAAGTGTTGTTTTTGTCATTGGAGGCTGTGTTTTCAAACAAACGCTATATGTTAGTTCAACTGGTGCCCTTAAGGTTACCACTGACTAAAAATATTCAGTCCCAGCGGAGACTTAACAAAGAATGAAAAGAAAGAAAAAATTAAAACCATTTGAACTCATTGATGTCAAAATAATAATAATAAGGACACGTTAGTTACACGCAGTGTAGGATTATTGAATAGGAGTTCTAAACTCCTCATGGAGCATGAACATAAATATAAATATAAAGAGGCCCCGATAACGGTTATATTCTCAAGATTAAAGGTAGAGTGATGCACTATCAGCCATGCTGATCAATGCTGTGTGTGGGGGTCTCTTTACATATCTCAAGTGGTATGACCCTATAACGTGGTCTGACATCCTATATTGGGGGTATTTTTGATACATTTGTACCCACAATATGGACACAGACTCTCCACTTGTATTGGAGAGGCTCGTGATGATGCTTTAACAGTTACAACCTCTATTAATAAATAGAAAATTGTTATAATCAACCATCCAATTGACATATGGTCATACTAGAGGGACCTTAATCGAAGTGATGAAGGGAAACTTCTCAATTTACCTATTAAGTTGATTCCAGGGTATGCAATCGTTAAGGCCCTTCTCATGGGTCTTCAAACGATACACCCATCTTTGTTCTCGCTCTAAGAGTTTTTGCTGTTGGTTGCCCGTATTTTTGTCCTTCTCCAGTACGGTCCATTTAATCTCTGTATCTTTGTGGTTTTTTTCATGATAGTGTGCTGTTAGTCTAGTGGCTGTTACTGCTCTTCGTATGGTACTTCTATGTTCGCTGATACGAACTTTTACCTTACGACTTGTCATCTCTATGTACAACATTTCACATGGACATTTAATCATGTAAATTACGGATTCAGAATTACAATAGTGTGCGACCTTTGCTCCCACGGTGACTGTAAGCCTAGTTCCAATGTTTTAGTGGGTTCTGTAAACGGGCAGGCCGCACATGATCCGCAAGGATAATGTCCCATGACAGGCGATGTTCCCCATAGTGTCATCTGATTTGTAGATCTCTGTGTAAATGTGTTGGTGTGCACTAGGGCATCTCTTAGACTTGAATTATTTCTAAATGAGAACATAGGTTTCTCAAATGATAGTCTATTGGATGTTAATATGGACCATTTTTTGTTTCTTATCTTCTTCAGGTCATTAGATGAAGAGTTGTTCGTAGTCACACATATTAGTTGGTCCGGCTGTTCTTTTATATGTGTTTCTAAAAGAGCTTCTCGTAGAGTGTTACGTGCTCTTTTCTTTGCTCTTTCTACGATCTTGATGGGGTACATCTTTTGTTTAAGTTTGTTTGTAAGGATGGCTGCCTCTTTTTTGTACGTCTGAAGATTGGAGCAGTTTCCTCAGGAACTGACCTACTGGGATATTCTCTCTTAAGGAACGCGGATGGGCACTATCAAATCTTAATAGGCTGTTCCTGTCTGTAGGTTTTGTATATAGGGAACTTTCAAGAGTACCTTCTTTAGCTGTAAATGTAACGTCCAGAAAAGAAATACTTTCCTTGTGCACATTCATTGTGAAATGAAGGTGAGGGTTCAAAGAATTAAACCACGTCTTAAAGTTATCTAGACTCGTCATATCACCCTTCCAAATAATAAAGACGTCATCAATATACCTGTACCATTTACAGATATTTTCACTGAATGGATTACGTGTCCATATGTGTAGGTCTTCAAAGAAACTCACATACAGGCACGCTAGACTTGGGGCGAATGTGCTGCCCATCGAAGTACCGTGTACTTGTAGATATAGTTGATCTTCAAAGATGAAGAAATTTTCCGTGAGGGCCAAATGTATGAGAGTAATCACCCACTCAATTGGGGCTGCCCACAGCCAGTCCTCTTTTTTCAGAATTTTGTGAACCACTCTGATACTTTCTGTCTGAGGTATATTTGTATACAGTGCTTCCACGTCCAAACATACCAGAAAGTTGTCCGCTGGATTGTACTCCACCTGCATTAGAAGGTTAAAGAGATGTTTGGTGTCTTGGACATACGATTTTATCTTCTTCACTAAGGGGCGTAGGAACCAATCTGTGTATTTTGATAATGGTTCGAGGACAGAACCAATGCCAGAGACAATGGGTCTGCCCGGAGGAGGAGTCTTTCCTTTGTGTATTTTCGGGATTGTGTAAAACAGTGGAGTTCTAGGATCTTCCTGCTTCAAAAAGGCATATTCCTTTTTAGTGATCCAATCTTTTGTGAGGGCGTCTGCTGTGAGTACCATGATAGCAGTTTTAATACGTTGTGTTGGATCCCTGTTGATCTTCGTGTAATATCTAGTATCTGCCAAGAGATTTAGACAGGCCGTCCTGTATGCAATGTTGCTTTGAATGACCGTAGCTCCACCCTTATCTGCTGGTTTTATGACTATATCCGTCCTGGATTGAAGGATTGTCATGGCCGTGCGTTCTTTTTTACTCAAGTTGTTAAACCCATTTTTCTTGGGTTGGAGTAACTCAACCTCCTTGGTGACTGCCTCTTCAAATGAAAGTACCTCTGGGGGCATCATGTTAGTGGGGGGGAAAAAAGTTGATTTTAGTCTTAGATCGGTATAGGTATCATCTTCCATGGGTCTTTCTTTACCCAAAAAGAAAGTCTTCAATCGTATCTTTCTGAAGAACTCGCCCAATTCGCCCGTTGTAGAGCCTGTAGCACCTCCTGGAGGTGCTCCAGATGGTCCTCCCAGCTGCTGCTGAAGACAGCTTTGTCATCCAGGTAGGCAGCTGAGAAGGCCTCTAGGCCACAAAGCACCTGGTTGACCAACTGTTGGAAAGTGGCCGGAGCATTCTTTAGCCCGAAGGGCATCACACAAAATTGAAAGTGGCCCTCGTGGGTGGAGAACGCAGTCTTCTCCTTGGCTCCGTCTGCCATGGCAATCTGCCAATATCCTGACGTCAGGTCGATGGTACTCAGATACTGAGCTGCTCCCAGTCAGTCAATCAGCTCATCTGCCCTAGGGATCGGGTGAGCATCCGTCTTGGTCACGGAGTTCAAGGCACGGTAATCCACACAGAACCAAAGTTCCGGTGTGGTGCCCGGTGGGGCCGCTTTCGGCACCAACACCACCGGACTAGCCCAAGGGATTCTGGAAGGCTCAATCACCCCCAGCTCCAACATCTTGGCTACCTCACTCTGAATGCTGGTCTTGATCTTGTCGGACAGCCGGTAAGACTTGGTTTTCACAGGTGGGCTGTCCCCTGTGTCCACGTCATGGGTACACAGATGCGTGATCCCCGGAGTAAGAGAGAACAATGAGGCGTACTGCTCCAAGACCTGGCGGCAGTCCCTCTGTTGCTCAGGGGTGAAGGATGGGGAGAGGACCACTCCCTCCACCGATCCATCCTTCTCTTGGGCCGCCAGAAGTTCCGGAAGAGGCTCGCTCTCTTCCTCTTCGCTCCCATCCGTCACCATAAGGAGAGCAAGCTCGGATCGCTCATGGTGCGACTTCAGGCGGTTTATGTGGAACACCCGATGGGGTTGTCGGGGGGTCTTGAGGTCGACAACGTAAGTGGTCTGGCCTCTCTTCTCCACAATGTCGTACGGACCAGTCCACCGGTCCTGGAGGGCGCTAAGCTCTCCGGGCTCCATGACCCACACCTTCTGTCCAACATCCAACTCCACCGTCCGAGCGTTGCGGTCATACCACTCCTTCATGACAGCTTGACTAGCCTCCAGGTTGTCTGAGGCTTCCTTCCACAGTTGCCCATCTGGCTGTGGAATGCCAAAATGTAGCTGACCACGTCACGGGGAAGCTTCGTAGAAGTCTTCTCCCACCCCTCCATCACAAGACTGAGGGGCCCCCTAACAGGGTGGCCATAGAGCAGCTCAAAGGGGCTGAAACCGACCCCCTTCTGCGTCACCTCTCGGTAGGAGAATAGCAGACAGGGTAAGAGGATGTCCCACTTCCGTCTCAAGTCCTCTGGCAGGCTCCGGATCATCCCCTTCAGAGTCTGGGGGTGGTAAGGAGTGGAGAACCTGTAGGTCACTCCGTACTCCTTCCACATGGTCTGCATGTAGGCCGACATAAAATTAGTGCCCCTATCTGACACCACGACCTTGGGGAATCCCACCCGGGTGAAAATCCCCATCAAGGCCTGTGCCACCGCAGGTGCAGTGATGGCCCTCAGAGGGATCGCCTCCGGGTACCGGGTGGCTTGGTCCACCAACACCAAGATAAACCGGTGTCCCGAAGAAGTCGGCGGGTCCATCGGCCCGACAATGTCAATGCCTACCCGCTCAAAAGGGGTACCGACAACCGGGAGCGGTTCCAGAGGGACCATCAACCTAGTGCCAGTCTTGCCACTCGCCTGGCAAGTCTTACAGGTCTTGCAAAAGGTGTCAGAGGCGACTCGCATTCTGGGCCAGTAAAAATGTGGGACCAAACAAGCAAAGGTTTAGTCCTGGCCCAGGTGTCCTGCTAGTGGTATCTCGTGTGCCAATTCTGCAGAAAGGCCCGGTAGCATTGGGGGACCACTAAGGCCCTTGATGACCCATGCACCGGAGCCTTAGGCTCACTGTAGAGGAGGCCATCCTCTAAGTAAATATGGTAATTGCCGGTCTCTTGGTTCGTCACTTGGACTTCGGCCTGCCGCCGCATACCCTCAAGCGTGGGCCACTCTCTCTGTGCCCGACAAAATTCCTCCCCGGGTAGGACCTCCTTCTACCTGCCACTCTGCAGGGGTCGGCAAGTCCCCCACGGGAACAACATCCTCCCCGTTAACCCGTACCCTCTGCCGGTACTTGGCAGTGTTCGAGGGCAACTGTGTCACTGGGACCAGATCTCTATCCCCAGTGAGACCAGGGTCAGGCCTGTACACTCAACCCCCCATCGAGGGACAACTCCTCCCCCAGCGCTACACTAGCCACCCCGGGGCTCTTACCTCCTGTGGGGGCTGGGGTCCGTTTGCAGCACTGGGGATCCCCCTTGTAGTGCCCAACCTCCCCACATTCGTAACACCGGACAGTTCTGGGTTGCTGACTCTTGTCAGGGTAAGTGGGTTTCGGTGATCCAGATTGGGGTGGGGAACCTACCCCCTAACCTTGCGGTCTTTTTTGGGGGCCTTTGAAAAACTCCTTCTTTTTATCTCCCCACTCTCTCTTCTGTGGTGCTCCCTGTCCACCTTTCGGGGTGTCTCCCCCGGGTCCCTTGTGGGACACCCGAGTGCTAACCCAGGTATCTGCCTCTTCTGCAAGCTTCCGAGGGTCGGTCAGCTTACGGTCCACCAGGTGTTGACGCAGCTCTGGAAAACATTTATCGAGGAGGTGCTCTCTTAAAAGCAAGTTGTACAGCCCCTCGTAGCCGCTCACCTCGCTGCCACGCACCCAACCCTCTAAGGCCTTACGTGCATAATCACAAAAACCCACCCAGTTCTGTGTGAGAAGCTTGTGGCTGTTGCGGAACCTCTGGCGATACTTCTCTGGAGTGAGACCAAACTTTCTAAGCAGGGCCTCCTTTATGACAGGGTAATCTGTTCGCTCCTCTCTGTCTAAAGTCAAGAGTGTGTCCCTTGCCACGGGAGGCATGTACCGGTATAGGCCACCCCACAGTAACTCTCGGGCACCCCATGGGCTACCAAGGACACCTCATACGCCGCCAACCACTTGTCTATGTCATCCCCGACACTAAATCTGGCCACCACCTCCTTCGGTAGATAGAACTTAGGCTCTTGTGGAGCCTCAGCGGGTATGCTGCCACCATTCCTGTTGCCTTGCGCCCCTAGCTGCAATGCTCGCAACTCCAACTCCTTTAGGCTGAGCGCAAGCTTCCTTTCCTCCATGGCTAGCCTCTTCTCCTCTCTCTCCTTCTCCATCCTAGCAAGCCCCAATCTCAATTGCCTCTCCTCCCTCCTGTCCTCGTACTCCTCCACCGACACACCCCCTGCTGACACACTACTGCCTGCCCTGTAACGTCTCCCTGGCAACACATTCTCACTGATGTCTACCTGCAGTAGGTCCAACTCTCCTGGAGTGCCCGGTTCCCCTCGAGCACCCGGCTCCCCCGAAGCGCCCGGCTCCCCCTGTCCCTCGTCCCCTCTTCCCCCCGGGTGGGCCACTACCCATGCCCTCAAGGCTTTCTGAAGCTCCTCTCTCTTGGCGCCTCGCCTGACGGACACCCCCATCCCCTGACAGAACTCCTTCAGCTGCGCCACCGTATACATTTCTAGTTTGGTCAGCTCGAACTCCATCCTGACAGGTGGGGCCCCAGACAATTCACACGAAAAATACTAGGACGTAGGCAACAGGTTCAAAACAGGAGCCTATACAATCAATCAGACAATGAAGGGCAAATTGTTAGGCTTGTGATACAACAGGTGTCCAATTGCGGCGCACACTAAATCCCTGTAGGGTGCTGCACAAGCACAAGTCCCAATCCCACCACTGCCACTAATGTTAGAACTGGGGTCACACGAAGGCAATGTGTAAAGCAGTTGTGCAGCACTCACTCACATGGATTTAGCCATGCGCACACAATGAAGGACACGACACCAAGTGGTTTGATAAAACAAGTTCTTTTATCTATCCAAAGTGGGGGTGAATCAACTCATTTCAGGGCTAATGCTGGTAACTTTAAAGCCACAATAAATTCATTCAGGTCAAGCGATCGGTGCGTTTCATGGTAAAAATCAATTAATTCTGGGAGAATGAAGGTCATTCAGAATAGCAGTCAATTCATTCAGGTGGCTAAACAGATATCCGCAGGGCATCCATTAATTCATTCAGTGAAATGGAACAGGGCATTGCAGGGCAACAATTAATTCATTCCCGTAACAAAGCAATGCAAGTCAGGGCATCAACTAACTCATTTCAGTAATAGAACAGTGCATTTCAGGGCATCAACTAACTCAGGCAGGTGACCTGTAGGCAACTTCAGGGTAACAGTCTCCGTGCTCAATCTCACCCTGGCATGAATATCCCTCACTTCCCTCTCGCGGGCAGCCTCATTCACTTCAGCCCAGCATCAGGGGAATACAGTGTACCTGGGGGGGCCCCAAGGCCTGGTTGCAGTCCCTGGGAGGTGAGGGGTGGTCGCTGGGCTGCCACGCGGTTCGTGCGATGCTCCTCAGCAGCCCCGCCGTTCCCTCTGAGTTCAGACCACTCCCGGGGGTGTTACCTGTTGGCCCCGCCTCCCAGAAGGGTCTCGCGGCTCTATCCTGGGGGCAGGCGGGGGCTCCTGCTGGCTTCGGAGCCCCCGCGACGATGTCCGAGGCGGCCTCGGGGCGTTCCCTCGACCCGGGAACCAATCAGCAGGCAGTTTTGCAAGGGCGTGGTCCCCAGGACCAATGGGGCCGCGCCTTCCATAAAGAACAGCCGACGTCACTCCTCGGGCCTAGCGCGGCCTCCCTCGCGGCCACGGCAGCCCTCCCGGGCTTTGGGGGCCGCGGCGGCGGATCTCCTGCGCTGCAGCGCCGGGGGCAGGTGCGCTGGGGGCCGCGACGGCGGACTCCTCAAGGTGAGCTCTCCCAGCGGCACGGTGCCCGTGCGTGGGTCCCGGGCCGTGGCGGTGATGGCGGGTGCAGTATTTCCCCCTTTTCGAAGCGAGGGCCCGCGGCGGTAACTCGGGGCAGTTAGTGCTACACTCCCACAGCGCTAGGTTGTATGTCCCCGGGCAGCCGTGGTGATTTAAGGGCTTACAGCGCTTAGGGGCCCAGCTCCTTGAAGGCATGGTGCTTGGTTGGCACAGCGCTTAGGGGGCACAGCGCTTGAAGGCACAGCGCTGGGTAGGTACAGCGCTTGAAAGGTACAGCGCCCAGGGATGAGGCAGAGAAGTAGCGCTGAAGGGTGACACAGCGCGCAACAGCAGACAGCTTCTTTCTCAGGGGCACAGTTCTGTCAGCACAGCGCTTGGGGGTCACAGCGCTTTACCTGTAGTTCTTGTAGGGCCCACAGCGACAGTCCATGTTTCCAGGGCAGCACTTATCTTAGGGGGGAAAGAGGTTGACAGGTCCCCCTGGCAGGCTTATGAGGGGGAGAAGGGGGTTGATTTGGCAGGCATCAGAGGCAGGGTGGGTCCCTGCAGCACACTGGAGATGGTCCCCTGGGTTGCCCTCTCACCAGGCAAGATCAGCAGGCAGGCAGAGACCCTCATCTAACTTGGGTACAGCAGGGCCTAGACACAGTCAGTCCCAGTAGTGTAGGTTTCTCCCCTAGGCCCAACTGCCTATGCTCCGGCAGAGGTTTCCCAGGTCCAGTGGTGCCCCAACTGACTAGTTCAGTTTCCCTCCTTTCCTCTTATACCCCAGGTCAGGTGACCCTCCTGTAAAGGCAGCAAAGCATAATCCCTCCCAGGGCTGGAAGGTTCCAGGAGCTTCCACATAACTGTCTATGGGACAAAAAGGCGGGATGGTAAAGATACTGTATCAAGATGTCCCCGCCTGCTCCTAAACACTAGTGCGTGTATGCAATGGCTACTCCGCAGTATCAGGGGTCTGTGGCAGCCATGTTGTTAGGAGAGAGCACCTGCACCTCAGCACTGTTTAGCAGTGGTAAGGCACCCAGAGACCTAGGGCCAACAAAAAGATGGCGGCAAAAATGAGGCAACAAGGGCAAAAAAAACGGGGTGAGACCACCCTAGGGCTGACAGGTCTAACACAGCGCACATCCTGAAGGTCTGTATATCAAGATCGTATTATATGTAATAATAAAAAACAAGCATTGGAAAAGCCAAAAGGCTTCGCCTATGAAAAAACGATTGTCTTTGTCAATGTTTTTTGCACATGTTGCAGATGACTATGATAAAAATGTGAAATAACGGAAAGAGCCGCCGACTTGGGGAACCGGGTTCGAGTCTTGGCGTTGGCTCAACATTCTGTGGTCCTGGACAAATCATGTAATCTCCCCAGTGCCATAGAAGAGTGTCTTAATGCAACATAACTTGTACTCTTATAAAGCGCTGAAATACTTTATAAAACTTTTAAGTGCTTTTATAAAAGCCACTCATACAGTGAAAATAGGTAATCCGTACACTTTTAAGGTGTGAAAGTGTCTTAGGTGAGGAGAAAAGGAAGCCTGCGAGGTAGGAAACCTGTGAGGGGAGAGAGGGAGAGTCAGAAAGGGCTGAGGCGGCGGTGGAGGAGGCAGGACTCGCACTGCGTCACAGGGAGCACTGGGGCAGCAGACTGTCGCTAGGGAGCGGGGAGATAGCGGCCAGAGCTAGTTCTGGGTATGGAGTAGTAGTAAAATATAGCAATAATCGGTATTCATTGGGTTTCCTAGAGCTTTTGGCCCCTGTGCCACTGCACCCAATGCACCATTCAAATCATTATCCTTGTGCCGGCAAGGTAATTGCACTAGTGACTGCTTGTGTAGTAATAAAATATAGCAATAATCGGTGTTCAGAGGGTTTCCCAGAGGTTTTGGCCCCGTACCACTGCACCTTCTGCACCATTCAAAGTAAGGCCCTAGTGCCTGCAAGGTAATTGTTCTTGTGACTGCTTGTTTACTAGTAAAATATAGCAATAATTGGTGTTCAGCCGGTGTCCTAGACTTGTTGGCCCCAAGCCGCTGCACCTGCTGCACCAATCAAATCATGGCCCTAGTGCCTGCAAGGTAATTGCACTTGTGACTGCTTGTTTACTAGTAAAATATAGCAATAATTGGTGTTCAGTGGGTTTCCTAAACCTTTTGGCCCCGGTGCCACTGTACCTGCTACACCATTCAAATCATGACCCAAGCGCCTGCTAGGATAAATGAGGACATTTTTCATATCCAGTAATATATGTTTTATGACAAAGGCACGTTGCAGAGGGAATACATAATTATTGTGTAGCTAAACATAAACACAAAAGGTTTCATAAAAAGTGCCTATTTATCTTCTCCAACTCTCCAAAATGAGTTGCCACAGATATCATAAATGAAGCATATGCTTTACACATTAAAGTGAAAACCAAGCAGTGTTAAATTGTGTTACAGTGTGGCTGGGTCTTTCCTGTGAAACGATCTTATCCTGAGCTTGACAGTGAATGGGCCATAAACAGCGTAACTTGCCCAAGATCACCATATGTGAGGCCGACGCTGAGAACGAAATGCAGTTTTGTACTTTGTTCCTAAAAAGGTAGATTCACAAATTAAATGGACTCACTAAAGAAAACGAATTTTGCAAAAAACTTGCTACATGTGAAACAATCCTTGCAAAAATTCAAAAATGTATTTTATTCACATTGAGAACTGTTTCATCTTTGTAGACTAAATCAGTGGGGTCTGCAAACGCACTTCTTAACTTTGCATGCGGACCCCCGTTGAAAACCGTCCAGCATTTAATTATAAGTTAATTGAAGTGAAAGAAAGCAAGTAACAAGGGTGTCCTGCTCAATTAACTTACGGGCCACCTTAATTTGTAAAGGCATTTTGCGAAAAATGTGTTAAATATGAAAAAATCTCTGCAAAAAATTCCAAAAATATATTTCATTGACATGCAGAATCGTTTCATCTTAATAGTGCTAGTACATCAGGCTAAATTAATGTAAGTTGTTGTTGTTGTTGTAAGTAATAGTTTTCAAGCATGATTTTAGAAATGTTCATGCTTCCACCCACCCTGACAATGGCAACAGTGAACTTCATGCCCAATGAATGGAAGACAAATGTTTTTGTGCAGCTGAAGAACAAGATATCTTTTGAGATGGCCATGTGTGAATTAAAATAATTTTAAAAAAAAACACAAGCAGGCTCCATGGAGAAAGTACTCTGGATTCCTCTTTCTTGTTAACACTCTCACTTTGAAGTCAGACAAAAGCAAAAAAAACACCAGGCTTCCTTGAAGACACAGCCTGACATTTGACATTGTCCTTTGACTGCCCAGCAAATGTGATGAAGTGAGAACAAGATGTACAGGCCTGTTTATTACAGAAAACGAGTTTGTGGAAGAATTCTATAAACACAGTTTTGGTATGGGGAGGTACGACCTCAAGTTGGACATCCTAAAGCAAATAAAGCCAGCAAATGGAAAGTGAGAAACAGTGAGTTACAAACCAGGAAGCTAACAGCAAGCATTGGGCGGAATGTATTCCCAGGTCAACTTCCTGAAAGTCCCCAGATGTCTTCAGCATAGCCAGACAGCTATGCTGTCTGGTAGGCTGCGACCCAAAAAAATAGAAGAAAAGGTGCGATGACTGCTTCTCCTCATTCCTCAATCACGTGGGTCACCATGGATGTGCGCACATATTGAATGATGCAAATTGTAGAGGCCCTCCAAAAAGAAATAAATAAAAACACATTTTAAAGAATCACGAAGTAAGAGGTAACAGCTGGGTGGTTGGGGGATGGAGAGAAAACAGGAATTAAAAGGGGGCGAGGGACCAAAGGAGGCACGTGAAAAAACTTTTTGTAATCCAGCTCCAGGTAGCAGTAGAATCTATTTCTTATTTATAGGTTTTCTGTTATTCTGGACTTACATGAAATAGATGCAAAATTATGTATTCTTGAATAACAACATTTTATTGTTTTTAATGTGATTTGTTGTGATTTTTATATAGCAATAGAATACATTCATACTACTACTATAATGGCACCGCTCTGTTTTAACGTCAGTCGAGTACCCAAGAACCGAAAAAGGCACACAGATTGAAAACACTTTTGGGCCCATATAGATGTTATTCTCAAAAAGAGGAGCTGAGAGGCAGAATAAGGAGTCATGGGGCGCCCTCCACTCCAACAGCCAATGAAACAATGAGCCCTTGTTCCAGCTCTCCGCGTGCTACGCTTTCACATTAGGAAAAACCTTTACACTTGAACAACTTAGCTATGGATGCCCAGAACCAGTTTCTTTCTGTTCATAAAGGGTACTAATGATTTAAAACTATATAGAAGTGGGTGCTGCTGTGCAAGAGGTAGGAGACACCCCATGTAAGCAACCACCTTTAGGCTTCTTTAGCACGCTAACTCTGTGGCGCGTGAAACAATGGTCTTGTAAGGCCAGGCATGGGCCCCCTACTCTTTGGTGCTGCCCATTTTCAGCCTGGTAAGTCTGGGTTTCAACAGAGGTCCTGTGGGTAAACACCAATGCCCACTACCTGTGAAGTTTTCGAGGCAGGGCCGTGCTCTCCAGAAGCCGGCTGACTTTAATTGAGGAAGCTTTTTTGATTGCACCCAGGTGACAGGAATAGCTACTTATACTACTAAAAATCCTTTTTTTTATCAAGCATTGAGCCTTAGTTTCCCGATGCTATCCAATCAGTCGACCTTCTGCATTTGTGGCTTTAGAAATGAATGTGAGAAAAGCGAAATGCCATTTGTCTCCTTAGTGAGTGGGCGAGATGGCGGATTTTACCACACAATGGAGGTTGATGGGCTCAAATCACTTGAGAGTGCAGAGAAGCCAGAGGCGGCGGCTTCATCACAGGAAACTCATTATAGTATTGCTCGCATTCAAAATAATCGAAGCATCTATGTGCTCCAGGCACTTTAATATTCTCCTGCTCAAAATGCCCCATCTCCAAACCTGCCAACTCACACGGGCGTGTGGCAGCCGCAGCTTATGCAGGTGATAGAGCGTCATGTGGTTCTGAAATTGTAGGGGTGCATCATATTCACCGTTAGTCAGCACCCGCATATTAATCGATGTGTGTTAAGTAGTGTCATAGAAATGTATTGCTGAAATCGTTTAACATAGAGGTGATTAGAAATGTAATAATGCTTTCCGTGAAGGGTAACGCTGCAAATCATGGTGAATGTATTCAGTAAAATGCATAATGATTAGTTTTGTGTAATGCAATGTATTAGGTTAACGTGTGCCATGTTAGAATTTCACGTGCAAGTTGCTTACTCACCTATATGAGAATAATTAACTAATGCTTGGAGTGTGATTTAATGGCGTGATTTAGCAATGTGGTTAACAGTGTAAAGGCCTGATCGCATATATGTAAAGAGAAAGGCCTGTTCATTTTCTTATGTTAGCTAAACGTTGTAGGCCGAAAATGATTTCCCTTGGTAAAGGCTTTGGGTTGCAGGGAGATGTAAAATCTTGGAGACGTGAAATGTTTTTTGTTCCCATGCTTCTGTTGCAGGTGCAAGGACATTTAGCTCGTTAGTGAGACTAGGTCTTTGTTTTAGGAGCTAGGATGCTGCGAGAAGCCAACAGGGGAATACACTGGAATGTGAGGATGATGCTTTCAGCGGAGAAGGTGCCTGGGACCCAAGGTCAAGCTAACTGTCGTTGGATGCCAGACGAGCTTGTAGGAAAAGTACTGGAAGAAGACCTGGCTGAAGAGGTGTGCCGAAGGGCGCGTTCTACGATTTTTGGGTTTTGTATTAGGGACAGTGCCCCGTGGCTTGAGCAGTTGAGGTTTAGACGGGAAGCTAGAAAGAGCATCTTAGATCGAGCTCTGACTAAGTGAATGTACTTCTTAGGAAGTCTTCACTTCTGACACCTTTATTCTCTTGCCTGGGAAGGGAAATGTTAAGTAGGGATGCCACCTTAGAGATAGTGCAGGGATAGACTAACGCTTTTTCTTTTAGACTAATGATTGCTAATTTGGATATTGGCTTAACCATTGCTTTCTTGATGATTTTGGAGTCAGTGATTCTTTTTGTCTTGAGCCGGATGGGAATCCTCCGTAGACTTGCTTTTGTATTAGTGCCCATCTATCTCCTACACCTTGTATTGAGGTGTCTGTATGTTCAGCTATTTTTGGTTGTAATAAAATCTTATAAATTTTAGATTCGGAGTCAGTGGTCCTTTCCAAAGAAATCTAATTTTGGTGATTATGTTTTGATAATTGTATTTCCTCCCCTCTACACTATTTAGCAGATAAAAAGATCCTGGCGACCTGAGAGAATTCTTGGAGATAACCAGATAGGCATGAATCAGGCCGTATCACAGGTTAGAGCGGTGAGGCCGGGTGAGGGCGGATTTCGATGGACGATGACCAGGGAAAATTAAAAAAAGAATTGATTGCCCTGGTCATCGTCCATCGAAATTCCCCCTCACCCGGCCCCACCACTCTTACCTGTACCTTCCGCGGCTGGCGTGTGGCACACGATATCGGCTCCCATCACATGGTCTCCCCGTGAGGAGCTGATACAACAGCGTGGCAGGGAAAATAATCTGAAAACCACTGTAAATAGTGGTTTTCCAGCTTGTTTTCTGAGCCTTTGAACAGCAAACGTCAAATAACGGCAGGGTCGGATTGGGATCACAATTAGGCCCACATTCCCTGATCCTCCCTTTCATGGATCACCATCTGTTTAGTCTCACTGGAATCTGGCTGGTTATTTTTTGTTATAGTTTTGTAGTGTGAACTCGGCCCAAAGTCATTGGAGCAGTGTACATGAGCACCAGTTACATTACATAAGATCAAAATCATTTTCATTTTCGGATTAGAGATTAAGTGATTTTCCCAGAATCACAGGATGTTGAGCTGACGCTGGGACTCAAACCTAGTTTCAAGGTCTGCAACTCTGACCATAGCCCAATTTTATGCAACCCTCCAAGTCCTAGTAGACACTGGGGATGCGGTCATAACATCGGCCATTTCTCTTACTCACCCCCTCTCCAGCTCATGAAAGCCTCAGGGCATTTACCTGGCAAGGGAAGTGTCAAAAGCACATTGCTTTTGGTCAAGGGGTAGTGGGGGTGAGAAGGTCCCAATAAGACCTGCCCCCCTGTGTGGCCCTTTCATTCAACCTACCCTCCCTGCACCCGCCATGGCCTAAAAGCAGTAGCGGCTCGTGGAGGTAGTGCCGCGGGGCGGGCCGGGGGAGGGGCAGCGTGGGGGTTAGTAAACTCCGGCTCACGGCCGACCGGAGTGATATAAATAAATAAATAAATAAAACAAATTTCATTGCGCCTGAGCCGGAGTTTACTACCCCTCACCCTGTCCCTCCCCCGACCTGCCCCACCGCCCCGCGGCACTCCCTCCACGAGCCGTTACTACCTAAAAGTGATGGCCCGGAGAGGACAACTGCTTCTGGAAGGGCTCGCGAGGCAGTGCGCCGAAGTGAGAATGCCCCTAAGGCTAAAGTAACGCCTGGCCCCCAGCCTCAATTTACAGCACGGCAGGGGAGTGACCTAGACATTGGCACCACAGTGAGGTGGCCTGGCGGGGACTGTAAAAGAGAGTCGGTCTCTTGGGACGGTATACAGAGGCCTAAAAAAACGGCCCACAGGTGACCCCCGGTGCCCCGGCCTATTGACCAATGCCAGATTGCCCGCCTTCCCAATCTGAGCCTGATTAATGGGTGTGAAAACACCACAGGACATTGGCACTAGCCCCAGCAAGATTGTATTTCTGGGAGGAAAGGGTTTGGGGGCAGGGTGGTGTTCAAAAGTGATCTTATGTACTTCTCGGTACGAGGCCACGCACCCTCCTCACAACGTAAGATTTTTGTTCAGTTTGGCAGGTATGCAGCTCTGTTTGAAGGTTACCCTCTCCTGTCCAGGTTTACCGTCTTCAATGGAGCAGGAGTGAGTTTTGCAGACAGCAGTATTTCGTGCCAGCATGGGCCACAGCCTTTAAACTCCCAGGGTAGAGTAAAGATTAAACTATAAAATCATTACTTTCAAATTTATTTTAAAATAATTGACATAATGTTGAGATGGCAGACGTGGCAAGAGTCATGGGAGGGCAAATAGATTTCATGCAGTTTAATGCAGAAAAGGCAATCCAGAACCCAGTAAATATGAACTTGCTCTGTCACTCTCCTAGAACTTTCCCAAACAGATCCCTGAGCATTTCATCATCTGTCACCCCATTCTGCATCACATTCCCATCAGTGTGGGGCATGCTTACCTTAGAACATATCAACTCAACAGCACTGTTGCCCCTTTAACATTCAAACAAAAGTAGATGGCGCACAATGATGGTCGGTTTAGAGGGAACTAACTTACCACTTCCACTGCATATAAATCAAAATCTTTCAACAAAGTAATTTTGAGAGGCAAGCAATCTTTCTTTATTTTTCTTCAATCCTTAAACAACTTTGTCCACTTTTTTCATCCTCAATGTCCGGCTCGTCTGACAAATGAGAATGACATCCCCATCATCTCCCTTACCATTTTGACTACAACTTCCTTCACCAATGTCGTGCCCTTAAGCATCATTACATGTTTCCCTCTTCTCCAAAAGACTCATTTTCTAAACAACTTTTTCTTCATCAACCAAACTCCCATACCTCTTGGCCCTTCCTTGCTACTCTCTCTCCTCTTTTCTCGTATACAGCACAGCCCTACCCACAGGCTATGGCCCCTTGCCATTTACATTTTTATATTTAGCCTTTTGGTTTTCAACGGCCTGCTTTAAGTGACTGTAAATACTTTGTCTAATAAGAAGTTAATGTCACATGTGCTTTATATTGACTAGATTGCTACCCAAACCCAATAGCGGCTGGTATTAGGGCAGAGTGACGCAGCGAGACAGTCAGCAATGCAAAAACCAAAAACTGAACTTACCTGCTCTGCTGCCCGCCGCATCACCACTCTTGTGCTACTCACTGCAGGACAGGCTCCCAGTATACACTGCGGCCAATCCTGGTGCTGCTCTCATGCATGAGAGCAGCACCAGGATTGGCCTGAGCGCCCTCTATTTGCACTCCCAGGGAGACTGGGAGCCTGTGCTCTGCTGTCTCCAACCTAGCCAACCAGCTCGGGTTGGAGACAGCTCAGTGCGCATGTTGGTCTGGCCATCCTGAGACAGCCGGCCAAACTCACATGCACACTGATAGCAGTGCACCTACCACTCCTCCTGGTGACTGCCCCGCAATGGCCCTGCTCCAAGGACTTGGCCCGGCCTAGAACTTGAAAAATAAAACTATAATAATCTTGTTTTATTATCGTTTTATTTTCCAAGTTTTGGAGGCTGCTGGCAGGGTGTGTGATGCTCCGAGCTGCCGCACAAACCTCCATAATAGAATATTATCCACTCAAGTACCATTACTTCTTTATATTTGTTATGTTTATTTGAATAACAAGCTTATCACCCATGAGGGTATCCAGGTGCTTTGCAGGTCAGTAGGTGGCTGTCTCTCTGGTGAGCTTATTTGAAGAGACAGTCATTCAGCTTCTTCTGGAACTCAAGAAGCTATGAGGAGTGCTTGTAAATCCATTTCACTGACAGCTCTTCTGCCATCAGGATCTCTTGCTTCCAATATGCATATAATGGGCTTTGGATCAGCCCGCTTCAGCCATTCACCTATTTGGGGTCAACAGCCTTTCAGAAATTGCTTTGCGACTTTGTCAGTCACATCTCTCACCTCCTGCTTTTGGCTGCTTGACGCATTAGTCTGTCACCAAGGAACCCCTTGTAACGAACTACTTGAAGTGCACTGTTTTCAGCTTGTGGCAGGGACTAGTTGGTGCATGCAGAAGCCACCTTGAAATGCTGCTTCCCTCTCTATGATTGTCTTGTAGTCCCAGGTTCACATTTGTTTCTGACATTTGCTCTCTGGTCTTCTTTTCTCCCTTTTACACACACAAACATATAACTAATTGGTCTCCTCATGTTACATTTGCTCACCACCACCTTTCTCATGGTTGGTAACCCCAGGATATGGGCACTTAGAGTGACATTAACGCTTGTTGCTCCTCACTGGAATTTCAAAAAGAACAGATGATGGAGGGGATGCTGAACAAATTACTCATTCAGCCCCAGTCACGGATCTGGGTTAAATCCATTGTTTTTTTGCACGCCACGCCATTCCTGATTAGGACCAGCCATATGAAAATCAGTCCTACCCTGCTCCCCATGCAAACAGTCCAGCCCAAACTGCCAGGACAGGCCCTCCCTGGACCAGATACAAACATCCTGGGACCAGTTTCGGGATAATACCACTGAACCCCATGCTATTTATTTATTCCGCACTTTAGGCGTAAAGATGCGGCGGAAGCCTGGGGGATCTGAAGTGGCCCGGCGGTCATCAGGTAGGCCGCAGGGGGGGACTCTGACCCAGGGGAACACGCTGGTCGTGCCACCTGGGGGAGCTTTCCCTTCCCTGTCGCCACAGAAGATCTACCTGGGGACAAGAAGACACATACTAACTGCTTGAGGAGAGGCCAGCTGCCATTTTATACCTGGGGCTTCTGGAAGATGCCCTGCGATATCCTGTGGCCAGGGGCTGCCTGTCCCTGTGGACGCCATGGTGGGGAGGATCCCTGCTGCGGACTTCACCTGCTGCTGGTAGGTGTTATACGGGCACACTTGGTGCCCACAGCGTGGTGGAGCCACGCTTGCTGCCGGCAGGTGATTGTCTGTCCCTGTAAACAACATGGCAAAGAGGAGCCCTGCTATGGACCTCGTCTGCTGCATGTAGAGGGCTCTGGACAACACCAGCTCGGGGATCTCTCCAGGCCCAAGATCACCGTCCGCAATTGTAACAACACCCTGAAAGCCTAGCTGAAAGCAAGAACCCAAACAAAGGCGAGAAGATCATGCTGTGTAAATATGTATTTTATATTTTTCCAACCCTAACCGCTTTAACTTTCAATAATATTTTATCTTGAGTGAATTTGCAACTTATGTATATGTAACACTAACCACTTGTATCGGTAGTAGACTTATGTACTTACTGTCATGCTTATGTGAATTTAGAGTTCATCTGTGTGTATCTTTTTCTTGAGTTAATTTACAACTTGTGTCTATGTAACTCTAACCACTAGTATCTGTAGTAGTCTTCTTATGCACTGATTACCATTCTTATGTGAATTTAGAGTTTTTCTATTTGTATCGTTTATGTAACTCATGTAATTTGAAGCTCTTATGTAATATAACTGGTCCTTTTGTAAAGCGCTCTGAGACCTTTGGGTAAAGTTCGCTCTATATAAAATCGCATTCAATAAATAAATAAATAAATGAAGTGAAGGGGCTACTGGAATGTTCAACATTAAATAAGTAGGGCTGGGCAGTGTATAGCTAATGTATTCTGCAATACAGCAGCAGCCCCAAGATGCCTTCTTGGAAAGGTTTGTTCAACCACAGGTGCACGTCTTGCCTTAGAAGGCATTTGAGATCCTCAATTCCTCCCGCAATCCCCACCTCTATTTTGCAGAACAGTCACCAGTGCAGGACCTGATCTTGCAACTCTCTTTAGGAGGAGATTTAGTTATGGAATCCATAACAAAAAACATGAAGAAATCCCCTTGTGCAGAAAATTACATTAAAAAACTGATTTTTTTGCCAAACATTTGACAAGCATATTGCAGTCTCATTCAACTTGCTCTCAGGGCACCAAGCAACAGTATATGTGTGGTGCCGCGGGCTTGTGTTCACTCTTGGAAACACCAAGTTATAGCCTGTGGTATGGAGCTCTTGAGATGCTCACTCTGGACACCTACCATCAGCAAGGTCTGGCTTTCATGTGTTAACACATGCAAACAGCATTTGTCCATGCCTTTGCACGCGTTAGCACATTAAAACCGGACTTATTTGGCTTTGTCAGTGCTTATTACATTTTTATAACCAGTCTGGGTACATGACCAAAGGCAGTTTTCTGCCTCTCAACATCCTGTAAAGCCATAAACCAACTGACACGTTAGGAGTGATTACATTACATCAGCACATTGTCAGAGACAGTGTATTTAATGAGTTTTGAAAACATTTTTCACAACTTTATTGACAAATGTTACTACTCCATTGCTTGTTGCATGGGTTAACTGGACCTGGAATCCTGTGCCATAGTCAATTTTTAATTTGTCACTGGTCCCAGGCCTGGCCCCGCAGCCATTTATAGTGCAGCTGTATCACCCTTTTAAAAGTATCCCTCCTTGGATTTCATTGACCCTGGCGTTTTCCAGCCAATCTCTTCGTTGCTGACTGCCACAAAAACCCTGGAGGCCAATGTAGCCTTATAGTTAAGATCTAACTTGGAGCTCAATGGGCTCCTTGAAGACTTATCAGAGGGAAGCAGCCTTCACTACGCAATGCCTTCGCCACGCAGCCTTTACCACGCATGCGTTTGCCACACAAATGTCTTAACCACGCATGGCAAGTATATAAGGTAAGTATGTAATAGGTGGTAAGGGTAATTTTTGGGTTTTGGGGTAGGTAGAGGTAAAGGGTGGTAAGGGTAATTTTAGTGTTTATGGGTGGGTAGTGGTAAAGGGTCGTAAGGGTAAATTTAAGGTTTATGGGTATGTTGGGGTAAAGGGTGGTTAGAGTAATTGTAGGGTTTAGGGGTGGGTAATGGTAATGGGTGGTAACGGTAATTTTAGGGTTTAGGAGTGGGTAGTGGTAAATGGTGGTAAGAATAATCTTAGGGCTTAGGGTGGGTACTGGTATGGGTAATTATATGGGTTGGGTAGTGGTAATGGTGGTAAGGATAATTTTAGGGTTTAGGTGTGGGTAGTGGTAGTGGTATAGGGTGGTAAGGGTAATTTTAGTGTTTACGGGTTGGGAAGTGGCAAAGAGTGGTAAGTGTAGTTTTAGGGTATAGGGGTGGGAAGTGGTAATAGGTGGTAATGTGGGTGGGTAAATTATCATGCAATGCCTTTACCATGCAATTACCACACAGATGTCTTTGCCACACATGGTGAGTATATAAGATAAATATGTAATAAATAGTAATGGTAATTTTAGGGCTATAGGGTGGGTAGTGGTAAAGGGTGGTAAGCATAGTTCCCTCTAAACTGCGCGCCTGAGTGGGCATGCACACTTACATTTCTCTCCGCACAGAGACCAACAAACACCGCACACCACAAAGGATTCCTCTGCACTTGTAAAGTGCTTGATTTGAACCTTTGAAATGTGGCAGTAGTGCGCTGCTAAATGCATTTTTAAAGACCTGCTTTTGACCTCAAAAATCCTAATTGAGGAAGTTTAAACAACTTCTGTGAGGGTAGTCCAGAAGCAGCAGGAGAGCAATCAATGCATTCACTGCAGCCCAAGAATCCAATCTGAAGCATACATTCAAGATTCAGGTGTCAGTCACCAGTAACATTCCAGAAGCTGAAAACTTCATATCTAAATAAGAGTCATCAGTTTTGAAGCTTATCTTTTAAAATTCACTAGCTGACAGGACTGTGTATTTTCATTGCGTAACCCTCTCTTGTTTTAAAGGGCGACATGGATTGGTATTGTGCTGCTGGTGCAGTGGCGCCAGGTACCATCTGGAAGCTCCAAAATTAATGTGTGATTTAAAACTTCTCCGATTTTCACTTTTGCACCTTTTCATAGTTTAAAAAGTAATCAGTAAAATAAATCCTCACAGTCCGACTACTTAGGTAATTCTGTTTTCAGGGTCATCTATCCAAAGTAACAGATAGGTTACAGAGAGGAGTATCACATTACTATTTCCTTATAGTCAGGGCACTGGAATTGTGGACAGGGAAGACCAAATTATGTGTTAGGGTTGACTAAATTATGTGGCAATAAAAGGCAAATTATGCTGCACAATGCAGCACATTTTGTGATAGTATTGTTTCCTTATTTTGGCATTTTTGCACAGTTTAACACTGTCTTGAAAAAGGGATCACTTTATCAGTACCAGTTCAACTCCCAAATACAGCATCAAACAACGGAAGAGGACCAGTCAACCTTTGTAAAGGGCCCTCTGCTGTGTGACAACGTGCGTCATTGCATTTTTAGTAACATATTATCTGTTTGCGCTAGAAACAATCTGTTTTTGCTTAACTCTGCAGATTATGCAGCAGATGATAGATTATGTGGTAAATGCAGAAAATCCATAAATATGCAGAAAATGCTGCAACCATAAAATTTCATAATTCTAGTGGCCCTGCTTATAGTCTGCAAATGCTTAGGAAAACTCCAAGTACCAGAATCCTTTGCAGTGGTCTATCTGATTTCTAATGAAATTGACTACAGTGAGAGAGAATCAGATGTTTTATTCACATTTGTAATTCTGTTTATTATAAAAAAGATATGACAAAGGCAGTAGGCCTAGCTTGGTTATTGTGAAAGCATTTGTTAAAGCCAACAGGCCTATGCTGGGGAGTGTTATAGTACTTACATGGAATTTCACAAAATACTGTAGTTGGCAAGGGTTTTGTTATAGGCGACTTATTTGAATACACTGTGAGCATAGAAGATTTGCACTAAAATAATCCTTATTAGGCCTTCCTAGGGGGGATTTTTTTTATTTTCTAGACAACTTTAATTATGTATACCTTTGCATTTTTACTAATGGTTGGCTTGTAGTAAAGTTTATGCACAGTACAGCTACCCTTCCTCTATTACAGTGCTGAGCCAATGACAAATGGTATGGACCTGATTGGTCCATTGGGAAAACGTATTTCACATGCCATAGGTCTGATCTATCTGTAATGAAAAGTTCTGACATAGGCTGTAGGCCTGATTTATTTATTATGAAACACAGCTGTTAAAGCCTATAGGCCTTTATGGGTGGATTGTTATTGCACCTGCCTGCCTGCAGAAGCAATTTGTTACATGGAATCTCACAGATTCATTTTTAGGCAAGACTTGGTGTTTATTACCCTTTGGACAAACCTTAGAGGTACACGATTTGCGCTGCAATAATTCTTTCTAGAATCTCTCCAGAAAGTTTAACCGGCTTAGTTGTTTGCCAGGATCTTGCAATAAAAACATATATACCAATGTTATATATACACAAATGGTATATACACCACTTCAGTCATTGGCTCTGTGAGTGACGTTTGTCTGACCATATGTACGCAGCCACCTCAAAATGAGTGCATTTCAGTGCCAAGGCTGGTGAGCCAGTCCCTTAGTTTTCCATGTTCTAGTTACGTGGCCCTTTCATTTCTTTCTCTCTCCTCTTTATTTTCATGATTAAAGCCTGCTACATCTCCAGAGACAGTTCTAACTCGCTGCTTGCTTGCCGCTCAGTATAGTGTACTTCAACATGTACAGCCACTGCATCTAAACCACCTGACCACCGTGGAAGAATATTGTCCATAGGGTTTCATTGCTTTTATCATTGCAAAATGGTCAACAGGTTGGTTCTAAACGTGGCAATGAGATGCAACTATAAAACAATACACTTGCAAGATGACCACCTATTGCTTTTTTTCATTTGTTACTGCAAGTATATGTCTTTTATTTTTAGGATGATATTACATTTTCTTTTTTCTGTTTTTCTGTTTTTAATTTCTTGCATACGTTGCTGCGTTTGTGCATGCACTTTATTGTGGTTGTGTAAATGAGTGAATATAGGAGTTACTCAGTGATGAATCAAGGATGAGTAACAGAATACATGTATGATAACGTATTCTGTACCTAAACTCATCAATGACTAAGGAGGCACTTTACATATAAGCCAGACCTATTGACATTGCCAGTGCTTATCAACTTTCCAGTGGTAGCTAGTCAATTGTCCTAGTTCCACATCTTATCACTCGGTTGCGCACACAAGCTAGAAACGTGTGCATGCAAACATTCTGTTGCTGTACACGAGGAAGAATAATTAGAGGGAACATTGGTGGTAAGTGTACTTTTGGGTTTAGGGGTGGGTAGTGGTAAAGGGTGGTAACGTTAAAAGGAGGATTCCCCTAAAAAAAAGAAATGAAATTATATATATACACACACACACACACACACACACACAGGTTTTGCTTACCTTAAATATTTGTACCTTGGATAGTTAATGTATCGGCATGGTAAAGACATGTGTGGTAATGTCATACATCCCTTAATTGGTTTCAGAACTAGCACACCCTGAGAATTTCTATTCCATCACTCATCTTGAAACCCAGTTTGATCACATATGATAGCCCCCAATGCTTTTCTCCGTACCCAACTTTGTTCATTATTCATACTGACTGACTTTTAGAGCTATACATATCCACATATCCACAACTTATCTTTCAGTCTTGCAATGTATAAATCAGGTGTCTCCAACCAGTTGATCACAAGCTACCAGTAGCTCCCAAACACCTTCAGAGTAGCTCACAATCTTGAGTTCATTTTTAAATAAGCACAACATCATATTTTCCTTTTATAGTTAAGGAAAAGCCATGCTTATTTTATATTATTATCATCAGGCTCCAGGTATCAGGCCCCGATGATGAGTAGTGCACAGTCAGATTTATGACCCAGGCTGGGGCTGGGGCACAAAGGTGAAGAACTGAAGCAATGATGTATTTTTTGATAAACACATTTTTATTTTCTTTGTGGAAAGCAAAATCAAGGATGACATACAACAGTCTGATTAACTTTGCATCGATAAAACCTATCACAGAAGCCTTGACAATCAATCGCAAGACCCTTCCCACCTCCCCGACCCCCCGCCCCGGTTCCTCGTACTCCCCCCCTTAAAACAAGCCCCCAAGCCATTTCCCCCATACTCTGCGGAATTTTTTGGGGCAGCCCCGGGCAACGTACAGCGACCGCTCCTGTGCGGCACACCAGTCCACCCATCTTCTCCAAGTAGCACCTTTGGGTGGGTCAGTTTGCTTCCAAGGGGCTGCGATATCTCTTTTAGCCACCACCAGAGCAGTAGTTAGGAAATATTTTTCGTTACGGGATCCATCTAACCCATCCGTTAGGCCCAGCAGAGCCATCCTAGGGCATGGGGGACCTCCCATCCCAGGACCTCAGTTAATTCGGCTTCAATCGCGGCCCAATAGTTCCCCAGGCGTGAGCAGGACCAGACCATATGGAAGAAGTCCGCCGGATCTACCCCACACCGAGCGCATGCAGCGTCATGACGGAGGCCCGCTCGATATAGGCGGTCCGGGGTCAGATATGCGGCGTGGAGATAGTAAAGCTGGATGAGCCGCAATCTAGCCGATGTGGTAATCGTCCTGGGTGCCATAAGGGCGTCCCTCCAGTCAGCTTCATCCAGAGGACCCACCCAGGTCTCCCACCACTGCCTCAATCCGGTCCAGTCCACCGGGGTGTTATTGATCAGGGACCTGTAAATCCAGGATATTCCTCCCCTCCCCAGACACCCCAGCATCACCTGAGTCTCGGGCGGACTATGGTCGGGTAGTCTGGAGTCTAGAGGGATGTGAGATTGGACTGCGCGGCGCAGTTGGAGATATTTATAGAATTGCGAAGACTGTAAAGAGAATCGGTTCTAGAGCTCCTGGAAGGAACACATGTGACCCCCCCGCCAGACATCACCCAAGCAGTAGATCCCCAGAAGATCCCATGCTCGAAATCCCTCAAGCCCCGCCACCTCCCGCAGCCAAGTGCCATGCCAAAGTGGTGTGACCAAGGTCACCGTTCCCGACCAACGGGTATGCCGCAAGGCGGCGCGCCACGCCAGAAAGGGGGCCCGCACCACATCCGGAAGCCACCGGGGGACCGTCGCCCCATAGAGCATGTTTTGAATAGCTGAGAACCCGGTGAGCTGCACCTCGAGCCTATAAGCCGGATCGTCCCACCCGCCCGAGAACCAGTCATGAACCACCAGCAGCTGAGTGGCAAGATAGTACAAGTAAAGGTTGGTCATGCTCAGGCCTCCGTCATATGAAGGGACCCGACAACGGTCCAGGGCCAGACGGGATCTGCCGCCACCCCAGAGAAATTTAGTCGCCATCTTATCCAGGTCCCGGAACCAAGGGCGGGGGAAGGAGCAGGGAGTGTTTTGTAGCATATAGAGGAACTTGGGAAGGATCATCATCTTATAAAGAGCGATCCTCCCCAATGGGTTCAACGGGAGCGACTGCCACCTAACCATGTCCGATCTGGTCTTATTGACCACGGGAGCCACATTGAGAGCCCAGCAGAGCTCCGGAAGAAGGGTGACCCAGATCCCCAAATATTTAAAGGAGAGCCTCTGGAGGGGAATGTCAGATTGCCAGTCGAAACACTCCCTCGACGGGTGTAGCGGGACCAGGACAGATTTCCTGGGGTTCAGATGAAGACCCGACGCCTGACCAAACCAGCTAAGAATCCGATGGACCCGGGGCCCCGAGACCGCCGGATCAGAGAGATAAAGAAGGACGTCGTCTGCGTATAGAGCAATTTTATCAGGGGCCATACCCGGCCAGTCCCACCTACGGAGCGTAGGGTCCGACCGGATCAGGATGGCCAGGGGCTCCATTGCCAGAGCGAAAAGGAGGGGCGAGAGTGGGCAGCCCTGCCGCATCCCCCGTCCTATGGGAAATGGGCGAGATAGAGCCCCATTGACCAGCACTCGTGCTCGCGGGTCCGAGTACAGGACACGGACCATGGCGCGAAACCGGGGGCCAAAACCCATTCGTTCCAAGGTGTCTCCAAGGTAGTCCCACCCCACCGAGTCGAAGGCCTTCTCGAGGTCGACCAGCAGAAGGGCCAGATAGGGAGAAAGGCGCTCCCGGTGTGCCAGGGCGAGATGCAAGCGCCGCAGGCAGTGTCTGGTCCCCCGGTTTGGCATGAAACCACATTGGTCCGGGTGGACCAATGAAACAAGGAGTGGGCGCAACCGCTGCGCGAGGACAGTGGCGTATATCTTAAGCTCAGTATTGATGAGGGATATCGGCCGGTAATCCGAGCAGGACTGCGATGGGGGCTGTGTCTTGGGAAGGACGACTATAGTGGCCATGTCTGTTTCCCGCGGGAACGAACCCTTCTCCACCACTTCCGCAAATAGATCCCAAAGCCTCGGGCCAGGGTCTCACGGTAGTTAGCATAGTATTCCTGTGGGAAACCATCTGGTCCCAGGGTCTTCCCGGACGCCAGACGGCTGATCGCCTCATCAATTTCCTGCAGCGTGATGGGCAAATCAAGGGTCTCACAAGCCTCCTGCCCCAACTGCCCGAGAACCGCCCCGCTCGGCCCCAGCAGCTCCGCAAGGGAAATCCCCGGCGCCCGAGCCCGGTATAGTTGGGAGTAGTAGTCCGCAAAGGTCTGGGCCATTGCCACGGAGACCGTGTGGGTCTCACCCGCGGAGTCCCTGATGGCCGGAATGATCCAGCTTGCCCGGGGGTAGGTAGCCAGCCGATGGAGGAGCGTACCATTTTTATCCCCCCATCCGTAGACCCGGGCCACCGAGGAGCGCCAAAGAGTCTTTGCCGCCTCCAAAGAGTGCAGGCGTATCTCCTCCCGCAGCACTGATGTATTTAACTCTGAAATAAGTCCTTGTCAACTCAGTTTTGAAAATGTGAACAAAATGATGTTTCTGGATGCTTTCAAATGGGAGAAAATTAAAATGAAAAGTTAACTTAACGATTAAGTTAACTCTTCAATTATATGTTCTCCTATTTCAAAGTGTTGCATTTACAACAGTAGGCCTCTTGCCCCCAGTGGGCAGTAGACACTGTGCCATAAGTATAACTGAAAAATATAGCCATCTGTTTTAAAGGAGAGAAATTTAAAGTGCATAAAAATGTTCGATATTCTGAACATTTTTGCAGAACTTTTTCTGCACTTTAAATTTTTCCCATTAAAAAAATTACTCTATGTTTGTGTTATAAATGTAACAGACTAGCAGCAGAAAGATGCCAGGTCGGAGCAAACAGAGCTGTTGAGAAATGAAAAGCGAAAAAGGAATAATGATGTCCACATCTATTTAAAGAATTACATATTCTTGGAAAGGGGTGTATTCACAGAAGCTAAAGCTGGTTTCTCAGTCCTGAGGAGAACCCACAATCAGGTATGGGTTCAAAACATGTTGAGAGGTAAATAAAACCAGGGAGAACGTGCACAATTGGTGTTGTTACATAGGTATAGAAGATTTCAAACGAGGAGAGGTCACTACTGAGAGGTTTTAAGCCATAAAAACTGGATTATACCGACAACAGTGAAAAAATATATTCAGAACATCCCCCAAAATGCATTGGGCAATTTGCTCTTTCTCAAGAGAATGATTTAAGATAAAAAGTGTTGTCACATATATGCTATTATTGTCTTCAATTTATGCTAATTAAGTCATTGTTTAGGAGATTCAAGAGTGGTCATTGTATTAGAAAAGATTTCATGAGAGTTTGAAGACAATTAAAGAAACATGTTGATTATTCTTGATATATTCTTAACGCAGTGCTCTCTGGATCTAAGAAACAAGTGGTTCTTGGCTGAACATCTCATAAATGTAACAGTGCCACATATGGCGAAACGTAAGTTCTGTGCTGCAAGTACATATGACACAGGGTCTCAATCACCCATACAAATATATCCCATTCATACACACACATGTTCATACATCCCCAAAGACCACACTCTCACTGACACACTTGGCAGCCCTGTCTCGGTGACCCTAGTAAAAGTATTTTGTTCAAACTATATTATCTAGTTCTATGGATATTAGGCTTAAAGTCAATGAAGCTGGGCGTAGGGCTGTCTGGTAACACTGCACAAGTTACTTGGCCTTCAGTAGCTCACAAATGATTTTCACTGATCAGAAGTAGCTCTCACTTCAGAAAAGTTTGCAGACCCGCGTATAAATATTTGCTCCTGTAACATTCGGTCCACAATTTCCTAACATTTGCTAGTTGATAACAAACCAGAGAAATACTGCTTCATTTCCTCATGTGGCTGCTAACTTCACAAATACATTCTCTTCTCCATCACCACATTTCATTTGGGTGTGAAATGTTTCTGAATTTGTGGTACAGGTTCCGTAAATAGGTCCACTTACACATCAAATGTCGTCCTCTGTGGTAACTAAAAAGCTGCCTTTCCAGGACACTCCAAGAATGGTGTAGGCACATGCATTTTGTTATTACTCAGTTTCCTCAAATTATGGATAGTTTTGTTCTTGCAGTCATTCATTTTATTTTCCCCATACTGCCTTTCTTTGAACTGCTCTTTTAGCCCATATCCAATCCAAGCACATCCTGACACGTAGACTGGTCCTGCTCTCTGACTATAAAGGGAAACCTTTCTGTACAAAAACAACTCCCAGAGACAAATTGCAGCACGTGTATAAATTGGAATAATAATGAGGAGGAATAAACATATTTCTCCCTGTTACTCTGCCAGGGAAGGCGTAGCATTTTGATGCATTACCAGGTTTACTAGTCTGGGAAGGCACCATTAACCAAGGGTGGATGCATGGGAACACCCACGTTCCACACATGCAGTGCCTTCCCCACGCAGAGTAATTAACGCAAGGCAGCGACTTGCACTGCCTTCTGTTATTGCAGATTTACTATGCCACGCAGAGTCATGTAAGGTGGCTCTGCAAGGCATAGTAAATCTAACTTACGGCCTGTGTCGCCTTGTGTGATGCAAGGGCAACACAAGCTCTTAATAAATCTGGGCCAGATCCCAAAACAGGGACATGATTTCCCTGCAGCAGTGCAACCAGGAATAAATAAGACAAGAAGTCATATAACACGCCACTTTTGTTGCCTCAAATGAGAAGACACATTGGAAAATATGTGCAACAGTGTATAACGTGCACTCAAGGTAAAGTTCCCAGGAAGAAACCTCAAGGAACATTATAGGCATTGCCACAAAGCTCAGCAACCATGGTACAAAGTATCGATGGACTTTAGTACTGACATTTCTCCCTCAGAAGGCAAACAGTACTGTTAGTAGTTGTAGATTTCCTTACAAAGAGTGCACACTTCATTGCCTTTTTCAAGGTGTTTACAGCCCCTTTTTAACTATCACCTTCTTAGAAAAGGGATACCGAGGTTTCCCAGAATACCAGCAGTCATCATAACAGATAGGTAGTTCTAGTTTATTTTCAAATTTGGAAGAGCTTCACGGCAACAGTTGGGAGTCATACATAGTATATTCAGAAGTCCCTGTCCACAGACCACACATTGCCTGATAGGTTAAAGCAAACACTGAAACAGTACTTGAAATGCTTCT
Source organism: Triturus cristatus (assembly GCF_964204655.1). Taxonomy (NCBI): domain Eukaryota; kingdom Metazoa; phylum Chordata; class Amphibia; order Caudata; family Salamandridae; genus Triturus; species Triturus cristatus. Next base: position 626,129,762 of record NC_140583.1, on the reverse strand, counting down.
TGATGAATCATACAGGTCAGTGGGCACAATGGAAATGTATAGCAGATTTCTCCTGCAACACCCTCCATAGTTCTTTAGGACATTCTCCTTTTTTCTGATCTTCTGGTTTCTGATCCTTTGGCCTCCTGTATTTTCACCCTCTGCAGTCCTTTCAGTTCAGACCCTCCTGCATTACATACAGGAGATCCAAAGGTCAACCCTAAATAGCTTGAGACTTGCAAACGCAGGCCGTAAGTCTTTCGCTGATAGTAATCACACCCCTGGCTCAACGAGTAGTGTAGGTGAAAAGGTATGGTTGTCCACTGACTATCTTGCACTTCCTAATATGCATCCTAAGTTTTCTCCCAAATTTGTGAGTCTGTTTCCCATTGTGAAGATCATTGGACCACCTGCTTTCAGATTGGGGCTTCCCAGACATTGGAGGATACATCCTGTGTTACACGATTTTCAAATTCAGAAGGCACATTTTTTAACTTCTCCCATCCCCTTCCCACTTTTGTGGATAGAACCCCACAGCACGAGGTGAGGTCCATATTGGACTCCCTGCGGCATAGGGGAGAGCTACAGTATCTTGTCATCTGGAACAGGTATGAAACTTCCAATAACTCTTGAGGACCAGCCTTTTTTGTTCACATTCCACTACTGGTCTCTGAATTTCACAGAACATTTCCATCCAAGGCCAAACCCTAGCAGGAGAGGGAATATTTGGGGGTTGGGGTTAGGGATACTCTCAGGTACCAGACAGATTAGAGCATTAGAGGTCGCAGAGACCGGGGACATGGAGAAAGTCGAAATGGGAGAAGGGTGAACACGGAAGTGCATCAGCAGAACTACAAGTCCCAGAGTCACAATTCGGGGGTCCCAGCAACAGGTGAAATGTTCTCCACAGGTTCAGTTCCAGGTAGACAGTATATAAGACCTTAAAAGTACAGAAGCAAGTTTTCTGGCAAAATTGGTTGTTTTGACTCTCCCGACCCTCGTTATAGTTCTTACCTGGGTATTCAGTTTCACCTTGTTCGGTTGGCTCGGTCTCCATGTGGTTCCCTGAGCTCTGCCTATCCTACATTGTTACTTTCATATGTCAGTGATTTTCCCTCTACCAGGATCCCGGCTTCCCAATTCTGCAGTGACCTTCCATCCTTGTTCGGTTCCAGAGCAGGACTCCCTGTACAACTGTGGGATGAGTTACAGCTTATCATCGGCTTGCATCAGGTGGCTACCTCGTCCATTGTCGCTTGTGATCCTGGCCTTGTGCGGAGTATCCAATCCGGATAGTCTGACAACCAATTTACAGGAGTGTATCTCTCATTCTCTCTTTTAACCCCCTTTTCTCTTTACCACCTTTGATACCTTACCATAGGAGTAGGTGGACTTCTAAGCTAGAGAGAGAGGATTTGGTCTCGACCTCCACACATCAACACTCCAAGATTATGAATTTTAAATAAACCCTCAAGCAACCCCCAATATTGGCCCTACATTCAGCTAGCGGCTTACTTGCAGAAGTCAGGTGAAATCAGATAAGGCACCTGCAGCTCCATGATTTAAGGCCGATGTTGGACACTGGGCTGCTGATGCTCTAACCTTTTATCTTAGACTTGGAAAAACAAAAAAGTTATGGGTGAAATACTTGAATTCATCTCAGTCGCTGCTATTTTCTCTGTCTGCATTCAAATCCATCATTGTTTGCCCATTATGCCACTTTGGAGAGATATAGCCATATGCAAATCAGTCTTCGTCTTGCTCCAATAGAAACAATTCATCTCAAATTGCTAGGCCAGGACCCTTCCAGGTGTCCAGATGGGAACATAAGAAATTGCATACCTGTTTTGGCCTTTTGGGCCTGTTCAGACTTACTTAGAAAAACAAGAACATGATGAGTCTAATGCTTGACCGAATTTTGGTCACTGGTAATTACTCTGGCCATATTCTGCAATCTATCATTTTCTGATCACTATGTCACTTTAGATAGAGACCAGCCATGTGAAATCAGTCTAGACCCTGGCCCATTAATAACAATTCAGCCCAAACTGCAAGCTCAGGTCACCTTGCAATCGGTTTCCAAAAGACATGTCTTTAGTTTCAAAGATGTTTGCTTTGCATTTTTTCTTGAGGTCTTAAGGATTAATTTTGAAGCTGGGGAAACAGATTCTTCCATTGATCTTTCATCGAGCCCAAAGTTTCAGTTCTGAGATCATCTGATTACTTGATGACTCCCTTTCATCATCGTTTACGTTAAGGTTGTTAGTTCAGATCAGAAGAGAGCTAATGTTGGAGATGAGCTTACCTGGAGTGTCACTGGTCCAAACATTATTAGGTTATTTGGAAGATTGGAGATGTTGAAGGAAAGGGATCTAATGGTGGTTAGAGGAGTTGGTGACTATGTGGTCATCTACTGAGAGGTGTGATGGAGAGCTATAACCATATCCAAATTGGATCCCATAATATGAGCTGTTTCTGGCAGTGTTGTTGAAGGAATGTCATTTAAGGAAGGATGTCAGCGTGATCACTGCTTAATATGAGCTGTCGGTACACGGGCGACAAAAATTAGCAAAAACCTAAAGATTGTAGGATGAGTGTAAAAGGTTTGTAGAGTATTGAATGAGATCTTAGTTGAATATGATAGTATTACCAGGAGCATGATAAATTAGGCTGATGGTGAAGTTAGTAACACCAGGGTTGGTAATATTAACATGAGAGCATTCAAATCAGGGGTATTGTACTGACTGTATTTATTGCAGCTCATGGATACTTTGTGTTTGATTGCCGCTCCCCATCTTTTGTTTTCCTGGTCAGATTGTATTATTCACAGCCTGTTATGAGCAGGATGTCCAAAACGAGGAGTGAGGATTGGGAGAATAGGGTTTCAGTCTGCAGTGCTCAGTTGCTAATGGCATGGGATGCCACTGAGCTGCAGGTGTGCAGTATGCAGCATCATTTGGACTTATGGGTGACATTGCAGAGGCAGGCAGAGCCCGATTTCTGATTATGGAAAGATTGTCTCTGGGTGGTTTGCAGTCTGAGAATATCTGTACTAACTGGAGCAGTTTCATTACACGCCATTGGAGAGACCTGGTCCATACTGTCAACCCCTTTCCAATGAAAGCACATCCCTGCAAACGTTTGCACTGTAAAATATATCATGGGTGATAGTCTTTAAGCAAATGCGTGTCCATGCAGCTATTCACAAGCAGCCCACAGTGATACAGATGTTTTTACATCTTTGGAGTGAGTAACTCTGTGTCTGGGGTTTGGAATGCCCCAGTTAAACTGTATTTGTCACAAGCGGAGGCCTGAAATATGTGTTGGCATTTTGGGCAATGCTATTAGTTTGTTTGATGTTCAAAGGGCGTCAGATACATTAGATATTTACAGACTAGGCTGTGGTGAGAGTTCTGGTTGTTCATATATGCTATTTATTGTACATGTTTATTTTATCCACACACTTGTGTTCTTTCTGTGGGCATCCTTGTGTTATTATGTCGCTTGTAAAGAAGGGGACCCTGGTCCTGAAGAAAGCCTTAGATCCTATTCTGAGATTTCATACTAGCTGAAAAGATGTCAGCCATAGTATGGATCCAGGGAGTAGTCCTTACATTTAGTGTCCAACATTTATTTTACCTTAACATAGTGAGACTTCATGAACTACATTTCCCACAAGTCACTGTAGTTTTCTTATGTTACTGGACGTCAGGCCAGCAGCATGTATTGAAACCGCTGCCATTGCCTTCTGTGCTCCATAACGCTTCTTCTGCTGGTTTTGACGCTTCTATTTCTGTGGTCTGTGGATGTCTTCGCGTCCTTCTTGCTGTGCCTTTGGGTTATGTATGCTTCATTGCCTGATAAGAAACTCGTGGATTTTTTTTAAACTCAGCCAGCTTTCTGACTTGCCTTTTTATTCCCTGCAATTTATTGTTTTTTAAAAATAAATTGGGATTGAATGTAGCATTCTCCTTCTCTATATAATCTTTAAGCAACCCTAGACACATTTCACGTGACATTCAGTGCCTGTTCATAAGGACATATATGTTTTCTGCCTTTTCCTATGTTCTATCACGTAACTTGCCTATAAACTTTTTATGCAGTTATGTTATTTACCTAATCTGTTATTGCTCTTTGCAGCTCAGGGGTCTTACTCATCCAAGGCATTGTCCCCCCGTTTATCATTAAATTCTGTAGGCCTTGACGTTCTTCCTGGCCCCGTTTTTGTGTGTTTGGTTCGGTGGTTTGGAGCCCTGCCTCAGTAGAACCCTTTCAGTCACTAACACAATCACGCTCGATTCAGAGTAGCTACCTAAATGTTAGATTCTCCAAAAGAGATTTAGGATGGACATTTTGAAAGCCAAGAGCAAGTTCGTAACTGTTGCAGTTATGCAAACCAGACTAGACTGTGGTTTTATTTATACATATCACCATCCCAAAGGTTCAGCACCCTCCAGTCAAAGAAAGTGGCATTCATTGCACACAGTAAAACAAGCACACATGATTTCCAGCTTTAGTTGTGTACCTTTCGAACATGGAAGATGTCATCGACCTACCTCCCAGTGTCGTAATGTGTCAATAATTTGGCTCATAAGAGACAGAGATTAATTCAAACTTACAATGGTCTGTGTATAGGTTTGCTAGACTCAGCACCAATGATCCACCTTTAAAGGAACCCTGTTGTTGCTAGAAAACATCATGTAAGAACAAGAAATAAACCATGAGCAATTCTAGTTCAATCATTGTATCAGGCTGTCATGGGAACCAGAGTCAGGTTTTGCAAGTGTTATCTGACGAACTGTGACAACAATCTGCTTTGCTCCCTAGAGTTTGTCTCTTCCTGGTCGAAGCTCTGTGCATCCATATTTGTATGCATCATTAAGAACATGCAAAATGTGGATTTACTCTCAATTATACATGTATACACTTATGAAATTGAATTCCTATAATATGCAGATGTGTGTTAACTCATATTAACTAGGCATCAATTTTGTCCTGGTTGCCATCTTTTTCAAGATGGCTGTTTCCACCTGGTGAGGGAACGGAAACGGTGAATGAACTCGTGTCACACGAATAATCAATATAACATGAAATTTGTCAGGCAGCTCCCTAACGTCTTTGGGGGTTTAAATACTGCAGCTTCCTGGTGTGACTCAGAAGCCCTGCCTTTGATACAGGCTGGCTTGCTACTCACACTGCCCCAGTCACTTTTGTGCTGTCTAACACAATCTTAAAGGGATACGGCTCACAGGTATTCCCGTTGCCATCTTCAAACTCCTGATGCCTTGCTGATTGCAGACAACCTCATTTTTTAATGGTTCATTCTCTAAAGACTATTTTGCTGCTATCCATCTAATTCAATGTTTAAAGAAAAAAACTGGTGGAATGCCAGAAGTTAAATGGGATAAGATTCCCTGTGAGACATTTTGTGTGTAGATAGGGGAGGCAAACATGGAAGATGTGAGCAGTGAACATATGGCCATTACTAGTCAAATTAAAAAATCCTGCTTTAGAGTGCATTGGAGTTAATATGTAGCATTTGAAGTGTGTCACTTTTCTTTCCAAACAAGCCCTTGCAGTTATAAACACCCTGACACAGAAACCAGAGCCGGACTGGCCGTAGCGAGCACCCGGCAATCCCCCGGTGCGCCGCATGTGTGGGGGCCGGTTTTGGGCCCCTGGGGGCCGTTTTTGTTACAGGACCGTTTTTGCAGCATAGCTGCAAAATCGGCCCTGTAACAAAATCGGCCGAAAACCGGCCCTGGCAAAGAGCTCGGCGGCACCCTCAAGCCCCGGGGGGCGGGTCGAGCACTTTGCCAGGGCCGGTTTTGGTTCCCAGTCCGGCCCTGACAGAAACCCAAAAATGTGCTCAATCGGAATGTGTGGCAGCAATGAAATTTATCAATGAATATTAGAACATTGGAATGTTGTGAGCTCCATTGAAGGAAATGGAGGAATAGGAGCCTACAAATTCTGGTATAGGCCAGCTGCTCTCAGCATTGCACTGTCCTAATACGCAGGCTCTGCCTCAGCTGCTATCAACATCACAATGTCCTAATACACAGCCTCTCTCTTTCCCCTGTCTCTCCAAAATATATTGTTGGACAGGGATAAGCGAAAGGCAGAGCCTGTGCAGTAGGGCACACAGGAGCCTTCACCCCACCCTCCTCCTGTAGCTCAAAGTGTCTCTGGAAAGCACAAAGCACAAGCCAAGCCATCAAAATATTTGGCATGTAAAGTTTTGCAACTAACATCATAAAAACATGAGAAAGACCCTTCCCAATAAAAAACATCTTCAACCTTGGTGTCTCAGTTCAGGTTCAGTACATTAGAATATAATATCGAAGTTGACACAGAAAATGGAATGAGCCAGTGGGTAACATGCTGGGCCTGGCTCTACTTTGGGTTTCTACATAACGCAGAGCTGTGCCAGACTTTCGTCCCCAGCCAGGGTTGAGTCAATGCGTCTCTTCCACTTTTATTTGGATTACAGCAGCACCACCAAGGGAGTCCTACAGCATCGGCACCCGGAATCAACCTACACACTGGCATCAAGAATCCAGGCTCCTAAGAATGGCGTGTGGAGGATTCTGCAAGAGAGCAACATACCAAAACAAAATGTTTAGTGAGAGCTCGCGACCTGGGCACACTATTCCAGGAGAGCCTCTTGATGTGGAAACAGTTTTCCAAATGTAGCTCCTGAGCTTGTCACTTTGTGGCTTTTAGCACTAGACAAAACACATCAACGTGACCTAAATATTTTGGTACAATCCCAATGCTGTAGATTTGTCCTCCAGAATCGCACTAACGAATTTAGGTTTGTTCTCCAGAAATGGACACAACATTATTATTGCAGATGTACCTTCTGACCAGGGCACCTCATCAAAGTCCTGGACTCCGGCTGTTGGCCCAATGCTCAGAAGTTGTAAATCTAAACTGGGAGGTTTATATCTACGTCATATTGTAGGTTAGTAATTCACAAACATTTCCAGAAACCCACGAAGGAATCTGAGCCAGGGGCAGGTGTCCAAGCAGATTCCAGGAAAGTCATGTGATTTCCATATCAGGATCCAATCCCTGTGGTCTGGAGTTCTCAGTAGCAGAGAACGAAGGTAGCATGCGAGGAACTGGAGACACGACACCTCGACCTCTGCACCTTCTCCAGACTTGGGGATGTTTCATTCTCCTTTCCGCCTTGTAAAGGGTATTTACGTCAGATCCGTCCTGGAGTAAAAATCCGACTCTTTCCAGGGGAATGATAGGAGTTTGTGAATGCCCACAAATGTTTGTGGCAGTGGCGTAGCTAGGCCTTATGCCACCTGTGACGACCCCCATGTTTGCCGAATGTAAGGGGGGTGCGTTAGGTGCTGGCGATTCCTGCAGCCACCCTGCGACGGCCACAGGTAAGAGTGGTGGGGGTACCGCCCCTTCCCCCTTGCTACGCCACTGGTTTGTGGGCATTCACAAACTTCCAAGAATAAATATGCCTTGCAATACCCAGAACTCTCCCATTCCCAGCCTCTGAGTGAGATTTATAGGTGTGAAGAACTCTGGACGTGTGGTTCTCACACTCACAGGTAAATAGGCCATCGCCTACCCAGAATTCATTCATGAATTCCCGGCAGGTGTAAGGTAGATTTGCTTGTAAATTTGTGCTAAAAACCAAAGTTACCTTTGTGAGCAATCACCTAAATGTTGTTCTTTCTTGATTGTTTCAGGCTCTCATTAGATGTCACAAACCCTAATCCAAAACACGATCTTTACCTGTTCCAGATTTATTTCATACTGTGACCCGAAATACATTCTAAGCAGTTACGGCTGTATACAATGGTAGCAAAGAAATGAATGAAAGCACTGGAAATACTGCATTTTACCTCTGTAGCCGACTTTTCCAGTTTAGGTAAAGGTTTCCATTAACTCATTCACAACACTCTCTGTTAAAGCCTTTCAGAGGGAGAGTCTGTTGCAGGCATGGAAAATAAAATGAGATAACACATTACCAATTTAACCTCCTCACTGCTCTATAGTTTATTTTATATATATATATATATATATATATCCAAGTTACATCTGCTCCTTCTGGACAGCTAGCCCCATGGAAAGTGGCGTACATGCCAGCGAAGCAACTGGCAATAAATATCCAATATACCAAAGTTCCGTACGCTCTCAGGCAAGTAAACAGCACATCCAACAAATGATGGTGACCAGGTTTATTTCATTACGCGTTTCGACTGCGTCCGCAGCCTTGCTCACATGAAAACCGTGCATCATAGCACACAATGCGACTATATACATCAGGTACGGCACTCACTGTTTCATGTGAGCAAGGCTGCGGACGCAGTCAAAACGCGTAATGAAATAAACCTGGTCACCATCATTTGTTGGATGTACTGTTTACTTGCCTGAGAGCGTACGGAACTTTGGTATATTGGATATATATATATATATATATATATATATATATACATACATACATATATATATATATATATATATATAAATGTATATATATTAACTGCATAGGAAAGCCACTGCAGGAAGCAGCATTTTGCATGCCCGCAGCCATCACCCTGTGAAGCTGAAATGGAGCCTCCCTTACGGGGAGCTCCCGAGAGCTAAGAGGAGCTGCAGCACTGTACAATCCTATCACACGGGAGAGAAGAGTATGGTAGAAAGATACCTGTGCAGGGAGTACACACACACAAAGTGATTGAGGAAGCGAGGGGAGTGAACAGGAGTAGCCTCCTTAGTCCTAAACCCAAGGGGAAAGGAGAACAAGTAGTGAGGCTAATTACCACTTACCATTTTAAATCTGTTGAGTTAAGGGCTATTGTTAAGAAACATTGGCATTTAGTGAAATCGGATTTCACTATTGGGAAGCGTGTCAGCCCTAGCCCACAGATATCCCATCGGAGGTGCAGTTCACTCAAGGATATGCTGGTACACTCCTATGAGGAGACAGGGCCGTCCCTCAGAAGTACTTGGTTGAGGGAACGCCCGGGTTTCTACAAATGTGGTAAGTGCAAAGTTTGCACACATTGTACCAATGTAAAAATAGTGGCACCTCCGAATGACAGTAAATGGAAAATCAGGCATTTTATCAACTGCAATACTGATTTTGTTGTGTATGTCCTGGTCTGCGTCGGTGGATTGCGCTATGTGCGTTGCACCATGTTTCCTGTGAAAAAGAGAATTCTGGAACACTTGAGAGCTATCAGGAATAATAATGCATCTTACCCCACGGTGAGACACTGCAATACACTGCATGGCCCTAACACTGAGAATCTCAAGATTTCCTTATTTGATGTTGACAGGGTTTCAGTGAGAATGAGAGAGGGAGACAGAGAACGAGAGCTGAGGAGGTTAGAGTTAGGTACATCATCTGTCTACACCGTAAACAGCCAGGTGGCCTCAATTAGGATGAGGAGTTTCATGTGCACCTGGGTTGAAAGATGTAGCTACAATTCACCTGTTGCAGTGCTCCCCCAGATTAGGCTGTTGATCCTGGTTGTCCCCCCTTTTTCTGTCTACTCTAAATTGAGTTAATTCGTCACAAGATAGTACTCCCCATGTGTTCTACTTTCACTCACACTGGTTCAGGCATAGGTGTTCCGCCCCCCTCCTATTTTTTTTCTTTCCCCGGGTAACTTTTCTGATGTTTGGGGTTTTTGTGTTGCCTACCAGCTTTTTACCTACAGTATATTAGATGTTGAGCCAGCAAAGGGTCACTTGACTAGGCACGTAGGTGGCTATTTTGATTGCGGATCTCTTGATCCTGTGTAAGCAATATTTGGGATGGTGTTGGCCCACTCGCATGAATTGGTGACACAGAGCTGTTTGAGGTATTATGAGACTCATGTCACAACAGGCACTGGCCAATTGTCAACACAAGACTTTCTGTAGTTTGGTTTCACAGGATAGTGTTTGCATTGATAGAACAATACATATATAGTTCTTTGCATTATGAGTTACCTGGGATTTGGACTGTGCATTGATGATGAAATTTACTTTTATCTTTCATTATACTTAATTTCTCACATTTTGGTCATTGTATGAATTATATGGCCATTGTTTATATTGAATGTTTTCTCGTAACATTGAGTTTGTTTTCCAATGTACATAATCAGACTCGATGTAGTGTGATAGTCTTTCCATTATGTTAACACCTTGGAGTGTGTTTTGTTTTCTTAAGGGGATTGTGCACAATGAGAAATGTTGACTGTGGTTTGACAAAGACTTTGGTGGTCAAAATGCGTTAGCTTGCAATAAACGTGTGGTAAGAAACATTCCTGGAGTGCGGACATTTCTTGCTGCCGTGGAGTGACCATGTCGCATTACTGCTATATATATATATATATATATAGATATATATATAAAGTTTCACAAGCACCCAAATGCAGCGCGCACTCCCAGTCAGCTCTCTCCAAGTAAGGGAAGATACAGGTGCAACCAGCGTCAGCAGAGCCTGACGCGTTTCGGGCATATGCCCTTCCTCAAAGGCTTTTCTGCTACTGAATGACTGCTACCATCAAGATTACCAGCGCTGCATTTGGGTGCTTGTGAAACTTTATAGATATATATATATACATTCACTGAAAAAACCATAGGTGATGTCACTGACTATGTCATGAGTGATGTAATATGTGACGTCATCAGCAGTGCATTGCGGGGGCGCGAGTTATATTTAGCTGAACTAACTATAACAGGGGAATTTCTAGGGTTTTGTATGAGGGAAATGTCCAGCTAACTATAACACCCCTGAAACCTTTGTTTTTTTCAGTGAATATATATATATATATATATCACTGAAAAAACCATAGGTTTCAGGGGTGTTATAGTTAGCTGGACATTTCCCTCATACAAAACCCTAGAAATTCCCCTGTTATAGTTAGTTCAGCTAACTATAACTCGCACCCCCGCAATGCACTGCTGATGATGTCACATATTACATCACTCATGACATGGTCAGTGACATCACTGATGACATCACTGATGAAATCTTAAATGACATCACTGATGACATCACTGATGACATCATCCATTGAGTATGTGTTTCTGAACAGTTTTATTATGTTTAATATATATAGGGAAAGGCCTGTTGAAAAATAAGTGGGTGTACAAGTGTGTGAATGGATGATTTTCTAGGTGCGTAACTGAGTCTATAAGTGAGTCATTAAATTTATCTTACTGCAGACTAGTGACTAAACTGTGTGAATGTCTGTATGTGTCTGTGTGTTGGTGTATAAGTGGCAGCATGGTTTTGTGAATAGCTATATGAGTGTCTATATGGGTTATTGATTGGTTGTCTGAGTATCTGTATGGGTGCCTGAGTGTTTGTGTGGGTAGGGTGTGTGTGGCTCTGTGACTAGATGTGTGAGTGGGTGATTCAGTGGATGCATGTTTATAAGAGTGCATCTGTGATGGACTGTATGGTTGGGTGAGTGTATGTATGGGTGTGTTAGTGATTGAATGTATATCTCATTTGTACATGTGTCAGTAACTACATATGTGAAACGCAGTGTAGTGTGTGTAAGAGTAAATAACTATCTATATGTGAGAGTGTGTGATTTTGGGAGTGGCTGTATGCGCCATAGTGCAAGGATATCTGTGTCATGTGCTGTTTGTTTTTGTGCAGGAAGACACAGAATTTGTTAGTATTTTTATGAGTAAGTGAACTTGAGTATTTTTAACTGTATAGGTGAGTAAATTTTACTGTGATTAATTATTTGCATGACTGACTAGATGTGTCAGTACCTCAATGGAATGATTGGCGGTGTGTGAGTGTCTATATAGGTGTATAAATGCACAGAGTGACTGTAAGTATGAGTGAGTGTACAGGTGAGTGAGTGGAGATGTATGTAGACCTAAAAGTCAATGAGTGGGTGAGTAGTTATTGGTATTGGAGTATCTATGGTTGTCAAAATGGTCGTCTGAAATTTTGAGTCGGTGTATCAAAGGTTATATTAGGGTGTGAGAAGATGCACTAATTTATCACATGGATGACGTCATCAGTGATGTCATCAGTGATGTCATTTGAGATGTCATCAGTGATGTCATCAGTGATGTCACTGACCATGTCATGAGTGATGTAATGTGTGACGTCATCAGCAGTGCATTGCGGGGGCGCGAGTTATAGTTAGCTGAACTAACTATAACAGGGGAATTTCTAGTGTTTTGTACGAGGGAAATGTCCAGCTAACTATAACGCCCCTGAAACCTTTGGTTTTTTCAGTGAATTTCAAAGGTTTTTTAAATGCTAATTCCTAACTATAACGTGCATGAAACCTATGGTTTTTTCAGTGAATTTCAAAGGTTTTTTAAATGGTAATTCCTATCTGTAACTTATCTCTGAAGATATCATGAAAAGCATTCTTTTTTTAAAGTAGGGTGCACATTAGTTTTGTGGAAAAGCATCTTTGTGATTGGTTAAGAAAAAGCAGTTTCAACGTGGAGTACATATCATAGGATAAAATTTGCTCAGCTCAACCACACCTGCTACTTGCATTTGGAAGGCACTGTTCGAACTTAAAACAATCGTCAACTTTTAACCTGCACGTGTCGTTAAATGTTCAAGAAAATGTTACAAAAAAATATCGTAAAGTTTTAAAAACTTGATGAACTTTTAACCTGCACGTATTGTAGAATGTTCTAGAATAGATAGAATACGTTGCACTTCTGACTTCTATGTGTTGTTGAATATAAAAAAAAACGGTTCATATGGAAAATTAAAAAGAAACCAATAGAGAAGTTTTGAAACCTAAAAGAATCAAGGAACTATTCTAATTTACTCTTTAAATTTATTTATGTGTGCAGCAACAAAATTATACACAACAGCACTAGGAAGAGGAAGAAGCAGGGAGTGGGGGGAGGGGGGAGATGGGCAGAATGGCCCACATGCACAATTAAGTACAACACACATATAGACTAACAATGGCCAAAATGAAACACACCAACAAGGAGCACAAGTCACACAACCTGCCAACATCACACCACTGAACGAGCATAGAAGTGAAAACCACGCTGCATTCATACAGGATGTGTACAAAGGCCAGTCGTTGGTGTTGTGGGATGTCTGCGACCGTGGTCATCATGGATGAGATGTCCAGCATGTGGCACATGGTCGAGTTCACTGTGTGTTATGTTGCCAAACGGCTGCTCCTCCCTCCCACGAGCCCCCACACTTTTGTACGGTGAGCTGTTGTATCTCGTGCACTCGTACGGCACGCCATTGTAATGCCTATTTGCGCATGCCCTGCTACATTCCAACTACAACATCACAGTGCCGTTTGGAGGTGGTGCATGCCAGTTTACAACATCGACTGCTGCGGCTCTTGTAACAGGCCACACCAGAACACAGAGACACACTTACCGCACTTCCTGTACACGGACATGTCCGAGACACCCCATTCCCCTTGCCGGATAGGCACACCCCTGCACTGACCTGTGAATGACAGACCAGCACACACCAGTTGTGCATGCAGGAGGATGCATACGTAGCTACACATCCAGGCTCACTGCCAACGCTGAGGTGACAGCACACTGTGATGTTGCAGGGCTCGTGCATATCATGCTAAGACAATGACCACAGGGACACACTTACTAAGATGTGGGTTTGGGGGGCATTGGCGGTCCTGGAGTTGTTGAGATGAGTCTTCTGGCCCTCATGGGTATCCCTGTATCATGATCATTGACTCTATGGCACCTGTGGGTGTTCTGGTGTGGCTCTTGGCTGTGTTCCCTTTCATGGTGCAGGTAGTTGTCCTGCTTAACACCAGCAGAAAGCAGGTGTAAAATCCCTGGTGCTAACGTGTCTTATCGCCGGAATTTGTTTCGCATTGCAATTGGTGTGAAAGTTGTGATGTGATTTTTTTCGTGTGCACAACAATATACGAACTGAGTAGTGTATCTCGTCAAGATCCAGCACCTGACGCACTATTCCCAAGCAATATAAATACAATGAGATTTCTTAATAGATTTTGTGTGCACACTGTAAGTGCAGCCAATACCTCAGTGCAATACAATACAGGATTTTAGTATTTAGAATAAATCGCAAAGGTGCACCTCGTGTCTTTTTGCACGGGAACGGCTACTCTCCATTTCATTATCAGCACTTTAACGGAAGTAAAGTTGAGATAAATCTAACACACTATTCAGAAGTTGGTGCAAACTGCAGATATCACCAGTATTCCAGCGATAAGTGCCCCAAAATTTAACACCAAGGTGGACTCCATCAAATAACAGTAATAAGAACAAGAAAGAGTCACACAGCAGTTAAGAGAACAACCAAAAACATTATTAATTTTTTTTTCAAACTTTATTTTTTATAATAATAAATATATAAACGATAAACTATTTTCAAACTTAATTTTTTTATTAACATAAATATAAACAATAAACTAATAAACAAAATGTAACAACAATAATACAAAACAACAAGGCGGAACACTCCTGTGGGAACCACGGATGTCGACGACAGACCTGGAAAATCAGAAAGATTGTTAAAAAAAAACACAACATGGTATTCTCAACAAAATACCACAAGAAACAAATGATATATAAAATGTATACAGCTAACAAAATGTTATAAGTTTAACTGACAAAAACTGTAAATGTTGCTGCTTTAAAATATTTACCGAATCTGAGGAATTTTTTTTGCAGAAGGCGCCACGCCCACAACGTTTTTCTTCAGTGGTGAAGAAATTTTTAACTTTTTCCAAGGGACAAACAAAGACCAATGCCACCTTCTTCATACGCAAGATTTGCCAAAGAGTTTTGTTACGAGGGGATCCTAACAAAAAATACTCGTGAGGCACAGCAAGTATGATGAAACACCTAAGGACCCTTCATCCAAACAATCTTTCACGAGAAGAGTGCAAACAGATGAGAAACACTCCTGTTCTGTATCTGTAAAAAAGAATCACACATAAATGTATATTAATAACTTTCAAATGTATACTATTCCATTACTGTACAAACACATTTTATATAAAAACTGACTAAGAAACTATAGCCCTGAACCACAAGTGTGATGATCGTTAAAACACTACATGCATAGTGCATACTACTTTGAAGCAGTTCATGCCCTAAAGCCTACCTCACTAAAAGACTACATGCTAACTAACTAAATGATTACAGTACTATAAGGAGACACACTGGGTGAGTGACAGGTTGTTTGCTAGAAGAGTATGAATACTAACTAGGGAAATGAAGGTGTGAAACACAACTGTGTATGTGATTAGAGGCCTGCATCCATACTGCATAGGCATTTAAAGCAGTCCATGTGCTAAGGCCTGGCTCACTGCATGACTACTTGGGTACTGACTGAATGATTAGAGTACAGCGAGGAGAGTGCCTAGGTGAATTTATAAGTGCTAGGCTTTTCGCACAGGGAATGGATTAGTACTTGGTACTGAATGGGTCACTAGAGGAGTGCAAAGGCAGTCACAAGTGCTGGACTGTATGGATACTGACTAGGAAATTGAAAGTGTGAAAGACAAGTGTCTAGGTGGTTAGAAGACTGCATGCATAGTGCATAGGGGTTTGAAGCAGTCCATGTGCTAAGGCCTGGCTCAGTGTATGAATACTTAGGCACTGACTGAATGATTAGAGTACTGCAAAGATAGTATCTTGGTGAATTTATAAGTGTTTGGGTTTTAGCACAGTGAATGGATTAGTACATGGTGCTGAATGGGTCACTAGAGGACTGCAAAGGGAGTGACAGGGTATTTCCTAGAAGTGTATGGATACTGACTAGGGAATTGAAGGTGAGAAAGACAATTGTGTAGGTGGTTAGAGGACTGCATGCATAGTGGATAAGGGTTTGAAGCAGTCCATATACTAAGGCCTGGGTCACTGGATGAGTACTTGGGTACTGACTGAATGATTAGAGTACTGCAAGGAGAGTGCCTGGGTGAATTTATTAGGGTTTGGCGCAGTGAATGGATTAGTACATGATGCTGAATGGGTCACTAGAGGAGTGCAAATGGAGTGACAGGGTGTTTGCTGGAAGTGAACGGATACTGACTGGGGAACTGAAGGTGTAAAAGACAAGTGTGTAGGTGCTTAGAGGACTGCATGCATAGTGGATAGGGGTTTGAAGAAGTCCATGTGCTAAGACCTGGCTCAGTGCAAGAATACTTAGGCAGTGACTGAATCATTAGAGTACTGGAAAGAGAGTGTCTTGGTGAATTTATAAGTGTTTGGGTTTTGGCACAGTGAATGGATTAGTACATGCTGTTGAATGGGTCTCTAGAGGACTGCAAAGGAAGTGACAGGATGTTTCCTGGAAGTGTATGGATACTGACTAGGGAATTGAAGGTGTAAAAGACAAGTGTATAGTATGTTAGAACACTACATGCATACTGCATAGACATTTGAAGCAGTCTATTTGGTACTTAGAAACTGACTAAATAATCAGACTACTTCTAGGACAGTGCTTAGGTAAAACTTTTAAATTTTCAGTTCTGCCACAGTGAACAGAATAGTACATGGTACTGCACCTTAGTGTCAAACCCTGACTCATTTTATCAATGCATAAGCAAAGACTAGCTTCTAATGCTATTAAAACTTGACAACATGAGAGGTTTTAAATTAGTTATCTGTCAGCAAATACACGATGTTACCAAATGCTTCTCTCACAGTGGTTCTCAAATGCACACAGACTCACAGTGTGATTCTAGACAACAACCACTATACCTAGGAGTTTACCAAAAATCATTCACTACTGTGGAAGTGGTAAGCGAACTGCACACAATCTTCATATTTCAGGACTGCACTTTTATGTCAAAGCCTAACTCATATTATCAAAGCATAAGCAAAGACTGACTTCTAATGCTACTAAAACTTCACAACATGACCGGTTTTAAAACAGGTATATGTCAGCAAATACACGATGTTACCAAATGCTTCTCTCAAAATCCTTACCCAAATGCACACAGACTCACAGTGTGATTTTAGACAAGCAACACTATCCTAGGAGTTTACCAAAACTCATTCACTAATCTGGAAGAGTTAATGGTACTGCACACAATCTACATATTTAAGTACACCACATCAGTGTCAAAGCATGACTCATTTAATCAACGCATAAGCAAAGACTGGCTTCTAATGCTACTAAAACTTCACAACATGACCGGTTTTAAAACAGGTATATGTCAGCAAATACACGATGTTACCAAACACTTCTCTCACAGTGGTTACCAAATGCACACAGACTCACAGTGTGATTCTAGACAAACAACACTATCCCTAGGAGTTTACCAAAACTCATTCAATACAGTGGAAGTGGTAAAGGAACTGCACACAATCTACATATTTAAGTACAGCACATCAGTGTCAAAGCATGACTCATTTAATCAACATATAAGCAAAGACTGGATTCTAATGCTACTAAAACTTCACAACATGACAGATTTTAAAACAGTTATCTGTCAGCAAATACATGATGTTACCAAATGATTCTCTCACACTGATCCCAAATACACACTAACTCACAGTGTGATTCTAGACAAGCACCACTATCCCTATGAGTTTACCAAAACTCATTCACTACAGTGCAAGTGGTAAGGGAACTGCACACAATCTACATATTTCACGACTGCAATTTACTGTCAATGCCTGACTCATTTAATGAAAGCATAAGCCATAACTGTCTTCTAATGCTACTAAAACTTGACAACCTGACTGGTTTTAAAACAGTTATCTGTCAGCAAATACACGATGTTACCAAATGCTTCTCTCACAATCCTTACCCAAATGCACACAGACTCACAGTGTGATTTTAGAAAATCAACACTATCCTAGGAGTTTACCAAAACTCATTCACTAGTCTGGAAGCGTTAATGGTACTGAACACAATCTACATATTTAAGTACAGCACATCAGTGTCAAAGCATGACTCATTTAATCAACGCATAAGCAAAGACTGGATTCTAATGCTACTAAAACTTCACAACATGACAGGTTTTAAAAAAGTTATCTGTAAGCAAATACATGATATCACCAAATGCTTCTCTCACACTGATCCCAAATACACACTAACTCACACTGTGATTCTAGACATGCACCACTATCCCTAGGAGTTTACCAAAACTCATTCACTACAGTGCAAGTGGTAAGGGAACTGCACACAATCTACATATTTCAGGACTGCACTTTTCGGTCAAAGCCTGACTCATTTAATCAAATCATAAGCCATAACTGTCTTCTAATGCTACTAAAACTTCACAACATGACAAGTTAAAACAGTTATCTGTCAGCAAATACACGATGTTACCAAATGCTTCTCTCACAGTGGTTCCCAAATGCACACAGACTCACTGTGTGATTCTAGACAAACAACACTATCCCCTGCACTATACCAAAACACATTTCTTCATCTAGAAGTAGTACTACATTTTAGTATAGAAACATAACATAATTCATTTCACAAATTCATAAACAATGACTGGTTTCTAATTCTACCAAAATATAAAAACTGCACAGTTATCTGTTTACAAACACATGAAAAACACAAATGTTTATCACAGAATGGTTTCTACATGCACACACATTGTAGAGAAAAAAAGTACTCCCTACACTTTAGCAGGAGAAATACATTAATCTGATTAAAATCAAAATAGTCTACATACATCCCCTCACAATTAAATAACTCATCTTTCAAGTTCTTTTGTAGATTAAGAAGTATATCAATCACTTACCATATTTTCTTTTACAGAATCTCTGCACTGTGCACCTCTCAGCAAAAGCAAAGAATGAAAATGTTTCCCTTTCATTTTCCACACATATACATGTAAACATCAAATCACAATCCTTAGCACATAAACTCAAACGCAAACACACATTTCTATTGGTTAAACATTTCAACCCTTTCCAACTGAAATACATTTCAACCCTTCCCCCAATCTACCTTCTGCCTGATACTATAGAAACAGGTCATGGAACACTGCACTGAGCTCACAGGTCACAAGTTCAGCACACAATGTTCCTACACAAGACAGGAAGTGTGCTTGACTTTTCAACATATCAGCTTATCATATATAATGTTCCTTACAATCTGTTTTTGTTAACCAATAACAATCATACCTTTAAAAAACAGAAATATACACCCTACCTTTCAGTGTAGAAAGTTGTCATACAACCAATGATTTCTTGTCGGTTTTCAAAAAACGTTGCCGTGGATCCGCGCACCCACCGCGAGAGAATCCGTGCATCCAACGCGATAGGATGCGCGCACCGTGCGCGCATTTCCCCGTGTTTTTTTTTTTAAAGGGGGCCCCAGGGGGTCCTTCTGGGACCCCCTAAGCACCTCTAGAGGGTCAGAGTATTTCCACTCTGCCCCCTTTATATGTTTTACACACTTATTCCCCTTGCATCTTCAGCCTCGCTTCTACCGAGGCAGAAAATGGCCGCCAACAGTTCCTGGTTTCGAATGTAGAGAGACACTCGACAGCCAATTAGCATTCAGTGCGCGATCGGGAAGGTGCGCGCTGGGTTCGGGGAGGGTGCGCTTACGGTGCGGGTACGGTCCGCGGATCCTCCGCGGCCATAGATATCACTAACTTTTTTACCCTAATTTTCTCAGGAACTACTGAACAGATTCACACCATATATGCAAAAGGCACGAGTCCGAACTGAGGACTACCTCTTTGCCAAATTTGGTGTCATTCCGTTCAGCGGTTCGGGCTGTGGCTGCGACAACAGATCCTATGGGAAATTGCATGGGGAAAACACGTTTTGGGACCCCGATTTTTTCTCGGCCCCCGCTTGACAGATTACGGCAAAACTTTCAGGGTCGGAGCGGAGCTGGCCAAAAGTTTGGAAAATTTCGCGAGGATTCGTCAACCGGCGCCAACGTTATTCCAAATAGAATGTTGCAGATTTTCTATGGAAAATAGGTCCTAACTATAACTATCTACTGGCGACCACCAGTAGATAATATATATAGCTATATTACCTACTGGCGGTCACCAGTAGGTAGTTATAGTTGGCTTCCTTGCTGCCATTCAAAAAGTGTTTTTTTCCCAATAACTTTGAAGCTGGTTGACGAAATTTTCAAAACGTTGGTCTCGCTCCGGTCAGCTCCTATCCTGAAAGTTTTGGGGTGACTCGCCAAGTGGGGGCCGAGAAAAAAGGGGGGTCCCAAAATGTGTTTTTACTCCATGTTATTTCCCATAGGAAACTTTAGACACAACTACAGCCCGAACTGCTGAGCGGAATTACACCAAATTTTGCAAAAAGGTAGCCCTTGGTTCAGAAAGAGACCTTTTTTCTTTTTAAATGGTGTGAATCCGTTCAGTAGTTGCTGAGAAATTCAAAAAATAAGAGTCAAAAAATCAATTTTATATAGGAAACTTTATGCAAGGATACAGCTGAAACTGCTGAATGGATTTACCCCCAAATTTGGCAAAAAGGCACTGCTTGGCTCAGAAAGTGACCTTTTTTAAAATGGTGTAAATCCGTTCAGTAGTTGCTGAGAAAATTAAAAATAAAAGTTTCGATATTTAGAGCCGCGGAGGGTCCGCGGATCCACGTGGTGGATTCGCGCACCCTCCCGACCACGAGCTTTATTCTAATTGGCTGTCAATATTCCAAACCAGGAAGTGTTGGCAGCCATTTTGTGACTCGGTAGAACCGAGTCAGAAGAAAACAGGGAAACAAAGGTGACAAAGAAGAAAAGGGGGCAGGGTAGAAACACCCTGACCAGCCTGCTCAGGGGGTACCCCCCAGTGCCCAAAAAAGCATTTTTTTAAATAAAAAAAACAGCGGAATGCGCGCTGGGTGCGCGGATCCGGACAAAAAAAAATAAAAAACCGAAGCGAGGGCTTTCTCCCTTTGTTACTTTTAACCCCTGGGTGGGCCAGGTCCCAGGGGGATTTGTTGAATGAAAAGCGGAGGCCCCCGCAGCCTCGGGGACTGCCACCTCCCCGGGGCTATATTTTTTAAATAAAAAAAAGTGTGTGAGGGGGCTGCAGCCCCCCCCACATGCCCCGGGGACCACCACCTCCCCGGGGCTTTGGAATTGTTGGGAGGAGGGCTGCGTGGCCCCCCTCCTGGAGCCTGTGATGGCCCTGGGGACCGCCACCCCCCAGGGCCGGCTCCTACAGTGCTTAGGGGGGCCCACCCCCAGGACACTGTTTGCTACAGTAGGGTGGGAGCATGGTCTCCCGCCCTATCGTAGCAAACTGGTTTGGATTTTAGAAGAGAGAGCAGGGAATTCTGCTCTCTCTTCCAAAATCCAAAGGAGAATTGCTTTTCCACACGGGGAGTGGCATGTTAGCTGCTTCCCATGTGGAAAAGCAATGCCGGCTCTCGCAGGACGCAGGGAGCCGGTGGGATCGTGGGGGCATTGGGGCTCCACCGACGGTCCGCTATGAAGTGCATAGGCCCCCGGGGATGGGGTCCCTGGGGCGAATATAAATTACTGGTAGGAACCGTTTTTGTTTTTAATCGAAAAATTTGGAGTCGCGACCCTAGCGTGACGCTCAGCGTGGCCCCCTGGTCTGCACGCGAGGGGTGTGTGACTCCCAGCGTGGCCCCCTAGTGTGAACACGAGGGGAGTCCGACACCCAGCGCGACCCCCTGGTGTGAACGCGAGGGGTGCGCGACTCCCAGTGCGGCCCCCTAGTGTGAACGCGAGGGGTGCGCGACTCCTAATCGTGCTGGGTACGCGACTCCTAATACAAAACAAATAATAATTTTTTCTGTAAAAAGATATATTATATGTTAGCATCTTGGGTGGCTGTAAAAAGAGCCCTGTGTCAGGATTTAGCCGTGCGCCTGCCTAAAAAACTACATCTCCCAGGTTCACCAGGTTTTAAACTACCGTTCCCATCAGCCTTTGCGGCGGAACCCGGATATAGGAAGACGGTGGGGAAGACGTTCGCGATTTTGGGAGTTTAACGAGAGCGGCTGCTCTCGTTTTTCCGGAGCCTCTACGTGGCAACTTTGTCCGAAGATCGGGGGCAGACTAACGACAAAAGACCAGGTACCGTTTTCAGCCCGTCGATTGACACCTCGCGCTTGAAGCAAGCAGCTCCAGGAAGCCAGGTAACTGTCAGTGGACCTACCATAGAGGTCTGACAGTGGACGGCAGCTCGTGAGAGCAGAGTATTTGTCTGTTGCCCTTTGGAGGCATTTGAGTGGCGGATACAAGTGGCGGAGTGCTAGGGGAAGGCGTTCCTCTGCATTGCCATCACGAATTACAGATTACCTTGTGGATTACAGGTGCCAAAGCGGACGGCGGTAGTTGATCACTACGCCCTACCGTGTTTGGAGGAATCTAAGTTTGGAGGGAGATTATTGTCATGCAACCGGAGTATATGATGTAATATACCCCGAGACCGTTCTTTTTTCACTCATCAGGGATTGGTGAACCCTCAGGAAAGGGAGCTAGGGTCCAAGCACATTATCCTGATTGCATCCATTTTGGGGTCCTAGTTTTCAGTTGGCAAGGGTAGGTTAAGTAGAGATCTACAGTATTCTAGGGAGAAGGAGGACGATATCCACGCTGCCAACTAACGGGGTTCTCTGTGTTCTACAGGGAGAGGGAGGATCAGGAGAGATTCGTTGAAGTGCAGACCTTACGCTGAGTAACTTCAGGTGAACAGTCATTTAATTTAGCGAGACTTTATTGAGAGTAGACTATGATCAAGGTACTAACCTGTGTGTCTTGTTTTTCAGCATCCTTTCCCTGCTGACCCTTCCCTTTCCCTTCCTAAGGTTTTTTTCCCCGGATAGGGGTTTTTTCCCTCGCCGTATCATTCGAACACCCTGTGTCTTTATACACTTCAGGGTGTTCGGAAGGTCCGGAGGTGGAGCTTATTGCTGCGTCTGGATTCCGCAGAACAAAACCTGACAGAATCGCGAACCCAAGAATTGCGTTCTGCCCGGTTCAGTCGCAGCAATAATGGCGTCCATGGAGGATGTGTTACATGCGTTAGTCCTGGTACAGCAGGAGTTGGCATCGGCTAGAGCCGAAACTACTGCTCTACGAGACAAAGTGGAACAGTTGTCTAGGAACCCTTTTAATGCCTCTTCTTCTGCCTCTTCCATTCAAGTGACAGTGCCCCCACCCATTCCTTTGGCTACCCCCGAGAGGTTTTCAGGTGACCCTCGTAAAACACAAGTGTTTTTAACTCAAGTATTGTTACACTTCTCCTGTAAACCAGCCTCGTTCCCTAATAACCATTCCCGAGTGGCCTTTGCAATCTCTTATTTGGCGGGGGACGCCGCAAATTGGGCTGTGCCGTTGGTTAAGCGCAACGACCCCATTTTGTCAGATTGGTCAGCCTTTAAGATGGAATTTGAGAAGATGTTTGATCGTAGAGCCACTACCTTTAGTGCTGACAAGGAACTTTTGGAATTAAGGCAGGGAAGGAATGAGTTGAATACCTATTTAACTACATTTAACCGACTGGTGGCTGAGGCTGACTGGCCGGAGGAAAAGAGGATGTCTCTATTTTACCAAGGATTAAAAGAGGAGTTGAAAGACGTAGTGGCCCAAGCGGACCCTCAGCCGACAACCTGTGTGGATATGATAAATCTGGTGTTAAGACTAGATAGTCGTCTGTCAGAGAGAGGGGGTAGCCGGAGACGATGGGACAGAGGGTCAGGCAATTACGAGCGGTCCCCCCGTAAGCCATTGGGAGGGCTAGAAGACAGTTCAGAACCTATGGAAATAGGAGCAGTTAGAGCCCAGTTGTCCAAAGAGGAGAGAGAAGCCAGGAGAACGCAGGGTCTCTGTATGTACTGCGGGAAGAAGGGGCATTACGTTAGAGAATGCCCCTCGAAACCCAAAACAGCTAGCGCCAGTCGATTTAAGCGCGTTGCGGTCTCCTCTCTAGTGGCAGATAAGGGTCAGACTGAGAATCCAAGAGCTGGGGAGGAGGGAGGTCTCGAATGGAAGCTCACTTCAGTATCCACCTTTGGGGTAGGGGAAACTGAGTCGCATCTGGTTATAGGCATGGCGCTTGAATGCGGACACGAGATCCATCAGGTGTCGGTAATGGTAGACTCAGGCGCAACAGGCAACTTTATAGACGAAGGCTTGGTGTCCCGTCTGGCCTTACCCCGTGTTCCAAGAGAAAATCCTGAGGAAGTCTTAGCGGTGGATGGGCAGCCGTTGAAACCGGCCAGATAACTGAGAGAACAAGTGAGGTGGGGCTCTCTGTTGTGGCTCATGGGAAGACACATTCTGAGGTTTTGACCTTAAACATTATTGCAGCCCCCCAATACAAGGTTATCTTAGGCATGCCCTGGTTGCGAAGGCACAACCCTGTTGTTGATTGGAGAACCAAGGCACTTCGTTTTGTGCCCGAGTTTTGTCAGGAACACTTGTCACCCAGTCCTCCGGTACGTGTTGTAGTGCTAGCTACCCCCTACTTGGCGGCGACGGCAGTAGAAACCGATGTACAACTCCCCATTGAATACCGCAGTTATAGTGATGTGTTCAGTGAAGTTAGGGCAGAAAGGTTACCCCCACATCGGGAGTACGATTGCCGAATCGATTTGGTGGAAGGGGCTACAATTCCAACTTGCAGAGTGTATGCCTTGTCGGTACCCGAAACTGCTCATCTAAAGGAGTACTTAGACCACTACCTTCGCTTGGGATTTATTAGGCCTTCTAGATCCCCGGCAGCCTCTCCCATCTTCTTTATTGCAAAGGCCAATGGGGATCTACGGGCATGTGTGGATTATCGCGTCTTGAATAAAAACACCATACGCAACCGTTACCCTCTCCCCCTCATCTCGGTGTTGCTGGACCAGGTGAGGGAAGCAAAGATCTATACCCGTTTGGATTTGCGGGGGGCTTATCACCTGGTCAGGGTACGCGAGGGGGATGAGTGGAAGACGGCTTTCAAGACGCGATACGGCCTATATGAATATTTGGTGATGCCGTTTGGGCTTTGTAATGCCCCGGCGGCTTTCCAATTTTTTATTAATGACGTGCTAAAGGACTATGTGGACCGTTTTGTGGTCATGTACATAGATGACATCCTGATATATTCCCAGGACGAATCTTGTCATGTAGAGCATGTGAGCAGAGTGTTGGAGAAATTGAGGGAACATCGCTTGTTTGTCAAACTAAGCAAGTGTGAGTTTGGTGTGCATGAGGTGGAATTCCTGGGGGTGAACCTCAGTCCTAAGGGGTTGCAGATGTCGGATCGGAAGGTCCGGGCCGTGCGGGATTGGCCAGCCCCAAGAAACGTGCGTGAGGTGCAGAGTTTCTTGGGGTTTGCCAACTATTACCGCCGGTTCATTGTGCAGTTTTCTCACACAGCGGTCCCTATAACTAGGTTGTTGAGAAAAGGGGTACCGTTCGTGTGGTCCAGAGAAGCTGATGAGGCTTTTATTGCCTTAAAAAAGGCGTTTACTACAGCGCCGGTATTAGCACATCCGATATTGGAACACCCCTTCGTGGTAGAAGCAGACGCTTCGGAGGAAGCGATAGGGGCTGTGTTGTCCCAGCGTGATGCACACACTGGCTATCTACATCCTGTAGCTTTCCTGTCCAATAAATTGACTCCTGCGGAGGTCAATTATACGATAGCCGAGAAAGAACTGTTGGCGATCAAGAGGGCTTTTCAAGAGTGGCGGCACTATCTGTGGGGGGCTTGCCAGGCAGTAACGGTTTACACTGATCACAGAAACCTTCAGTACATGACCTCGGCTAGACATCTAACGCAACGACAAATGCGTTGGATGCTTTTCTTTGCTGAATACCATTTTGTGGTAACCTATAGACCTGGCATCGACAACCGGAAAGCCGACGCATTGTCTCGACAGGTGGTGCCCTGGGAGCAACCAGACATCGCTCCTCAGGCCATCATTCCGGCCACGAAGGTGGTGTGTGTGATCCGTGCGGAGAAGTTCCTGGAAACAGTTAGGAATTCTAGGTCTTTGGTAGCATGGGAACGATGGGTGGCGAGTAAACCAGGAAGGGTAGTGAGACAAGGACTGCCTTTTCAGGGGGAGTGTTTGTACCTACCCACAGTGGATATGCAGAAAAAGGCTTTCGTTTGGTGTCATGTAATTCCCATGGCAGGTCACCCGGGAGTGACTAAGACAGTACACTTGCTTCAAAGATACTTTTGGTGGGACTCATTGGCGAAAGAAGCCAAACTGTGGGTGCTGGAGTGTGAGGAGTGCGCCAGAGCTAAGGGGGAAAATACCAGAATGAAAGGATTACTAATGCCCATGCCCACGCCTGCTCAGCCGTGGCAGAACATAAGCCTAGATTTCATCACAGGGTTGCCCATGGATAAGGGGTGTTCAGCTATCCTGGTGGTGGTAGACAACCTAACTAAGATGGGTCATTTCCTTCCATGTAAGAACCTTCCCACGGCCAGCCAGACAGCACAACTGCTTGCTTCTCAGGTCATCCGATTACACGGCATTCCCCAGGTGATAGTGTCAGATAGGGGACCACAGTTTATTGCCCGTTTTTGGAAAACCTGGTGTAGGGCCCTGGGAATTGAAGCAGCACTTTCAACGAGTTTTCACCCGCAGACAGACGGGCAGACTGAAAGGCTGAACCAGACCCTGAAAAAATACCTGCGGTGCTATTCTAAAGAAGCTCACGAATCATGGGTGGATCTGTTATGGTTGGCCGAATTGGCCTATAACAATGCTTGGCATAGCTCCACTGGCATGTCACCTTTTAAAGTCAACAATGGGTACGAAGCCAACACTTTGCCCGTCAACATCCCTTCAGAAGTCCGCAACCAGCCTGCAGTGATGGCTCGCTTACGTATGTTGAGGAAAGTGCATAAGGTGGTGCACGCTCATGTGGTAAAGGCCAAAGAGGTATATAAAGATTGGGAGGACAAGCACAGGAACCCCGGTCCTCAGTTCCAAGTGGGAGACAAGGTGTGGTTGTCCACCAGATACATCCGCTTTAAGCTGCGAAGCATATTTCATCCACGCTTTATTGGGCCGTATCCTATCGTGAAACAAGTCAATCCAGTGGCGTACAAACTACGACTGCCGTGTTCCCTAAGGATACATCCAGTGTTTCAGGTGCACCTACTGAAGAAAGCTCTGACGTCTCAGAGGAAGCGTCCCCCACCGGTGCTCGGTGACGGAGGTCTCGAGTACGAAGTACGGTCCATACGCGATTCAAAGCTGCGTCGGGGGGTGCTTTGGTACTTATTTATTTATTTATTTATTTTTCACATTTATAGAGCGCACTGTTACCCAGAGGTGTCCTGGCGCTAGTTGAGTGAGTGTGAATAAGCAGGGGTTACTGTGTGAAAAGCCAGGTCTTCAGAGCTTTCCTAAAAGACAAGAGGTCCGGTAGTTGTCTGAGTTTTAGTGGTAACGCGTTCCATGCCTTTGCTGCTCCTAGAGAGAAACTCCTGCCTCCCCAACTGGCTTTCCTAACTCTGGGGATGACTACCAGACCCTGCTCGGCTGATCTCAGAAGTCTTGTTGGTCTATACCACTGAAAGAGTTGGGAGATACAGTGGGGGCCAAGGCCGTACAAGGCCTTAAAAGTCACGCAAAGAGATTTAAAAATAATTCTCTTGCGAACTGGTAGCCAATGTAGCTTAACCAGGTCCCGTGAAACAGAGGCAAATTTAGGTGTACCTGTGATTAATCGGGCTGCAGCATTCTGCAGAATTTGGAGTTTGTTGAGGAGCCCCTGTTGGGCGTTCAGCAGAAGGCTGTTACAATAGTCCAGCCGGGACAACACCAGCCCTGTAACCACGGTCTTCTTATGCTCTTCTGCAAGGAACGGCAGGACTTTTCGAATAGTTTTTAGAACAAAATGAGTTGCTGATGAGAGTGCATTAATTTGGGGCTTGAAGGACAAAAAGTTGTCCATAAGTACACCCAGGTTTTTAACCTTTGGGACCGGAGCTGGAGGAGTGCCCATTTCCTCAGGCCACCAGCGTGGGGACCAGAAATTATCGTTGGACCCGAAAAGCAGAACTTCGGTTTTTGTAGAATTTAATTTGAGGCAGTTATCTGCCATCCAGTTGCTGACTTCCCGCATACAGCCTCTAAATCTATCGGCTGTACTGTCAGTTTCCCCTGGTAGCAGAGATACCACTATCTGAGTATCATCTGCGTAAGAGGTTAACTTGAAGCCGAAAGATCTGATAACTGGTGCAAGGGTGGAGACGTATATATTAAAAAGGGTGGGACTCAAGGAGGACCCCTGAGGGACTCCGCAAGGAAGCGTGAAAGGGTCTGATTCATAGTCCCCTAGTGCAACCTTCTGAGTCCTATCGGACAAGAAGGCGAGCAGGAGTTTTAGCGCCTTGCCTTGAATCCCCGTAGCCTTGAGTCGGTCCCCAAGTATCTTGTGGTGGACCGTATCAAAGGCCGCGGACAGGTCCAACAGGATCAGGGCAGCTCTACCTCCTGCGTCCATCACTGTTCTCACGTCTTCTGTTGCTTTAATCAGGGCGGATTCGGTACTATGCCCTGCCCTGAATCCATGTTGGGAATGGTCCAGGCCCTGGCCAGCCCCTAGAAAGGCGCTTAGCTGAGTGTTTAGGAGACCCTCCAGGATTTTCGTCGGAAGGGGTAGCCTAGCTATTGGCCGAAAGTTGTTCAGGTCCGTCACTGCTAGATTCGGCTTCTTCAACAGGGGTAAGATGGAGGCTTGTTTCCAGCGTAAGGGGAATTCTCCTTTTTCCAACATGACATTGAACAGAGGGGTGAGCCCTGCGGCCACGGCCGAGGAGGCCAATTTGGCCACGCTGGCTGGGCATGGGTCATTAGGGGAGCCTGAATTTGTCCGTAGAAGTCTGCTCTCCACCTCTTCCTCCCTAATGGGGGAGAAGTTGAGAAGCTTCGGAAGATTAATGTCTGCCTCAGGGTTAGTTACTGGAGCGACAGTCTTGACCCGCATGTCTAGAGGACGGAAGATGTTATCTACCTTTTCTAGGAAGAAGTTCGCCAGCTCTTGGCATAGTTCGCGGCTAGGGGGTATCTCCACTGGTTTGATGACCGCCAGGGACGATACTGTGCGAAATAATTCCATAGCGGAATTACTGGCCTCCTTAATACGATTCGTATAGAACTCCTGTTTTGCCTCTTGAATTGCAGATTTATACCTTTTTATCTCTAAATAGAGAAGCTTTCTGTCCTCCTCTTTATAGTTTTTCCGCCAGATTCTTTCCTGCTTTTTACAAAGCAGTTTATGGTCCCTGATACGTTCAGAGAACCACGGCGCAGAGGGGCTAGATCGAGTGGAGTGAAACGTTTTAGGCGGGGCGAGATTGAGGCATGCTGCCTCCAGCCAGTTGGTATATGAGGTGGCTGCATCCTCCACGTTAGCCATAGGGGGCCGCAGGGAGGTTTTGAGCAAGCTCTCTAGGGCATCTCCATCTATATTTTTCCACCTCCTGATCGTTCTAGGCGGATTCAGACCTTACTAGGCCTGGAAGGCGGGGCAAGGCTGATTTCAAAATGCACTACCGCATGGTCGGACCAGGAGACCGGAAGAATTGCCGTAATTTCAAGGTTGGGAAGATTGGAAAAGATCCCATCTAGAGTGTGCCCTGCCCTGTGGGTTGGGCCGGTAACCCTTTGGTTAAGCTCAACCCCACGCATCTGATCTAAGAAATTTCGCGTATCGGGGTCTGAATCACATTCCAAATGAAAGTTAAAATCTCCCAGCGCAGTAAATGTTTTTGTGCAGAGTGCTTCTTCTAGCAAGCAACTGAGTGCAGGGAGGAACGGGACTTTGGGTCCGGGGGGCCTATAAATTAGGCCACCCTTAAAAGATTGATGGTTGGAAAGGGTCAGGTTATATATGAGGGCTTCAAATTGGTCGGTGGTACCCGACTGGAAAGAACCTCTGATGGAATTATGGTAGATTATAGCGAGCCCTCCCCCCCTTTTTTTTTCTCTGTTCTGAACAAAGCACTCGAACTCAGGGGGGGTAGCTTTGATGATATCCGGACATGAGGCAGCATCTGTCCAGGTTTCTGTTACGAAAGCTATCTGTGATTTAGATTCAACTATGAGGTCCGCTAGTTCTATACTGTGTCTCACCAGGGATCTAGCGTTAAGTAAAAGGCATTTAACTGCAGTGTGTTCTTTCCTTGTCCAAGGCACTGATGCGGCCGAACCGTGTTTACTAGTATGCCAGTCAAACTTGGGGAGAGCTTGATTGCAATTGATGCAAAGCGGTGGGGGGGGCCGCTCATCCACACGCATTTCCAATTTAACGCATCCTGAGCTCCCGCCTTTGTACCGACAAGCCAGAAGGGTGTCACGGCTGTAGGCAAAGTGAGTTAACGTTTTCCCTGACCTCGGACCAAGGAATCCGGCCCTAGGCACGGAACCGGCGCGGACGGGCGCAGACGGGCTTGCCTTTGGCGAGCCTTCGGCGCGCCGCCGGCGCGCCCGCTGCGCTCGTCCACTGCGCTTCCTGGGGAAGGTGGCCATTTTATCCCAATCGTGGAGTGAGGGGCGGAGCACTAGTCTGCTCGCCCACCTCCTCTGTCACGAGGGCGGAACAACGGGCCACTGGTCACGGGTTCAATCCCCGGATGTGCAAATAGCAATATTTACAAGCTGTGCAGTTTCAAGGTACTGGAATTAAAATATAACGAGTGCATTTAAAACAAGCAGCAGGTTAAAAGTATAGAACCACGTACCATTCAGCAATGTGCAAAGCTTAAGTCCCGGCTTCCGCCTCAGGACCACACTGTTCAAACACACGCAAACAACCAGCTGAGATGTGTGGGGCGGGAGGTTTATACTTGGTCTCATGGAAGGGGTATTCAGTGGAGGACGACTCCTGGGAGCCTTGGAACAATGTACACGCCCCACGAGCCATTGCGTCTTTTCATCGGAGGTGTCCGTCCAAACCCGGCCCTAGGAGGCGCTAGGGAGGGGGACGTACTGTCAGGATTTAGCCGTGCGCCTGCCTAAAAAACTACATCTCCCAGGTTCACCGGGTTTTAAACTACCGTTCCCATCAGCCTTTGCGGCGGAACCCGGATATAGGAAGGCAAGACGGTGGGGAAGACGTTCGCGATTTTGGGAGTTTAACGAGAGCGGCTGCTCTCGTTTTTCCGGAGCCTCTACGTGGCGACTTTGTCCGAAGATCGGGGGCAGACTAACGACAAAAGACCAGGTACCGTTTTCAGCCCGTCGATTGACACCTCGCGCTTGAAGCAAGCAGCTCCAGGAAGCCAGGTAACTGTCAGTGGACCTACCATAGAGGTCTGACAGTGGACGGCAGCTCGTGAGAGCAGAGTATTTGTCTGTTGCCCTTTGGAGGCATTTGAGTGGCGGATACAAGTGGCGGAGTGCTAGGGGAAGGCGTTCCTCTGCATTGCCGTCACGAATTACAGATTACCTTGTGGATTACAGGTGCCAAAGCGGACGGCGGTAGTTGATCACTACGCCCTACCGTGTTTGGAGGAATCTAAGTTTGGAGGGAGATTATTGTCATGCAACCGGAGTATATGATGTAATATACCCCGAGACCGTTCTTTTTTCACTCATCAGGGATTGGTGAACCCTCAGGAAAGGGAGCTAGGGTCCAAGCACATTATCCTGATTGCATCCATTTTGGGGTCCTAGTTTTCAGTTGGCAAGGGTAGGTTAAGTAGAGATCTACAGTATTCTAGGGAGAAGGAGGACGATATCCACGCTGCCAACTAACGGGGTTCTTTGTGTTCTACAGGGAGAGGGAGGATCAGGAGAGATTCGTTGAAGTGCAGACCTTACGCTGAGTAACTTCAGGTGAACAGTCATTTAATTTAGCGAGACTTTATTGAGAGTAGACTATGATCAAGGTACTAACCTGTGTGTCTTGTTTTTCAGCATCCTTTCCCTGCTGACCCTTCCCTTTCCCTTCCTAAGGTTTTTTTCCCCGGATAGGGGTTTTTTCCCTCGCCGTATCATTCGAACACCCTGTGTCTTTATACACTTCAGGGTGTTCGGAAGGTCCGGAGGTGGAGCTTATTGCTGCGTCTGGATTCCGCAGAACAAAACCTGACACCCTGTGCTTATTGGGAAATTTTTGTAGCTACATGTAAGTGCTGATGCAGAGTCTGAAGTTGTTGAGAAAGACTCTGTTTCCCTCACCTGTGAAATGTACACCATCTCTCCCTGTATATGCCATCCATATTAAAACGCAGATTGTAGTTGTATATGGACCCCATACTATGGTCTCTGAGATAAGCAGAAACAGCTTTATTGGCATTTTGTCTAGCTTTCTCAATCTGAGGACAAAATTGATTGGACCACTTCCATTTCTGTCTTTGGCATATGTTAGAGTAGACAAAGGCAGTTTGGGGGAAAAGCAACATCAATTCTGCAAAGGTGTCCTTCATTAGCATTTCCAGACCTACCCCAATCAATGTGCCTAGGTCATTGCCACCACAGTGCACAATCATGACGTGAGGGGGTTGGAAGTGCATAAAGGATTTAACCAATGGCATCAATTGGTGCCACTTCAATCCTCTCTGTCCAATCCATTTAATATCTACATTTTGTAAAGCTAGGTCTTTGTCAATACCTCTGCTTTCAGCATACCTTTTGCACCAGAAAACATAGCTGTGCTCAACAATCCACACTGAAAGCATCTTGAAGGGATCTCTGTAGGTAATCAGAAGATGTCTGTACCTGAGGTAGGCAGGTGGTAGAATGAAATCTATCTAAAATGGTGGACAAGATGCAGTTTTTAAGAAAGTAGAGATTTGATTGGCTGTTTAAGAACACACTACATTCTAATATAGGGTGCATTTTACTTTGTTTAGAAAGCATGTTTCTTATTGGTTATTTTGAAATGATTGAAAGGTATGGTTGCAAAGCCAACCCCACCTGCTGTTGTCATTTGCAACATTGTGTGGTGAACTTGTGACCTGGCAGCTAAGTTGAATGCTGCATGACCTGTTGCTATGAAAACTGATTTTAAGGACATGGGGTGAAGATGTATTATTCTCTGTGACCAATGGAAAATCGTTTTTCAATTTGAAAAACACTGGGAAGCACTGTCATTTGTGGGTTATGTGTATATGTATGGCCATTACTGGTTTTACATTGGAGAGTTTGCTGATCTACATTCTCTGTGACTACAAAAAAATCCTGACTAAGTATGTGAGATTTTTCATTCAACAGATTTATTTAAAAGGCGAGTTATATTTTAAAGAGATTTATGTAATATAAATTTTACATTTTTATGAAACTTTGCTGGTTAAATTAATTTATTAAATCTACAGATATATATTGGGGTAATTTTATTGTACTTAAAGTTTGTTTAAAAATAGTATGTGCACTAATATATATATTATTAAGTGTCTTGAAAGGTATAGTTGAATGATGCTTCTTATTTATTAATAATTGGTTTAATATGGATAAAGAATGTGTATTATCATTTTTTTTATATCAGGTGCAGTTTATTAGGTATGTATATTTCTTCTCAGTAAAAATGGTACAGTTTAATAAAATGGCAAAGGTATAGATAGTTTGGTAAAACGATGTAAAACTGTGCTGTTTGCAAGATGATCATATAAGGTATTAATGATTAGAATTCTGTTATTAGTTTGTACATTTTGAGTGGTTTTAGAAATCCTCATAAAAAAGGTGTTGTTGATTATTCTTCTTAATTAAGTCTGTTGAGAGGTACAGTTTGATGATGTTGCATATTTCTAGATTTAATTTGCAATATGTATTTCAAAAGAAAACCACTATACTTTACTCTTCTGGTATGTAGCAGTTGTCTCCTTAAAGAGAATAGTATGTCATGAGTCATGTATTTGTTTAGATGACATTTATATAGTTGTAGCTATATTTACTGAATTAATGAGAGGTACCTGATAAATTACAGGAGTGCAAAGGTAGTGAATATGTGATTTTATAAGTGCATGAGAAGTGTTGTTGTGGTTTTATAATGTCTAATTTCGTAGTTAGTATGTAGGTAAATGTGCACAATCTATTCCGTCCCATAGCTCCCTGCAGCCTACCGATTTACTCCTGCAAAAAGCCAAGTAGTAGCTATGTAGTTCAGTAATCACAGTGTGAGTATCTGTTCACTCTTGCTATCATCCTGACAGAAGCATATCCTTATCTAATCTCTGTGTCAAAACACAAGCACTTATAAACTCACCCTGCTGTCAACTACCAGCACTCATCTACTCAGTCACTGTGTATGCACTTGTAGAATGACTCAGGCATGAAGAGACATTGTGCTACAGTCAAATGTGCACAATCTATGCAGTTCCCTAACCCCCCTGCTGACTACTGATTCAGTCCTGCAATAATCCAGATAGTACTCATTCAGTGCCCTAATCACACTGTCACTCTCTGTCCACTCTTGAAATCATTCTGAGAGAACCATGTCCTTATCTAATATCTCTGCCAAAACATAAGCACTTATAAACTCACTCTGCTCTCAACTACCAGCACTCTATCTACCCAGTCACTGTATATGCACTGGTACAATGAGTCTGGCATTAAGATATATAGTGTTACAGTCAAATGTGCACAAGCTATGCAGTCCCCTAACCCCCTGCGGACTACTGATTCAGTCCTGCAATACTCCAGATAGTACTCATGCAGTGCCTTAATCACACTGTCACTCTGTCCACTCTTGAAATCATTCTGAGAGAACCATGTCCTTATCTAATCTCTCTGATAAAACATAAGCACTTATAAACACACTCTGCTCTCAACTACCAGCACTCTATCTACGCAGTCACTGTGTATGCACTTGTTGAATGAGTCTGGCATTAAGAGATATAGTGCTACAGTCAAATGTGCACAATCATTGCAGTCCCCTAACTCCCTGCTGACTACTGATTCAGTCCTGCAATACTCCAGATAGTACTCATGCAGTGCCCCAATCACACTGACACTCTCTGTCCACTCTTGAAATCATCCTGACAGAACCATGTCCTTATCTAATCTCTTTGCCAAAACACATGCACTCTTAAACTGATCCTGCTTTCAACTAGCAGCACTCTATCTACCCAGTCACTGTGTAAGCACTTGTAGAATAACTCTGGCATTAAGAGATACAGTGCTACAGTCAAATGTGTACAATCTATGCAGGCCCATAACCATCTGCAGACTACTAATTTAGTCATGCAACACTCCAGATAGTACTCATGCACTGTCTCAATCACACTGTCACTCTTTGTCCACTCTTGCAATCATCCAGAACCATATCCTTATCTAATCTCTGTGCCAAAACACAAGCACTTATAAACTCACCCTGCTTTCAAATACCAGCACTCTATCTACCTAGTCACTGTGTATGCACTTGTAGAATGACTTAGGCATTAAGAGATATAGTGCTACAGACAAATGTGCACAATCTATGCAGGCCCATAACTCCCTGTAGACTGCTGATTCAGTCCTGCAATACTCCAGATAGTAGTCATGTAGTGCTTCAATCACACTGCACTCTCTGTCCACTCTTGAAATCATTCTGAGAGAACCATGTCCTTAGCTAATCTCTCTGTCAAAAGGACAAGCACTTATAACCTCACCATGCTCTCAAATACCAAAACTCTATCTACCCAGTTACAGTCTATGCACTTGTAGAATGACTCGAGCATTAAGAAATACATTGCCACAGTCAAATGTGCAGAATCTATGCGGGCCCTTAACCCCTTGTACACTACTGATTCACTCATGTAATAATCTAGGTAGTACTCATGCAGTGCCCCAATCACACTGTCACTCTCTGTCCACTCTTGTAATCATGTTGACAGAACCATGTCCTTATCGAATCTCTGTGCTGAAACACAAGCACTCTTAAACTGATCCTGCTTTCAACTAGCAGCACTCTATCTACCCAGTCACTGTGTAAGCACTTGTAGAATAACTCTGGCATTAAGAGATACAGTGCTACAGTCAAATGTGTACAATCTATGCAGGCCCATAACCCTCTGCAGACTACTAATTTAGTCATGCAACACTCCAGATAGTACTCATGCAGTGTCTCAATCACACTGTCACTCTTTGTCCACTCTTGCAATCATCCAGAACCATATCCTTATCTAATCTCTGTGCCAAAACACAAGCACTTATAAACTCACCCTGCTTTCAAATACCAGCACTCTATCTACCTAGTCACTGTGTATGCACTTGTAGAATGACTTAGGCATTAAGAGATATAGTGCTACAGACAAATGTGCACAATCTATGCAGGCCCATAACTCCCTGTAGACTGCTGATTCAGTCCTGCAATACTCCAGATAGTAGTCATGAAGTGCTTCAATCACACTGCACTCTCTGTCCACTCTTGAAATCATCCTGACAGAACAATGTCCTTAGCTAATCTCTCTGTCAAAACACAAGCACTTATAACCTCACCATGCTCTCAAATACCAGCACTCTATCTACCCAGTTACTGTCTATGCACTTGTAGAATGACTCGGGCATTAAGAAATACATTGCCACAGTCAAATGTGCAGAATCTATGCGGGCCCTTAACCCCTTGTACACTACTGATTCACTCATGTAATAATCTAGGTAGTACTCATGCAGTGCCCCAATCACACTGTCACTCTCTGTCCACTCTTGTAATCATGTTGACAGAACCATGTCCTTATCGAATCTCTGTGCTGAAACACAAGCACTTCTAGACTCATCCCACTCTCAAGTACCACTGTATCTAGCTAGTCAAAGTCCATGCTCTTGTAGAATCATTGAGTCAGGCATTAAGAGATATAGTGCTACAGTCAAATGTGCACAATCTATGCAGGCCCCTAACCCACTGTAGACTACGGATTCAGCCCTGCTATAATCTTGATAGTACTCATGAAATGCCCCAATCACACTGTCACTCTCTGTCCACTCTTGCAATCATCCTCACAAAACCATGTCCTTATCTAATCTGTCTGCCAAAAGAGAAGCACTTATAATCTCACCCTGCTCTCAAATAGCAGCACTCTATCCACCCAGTCAATGTGTATGCACTTGTAGAATGACTCTGGCATTAAGAGACACAGTGCTGCAGTCAAATGTGCACAATATATGCAGGTGAAATTGAACACAGATGGCTGCCAGCTGCTTTTGTCTTTTCATTAGGCCTGGGCGGAATTTCAATAACCCCGTAGTAATCAGAGTAATTTCGGTTATTCTGCATTACTCGTTGACACAGAATTACTGATAAAAATATGAATATGCCTGTTTGCACAATTAAGAGCAATTCAAGGGAAAGATCTAACTGCAAAAGCACATTTAGTGAGCATTAGCTGTTGATTGTGCTCACTATTCGTGTTCTGTTGCATTTTGCACTATTACGTAGCGCAAAATGCCTCCACGCATCCAAAATGGCACAAAATGCAGAATTACTCTTCATGCGCTAAATGCATAATTACTCCTCTCGGGTAATACTGTGTGATCTTGCAGAATTTTGGGATAATTCTGTGTTAGCATGCTACACAGAATTACACAAGTTACGTCCACCCCTACTTTGCATGAGACTCGAATAGAAACCCTGACCAAATTTAAAAGCTGCCTTCGAGGAGTAGCTGAATAGATAAATAATAACTGTCTCATACTAAACTCAGATAAAACTGAAATTCTCTTTTTTGGAGCTAAATGCTGCCCCCCCCGCCCTCAGTCCAAAAGTAGGTGGCCAGCAGATTTGGACCCCATCACCCTGTACTGCTAGTACCTTAGGATTCAAATTCAACACCAACCTTCCTTTTGCGCCCCAAATTCAGACTGTTTCCCCTATCTACTTTGCAAAACTCAAATCACTAAAAACATTCTGCATTTAGTATCAGATCACATACTATGGTCACCTCCAGGTTGGACTATACTAACGTTCTAACATTTTATACATGGGCCTCTCTGCAGGGAAACAACGTTTACAACGCTGTCCTTACATCGTAGTACTATTACAACGTGGTCGTTACAACGATCGCGTTGTTAGTACGTGATGCATTTACATCGCAAGTCATTACAACGACTTGCTGTAGGGGGCACTGAGGTATTGGAAATTAATTTCAACACCTTCCCTACTGTTCCGAAAACTGGAGTAGGAATAGTAAATAATACTATTCCTAAGTCCAGCGCACCTCCTACTGCAAGTCCTCGTAATGACTTGCGATGTAAATGCATCGCGTACTAACAACGCGGTCGTTGTAAAGACCGCGTTGTAAAAGCACGCAATGTAATGCATCGTGTTGTGATGTGCTTTATTCCCTGCATATCCCCTTTAACCAATCAATTAATCGTCAATTGAAACTACTGCGTTGGCTACCAGCTGCTTAGTATATAGGGCTGTTTCCACAAGGAACGCTTTCCCATAGGATAAAGGGTAGTCCTCATTGTCAATCTAGATCATCTAGCAATCTTCTTTTGCTGCAAATCCCCAAAGTGAGCAGCACTAGAAGTGGAGGCAGGTCTTTCACATTTTTAGCAGCCAAATTATGAAATGTTCTCCCCATTGCTCTTAGGAAAACTCCATCTGAATCCATCTTTAAAAGGAAGTTAAAAACCTTCTCAACTAATTCAGTCTGTATCATTGTTTCTTTTTCCTGGGTGCCTTTCTCTGTGTCGCTTTCCCCTTAGTGCCAGGACGCCTCTTCGGAGGCAGCTGCCCGCTTTACAAATGGTTTTATTATCATTCTTATTATTAACCCCTTCTGTGCCACGCCCTTTCCCCCTCCTGTGCCGGGCGTTTTATTAGTGGGTGGGGTTCATGACGAGATAGTCTCGTCATGGGCACAGCGCGACCGTGCTCCATGACGAGACTATCTCGTCATGGGCACTGAAGAGGTTAAGGGCACGCGAGACACAAAAACAGCAGTGCTGGATTTGTCATCTATACTTCCATCTTGCCCTGTGTGGAGTTTTTTGGCCTCCAACTCCTGTGCTGAATGGATCTGTAAGTAGTTTGTTACAAGTATGTGATATAAATTGAGTGGCCCATATGTTCGTTTTAATGTACTGAGCTCCTCACACTGAGTCTTTTTCTTTTGTGGAGGATGTCAATTCAGCTCCCTGCAATGCCCTTGAGGTGAATGCCAGAAGTTTCCCCTTCCCATTCCTTCTCTTTTGCAGCAAGTCCACACCCAGTCAATTGCAACTAGCATTCATTCGTAATTCTTTGTGTTCAAAGGTTTCTGAGGCTGAGGTTTCACATTCTTTTTTACACATTCAAACACTGATTCGCATTCCTTTCATCACACACATTTTTAATTTTTTTGCAGGTTGGAATAGGTATTGCCTTACTTGCAAAATGTGGCACAAATACAGCATAAGACTTCACCAACCCAATAGGACCAAAGTTAGCCTTTAGTAGCTGGTGATGGAGCCATCTCAATTTCCCCCAATTATTTAATGTTTGCGTTCTCACTAACAAGCTTGTTCGGCAGTGCTGGAAATTCAGCTTGCCTAGTCACCTCTATCCGGAGGTGCAATTCATACTCTTATGGGTTCCGGGTCCGGTGCACGCAGGCAGAGAGATGCAATGAGACGTGGAGATGACCGAAGGAGAGACGCGGTAGCCAGCAGCCAGGAGGCTATAGGCAGTGTTGAGGCTGCACCGGGCATTTTCCCTGTGGGCTGCCAGAATGGGGGCCGGTTTTGGACCCCTGGGTGTCCGTTTTTGTTACTGGGGCCGGCAATATGGGCCCTTGTAACAAAATTGGCCAAGACTAGCCCTTGCAAACAGCTCAGCCGCACCCCTTCAGCCCCCCCAGGGGGACCACCTGAGCAGTTTGCCAGGGCTGGTTTCGGTTCCCAGTCCGGCACTGATCAGGAGCAAGTTTGCGCCCATCCCTGTCTGCGCCCACCCCCTGCTCATCCACCTCAGTGGACCACCTGCCTGACTGATTTTGCTCGTATTCAGTCCCAGCTCCCTGCCCTCTGTCTGACAACAGGAGTGTGGACGTCTTTACGGCTGCAAGCGGCGGCATGGTTCTAGAGTTGCGGCCTGCTGTCGGCAGGTGTGTAGGTGGCTGGCATTAGGCGGGGGCGGCTTGTGCCCAGGGCCGGACTGGCCGTAGTGGGCACCGGGCAATCCCCCATTTTTGCCGCATAGCTGCAAAATCAGCCCTGTAACAAAATCGGCCGAAAACCGGCCCTGGCAAAGAGCTCGGTGGCACCCCCAAGGCCCGGGGGGGGATGGGGTGAGCACTTTGCCAGGGCCGGTTTTAGTTCCCAGTCTGGCACTGCTTGTGCCTCGCCAAAGCTGAGCCTTGCATGTGCCTGCCTTGCACACAAGTGCACTACACAGCGTAGCCCTCACAGCAACGCAACCATCCTGCCCGATTTAATCCACCCACACAGAGCCTACCCACTTCTGCCAGAGCTCAACTTCCCTCCTTGGACCTGCTAAGAAACGCTGGGGCAAGGAGAAAGATAAATTGATGGACCATAAATCCACAATGCACTTAACTACATCAAAATCCACTTGCAATAGTGGGGCCAGATCAGCAACCCTCATTCAACACTTCAAGTCAAACAGACCCAGGGTAGCAAAAGTTTCAGGCGTCCTAAAATCTCCAATTGACCCAATATCATTGGTTTGAGGCAACACTCCGACTAGGATTCACACATCACCGTCACCCTTGATTCAGATGGTGGCTAACTACTCAAATTTACTTCCAGTCAAACTGCTAGTGAACGCGATAGAACAAGACCAAATACCATCAGAGCAGCAAACATGCCCCTCCATAGTTAAAGCCTTCTGAGAAAAAACACCCAGCCACTGGGGTGATTCCTCCCCATTCCACTAGTCACTGCATGGATAACGTCCTACTCGAAGGGTCACCAGAGGTCCCCATAGTGTGGCAAGATCTCTTAATGAGCCCCTTCAATGAGATCCACAACGGTGCCATGGAGCAGCATAACATTACAGCCAACTCTGGATCCAAACATGACTACAGTGTTCTGCTCTCCCCTATTAGGCTCCCGCAGGGCAATCCCACCACCAGGTCTGAAAATAGCACACAGGGCAAGGCCATCAAAAAGGGACAAACAGAGCAAAACATAGGATCTCCCTCTCCTCAATCTAGTGGCACAGAGGCATCAATATCAGATTACAACTCCACCAAGGAAAGCAACATATCTGTTCCTGCTCCACTGTGAGCACCCTTGCTGAACACAATGGAGGTGATCTCCTCTGCCTTATCATTCCATTCGGAAAAACTCGAAATCCAAGTCGAACTATTGAATGCCTTAGCCACTTATGTATTAGGTATCGACCAAAAACTGCAGGCCCTAAATAGCCTGATCAGGTGAGTGCAAGAAGATCCAGCCAGGCTTGTCACTCATGCCAATGCACCACAAACCTGGAGCGCTTAAAAACATACCAACCATTCTCTCTGATATTTTACCAGAAGTCATAACACCTAGTCCCCCAATAATGATTAACACAGTACAAACAGCCTGCCTCCCTTCTTCAGCTACCCGCCCCTCCCCAATCATCAGGTAAAACGGGTCTGGGATGATCAACTGTCATCAAGTCTGCAGGATGATCCCCAGCAGGCACCCTTAACCAAGATCCGGTGCAAGGACTCCAAGGACATCCGAGAAGACGTAAAGTTGTCCCCCAATGAAACACAAATAACAGAAACATCAATCAACCAGCTTTCCAAGGGGCCCACTTTACTTTTTCACCACTCCAGCACGGTGCAGAACATATCTCATCAACATCCAAGATCCTCCCTGACCAAAAGAGAGCACAAACACCTCAGGAAAGTCAGGAACCACAAGCAGAAAAGAATAGTAGAATAAAGCCCCCCTCACCTCAGCCACACCAATTAGGGCCCTGTCAATCAACAGACCCCAAAGGAAACCCAACGACAACAGGGGCAGTTCCCCCTTACCCACTATTCCTACAAAAAGAAGGGACTCACAAACATACTCAGCTGGTAGGGCCCAATTACTTCGATCAGGTAACGACGGGCCCCACAAATCAATATAAAGACACGCATACAACCCCTTCTTCAGTGATGCCAGGTAAAGCACCCTCCACCTTCAAACGCACTAAAACATCACATCCTCTGGAAACATTCCTGGCAGCCGCAATCAGAGAACAATATTCCACCACAAACCTTGCAGTTATCACTCGCGATCGGTCAAGGCAAGTATTTCCACTCTTTGCAAGATCACAAGGTCTCCCTCACAACACCTCCCTAACAGGAGAGCACTGCCCTAGTAATCTAGCAATTGCACCCACTCAGGCAACCGACACATGGTTACACTACCCCAGTTCAATTGAACCTTCTGTCATCGTCAAGGCATACTGCAGTGTCAAACCCGTTTTCTCCACGAGAAGAAGCCCCTGCACGGCTATATGGCCAGATGGCCTCAACCCAACCAAATCATCATCATCAAGGTACACTATCGTGTCAGATTCGTTTCCATCATGACAAGAACACCCAGTATGGCTATCCACACACTCAGGCTGTGGGGTTCCTCCACAATGAATATAACACTGACAAGGACTCAGAAAAGCTT
This sequence comes from Triturus cristatus, assembly GCF_964204655.1. Classification (NCBI taxonomy): domain Eukaryota; kingdom Metazoa; phylum Chordata; class Amphibia; order Caudata; family Salamandridae; genus Triturus; species Triturus cristatus. The sequence goes on along the minus strand of NC_140583.1, from coordinate 626,087,381 downwards.
GAACTGATCCCACGGTATAAGACGAGAGGACGACATGATGTCCTAAATAGTAATTGTAGGAGCACCATTTTAAAAATGGCAACACTCTAGATAATCTTAAACACCTACAAACAAATCAAATAGAAGGAGTAAAAATCAAGCCTAATCCATCCATCCCAGGCAGTGAAATAACGGTAGTTACCTGGGCCAACCCAACGACAGCCACTGCAGTATGGCAAAAAAGGGAGAGCTTCTCCACATGGGGCATGGAAATAAAAAGGCCAGATTTAGTGTTTTATTGGAGCCCCCTTCTCCCTCTGCTAAGACCATCGCTAAAGAAAGCCACACCTGCCAGTGGGGTAGTGTGGGGAGCCATAGGTCCAGCAGATCAATCAATTCACACACAGAGGACTTAAGCATCCGGCAAACCACCTCCCCAGGGGGCACCCATCTACATGAGGCATATCTCCCTGCAAACACAGCAGGGCCCCATTCCAGGAGGCATGAGGGAGGTACTGATAGAGCAGAGGTGTTTCCTCTCATCTATTTATGACAATTTTACACAGAAATTGTTTGTGACACTATTTTACATGAAAATGACAAAAATGTGCATTAGACTTCATGTTTCAAAAAACTACACAAAATGAAGTTCTGGTTTAGATACTGCATCATAAAAGCATGCAGAATGTTAGAAGTCATTTTTTTAATAACACAAAACAGTCAATAAGTAGATGTGCAGTGTGACATCTTAGGGGCATGTGTTCTTATGATAAAATTAACGTGATAAAAAAATTATAACACAGAACTTTCTATATGAGAATTAAATGCTTCTTGTGTTAGATAATTAATTACAGTATTAGGATGTATTATGTGAGCACTGACAATGATGAGAAAGGAGAAGTAGATGCTACATGAGGTTATCTTAAGATTGCATTTCGTAAAGTCTTTTTTTGATGTCCCTCTAAACCTTGTCTGCTGTAATAACATATAAAGTGCAAAAGAGACTTACTAAATTATATGTGAAGTGATTGTGATGTATTAAAAAAAAATATGAGTACCCTATACTTACATGAATTAATTGCAACTCATAATGGAGTGATATTAAAATGCCTAATTGACTAAATTAATGTACTATTCCATGTAATGCGAGATTCATATTTTAGCACAATTTCATGTTGTATGAGCTGTATTTCATGAAGGCCTTAACTTTGCTTCCTTTCCTAGTATGAACTTATGAACTGAATAGTCTGAAGCCTATGGGAACTTTTCGTAAAGTTACCAATTGTGTTCTAACTCTCAATCACCTTCTTTGACTTTTGTAGCTTACTCTACTAAACTTGCAACCAAAGTGTTACTTCCGAGAGCAAAGGCTTGAGAATGGACAGACGAGGGAAGAGAGCATGAAAATCGCCTACTTTCTAAATGCTACACATGATCCTATGACTAAACTACAGTGGCTCTAATGAAAGAGTGAGTAATGGATTACTTAATTCTTCCAGATCTGTATAATTTTACTTACTACATCATCTCATCCTATTGAGAGTGACCAATGGGACAGAGTGGTCCGACACATTTGATGATGTCAAGGGGTGTAAACTTGGAGTCGATGGAGTATAATTACCTACATTTTGAACTGAGGGGCATCTCCCCTTCACTCATCTTGTGGTACAGAGACTGACAATTGGGACTTCAGAAACAACGGGAACTGTGACAAAATACTGCAATCTGCTGCCGGCTGGAATGTAAGCGTAGTGGAACCTTTTCGGCAGAAAGGGTTCTCGTCAGAGCTCCTGTGGCATTGACGCTGCAGTGCGGGCAGAGACAGACGATTCTGTCCATAAACTGGAACTGGTCATTTGGATATTACTGCATTTTCCTTAAGGGTTGGTATGAGATGCAGAAGATTTCCCTGCAAATCAACTTTCTTTAGGATAAAAACCTCCCTTAGCTGAAGAAGATTTCTTTCATATTTGAATCTCGCAGTGTTTGCAAATGCTTATTAAACCCAATTTCATTTGCCTTAGATTGTATCTTATTCTTTTGGATCCTAAGTAGAAATACAAATTTAGATGAATTACTCTGACTCATTTGTTTATGGCTACGTTCAAGTTGATTTGGTGACTATCTAAACTAGAGGTGGGACCACTTGAGAGATTAATCATAATATTGTATATAAGTAATTATCTTATTCCTGGTCCTCATTTGATAATTGCTCATCCTCTAAATATTCCAGTCCCTTCCAGCACAGAACAAGATCCATCAGGGGATTAAAGAGACCTGATATGAGGGTAAAAGGTAATCTGGGATAAGAGAACATTAAACAATAAATTAGTTCTTGAGGCACAACCCGTTAACGCTATAACAGTTTTTCTGATAGCGTATTGGATGGTTTACTGTGTGGTAATACTGGGATATAAGTGGATGTATGATGAGGTCCCTATAGATTTTCCCAAACTCCAAGTTCAGTGACATTTGACTTAGTGCCAGTTCTGAAGAAAAAGACAAGACAAGTGGTGTGAGTGGTATAATATTGTTGCTTAAGTGTGTTATTAATGAGAATTGGTAGAGTAATGTTTTTAGCTTTCAATGTTGAAAAGGATGTTGTTGTATTGAAGTTGTTATAGAGGTCAAAAAGTGCCCTAAGATCCCAAAATATACACCAAAGGGTGGTCTCAGTGTGGCATACACTGAGTATGTTTGTCTGCTGTTTAAAAGGTGCTATGCATGAGACATCATTGGCAGTACCACCAGAGAAAGGAACTTTATGAGAGTGTGAAAGTTAAAATCGTTGGGATTTTTCTCATGTGCACTGAGATTAATCGTAAAGGTTGTAAGGTGAAGTCGCACTGGTTGAGATTTTGCTTAGGTTGGATGAAATAATTCTGGTTGTATGAAGATCTATAATCTCTTTTAGTGGAGCAGACTGGAATTTAATTTTGTTTAGTGGGTTGTTTAAGATCAGAGTCGAATGAGTTGGATTGTAAAGGAGGGGCCAGTTGCTGCGAGGAGTTGGTTTGACGTCATAGAGTGTTGCAGTGCAATAGGACGACTGATGTGAAACCATGCTGGGATTGGTTGAGAGTGTTGGAGAGAGCCACGCAGTGATTAAGAGCTAGATTAATAATAAGGAAGTGTATTTTCAGGTAAATGTGAAAGAAGGAATTCTCTTGGACCTATGAATCTATAATTAAGTACTCATACACACCAACCATGCATACTTGTGTTATATGTACAGAGACATAAGTAGGGACATCTCATTTCCACATACGAGACGAAAGGTAGACGACCCAGCGACACGCCGTTATCTGTGTTCACCGCATTTTAACGTGTGAAACCCGTGGCCCTATTTTGGGAAATACTCAGCGGATATCACTAATGTAACATCGTTTTAAACTGCCTTTGGATATTTGATCAGCAAATCCGTATGCATTTTTCAAAATAACGAAGGCCCAAAACTATTGATATGGTGTAGACACAGTTGGATCTAGATAGACCATGTGCAATTTTTAAACTATTAGTGACAGGACCGGTGATGTAATCAGCATCCCGCCCTCTTACACGATTAGCAGTGTATCAAAAAATTCTTAACATTTGTTGCTAGAGAGACAAGTATTCTTTAAGTCCTGATGAAGGTGGTACTGCAATAATATTTCACCACTGAAACGCGTTGACGCCTATCTCTGTATTGGGTTATATCCAGGAACAACCTCATGTCTAAATACAAACATGAATGAATAGACTGATGGTGTTTATGTATTTGATTCCTGTTGGCAATAACCTTCCTTTGATGAATTTAAGTGTTTCACATATAAGTTTGTGTCTCTCATAATGATTTTTTAATTTTTCTTTTCTGTATAGTTTTTTTGTAATTTATTTATTGTTAATCATTATTAATTTTGTAAAGCAATTTTAATGTTATTTTCAAATAAATCTTGACTGTAGTATATATTGGATTTTTTTTTATCTTTGTGTACTATGTAGTTGCCTTTTTGGGTTTAAATTTATGTCCCTACGTATGTCTCTGTACATATAACACAAGTATGCATGGTTGGTGTGTATGAATACTTAATTATAGATACATAGGTCCAAGAGAATTCCTTCTATCACATTTACCAATGGTACCCTGTCTCTTGGTTAGTGGGGTCACTCCCTGTTTTATTGTTAGTGTATTTTCAGGACATACGAGTGAAATAATTTGTAAGGATATAAAAAAATGTATTCAGAATCATGAACATTTTAAAGAGCATAAAAACATTGATACATGGAGATGTGCCTGTACCTACTAGAGATGGAGTACCAATGGCACCCAAAGGCATGCCAGCTTTATATATGACTTTGGAGAAAGGATATCATACATGTACATGGTTAGAGAATTGGCCGAAGTGTGCTGATAAAGATGGACCTTTAGCTTTCCCCTCACTCTTCATGTACGAATTCTTGAAAATTTAAGGAGGCAGATGAATGATATTAAACCACCACTAAGTCCTATGCAATTCGAAGTTCTTGGAGAATAGGAAATTGTGGCCCATCAGAAAGAGAACGAGGCAGACAGGGAAGATATAGGAACACTTTAAATAAGTATGTAGAGGCTAAGTGGGATGCTGAACAGAAATTGTGGAGAAGGGATATTGCAGAGGGAGCGCAAATGTATCCTGTATTAGTCACAGAAAAGAATGAGGGAGAAAAATGCAAAGAAAAGAAAAAACATCTTGAAAACTCTCAAGTTTTTATTTTAACTGATGAGAGTGGTGATGAGATCGATGATGAGTTTCTGATCAAATTATTGATTAATCGACCTCCACCATATAATGAAGAACAGTCACAGACAGGGTCAAATCAATTCATGGGAAATCAACCAGATGTAACTGCATGACTGTGGCACATGGAGAAACAATATGCTTTGGCTCGTTTTAACACAGCTTTATTGACTTTTCATTAGGGAGTCAGTATGTGTCTTTTCCGGTACTCTTTTCTGCAGTGCTTTACACGGGCGCCAAATTCTATGTTTACAAAAATATCTGGCCTTCCCTTCTCGCTTTGCAGGAGCTCTAAACCCCTCCCTGCTGCACAGGGGTACAGTCCATCTCTCCGGAGCCCCTCTGAAAGATACTACGGAAATGGGCACGTACTTCAGACAGCCACGCTCCTCCTGGAGCGCGGCGGGTCAATCTGTGGTGCCGGCTGGAGTCCGGCTCCCTCTCTCTCGAATCTCGGGGAAGAGGCTTCCGCTGGTCGGGTTTCGGTTCAGGACGCGACAAGGCTCTCTATTCTTCCGTCTCCTTTGGGGCTTCTCACCACGTTGGGCATGGAGTCCTTCCTCGCTCTCCATACAATTCCGCCTTTGTCACAGGGAACGCTGCCTAACAAGAGAGCTTCGGTGTTCTCCTCATCGGCAATTGCTTCTCGTGACGAAGTCACGTGAGGGTTCTTGGAACCAAGGTAGTCCCTGTAGTGAAAGGCGCCATCCCGATCCCTCCAATCTGGATCCTGTGAAGATGAAAGATAGAGGAGAAGAGAGACGTAAGGGGGTAATATGTCCCCACCTTCTCCCTCTATCGCGGCGTCTTCAGGTACGTCGTGACAATTACCAAATATTTTAAATTCAATAAATCCTTTCCTGACTGAAGAGCAAATGCCCAGAGGAGTAGGGTTTAATAACCCCATAATAACGTTGCTCCAGATGCTCTTTCAGTTCCAGTAACCATAGAACCTGTGTTTCCTTTGTATCGATCCAGTATGGAGGACAGCAAATACATGCTTTGACTGTTCCCACTGGATTGGGGGAGCAAATACTGTTTCACAGGAACTGAGTAGAAATCAAATCAATTCCAATTTGCCATTTTCGAATGTAGATATCTCACAACATGGGAATGAATCATGGGTTGGTGCAGGGACCATTCAAACTACTGTATCGCATTATTAAGTGAGACCAACCCCATTATCTAGTACTGCAGAAAGGCTTACGGAGACATTTTGAAGAAGTCCATTTTCTTTTGGACGAAACGCATTGGCTGGCTTTAACAGTATTGTCAAGAAGCATCAATAAAAGAGGAATATCTTTTGGATTTACGAAACTTCTCGTGGCTAATCGCTATTTTCCAAGATTATCATAAATATTTTGAAGGTGGTGCAGTTGTGAAAACATGGGGGTAAATAACAGCTTTACAAGATGAGGTGCCAGAAACCAAAAGACAGGGATGGATGAAAGCAGGTTGCACACAAAGGCAGGAAGCTGAAGTGGGGGTATACACAGATGGAAGACCAGTTTTACCTGATAGTTTGTTGTCACCAATGGCAAGTAAATACAACAGTCCCGCACATGTTGGAAGAGATGCTATGATGCAGCTTTTTCAACAGCCATGGTTTAATCCCCTATTCTGAGCTGTTGCAGAGGTGTTGTATCAGAAGTGTGTAATATGTCAACAACAGAAACTAGGAAAGAAAACACAAGTTACAAAGAGTCATGTTGGAAAATCTGGAGTACCCTTTAACAGGATGCAGCTTGATTTTATCAAGATGCCCCCTTACAATGGACTGAAATATGTTTTAGTGATTGTGTGTCTGTTCTCTCGTTGGTTGGAAGCCTAGCCAACCAAGGGTAATGGCAGTTTAACTGTAGCTAAACTACTCCTTAGAGAGCTTATAACATGGTTTGGATTTCTGGCCTCTTTAGAATCAGATAGAGGGACTCATTTTAACAATGAGGTGATGTGAATGCTTTGTGCAGCATTACAAATTGAGCAAAAGTTACACTTTGCATACTGACCAGCGAAGTCTGGAGTGGTCGAGCATGTTAATGGAACACTAAAGTCCCTACTGGCAAGGGTGTGTGCGTCCACGTCTCTGAAATGGCCTAGTGCTTTGCTGTTGGTTTTAATGAATTTGAGAAAGGTTCACAGACAGTAGAACTAGACTGTCTCCACACAAAATCATAATGGGGAGGGCTATGAGCAGGCCTACAGTCCCAACCAATCAGCTAGTGAATATAACTGATGATTTGGTTCTCGATTACAGTAAAGGATTGGCTGATGTGGTCCATTCTGTGTCTCAGCAGGTTGGGGAAGCTGCCACCTCACCTCAACAGGAGCAGTGCTATGACCTTTGTCCCGGTGACTGGGTCCTGGTGAAGAAACAGGTGTGCAAATTGTGTTTGGAGCCTCGTTGGTGTGGGTCATATCAAGTGATTCTTGTTACCACAACTGCTGTCAAATGTGGTGGTCTGCCTAATTGGGTACATGCCACCCACACTCGCCGAGTACTACGTCCCTTTAAAAATGCAGTACCTGTAGTGGGTGTGCCGGTGGTTACAGTGACTATTTATGAAAAACAATTGGTCCTTCAACCATGTATAAGTAAGAGAACAATGAATATAGACCAGAATCAGTACTATATTAGGTAGAGATGTCCATCCGGACATGTAGATTTAATATTTTAAACCATGGTCATTCAAAATCAAAGAGAGCGTAATAGAGTGGGACACAGTCCTGTATCCTTCAACAAACAACAATTAGGGACAACCACATAAATGTAGACATTTCTCAGGCAAAACAAACAAGCATAACGCCAATGCAGATAATAGAGGCGAGCTTTTTAGGAACTAAACAGAAATGCACTGGCTTTGACACATGAGTTTAATGTGCATGCTGTTTAAAAGAGTCGACGACGTTTCGATCTATAACAAGATATATAGATCATCATCAGGACGAGAGTTATAACAAGCCTGAAACACACACTGCCTAACTGTTCCAAATTGCAAGGTATGATTAAATTGTGTGGATGCAAGGCGGCACCGATGGAGCATGTAATCCAAGCGAAGGCGAAGGCGTCCGCGGAAGTTCAGGGAGCTTGTCGATAACAAGTGAGCCTGGTTTGCGAGTGCGGGGAGAAGGGGATCCGAGGTTGAGGATAAGGTAGCGTTGGCTAACTATTCCGATTTGCAAGGTAAGAATCCAAAGCGTGGATGAAGGGCGGCGCCGATGGAGCAGGAATTCCACGTGAAGGCAACCGCGGAAGTCCAGGTCGCTTGCCGATCACAAGTGAACCGTTGATCTGAATCGAGTTGAGCAGGATCGCTTGTCAGTTACAGTCAGACGTCTAACTTGGGTCAGTCACAGAGTATAGGGTTGCCAGCTACTACTGGGTCTTGAAGCACTGGTCCAAATGTCCGGGTGATTGTTTGCGCTTTACAAATGTGGATTATTATTATTATTATTATTATTATAATTAAATGAGGGTCGAGAGAGTCAGTCACTGTCAGGAACGAGGGTCATGGAGAGAGGGAACTGACTAGGCGAAGTATTGATGCAGCTGTTGTGAACAGTACAAGCGAGAAGCGAGTGATAAGTGGAGACCATTGGCCCCGAAGAACTGACAGATTGAAGCACATTTTGGCAGAAGGAAAAGTACCCCCAACTGTAATCGAAGTCTCAACTCAATCTGAACAAAGTGATATGGATGATGACGGACCAACAGTGAGAAAATTGAAAAGAGCTAAAGTACCAAATGGAAGATATGCTGCACCTGAATTGCCTTATTTAGCAGCAGCTAATAACTGGGAGATAGCATATAAAGCTTTTGGCTTCAAGGATCAAAATTCACAAACACCATCTTGAGAAACTGTTGCAATAAGGGACATTTTTCAAAGCAGAAAATCAAAAGAAATGGTCTATGAGTAATTGAAGAGACAAATATACACTGCATTATGCCAAAACGTGTAGCCTGTGAACTGTAAAAGTGAGAATAGACAAAGAAGACCTCACATAAGAGCTCAACAAAAATATTTGCTGCAAAATCCTACGTTATAACGTATTCTCGAAATTTTACCGAAAATATGAGAAATAAAATAAGGCAGTCAGAGCCATAGGTGGTCTCTCCATATACATTGAAACCCACCTTTAGTGATCCCAAGAATACATTAACCTGGGTCTAACTTGGGCACAAAGTGTCAAACTTTTAGCCCCTTCAACATTATGCAACGATTTCTGTCTCCTAATTTGCAACATTTATATCCACCCAAATCAGAAGAACAAAGCCGGAAAAATAGTAGTTACATTACTGTTACAGCAGGAGTGACTCCAAATCCGATATCCCCACAACACAGGCCATGGGAGTTATTAAAGGTTCACACCTGGATGTCAGAGACAGTGATATGTGTATCAAAAGGCTACCCCAGGGCCTCAGACCTACACTTTGTGACTCTCTTATAAGCCCCATCTTTTTCCTGAGATGGGCTCTTGCCTCTTCCCAGTGACCTCTCTCTGAATCAAAGAGTACCCTTTGAAGTGAAATGAAGAGCCTGGCTCTCCCTTCCTCCCGTGTGTCCCACCCAGCGAACAGGACCGCAGCAACCTACACATCTGTGTGGTAGAATTCCTCTATATACTGCCCCTGTGTTTTCTCCAGTCAGCCCTGGGTCTCCCAAAATGGAACCCAGAGTCTACCATGTTTTGTACCATTAACAGGCACACATAATACTAGCACATGCATATAGCATACACGCACTCTACAGTACTATATCCGTTGTGTATTGTACCATTCACAGGCACGCATACACCTCATATAATGTACACGCAGTGCACTGCACTATACCTGTCTTGTACCACTCACAGGCACACATACACCCAGCATGTGTACCACAGACACACTGAGTAGCACTACACACCAACCCAATGTAGGCCACAGGTGAGTTAAGCACACAGCAGTGGAACTTTGAATGAGTGAGCCTGTGGCCTCACTCCATTGACACAGGTAAAAAAAAAGATCTATTCTGTTTTACTGATCACTACCCAGTATGCTGCCACCACTGCACTCCCGCTGCTTAACTCCTGGTAAATGCAGCAACATTCCAGATCTATGAGGGTAGCACTTTTGGCACTCCTACTGGTCCAAAAAGACCACAATCCGTAGAGGAGCCTATGTTATGGCACACATGCATGATCTGTGTTCTCCCATGGCCACAAAAATCAGCATTAGGGATCCAGAAATGATTACATTCAGGGCACTCAAGGCAGGGTGCATGCCCTAAATTACCATACAATAGAGTTTTCCGCCCCAACATGCGGATTTTAAATGTGCCGATGTTTTAAGTTTGGAATAATGAAGGAACAATCAAAGATGATTGTAAAAAGAAACAGTGCTCTGGGAAGCCAGCAGGGGGCGCTGGGGTCCCTTTCATCACTCAGGCCTTGCTGCTGCAGCAGCCTCGCCACCCGTTCTGGGGGCTTCGTCCACAACAGCAGCTAGGTCCGCGTTCGGCCTGCGAGTGGGGCGGCCCCCACCCATCTGAGCCTAGACTGCTCCGGGGGACTTCACACACAAGATGGCCCCCGAGAAGAGGCAGCTCCCGCCAGCGCCGGACACCCTTGACCTGTGACACCCTGGAGGTTCCTGGGGGGCTCCTATGGAGGGCCCTTGGCTCCTGTGCTTTTGCCTTATCTGCGCTTGCTGCCTCCTGACAGGTAAGTGTTCACCGCCCTGCTTTCCAGCTCATGGGAGGTGTTTTCTTCAGGGGAAGAGAACCCCCCACCCTCACCTCACTATGTGTTGGGTAGAGAGGGTACATTCAACGCACACGGCACACGCTGCCTCGAACGCATCTGCAGTGGTGTTTTTTTTTCTTTGTCTTCATCTTGTAAATAAAACGGGATACTGGTATTTAAACGCGATACCGTGAGAAAGAGATTCCAGACACCACCACATGTAAAAACATGCTGCATAATTTTAAAAAGCTTTCCTGTGTATGGATGCGGTTTAATGGTAGTTGTGAAACTTGAGATAAAGCACCCAAGGGTTTATTGGGGGAGGTAGTGGTCCATCTCGTGGGGATTCTCCGGAAGGGGTTGTCCCCATTTGGAAGGGGTCAGGGGCTATGAAGAAAAAGTCAACTGTTCATGTGTTTATACAAGGACTGAAATGCGAGTCTACGTTTGTGCACCTTCAAATTCTGGCGTGTGTCTCCTTTGTATGTGTAGAACTTTGTATGCCCGTTTTTAACCCGTGGGCGTGTCTGTGTTGTGTGCACGTCTGTCTCTAGATGCGTCTGTGGGTGTGTTACTTTGCATGCCCGTTAGACGCTCAGCAGATGTTTGTAAAGTGGAGGGGTTTGCTCTGAATTGTGAAATAGTGGCAGAGTCTGTCCCGCCTCATTTTTTTCGGGATGGGTTGGAGGAGGAGTTAATACCGGGAGCATCTCTTCTGAAAAGAGGTGGAACCGTCGGTGCCGATTCTCAGGCATGGGTGGGCCACGGTGGATAAGGGGATTGATTCTGTTTTACGACAGATTGGAGACGGAATCAAATCGGTGCCCATTGGTGAAACACGCTCCTGAGAATGATGCAGCTCGGGTTTTGCGTGGGAGTGGAATACCTCCATATGGTTGAAGGTGTAATGTGTTTGGTGGGCGTGTTTACTAAGTTTTGCATATTCGTTAGTGTCGGTGAAGACCGAACTATTTTATACTTTAGTAATGCATGTTTGCGCGTGCAAATACTGACAAGGAAATGTAAAGACGGTGGTGCTTCTTTGAGGTGCAAGTCAATAGCTGCCGAATGACCCAGGTATATGCCCGAATACCTACTACTGGGTTTTCTTTGTAACCTGTGACTTGTAGTCCCGGTTTTAAAATGGGACTAACAAGACTACGAGTTCCAGAATGCAAAGAAACACATGGACTGGAGCAGCTAGTCAAGCGTCGTCCTTGGAAACGAGACAAGGCAGCGAGTCTACCCGTTTTATTACATGCCACAAGGAGGCTTGAGGAATGTGTGTGTCTATTTATGTAAATAAAGTGCAAGCGGTGCAAAAACATGTGTTTTGTAACCCAACGTGTGTTGGGGAGGCGCAGGGGGCGTTGTCGTGTGAGCTTCGATTGTGTGCTTAAGCGGACGCTTGTGTTCATAGTGTGTTGGTAACTGCATGAAGTTTGTGTGTGACCTGGAGCCCGGGTCGCCTGCTGATTTCGTCATTTGGGTAGTTTCTGATGCGGAGCTACCTGTCAGTTTATAGTTTGGGAAGAACGAGCTCATGCACTGGGTGGTTGGTTTGTTTTCTACTACGTGAGAGAAGAGAATCCGCGTTTTCAACTAAGAATTAATTCTTTGTTTTGGATAATTAAAACCGTAACAAAAAATACTAATAACATTGTAGATAATTGATGTTACATAAATAAAATGATTAAGTCATAATTACCACAATTCAAATATCAAGATGGTCTATAAAATCAGCCATGTACAGTACATTTAAGGAAAAATACAATCAAAGTGCAATATTGCCGTCATGCAACCTTACTCACCTATGCATCGGCCACAATAAAAGGTTAGTTTTGACCAAAAACTACAGCAATGTCCATTTCTATCTCAAAGTGATCCGTGCAGGTTAAAATCAGAATTGTATTCTGAAAGTTTTCTTTGGCATACTGAATCGTTGTGATTTATATTGCAGTCTTTTCGTGTATCGGCTACAATAAAAGTTTAATTTTGACCAATAAAATACAGCAATGTCCATGTAAAATCAATTCAAGCGAAAATGCATCAATACGTGTAATATGCCTTTATTCAACCTTACACATCAATAGTAGATCGGTCACAATAAGAGGTTCGTGTTGACCAATAAAGACAGTAATATCCATGTTCTACCTTTAAAATGATCAATGCATTAAAACAGTATGTGATACTGGAGCAATGTCCTTGTTTTACCTTCGTGATCAGTGCAGATTCAAATCGATATCTTATACTGGAGATTGTCTTTGGCTTACAGGATCATTCCCTTTTATGTTGTACGGCAATTTTATGTTTCAAGAGAAATTTCATCAACTTGCAATTAATTTGAAGGTCCTCCGGATCAAGGCTTTGTATTATTGCCGACCTGCATGTTCGTATGCCCCCAACAATAAAACTCTCTTTCAATAGTAGGACACATGCTTGTTTTAAAGTGGGGCATATACAGATCAGATGCATAAAGTTTTCCTTGTCAGATCCGCATAGCCTACATGCTGTGGGGCCACTATATTTACTGGACGGTTGGTCTGCCAAACATGGTAAAAGGCCAAATCGAATAGCCATGAGCGTTCTCTTTATGTGTACCGAAAATGCCAGGTTTAAGTATGGTCCTGGTTTCATCCTGTCGTAGTTTTTGAGGACCATTCAGGCATGCGTTGTAGCTTTATCGATGTGTAGAGATATTTATGATGTCTAGAAAGAGGGTCCTTTTTCAAGGCTGACCATATGACGTTATTTGGAGGGCTGTCTTACTTCGATCTAATTTTATACCAGGATTTTATTGCTTTGTATCTTTTTCCCAGAACTCGTTTCTCAGCCCTGATGCTTGCAAGCATTTTGTCAAATGTATTGGAAGTTTTCCATATGAGGACGGTCACTTCAGCATGGATTGGCTGGGTCAGGTTAAGTTCATAAGGAAGCCCTTAGATAGTTTATCTTGTTAACCCACGGGACTAAATCCATTGTTGTTTCAACTTTCTTAGCTCCTCAGTATCCTGGAATAATTCCACGCAGTCCCCTTCCATTTCCCATTGGTTTCCACTTTAGCTGCACCCTGACCTCGCTGGCTGGGGCTTCATTCTTTGTGTATGTTGACAACACTCGCAGATGGTCCTTTTCAATACCACCAGTGGTCCATCTGTGTTATTTTCCCACCTGACCCTTGACTGTTGATACACTAACTTAATCAAACTTAACCTACCTAGAATAGAGGGGATTCCCAGGAGACCGCCCCAACCAACTATGGATAAAGGATCTCTGGTTTCATTTAGTGGATAACAGTCCTATGCCAGCCCTTTGTCAACTCCATTTGTGAGCGATATTGTGTGTGTGGTCAATCAAATCCTCACACTGGCCACTCAAATTGAAGATGCCTATTGTGAGTGGTTGTTTAATTCACTTGGAAATACTGAACATCCCTCACCCCTTTACACCCTGCCCCCCATATGTAGCAGGATTGCATCCATTTCCTCTAGGTTAAACAACTATGTCTTGGTGACTCCATCAGGCTTCTGAGGTAGATATACGTATACAAGGTAGCAGTTTAGAAAATTGTATGATGGAGGACAAAGAAGCGATTCCAGCTCAGATTTCCCGTCCTTATTGTGCCTGAAATATTGTGGCTATGTTGTTAGGGCCTAGCACAATCTACATCTCCCATTTTTTTTCGGTCTCACCTAGGACAGAGCATGCGCTGTTTGAGACTTAATATTATTTTACAGTGGCCTTAGAGCCCACCCATTTCTTACAATTGATTGGTGTTAGCCCCGGGATCCCTGGTTGGCTGAGGTAGGTACCCTAGGCCAAGTAGGGGCCCACTTTCCAACGTCAGGGAAAGGAGCGTCACCTTCTTAGATAGCCCCACTCACCCCCTCGGTAGCTTGGCACGAGCAGCCAGGCTTATCTTCAAGGCAAATGTGTAAAGTATTCGCAACCATGCTCACATTAATCCAATGATGACCCCACACGAGTTTTATAAAACAAGTATAAACTTTATGTAAAAAGATATACGATAAGACCACACGCTATAAAACCAACATATGAGGTTTTGTAATATTTCTCCTGGACGGTTGTTAGGCCAGCTAGCCCTTGTAAATTCTGGCTATGTCAATGAGCACTTAAAACATTCTCCCGTACTCCTAATATCATGCCATACAGTTTGTAATGCTTGAATCAGGCACTTTTGCAATGTAAAAATACTGTAATGCGTAACGTAGCAATCAGCCACTCTGCAATGAAAAGAATGCAGTGCGTAACGCAACAATCAGGCACTTTGTAAGATAAAATAATGCAATGCGTAATACAACCACCAGATATGTCGTTCTGCAAAAATAAGGCAATGCGTATACACTAATCGGGTAATTCGTTATGCAGGAATAATGCAATGCGCAATACGCTAATCAGGTAGTTCGTTATGCAGAAACAAGGCAATGCGTCATACACTAATTGGGTAGTTCGTTATGCAGGAATAATGTAATGCGTAATACTCTAATCAGGTACTCTGTTATGCAGAAATGATGCAATGTGTAATACGACAGTCAGGTACTCTTTTCTGCAGAAATGGAATAAAGCGTAATACACTCGGGCCCGATCACTGGGCCTTTGGCGGGCTCTACGCCTTTCCGTCTGACCAGCAGTCAGCCTCACAGTTGCCCCCAACACAATATGATGTAATCCCAAAGTGCAGCTTCGCACTCCGGCCCCTGTCCCGCCACTCCCTTGACTATACGGGCCGCGATACGAGCCGAAGCAGAGGCTCGCGCTGCCAACACAAGAGAGAGGCCGAGAGCGTCTCCCTTCGATCCCGCGCCCTGCCCCAGGAGTTGGCACACATTACCTGGGGGGGGCGCAAACTCACTCGCCTCTCTTTGTCCAGTGGCTGGGTCTCCAATGCAGCTTTGTGAAATGGCAACGGCTACTTGGGTCGGCAGCTTGGCTCCTCCGGGACTGCCGGTACGGGCCGCTTCAATTACGAAGATCTCAGGCTGCCCCAAAGCACACGCACACAGTGTCGCTGAGTCTTCCTTCATTCCGGGTGCACGATCACTGGGCACTCCACACACAAGTCTCAGGCTGCACAAAGATCACGTGTACAGCGTCGCTGAGACTCACTTACCTCTGGTGCACACGATAACAAGGCAAATCCTCACGAAGGTCTCGCGGTGCCCAACGCACCCGCACACTGCGGAGATGAGACTCACTTGGATTCTGGTGCACACGATAACAAGGCGAATCCTCACGAAGGTCCTGCAGTGCACAACGCACACAGCGTCGATGAGACTCACTTGGATTCCGGTGCACACAATAACAAGGCAAATCCTTACGAAGGTCTCACGGTGCACATGCACACAGCATCGATGAGACTCACTTGGATTCCGGTGCACACGATCACTGAACAATCCTCACAAAGGGGTTCAGGCTGCACAAAGCACACCTCGTCGCTGATCTTTGGTTGGACTCCAGGTGCCCCCGATCACAGGCCGATCCTCCTGAAGGTCTCAGGCTGCACAAAGCACAGCACACACAGTGCCACTGAGAATCCCTTGGACGCCAGGCGCCTACGATCACAGGCAGTTCTTACAAGGGTCTCAGGCTGCAACAGGCACGCTCACACAGCGCGGCTGAGACTCTCCTGGAAACCTTTGCGTTCCTGTGCTCACCTCAGGCCCTTGGGGATAGTTACTTCAGGACACAGCACACAACAAAGTCCTTCAAGTAGGGGGAAACAACACACAGCAAAGTCCCTTTAGCCTTTCCTTGGTTGAAACAGCATACTGCAGGCCAGCCCCAGGTAGCACAGCAAGGGTCAGTCCTATCCTTCAGTCGTTTCTTCCTTGGCAAAGGTCCTCTTGACCACGAAGTCGCTCCAGTCTTGTTCACACTTGATCAAGCCATTCTCCAAAGTTCAGGGGCTTCAGCTCTCATAGTTCTACCCCTCAATGGCTTTGAAGTCTTTGTGCTTCGGGGGGGGCACTGACCCCTGCTCAAACCAGTTCTGGGTGTCTCCCTGCCAGTGACACCATTCTTCCTTTGATCAGTGGGGATCTGGATTCTCAATCACTCAGCAGGAGATGAGACAATTGTTTTATAGCAGCAACCCAGGCCTCTTTACCTCTAGGGGCTTCTCCTCCCCCTACACTCCAGATGCAGGTCAGCCTTTTGCTGTCTCACCTCCTCCCCTGGGTCAAGACATTCCCCAGATCCTATCGCTTTCAAATCCAGACAGTCAATCCACAGCCAGGCAGAGATGCACAGAAATGTCAGAGCACAAAAACTCAGCCATTTCTAAAAGAGTGGCTTCTGAACACACAATGCAAAAACCACCTACATAAAAAGATGTTATTACATTGTGAGTTCAGGCATACTAAACTTCACCTTTCCATCTTAAGGTTTTAGGAAGATAGGCTGGAAAACATATTACATAGCCTTCCCATTCTGTCCTATGGGCAAGATGGCCTTTCCACAGTGAAAAACAAAATGAAGATTATTTCACTGTCAGGACATGACACTCACCTTAGTACATTTCCTACCTTTCACATGCATTGCACCCTGTCGAGGGGGTACCCTAGACCTACCATAGGGGTGTCTGATGTGCCTAGAAAGGGAAGGGTAAGGTCTGGCAAGTTAATGCACTTGACAGAACAACATGGGAGTTTAACAAACTGCACGCAGGCCCTGCAACGGCAGACCTGAGTTCCCTTTTTAGGTCTCTCCTGGCGTTGCAGCGCAAAGCGCTGCTCGCTCGGCGAGAGATTTTGTGGATGAGGGGTTTTCAGAAAGGGACTCGAAGACCCGCCTCTCATTTCCATTGTCTTGCATCACTATTTAGGCTAAACGGTGGCCTGCCATTGGAAATGAGGGGTTTCTGTTGACGCCCTTGTAATTGGCAGTAGCTGGCTTTAGCGGCCCTGATGATGACTAGTTTCCGAGCCCTGGCACGACCGAGAGAGCAGGTGTGAGGTCGAACGGGGTGTGCCAGACCCACCCTGGTTCGATGTCCCGGAGATTGATGTTACACCAGTAGCATTGGAGATGCAGCACGCGCAGGTTAGGTGTCCCCCCCCCCCCACCCCCCCACTTCCCCAGTCTAGCACCAGTTCCACGCTGGAGAACACCACGCTCTTCGAGGCATTCTACCTTCCTTTCCCAGCACCGATCCGGGCAAGCCCGGCTGATGCCTACTGTGTCGTGAGATGGCACCCTTGCCCCCCTCCCTGCAGCGCTGTAAACCCGCACAGCAGTGACTGCGTGCTCCGTGCAGTGTGTGCGTTACACAGGCCGGGAGATGCCACCAAGCAGGGCGTTGCACCTCTGTTCGCAGTCAGTCGCCGCTGCTGCATCAACTGAAGTGCCGCTCCCTGAGTTCGGAAGAGGCCATACAAAGGACGGTAGCCCCTGTAGAGGGGCTGTAGCGGCCTTAGTGAAAAGCGGACCTTGCAGGCGTGGGGGTGGTGGGGGGGGGGGGGGTGTGGCGTGCATTGAAAATGCAATAGGTCTTGCCTTTCATTAAGTTAAAGCCATTTGCTTTGCTAATGGTATTGTATAGCAAAGCAAATGGCTTTAACTTAATGAAAGGCAAGACCTATTGCATTGTTAATGCGTGTTAAGGCTACTTGTGTGGGTGGCACAAATAGTGCTGCAGGCCCACTAGTAGCATTTGCATTACCAGCCCTGGCACACATAGTGCACTGTACTAGGGACTTTACTAGTAAGGCAACCATACCAATCATGGACAACCAATTACCATTACTTTATACAGGGAACACTTACACTTTGACACTGTTAATCAGTGGCAAAGTGTCCAAAGCATCTAAGTTGGCAACACCATGTCAGAAAAGAGGTCTAGGGGAAAGCAAATAGTTTAGGGACTTTAACCAAAAAGGGCCAAGTCCTACAATTGGTTTCATTGTCTCTCTCATTCGCTTGCTTGCTTATTTGTCAGTTTCTGTAGGCTTTCCTTTCTCTTCTTGTGTTAGTCCCTCCGCTGGAGCATGGAAGAATTACTTGTGCCCTTCCTCTTCTCATTTTTCAGTTGCTAATTTTTCTTTTTGTTTAAGCACACTACGAGAGTACATATGTATTCCAGCTGTATCCTTTATGTACTTCCTCCCACTTCAGTCTTCCTTTCTCGCCCTCCCTCAGTTGCTGTTCTTGCTTCCTCCCTGCCCACTTTCCCTTTATTACTTCTGCACCACCCTCCATTGTGTGTTTTTTTTTTTTACCCAACCCACCCTCTCTAGTCTGTGTGTTTTCCTAGCCCCTCTCACCCACAGTCCTTAGTGCTTCTTCCAATTCTGTGTTCCTCTTTCTCGCTCTTCATCAGTTGCTGTTCTTGCTTCCTTCCTGCCCACTTTCCTTTTCTTATTTCTCCACCACCCTTCACATTCTATGTGTTTTCTGAGCTCACCGGCCGTATTTCGCGTGTTTGCCTAGCACACCCTCTGTAGTCCAAGTTTTTTTCTAGCCCGTGCCCATGCTCTGTAGTCTGTGTGTTTTGCAAGACCCTCCCCCCACCCACTATCCAAAGTCTGCTTATTTTGCCAACCCACCGTCCATAGTCCACGCAGTTCATCATCCAGACTCATCCACCCTCCATAGTCCATGTGTTTTGCCATACACTCTTACCCACACTCCACAGTCTGCGTGTTTCCTCAGAGCCGACCTCCCACCCTCTACAGTCTGCGTGTTTCCTCAGACCCGGTCTCCCACCCTCCACAGTCTGCGTGTTTCCTCAGACCCGACCACCCACCTTCCACAGTCTGCGTGTTTCCCCAGACCCAACCACCTGCCCTCCACAGTCTGCGTGTTTCCCCAGACCCGACCACCCACCCTCCACAGTCTGCATGTTTCCTCAGACCCGACCACCCAACCTCCACAGTCTGCGTGTTTCCCCAGATCCGACCACCCACCCTCCACACTCGGCATGTTTCCTCAGACCCGACCACCCACCCTCCACAGTCTGCGTGTTTCCCCAGACCGACCACCAACCCTCCACAGTCTGCGTGTTTCCTCAGACCCGACCACCCCCCCTCCACAGTCTGCGTGTTTCCCCAGACCCGATCACCCGCCCTCCACAGTCTGCGTGTTTCCCCAGACCCGACCACCCACCCTCCATAGTCCGCGTGTTTCTCCAGACCCGAACAATCCACCCTCCATAGTCTGCTTGTTTCACCAGACCCGACCACCCACCCTCCGTAATCTGCGTGTTTCCCCAGCCCCTCCTGCACATCCTCCAAAGTCTGCATGTTTCCTCAGCTCATCCCGGTCCCCTCTGTAGTCTGCATGTTTCCTCAGCCCCTCCTGCACACCCCGTGTAGTCTGCTTGGTGCCCCAGCCCCTCCCGCACACCCTCTGTAGTCTGCATGTTTTGTCAGCCCCTCCTGCACACCCTCTGTAGTCTGCGTATTTCCCTTGCCCCTCCTGCACACCCTCTATTGTCTTTTTTTTTCCCACTAGCCCCTCCCGCACACCCTCTGTTGTCTGCGTGTTTCCCTAACCCCTCCCACACACCCTCTGTAGTCTGCGTGTTTCCCTAGCCCCTCCAGCACACACTCTGTAGTCTGCGTGTTTCCCTAGCCCTTCCCACACCGCCTCTATTGTCTGTACTTCCCTAGCCCCTCCCGCACACCCTCTATGGTCTGTGTGCTTCCCCAGCCCCTCCCACACCCCCTCTGTAGTCTGCATGTTTCCCTCGCCCCTCCCACACTCCCTCTATTGTCAGTACTTCCCCAGCCCCTCCCGCACACCCTCTGTAGTCTGCATGTTTCCCTAGCCCCTCCCACACTCCCTCTATTGTCAGTACTTCCCCAGCCCCTCCCGCACACCCTCTGTAGTCTGCATGGTTCCATAGCCCCTCCCACACTCCCTCTATTGTCTGTACTTCCCTAGCCCCTCCTGCACACCCTCTATTGTCTGTGTGCTTTCCCATCCCATCTGCCGGTCCTTTGTTGTCCATGTGTTTTGCCCATCTCCTCCCGCCTGCGCACTGTTTTCAGCTTGCTCTCCAAGATCCCATCCAACCCCTATAGTCGGTGTGCTTCCACATCCCTCACTCCCACCCTCCATTGTCCATGTGCTTCCCCATTCCCTCCGTTGTCAGCTTGTTCTCCTAGCTCTCCCTCCATTGTCCGCTTACTCTTTCAGCCCCATCCGCCCCCGTTGCCCATTTGCTTCCCCAGCCACCCACGCCCACCCCTGTTGTCCATGTTCTACTTCTTCATTCTCTTGTGTGTGCTTTCTTCCTACCAGTGTTCTTCTCTCCTTTCCTCCCTCCCTGTTGCCATGTCCCCACCCAATACCATTTTTATTTTTAAATAACAAAATGGGCATTTGGGATGGTGGTGATGTAGCGCTTTAAAAAAATTATTTTTAGTCCTGCTGCTGTTTAGCAAGGATAAAAATAATTGCCAGAGTCAATAGTTCCCATAGGTGAGACGTATTGGCTATACCAGTGCTTGTTTTTTACTGTTGATTTCGAAGTCATCAACTGAACAGAGCCATCAGATCTGCTCAAGAAAGAAGTTTTAATGGGACTGGGCCATCATCTTGCTGGTGTTTCAAGTCATTGCTCATCCTTCTTGAGCCAATGAAAGTTGCAAGTTTTTCTGTTGGTGGTGGAGACTTGGCTATGCCCTCAGTAGAATACTGCATTGCTCGGCCTGTACATGTACATCCTCTCAGCACCATGATACATTTAAGCAGAACACTAATGGAGGAAGTCCCCGTAACACTCATTTAGGCTTCCTTTTTTACATTCCTTCCTTTTGTATGCTGTTTTTATTTGTTATCCCATTTTCCGTTCTCTCTCCTTTCTGTCCATTTCAATTCTTTCCTTTTCTCATCTTTACGCACTGTTATTCTTTTTTCAATTTTCTGTCTCATTATTTTTGCTTCACATTCCTTTGTTCATTACCTCTCCTTTTGGTCTCAATTTCACTTTGGTGTTGTAGCTTTTGTCACTCGCACTGTTTCTCACATACTTTCTTGTGTTAGACTGTGAAGCTTCATTTACTCTTTCTTTTAGTTTGTCTTGTCTTATCACCTCGCATGATTTCTCATCCTATGGGTGTCCACATGCATGCTTTAGTTCTATCATGTCTAGCTCTTCAATTTTTTTTCTCACATTTCTGTCCTTTTATACTTATCTCTCTATTCTTTTTTTTAGGTCTGGCTTGACAGCTCAGCTGCCTACATACCTAATGTTAACACTTCTTTAACATTTATAGAAAGAGTGCTTTAGCTGCACACCACTGGACTGTTAACTTTCTTCAGCGTATGCTGCGGGCAGATATGCTCTTTCTGAGTGCTTGCATTATGCAGGCGGGTAAGCCAGATACTTCATGGTAAGAGCTGAGCCAGAGTTGGGACACGGGCCTGGCATGGCTCTAAGAGCCAGAAAAAAACAATCAGTGTCAATACCAAAAGAGAGTAGCAGTGCTCTGTATTGGCGAATCAGGTGAATGACACTCATATATGTACTTTACTGCCTACAACTGAGTAAAGCCTCTGTGTTACCTTTTTGAGGGTAAACTATGTGCGCATGCTCACCCATGACTGTGATGTAGTAGTTTGTTTTACAGGTTCGGACCTGGAGACCTGCATTTTAAATTCTGTCTTTGCCACTTGACCAAATTGTGTGGTCGTAGGCAAATCATTTTTCTCCTGTGCACTTTGGATACTGTACCTACCGAATTTGGGAGCCGTTAAATGTGATTAGCATTCAAATTAAGAAAGAGGACATTGAATATATATATATATATATATATATATATATATATATTCACTTAAAAAACCATAGGTTTCACACAGGTTATAGTTAGGTGGATATTTCACTCGTAAAAAACCAATGAAATTCCCCCGTTATAGTTAGTTCAGATAACTATAACTCGCGCGCCCGCAATACACTGCTCATGACGTCACATATTACATCACTCATGACATGGTCAGTGGCATCACTCATGACATCACTGATGACATTACCCTTGTGATAGAGTGGCGGTCGCGCGAGTTATAGTTTGTATTTGTACGGTTTTTTAAATGCGAAGTTATGTATTTATACAATTTTTTTTTTTTCAAGGTTTTTCACCGTGCGCGCACAGTGCGCGCGCTTTGGGCGCACCATGCGCTGCGCGCACCGTGCGCACACCCCACGATTTTTTTTGAAAAAAATAAAATGCTTTTTTTCCCCTTGGGGGTCCTTCTGTGACCCCCTGACAAAGGCTAGGGGGTCAGGAACTCTCTTCCCTGCCCCCTTTTCACGTTTTCCCCCTTTTTTCCCCCTTTCCTTTTCAGTGCGAGAGACAAAATGGCGGCCGACACTTCCTGATTTCGACCGATTCCAATGTTTACCGACAACTAACAACCAATCAGAATTTCGCTCGCGCACGGCACCGTGCGCGCACGGTGCGCGCGTATAGATATTTATATGCTTTTAAATGCTATTTTCTCAAGAAATACTGAACAGATTGACACCAGACCTGCTAAAGGCACTTCCCTGACCTGAGGACTACCTCTCTGCCAAATTTCAAGTAATTCTGTTCAGCCGTTCGGGCTGTACCTTCGACTAAAGGTCCTATAGAAAAATGCATGGGGAAAACGCGTTTTGGGACCCCCCTTTTTTCTCGGCCCCCGCTTGACAAATCACCCCGAGACTTTCAGGGTAGGAGCTGAGCGGAGCGCCCATTTGTTTTGAAAATTTTGCGAGGATTCGTCAACCGGCGCCAAAGTTATTCAAAATAGAATTTTGAGATTTCCTATGGAAACACGATCCTAACTATAACTATCTACTGGCGACTGCCAGTAGATAATAAATATATATATATATATCTGCTTCCTGTGCAACAGCCTGATGCACTCACGAACGGTGCCTGTCACGGCAGGGGTGCTCCCGCCTTCGGCAGCATCCAATCCAATCATTTCATGGAAAATGCACGGTACCTCTTAAAGCCCTGGATGGGCTGTGAACCCACTCTAATATTGCCCTGGAATGATGGCGTAAAAAGTTTTAAATGCAGCGACTTGGAGGCCGTCCTCAGTATAGTAACAATTCATTTCATATTGTAACGTGTCATAAAGTATTTCATAGATTATTGATCATGATACAAAACACAGATAGAGAAAGAAAACAATAAAGATAAAAAATATATATCACATTTCATGGAGGAAGAAAACCATTAGTCTCCCAGGTGGACAGCTAATTCTTCAATGCTATTTAGGCCGTGAAGACTTTTGCTTAGGCGATCAATAATATACCATGATTCTAGACGTCTAAATCTCTGAATCCTTCCGTCCCTCCCCCGGGATTAGCTGGTACATGATCTAAGCAATAGTATGTTAACAGATCTCTGTTATGGTTGTGATGTTAATTAAAAGGTCTCGCAACAGAATAAGCCTTATCACCACTGGCGATAGCTCACATGTGTTCAAGTATGCGTATCTTGGCAGGGTGGATCATGCTTCAGATATAACGAATCCAACACGGGCATACCAAGCAATACACAACATAAGGAGTCGTACAGGTTAGGAACTTTGGGATTCTTTTAGGTTGCTGTAAGTTTTTGTCGCTGTGCACACAGCTTAAGTTGTTACCGCCCTCGTTCCCCCTAGTTCTGTGGTTACGAAGTGCTTATAATGAAGATCCATTGTGCCACCGGCACCTTACCGGGAAAGTAGATCGAAGCCCGATCCCGCTGCCACCAAGATCCGACGGCCACCCTCCGGTTGTGAGGTGAAGTTAATCTTCCGGTCGCAATAGTTCTTTTCTATCGCAGGTCGTAACCACGGTGCAGCAGGAAATAATCCAATCTCTGCTCCCTTTGCACCAGCCTGATGCACTCACGAACGGTGCCTATCATGGCAGGGGTGCTCCCGCCTTCGTATATCGCTCTCACTTCCGCTAGGCAATCGTACCCTTACACAGATGACAGCACTCACGGGGGCGAGTTCCAAATTTATTCACAGGAACTCTGGGCGCACAGACACGTTTCGGCAACCGCCTTCATCAATGTTTGCACGAAACGCCGGTGTCGCCATTTTCTTTATATACATATATTACACAATCCCAGTTCATCAAAACAGTAAAAGGATCATTAGTGCATGATGTTATATAGTAAACACAAGAGTTCCGCCATCTTTAAATATCAACAACGGAATATGCATTCAGTAACTGTACATCATAATATCAGATACTACAGTTTGGCGAAATCGCCAACAGTTTACACATACTTGTTAATAAAATAAATTGACAATTGTGAATCCAGCCCTGTATGGGCCGCATCCAATCATTTCATGGAATTTGGAACTCGCCCAGTGAGTATGTGTATATATGTGTGTGTGTATATATATATATATATATATGAATCCAAGATGGCTCAGATGTACCCGACTTCAGGCGCTGCTCAACGGGTGCGTCACCTCGCGGTTGAGCCAAGCCGCCAATATCCACCACAGCACTCCCACAAGGGAAGAAGAGGTCGCACTCCAAACAGCTTTTAAACTCCGTTTTATTCCTTCAAGGTCGCAGAACCAACAAATTACCAACGCGTTTCGTTATACCAGATAACTTGTTCACGGTTGTTGTTTGCTCAATGCATTCGAAAAAAATGTTCATTTAATAAAGTGAATTGAAGGAAGTTGGCTGACATCATTTCCCGACATCTTTCACCATTCACCCTATGACTTATGGGTGATGTAGTCATTGCTTCACCAGTCAATTATTTACATGTTACGAATGTTCCAGGTTACGTGTTTTCACGTTTTTCAATTTACCATCACCATTTTATGAGTCTTGCAATTTTTAACTCAGGTGAATGGTGAAAGATGTCGGGAAATGATGTCAGCCAACTTCCTTCAATTCACTTTATTAAATGAACATTTTTTTCAAATGCATTGAGCAAACAACAACCGTGAACAAGTTATCTGGTATAACGAAACGCGTTGGTAATTTGTTGGTTCTGCGACCTTGAAGGAATAAAACGGAGTTTAAAAGCTGTTTGGAGTGCGACCTCTTCTTCCCTTGTGGGAGTGCTGTGGTGGATATATATACGCAATTAGATAACGACGTGGCCAAAACAATCATCATCTTCACAAACATCACCCTTTCCAAAGCAGAAGAGCAAATTCTGTCTTTAGGTCTCTCCTTCTGTCCCGAATCAAACTTCAACTATGCAAACACCAGGATGGATGTATATAGATTTATAAGAAAATTAAAATTAAAAAAATACCATGAATTAAAAGCAAGGTCATCAAAGCAAGAAGAAGATGATCAAAATATCCAAAAAAATCAAACAAATAAAGAAAAAACCCAAAAGAAAATGAAAACGGCAAACACACTCACAATGGAACCCTCGCAAATGTCGGAAGATCCGCTTCTTGAAACTTTAATGGAACTACAGGATGCTAACTACACTACAAAGTCAGCAGCAAATGTCCAAGTTCCAAATCCGGATGAATCAAGCCAAATCGTGAGTTCCCCGACAGGTGTAGCATTACCAGCTGACAGAAAAAATACACCCTTCAAACGGAAATCAACATTTAATCCTATAATGCCAAGAGATAGTATTGACATTTTTAATGAGCAAGTTACCAATGAAATCAAAAAACTGAACTACAAGCAGAATCAAAGAAATTCGAAATGGCATCCCAAGGACAGACGTCTTAAAATATTATTGACCAAACTACAAAACAACAAGAATGTGATTGTCAGAAGTGCAGACAAAGGAGGCAATATTGTCTTATGGGATAGAACCCAATACATGAAAGAAGCACTATTCCAGCTAAATGATAGAACTTGCTACAAAATCAGCAATTGGAGTGCTATCAAAACAATCCAAAATGACTTTTATGGTAAATTATTGGCCTGGAAATGCGCAGGAGTGTTGACTATGGATGAATACAAATTTATTCACAAAGAAAATCCTACTATACCCAACATCTATTTCATCCCGAAAATACATAAAGATGCCAAGAACCCCCCGGGTCGACCCATCATTTCGACTCAAAATAGTTTGTTGGAGAATGCCAGCCAATATATAGACTTCTTCCTTCAGGAACTAGTACAAGCATTACCCACGTATATAAGAGACACGAGCCACTTTCTGCAAAAAATTAACAATTTTGAATGGCCTGAGAACTATCTACTAATGACTTTGGACATAGTGTTTCTTTATACGAGTATAAGGCATATGGATGGAATAAGAGCTTTGGAATATTTCCTAGCGAAAAGTAATCCTAGACTTTCTGCACATAACATGATGATAAGTGATTTAACTCAATTTTGTCTGCACAATAACATTTTCCTATTTGATAAAACTGTCTACCAGCAAACACGGGGCGTGGCGATGGGGGCCAGCTTCTCTCCCAGCTATGCATGTCTTCACATGGGCTGGTGGGAGGAGCTGGTCCTCGGCGTTACGCATCGTTCGGCGGTAGAAGAACATGTCAAATTGTTATACAGATATATAGATGACATTTTTCTTGTTTGGGATGGATCTTTGCAGGATGCTGAAATCTTTAATAATAGCCTCAACAAAAATGATATCAACTTAAGCTTTACGGCAACAATTGATAAGCACAGCTTACATTTTTTAGATGTGGAGGTTTATGTGAATAATGGTAAATTGGAAACAAAGGTTTTCAGAAAATTGACGGCAGGAAATTCAGTATTACATTCATCGAGTTTTCACCCACGCCATTTGATTAACAGTATCCCCTACGGGGAAATGTTAAGAATCAAACGTATCTGTAGTTGCATGTCTGATTTGCAAAAGGCACAAGAAGATTGTAAAAAAAGATTTCTAGCAAGAGGGTACAACACAAAAACCATAGATCAAGCTATTGCAAAAACGATGAAACTAGAGAGGGAGTCACTTCTGGTGACCAAACCTAAAAAGGATGCTACTAATGAATTGCGACTAATTACCACCTATAATTTACAGCACAAAACCATTAGAAGTATAATAAAACGCAACTGGCCAATAGTATTAGATGATCCCATAATAGGATCACTGCTGCCAAAAAGCCTAGGATTAACCTTCAGAAGAGCTCCCTCAATAAGTAACAGTCTAGTTACAAGCAGCCCAGAGGTGATAGAACCGACAAATTGGCTCTCCCAGAGAAAAGGGTTTGTGACTTGTAAGAACTGTAAAGCTTGTATCCACGGCACTGGTAGAAAAACCTACAAAACTCCATTTAACGATGAAGAGGTGGAAATAAAAAAAAAGCTTTACACTGCAAATCGGATTACGCCATATATGTTTTAGAGTGCACCTGCAATCTTAAATATGTAGGTAGCACAAAACTTCCGGCTAACAAGAGAATCCTGCAACACCTTAGAGCTATTATTAACAAGGACCCCTCTTACCCAGTTGCCAGACACTTTCAAGACAAACACAATAGCGACCCTCAATATCTGTCATACTATCTGATTGATGCTGTACCCAAAAATAGAAGAGGAGGGGACAGGGAGAATGCATTACGCAAACTTGAGACCCGATACATTTTAAACCTAGACAGTAAGATACCGGGAGGTCTCAATGCCACTGAGGATCTTTACACCTGTATTTAAACGGGTTATTCTATGATGTGCCAGCTTTTGCACAATTCAGTTGGTTAACATACTTACAAGCGTTTACACCCAGGTAATAAACAGTTTCCGGTCCCCTCCAACATAGTTTTATATATATTTATTTATAATTTTATTTATATTTATATATATACATACACCTTTTCTATTTTTAGACAGATCGAGTCTGCAAACCGATGTAACCATGCTAGCTCCAACTACCGTCTGTCGTTTGATGCCCCTGTGTTTTGATTAAATTTTAAATCACATATAAAAATAACCTTTTTTCTTTCATTGAGCACGTGGTGTTACACTACACAGTATTTCAGCATTTAGTCATGGTTAAGCAACATCGACCTGGATTACGTTGCCTTTATCCCACAAGGTATTTAAACTAATAACGACGCCCCCATGCATTTACGTGGTTACAGTTCAAAGGGGATAAACGCCAATATTGAAACGTATTGCCTATGATATATATAATAGAACTTTGTTTTAAACATGAAATTTTAGAGCCATATTAGGCACATTTAAATGTTATGCATTGTGATGCGATTATTTATTAATGTGTTTTTAACGCTTTTCTATTGAATGATTTTAGACATTTATGTCTGTAATATTATTTAACCTGGAATCAAACCTATATAATACCATGTCCAGTGTTGTAACAAAGTTCATATACACTCGTACGTTTTTAAGTATTTTTAAGTATTTTTACTTTGTAATCAATGAAGAGTATTTTGTTGCTTTCCATGCTGCTGCTTGCACTTTGCACTTTTGACACTATAAAATGGCGGTTGAAGCCTAGAAGCGTTGTCATGTGATCAAGGTCCAGGAGGGACCGAAACGCGTCATGGCCGACTAAAGCAAGGAATAAATGAATTTGCACTGAACTGTGGTCCGTGCCTGCTTTTTGTATCCCGGAGACTGTGGGAGAGGAGTGAGCAGCTTAATTGCATATATATATATATATATATATATATATATATATATATATATATATTCCCCCCCCCCCTGAGCACACAGCAATGGTACAAACCGTGACCAATGTTTGATGAAGGTATTACCCAACATCATTAATATGCAGTGTAACACTAGATATAAAATAATTGCAAATGGAGCTGGGGGAGGAAGTCTTTTCACCAAAATACAACTTTTTACATGCTCCCTGGGCGTCCTTGCTGGTGAAACACACAGTTTGTGAAAAAAACAGCTTATAAAAATATAATTTCTTTCGTAAGGTCTGTCCCTTAATGATCAGTCCATTTAAACTGGCCTCCACTCTTTAGGGAAAAACAAGCATGAAGAAAAAACAAACAGTGGAGCCAAACGCTGCCTCTGTTGCGCATTTGTGGGTGGAGAATGAAGCGAAAACAAGGGCAGGAGGGAGACGTCACATGAAAGCTCGGCTCATTTGAGGTTGGACAACCATAGCAGACCTCGGGCTGCGCCAAAGCTGGACATCTGGCTCCAACTATAGGGCCTCGCCCACCCTATGCATGAGGGACTATATTACATCTCAAAAGTACACAGAATGATCACTCATTACATTATTTTTCTCCTAGATGCACTGCGCACAGAAAGCAATTATTTTTTTGGCTGCAGCAGTTTCTTTGAAAGGACTCAAAATGTAAACAGGCCTATTGTGTTTGCCAATGCTTATTCCGCTACCTGCACACTCATTTTTTGTTCAGTTGTTTTATATCTCACCTTCATACATTCTCGTTTGACTTTCATGTTTCATACATCATTTATTTTCCCCTCAATTTCATCTCCACGTGTTTGCTTTCTTGTGTCCTTCACTGTCTTTAGTGCTTGTGTGATGTCCAAGTACCAAATAACAATTCCAACAATAATTTCTCGTTTTCAGTTATAGACTTTCTGCTATTCTCCTTTCTGAGCTCTCTTCTTTTTTCCTGTACTCTGCACTCCACTTTCCTTAACATGTTCTCTCCTTTTTTCCCTCTACTTACACTTGTAATTTTCTTCACTTAATTGTCACTGTTCATTCTTTGTGTATACTGTTGCAGTGGAAGACTTACCAATTATCATTACTCCAAAAACTCTTATATTCATCAACACTAACTAGGCCAAAAACACTTACAATTTCTTCACCATCCTAATCATCAAAGCCTGGTCCGCCAACGGATCGTTTTGTTGAGCTAACAGGTACTTCTATATTTAGAGAACGTGAGGCAATTTCCTTACGAAGACCTGCAATAAAGAAATGCCAAATACATGTCTATTGCATCACTTTTCTCAGTGACATTAAAACCTCCTATCTTGAGACAAGAAAGTTATGACCCAAAGAAATGACACACATACAAGAATAATTACTCATGGAAAACATTTATCTAAAGCCTCAATATGAATGGAACAGAACATGAAATCGCACTTAATATCAGATTTAATATTAGATAATTAGTGCAAATAACTACACATTACAAAACAGATTCAATAATGAACATTTGCTGGTTGCCTAGAGAGAGTGCAAGAGAAACAATAGAAATTCGAGATTCATTTGTCATATCATACTAACCAAATATGGTTGAGATATAATAAGTCTTCAATAAGGATCTGGCCAAATCAGAACTATAGCACAGCGTGCCACAGAAGGAGTCAGTTAACCCTTCAGCCGAAAGGTTATTTCCTGCTCAACTTTCCCAGCCGGCAAAGGATTCATTACAGTCAGGAAAGTTCAGTTCAAAGGTTTTGGTACTGTGGTAAAATCAAAATTCCGTCCGACAGCATGCCAGGCAGGGAAATGGAAAAATGACAGCCACCCAGACTCCTCTTCCAAGGGGCAATTACACTTCCAAAAGTTCATGGTTTACACCCACAAAGTATCCTTTCAATCCGTCCATATGCTTTCCTTTGGTTGCTCACAGTGTGCTGCTCATGGTGTGATCAATACCTCACTAAGAAATCCGGAAGTAGTCATGCAAGAAGCACAGATTGGGAAATCGCCGCCAACATAGTGGTATTTAAAAAGAAAGACAAACCACCAGAACTACCAGGGTCTTGTAGGCCAATTTCTCTATTAAATGCAGATGGTAAAATATATGCAAGCATTTTGGCAACGAGGTTGGCAAGGGTGATTACCCCATTGGTCTCTATACATCAGCATGGGTTTATACACACCAGGAGCACGGTCAACCATATAAATAGAGTAGTTGCTTTAATAGACTATGCGAATGTACAACACGCTAAGCTGGGATTGATATTCCTGGATGCTGAGAAGGCG
This sequence comes from Triturus cristatus, assembly GCF_964204655.1. NCBI lineage: Eukaryota > Metazoa > Chordata > Amphibia > Caudata > Salamandridae > Triturus > Triturus cristatus. Next base: position 626,056,105 of record NC_140583.1, on the reverse strand, counting down.
TTTGACCGTGTCTCCTAGCATTTTTTATGGGCAATTTTATATAAGATGGGGTTTGACCCATAATATGTTCAGGCTATTCAAACCATGTATATATCACCTAAAGCTAGAATATGTGTAATGGGTAGATACCGCCTGCACGCCTTTTTTTTTTTTTTTTTACTTTCAGCGCGTGGTGCGCGCTTATTTTTAAAACGGTCATGCAAATATAAACTTTTGTTCCATTCACAAAGGCAATTGCAAAACTTACCAGAGTGTTCTGTTCTGTGCATACCCTGCTTCACTAGTCTTTAATTTTTGCAGGGTTCAACTTCTGCATATGGAATAGTCTTTTTCCTTCCAGCAAGAAATAACAGTTAAAGCACTATGAACCAATGTACGATTCCCAGCAAGTTGTCAAATTCCACTTTCAACTTTGGAAAATTCCAGTTTGGAAAGAGTAGCCAACAAGCTTCTATGGCAGAACAAGAAAGAAAGACATTTGGGCTCTTCCAGCCGTGATCGACCTGATCTCATTAAGACCAATAATTCTTAAGTACCGTGCCCAGTCCGGTCTCCTCTCCTTACCTAAGAGAGCATGTGAAGATCATCCAGAATCTCACTCAGCCTCGGTTTCAGCAGCATAGTGGACATGTGCAGTGGGGCGGGGCTCCTTACATACAGAATGGCAGTACCCAAGATGGCCTCCACCCACTGCCTTCGGGGACTTGAAGTCCAAAATCAATTAATGATATTTGCACACATTAGAGCCGTTCTGTGGTGATGTGGGCCATTTCCCTAGCAAAGCCCTCTGCCACCAACATCAATGATCACCAACACCCAAGCCACTGTTCACAGATTCCCAAATGCATTTTGCCACATATGTGCCTTGATGTAGTTTTCAATGTAGCCCTAAAGGTGCAAAAGGGGTAATGAACCACAGGGATCCGGACAATTAGCATGTTATACCATATAATGGAACGAACTTGATCAAGGCTGATTGAGGTGAAGGGTGTACCGTATCACTGGCTTCACATAAATCATTGTTTTTACACCTGACTGCCAGAACAGCATTCTCATATTCAGCAACTATACCAAAAAAGACTTTTGGTTTGCCATCCAAGGCGAATGGTACACAGCTGCTCCGGCCCCTTGGTAATAGCCCCTGGACAAGCGCTGATTCAAACAGTTCAGTAGTTTCTGTAGCATTATCAGTACCAGAATAATGGTCAAACACATCACTGCTTCATCTAATCACCAGGCGTTTCCCCTTGCTTGTCTTTTTAATTAGAAATCTTGATCCAATCAGTTTTCCCAAAACATTCGATAATAACTCCATTCTCTAGCAGTAATAACAGCGGCTTTTTCAATGGGTTTTTGTTGTGGCCAATTGATCTTGCTTAACAATCAATGTTTCGCTTGGCATAATAATGTATAATAATTAACATTAGCCCAGTTGTGTCTGTAACATTCAAATACAATATGTAATTCTTCACAGAACTTTTGAGGGGCATCACATAAGCTATGGTATTGTTGCTTGATATTCACCATGACAGAGGGGGATAAGGAGACATGTATGATGACTCGACCTCCTACTCCAGGGCCTGGGTACTCTCAAGTGTACAGGGGCATCTGGTTTGATGCAGGCGATATCACTGGGGTCATCCTTGTCTTTTTGCCAGCCACAGTAATATATCTCTACCTCTCTCTCTACACCTCTCTACCTCTCACTCTACCTCTCTCTCTATTTAACCTCTCTCTAACCTCTCTCTCTCTCTAACCTCTCTCTCTCTAACTTCTCTCTCTCTCTAACCTCTCTCTCTCTCTAACCTCTCTCTCTCTACCTCTCTCTCACTACCTCTACCTCTCTCACAGAACTTTTGAGGGGCATCACATCAGCTATGGTATTGTTGCTTGATATTCACCATGACAGAGGGGGATAAGGAGACATGTATGATGACTCGACCTCCTACTCCAGGCCCTGGGTACTCTTGCAAGGGTACAGGGACATCTAGTTTGATGCAAGCGGTATCACTGGGGTCATCCTTGTCTTCTTGCCAGCCACAGTAATATATCTCTACCTCTCTCTCTACCTCTCACACTACCTCTCTACCTCTCTCTCTACCTCTCTCGCTACCTCTCTCTCTACCTCCCACTAGCTCTCTACCTACACCTCTTTCTCTCTACCTCTCTCTCTACCTCTCTCTCTCTACCTCTCTCTCTCTACCTCTGTCTCTCTTGTCCAATACAATATCCTTGGTGCAACAACATCAAGTGTTGCATGGCTAAACACTTATAAAGTCCCAAAGGCGAGACCTATTGGCTATGCCAATGCTTGTTATTATTACGTTTGTCTCTTTCAAAATATGAGGGTTATGTTAACAGGGGAGGAAGATGAAACAGTGGCAGAAACACCGTCAATATATCAGTTGTTGATGGGATCCGGGGTGACAAACTGTTTGTTTAAATTTTTGGAGTTAAGCTATTACAAGAGAACGCGATTCAAGATGGCAATAGCGGCATATTAAGCTTGGAAGTTATTTAGAAAGAGAATAGGGGTAACAGGGATTTGTTATTATACTCCTACAAACACTACCACAATATTGCCGCCTGTATTTTGGGATTTTAGAATGGAGAAATGGAGAGCAAAAGGGATTAGGCAACTAGGTGACTTTTTTGAGGATGAGGTATTTATTACATTTAAAATGTTATCAGATAGATTTGCGTTGCAAAAAATGTCTTCAAATATTTGCAAATAAGAGATTATTTTTTTAAGCGGAAAGAGCAGAGGGGGATGAAAAGTTGCCCCCTTGTCGAGGCAATTAGACGAGGGGCTAGAATAGGTACACTGCTTAAAATATTGATGGATGAACATCAAAATGATTTGGAAACGCAAGATAGGAATTGGGGTTCCCGGCTACATCAAGATGGATTGTATATGCAGGAATCAATAGATGTTGCAGGGAAAATCTTGCTGTCAGCTAATTTGAAAACCCAACATTTTAAGACACTATTTATTCTGTATCACACACCTTTAAAAATGATGAAATGGGGAGCCACAAATGATGGGAGAAGTTTTCGGTGTGCGATGGAGAGGGCAGATATTATCTGTATATTTTTGGGGTGTGTGCAATTAAACTTATGGAAGAAACACATTGAGGGGTGTTTATCAGAGATAACAGGGGTTAATGTACAGATAACGATGGATATAATGCTGACAGGTATTGGGGAATCCCTCAAACCGGGGCAAGTGTGCTATCCATTTAGATATTTGTAGCAGTGGCGGTAGCCGGGCTGTGTGTAGCATCACTGTGGTGGCAACAGGAAGCTCCTTCTTTTGAATTGTGGCAGGCAAAATTTTATATTTTTTATTTGGAATCTAGCTTATATTCTTTGAAAACAATGAAAAAACAAAAATTGGGCATGGGGGCCCATGATAGAGCATATGAATAAGTAAGTTGAATAAGGGATAGATTATGTATTGATTTGTTTGATTGTTTATTAATTTTTATTTTTTTATTCTGTATAAACGATATGGTGATTTGTGGGCTTATATATCTATGTAACTGATTTTGATTGTTATCTATCATGGATTGAAAAAAAATTCAATATTTTTTTTTTTTTACATCCGGAAGCATTAAGTAATCCTTTTGCAAATTCATTAAAATCCAAATTGTATTACAGTTTCATCCTTTCCACAGAAGAAAGAAACTTCTCTTTACTCAGTCTGTCCATTCCCACATGCTTTCTCTGGGTTTGCAATAATATTGAAACATTTCTGTCAAGAATGTTGTTCAATCAAAAGTAAACCTATTGTTGTCAAGTACGGGAAAGAAACTTCACGAAAAGTTCTCACAGCGTCTAAGTGACTACTTCAGCTTGATTCTGCCTTTTGAGCAAGAAAGAAAAAGCATCTGAGGCCTACATGAAATTTCGCTGAATCATTACCACGTTAAGATTATTATAAATCACACATTTAATAATTGTATTTCGACTTTATATTTCGACTACTCTTGAGTAATTCGATCACTATTCTTATTAAACAGTTACATGTCAATATTAGGCACTACTAAAAAAAAATGTATAACATCTTTTGAATGTCCATCATTTTCCAAAACAAATATAAACTTGTCACTCCTAAATACACGTTTTATCACATAACGTTAGAGAAAGCTGCAGTCTTTCATACTATCGATTATTACTGAACTCAGCATTTTAATCATTTCAGGAGCTTTATTATGCAGACATTTCACTTTGATATGTATTAGAAGTTATCGTCACCAAAACTCTGTTAACTAAGGTTTGTTTCTTAAAACATGTGTTTAAAGTCATTTAACCCCTTCGGTGCTCATGACGGAACGGTTCCGTCATGAGCGTCGGTTGAGCTGTGCTCATGACGGAACCGTTCCGTCATGACCACGCCCGCGCAAGAAACGGTCAGCGCTCAGCGGGAATCGGCGCCGCATCGAAGGGGTTAATATTTGCGCTCCATCAATAACTATACACAGTCTCTTTAGCCCTCTGTTTCCTAGAGCTGGTCGAGCCAACAAATAAACAGGGAGAGCTGAACCAAGGGTTGAATCGGGCTCTAAAAGTCTGCGCATAAGCTGATCCTGGAAAATATTTAGCATGCAAATCATGCAATAAACATCATGTTAGTACATGATCGGGTGTCTTCAAAATTCAATTTTTTTTATTTCATTAACACGCAGACTTGTTTCATCTTAGTATATCAGATATTATCTTCATTGAGAAGTATTTATAAAAAGAGAGTTTTTAAGCCTGCCTTGAGAAACAAGCCTGCCCTGGCGACACTCTATTAGTGAACTAAGAGGCAAGTCAGTTGTCATGTGTATCCTATACGTGGCTTAAATTCTTATTCTAAATGGAGCAACATTATAGGCTATTAAACACAAGGGTTTTGTACCGTCTGAACTCACGCGTTTGAAGGTGAGCTCATATGTATTAATGAAACAAAACGAGGCTCAGTGAAATACAGTACTTGGCTTGGATCGCACAATTTGGTCAATCAGGGAAGTTTGGACGGATCGTAGATTTTCTAGTTTTGCACTCTGAAATTCAGCTACTAAATGGGTATCTATCTCTGACATCTAATGTTAATGCTTTGCCCGTAATCCCTGGAGGATGAGATTAGAGGTGTGACAGGCAAAATCCCCATTTAGTTTTTTGCAGTTTTAAATAGCGTGATTTTTGCCCAAGGACATAAGAGTGCTAGACAAGCGACACAGACTATGTTACACTTTGATTTGGGCTCGGGGAGATTTACTATTATTCCCAGGATGATGAGCCAAGCCTGGAATCCCAACCTGATTCCCCATGTTGCATGGTGGGAAGCTGTAGCCACTAGACCACATTGCCTCCTGTGAAAGCTCAGCTCTTTTTGAACTAGAGATTCCCAGGGGACCTTGAGCTGAGCTGAGTCAGGCTTCTGTCTTGGCTATCAGTGGTTCTTCCACCTCTACTGTTGCCACTATCTCCCTTTCTGTATTTCCAATCTGTTTTGTTGTGACCGCCTCGTGCCAGAAGTAAGAAATAGGAATTGCGGAGTGTTCCATACATTTCCTCTATGAAGGAGTCCGCTTCAAATTGAGCATCTGTTTTTTTGACTGAGTGTGCCCAGGTACGTTACGGAAGCGCAGGTTAATGCACTACTGCTTTTAAAGTGCTAAGGGTTTCAGGCAAGGGTGCATCTTAAACTCTTTCCTTTTCTACATTATTTCACTGGATTTTGTATTACAGAGTAGGGGAAAGGATTACCAAGGATAGGGGAGCAGCCTGTGCTCATATTAATGTACGCCAATGATGCAGTGCTGCTGTCGTGCACGCCAATAGGCTCCAACACTTGCTGTATACTTTTAATGACTTCATAAAGGCGGGATAGGTGTTGACTCTCAGGCCTTGCCACAGATGGAATATTGTGTTTTTCCTAATCAATCTCTTTATCCAAACTATGCCTTTTGATACCCCCAACTTGTAGTGTGTGCTTTAATCATCTGCTCCACCCACACTTTCCGCCCAACTTTCTATAAGCTCAGTGTGTTTTGATTTGATAGTTTGAATGTCTGCTTCCTCTTTGTGACAATGGCACTGTGTTATAAAACGGTGATATTTAGCTTGACCTTTATTAAGATTTACCTGATATTTAGTCATTCTGCTTCTTCTTGGTATCATATATATGCTTGTTGTGATAAGTTTCATGATTGTAGGTGATGATAATGACCATAACAATGAACGTCTAGTAATTACTCTTCGGGCGAGGTGGTGCCTTCCAAATGACTACTGACACCGTAAGTGCTGGAAAAAAGCTGCTTTAATGAGGCAGGTGCGTATCACATTATTGACAACCTTGGCAAAAGCCATACAGACTAAACTCACTAATACATTATATTCATGAACGTCCCTGCCCCTCAACCCTCCCCTAAAACTCTCCCTCTTGTTTGCACAACTGACCTCCCAGGGACAGCAGTCTCTTTTGCTGTCTCTTACTTACCCTTCTGGCCAACATGACATCTATACCTAAGAAACAACTGTAAAACTCACTGAACACCCTGCCCTTGAGCTGATCCGCCTGTACTGCAGCGTAGCCAACCCTGTTTCTATCCTTCCCTACAGTGCACAACCTACAACCAGAAAAATCCTAACCAGGATTTTTTCTGCCTCCTTCAAGACCCCCTTCCCTAACTGAAGCTAGATAGATCTCAGTCGTCACTTCTGACAGATGTACCCCATCATCTCTAAGGAATTGCTTGAGCTGGTATTTGATGTCCTCATGCACAATCCTCACTACGGGCTCCTCCCTGCTGAAATGCTGCAACTCTCTGTTAAGCTTCCTGCATGCTTCATCAATAGCACTCTATTTGTGTATGCCTCGCCACTCCCTTTGAGGCATCAAATCTGTCCACATTATATCAGTACCAGCCCGGCACAACCTAACTTCCTTCAGCTCCTTTCGTATCTCCTTTAGTGGGCCTAAGCCTTTTACTTTTACCAGGGCGATCTTATTTTTTAAAGCCTTCTCATCTCCAGCCCCCTGAATCCTACGAACCCCACAACCCCATGCATCTGTGGCAATCACCATTCTGAAGGAATGGGTTCCAAACTCACATTCCAACACTCCCAAATTGAGTAAAGCTTTCCTAAAGACCTCCAACACTTGTCTGCTTTTCAACTTTGACCGAACCTGATGCCGAAAGATGCAACTCCCAGTTCCAAGTCTCCGCTTCAATGCCCCCAAGCATGTAGTGGACAGTAATCGGTGACTGGATATTCCTTTCCTTCCCAGTCCCTTCGGATCCGTTTTACTCTTCCTGATCAGCACTACGGGCACGTATCCCACCCAAAGCATTCCTTTTGTTCCCCGCCCCAATATCTCCAAAATGCAAAAACCCCATATTGCACCAGAAAATTGCACTGCCTTTTCCTCATTGTTACATCCCACATTCAGCAGAGGTGCAATCTTTTTCAATATCCCCACTGTAATCGGCCTACACATTCCCTGCCCAACCCCTCTCTGTCTAGCCCACCCATTCCGCATCCTTTTTCCCAACTCACCTTCTGAATACTCATAGCCCCAAAACATCTACCCATAAAAGGCCACTCCAGATAATTTCCCAGCTATGGACACCGGTGATAGTCCTTTATTGATCATGTCCATAATAAATTTGACAACATCCATGACTCTCCACCAACCCTTTACCGCCACCGTCTCTCCTGTGTGCTCCTGATCACCTGAATTCCAATCACAGTTGTCGATTAGCACTACTCGTAGATGGTACCAATGACCCTTCAATCAAAATTCAGCAACCTGCACCTCCTACTTTCCATAGTTCCTCTGACATAGGTGTTTTCTCCCTGTCTGCCACCAATGCAAACCCACGGAATCTCCTCCACTGTCGAGACGAACATTTGCCATGTCATTGTCGACTCCAGGGATGCGACTTGCCAGAGAAGTTACATTGTGTGTAAAGCAACTAAGCACAAACACCCTCAACAGCTTTAACACTTTAGCATCTATTGCGGACTGCCTGTTCACAATGTCCCCGACCGCGTTGTTATCAATATTTAAAAAACACTCTCCTATTCTGGAAATAACTGCCCACTAGTAGCAAAGCTGCAACTAAGGGAAAGAACAGCAGAAATGTAATATGGTGTACACCGTGCTTCCATGTTTCTGGCGATTTCCCCGCACATTCAAGACCCCGCACTCAAGAAACCCGCTGCCGACCCGAGCGAACTCCAGAACTACTGCACCATCTTGCTGCTACCTTTCGCTGCCAAAGTCCTGGAGAAGGCCATGAACCGGCTGCTCACCTAACACCTGGAGAGAAACAACCTGCTAGAAACCGGTTTCTGCGCCAACCACAGCTCCAAGACACGCAGATGTGTTTCATCTTAGTATATCAAATTATATCTCTTCATTGAGAAGTATTTATTAAAGGAGATAGTTTTTAAATCTGCATTAAAAAGTTGATCGCCGTCACTGATGACATTTGCACCCTACTTACTCCTTACTGGACGAACGCAGAGAATCTGCCTACCTCCCTTCACCTCAGAACCATCTGTGGCGTCCCTCAAGGTTCATCCATCAGCCCCACCCTCCTCAATACCTACATGACACCTCTAGCTGACATCGTCAGAACCCACGATCTCAACATCATGTCCTACACCGATGATACCTAGCCCGTTCCCTCGCTCTCGGCAGACCCCACCACCACTAAGACCAACTCCCACAACTGCATGAAGAATGTCATAGCCTGGATGAAGGAAACTGTCTGAAGCTCAATACTGACAATACCAAAGTGCTGATCTTTGGTAACCACACCTCCCTCTCGAACAACACCTGGCGGCCCTCCGAACTCGGACCCACTCCCACACCAAAAGACCACGCTCGCAACCTCTGCATCATCCTGGACAGCAAACTCACCATGAAACGACAGATCGACAAAATCTCCTCCGCTTGCTCTGAAGAATCTTCAAATGGATCCCCATCAGCACAAGAAAAACTGTCATGAAAGCCTCAATCACTAGCCGGCTAGACTTCGGCTACACCCTCTATACAGTAACCACCACTGAACTCATGAGCAGGCTCCAGACAATACAGAACTCAATGGACACACTGATCCTCAAAGTGCCCAAATGGACCCACATCACCAAACACCTGAGAAACCTCCAAAGGCTCCCCGTCCAGGAAAGATGGCAAGTTACTGACACACACCTCCAGAGCCCTCCACGACCAAGGACCAGCATACATGAACCACCTCCTGAACTTCCACCAACCATCCAGAAACCTGCCCTCCGCCTCCCTTGCTCTGTCAGTGTATCCGCCGTAGCCACAGGGGAGGCCGCTCCTTCTCCCACCTCGCCGCCAAGTCCTTGAATGCTCTCCCCCCCACTCTGAACATCACCCTACCTGATGGACTTCAGGAAAAGACTCAAGACCTGGCTCTATAACTAAGCCCAGCAACCCAGTGCCTGGATACCTTCACGGGTGAAGCCGTGCTATACAAGTACTGATTGATTGACCACCTCCCTTGCTAATATAGGCCAAAGCCTCACTGCATCCAAGAAAATCTGAATGGATCATGCCTTCTCTCCAATGCCATCCATTAGTATGCCATTACAATTGTCCAAAAGCACTTTCCAAACTCACAAATCAGCCTTTGTTTCTTGGCATGATCAAACTCTGTGGCGAGGCAACTATCAATGACAAACCTAAGCGCCTACAAAATGTGTGCTCCATCTTCACTACACAGCAGGCCAAATTCAGATGTCCTTATAGAAAATATATCTCCTGCACTGTAGCCTTTTTCCTTGCCAAAATGTCATCAAGCAACTGTAGCAGTGCCTTCTTTTTTTCTTCTGGCAACTTGGCCTCCATATCCTCTGTGTCTATCCCAGTGCCTAAATATGACAGCGCTTATTGCGGAGCTAGGTGAACCCCAATGTCTGTCATTATCTCCTGAAATTCAGAAAGCATTTTGGAATAATTTTCTGAATTCTGGGTCCCCACCAACAGAAAATCATACATGTAGTAAGTAACATTCCCATGCCCTGTATATCATTCAATGGCCTATTGTAGAAGGCAGCTAAACTTCTCAAACAGGACGCAAGAAATTAAACAATTCATGGGCAACACCAAATCCACAAAGAACTTTTCTTGAAATTGAACCCCTTAGCAGCTGAAAGTCCTCTGGGAGTACCGGCAGTAACTGGAAAGCTGATTTGATATCAAACTTAGTTAAGTAATCTCCAACCTCACAAACAATTGGAAGTCCACATTAATAGAAGCATAAGACACCTTTGTCAATTCTTGCAATATGTGATCATTGACAGAGCTACCTCATGGCCATGGTAGTTGCTGAATCAACCTATCCTCACCTTGGTCTTTTTTGGGAACACCTCCGATTGGGGAGATAATCAAGTTATGCAAAACCATTCCCTGAACAGTCCTTCTATGTCCTCTTCCTTGATCTCCTTCATCAACTTGGACCAAACCATGTAGGTAAAATCCCTAGCAGAACGCAAATTCTCTGCCTACTTAGCGTCCCGGGGGCCACTGTAATTCAACTTAAAGCCACTTGAAAAAATCCTGCCATAACAGTTCAGCGTCTTCCTCATGTGCCTTCATCCAATACTGCAGACTATCCAGTTTAACTGGAATTTGCTCTCTTCACTCCTATGCAGAAGGTGTCTCCCACCAGCACTCCTACTTGTAGGGAACTGCCCCAGGTCCACCTCCCTGCCTGTATTGTGCATGGGCCGCAGGTACCCCGCTGTGAGTAAGTAGGTGTCTGTCATTGAACCTGGAACACTCTTTTCAGAGGCAGCAGTACTCTTGAATGCATTACCCCTTGTTATAGCTCCAACACACTCCCTGTCCCCCTGCCACTCCAACGGTTCTATTGGTGCCGCTCAAACCTGTTTGGGTGGGGTGCCCCTGAAAGGGCCAATAGATCGACGGCCATCTACTAACCGTATAAGTCATGAAGACTGGCCTGCTAGTCGCCATTTTATGCACGCATAAATCATTATCTAGATCTCCACATTTTCACTCCACATCTGCTTAGACTCTGGCCCTAAAGTCCTCGTCCACAGGAGACTTCCAATAGTTATTTGGGCTTTTCGTGTCATGTTCATATATTTAAATAGGTCAATACAGTGTTGCAGATGTTTCTCACAGTACTCGCTTGCGTAAATAAGAAAAGCCACTGTTGAGTTCTCTATAATTACCGGCACTGTCAGCAGCCTCATCTGTACCTATTCTTCTTCCTTTGACTCTTTTTTTTCCCCTGTAAGCCCTTAAATATTTCCATATACTCCCCTTACTAAGTACTTTATTTTCTCCCCGTCATCAAATGGGCTTCTAATGGCTTTGCAATGCCCGTATAGGGCAACTAATTTATCTCTTTACTTTGCAGCTTGTCCTGCTCTGACTCCTGTTCCTTCGCACCACCCTCTTCACTGCTCTCGTCTGCTCCTTTTTAGGTCTCGCCTAGGCAGCGAGCATGCGCTGCTCTAGGAGGGCCTTTAGCCATCGGTCTTCACTTTTTCAAGCACTGCACTCGTGCTTGTGGTGGCATCCACCTTGTGGGAGCGAGCAGCGGCGCGGCCAAGTTAATTACAAACATATGGCCGCTGCTCGCTCCAGCAAGTTGGATGCCGCCACAAGCACGAGTGCGAGTGCTTGAAAAGTGAAGACAGTGAAGATCGCTAGTTTTCCGTTTCCTTGGGAAGGCTCTCCTCTCACACTGCACACGCTCCTGCTGCTTCATCTTCTCACCCACCCTTTTATCTAGCTCCCCCCCACCAGTCTGTGCCGTCATTAGGGACAGGAGGTGGACAGTAGATGCGGGGCGTCACACTGAATGTTAGGGTATTCCCAGATAGTGTGTTATACATGTGTAAACAAACTTTGTTGTATGCCGTGCCCCTTTAAACTACACGCCATTTTCATTTTTACCATCGCTGGTTTCATTATTTGAATTTGGAGGCGGCCTCCTTTTAACTAAATGCCCGCTTTCATTTTGAATCGTGGGTTCTCATTATTTTTTTATGTTGAGGCTGTGTTTCTTTTAACTACACTCTCTCTTAATGCAGCTCACTTGCTCTTCCTTTTCCTCCCCTGCACGAAGGCTCTTGCAACATCACCATCTCAGTGCCACACTATTCAGTCACTGAATATGTATGTGGCAGCTATTGGTCACATATTGCACCAGTAGCGCCCCATTAGAAACATTCTCTCTTGGTCTGGCGAAAAAAAGTTTGTCTGCCTAGCCCACTGTTGCTGAAATGTGTCCAGGTGCACCGTGGGCCAGCCATGGACTTAGGGCGCATTAGCAGTCTGCTCAAGGGGTGACTGTACCAACCTATCGGCATCTGTTGAGGTTCTCGTCATCCCTGTGGCAGAAGACAAGGAGCGCATGTGTGCAACAGACCAGAGGAAAAGGCCTGCCTAGGAACTAACTGTCCACTATTTAACTGGTGCAGTTTAATGTTTATTCCTTACACTAAAGCAGTGTACACTGACACTGCTTTGGTACCAATAAATGATTACAATCAAGGCTAGCTTTTTTCATGGGCGAACTGCGCAAGGGTCTTTATCTGACTGCGCTCCAGTTCTTCTTCAATAACAGATGTTCTCTTTTTTTCTCCTTTAATATGCTGCAGGCACTGTGTACTCCTGCAGTCTGCCACCCGGTCAACCCTTACCTCCCTCCCAACATGAAGTACTCAAGCCACTTGCTTGGAGTATTAAGAGTAACAAGCTGGAAAGTACAGCACAGAGGGCATACCACTTTTATACATCGAGGAACTTTTTTTGCAATTTTTATGTAGCGTGAACTAGCTTAGGTACACTACGTGACTTGTCCAGAATCACAGGGATTTGAGCTGATGCTGTGACTTATTTTTAAATGGCCCGCTAACTAACACTCACCCTCCTTTTCTCCTATCCTGTTTTCCACACCCAACCAATGAGCAAAACAAATCACTGGTTTTCTAGGTTTTCTATATGTTCTGGCTCTCCAGCTTTTCCACTTTTCTGTTGCCTGTTTGCCTTTGTTTGTCTGTGCATTTGTCTGCTATTTATCTTTTGGCTGTCTGCCTTTTTTCACTCTTTCTTTCTATGTATTCTCTATTGTGGCGTTCTTCTTCCTCTGTTAACTTCTGAGCCTTATTTCTTTGTGCATTCATCTACTTCTTTTTTATATCTTGTTCTATGTACTGTGCCTCACGTTTTTCCTTTTTCTGGCCTCACCTCTGCTGTTGTTCTTGGTATATCCCTGTCCCCTCTTATCTAACTCTGTCTGTGGTTGTTACAGTGTGTGGGTTTGTGTGTCTGCCTTGCTCTCTAGTTCTCTTGCCATGTTCTTCTGTTGTTCCCCTCTGTCATTTCCGTTTATTGGCTGGAGAGGCCCAGACATCAGGGGCCCCTGAGAGTGCCAACTAAACATATTCAAAGGAAAGCTCAAAAATGTCTTGAGCAAGGAGCGATGTCACCAAGTTAAACTCATTTTAGGCCTAAATGAGCCTTAAGGCAGGTTTGGAATTTGTATTTCTGCTTTGGGGTGCCTGCTTCTCAACATCATTGTAACCTACAAACACTCCGGTCTTATCTAATTTGGGCTGATACTAACCTTTTCCGTGAGCCTGAATTTTTCAATATTCTGTTGCACATAAAATGTTGTCACATCTTTTATGGTTACCTCAGGTAACCGCTTTATGCAAAGACCTGCTACCCTGTTGTAATAATAACACTGATCCCTTATTCTGAATGCGAGTCTTTTTTTCCTTAGATCGGGGTTTTTAGTGAAATATGGAAGTGCAGGGACTCACTTTACAAAGCACCCGTTTGCTCCTGAGAAATGCCACAGCTCGCAGCAGTGCTGAGAAGTGCTCCAAATAAAAGAAGTGCAGGGACTCGAAAGCAGAGAGGAACTGCCCATTATAGCACTGCCTTTGATTGCTTGTAATATCCTATATAGAGATCCTCGATGCACGTATTGATTTACCCCAAACTTTGATTTTTTTCTTTTGGCTAAAGTAATATATTAGACAATGTGTTGCATGGCTAAACACTTATAGGGTCCCAAAGGCAAGACCTATTGGCTATGCCAATGCTTGTTTTCGCTTGCACTGTACCTGTTTTTCCTATCTCAGCGTCCTTTGTGTTCTCCATCCCTGCCCCATGATTCACCACGCACTTACCTTTCCACTAATGTGGCACGCACTGCTCTCTGTCAGTAGCCCCTCCAGCCCCCTCTAAACATTCCACATTGATTTCCCCCCCCCCCCCCCCCACCCCCCCCCCCCTCCAAACCCTTCTTACTTGGCTGTAGGATCAGGGCCCGCTCCGAAGGCTTTCACTCAGCCATGGTTTTTATCACCTCCAGTTGTTTTTTCCTCTCTGTTGCCACATCAAAACAGCAATTGTCCTTGTGTTAACATCATCCCTCCCCCGACCAGTTCCCACATAATCTGCCCACTATTCGTATTCTCTACACAGCTCTCCTCTGTCTTGGTATATAACTTCACCCCCTGTCAGCTCATCGACTTCCTTCTCATAGTCCAATTTAGTGCCATCCAAACTGTGTCACATTGCTCCACTCGTACTTGGCTTTGTTCATCTCCATTATAACCCCAAACGCTTGCTTACCCAGACGTGTTCGCTGCCGAATGGGGGCCATCCAAATCCCACCATGCTCTTACCGACGATGATCTAACACTGATGTCCAGCTGGCTACATGAGACCGAGCCTTTACTTATCGCTAGGTCAGGGAATCCGCACCAGACCTCCCCAGCTCTTTTGCACCGTTGTCAAGACAGTCATTATGCTCTGCCTGATCCGCTGTACTTTCTAACAAGCATTTACAATGCAATGGTCTCGGCATTGGTAAAGTTAGAGCTATTGGCATTGCTCATGATATTATTTTTGTTTATGTTTTTGTTTTTAAAACATTTAAAGAAACGGCATTGTCATGAGCAATGCCAATAGCTCTAACTTTACCAATGCCGAGACCATTGCATTGTAAATGCTTGTGTTCAAGTGAGAGGGCATTTCATTGGAGCAGGGGTTATGTTAGGAGGCAGCATTGTAAATTGTGCCACACTGCCAAACAAGCAACCAAGATGATGTTAATGAAAAATGTTCATTTCCCCAGCTCCTACGTTAGGTGTTTAGAAAGTAAGTTGCCTAATTTAATTTAACTAGGTAATGTACTTTCTAGAAACAGTACGCAAAAGTCCAGGATATATGACTATACAAAGACAGTTCCAACTGCCATAGGGAGCTTCAAGCAAATACCGCAGAAGGCAGTACCCAGCAAATCCAAGCACTTAGATCTGAAATATTTAAAACCAAGCAACACAGCAAACTAATCGTGAGAAGGTACAAAGGCACAGAAGTCAGAATGCCAAAATACTTAGATCTTGCACTCTGATTGGAGATAAAAACAATTTCTACGATTGAAGTTTGGACTATGTGATGTAGGGGAGGTGTCACAATTGTGGAGACACGAAAGACAAAACATAAACTGACGTTTTTGTTTTCATAAAAAAAGAGTTCTTGCACATGTACTTTGCTGATGTGGGGCTGTCACACTAAACAGGAAAAGGTTTTTTAATCCAAACATTTCGGGAAGCCAACATAGGAACCTGTGCTTCAGCAATTTTCATATGTTGTATTTCTCCAATTGTTTTTGTTTTCATAAAAAAAGAGTTCTTGCACATGTACTTTGCTGATGTCGGGCTGTCACACTAAACAGGAAAAGGTTTTTTAATCCAAACATTTCGGGAAGCCAACATAGGAACCTGTGCTTCAGCAATTTTCATATGTTGTATTTCTCCAATTGATTTGTTCAAGGGAGAGGGCATTTAATTGGAGCAGGGGTCACGTTAGGAGGCAGCATTGTAAAATCTTCCAGACTGCAAAACAAGCAACCAAAATGATGTTTCTGAAAAATGTTAATTTATCCAGCACAACTAGGTAACGTACTTTCTAGAAACAGAACGTAAAAGTCCAGGATATATGACCTTAAGAAGCATCATTTATTTCTTCCCAGTCTGGCACAATTTGCAATGTTTTTGCTTACAAAGCCTCAGCAAGTGCCTAATTTATTTCCTGCTGCTTTCATTACACAATTAGCAGGAAAAGGAGAAGCGAGCAACAGGAGAAGGACAGTGAGAAAAAAGAAAAGTAAGGACAAGGGATAACGGAGGGGAGGGAAAGAGTAGAGATAGAGGGGAGGGGAGCGAATACTTTTGAAACAATTGTGTTGTCCACTTGGTGTTGCAGACGAAGTAACACCACACCAACAGCCTGCAGCGTTTCTGTTTCAGAAGTTGGCGGCTCCGGAAATCCTCACGCTGGCCGAATTTCAAAGCAAACCCCTCCCCTCCCAACTCGTCACCCTGTGATGACCTGGGGTGGTGAGAGGCTGCTGTCGTTGATTTACAAGCAGCCCCGGGAGTACAGCGCTGATACGGTACACACCCTGGGCTGCTTTAAAATGTGACGCTGCATCGCGTCATAGCTAGGAGGTCCCTGAGGACCCTAAGTACTGCAGACCTGGGCTGGCAGCATGTCAGCCGAAAGACTGCTTACGTTACAATGCTGCAACGGCCGCCATAATACTGGCACAAGCGCACTAGCGCAATGAAAACCTGCCTGTCGTCCGTTTTGGGGAACGAAGTGCAGACTAGGCTGGTTAAGTAAGGCACTGAGTGAGTGCCTTTATTACAAGGCAAAAAAAGTTGGCCATATATATTACTCTGTTTCATTTATTTTATACATACATTATGTGGTCTGCTCCACAATCTTCGCTATTTCATCCACTATCTTTAAATCAGGATTTCCTGTCAATACTTTTTCCTGTATCTTTGGGTTGCTGGGTAGAGCGAACCATTATCCCTAAATAAATGGCATTGTCATTTCTATTGGCATTAGCTTTTTTTTTTGCATATGTGAGGACTAACCATGTTATGCAAGGGCATGGCAGCCAACACACGCCATAAATGCCATTCTGCATAATAAACGTGGACAGTACCCAGATGGGGTCGTATGTACAGAGCGGGGCCTGATTTCCAACGACCAATCACACGATCACTGGGCTACATTTTATAGGGTTAAAGGGATATTCCTAAAGGGGAGAACAGTTACTCTTAAGTGTGCACCATCCCAAAACAGCAAGCAGTTTAATCACTTTTTTCATACTTTGTGCTCATAGCTCAAGGCAAGCAGAAATGGAGGCTTCGGAACTCGGGCCACCAGATGCATTGAACAGACAGACTCTGTATCCCCTAAAGAACCAGAACCAGACATTGCGGTATTAAGAAAGCCATTTCTGCTCATTAAATGGGGTTGTTAAGCCTGGGTGAATCCCACTAACACTATAGTACGTTAAGGAGAACAGACACTGGAAAATGAAGAATACGAGGCTATTAAAAAAGCACTGGTAAAGGTAACAGGTCTTGTTTTTATGTGCTGCCTAACCCATACGGCAGTAGCGCATTAAAGCGAGACAGACAGGAGAGAGTCAGCAGGAGTGGACAAACAGGGCTTTAGCTGTAGATTAATTGTAAGGTAGGAGCGGAGGAGAGAATAAGTGATTTGCCCAGAATCACGGGATGTTGAGCCGACGCCGAAACTCAAACCCGGTTTCCCAGATCCAAAGTCGGCAGCTTTGGCCTTAACGCCACATTCTGACTCAAGACTAATAGGGAATGACGACAAACTCTAACATTATGGACCAAAATATTCTCTTTGAACAGATGAGTTCTGTTATTTAAGCTCTGCGCTATATCCGGCTTTAAGATAGAAAAAGAACACGGGAGCTGGTAGAAAATTGTCTCTGGTTCAGACCAACGCCCGTAAGCATCTTGGTTCATGGAGGGGGCTCGAGTTGAGCGGCGGCAGACTGAAGTGCGAGGAGGATGATGGCGGCATCTGAAGAGAGGAGGAGCGCCCTGTGGGTCGGCCAGAGAGGACGAATGAGCTAACAAGCACACCACTGCCTTTCTCCGAGGCGAAGCAGAAATGCCTCGGAGAAACGCAGTGGCGTTTTCGGATTCGGGGGCGTGTTTTGCTTTTCTCTCCTCTTGCCATTGGCTGGAGGAGATAATTAGAAAAGTTGGAAAAAACACGCCCCCGAATCCGAAAAGGACGGAGCCTGTTTGGAGTGACGGACCTCTTCTCCAATGGCTGGCCAGCATTCAAGAGGCCAGCCAATGGAGAACAGGGGAGAAGAGGGGCGGGTTCAAGCCCCTCTTCTCCAAGTCATTATCTCTCGTGAGCGAGACTGCGCAAGCGCAGCCTTTGCTAGCCGAGACCTAAAAACTGCCTCAAATCATCCTGTGGGCTATCGTCTGTATCCTCCTCTGGTACCCAGACACACTTCATTCTGCGTGGTACCACTGTCTCTCCCCTAATTGTAGGCTGGACTCCTTCCTCCTTGCCCTGACTTCTGCAGGAAGCCACCCCATGGCTAATGTTGCCCCCCAACCTCTGCAATATGCCACAACCCCGTTCCAACGTGCTCCCAACTACCCCTCTAAACTATGGAAATCTGGTCTCCCCGCCTTCATTGCTAGGAGGAAAAGCCCCTTTGTGCCCGTTTTTGAATACTTTGCAGGGGATTGGAACCTTCCAATTCTCCTTGGCGCTTTTCAGGTGCTTTGTCCACCATGACCGGCAGAATCGCTAGTCTTCTTTCCATTGCCACGGCTGGTGATGGTGGGAGGGCTTGGCCGCACACAAAAGGATGCTTCTTTGGCAGGGCCGACTTCACGCCCGACCGCAGTGGCTCCTACAGGCCTGACTGTGGCATCAGGGCTCTGGGCAGCCTCTTCCACCTGCCTGTCTGCACTCTCTGATAACTCGCAGTCTCAAAAGGTAATGCCATTAGAGTATCTGCTTACTACCCCCTCGCCATATGATATCTGTCCACCCTGGTGGGATATTCTGATATTTTACTTGCTGCCCCCACACACTCAACCCCTGAATGGCACTCACTCTTCATAACAGGCCCTTTCTTTACTTTGGCCCTATTAGCGAGGGTCCATTTTAATGGTTGCCACCCCCTTCTGTAGTGCGCCTCTCTGGGCAGGTCACCCGCGGCACCCACACCTCATCAAGGGCCACGCTTGGTAAAGTTTGCCCTCCACTCCTCGTGCAGAACCTTTAGGGCCTCCAGGAACTTTTTATTAGATATTGCCTTGACCTACCCTTATTACTACAACCAATATACCCTAATCTGTGCCTATCTCGACTTCAACTGCCTGCCCAAGAACACAGCCCTACTCCCTACCTGACTCCTTGTGACCAGCGTGTACTAAAACGCCAAAGAGGACCTCCCCTAACTACAAGGACTTTTCAAGTTTCAAACCCCGCCCTCTTTGCACCCCTACTAAACCCTACCCAGCAGACTTCTGGCCGGCATCATTCGCCCTAAGGCCCCTGGTACGTTGCATGTGCTCGTGCATGTTTATATACTACTGCCACAGTGATGCTTCCAAACCTCTGCTGATCTGTCCGTTCATTCATCCCAGATATCGGAGATGTGGGGCTCCCTGTGCCACATCATGTTCATGCTGGTTCTATTTTAAAGTGCCGGTAGTACCACATTTTATCCCGCAGCGCAGTTTAGAGGTGGGCATGCTAGCAAATTAACAAGAAGAGCAAAGCAAGGGTCCGACTTGGTGCTAAGAGTCGGTGTAAGAGGCGAGCCATATAAACGTCTGGCTTGTAAATCGTGCAACATCCATCGTATGGAAATATTTTACAGTCTCTTCAAAATTGAAAAAGTGTATGTCTTAAACATGCAGAAGTGTTTCTTTTTAGTACATCAGGTTATATCATTGCCTTAAGAAGAATTTATTAAAATTGATAGTTTTTAAACATGAACTCGGAAACACTTCTGCCCCAGCTTTGACGATAGTGCAATTAGTGAAATAAGAGGCAAGCCAGTTGTTAAACCAAATGAAGGTTCCAATCAAGAAAAGGAGAAGTGTACATGCTTTAGAAAGTAAGTCTATGTGCAGAAATATAAGGATCATTGAGGCTTAAGAGAGGAAAAGAGATGTTCGCCTGGAATGTTAGCGAGGAGAAAGTCTTTAACTAAAACCAAAGCATACAATTAAATCATCAAATTCAAGAGAAGAAGCATCTCCTATAGTTCCCACCATAACAAAAACCAATCAAAATTCTGTGTTCCTGCCAGAAGTGATGGGTTGTGAGATTGACTATAATATCAAGCTGTGCCTTCTGAATATATGGGGCCCCACTGATCTCAACACCAAAGAGAAAATATGGGTGAATCTTGGTATGGCAATTGCAAAACGTAACATCGCAACATTGTGGGGGACGCAGGGTCCCCCGACCCTTATGGAGTGGAGAAACGACCTGGACTGGTGTATGTTGACAGAGAGAACAGTGTATGAACCTAGAGGGGGTCCCAACAAGTGGTCGCAGATCTGGGAGAAGTGGAATTATGACAGAGGAGAAATATGCGAGCCCCCGAGGCAGAGATTTGGGGATGTCCCATTGTGGACCAGCGAGTCAACTTGTTAAATGTATTATCTTAAGGACGTAGTCAGGCTCTGTACTTTATGTGACAAGTCAACAATGGATTCACTCTTGATTGCTTCCGTTTGTAAAATGTATAAGATGTGTGAACCTGTCATCAATAAAAAGAAATATTTAAAAAAAGGTGCTCAAAATCATCATCCAGCCAATATTCAATTATTTGCAACAAACATGGCCTGCACACAGTAAGCTCACAAAATTAATACATGTAATGAGAAAGCAGTGACTCTGGTGCCTAGAAGAAGAAGTAATGCACAGCAAGCAGAAATGCAACACTTTTATCTTCAAAATGGAGTCGAGTTCCTATGCCCAGGTCGACTCATGTCAATGTTGAGATGGACATATCCTTACTACTACTACTAAAAAAATATAAAAATCACTTGGTTCTCTAAATATAAAATAAAGTGTGTACACTAATAAGTAATGGTAAAGCACGTAGCAAGTTATCATTTATTTGCACTTAATATAATGTTAACTTTGCGTCACCAGGTTGATATTGTGCAGGTCAGCACTATAGGAGTACCATTTTCTCCTGCTTTACATCAAAAGCTAACACTCTCTTTTATTCTTGGTATATAGGTTAGTGCGTGGGTGGAGGGCAAAAGCCACATGAAAGCTTGGCTCATTTTGGGCCAGAGAGTCCAAGAGTACCTCCTGCTGAGCCAAAGCTCAGTGGCTTGCCCACCTCTAGCCGTATTTAATTCCTTACACTGAAGTGTTCTTCTTTGGTTTCTATTTGGTGATATTTTACCAGCATCCATGGCTGAGAATGTAAAAAGCAAAGAATATCGGCAAAAACAGTATACAACTATAAACACAATCAGCAAATACAAGTTCAAACCAATTTTAAAGTATTTTTATTTTAAAGCTCTCTAAACTTATAGTACTCTGGGCCAGAAGAATGCCCCTGGTGCAAACACTGGTCTGGCAGCTGGCAATTGCAGTTGTTCCGGCCACTGAGCATGGGATGGGTTGACTCTGCTCGGACCCAAGAAAGATGCTGGAGGGTGTGTCTTTAACTTTGTCCTGGCTCCCCTGTTCTTTTAATGAACCTTATGGAGAGTCTTCTCAGCTAAGAAGGGGCTCTCTCCTCACTCTTTACAGTGTGATCCCTGTCCTGGGGTAGTCACTGCCCAGAATTAACTCCCAAATCACCAGTCCCATTTGTTTTGGCCTCATTGCACACGGGTGCTACTGCAGAGACTGAGAGAGACATAGCAGCATAGGCTCTGGTTTCTGCAGGAAGTCCAGGAAAGGACTGCCGGGGCCCAAGAGCCAAAGATGAGGTGTCAGAATAAGGCCAGAGCTCACAAGCTGTTTTATATCGAACATCAATAGCTCATCATTTTTAGGTTTCGACCTTGCTATCGCGTAAGCGATCGCAAAGCAAGACTATAGAAAGCGGGTTTGAAAAGTGCTCCCAAAAAGCGGATTGCATGGCTAGCACGCGCACAATCACGCGCATCGTGCCGCCATGCAATCCGCCTTTTGGGAGCACTCCAAAGGGTCCGCTCCCCCGCCCCCAAGCGCGCACGCGCCACGCTCCGCCGGGCTTGTCTTGTTTAGTGTCGTCAATAAAGATAAAACATTAGCGTGCAGCTGTTACAGTTGGGTTTGTAAACGCATTCGAGTAATTGCTGAGTGGCTTAAAACAGCATCACTTTCTTAAAACAGCAATTTTGCAACAGCATATCCCCACCAAAAGCACATTTTAAACGTGTAATTTGCAGCTGTCTACATGATTACAGAGGAAGGTGACGCAAAAACGATATTTACACAAAGACAAAACTGGCTTTTGAAAAACACTCCGGGTGCTTTCAGTGCTCCGTGCTGTCTCAGTTTAAAAATTCAAAATGTGTGTTTTCTTTAATGCCTCATCTGTAGACATAATGTTCCTTTTACTCACTTCCTTCACATGTCCAACTTTTTTGTCTGGCCAGACTTGTTTGGGTAATCTCGGAATTGGCTAAGTGCAGCAGACATGACACTGACACACACTCACGGAGGGGAAAAAAGCAGAAAAAACTCCGTGGGGGAGGAGCTGTTTCATCTCAGATGAATGACAAATGACGAAAGCATTCCGTGCTCAGATGCCGTTCGGGAACAAGCATTGGCAAAGCCAGTAGGTTTCTCCTATGCGAAATCTATTGACTTTGTCTTTGTCACTGTGTTTTTTACATGTTGCCCAGCAATAAAAAAGTGCTATAAATGCAGCCAATGCTGGCTGCCTCATAGTGGTTTTTTTTGTTTGTTATTTTAAGCCATGTTGCACAACAGGTCAATTTCTTTGCAACTTGTAAAAAACATTGACAAAGCCAACAGATTTTGCATAGGTGAAACCTATTAGCTTTGCCAATGCTTGTTACTGTATGCGCATAGCTGTAAATATAGCCCATCTCAAGGCTTCCTCCTGCCCCATAAGCCTCTGGGTATGTTTCATCTGGTTGGGCCGACCTTTAGTAGGCAGCAGCTTTACATTAAGGCTTATGCGGCCGTTCCCTACGCTGCTGTTAATTACCCCCTTTGTTACCACCTCCCTCCTGTTGTTTAACGGAATCGGCTTGGTGACACCTATGCTTCCAGAAATACTCTAAACAAAACCCCATATGCCATCTCTGCCCTAACACCTGATCCTTCTATTTACTGGGTACAATCTCCTGTGATGCGTTTTACATTTCTTTGTGTTAGGCTCGCATTCAGTCAACCTTAAGCCACGCCCCTCCTTATCAGCTGCCTTTTGAACCGGAATTGTGTGACAGGCACCCTGCAGGCAAACAAGCATGGTGGCAAAAGGTGAGAAAGTGTAGGGAGGGGCTGATCTCTTCTATAGTTACATCAATATGGCTTGACGTCAGGTCATTGCGCAGCAGTGGACGTAATCTGTTTCTCGTTTTACCCTCTGCTGGTCACTGGTAAGGACAGCTAGCCGGAGCATATTTGAAAAGGAAAGACTTCCACTGGTTGCAGAGACTTAGCGGCCAGGCCATCACCAAAGAATAGCCAGACGAAGTCCGAAACTTCACCCACTTTTGTGAACAAAGGCCAAAGTTTCCAACTTTGCAAAGAAAATGTATATTTGTGCACCCGCTCTTCGGTGTATTATTCTCACCAACTTCTGATGTTGCTCCGTTCTGTCACCCAGTTCACACTTCTCTGTCATTTCTCCTTTCTGTCATTCCGCTCACCCGTTCACCCCTCTTCGCCCCGTTCTCCCCTTTCCTGTATCAATGGCTTCACCCTTTGCAGCGCTCTTTACATTTCACATTTGTCTAAATTAACTGCCTCTTGGTCCCTTCTTTCCAGTCGCTGTACTCTCCTCTTTATTTTTACGGTCTATCCACTCCTCCGATCCATCCCCCCCATTCACTCGTGATTAAAGTAAAAGTCATGAACCCATGCTATCAGAGCCACTTTAAAGGATTTGCTCAATTGTTCCTTTGGACCCAAAAACGTTAGTAGCTGAGCAGTTGGCATTATGTATGGAGGGTGCTAAATCTTACTTGTGGCGGCACAAGCCTTCTATGAAGAAAAAAAACATAGGCAATGAAGGGAGCAAACAAAATACAATTTTACATGACTAGTCATTTTTATAACATGTGTATCTACCCAACTATACTTCTCTTACTTCCATCTACCAGTATTGTGCACGGCCAGCACTATACCAGGCTTAACCATTGTCACACCGTGGATGCATAAAGTATGCCAAGAATTATAATTATACCAGGGTGTGCATTACACTGTGGAGGGTACCATTGCGGCTGGCCGCCATATGCCTGCAATTACCACCAGCATGCCAATGCCACCCTTATTCCAGGGAAATGAACAATGAGTCACACTCAAACTTCACTCGTATTCCAGATGATCAGATGGTGTTCCAAAAACACAGAATAATGTGTCTGTATTGCAAGTATAAAATACTCCTTTGAGAAATGCTCTGTAACGAGACTTAAATAAAATACATAATAAGCATTGGAAAAAGCTAATAAGCATTTGGCAGGCGAAATATTTTTTTTCAAACCTATGCAATATGCAAGAAAAGATCAAGCATACATATATATAAACACGCATTTGCAATGCAATAGGTCTCACATTACTAAAGTTTGAGCTATTGGCCTTGATAAATAATGCAACACCAATAGCTCAAACTTTATTAATGCGAGACCTATTGCATTGCAAATGCTTGTTTAGTTTGGACTTTTCCTTTTGATACTTGCAGTTCTGAATTTAAATAGCGAGCACTGCAGTTAACAAAATGCAAAGCAAAATCAAGCACTGGATGCACAATTGGTGCTTGGCATGGGAGCCCTCTGTAAGACAGGTGCACGAGGCGCTCAGGGCCTGGACAGGGAGCCTAGAGCTACAGGGAGAACAGGACAGTCAGGGAAACTGCAGACTAGGAAATGCAGGGGCGGTGTAGATGAGAAATGGAGCTTAGACCCATAGGGTCGCAGGGTCTCATGAGCAGAAAGCATCTGTAGTGGCAGCCACAAGGCTGGGGGGTAACACACCTCAAGACCCTCATAAAAGTCAGGGGTTGCAGGGAGTCTTCATTAGAATTAGCAGGACAGAAGGGAAGGGGACACACCGCTCTTATTCCCACTGCAGGGCACGTGCCCCGAATGGAGATCTCGAGGCTTAAACTGTAAAGAGAGCAAAAAGCTCCAAGAAGAGACACTAGCTTCAGAGAGAACCATGACCTCAAGGAAAAGCCAGGAGCTTCATAGTGATCTGGAGCTGCAGTGAAGCTAGAATCTGAAGGAAAGGTGAAGAAGTACAGTTACAAGATACTTGGTGCTGAGGACCTACAAGGTGAACAGGCTCTGAAGTGAGATCGATAATGGCAGAGGTAGGACAGTTGAACTTAGCCCTAGGAGATGCAGGGTCATCGATGCTGATGGGAACCGGACACTCGCAAGCTTCACTGAAATAAAATACTGCAGTGGAAGTCAAGGTGATGCAGGAAGTGCAGGATTTGCAGTCATAGGTCAGGTGAGAAGGGCATTCAGGAGTTAGGTCGACAGAAGTCGCACTGAGCACCAACCGCGGTCCTCCAAGGATTGAGATCAGGAGCGACAGTAGCAGGTAGCACCAAAACCTGAAGACCGAACCAGGCCTGTGGGATGGCCACAAGTTGCAGGGATTTATTAAGCTGAAGGGATACCTGGCATTACATTGGAAGAATAGGAATGCAGTTTGTACAGATACCCCTGGCAGGTTAGGAGCTTTAGGGAGGCCAGGAGGTGAAGGAGAGCAAAACCTTCCTGGAGACCTCGAATAACGAAGTTAGACAAGGGCATAAGAAATTCAGGTACATCAGAACCATAGGGAGGGCGTCGGCTGTCTGTGTGAGTACCTTCCAATGAGTGGGCTGGTGTTTATGATTTGTGTATTATAAGGAGTCTTGTATAGTATAATTCTGTATAACCTATTAGTACAATTTTGTGGTAGGCGTTGGCAGTCTAATTTATTTTTAAAGATTTATATTGGGCAGAACAATGCCAAAGTGACACCAGAATCCCTCACACTACTAATTACAAGCAACACACATCTTAAGAATGGATGTGGGCAATAACATCTTAGCTTACCTTCCTGCGAGTGACCTGCCTCTCCCACCCCTCCTTAGTGCTAGCCTCCATTCATTGCCTGATTGCTGAGAAAATTAAATCTAATTGTATCACCCCAGTTCTGAGGGTTCTTCATTGGATAGTATCAGAAGTGTGGACACATTTTAAAATCTCCGGTCTCATGTTCAAAGCTGAACACATAGGCAGACTGCGCTACCTAGTTAATCTAATGACCATCTCAAATGACTGAAGACATTCCTAGAGCAGGAACTTGCTTCTTTTGGAAACATAGAAATTCCAAACATCACAAGTTCTAAAGCAATCCTTTTCTGGCTTTACCACTACCATCTGGAACTCTGTAACATCCCATCTGAGATTAGCCCCGAACATCCTGTCATTCTGAAAAGGTCTACAGACTCCCTTTGTCAAGATGCACCTAGGCGTAACAGGCCCTGGTTAAAGCTCTTGCATATGCGAACACAGTGTAACAAGGGACTCTAAATGCTTTCTCAACACACCGGCCCATGGTTCTTTCTTGTTTGCCACCTTAGCTATTGCATTTTTATGTTTCAAAGTAAAGATTCCCCATCTGCCTTCTCCTCCTGGGTTCTGTGTAAAGCACTCAAATACCGCGTCGGTGCAGTGATGCTTCAGAAACAAAAATAAAAACTGTAACGGATGTGGCGGTAACAGTAATTTCAGCACAATTGAATTAGAGAAAAAGAGCTAGGAGTTTCACAGGTTTAATCTGCCCTGGTGGCAGTCTTGGATGAACTTCGATGCGAGCGGACAAGGGATAGTCAGTCATACTGATTCTATTAGACCTGTCCGCCGCATTTGATACGGTGAACCATAAAATTGTCCTGACAAGGCTTAATGAAGTTGGGATAACAGGCACAGCCTTAAAATGGTTTCAATCTTATCTGTCAAATACACAACAGGCAGTTGCACTACCCCCATATCAATCAGACTTCACTAACATTCAGCATGGGGTACCTCGGGGATCGGCAATTAGTCCAATACTGTTTAATTTCTACATGAGCCCCTTGATATCTGTCATCAAGTCCCATAATGTCAGCCTGGTGAACTATGCACTCAGCTCATCTTGTCACTGGAAGGGGACCAATCATTATCACTGGAAACTTCCATAAATGTATGCAGGACACTGCACAGCTTAAAAATAACTCTCTACAATTTAACAGTGATAAGACAGAGATCTTATGCTCTGCAGCCCAGCAAATCCCACGTCAGCTCCCGGCAAATTTTTGGCCATTCGCAGTGGATTAGCCACTGATACCATCTGAGGCTTAACGTAATCTAGGAGTAACAATTGATGAGCGGTTGAGCTTAGAAACTCAGGTAAATAAAACAGTGGGGACTAGTTTTTCCCTTATAAGAATGCTTATTGAAAATCCTCCCAATGCTGCCATTTTCAACTAGGGCACAGATAGTGAGAAGCGTTGTTCTGAGCCGGCTGGATTATTGCAATGCCCTTCTACTGGAGGCCCCAAAATACCTGATCGAGAGACTTCAGAGAAGTCAGACAATTGCGTCCAAATTAGCACTTATGAAACCACTGCGATCATCAGTCTCGCTGGCCCTCCGCGAGCTTCACTTTCTCCCAGTGCCACAGAGGAACCAGTTTAAATCTCTCTGTATTGTTTTTAAAGCCTTACACGGCTTAGGGCCCAAACCATTGCAGAGTAAATTTAAATGGTATGTCCCTACCAGAAGCTTGCGATCATCCTCAGCTAAACATGTAAAGGCACCTAGGTTTAAGAGAATAAAACTGGGAGGAAGAGCCTTTAGTACTGCAGCCGCTCGACTGTGGAATTCACTTCCGGTCAGCCTCCGACAGGTGGAAGATCTTCTGCAGTTTAGAAAGAAATTGAAGACCTGGCTCTATCTTAATGGTGCTGTTTTGGCCTTTTTTGGGTATGACCTTCACTGCAATATATGTGCATGCTCGAGTTAATGTACACCAGCGCCAGGATGTCCGTGCGGTGATAGTGCGCTTTATAAGTATGCCTAACATTTAACCTATCCAAGTGGTAATTCATGATGCAAGATTTCTAATATTATTATAAAAGTTTGCATTTTCCTAAATATACATTTTAACAATTCTGAAGATACGTACACGAAAATGAATTATTTAAGGTCACATGCGCATTTAAAAATGAACAGTAGGATATTGAATATGAGCTGTGGGATAGGCCTCCAAGGTATTTCCGGAGCAGGTGTATTTTTACAGAATGCTTAAATTGAAAGAAGTTAAGCAGTCTAATGGATACAGGTAAAGAGTTTTATCATTTAGGTGCATGGCCAGAAAAAGCCTTTGAAATGGAGCTTCTTTTCTTGAATCAGTAGATGAATCAGTAGATTCGTAGACAGTAGATTGCTGTTGTCTCTCAACCATATTTGTGTCCCCGGAGTTACTGCATGAGAAATTTCGAAGTATTCCGATGTAGATCTCTACATGTTAAACAGGCAGTTTAATAGATGTGTCTCGCCTCAATTGAGAGACTTTTTTTTAGGAGGAAATAACTGGTGTGGCATGGCCATTCTTAAGGTAATTTGAGACCAGACTAGCTAAAGAATGGACTGCAGTGGGAGATGGTATGCTCATTGTTGGAACTCTGGTAAGAAGACAATTTCCCTAATCGATGAAGGAGAGGACAAGAGAATGCCCTGCACTTTTTGGTGGACAGATATTTGAAAAGGTTTGAAGCTGTGAAGTAATTTTGCAGATTGTTCTACAGATTCACAGTTCATGTTTATCCCTTTGTCATTCATGTGGAAAGTGTGGAGGAAGAGAAATATACTTTGTTTTTTTTTTAGTTCTTTCAGTTTAAAGTGTACTTTTTAGTCACTCTTAGAGACTGGCTAAAACAAAGACAGAATTCAGTGATCAGAGCCTGAAATCACTTGTATGTAGAATGTGGTATCATCTGCATAGAGGTGATACTGAGACTCCAAATCTGTCAGAAAGAACCAAAGTGGTTCATCATAGATAATCAACAGTAAGACAATGTTGAGCCATGGGGATTTAACAAGTTAAAGGGATAAGATTCGAAGCAGTGTAATGCAGACTTATTACTGCAAAGCCTTTGTATGATAACAACAGAGGATAGTTGGTGCAACATATCAAGGTCTAAGGATAAGTCTAAAAGAATTAAGAGCTTGCTGTCATTGCCAGAGACTTCAGGTTTTAAAATGTCACCTACCAATGCAACCAAAGAGGTTTTGGTGCCCTGTCCCAAGAGAAAACTTGATTTGAAGTTGCTAACAAGCTTGTCTTTAGGTCTCTCCTGCTGACAGCGCATGTGTTGTCGCTGCGAGGGGTATTATTTACAATGAAGCACGCTGATTGCCTACCATTCGTTGGCTTCATTGTCGTTCTTCTTTTCTGCCTCCTAATTGGCCAGCACATGCTAGACGTCACGTCCTTTTCTTTCTGTAAAGCATGGACCAAGCAGAGATTGCTTCCTCCTGATCAGTGCCCATCTTCTGCTTGTGTTTATGATTAAGGTGCTATTTCTTCTTCCCCCTCCCACCCACATCTTCTCTGTGTTGCTTCTTCGTCCTCCCACGCACCCCTTCTCTGTGTTGCTTCTTCCCCCTCCCACTAACCCAACCTTTCTCTGTTTTGCTTCTTTGCCCTCCCACCCACCCTTTCTCTGTTTTGCTTCTTTGCCCTCCCACCCACCCTTTCTCTGTTTTGCTTCTCCGCCCTCCCACCCACCCTTTCTCTGTTTTGCTTCTCCGCCCACCCACCCACCCTTTCTCTGTTTTGCTTCTCCGCCCTCCCACCCACCCTTTCTCTGTTTTGCTTCTCCGCCCTCCCACCCACCTTTTCTCTGTTTTGCTTCTCCGCCCTCCCACCCACCCTTTCTCTGTTTTGCTTCTCCGCCCTCCCACCCACCCTTTCTCTGTTTTGCTTCTCCGCCCTCCCACCCACCCTTTCTCTGTTTTGCTTCTCCGCCCTCCCACCCACCCTTTCTCTGTTTTGCTTCTCCGCCCTCCCACCCACCCTTTCTCTGTTTTGCTTCTCCGCCCTCCCACCCACCCTTTCTCTGTTTTGCTTTTTCCCCCTCATACCCACCCTTTCTCTGTTTTGCTTCTCCCCCCCCTAACCACCCTTTCTCTGTTTTGCTTCTTTGCCCTCCCACCCACCCTTTCTCTGTTTTGCTTCTTTGCCCTCCCACCCACCCTTTCTCTGTTTTGCTTCTTTGCCCTCCCACCCACCCTTTCTCTGTTTTGCTTCTTTGCCCTCCCACCCACCCTTTCTCTGTTTTGCTTCTTCGCCCTCCCACCCACCCTTTCTCTGTTTTGCATCTTCGCCCTCCCACCCACCCTTTCTCTGTTTTGCTTCTTCGCCCTCCAACCCACCCTTTCTCTGTTTTGCTTCTTCCCCCCTTCTCCCTGTTGCAACCCCCACTTGCCTTCGTCGATGCTTGCCATACCCCCATCCCCTCCTTCTATCCTTGCTTGCTTGTCCCACCTGAAAAATAGCACTATGACCTGTTGCCAGTGCCGGCTGCGTCATAGCACTGTTTTTCTAACTTTACTTTTAGGAAACACCCAAAAGGTGATGGGAGGAATGCTTGCAATTTGTCTAACCTCTTAGGGTAGCATCCCAACCCATTGTTCTTTTACATGTCACCTAAGTTTTGACCCAGCTATATGCAAATCAGTCTTGATCATGCTCCTCATGGGAACAGACCAGCCCAAACTGCAGGCCATGTCCTCCCTGAACCGGAACACAAGCAACCCAGGACCGGTTTCAACATTTGAAATGGTCTTCTAGGTCTGTTTTATGCCACATAAAGTTGGCACTAAATTACCTGACCTTGGCTAATAGAAGTCATATGCTGTTCTGTTATATCTCGAAAAAAGCTTGTTGATGGCAGGGTGGAATTTTCTCCATCACCTCAAATGTTTTTTCGCATTTAAGATTAGCAAAAAAAAGTAGATAGTGGACCTTTTTTGCCATTTTCAGGAGTACTGCCTTGTTGATTGAAGTTAATACCATGTCCTCATATTGAGAGAGGAGGAAGGCCGTGTAGTTAAAAGAGACTTTTGCTACATTTGCTTTGAAGGCATCAAGTTGCTGTTGTCGCCCTCTGTAGACTATCAACATTTAGCTCCTTTAAGTTTCTGATTCAGGTCAATTTTCATAATTGTTGATAGATTTGATATGTATATTTAAGAGAGTGAATGTGATCAAAAGTTGATCTGAGCAGTCAATTGTCAAGAAGTAGACAATCACCAGAGAACCTGGTTTAGCAATGACAGAGCCCATTTGGGGGGATGGCAGGCAAGGGCTACTGGGCCACAGCAGGTCTGTTGTCCAGAGGCCCATCCGGCTATGGCTCTGTAGTCTGGGCCAAGTACAAGCATTTCAGCACTTGACTCTCCAGGGTAGCACTGTTAAGTAGTCACAGGCTTCACAGGGAAGTTAGTGTTGGGCTACTCCGAATCAGCAATCAACACTACACCCAGCAACCTAATAAGATAATTGTCCAGCCCAGTGCTTCTCTTTGAAAAAGACAAGTACTTTATTATACCGAAAAGCACAATACTACACACTATAATCATTCTAGATAACAGACATGTCTGTGAGAGTCTTAAACTTGAAAGTGGGGTCCCAATCTAGTCATTCACTCACCCTCCCTCTGTATGTCCATCCATGAGGTCTTGGGGTTTCTTGTGATGTATTCTTCAGATTTAGGTGTAGCTCTCTTGTGTGTCTTTCTTTGGATAAAGTCTCTTCTGAGCAATTTGGCCCGAATAGTCTCTCACCTGTGTCATTTTTGTCCAGCGCTGGGCCATGTTGGGTATTCTCGTGGGTGGTTTTTCCCTATCATCCTCCTTGCTATCCACCAAATGGCAGTCTCAGGAAGACTGATAATCAGCCCTCTGTATCAGAAGGGACTTAATTGCATTTCTAAGGGGAAGCCTGTCTCCTCTTTCCCCCACTCAGTGTCTGTGTTCCTTCCCTTCAGTCTGAGGGAGGTCAGCAGTAACCTTTCACTGTCTGGGAAAGAAGCCCCACCTTCATCTTGTGCACATTAACAGGCCAGGGGGCTTCCAAAATGGAACCCAGAGGCCTGTGTTACTTTGTTTTACTCAGGACCTCATTAACTGCTTACTAACTGCACTAGAATTCATGGTTATGTCCATGTGTATGGGATCTCGGTGCTAGGGTTGCAGTTACCCGTTGGCAGTAGAACTGGGTGAATGGGCCAATAGGCTCCCACTTGCATGATGTAGGTAAAAGAGCTTGGTTAGACTGTAATCACTTCAAGACACGGTATGCTTCCACCATTGTGTGAAACCTGTGACCGGGCAATAGTTCTGCTGTCTTTATGAGGACTTGCTTGGTGCATCCCTCCAGGTCCAGGGCAAAGTGCAGAACACATTTTAAGTCAAGGGCGGGGTGTAGGCCTTCGCACACACACTTGGATAACATACTCTCATTTTTAGCACGCAGGAGAGGCTACATAACCATGTAGGAGACATTTTGATCTCAACAAGTAATTAAGAGATCAATAATGCCTACTTTGGTGTGTGGGGGATTTGCAACAGATTGTAGAATGTTATGATTATTTATAAAGGAATTTAAGTTTTAAGTGGCCTTTTAAAATATCCCAGACGTTCACCTGTCATGTATCCCAGACCTCAGTAAACGTATCTTACTTTATCACCAAGGGTGGCTGATAGATGGTGTGGATTATTAACCCATTTTGAGACTGGGTATCCACATGTTTTGAGAACTTCAGATCAGTCTCATAAACTAAAGCAACCCCACTACCCACTTTTCCAGTTCTACCAAGTTTTCATAACATAATATCTCGGAGGAGTGAGTAGCTTCATACTTGGTTGGGACTTGTCTGGGCGCCAGGTTTTATGTAGCGCCATAAGATCCACTTACTTTACTTGTAGTCTTCTATTTCAGGACCATGGTTAGTTATAGTTCCACTGTATGGAGATCACCATATATTTTTCCCTTTGATTACTCACTTATGTCTGCTAATTGCAAGGTTTTTATGTGAATTAAGTTTGGATTACGTACACGTTTATGGTATTTGTGGCAACTGTTTAGTGTATGTGTGGTAGTTTTAAGGATATAGATATACTGAGACATTTGACGTACCAATAATTGCTTTGCGTTTTTGTATTTTCATTTTAGTGGGAATTTTTACTACTAGGGTTGGAGTATTTGTTTGAGAAGCTACCACATCGGTCTGGTCAACTCTGGTTACCCACTGATGTGATGACATAAGGCCTTCCAGGCCAGGCTGGCAGGGCTTTCTGAGAGCCTGGCAGTGCATGGCTGCTTGTCTGCTTTAGCTGAAAGTAGAAAGCACAGCTGCAGGAGGTTGAAGACTGGAGGGGAAGGTGATTGGGGTGGGTTAGGGATTGCAGATAAGGTTTTTTATTTTTCATTTTGGGACAGTGAGGAGAGGCGGGGTTATGTATGTTTCCCCTGTTTCTCCTCTGTCCCTGCGTAGCAGTTGAAAGCTGGGGGAAATGGTTTGAGTCCATAAATAACATAAAATTATAGATGGGTAAAAAGTGAATTACAAACATGTTTTTCTCATCGTGGTACTGAGTGACATCATGAAAACTCAAGCTTTGCTCTCATCTGTATCCACTGCCTGGAACTGAACTCCTTTGTTCGACTTTGTTATGAATTGTGCTTGTAAGCAAATATTTTTGCTCACCCGGTGAACTCACTGAACAATTTTATGAATGGCTTTTGTGCCTAATGCCACAAGATTGTTGCCACCAAGAAGATGAATAATCATGTCCGAGGGCAAGAGCCCTCCCACAACACAGAACGCTTCTGTTGCCATATGGCGCTGATGTGGACTTAGTTGTGGCCTGACCACTGCGACTAGAAGTGGCCGCTACTTCAACTTCAGGCGTGCGTCTGAGCCCGGCTTACACGTGCTGATTCAACACGCTGTGCGGGAGATTTGTGATCTTTGTCAAGTCCCTGCTTGAAAGGGCAGTTGGGTCAACATTGGAGTAATGTGCTGCCATGTTTGAATATACTGCAATCATGAAACAAGTACTTTGGGAGACTCAAGTCGAGCCCACTGCCGTAATGAAGATTTCTCTACACCCCCATCCCATTTGCCACTCGTGGATTATTCCTCTCGGTGTATGTAATCTCTGCCCTCCCGCTGTGTGTGTGTGTGTGTGCATATGTATATATATATGACGCTTTGTCTCCATAGGCAGCCATTGTCGTTTATATGTTTTTTATATATATATATATATATATATATATAATCAAAGAAATACCCTTTCAGGCATAGAGTGACGAATAAATTATGCAAAAAAGAAGCAGAGAACTCTGGGTAGTTCTCAAGTTTAGGTGGAAAGCAGCTCCTGTATGGAGCACTCTCAACACCAGCGACACTCTAGATCTGCTCACCTCAAATGTCTGTTTTTCTATCAAAATCTTTAAGCATAGGATTAGCACAGTGCCATCCACGCCGAGATAGAAAAGGACAAAGTCTTTTGCCATTTGTACAGCAAAGTCTTTTGCCATTTGTACAGCAAAGTCTTTAAGCATAGGACTAGCACAGTGCTGTCCTTGCCGAGCTGTAAAATGACAAAAGCCAATTACCACTCCAGGCACAGTATTACAGCTTTGAGTATATATCTCCAGTAGAAGGCAGTACGCCGAAACGCGTAGGTCTTGATTATACTTAGAAGGACCATGAAATGTGAAAAAAATCTATGCCAAAAATAAAGAAGAGAAACTAACCTGAAGAGTGAACCGGTGTTTTTTTTTATCGTGCCGCTGGAGTGGATGTTTTTGCGAAGAAACATCAATGGATATATAGAGATATATATATATATATTCACTGAAAAAACCATAGGTTTCACACATGTTATAGTTAGCTGGACATTTTACTGATAAAAAACCAATGAAATTCCCCCGTTATAGTTACTGTAGGCAACTATAACTCACGCGACCGTAATCCTCTGCTGATGCTAATACTGTATTTAGACACTTATTTGCCCATGTCTTCTTCCATTAAATTTTAGCTATACATATATTACAAATATTTTTTTTTCATAAAGACACATATGTCATCAGCAGAGGATTACGGTCGCGTGAGTTATAGTTGCCTACAGTAACTATAACGGGGGAATTTCATTGGTTTTTTATCAGTAAAATGTCCAGCTAACTATAACATGTGTGAAACCTATGGTTTTTTCAGTGAATTAGCAAGGTTTTTTAAATGCTATTTCCTAACTATAACGTGTGTGAAACCTATGGTTTTTTCAGTGAATTTGTACGGTTTTTTAAATGCTAAGTTACTTTACGCCATTTGTGGCGTGCGCGCCCACTTAACGCAGTTCGTTCCGTGCACGGTTTTTATCAACTTTAATAAGCCCTGTACATTTGGTGGCCTTCGGCCACCAAAAGCACAGGGGGTGAGGTCAATGTGGATAGTGTTTTTTTTATTTCGATTTTATAATTTCATGTTGCCAAAATTACGTTTTTTTTCTCTATTAATAAGCCCTGCACATTTGGTGGCCTGCGGCCACCAAAAGCACAGGGGGTGGGGTAAGTGTGGATAGTGTTTTTTTTATTTTTATTTTTTTACCGTAAGCGTACGGTAAGCGTACGGTAAGCGTACGGTAAGCGTACCCCGCGAAATTGCCGAAAAAAAAATAAAACCGTTTTTGCTCTTGGGGGATGTTTGGAGACTCCCTCAACATGACTATGTGGGAGGGAGTTGTCAAAACAGCCCCGTAACATGTTTTTGGCCATCATGTTTGATAAACAACACTCAGTGCGAGAGACAAAATGGCGGACGCCGCTTCCTGGTTTCGGCCGATTCGAATGTTTACTAAGATCTAAGAGCCAATCAGAATCGCGCTCGCGCACGCCACCGTACGCTTACGGTAAGCGTACGGTAAGCGTACGGTAAGCGTACCGTAAGCGGGCTCAGATATATATATTGATTTAAAGGCTATTTTCTCAGAATCTACTGAACAGATTTACACCAAACCTACAAAAGGCACTTCCTTGACCTAGGGACTACCTCTCTGCCAAATTTCTAGTAATTCTGTTCAGCCGTTCGGGCTGTAGCTCGTTCTAAAGGTCCTATGGAAAAATGCATGGGAAAAACGCGTTTTGGGACCCCCCTTTTATCTCAGCCCCCGCTTGACGAATCCCCCCGAGACTTTCAGGGTAGGAGCGGAGCGTAGCGCCCCACCTATTTTGAGAAATTCGCGAGGATTCGTCGACCGGCGCCAAAGTTATTCAAAATAGAATGTTGAGGTTTTCCTATGGAAAAGGGGTCCTAACTATAACTACCTACTGGCGACCGCCAGTAGGTAATATATATATATATATATAAGACATAGTTGAAGTGAAGTTATGGTTAGCTTTTCTTACAACATCTTAACATACAAAATACAGCTCAGAAATTCACCTCAAAACACAAACAGGCTCTCACCACTACAAGATTTTGCTTCGTACACCGTTAACCTCTGGTGCAGTGCTTAATGTGAGCCAGTGAGGGCAACCAACAGTCATTTTTCGGGACTGGCACACATTTTTCTGCATCAAACATTTACCAAGAGCAAGAGGGAACTCGAACAAAGCAGAAGGACGGAGGAAGAGAAAGATTGAAAAACACGCCACAAAGGAAAAAAGCAGGAACCTGCAGGAGTGAGAGAAAGAGTAGTGGTAGTGAAGTAAAGAGGCATAACGTTGATTTGAAATTACACAGCCCTGGTATTCACCGCGCCAACATTTAATTTCACCTCACCGGACATCTGAGCCGAGGTTCGGGCACCGGCACTGGTTCTTTTACAAAATGAGCCCTGCTCTGGTGGATGCTCGCCCTCGGGGAATGACTGGCTGGTTCCCTCGGTTGGCTACTCACCTCATGCACTGGATGGTTTCCATTGGCGGTTACTCCCTCCCACCCCCCTCCTTACCCGTGCATGTTGACCCCCAACGCCTAAGGCTTCTCCCTCGTGCCCTGTCCTCGCGGCTGCTCACTTCGAGCGCATGCCCCCACTTCCTGCTGCTGGCCGGCCCTTCTATGAAGGATGGATGACACTGCGTCAGAATGATGGAGAGATCAGAGGAGGGAGAGATAATACCGCTACCTCCAGGGGCCCTGCAAATGGCTGCGATGGTCATTGATAGATTGTCTATCACCCCCTTACTTTTTGTCTTTGATGGAAAGTTCTCTCAATTGTCTGTGGCCATTTCTCAACTTAATGTGCTTTTGGCTCTCATTTTCCCCTTTTTTTTGACAAAGGTCATTTATATGTTTCAAAATAATTGCGATCTGGATGAATGGAGAATTTCGAGGAGTGACAGTAAAACGTGGCTCTTACAAAATTCCTTATATTAATGGAACAGGAAAGGATTCAATGGCTTCTTGATAACATTTGTTTGGTGGCTGGGTGTGTTCTTTGCGCATTTGGTGTGTTTTTCTTAAGATATTTTGTATATTTTTTTGTTTCCTCTGTGGCAAATATTTTCATTACGCACTGATTGAAATTTCTTGGCTGAATTGATATATTATGTTAAGCAGCCCGTCTTTACCTTGTGGCACAAGGTGTATTTTCTTTGGGTGCTGGGTATGTTCTATAATGTAGGGCCTATATTTTCGCCAGCTGCTGTGTGTACACATTTTATTAACTGTGATGGAAATATTTAATTTGAGGGCATGTCTGTTTTATTTTTCTCACGCAATATTTTGTTTAAGGGCCACGATGTGATGCCTGTGCAGCTGAACATTACTTTATTGATGGGTCTAGCAACCTTTGAAAAACCATGAAAACGTATCCGCCGCTTTTTATTTCTAAAATATTAAATTACTTATTTGGCAAGTTTTTTTGAAAATGAATCCTGGTACTGTACTACTGGTACACCCTGACTGTCATTTTTCGTTTCAGGAAGATTATACTGAGTAAACTCGGAAATAAAAGTTCGGTAAAGAGATGAAAGGTACACATCTTTATAGAAGCCACAAGGAAAGGAAATATGCCTGTGTCCTTTGTCTATTAACAAAATAGATCAATCGTAAGATTTAAATAGAAATGTAAAAAAACGGCGTGACAGGATATTGACTATTACATCATGCGGTTATATTTTGGTCAGGATACTTCAGGGTGAATAAAAACTGCACACATCTAGTTACAACACTGAGCAGTCCCATCCCAACCAGGAGACATACAAGAATCTCTTCTTCGGCCACACTCAAACAGGTGCCGCGCCTTCTAAGTTACCACACAGCTCCATCTCAAGGGTGCTGTATTCCCACATTCACAAGGATGCAGCTCACCACCATGGAAGGGCACATTTCCATTCTACTCCGAGGAGTACACGCCATAGACGGGATCTAAAAATCGATAACCCTGAAGGATGTGCCTTTGGTGCGGCTGAGCTTGGCTTTCTGCTCCTTCAGTAGAGTTAGCAGTGCCAGACCACAGAAAGGAATTGTTTATCTCTAGATCCATGGCAAGATGGAAGATTCCTTACCTGGTAGCCCAGGGAACTTGCTTCTTCATACATTTTACTGTGGCTTAGTACAAGATGTACCTGGTTCAGGCGCTTCCCTTACAGAAGAGTCCAAATTTGGGGTTAGCATAGAGCTCAGTTCTTCTAGTCATGGGAGCCAGCTGTGTCGTGAGTATTCTGTCAGTAGGCCATAGTGGCATCCAAAGGGCTAGAGGAGAAGGATGGGTTGTCTGCGAGATGAATAGAAGAGTAGAATCCTCCTCTGTGGATAAAGGGCCCCTCCCGGGACACCTCTCTTGGTTTACCTTGTATTTTCTCTACATGGAGATAACAAGGGGCTCGATTATGTGTCTTTCAACTAAATGCAGAACATGGAACAGGAGCATTCACATGGGTAGACACTCTCTCTTATGTGTGCTTCACCGCAAAGCGCCGGGACACTCTTTTGAGTAGCTGTGCGATAAATCCCTATACATAAAAATAATCTGGGAAAGTGTAAGAGTACTGAAAGTCCCAGAGAAGTTTTCAGAGTACATCCTCAACCTGTTAAGAAGGCTGAAGAAAAGATGAAAGAGAAACTAGATAGTAAAGTTCAGGGTACTTTGTAAAGGAAAACATTTAGTCTAGTACCTTAAGGTATGAAATGCACAACTCACTAATTAAGGTGTTTTGAACAGGTGAATCCCAACTTGAGCAAAATCCACAAAATCGGAGCTGATATCAAGTCCGGCACCTTGTCCTCACCCAAATAAATGTAGCTGTCTCTGATGATGCCCTGTAAAGACTGACCATTATTAGAGTAACGAACGGCAAAGTGAATCCCCTCGCCGTTGCAAAGAATAACGGCCTCAAAATCTGTAGTGTGACAACCATCGAAAGAATCCCTCAACATGAATCTGTTATTGAAACTACCGCCTGTTACCGTTCACCTCCTTGTGGCAGAGCCATAAAGAAATGTTTCGTCAAAACAACAACCTGCTGGGTGCTTAACAGTTAATCTTCCGCCTTATTTGTGCTACCACGAGATTTACAGCTTGCTTCAAGAACAGTAAACTCAGGAGAACATTTCAACTGTCTGCAGATCATCAGTTCCAGCACCATTGTCAAATTCGATTTGTCCCAGAAGCAACATAGATGTCATAGGTCATCGAAAAAAGCTTTGCTTTCCTTTGGTAGGGTGAGGCACTCTATCGGAGGGCTCCTTTCAGAGCAACAGCAGAACACAACATAAGTGCTCACTAAACACTGTTCAAATAAATGAACTTAGAAAGTGATTCATTCAATGTTGCTTCTTCTTTAAGGCATGGACCTGGAAGGGAGAGACCAATATAAAGAACAGGCATTAAGGGTTAATAGATTGGAGGCAAAGCTGCAACAAGGCAGTTGTTTTCAGGCGTCTGGCTCTTGGCATAGTGAGGTATTATGGGTGGGTGGTGGATACCCACCTCAAATAATAACCTTAATCCTTGTCTGGGTAAACTTTTAAGGTCAATAAATTTACCTGGTAGCTATGGGACAGAGCATTTAGGCTTAACGTACAGGAAAGTATTTATGCAGTACTCAAACAGTAATAAAGTCACAAACGACACTGAAGAAAATCCCAAAACAATCTAGAAAAATAGAGTAAATTTTGATAAATACAATGACACCAAAATGAAAAGAATCCAGCGAGTAGATTTGGAGTTCTGAATTATTAAAGTTTAATGTACAAAATAGCTCAGAAAGTGCACACCACAGTCATCTAGTTGCACTTGACAGGGATCATGGTTTATGGTTTGTTCTGTAAAAAGTTGGACCTTCGGACTTAGTCTCTGGAACGGAAGACAAAAAGGCTCATCTGGACCAGACAGTGGGCTGTTGCCAAAGAGGGCTCCACATCATTGGATAGCTGATGGGCAAGGTCTCAGTTAAGCCGTTGACTTTTGGCAGGAAAGCTCCCAGTGGGACTAATTAAAATTTCTCGCCCACAGAAAGTCCCTTGTCGGCTGTATACTTTTAGTGCCTTCACCTGAAGATTTCTTCCTTTAGAATTAGTCACTTATTTGGAGTTTTGATTCTTCTAGCGAGGCAAGTCTGCAGGCTGTAGCTGAAGAGGTCTCCATAAGACCAGATACCTTCCCCGCAAGGTCCTTGCTGTTGCGGAGAAGAACTTAGTGGGGTTATCCTGAATCTTTGGTCCAGCGGCTATGCACCTTTGTCTGATTTGTTTGGCAGGTTGGCACTCGTTCCCCTTTGGTTCTCAGAGCAAGTTAGAAAAAATTTCTTCTAAGTCCCAAGTTTCAGGATTTTGTTAGGAGGAGTACACTTTGAAACCAGCCAAGGGTCCATGACCTTGCGGACAGCACTTAGGGGTCAAGACTCCAACAGAAGCCAGCAGCAGAGTCCAGGGAGGTCCAGTTCCAGCTGCTCAGCTGGCAATGTACTAAAAGGTCTCTTGAAGCTTGTGGTGTCCCTGTATCCCAAACACGAGGTCAGCCTTATTACTCTTGGAGTTCACATCTTTGTCCTTGGTACAAGAGGGAGAGCAGGTCCAGTATTCAGGGCTCTTTTCAGATGACAGACAGCAGGTTCAGTCCTCTTTCATTATTCCACAGGTCCAGATGTGATCTGAGGAGGGTTAGTGGGTGCTACCTTTGGACCCAGTGCCAGCCTGTGGTTGGGACTAATCCTGGTCTCTCCCCAACCAATGGGGCAAATGTTTCCAGGGGTGATCCAACCCATCTTTAGAGCACCTCTGGTGTATTTTAATGCAAACAATCTCACAGGGCCCCTCTATGCCCAAAGCTAATAAAAATGGTAGAACCCTTCTTGCTCTGAGCAGAGATTATGTGCCCACTGTAGAGATGTGGCCAGGGAAATGAGCTACCTCTCCTCTGTTTTCACTCAAAACCGGTTCTGGGGCAGCTCCTCTCCCACTGGGCCTTGTGCCTGACTGACTAGGGGGACAAAAGAAGGGGGCAGGCCTAGGTGTTGGCTCCATCTACCTGTGACAGAGCTGGCCCCATTGAAAGTAATTAAGTTAACCTGCCAGAGTAACAGAACACCTCCCCACACCCAATGCCTTTATCTCAGCTCAGGGAGCAAGTTTACACCTCATTAAGAGACCCATCCAGCTCCTGGGTGACAGTTGGAAGCTCGTGTAAATGGGCTTCTAGAAGCTTTAGGTGCGTAACAGGCAACTTTTTAAAAGTACCTGTTCTAAAATATTTA
This sequence comes from Triturus cristatus, assembly GCF_964204655.1. Classification (NCBI taxonomy): domain Eukaryota; kingdom Metazoa; phylum Chordata; class Amphibia; order Caudata; family Salamandridae; genus Triturus; species Triturus cristatus. The sequence continues at coordinate 626,014,242 of NC_140583.1, read as the reverse complement.
TTACACATATGACTTTACCAATGAAATGGGCTTGTAGCGAATATTTTAAAAAGTCAGCATTTGTGGAGATAGCACATATTACATTTAATATTATACCTCAATACTTTCCTATGGAACAGTTATCCTTGCTACTGTGAAAATAGCTCTGACGACTTTTTCACTGTATGGACATTTAACATTAAACCTTACATGTCCTACTTTTAAATACCTTGCACCCTGCAAATGGGTATCAATCAATCAATCAAACAATATATCTAGATCACTGCTCATCACCCGTAAGGGTATCCAGGCGATGTACTGCGGGTCTAAGTCGAAGTGCCAGGTCTTGAGTCCCTTGCTGAAGCCCATTAGCAACGGTGTCGTACGGAGGTGGGGAGGAAGAGTGTTCCAGGATTTGGTGGTGAGTTGGGAGAAGGAGCGTCCTTTAGGGTGGCAAATGTGCGGCATCAGTGTGAGGGCAAGGTGAGCGGCGCAGAGGTTCCTGGATGGTAGGTGGAAATTCAGGCGGTGGTTCATGTAGGCAGGTCATTGATCGTGGAGGGGTTTGTAGTCATCGGTAAGTAGTTTGAATTGGCACCTTTTCTGGATGGGGAGCCAGTAGAGGTCTCTCAGGTGCCGGGTGATGTGGGTTCTCTTGGGTAGGTTGAAGATCAGTCTGACTACTGCTTTCTGGATCATCTAGAGTCTTCATGAGTTTGGTGGTAGTGGCTGCATAGAGTGGGTTGCAGCAGTCCAGCCGGCAAGTGATGAGGGCCTTAATCACTGTTTTCCTAGTGTTGGTGGGTAGCCACTTGAAAAATCGAAGGCGCATGTGGAGAGTGTGGAAACATGCTGAGGATACAGTGTTGACCTAACTTTTCATGAATAGTTTGCAGTCAGGCATGTAAGGTAAACTTGGGGGGTGGGGGGTGTCTTTTTAATATTTAAAAGACGGCCTTCTGTTAAGTTGTGCCGGCGCAACTTTTGGCGCGATTCTTTGGTTCACAAAATGTCAATTCTGTGTAATTAATTTCTGTAAAGAATTACTCATGAACCAAAAGTACCTTGTAAATACTGTTACTATTGTTCACTCTGCGTCGCTCTTCGCTGTGTCACTTGTCACTTGCGCTGTCCACCTTGTGTTTAACGAGTACTTATGTTTTTTTCGGGTTACACCCACATTCAGTGTAAACAGTGCTGATACTGTTGTCTTTCTATACATGTTCTGAATACAGAGCACTCCTTGCACATCTCTTAAACCCTGGAGTCTCCCTGCTCTCTTTTTTTGCAACTATATGTGCATGTTTTATTTAACAGCCTGTCAAATATTACCTGTTGAGACGTTGTTAAACATTCATCACCGAGAGCTCAACTGGGTTTACTGGTGTACTCCTGTTGTTTTATCCCTACAATTGGAATTATGTGGCATGCTGTGGAGTGTATTTATGTGGATTGTTATGTGGCATAGAGTGGTGCTATCTAGTGTGTAATTAAGTGGTATTGAATCATGTTGAGTGGTATTATGTGGAGTGTGATTATGTTGGGTGGTGTTGAACTGTGTGGTGGTGACTTGTGTGGTGTGGAATTATGTTGTGTTGTATGTCACACTAAACATCCAGGTATGCCACAAACTGCCCAGGCAAGTGGAGTGATTCTTTTTATTCCACATCTTCTTCAGACAATTCAGATAGGATTCATATTAAAGAAGATTACCGTATTTGCCTAATATTACACAATGTAGTTAAGTGAGAGAGTCGGGATTAAAACGCAAGTCTACCGGTTTCACAGTCAACAATTTAAGCTCCAGCTTTTTAAAGAAATCAAATGTATATATTGCTGATGATGTGTGCCCTTGTATGCACCTATGTTGTTAGGTAGTGGCTGCCATTTTGGCATATTATTTGAAAACCTTTATTTACATTTCCATGATGGCTGACTGGTACTTAAGAACGAAAAATAAAATGTTGCATGATTGGTCCATCTAGCATAAAAGGCCACTGTGCTGAACATGTAGATTAAGGCACTTCAGTGAGTTGAATGCTTACTGCTGAAATATTTGATGAGCTGAACCCCAGCAAGGCTGGCCCATTCTTTCATCCTTCCGAGGTAAGAGAACCGATTACTCTGTACAACGACAAATACTTTACAATTTTATAGATGTGTGCTGTGAAGCGCAGTATATAAGAGAAACTCCTTGTCACCTCTGTGTAGAGTGAGGGTATTATGAGTCACAAGAAAAGCTCTGTAAAGTTGGGCTTGAGTGTGAAGCGCCATTTTTTTACACCTAAAGACACTACACCTCGGTGGTTTTTTCATCTACATCATGGCTACCTAGAGAATAGTTAGGCTATCTGCTAGAAGTCAGAGTGGTGCATGTATGTTTGTGCCCTGTGCTGTGTAACAAAGGGTTGCTTTCCTTTCTGAAGCCAGACTTTTTTGTCTGTCTTCAGCAGACGGCCAAATCTCCACTGAGCTGGGTCTACCTGAGGCGAGAATATGTGCTCTGGCCCATTGTGAAATGCAAATGGTTTAAATGTCTTTTGTGTTTTTTAAACAAAGCTGGGAATTCCTGGTTTGAAGTTCCAGTAGGACGCCGGAGCTAGGAGTCAAAATAGGCCATTCCAAGGATCACACAAAGTGGTGAAGATGAGAAGCTGGTTTCAGAACTTTGTTCTTGTGTTCCCAGAATAGTCAACATGGCCTCTGGATTATCTCTCACATGCTTAAAACAGCAGTATTGTAGCACAGTTACTGTTAAAAAGCAGAGCACAGGAAGTGTGACATAGTTGCCTGAGTAAGAAGCATTGCCTGGGTAGCGGTAAGACATAAGGACCCAGACTCATTGCTAGAAAGGGATAGGAGAGGTTTAACAGTCTGCCTAGGTTACTCAGTCTCCCCAAAGTGACCTGTGGTTCTCGGAGACGTGCTCCCAGGAGATACCGCACTAGAAGAGTAACCAACCTTCTCAAGATCACATAGTGTGGGATCTAGAAAGCGAGACTCCAAATTCAAACCTCTGAAAACGAACCAGGAATTTAGCCCACTGGGTGGATCTTCCTAGTCCTTCCCAAATGCTATAATTGTCCTTTCCTTTGACTCAGAAGCACATTCAATCAGTGTCCGCTAATGGGAGGTCAGGAAATCTCGCCCCAAATCTCTTGTTTTATGGCTGTCAAGTACTGGAGAAGAGGTGATATTGATATTGGAGGGGCGGATATGCGAGAGCAGAACACAATAATGCCGTATGACCTCACCACCACTCCAGGGCAGTAATGTAGCTCCAGGCCCGAGCCCTGGCTCCGGAGCACAGAGGCACATCTGTTTGTCTCTTCGCCTCTCTGCGGGTTACGAAGGAGGAACTGGATTGTGCTATGCAACAATCGCAAGGCGAACACACAGAAAGATAGCTCTGCTGTCTATCACTAAGTGATGGTTTTTCAACAAGCCACATGTGTTAAAGGCACACACACAATCTTACCACCTACTTGTTTTGGACGCTCTAAACAGGCCATGCGTGTCGTACTCCAAGGTAGCTCTGCTTTCCACCAAAAAGTCAAACTCCTTGAACTGCTGCGATGCCACTGAGTGATGTTTCTCATAAAAGGCCCTACTGTTACACACCAAGATGGTTGTACTCTCCAATAACAAGTCATAGGTTTTACATAGGGTAAAATGCTGCTGTCTCAGGGGCCTGCAAATGCAAAAAAACAAGCATCTCTTAATAGTCAGCCATGTATCTTGACTCTCTTACCAGCCTTAAGTGCTTAAGTAGTTTCCTCCCCCATTGGTTTCTACATGCTCCCGTAGCCTTGTCTCCTCGTATCATTGTTTTGCCTCCCCCTTCCTTTCTGTCGACTACACCCATACAGACAGATTTTCCAAGAGTTTGCGTCGGGTATGATAAAACCCTAAGCCTGTGAGCATTAAAGTTTTCACTTGAAAACTCTTTTTTTTGGGCTTCAGAGTCAAAGCAAAAGTTTAGAGAAATGTAATTATTTGGGTGCATCGCTACTTGTCATAACAACCGTAGCTGCCGACTTCGAAACTGGTGAACTGAGTTCGAGTCTCCGCATCGGCTTAACATTCTGTGATACTGGGCAAATCATTAATCTCCCTGTGCCTACAAAAAAAGAATGTGTCCTTGTGTAATATAACTGGTGCTCATGTAAAGCACTCCAATACCTTTGGGTTGAGTTTGCGCTATATGAAAAGCAAAAAAAAGAAACCAGAGACTCTTTTTGAACTGTCTGGGACTCATCATAGGTATGTTGCAGTTGACATGCTTTGTGATTGAGGAAGTGCTAATGTTAAATGACTTAAACCATATGTCGAGTGAAAACTGGGAAAAAACATGAACATGTGCAGTATGAAGATATTAATTTCCTTTGACAATTCCTGCACCTCGAATTTGTTTCAATGCTCTCTCAAAAAATTACACCCCGAACCGAAGGGGTTCAATTTAATAACTTCCAAAATCTAAACCACAGACTAACCCCGAAGGCGGAGTCTTGCACTGCTGCTGTCAAAGAAACACGTTAAGCAGAGGAAATAAAAGGGATGAAAAAGAAAGTTAGCTACCTGCCCGAGGGAAAGCGGCATCAATAACTGGCAATTTGAATTAGAATGCCACATGAAACACGAGATGAATGCGATCTTCCTATACGCCACAGAGAATAGTTTTTTTAAACTTTTAACAAAAATGTTGGCAAAATCTGACCCTGGCGAGGCTCTCATCCCACAAGTAAGAATCGCTGGCTCCTGCAGACAGAGTGGCAGGCCAATACTTAACTCGTACATTATGGTCCAGGGGGCCTGGGCGAATCAGTGATAGTGCCGAGACTGCTGTGGGAATGTGTCACAGAAGATGATCTCTGTTTTCAGCCAGTAAATATCTGCAGTATCAAAACTAAAAGTTAAGGCATCAGGGAGACTGTTTCTTGATCTAGACTTTGATCTAGGGGTCTAGATCAAAAGCAAAACAAGATGAAGAGCGCAAACTCCCCCTGGAAACGCCTTCCCTCCCTGCTGTTTGTTTCATGTTTGCAGAGGGAGCAGTGAGGGAAAGGAGACCTGCTGGACAAGTCGGGTGTAGACATTTGAAAACAAGCATGACAGGTGGTGTAAACTACAAAAAACAAAACTAGGCTAATAGCTGTGCAGGATGGTGCCCCTCCATCTCTGTCCATAGTTCTGACCTCGCTCAGCAGCTGCACCTCTCTGTACTTGAGTTTGTTGATCTGTAGTACACAGGTGTTCCGCGGGTAGTTGCCCAAACAAAAAAACGTGGGGGCTGCACAGCAGATACTTGCAATCAAAGACAGTGTAATTATGTGAATTCTTAATGTGGCAGATGATCTGTGGCTTCTCCAGTGGGCTGCGCATGGTAGTGGTTATGACAGTCGGAACCGCTATACCGCGGCCCTTGCCAACAATACCTGAGAAATGCTCTTCCCTCAATCGGCAATAATAATAATGTAAACACTATGCGGTAAACTAATGCAACTGGTGCTTGTGTAAAGCCCTCCTATACCTTGGGGTGGAGTTCGCACCATGTAAATTATTATTTTTAAAAAGACACATTAATAACGTGAACACGAGAAAGCCTTGCTGGGAGGATGTGGGGGCGTGGTAGCTCCCATTGTGTGGACGCGTTGGGATGTGTTTGGAAACAGAAAAGGCCATCAGCTGAGTGTATTTGGAACCACAGCATTAATGAAAAATAAGCGAGTCCCCCAAAATATAATTAGGCGCTAAAGGTCAAAGAAATAGACTGAAGGGAGCGACTACATGTAATAGGGAACCAAACGCCAAAAGGAGGGACAAATAAAACCAATGCACCACTGAAAACCAAGGATTTCCAAACGACACACCAAAGAACAAATGAGAAATGATGGGTGTGCTCGAAGGCCATAGAGTAGATGCAGCATGTCTCAAAGTCATGCGCACCCTAGGCGAGACCTAAAAAACAAAAAAAATCACCAATTATTCAGTAGACTAACCACACCCCCATCATTCACTGCTCATATCGTCACATATTACATCACTTTTATGGTATGTTAAAAAACATCATTGATGGTATTTCCATTTACACCTCAAGTGAAGTATTAATGATACTGCTGTTGACATTATTTTTATTTTATTTTTTAAGGATGTGAAGGATGAATTTGGATATTTATATTATGTGAGACGTGAGTAAAACCTCTGGACGTAGGGACAGAAGTGCAGAGCCCTGTAATGGCTGCAGCAACTGATTATTCACCTCAGCATCCAGCAAGTCAGAGCGTTTCAGGTGCACAAACCTGGCTGTAGATTAAATGAAACCGACATGTCTGTCAAGAGAAAAAGCTTAATACTCCAACCGGGTTTCAATATTTTTTTTAATTGTGGTCTTGCGCGAGTCACGTGAACCCAGGTTTGCAGACCAGCTTAACAGCCCACATATCTCTATAACCTCTTAACACCCAGACGGAAATGTATTTTAAATGCTGATTTCATGAAAATGCTGAACAGATTCACACAAAACCAAGCAAAGGAACTTCTGTGAGTAAAGTTTTATACCCATGAACGGTTTAGTGTATTTCCATTCAGTTGTGCTTTTCCTTGAATAAGGAACAAATAATCCCTTGGTAGGGAAAAAGGGCAATGCCACTTCGGAGAGCTCCTCTATTTTTTTTGCCGCCCGCTTTATGGGTCATCATAAAACGTGCCATGAGGAACTCAGATTGGATGTAATTTTTGTTTAGAAAGTTTTATGTAGATTTGTCCGAGTTATTAAGAAAGCAAAAAATGCCTTTTCAATGGCAACTCTGTCCTACCCATAACTTTGCAGGTGCTTTCCGCTGCCTGAGTAATAATAGATATTGATTTGCATATAACTTTAATACCATTTGATGAATCTATAAGAAATTTGGCAAACATGTACATTTTGAAATTTGTGGGGATTCATCAAGGACGGGGGGTGTTTTTATTTTTAATTTTTACAAAAGTGTTCGTTATCATGAAATTTGGGAAACCTTTAGTATGTTTCATTTTCTGTTGGTATGTTAATTTCTATGCAGATCAGTCAAGCAGGAGTAAATATAAGGAGTTCAACAAAGCTTTTAAATGCTAATACCTTTGGTGCCTAATCAGAGATATGTAGGACATTTGGCTGGACCTTCTGATATTTATCTTACTCTTGATATTATAGGTTTCATGCACATTCATCAGAAAGGACTGCTTTAAATATGGTGGGTCAAAGAAGTGTTCACTTTATTATTACTTTGGCACAGGTTAATGCATTGCATTTGGTTGCTGGCAAGTCCCAGGGCAGGAATTTCAGGTTTCGGGCAAATCTGGCAAAGTTAAAAACTAGTAAATAGTTCAAATATTCTTTCAGTAGCTAATATCTTTGGTGCTGTAAGTCTTTTGGACTTGTTCGAAATCTCGCAAACCCAAAGCATGTTTAGCTTACCCTTAGTATAGGAAGTTTCATGCAAATCCGTCATTAGGCAGCACAGTTCCTGAGGGCCAAACTTTTTTTAATTTGCTAATGATTAGCTAGCTTGACACAGACTACCACCCTGCTTCACACAGTTTGGCCATACAGTCATGCCATATGAATAGTGAACCTCCTTTTAAGGGGTTTACAGACCAAATTTTGGTACCGCAGACTCGAAATGGGTAATGGGAGTGGAAAAGCTTCCTTGTCCAATGCATGGCTTTTATGTTTAAATCTAGGACTATGGGCAGTCTACAGACCTAGGGTTCAAAGACTGTCCGCAGACTAACAATCCAGACGTCTCTAACATTTAACCCTGTCAAGTCGACAAACACATTAATGTAATGCTAATTTCTGGAAAGCTTCCTAACAGATTTACACCAAACCATGTAACGGCACTTCACTGCTATCATAATTCCATTCAATGTTTCTTTCTCTAGTGGACAGCAAAGATTCCTAAGGGGTTTAAAATTGGAAATACTGTTTTTTTGACCACCTCCTTAAGTGTTCCACCCATGATGGGTGTGCATGAAACTCAAAATAATACAGGTAAGCTAAACATAAGTGTCTGCCAAGTGTTATACAGATCCGTAAAACTGTTCTAAAATGATTAGCCAAAAAAGGCTTTTTTGACCCACCTCTTTTAACTTTGCCCGCTTCCTGGATCTGCATTGGACCTCAGATTCCTGCACCAATGTGCTTAATCTGGTCCTTATGTGCTAACAGACCTCCAAATTTCAGGCATATTTAATAAGGAGCACCAAAATTATTAGCACATGATGTAGTTTACTCACCCCTCCCCCCCCTTTTAACGTTGATCCCCTTGATGGAGCTGCATAAACCTTGCCATACCCAGAGAAAATTAATCATGCTAAAGGTTTGTAATATATGTAAATTTGTGAAATGATGCAAAACATATAGGGACCCTCCCTTTTAAATATTCCCCTCCTTGATAAATCAGTATTAATTTAAAAGTAAAAAGAGTAAGCTGAACATGCTATGCATCAGGCAAATTTAGTGCAAACTTGGCGCTAAATTAATAGTCAAATCAAAAATATACCTTTCCGTCTGTCAAAATGTATTTAAAATTTAACCTCTTCATGCCCAGGCCAGAACAATATTTCAAACCTGTTGTCTTGGAGACTACTGCATAAACCAAGCAAAGGGACGTCCTTGAATAAAAATCTACTTTTGTGCCAGGTTTGTTATAATTTCTAACACCTGTATTTTACTTTATCGAGGTACAAAGAATTTTCTGGAAGGTAAAATGAGAAATTTCACTCTGAACCTCACACATATATTTGACCCCTCACAATAAATACGTGGCTGTGTCTGTGAACTTTCACGCCAAATGCAGGTTTGACCATTTTATGTATTTAGAGTTCTAGCCGAAGAATTACTTAGTGACGTTTCTGTATGTTTCATGTTTAGTCTTAAATTCAAAGAATTCAATTATGGCTAGCCCTAAAGAGCAAACTGGTTCTTCCAAAAGTGTTATAGCATGCAACAGCCACCTTAGTGTCGGTTCCAGTATTTGGGCCACATCGACGTGGCACTGTGTGTGTCTCTGCTATACAAGACCGCCTTCCAGACCTACACCCAGCAAGACAGTTCTCGCATGCTTCCCATCATGTTTAGCCACAAAAGGCTTCTTTGGTGGTGTTCGTGCACTCCAAACACATTTTTTACCATATTTAGGAGTACCAGTCAGCAAAAAAAATAAACTCTTTGTTCATCCTTCACAGGCTGTGTCGCAAAATGATGGAACTCTTCCTCCCTGTCCATCTTGGTCTTGCCTCAGACCTCATACTTATCCTCCGACTCTCTTGTACCTACCATCTCACTCACCTCACTCCTCAACACGGTTCTCTGTGCAGGAGGCATTCTATAACCTGCAGGTGCAGTCTAGCAATCTAAGGCCTATCCTCATCTTTCTGCTTCGTCGGTTTTTGTTTAGTTAATCTGGCATGTTCCATGTTTAATAAAATAATAAAAATGACTGGAGTTTATAGGTAATAGTAGTAAAATGCACGTAATAAGGAGTAGTGAAATGCATGTAATAAGGAGTAGTGAAATGCATGTAATAAGGAGTAGTGAAATGCACGTATCAAGAATTCCCTCTTGAAAGCCGGCAGACCCAACCAATTGCGCTTCCATATGACTGTGGATCGTCTGTGGCTAATACGCACAGGCGACTAACTGGGTTTGGCCTTGCAGTCTCCAACAGAGAGACCTACCCTCTGTCTCTGTGATGTCACTTGGAAAAAAAAACATTCTCACTTTGAAATGGCATGCTAGTGAAGAAAACCCTTCCCAATCCGTCCCATTTCTTTGGAGAAGCCATTCTTCTTTTATTGTGATACACCAGATGACATTTCTGTAAATAAAACCATTCTCTATCTTTTGATGTCACTGAAGAAAGCCCTTCTCTTTTTGTAGTTGCACTTCAGCGTAGAAAGTCGTTCCCCGTCTCTGAATTAAAGGAAGTCGTTCTCCATCTCTGACATCAGTCTCATGAGACGGAAACGTTCTCTAAAGTGGTCAGCTCTTTGCATTCAGCCGTCAGTCACTTTCTCTGGCTCTCTGCTCTGTTCATGTCTTTCAGCAGAGCTAGCTTCATGTGGCTTGCAGTTTGGCTAAGGCAAAAAGGCTCTCTTTGACCCATAAATCCCTTTGACGTACTAGCGCTTTTTTGGCAGCCTCTTTCCTCATTAGGACTCCTTCAATGTTGTAGGTCTTTTTCCCTCATGAGATGTAGCTCCAGCATTGTTCCCCACACCCATCCACATGTCCTCCTTATGTGAACCCCGGTTGCCTACTTATTCAGGTCTGCATGATAATTCTGCACACATGGAACAGGTATGTTCGCTCCTGATCCTAAGCCCTTTCTGCATGGCCTCTGTCACTGTGTAGTCTGACTGAAGATGAGTATCCAAGAGTGCGGCTCCACCGAGTGCTCACAGTAGGTAGGACAGGGTGGGTGTGAGGGTATTTTCAGAGTGGGGGCACTGATGTTTTGCTCCTGCCTTCTGACACAGGGCCAGCCTTTTGCTACTTGCAGGAATAACCCTGTACCGAATGTAGGTGGAGCTCTGGTCAGCAGCGTAATGGTCCCTTGTCCTAAAATTACAGACCAAGCAGTAATATGACTTAGAACTAGCCCAGGGTAGAATTGGAGTTCAGGGAAATGTTATCAGTTCCACATTAAAAACTGCCTGTGTTTGTGTCAGCGACCAGGAACCCTAGAAGAACAACGATTGAGTGGACGCAGGAGCTCTGAAGTAAGTTATAAAGTCAATTGTCCCTTGTCTCCGAATCCAAACCAGATAATCAGACCATTCTGGGGACCCAGCAGTCCACGCATGGTCATAGAACCCTAGCCTCAGGGCTCATTGGTGTTCCAAAAGAAGGTCCAAGCTACAGGATGTACTGAGCGATAGTCACGTCGAATATTTTCAAGACCAGCTGTCTGAATTCCCAAGGAACAATCACAACAACGATTCAGTTGAGACACTGCCTGAAGACAGTCTAAGGGTCACCCCCTACATCACCCCGTCCTCTCTGATCCCCTCTTTGCTAAAGACTGGAGGGCACTGCAGAGACCTGGTCTCTGATCTGTAGGGGGCCCTAATTGCAGAGTTCTTCTCTAATCAAATGAAAGAAGCACTACAGTAATCATCGAAGCCTATCCTGTAAGAAGTTATTGATCTGAGGGAGTGCTTGACACTGTGCCTTGCACACAACAGGGGCTTTATGGCAGTGAGAAATATTTTTTTCAAAGTCCTACACAACTGGAATTGGCCTCCTATTTGGACTGGACATTGAGTCTTTATTCACTAACATTCCGCAGATAGAGGTCACGCATGTTATCCGAAACCTACTTGATAGGAGACCCAAACCCACACGCATACCCACTGACTTCACCGTGGAATGGTTACAAATAGCTTTACAACATTGCTACTTTTTATACAAAGAAACCTTCTATCTCCAGAAAAAGGGTGTCTCTATGGGAGCTTCTTTCACCACGAAATTTGCCGTTTTGTATGTGCATGATCTGGCGAAAATTAAAAAATGCATTCCAGAATCAAATCACGTTTTGGTGACATTACATAGATGAAGTTCTGCCTATCTGGAAAGGCAATGAAGCATCACTTACACTTTTTGTGGATTGGCTCAGCAGTAACCAACCCCATCTTAAATTTACCTATGAGGAGAAAAACAATGATCTCCCTTTTTTGGACCTGTCCTTACAAGTCCAAGATGCCAAATTAGGCACATCGCTATTTCGGAAATCCATGGAATGTAACACACTGTTTCTGTACACAAGCAACCATCCTAGGGGACTCTGGGACGGGCTACCCTATGGACAATTCTTGTGCATCCGCAGAAATTGTAAATGGAAAAAAGATTATTTAGAGACGCCGCGTTACCTAAAAGAAAAACTGACATCCTGTGACTATCCGCAACAGTTGGTGTCACGTTCATGCAATCACGCAAGGTACTGCCCTAGGGAAACACTGCTTGCACCCAAGTCAAGCACAGAGAATAAACAGATACTTTTCGTATCCAATTTCAGCTTGGGGAGCAACAAGTTTAGCAAAATAATAAAAAAAAAATTGCAACATACTGCGAGCCCAACCTATTTTCTATGAACCACCTCTGTATTCCTATAAGAGGAGTAGCAATCTTGGCGACCACCTATCCAATGCCATTACATGGACACCGAAACCTAAGACAAACCAATCTATTATGGCCGCCTGGGGCCTCCCTCCCCTGTGATGGGCCACTTTAAATGCCAAAGTTGTTTGGTGTGTGCACAGACCATAAATACCAAAACATTTAACATAGATACTAATTCATACATCCTGAGACAATTGAGTAATTGTCGCTCGACTAATGTGCAATCAGATGCTCATACAACTTTTTCTACATTGGACAAACTAGCCAGATGGTAAAGCCATGGATTATTCAGCAAAAGCAGAATTAAATGCCAACTCGAAAACGCTTTGTCGGTCTCGCACTTCAAAGCCCATAAACACACAGAAAATGACTTCCTATAGCAAGTGATTGACCAACCCACTTTACCGTTGCATGGAGGTGAACTTTCGCAAATACTGCTAGGCTGCGAATGCCGCTGGATCTCCCACTGTAATTTAGTGGCCAATGGCCTAAACACTTTGGACGAATGAAACAGCATGATGTCCACATGAAGTCAGCATACCCACAAATTATGCATTTATTTTCACTTGCCGTTTAAATATTTCTTCATGGACACACAGTGTTCAGCTCTGCACTCAGTACATAATTTTAAAGCATGGTTGATACTGCATTATGATTTGTTAAGTCTCATTTATATGTCTTTGCTGACAATATAATTGCATTCAATTTTGATAATGGGACTGCTTGTTATTATTTTTTCTATTGTAATAAATTTGCACATGAGAAAAGTATATCCCCTCATTGATTGCTGTTGAGACATTTGCATGATACTAAGGTCTATAGCCATGCATGCTGGGTTATGCCAGGTATCGGGGCTACTTCCAGGATTTGCTTGAATTGTTGTAAATTGAGGGACAATTGTCCATTTTGATTAGAAAATTAAGGGGAGGAGTCGCCCTGCTGAATTTATACTTAATAATTTATAGTCTCTATTCAATATAGAAAGAGCCCTGAAGGTAGCTGCGTCTGTTGAATCTCAGCCCGGTTTAAGTATGCTTGTGACCACTACCTCCCTGGTCGTTTCTGACAGTCTCTTTTTACTTTTGGCCACGTCATATAATTTAAATAGTTTGGGTGCCAATATGGATACATAGGTCATATAGAATTGAATAGGAAGTCCGTCTGTTGCAGTCGTTTTCCCCCTAGCCACCGATCTGATTGGCTGCTTTATTTTTTGTGCTGTAATGGGGGTCCCTTGTTGCTCGTTAGTGGGTTGGGTGAGTGATATCTCTCGGGTACTGCTCTGAAACGTCCTCATCTTGGGGCATCGTGTCTGCGTATAGAATAGTGTAGTAGTCCTGAAATACTGTGTTTATTTCTTCCTTTGATGTATCATGGCCCCTACGAGTTGCAGATGCCTAGTATCGGAGCGAGCAGAGGCTGAGGCTTTATAAGCCATGCCAGCAGGCGTCCTACTTTGTCCTCTTCTGTGTGCGCCTGTGCCACTTGGTGCGTTTGGGTCAGCTGCTGGAGGCGCTCTTGCAGATCAGTGTGAATACACCATTCCCTTCCAAGCTTCTCAGCTACCAAAGTGTTGATGACCACAGCCCTTTCTAGGTCTTGAAGAAGCCGCTCCGACAGCTTTAAGCATAACTCCATTGTTCTGCGTGTCCCCATCATATTATGGATACATGTGCCCTGTACCATAACCTTATAGGCTTCTCATTCCAGTACCAGAAGGAAGCTGTGCCCTCATTATCTTTAGTTTTGAATAATTAACTTCAGGTCTTCCCTGATCACTGTGTTCTTTAGCCGTTTTGGTTGTAATTTACATGTAGTTATGGCTGTGGGTTTTCTTTCTACCCCACCTCAATTCTATTACAAGTGGATTATGGTATGATAGCGTTTGGAACAGGTAGGTTGTATGGTATACAGCTGGTCAAAGTGCTTCAGTATAAACCACTGTTTAAACCTTGTGTGAAGTTTATGTGGAATCGTGTATAAATAGTATTCTCAGAGAATTTGGTTCTCACTACGAGATACATCAGGCATGCCCTAATCTGCCAGCCACTTACTCGGGGCCTTGGCGTTGCGAACCTCTGGGGCACCCGGGAGTGGAGGTGTGAGTGATCAATGTTAGTGTCGAGTACGCTGTTAAAACCCTCTGCCCACTCCCCGATTACTCATGGGGTGACCATCCATGGCGCTAGTTTCTCTGATATTTGCTCCTAGAAGCTGGGCTGGTCGATGTTTGGGGAACACATACTGCCTAGCACCAGCGGACTTCCATCTAGTCTGTGCCAATTGGTGCATAGTGCATAGTGTCCTGTCTAGTCTAAGTGGGCCTACTCTGATTCAGACGGTGCTCCCACCCTGGGCCAGATCACCGCGCCTTGTGCAAATACTGAATATGTAATATAAAATAACTGGCCTATCCATTTCCTCTTTAGTTTACTACCCTCAATTTCTGTCAAATGCTTTTCTTCAAGAAATGCTATATGTGTACCACGCATCCTCAGATGAGCATGAACCTTATAGTGCTTATTCATTGAAACCCATGCCCCTAATGTTCCATGTGGTTAGAATGATTTTAACTTGTGGCCCCATCTTTAGTCAGTGTGGATCCCAACCCTTTGCAATGCATCTTTTGATGTTGCCAGTCTCAAGCCGCCCTGGGGGTGCCCTATTATGATGTGACTCTCTAGGGGTGTGTTGTTTCACCCCACAATTTCCAGTCAGGTGCAAAACCGCTAACCACCCATTGTATAACCATCTCTTAACTTTTGAGCTGAACTGGGGGGATTGTAACTGTGTGTTATTACTATATTGGCACTTGCGTGAGGGGAGTGGGGTTGCCATGCCCTACTTTATAATGTGAGCAGCCTGCAAGTGTTTGCCCGTTCTTGCTAGTACCTCATAGGAGTGTGCCGCTTGTCTGGGAGCCCAGTGCTTGGATCACAGACTAGTTGCACGCGGTATATCATTCATGTGGGAGTTTACTAAATATTCTGTATCCTGGCAATCAGTATTGGACTTAGCGCCCAGAAGGTCTCACGACCTCACCTAGCATTATTAGTGTGTTCGCTTATAACAGTATGCTGGATATGTATGTTGGCAGTACAAATACTCTGGTTAACGCCCATTATTGGCCATGCCGATAAGTAGGATGACTAGTTTGGACAAACGGTTACTCTTTTTGTTCAGGCTTGTTCCATTCATAGGATAGTGTCTCCTGTGTTCCCATGGGGAGGATCACAGTGTCCACTGGAGATTGCGCTTCCAGTTTCTTCTACTTTCTCCTCTTCAGATGGACAAGAGTCCATTGTCCAAAGGGTAGTTGTCAGTCAAGGAAATGACTGGCAGGGTTCCTGGATTTGCATTGGTGTAGGCATGGCGGTCCTCCTCCTTTGACCATGGCTTCATTCATAATGTCTGTGTTGTGTCCTGGGTCTGTGCTGGGATTCACTCATCTCATGTCGGGTCATCGGTGCTCCAGTTTGGCATTGTTCAGTCCAGAGCCATGCATCCTCTGGCATCATAAAGAAGTGCGCCTGCTGCTTGGTCATGCTCTTCAAACGAGCAGAGAAGAGCATAACATACGTCAGGCCCAGTTCTTGTAGACATTGTTTCACTGATGGGAATGATGCCCCGCAGCGCTGCACTCACACAGTAAAGTCTGGGAAGATCTTTACCCTGCAGTTTGCTATGGAGAGTGAGCTGGCAGATCTGGCCTTCTGCAGTATGGCGTCTCTTTCACGTTATTTCGGTATTCTTGTTACAATCAGGCTGGGTGGAGACCCAGGCAGTGGCTTTTCAACTGGTACAGGGGCACCTGCTCTACTGTGAAGTAGGCGAAAGTCCCTGCATGGTGATCTCTCTTCAGCCACGCCCAATGTATTGTCTGTATGGTCTTCCTCAGTGAGTTCCGGCAGGTGTACTATGCGTTTATTGTTATGTGCGCATGGCCTTCTGCATACTCAGCCATTTCTTTCAACACACACACACTCCGTTTTAGGCTGCAGTACCCCTCTCTCACTGTTCAGACTCCACACAGTGCTTCTCACTGCACTCCATCTCTCAACAGTCTGTGCTCTTGGTACACCATTTTGGGTCTCTACACTACTCTTCTCGTCAGGGATTCATTACAGCGTATATTGACTAGATAATGGGGTTTCTTGGACTGATGTAATCGGATAGTGTGGGCTTGCAGTGCAAGTTCTCTTAAGCTGCATCCGCCATGTTTGGTGGCTAGCCACGCCACCCTATCCCTTATTATTTTGGTTATTGTTTGCAGTTGCATCTGTATTTTTGCCTTCCTAATCTTCTACAGCCCTCTTAGCCTTCTTTTACTCCTTTTTTTTTTTTAACTTCCCTTTGTACACTTCTTATTCTACTGTGATAGTTTCAACATTATGGGTGGGGGGCGGTTTTGCCATGTTGTTTTATGATGTTTAATGGATTTCTCTGAAAATGGCACTATAAAAAAGACAAAAATTAAAGGCTTGCCCATAAGAGATGCCTTTAAAAGGCTCAGTACTACAGGGTATGTAGATCCACCCGTGTAGTGAGTTTGTAAATGAAGATTAGAGGAGGTATAGGCTTCAAGCACACATTCCAGTAGTCATGTTAAAAGGTCTAATGTTAATAACAATTGGTAGCATTCAGTGAAGTTTGAAAACCGAGTGCATCGAAAACTAGGTTTTAGAGCTCACATAACAGGATATTTGACCCCTGCATTGCCCATCTTTTTGTCATTAATAGGAGTCTCAACAGCTTGGAAGGACTATGATATACATCTTCCTGGAAGGGAAGAAACTCCTTTTTCAGTTGTACTTGTTGGTCTTCAAGGAGGGAAGAGATACTACTCAAGGCGAGAACCTACCTATCTCTTAATATACAAATCTTCAATGGTCCAGCACAACACCTCAGCATACGATGTCTACAGTTCAACGCAGTTCAGCTGTGCAAAGGAAAACATTCTTTTTGTTTTTTCCTGAAAGGGAGGCGAAAGGGGCTGAATTTCCCGGTCCGTGCACCATTGTGATTTTCTCCTCCCTAATATGGTTGGTGTGATGGTTGATTGCCTCAGCCTCTTTGTGTAAATTATCTATCTCTTAATCTACCAGGATGGTTGGGTGGATAAATGGCCCAGGAACTTATTGCAGATGAACTTTGACATCTTGAACTGGGTCCAATTGAGCAGTGGCGACTGTGGTGGGACACACAACTTCTTGAAATTTGAACATGCTAGCATTCAAAAATCTAGAGAGCCCAACCTTCTTTAGGGGTTCTCTCTGAGAATAATTTGTAGAACATAATAAGGGCAAATTGTACATTTTGTAACACAACCTCTGCATAAATGAGGTTTTGAAAGGGCTCCAATGACATATTCCAAAACATTTGTCATGTGCCAGGCAAGCCTTGGTTTTCTGAGCATGTTGCAACACACCTTATCCAGAAAACATTGACAAATGATTGCAAAACCAGTCACACTTTAAAATGATGTCTAATACACGTTGGTTAAATGGCTGTATTAGAGATAGTTCAGAACATAAGGTTATTTAAGGTCACATTGCCTAACAGTTTTAAAATATTTTTATCATGTGTTTCACTTCAGTGTTCCATCTAGTCCCTTCTAAGCATGTTCTCATTAATGTCTTATGGCATGTGCTACATGGAAGGGGAATGGTGAACGAATCAGAGTTATACAAATGTGACAATCGGAGGCCTTCAACAGGAGAGCTAGACAGATCTTACTCAAATAGTAATGCTACTGCTTTAGTCTACAGAGCTCACAGGAACACACAACAGACTGGTTACAACAATCTTACATGCCCATGGCTCACACAGCAGCAGTGATTATAAAGCTTTATCAGTATAGATGGTGAATGTCTCCTTGTAGTCACAAAATAGCAACTATAGGAGAAAGTATACTTTAGTACCAAGGAACAAATATAAGCAAAGTATCCCAAACTCAATTCAATATAAATTGTTATCATGTAACTATCAGCTGTAGTGTGTTTCAGAAATAATTTTGTCAGCTTGCAAATTTCTGAAAATTCAACATTACACATTGAAAACAATTTTGTTAATAAAAACATGCCCAGACAGAAGCTCGTCATTTTCAAGAACTCTGTTATTTTGTCCTAAAATGTTTAATTTTCATTTTTAGAAAGGTATGTTTGGTTCCCAACTATCAGCATGTTATTTTTACTAAACATTGATTATTGTCCTTTACAATAGACACATTCCGTGTTTCTAGTTCCTTAAACACGTGGATACTCGAAGTACAGCCCAAGACTGCCTGTGCCCCTCCTGACCTTTGCATGCGGCCCCCTAGGGAGTAGAAACACTGGGCTGCTGATTGCTCGAGAGAACACATATTCAGAAAGCAGATAAACGGGAAAGCATTTCTTTAAACTTAAGTAAAGAGAAGAAGCAGAACCGTGTCCTGCACCACTTATCTTTAGGGACGCATTCACGTTTAAAGTCACTCTGCAACAACACGTACAAATATGATAAACTTTCTTCAAAATTCTAAAAAATTGCATTTCAATAACATGTAGACGTATTTCACCTTAGTTCATCAGATGAGATCACTGCATTGATAGGCATTTTATTAAATGTGATAGTCTTCAACATGAACTTAGAAACATTCATGCCTCCCTCTGACCTGACAATACCATTAGTGAACCAAGAGGCAAGCCATTTGTCTTATGCACCCCCTCTGGGTGGCCTATGTTGTTGTTATAATTGGAATAACGTTATAGTTTATTAAATCAAATAGAGAAGAAGCTTTTGTACAGCCTAAATCCCAAACTCCTGCATTTCATATGTGATAATAAAGAAAAAGGAGGCAAATATTTGGTCAAGTGGGGGAGCCAGGATTGGTCCCAGACTTTCTGGTTTCACATTATGTAGTTCAGCGAGATAGGTATCTTTTTACCTTTCACGTTTTATATTAAAACCTAATGCTTTGTCTTTTATTTTTAGGTCGAGCCTAGAGCCAGCGTGCATGCGCTGCTCTGCAAGACTTATTGTAAAGGAGTAGGGAATAGAAGCCCCGCCCGCGCTCTGCCCATATTTGTCATTGGCTTGTGTCATTGTCCGTCCTAAATGCTGCCTTCTGATTCGTCAATAGGCTTGTTAGTCCCTCCTTAGTACTGCCTCCTTTTTATTTGTCACCTTCCATGGCGACTGGCCCCTTTACTTTGTTTGTTACACGCTACTTGTTATTTAGACTGTGAGCACTATTTTTACTCCTACTGCAGGAACGACATGCTTTGGTGCCTTCTTTACTCCCCCCTCCCTCCTGTTGTCGTGCCTTCTTCTCCCCCCGCCCGCCCTCCCGTTGTCCATGCCTTCTCCCCCACGTACGCCCTCCCATTGTCCATGCCATCTCCCCCTCTGTGCCTTCTCCTCCCTGCCCACCCTCCCTTTGTCCGTGCCTTCTCCTCCCCGCTCTCCCATTGTGTTGTCCATGCCTTCTAAACCCCCGCCTGCCCTCCCATTGTCCGTGCCTTCTTGCTCGATCTCCTGTTGTCTGTGCCTTCTTTCTCGCCTACCCTCCCTCCCGCTGTCAGTGCCTTTTCCCCGCCTGCCCTCCTTCCCGTTGTCCGTTTAGCCTACCATTTGCAATGCAATAGGTCTCGCGTAAATGCGAGACCTGTTGCATTGCAAATGCTTGTTGGTGAATGAGGTTAGAATGCAGATGGTAGACAGAAGCCACATGAAGGCTCTGTTAATTTTGGGCCTGGGGATCCAAGAGAGCCCAGAGCTGAGCCCAGAGCCAGGCCCCTGGCTCGAGCTTGGATCGAGTCTTCTGTGTCTCACTCTCCACTATTACAAAATAGGAATTGAGGGGACAAAGGCATTCAAAGGTTATGATTTGACCCTCAAAATCACTTCACTATTCACGGTTCACACTATGTGCATGCTTCACTTCTCTACATCCAAATTATACCACCCCTGTTTCTCACCTTACAAGCATCATTGCAGTCCCTCGGTCGTCTCACAGACCATACATTTTGGCCCCTTGAAAAATGTTTGCGAGTGCACATGCTTTAACATCATCCAATACCTGAGAAACCAATAACATGTCAATGGTTTTCGCTTCAGTTATGTCACTGAGTGCCAGAACTATGCTAAGAATATCCTTGATAAGTCAAGGATGTGCCGCTATTCACTGGTTACATTTTGTGATGAATGCCCACTGTAGGTAATGGAAAGGCCAATGTTATGCAGCGGTGCCAGCATGTTACCAAGATTTCCCACACTATGTCACTGATGGGGCACCAGTATATCAAGGATGGTATGTGTCACCATAAATGCTCACAAATATGTCACTGATGGCCCTCATTAGGTATGGGTGAGCCCCTCTAGACCTTTTACCCCAGGTACATTACACACATTCACACGCTCAACCAAACACAGTTGGGTGACTTCAAGAATTCCTCGAGGTCCCTCAAGAATTTCAGTGGGCTTCCTACAAAGTTCACTGGAGCCGGCAGAAGCTCTGTTGGGTGCCATTTGGAGGTCAGTTGGCCGACTGCAAAAGCCACAATAACTTGCTGCATTACATATCTGCAGGTCAGGTGGGTAGCAGCAACAGAATATCTGTTTATTTACTGTGGTAGCTCAGTGTTGCCCCTGTAGCACCTGTATGTGTTGTCTGCAAGTACTCTTGTAGTTGTCTTCAGAATGTCAGTGGAGTGCCTACAGAAGCCCATTGGATGCCTGCCCGGACTCATCTGAACGTCTGCATGACTTAGATTAGATACCTGCATGAGCTCAGTGGAGTGCCTGTCCAAACTCACTTTGATGCCTGCACGAACATAGCTCAGTGAAGTGGCTGTAGGAGCTCATTTGAGTGCCTGTGTGATTGTGTGCATTAAGTCGGTGAAGTGTCTTCAAGAGATCCCCTATCAAATGATTGAACACTTCGATCTCAAGTATATAAAATATCAGCTCAGCATTTGTTTTACATTTAACTAGAAAACAGATTCTTACCCTTATTTCCACCCAATTGTTCCCTTATTTCCACCCAATTGTGCCCTTATTTCCACCCAATTTCACTGTACAAAGTTATTGAAACCTCAGGTGTATATGTTGGGGATGAAGGAAGGGAGGGCTATTTCTGCATTTTAGTACGGGCTCCACTTTTTCCTTGAAACTGTTGTTGCCATTAGAAGGAAGTGAACCCAAAGGAATCCTGAATAAAGCAATTAATACCACTGAGTTCCTAGAAGCTTCCGGTGTTGAAGGATCACAAGAATAAGTATACATGGTGCAAGTACTGTGAACTGCAGATGAATATCGTATATAAAATCCGTTGCTATTGCATAGTATTTAAAATGTCCATCTACAGTTTATAGGTTCGGAATAAGCCTGCAGAGCCGTTCATAGATCTGAGGTTGATAACATTTGCACCGTGGATTAGGGTGGTAACAACACTTGTTGGTCCAGAACCTAATGACACATCAGATTGTGGCATATGTTCTGCACACCAGCCTTGGTATTATTACTCAACTTCATTCAGACAACTGGTCACTGAAGGGTTTCCAACCAAGCCGAAAGCAAACCTGTTGCCTCAAGAAAACACAGCAAACATACTCCTAAAGTACAGATAGTTACGTTCATAAAGGATTCCAGCTTCCGGCTGAAGCCACGTGAAAATCCGCGTTTCCGCTCATGAGCCACCACGATCTGGCACTAGGCAAGCTTGAAAACTCTCAATATCTGATGGTAAACCCTGCACTGTACTTTCAAAGCTTCCCACCCAGACATATATAGCGAGACCTTTTGTACCTTTTATGTACACCGTTTTCGATTACTGTCAATGCATTCTTCTGTTGCGTCCCAGATGAACCTGAAAATGTCAAAGCACTAAAATGCAGACGGGGTTGGCTGATGTTTAAGTTCACCGTTTACAACAGCATCTGGTGACTCGATGTGCTCTGCCCTTACACTGATTACTTCAGAAGGAAAGAAGCTGTGATTTTTAGGTTCCGAATGAAAAACTGAAGTTTTCTCGTGATGTTTAGTTGTTGCTGGTGAGATAGCGCTTAGATGCTTAAAGCTAGCTGCATAATGCTACCATTTACCATACACTAGTTCAAATCGCTCAGCAGTCTGAGAATGTAACAATGGCTGTTACACCAGAGCTAGGAGACGTCCCTCTTTGTGCTCTGTAAATAGTGAGTATTATTAATCTTCTCACCTGGCAAAGAAGGGGAAAGGCCTGATATTTACACTAAGTGAAAACGATGTTGGGTCCAAAGGCGGGAAAGAAAGGTAAATGGATTTAGCTCTCCCTCGAGGGCCAGAGGGGCCGCCACAGCACGCGCTGCCCACGAACAGAAAGCTCCATAGTTTACATTAGACATTTAGGAGCATTAAAGAAGAACCAATCCCCACTGTACAGTGTACAGAGCTGGTGAAGTGTGTACAGGGCCTGGTTTGACCTGACTCCCAAGTCATATCTAGAGGCACTGCAGACATATGCGCCATAATCCCCGAACACCCAGAGTGTGGATGAGGGCTATTCTGGCCAGAGAGAACAGTTTACAAGGAAGTTTAACCAAAAAAAAGAAATTCTGAATGTCTATGTGTACTTTCCATGCTCCCAGTCATTAATGAGGAAAACTCTAAGAATGAATAGAAACTTAATGAATTATCAACTGATAGCCCCAAACGCCAATCTTTCCAGCCAGCTTAGAGGCGGAGACCTTTGCCAGGATTCGTCTTCTCTTCTTCCATGGGGCCTGTCCTCCCAGGGCAGGAGTTGGCCAGGTTCTAGCTGCCTAATCAGGAGCCAGGATAGGGATGGTCTCTGACCCTTCGCCCATGCTCTATCCTAGCTGATGATGGGACATTGCTCAACTTTACCAAAACACGTCACCACCCGAACAGGCTCCTATCTTGAGCCTTGCTGTACTGCGCAAGTTCAGCTTTTCTAAGGAGTGGGAATGTGAGACAGGAGCTGAAACGGAAAGAGCCCCTCACACATGCGCAGTTGATGTGGACGTCTGCCCTGTGCGTTGACCTGCACTTTGAGCTGTCCTCTGTACAGGTATCGTAAAAGTAAATAGACGCACTGGGAAAATGTCTGTTTACAGTTCTGCCATCTGAAACTGTACCAGATCCCACTACATCTGATGTGCAGCTGATGGCGAAAGCCGTGGGTAAGGTTTGAGTCCGATGTGAAATTAACTCTTCATTTCCGACAGTGAGCTCAGCTGTGACCAGGCCTGAGAGAAAGTAATGTATGTTGATTTGCCAAAGTGCCAGGGAGAGTGTAAGTCACATCACAGGCCCATTGACCTTGAAGACGTAACATAGCTGCTGCACACTTAGGGCCATATGTATCAACACACTTCCCCATAGACACAGAATGGGCAAAACCCTTTGATACATTTGGCCCGTAGTCCCCACTAGGCCCTCTTGCTTGTTGCTGGGGAGTTAAATCACGGGAAAAGATTGTAAACCAAAGAGAGTAAAGGGGAACCTTAGAGCATTCTTTATTTTACTTTTTCTTCCAGCTACCCCACCCGACCAGGGCTTACAAGGGACACAGGGCTGTGACAAGTGGAGGGCAAAGTGGGCATTAAGCCCCAGGCCCTCATGTTTTTTCAGAGCCCTGCACTCCTGCTGCAAAATTAATTTATAGATGTAAAAGCAAGCATGCGTGCTTATTGATGCTGAGGCGTTAAATATGGTCACACCACTAGATAGTGCCAGCTGCTGTAGCTGCTGTGTTTTCTCTTTCCGAGGATGGTAATTTTTAGTTCTAACGTTGGGCAGATTTAGCCGTTTCAAAGTCCCTGTTGTGTACAATACCAATACTTACACTGCACTTGGGATTGTGTTTAGTCCATTGCTTACAATTGGGTGGCATTCTTGTCAATCTCATTACTTGGGGCTTTCCTTTCTCTTGTTTGTTCAGCCCTTGTGGTATAGGTTCTTTGACAAACTTTGATCGGATACCATGTATGCTTCCACACTTTACAATCTGCAAACTGCTTTTTAGGTCGAGCTTGGGCAGCGCATGTGCTGCACTGCGAGGCATGTTGTATTCGAGTATTGACTTGAAGCCCTGCCCACTCTCCACCCATATTTGTAATTGGCTTGTGTCATTGGCCTTCGTAAATGCTGGCTTCTGATTCGTTAATAGGCTTGTTAGTCCGTCCTTAGTACCGCCTTGTCTTCATTTGTAACCTCCCATGAGGACTGGCCTTTTTACTTCTGTTGTTACACAGTATGTCTTATTTAGTCTGTAAGCACTATTTTCTTTAATTCGTTTCTCCTACTGCAGGCACAACATGCTTTCCTGCAATATTCAGCGCACCATGCGCGCCTTCACTTTCCAAGCAGCCTAGGTCTCGCATTTACAAGTGTTTGAGCTATTGACGAGGTAAATGAGGATGCCTTTTAGTTAAGTGTTAATTATCAAAACAAATATAAGACATTTCCATTTACAATGCTAATAGCTTAAACTCTCGCTAATGCGAGACCTATTGCATTGCAAATGCTTGTTTCTTTTGTTTTCAGCATTCCATGGCAATGCATGTGTTTTCTTGCACCCTGGGCTCCCCTTTATATCAGTGTCCTCTATGTTGATCTGCCTCTCCTAACTCATCAGCTTTTACCCTACCCTACCCTGCTCACCTTTTTTTTGTAATAGGGGCTCCTGGATTGCTTACCGCTCCTTCCCTACTCATGCCTGCCCAATAGAGATGTTGACTTGATCCTCCGTTCTCCTTCACTACTCTCTCGCCCCCTTTCATTGCTCCTTCACCTCTACTTGTCCCATTTCTTTCCTACTTTTTAGGAGGGCTGACATCTGGAATTTTCTACCGGGCCACTCCTTTATTTAAATAGGCTTGCTCACATCTTAGAATGATACATTTGAATAAATGGGTGCTGTAGCATTATGAAGCAAACATGCCCGCGCATCGTGATGTGTATACGTCATCACCCAGTCACCACCTGTGTCAAGACCCCTGATGCCTAGTGACACATACGTACATATACATCTTGGTGATGGGTCTGGCTGTTGTGGCTTTTTTCATTTTTTGGCTGCATGTTCAGTATAGGTAAAAAAGCATTGGCAAAGCCAACAGATTAGATAGCACCTTTCAATTGTAAATACGTGTTATATACTTAGGAGCAAGTATTCCTGCCACCGGACATAAACTGAAGGACTGGTAAGTAGGGCTGCCACCTGGCTAGCCTTTTACCGGCCTTGGCAGTATATTTATGCCAATGCAGGTAAAATCAGGAAAGTCATCAAAATCTTTTGTTTCTTTTGAAACAGAAATTGTAAGCAACAAATCGAAGACGAAAATGAATCAAATGTATTTTAAAGCTATTTAGCGAATCCTTAAATTATTTGTAAGCAGTTTGAGGCAGAATCTGTGTTCCGAAAGAAGGCAGAGGAATTTTTTTGGTACCAACTCCAGATCCGCAAAACACAAACAAATCGCTAGTTTTCTCTGAGAAAAGTGGAACCCTATAGCCAATTGAGGCCTGGATGATGATTGTGACCCGGAAGCAGCTGAAACCTCTGACAGGTATGAAGGGCAGTTCCAGGCGTATCAAAGGAACACGCATAGTAGCAGTTGTCAGGCCTCGCTACCTATACTTGATGTCACTGGAAGGAATCGCTAAGAGTGCTTCCAGCTACTTCACACACACATACACCAGGCAAAGCAGGGGAGTAGCCACTGCACGGATAATCACACAAACAGGTGGTTTAGCACACATAGTAACATTGCAGTGACATACACACACCCACAGCTGTAGAGCAAACAAAGTATTAGTGGAAAAGTTAGTAGTAGTGGAAAAGTTAGACTTTAAATAAATAACTATAAATGTCTACCGTCCCTTTCCATGTATTTCTGGCCCCGCTATGCGTGAAAGCTCCGCACAGCTTTGGTAATTTTGACACAGTTTGACGTGTGAAAATAACTGTATCCTCGCTGCGTATAGTAGCAGTGACGATTCTCGCCCTCCCTTGGCAAGAGATGGGATCTTTCTTGAGGCTGATTCTGTACGAGGCCTCAGCAGGGCAGTTGAAAATCACTGTAAATATAATCACAAGTCCTCACGTCTGTCCTTGATTGACTCTGATGGGTAACATAAATAAATAATAAGTTGTTTGTAGCAATTGCTGCCACTTCCTTCACCTTCCAAGCTTTCGAAGCGTCTTATTTCTTTTTTTAGGTGACTGGGCCCAGGGGCATCGGTCGCATCAGGATATTTTTATATCACGATTTGGTCAAAATTATCACAACGTTCTAACATGCGAGCTTGATCATACGAGCTTTACCAATAACTTAGATGGGTTACAAAATCAGATTTAAAAAAAAAAATAAAACATACAAACATGTACACATCATGTAGGAGCTTATGATAAAATAAGGGGAAATTGATAAAGTAGTAATGTTTTTTTGAAACCGGAGCGTTCCAAGATTACCTTGAGTATTTGCATCATCAATACACAGGAGATGCAAGGGTTATTTCCATATGGTTTTGCTTAAGTCAATTTTACAAGGCTTCAGATAGGCTCCGTATTTGATACACATTTTGTGAGAGGCTTACAGTTCATTTATCACCATTTTGAAACCACCATTTAGAACTGTTAGAGTAAGCTATGGCACTAATACCGTCAAAAACGGACATTCAAAAAAACTTTTGCATGCATCTTGCTTAATGTTATTGTTTTCAATATTATTTATTCTGCTTACATCTGCCAAAGCATCTTGGCACTAGAAAAGGGGAGCCTGAAGAGATGGTAAAGAGACAATGCTCCATGAGAGGGGCAAACACACGATTGACAAGCTGGGATATGAGCCACAGGAAAGCCAACCAATGGTAAGCAATTGGCAGGCTCCAAAGCCCCTCTGTGTACTTGGTGAGCCACCACATGCCTCGCAAAAGACAGTGCATGCGTTGTCTATGAGGCTCGATCCAATGGCACACACGTTTTTAGGTCTCGCCTGAGCCAGCGTGCATGCGCTGCTCTGCGGGGCTTTAGTAAGGGCTTTAAAACTTTGAACACACGCTCGTGCGTGTGCATTTTTTTTTATCTCCACCTATTGACCTTTGCATGCGTCTTTCTAAGAAAGACAGCATGCAATTGGCCCAAGGCGGGTGCATGTCCCGCTTTCTATGAGCCATGGCCTAGGCTCCTCGGGAGTGAGCATGACCACCATCTGTTTCCAGTTATCATGACCGGTCGGTCACGTTAATTGGAAACAGATGATGGTTGCGCTGGCCCGGGTGCACTTTTGCTTGTTCTGGTTAGGTTCCAGGAACTGTTCTAGCGCTGGCTCTTCATTAAACAACTTGAATACAAACTAAAAAAAAATAGAACCATAACCTTTTCTGCTCATCCTGTTTGTTTGAATTTTCTAACCTTCATTCCCACTCACCCAGACACAGTCATTCTAGAGTCATCAGTTCCGGTGTTGCTCAGACAGTACGTAACGTAAACAATTGGAAAAATAGCCTGTGCATAATCCAACATTTTTGAGTAAAACTATATCCCTGTCTTTGAAACACCCCACAGCTTGAAGTGTCTAAATATAGGTTGGGAATAAATGGCCCAGTGTGCGATTTTTCACTCTGGCAGATGCTTTCATGGGCGATATGAAGGTAAACAGTTATGAGCTAAAGCCCATCCTTGCTTATGCGCAATTGATTACACAATTTTCCTCGCTGACTGGATTTGTACAGTTTCTCTGTTACCGTCTTGTTCTTTGCTGCTTTTGCCCCCGGCCCTCTCGATGTGCTCCTTGCACTGCTTGCTATATAATGCTTCCAACTGAGAACTCCACCAGAGGCGCTTAATGCCTGCTAGCAATGGCCTCGCCCTTCTGACCGGCTGGTTTGATAAATTTGGAGATCTGAGTGTCTCTGGCCCGAAGCTTGCCTGTATGTTCGTTTCCTTCCTCGGCTGCCTGTGTCGTGCTGACTGTGCTATGTGAGATCAGGCTGAGTGTGGAATGTTCAGGAACATTTTAAAAACAATAGATTCTGGAAAGTTCCATTCAGTTGTGAAGTGTCAGTTAGAGCAAAGACAATCCAGGAACACCAGGGAGTACTCTTATACACAGCAAGGAACACCTAATACAGAAACTACCTTCCTGTCCCCAGTGGGCCACCAGGTAAGCAGCTCTTAGTGGAGCCAACCTCGGATCACTTCTTGGGATCTTGGGTAGTGCCTGCAGTTAGTAGAGATTTTCTACTCTTAGCCTAAGGAGTTCAAGGCCTAAATAAGTTTGTAGTAACAAAAACAATATCTCAACAGGGAAATTATGTACAGGGACCAATAAGCACAAGATTTAATCAAACAGCCAAGGAGGGACAAGGGAGACCAAAGGAAATGAAAAAGTAATAATTTGTAATTAAATACACAATTGGTATATACAGTTTGAAGTAACCATAACAATCATATGTGCACTGATAGTGAAGTGAACAAGTGAACGGCGCAGTGACATAAGTGTTAAAAGGACAACATAGTGCGGCAAAGAACTATTCAAAAAATAAATTCAGGGTCAAGACAAAGATATATACAGTAGACAATTTACAAAACAGTATTTTTTAAATCCCAGATGGCCCTTTAACAAGCCGCGATTACTGCTGTCAAGTCGACGACGTTTCAACCTCCTTACGTTGAGGTCATCATCAGGACTATGGTTACCAGAGTATTAAAAATACCTATGTGTAAAAGGAGAACAAGAAAGAATAAATTGTGGAGCCCAGAAATGCCAACTAAGGTAAGGGAGAAGAGGATGAGATAAAGCATAAGGACGAATAATACCTGTGTATGAAGTTGTTTATTTCACAGCGTCATGGCTGAATACAAGGGAATATAAATCCTATGTGATTGAAAAGGAAAGAAGGAGAAGAAAATTAGGTACCAAAGGGGCAGGGGAGTGAAGGTGTATGCTAAAGGAAGCAATTAACCGAAAACCTTACCAAACGAGGGGTTGAGACAGAAATGTATTAAACCATCAAAGGAGGTCCGCCAGTGAAAGGAGGCACGTGTCTGATAATAGCTGGAAGGAAGGAAAGGAAACCTGATAAGGGTAATGAAGGGCTACTAATAATTAACGTGACAAAGCCATCATGGCAAGTACGCTTACCAGTGATATAAATGGGGTCTGGGAATCAAGGGCGGTTGGAGCAGTCAGCAGTGAGAGTTTAAGGCACTGTATTAATCAGCAATCTGTGAAAGCAAAAAAAGCGGGGGTTGTAGAATCGTGCAATTACGAAGGAATCCTAAATTACCGCACAAGAAACGGGTCCATTGACACATCAAAATAGAAGGAACTTACTCAAGGTGTCAAGCCTGATTGTCAAAAACGGGATCAGTCCGTGGAGAATCACTTCGTCGTGACGTCCAAAGCGTCTGGCGAGTGAGATACGCGGAACCCGGAAATAGATTAATCGGGTCATGTGATCTCGCGAAACAACAATGAGGAAAGACTACGGGCAGTGAAAGCAGCGGAGGGACGGGGAGCAAAGGCAGCGGGAGGGGGAGAAGAAAAAAGACACCCAATGTGTGAAGGCTTGCAAAGACATAATAATAGAAATTTTTGGTGATCAATCCATAAATTCTAAAACATCTTTGGACAACAATATGGATTCACACTAGAGAAGGAAAATATTTACAAAGCAGCAATGATATTAAGTTTAAACAACTTCATACACAGGTATTATTCGTCCTTATGCTTTATCTCATCCTCTTCTCCCTTACCTTAGTTGGCATTTCTGGGCTCCACAATTTATTCTTTCTTGTTCTCCTTTTACACATAGGTATTTTTAATACTCTGGTAACCATAGTCCTGATGATGACCTCAACGTAAGGAGGTTGAAACGTCGTCGACTTGACAGCAGTAATCGCGGCTTGTTAAAGGGCCATCTGGGATTTAAAAAATACTGTTTTGTAAATTGTCTACTGTATATATCTTTGTCTTGACCCTGAATTTATTTTTTGAATAGTTCTTTGCCGCACTATGTTGTCCTTTAACAATTATGTCACTGTGCCGTTCACTTGTTCACTTCACTATCAGTGCACATATGATTGTTATGGTTACTTCAAACTGTATATACCAATTGTGTATTTAATTACAAATTATTACTTTTTTATTTCCTTTGGTCTCCCTTGTCCCTCCTTGGCTGTTTGATTAAATCTTGTGCTTATTGGTCCCTGTACATAATTTCCCTGTTGAGATATTGTTTTTGTTATTACATATACCCGGTCTCAACTGGGCTAACTGGCTTGCTCCTGTTTTTCTTGTTTTTATAAATAAGTTTGTAGGGCAAGGCCTCTGTGAGTAGAACTGATACTAGTTTAACATGTACTGCATCTGCTATAAGAAGACTAACTGTGGTATCCTTCCCCAGCAAAGCATGCCGTAGTAGAGGAGCCTTGAGAGTAATCGGTGCCGTTCAGTACCTGTTACGTGTATGGTCACCTTGTGAGCAGTCAGTCAGAGGTTACAAAGGTATGGGCCGGAAGTGTTGTGAGTAGATATGCTCTTGGAACACTTTACTGGCACAAGGGCTTGTGTGTGAAGAGGCTCCATGCGATCAGTCTGTGGAGTACAAAGTCCGTTTTGAGGGGAGCATGGCAGTGTATAAAGCTATCCTGGGATGTCACGAAGGCGCAGGGCAGGAGCTCTCAATGCAAGGAATCTGTCTTAGATGTGCAGTTTGTGAGTAAAACCGAATCAGACCCAGGGTGACTTCGTCTTTTCTTCTCTTTTCCCCTCTTCAATTCCACTAGTACTCATGATTTATTTCGACAGTAGCTCTTCCTCTTAGTGCATGTTCCACAATGCTCGTATATATCGTCCCAGCAAACAGGTGACATCACCACAACAGGCTTTTTGTTTTACAATAGGGCCTATGTGTACTCCTTTAAATAATATAGCCACAAACTGAGATGTAATCCAAATTCACTAAAATGATTGTATAACTGCAACGGTGCTTGTTCATGCACCCTATGTTCTGATATAAAGAAACCTACCCTTGCAGTCTCTTCAAAGACCGTCCCACCTTTTGTTATAATACCTGTACTCTGGGAAGAGTAAAATAAACGAATATACATGAATACTGAGTGAAAAGTTACAAAGTGTGTGGAATGCCGAATGGGCTCAACACTGTTGTTAAAATAAGTAAGGCTCTGTAGTGGATCTCTTTCCCTTGCCCCGTGCTCCCTGGTCTCGCTCTTCATTCCTTTTATCCTTTTGTGTTCTCTCTCTCATTACTCTCCCATTTGACCTGGTGTCTTTTACATCCCTCGGTTACCATTCTGCTTTTGAACTATCATCTGTGTACTTGCCCCTATGCTTTGGATTCTCTTTCAGCTCTTAATTGATCCCCCTGTGAGTTTGGATCCCTCTCTTCCCTTCCCCTCTTCCTCGGGTGTTCTCTGGTTTCTTGCATTTCTCTTCTGTCCATCTCATCTCTGGGATCTCGTAAATCTGCTCTTCACCCTGTGATTTGGGGCATATCCCACCCACTCATCCTACTTTGGGCTCTCATTCCTTTCAGTTTGTTGGCCTCATCGCAGCCAAGGCTCTCCGTCCTCCTCCTCTTTGATGTAGGGGTGCTGTCTCTCATTTAACCCATTATCTGCTACTTCTTTCAACTCTCTGGGTCTTCCATAATGCCTCCATTAGTCCTCCGATCTGGAATCTCTTTCATCCTTTTTTCCGACAAAGATACAGAGTCTTATTTCGCATCTTGACACCGAGCTAGCATTTCTCATTACTCGTCACATGACACTGGGCAATATCCTAGCACTATGGTCACATAGCAGGGTCCTTTCTGAAAGACCGGCAGACTTGGAGGCAAATCAGTCAAATGTCAGTATTAACTCTGAAAGGCTGACAGAACTAGGGATAGTCATTCACGTGCCATCATCTGTGTAAAAGGCCAATGTGGATGGTTAAAGATCAGTCAAGTGGCAGATGTGCCTCTTGAAGACTATTAGGGCTATAACAATGGTTGACAGATTAGTAAAACTGAGATTAGTTAGTCACATACCCCCATTATCCCTGGAAGACTGTCTGGGCTACGAAAGATTCATTCATACATCAATCCATCTTCATTGATCCTTCTTCAGGAAGGGTCAATGAGTTGAGGAAGAGTCAGTCACATCCCACGTACCTTCATACAGTTGACTGACTCCAATCCAACACTACTGCATTACATGATAATAACAAACATTGGCATAGCCAATAGGTCTCGCCTTGGGGACCTTGTAAGTAAAAAAAAAAACTGAAGTATGAGACTTCATGTTTACATTTACTTCGTATTTAGGATGCAATAAATGTAAACGTGAAGTCTTACACTTCAGGTTTTTTTTTTTTTTACTTACAAGGTCCCAAAGGCGAGACCTGTTGGCTATGCCAATGCTTGTTAATCTTGGTTATATGGATTGAGAAAGGGCCCATCTGAGTGAGGCAAAAACACTTATGGCCAGCATCATACAACATGTCGTATTGGGAGGATGTCTCTCCTTTTTGTGCCCATTTAGCTTCAGAAAACGTCTAAACATCCACTTCTGCATTACCAATAGACAATCCTGCAGCTGACCAGTGGTGTTAGAAGAGGCCTGGTCAAATATTAGCAGCATCGGGATGTTGTCCACATAAGATAAGAACCTCATCTGTTCTTTCTCTGGACTTTCTTTTCTACTCTAACGGATAGCATTGTTAGAGTAACTTGTTTCTGCTCTTCTGTTTTGGTGTTTCGCTTTCTCTTACATAATTTACCATTTGGGTTTTCAATTTTGATATAAAACAGTATTGTGATGCTAGAAATGTTTCAGTGTGGAATAGCCCTACAATCTTAAATAATGAGATCCTTAATTTTAATTTCTGCAATTCATTATTTAGGCAAAATAACCTTGTCTGTTCATTTCCTAATTTTCTTTTGTTAATAAAAATATTTCAGCATAAAAAGAACCCAGCATTTATGACCATTAATAAGATTACGCATTAAGGTCTCAGGATGAACAGTAAAAAAAAAGCCACGTGCTGCTAGTGTTCCTAGAGAAGTAGGGTGGGTGGCCAAGATATTTATTGATAAGGTCCTTTTTTCATGGTACATTTAAATTGGGAGACGTGAAAGAGTGTAACACATTTGAGGAAAGTGTTCCATAATATAGGTAAATGACATGACAAGGCTCGAGAAGATGGTCTTGAAGATACGCGTTGTATCTTTGATGATGATTACTTTTGCTTAGAAGCATGCAAGAGGTCCCAGACAATGTCCGTTTTTGTGGAAGATGTTTGGGTAGTCTGGTACAGAGCCTTGTAGCTAAAACAAACCATTTTACAGAGCCATCTCGCCTCCCCTCGCCATTTTAGGAAGGAACGCACAGGTGTGACCTGGTTCATGACTAGCCAGGAAGTAGCATAGAGGGCAATTTTTAACCCCTTCTGTGCCCATGACGAGATATTCTCGTCAGGGAGCGCGGTTGCGCAGTGCCCATGACGAGACTATCTCGTCATGGACCCCGCCCGCTAATGAAAGGGCCGGCACAGGAGGGGGAAAGGGCGGGGCACTCAAGGGTTTAAAGGTTGAAATCTCTTTTAGGTAATCCAGTTAGGATTCCTTTGCCCTGATTTAAGCGGGAGACATAGCTGCCAAGGTTTCGGACTGCTTATGTGTGACATTTTCTGAATTTCAGTGCAATTACGAGTGACATTTCAATGACTGAGTGACACTTTCTCGCGAGCAAAATCAAGCAATGAAGAGGAGGGAAACATAGAAACTACAGCCATTTAAGCAATGAGAATCTCTCAGATCATCTTAAAAGTGCTGCAGAGCACCAGAAATGGAAGAGCTTGACATCAGGGTTTTAAGTGGGATGAACGAAGTGCGAGTCTCTAAAAGGGGCATGCATGGCCAATGTAATTAAGTGTATGGCTTACACACAAACTAAATTTCTCCAGTGGCAGCAACTTGCAGGAAGTATTACTTATAATAAAACAATTTTATTGCCAGCTTATATCACACTCCACAACTGGGGCAGAAATGTGCATGGTATAATCACAAGAGAATGCCCCGTCTTCAAGAAATGCTTACAAATTTGTGCAGTGTTTAAGTGGGAAAAAGGTTCCCCCTTAACTACAATGGCCTGAAACGCTTCCTATCAAAATGAGAAAATGAATGAAAATGTCCAGTTTACGGGGGCTTTAAAGACACTCCTATCTACCATTTGACTCCGCTGGGACACCTACGGATACCATTGGTTGGAATTTAAAAACGTGAAGCACTATCCAGGGTATGTTTCAGAATGGTAGATAAAATGGGGTCTGTCACGCAGTCTAGCGACTGTTAAATGGGTGGTATGAACGGAGTAACTGTATCACCTCAAGAAAACCATGAGAGCTACGACAGAAGCGAGAGCGAGTCCGTTATGTTGGTGAAACACAAGATGAGTATATAAGA
Source organism: Triturus cristatus (assembly GCF_964204655.1). Taxonomy (NCBI): domain Eukaryota; kingdom Metazoa; phylum Chordata; class Amphibia; order Caudata; family Salamandridae; genus Triturus; species Triturus cristatus. Next base: position 625,979,648 of record NC_140583.1, on the reverse strand, counting down.
GAGTCCGTTACACTCCGGTCAGTGATTGTAAAGGAGTTTTACAGGTCTGAGCAGTGCTTTATATGGAAAAAAATAAGTACAGGTACTCATTAAATTGAGTTAGGGGTGTGGCTAGTGGACGGGGTGAGACATGATGATAGAAACACTTCTATTGAGTATTCATTTTTCCCTTGCACTGCCCTTGACAGTTGTCTCAAACTTTCATTATGTGCAGATTAACAGGTGCTTATGCTAAAAAAGGGTGGTGTGAAATACTTCTGGGAGCAATGCAAGGAGCTTCTAAACCCTGAATGCAGCCAAACCATCAACAGTACTACCACCAGGATGAGAGAGACTGACATAGCATCATTAATAACAAGTATTAGACGCATTTCTTTTCAAATACCTCCTGGGTGTCCTGATTCTCTTCCTCTCTGATTTAGTTTCTCTGTCACCCTCAAACATACACACAACCGAGCAAACGCACACAAACACGCAGACTAATACTCTCTATCAGTCTTCACATCTCTAATCTCGCGATCCGTCCCCCACTCACTTCTCTCCCATTTGTATCCATTTCTCTCTCTGCCCCACTCTCTTTACCCCTAAGGTACCCTATAATCCTCTACTATCACTCTTTCTATTTCTAATTTGCCATCTCCGTGCCTCTCTTACTCTTTCCATAGCCGGATCGATCTCTGTCTGCACTTACCCTTTCTGTCTCTCCCCCCCCTAAACTCTCCTCTGCTCCTTCTATCTCTGGCCCCTCACTCCTTACCTTCTTTCACCCCACTCTCCTTCTTCTTCCCTCAGCAGAAGGCCACATGGCCGGAGAGCTTGCAGTGGCAGACAGTGTGCACTGCAGGGTTGTGAGCATGTGCAGAGTCCAGTAGGGCAGAGGTCAGGGGAAGAACAATACTGGCCTCTGATGGGCAGGCCAGTAGACCTCCTCCCACCTCACCTGGACTCCAGGCAGGCCGCGTAGGCCATCTCCACCACCTCATCTCTGTCAATGTCCCCGCAGGTGGACAGGGGTGCGGTGGAATTGCCCATTGGCCTCAAAAATGTCCCTTCACTCTTCTCTTTATCACACAACATCCTCTCTTTTCCGACATCTCCTCTCCAACGGCTTTGATTCACCACACTCCTTAAATAGGCTGCCACACCCTCAACTTTCTCACCCTCCTCATCCCTTTCTCTATCTCGCATATTCTCCGCTTATCCTTACATCTATTTTTTTTTCTCACGCACCCCATCTTTCTCCATTTTTTTACTCCCTCTATATTCCTTCCTTCACTTCACGGCATACGCATGACTGACTCCCTTCATCGCTATCCTCACCTTCAGACTTTTCTCAAAACTTTCTTTAAATTAATTTTCCACATCTTTTTTTTTTACTGCTTTTCACCCCCTTCTAAGGTTCTCCTGTAACCACATCTTCTCTTATCAACTTGCTGTCTGTCTCACACACACTCTCACACTGACTTTCTCACACCAGCCCCAAACTTTGCCTACACCCTCTCTTAAATCCAACTTTCCCTCATCAATCCTTATCAGACACCTCTTCCTCCTGACTCTCTGAGACCATAACCTCCCTCAAACTCTTCATGCATCTCTGCTTCTTTTTCGCATCTCCTATTTCTCATATGAATTATCACTCCCTCAGTTTATCAGACACACTCTGTTTCTCATGCTATCCCTCCGGCATGTTTTAAATGATAAATTTACAAATGTACACAGGCGACAAATCTGTGCTCCACAATTAGATAAACCTGACCCAGTGGCCTTGCTTTTGATGTCAGTTGAGCAAACCAAGCACATGGCTGAAAATCTAAGTAAGTGCAGTGATGATATCAAGCTAAAAATGGCTATTTACCTGTAGAAAAAAGCAAATAAAGATTCCTGCCATTTTGAAATTGCTAGACGTGTGTATTCTTCCATTGTAGGTATTACAGGGTTTAACTTATGCAGTTGGGGCCATAGGGGGCAGTCTTATCTGGAGCCCAGCCACCTCCTAAGTAAATACCCTCCTGTCAGGTGGACATGGGTGGGGGTGGAATTGCAGGAGCAAGTGAGTCAGGCGTCAGTGGGAGGCCAAGTGGTTAAATGGCTGGGTCACTTATGCAGGCTCTCTTCCCTCCCACCCATCCAGGCTGCACACATCACTGTGCCCCTGGCAGCCGATGTCCAATACACTAACAAGACTGCTGGAGGTCCGGCAGGGGGCGGCTGAGGACAATGAGGGCTTCGGGCGCCGAGGCCCACTTACCTCTGCGGCAGGCCTCCAGCAGGCGCCAAAACGGCAAACATACTGATAAATAAACGGGGCACCGCTGGCCCACAGGCATCGGCCCAGTGCCCATCTGATCAACCCGTGTACCAGTACTCTCCTTGGCACTGGAAAAGTGCCGGTACTCAGCTTGGTAAAAACAAGAAGTGCCGGTACTCGGTACCTGTGAGTACCGGCCCATTTAAAGCACTTGAGCCAGCCAGTGACATTTTCGGGGGCTTTGCATAAGGTTGCCTATGATACAGCGCTACTACATGAGATCACGGTGCGCAATCAAGAATGCATTATTCTTGGAATAAGTTAATATGCCATTGTTTTTTAAATAAAGCCCAGAGTCAAACATCGCCTTTCAATTGTGCGAAGTACAGTTCTGGCTAAAATGCATTCATTTGTATATCCATTTTTAAGTAGCAAAATGTAACGCTTTTATCTTCTAAAATGGCAGAGTATTTTTCGAAAATCGAAAGCACCTCAGGCGGATGCCGATATACTGCGAGGGTAATGCAGCTTTTCAAGCATAATGGCTTAAAATTGAACTATGGGAAGTGTTTCTTACAGGTGGATCGAGCAATAAACACCTGGGTGGATGTAACTCGGGACATCCAATTCCCATCTCTCCGAAAAGACCCCACCCTCGGCAATGTTCACTGCTTTGTAGAGTGAGAAATATCTAACATGCACTCACTTTAAAAGCCCCGGTCACAGGCAGACAAGGCGTCACCCCAGTGTTCACGAGAGGCAGTCTGCTATTAATGACAGAGACGATTAAGCAGAGTGACAAATATCTCACACGCACTCACTTTAAATGCACCACGCTTGCTGCAGCAGCAGTACTAGAGTAATAGTCACGCGCTCTCCTAGCATTACATTATTTGATTCATTGTGTTAATTTGACTAGTGGCTGGTTAACTTGCAGCGTTCGTTCTGGCCTTCTGCCCCCATGCTGAGGAAGGGTGACTCTGCACCGGTGACGACCGGCCCTCAGCCTCTCACCGCGTTCAGTTGACTGATGACTGCATGTTGCCTTGTGTCGGCCCTCCCGGGCTGCCGCAAATAATTCTCCGGCGGGTGGTGTGACCATTTAGTTCCTGGCCTGGTCCCACAGCGCGATGGGCCCAGCTGGGCAGGTCTTAGTGAGGTGCGAATAGCAGTGTGCTGAGGGCGAGCACCATGATATCCCGGCCGCCTGCAAATCGGCGAGCAGCCGTGCCAGTCGCACCAGAGTAAGTTCTCCTCGCAACATTTAATTACTCCCCGTGCTCTCTGGAAGCAGGACGTGGCGTCAGGCGTCCTGCTGTGGCGCTACGACCGGGCCAGTCTGGGACTGTGTCAATCACTGCACCTGGGCCGGCCTAATTGACATGATCTGTGCTATCTGATGACTGGGAGCCCGGCTGCGTATCACAACAGATACACTGTAGCGGGCAGCACTGGCTGCCACTCTGCGAGCGAGGCTGACCCTGAGCTGCTAGGAGGGCGCCCAAGCCTACCCGAGCAGTCCGTGCAAGCACTGAGGCGCTCTGCCAGCTGCAACAGACTGTTTGCAGTGCGCTTTCTGTGACAGCTCCAAGACTATGCATTATGCGTGACAATGCATTTCAGTGCGGTGATGCGGAGCACCGCACGGAAATGCGTTAGTCTAACGCGTGATGCGTGATACTTGGCAGGTCTGGGGAGAGTACCAATGTTTGCTCGTCAGGTTTAGATCCAGTTGCAAAGTCATTTTAGTTGAAAAAGATCCCCCACGTCCATCAGGCACAATCTGATGTCCATAATCACCCAACTCAGTAGTACAAATATTATTGATCTCAGAAGAATAAAATGCTGAGTACGGTTCAAAGAAGCAGCATTTAGGTTATATATGTAGATCACTTAAGTGATTGCTGAACACAGAACCATGTGCCAGCAATATGTCGAACATTTTTTTTTTATTATGCAGGAAGGAAAGGTAAATTATGACGTGAATTCTGTGGCAGTAATATCTCACTTTTTGACATTTTAACACACATTGATACAAACAGGACACCAAGGGGCATATGTATCAAGAAAGCATTTTGCGAGTCCTTAATAGCGAATTTTAGCGATTCGCTATTGAGGACTCGCAAAGGGCAATGCATGTAGGATTCGCAATATTAATTGCGATTCCTACGTATTTCTTAATTGCAAATCGCAAATTGAGATTCACAATTAAGGAATACATTCCCATTCATTCCTATGGGCTTACAGGCCCATAGAAATCAATGGGAAGACATTCGCAATTTGCGCGTACCCATTAGGTACTCCCAAATTGCGAATGCAATTTCAAGGGTGCAAGGGTGTCAAAAGGACACCCTGTTGCACCCCTGACATATGCAATTTGAAAAATGCTAAAAAGTGCAATTTTCTAGGAAATCGCAAATTACTACCAACTTGAAGTTGGTGGTAATTTGCGATTTCTTAAGGCAAATTCGCACAACTTGGGTGCTTCCAGAATTGCATTTAAGGAATCACAATTTGCGATTCCTTAAATGCATTCGCAAAATAGGGAATCACAAATTTTCGCATTCCCTACTTTGCGATGGCCTTTTGGGATGATGCATCCCAAAAGGCTTTTTCCCGTTCGCAAACGAGCCGATTCTGAGAATCGGCCCGTTTGCGAACGGGAAAAGGGCTTGATACATATGCCCCCAAATGCTATGCAAAATGCAAACATTTCTTAGGAAGGAAGTGTGTCTATGTACCAGGTCATATTAAAAATGTTATTCACCAACAAATGGTGTTGTCTTGCTTAGGACCTCATGAACACAATGTAATTCACACATTCCAGTCTAACCACTTAGGCATGTTTTCTTAATAAAAAGCGTACTTTTTTATTCTGCATTTCCCAGTTGTGGCTAAAAAATGGTGCTCAGTTTGAGTTTACTCTTCGTCTACACCTGTGCCTTAAGGAGCAGCTCTTTCTGTTAAGAAATAAACCCGCCAAACAGAATTTTACATTACATATGTATAATATAAATTATTAGTGCTTCTTAAGTCCATCAGCTGGAGACATTGATGCTGTCTGGGCAACAGTTTCATCTCAGCAGTACCAGTTTAATTCCTAAATACAGCAACCAGCAGCTGAAATGTGACCAGTTAACTTTTGCAAACTTTATAGCTCTGCACCTCGAATGCCTTGCTTCTTTTACAAACTTGATCATTTTGAGTAAGGAACATTTTTTGTTGAACTTTGCAACCTAAGCAGTAGATGTAATAAGTGTGATAAAGCCATAATTACGCGGGAAATGACACATATGCATAATAGTCCCACTTAAGTGGCCATGCCCATACCACACTCGGGAGCGCACAAGATGACGTGACGGAATCTCATCAGTATCGACCGGAACGTGGTGGTGATAAAGGGTGTTGTGTTTATCTACAAACCATCTGGATTCTTATACAGCTGCAGAGCTATAATGCACTAGTTTCATCACTAACAATTCTGTGAGTGAGCTTTTATACTGTGCCTCAAGTACCGCACGAGAGAGCGGCCACGAGGGGATCTATTTGTGATTCTCAGCCCCTTCGCCCGTCTCCTCCCTGTTTATCCTTTTTCTCAAGTTCTGTGAGGGAGTTTGTTATGTTACGTTATGTTGATTAATAGTGCACTAATCACCCGAGAGGGTATCCAGGTGCTTGAAGTTTATAGAAGACATTTTACGGTGGCAGCTCCTCTGCTAAGGTGAAGGAAAAATAAAAGAACTCGAAAAATATTATTTATAAATTTTCAAAACAAAGGTAGTACAGTACAATGCACGAGACATAACAATACAGTGGTGTGTAATCGACCATGTGCATAGCGGGAAAATGAGACCTATACAATTGTCCAAATCATTTGTGCGGTACGGTCAGTGATGACTTATAGATTTGGAGAGACCACAACCAACTTTTAATAGGTACTCAATGAAGTATACCTCAACTTAACAGTCAGGCAATAAGGATACCCCACCTGGAATATGTTATTAGATGCAGGCATCATTTCCTTTTAACCCCAGCTAGACCATACAATTATACATTGCATTCCGGAGACCCAACAGGTGCTGCAGCGTCCCCGGCACCTCCAGCATTAGTGGAATCTTCAGAGTGCGCCCGAACCCAGTCAATAAATGGCTCCCATATTTCCTTAGGGCTGGAGGTACGTGGCATGAGCTCCCAATACGTCGCTAACTAAGTTTGGCCATACGTTAGATCCCGTAGCCAATCTTTAACTGTGGGTTTCCATCTTTTACCCCAAACAATTGCGATCTGTCTCCTGGCAAACAACAGAAGCAATGCATGCAACTTGCGTTTTTTGATATGCATGTTTTTGACATATCCTAATAGACCCAACAGAGGGGAAGGGGCCCCCCCCGAGACCCAGGATCTGGTTAATGGTTCAAACATTTGAGACCAATAGTCAATAATGACCGGACATTCCCACGCCATATGAAGGAATGAGGCGGCAACCGCCCGCAGCGCCAACAACAGTCAGTGTCCCTCAATCCCATCCTATGTAGGCCAATTGGCGTTCTATAATAACGGTGAAAAAATTTGAAGTGGATTAGTCTAAGTTTGTAATTAGGCAAAAGTTCGGTCATTTGAGCACAACAATATGACCACTCGTCGTCTGTCAGGGGGAGGGGTAACTCGGCGTCCCATTTATAGCGAGCACTTGAGGTTACCACCGGAGCGTCAGTCTGCATGCCGCAGCGTCTTTGCGGGCAGGGCCGGGCTGCTCTACTTTCAGAGCAGGGGGTGAAGAGTGGTGGGCACTCTGTAAGTGCGCAACGACTGTTTGGCTGACCGAGTCATGCACACTTTGCATGTTCTCCACCCAGGCTGCATTACAGCCTGGGTGGAGAACATGCCTAGGCTTCCATTCCTTGGCTGATCGCCGAACCACTGCACTCAGACCAATCACAACGCTGCATTGCAGCTTCCTGTTCTGGCCCAGCAAGGGACGACACGGAGAGAGGACAGATGAGAGACAAGACGCAGCGAGGTGAATTTTATTTTTCTCTTTACCAGCAAATCGCCCCTCCACCCCCAATCTGTGCCAGCCACCACTGGACATTGTCATTTTCAAAGTCTGATGCATCACTGTTCCACTGCAAGGCTTCCTGGTTAGGATCACATTTCAGTTAGAGAGATCTGTTAATCTGCGGTAGCATTTTGTGTTTAAAGCCCACTAGGTTCTTGTTAGACTGCTGTGGAAGTGTTTGCTGCCTGCCAGCTATATTTGTTATTAGATTGGTGTGTTAATCAGTTTGAAACAATGGATGAAAGAGGTTATATCTCCAGTGACTCAGGTGGGGTAGCGTGCCCAGGGTAAAAGAGGACATGGCACCTTACAAAAGGAACGTAGCACTGTTAGTTTCAACAATCCTAAATATGGCTATGCAGTATCACGAAGCATATTAAAACATCTTGCTCACGTATACGTGACTCTTTAGGCCTGGCTTAGAACAGAGTTTTAGCTAGTTTGCCTAATGTTATAAAAAATAAATAAAAAATAACCACACATACATGCATGGAGGTGTTTTGGGTCAGCTCTCTTCATCCATTGGTCTCTTCAAGTGTAATTCCCATTTTGCTCCAGTCAAACACAGCAAGGGGCAGTGTGTCAGCCCTTTTCAGCCATTGGCTGCATTTCACAGTGAGTTATTGCCTTGTACTTGTGCACATTGCCTAACAAGCATTGGCAAAGCCAGTAGGTCTTGCCTGTGTGCCATCTGTTGGATTTGTTATTGTTATTTTTTAAAGTTTTTTTTTAGCCATGTTGTACGTGGCTAAAAGTTTAAACTAAAATCACTATGACACGGTCAGTGCTGGCTGCATCATGACTGTCAGACATAAAAGCAGCCGCAAGGCTGTGACACATGGCTAAAGAAACATTGACAAAACCAAATGGCTCTGTGGAGTGTTCTGTTCAGGAGCTCTGGCTGGGAGATCTGTGTAGTTCCCCAACTTTTCGAAGTGTCTTGAATGCCAATACTAAGGTGCCATGGGAGAGCTCGGTGGAGTTTCCTTGATCAAGGAATGTGACTGGGAGTTTTGTAGTCCCCCAGCACTTGAGGGGTGTTCTGAAGATCGAGTCTGGATTAGGTGCACTTGTAGAGCTGGGTCTTTTTCAGAAGATGAGGTTGTGAGAGCTGGGTAGTCCCCCCCACCCCCCCTCTTTGGAAGTGCCCTGAGGGCTGAGGTGATTAGCAGAGATGTGTGGGGTGAGGTTTCTGACCTTGAGTTTAGGTGGTGAAGTCGAGAACGAGTGGCTTTGGAAGAATTATGTAATTGAATTTGAGATTAGGTGCTTCGGCAGAGCTTTGTTCTAGCTCCTGGTCCTGAAATAGAATGGAGCGTGGTAGGCTGGAGATCAGAACAGATCGGTAAGCAGTAGCGACCGCTCTCATTGCGAAGTGGTGACATGGGGGGGAGGGGATCATGGAAGACAGAAATAAAAATATATACAATTGTACTTACTTGCCACTCAGACTACCACCTCCTTGCTCCCTATCCTCGCCTCCCAGACGTCCAGGAACTGCTACACACTGAGCAGGCGCCTAGGTGCCAATCCCGGTGCTTCTCTCATGCTGGGAATATTATTTCCAGCATGAGAGAAACCCTAGGATTGGTCTTAACGCCCTGGTTCGGCACTCAGACATGGACTGGAAGCCTGTGCTGGTTCTCCACCCAGCTGTATAACACAGCTCGGGTTGGAAAAAGGTTAAGTGCGCATGACAGTTTGTCCGGCCCTAAACAGCCGACCAAACAGTCATGCCCACTCAGCAGTGCCCACCGCTCTCCCCGGTGCTGTAGCTGCAGTATCAGACTCAATATGGATGTTCCCACCCCTCCCTCGACTTGGCTGGCAGCCTGCAGGACGAAAAATAAAATGATAATATATGTTTTATTTTAATTTTATTTGACTCTGCTGGCTTTCAGCAGGGGGGCATCGCTCCTCCGCCATAACAGAGGAGCCGCTCTGTCAGTGAGGGCACATTCCTGTTGCTGAAGCACTATTCAAGACTGGGGGTGCTGACAGGAGTGGGAGTGAAGAAGCCAGGCCAGGTGGCGTGGTGGGTGAGGCAGTGCGAGGGGCAGCAGGAGTTGCTGCAGCCCAGCTTTTAGTTGTGATGACGGCAATGATCCAGATTACTTGCACTTAAGATCACCACGCTTCACTTGTCTGCCTTTAAATGATCACCATGATGGATTCTGGGAGTTGTAGTCTTGAATTCCATTCTTGAAACTAATTGGGCAAGGTTATCAAAACGCACTGGTTTGCGAAAGGAAATTACTGGGCTGGACTCGCGTTTTAGGAGATACCTATAAACTAACCAGTCCTAAAGTATCACCGGTACTGGGAGAAGGTGCAGCAGAGGCAGAGTACAGAACATAAATTGATGGAACGCGGACACCTTTGGCTAAGGTGTACAGACAGGGATATGTGGGTTTCTAGTACTAGAACAGAAGAGAGAGTATACTTATCGAATTGAACCTTGGAAGAAGGTGTCTTGCATGGAGCATGAAGGCATGCCCACACCCAGGATGAGGGGTACTTTTGCAGTCGGCTCCGGGTGGCTAACAGGGGTGTAGGTGGGGAGTGAGGGAACAGAGACATGGCAGGTGGGAGGAGGAGAGAAGAAACGGGGATGGGAAGGTGGATTTGAGAAATAACAGGTAGGGGAGTCTGTACAGCCTGTATTTGACAAAGGTGTATGTGCGGGGACTCAGTTGCGGAAAGCTGCAAACGTCACCACCAATTAATGTGGAGGAAAAAAGTGTTCAACATGACAAGGAGACTACCAGTTCTCAAGCGCACTGTACTGAAACCAACCCAAAAGTTTTGCTAGCTGAATCGCGGCCTTTCAGAGGGTAGAGGCAGGCTGGTGCAAATTGTGCAAGCTGCGTGCCAACTGAACATTTATTGCAAGCAAGTTTGAAATAACGATCTTACACACTGTTCGGTGTGACAGTTCGGGCTGGACTGTTCCCATGGGGAGCAGGGTCAAGACTGATTAGCATAGCCTGGGTTTAAACTGGAATGGCATGGGGAGCAAATAAAAGATGGATTTAGGCCGACATCTCTGTACTGGGGTATATTTACAATTTTCAGCATTCTGTGCATCAATTGGTCTTTCTTCATTTGTCACCCTGAGTGAGATGGGTATGCCCAGAAGTGGGCCCCATGCTCTCCATGCCACTGGAATCAAGCTAGCCTGGCTGATGAGAGATGATACCCCGAAACCAGTCCCAGAATGCTTGTTTCCTGTCCACGGAGGACGTGTCCTGGCAGTGCGGGCTGTTCCCCTGGGGGCAGGATCAAGACTGATTTCCATATGGCTGGGTTTAAACTGGAATGGCATGGGGAGTAAAAAAAACAATGAATTTAGGCCCTGATCTTGGTACTGGAATGAATGTTTGACATTGTTCAGCATCAATTGTTCTTTGCAGAAGCACACACAACAAATACTTGCAATGTCAGTGGCACCGTGTTCAACCTGGGGCCCATGGCAAAAAGCAGAAGATGCTGGCAGCGTTTTTATATTGTGCCCTGGCTCGGCACCAGATAGCTCTCAGGTGGTTGGAAGTGCACGAGGAGGGGAATACTAAGCACATCTCGGAATATCACCACAGCAGCATTGCGAGGGTTCCGACTCTTACCGCACTATATATTACCTAAGTGAGCAGCACCCAAGGCTGACGCGATTGCAGATCGCTTCCGGTTAGGACCCTTCCGCCGACGAGAAGAAACTGAGTAGTACTCTGCATCAACAGCACCTCGAATCATGCTCCCCCTCCAGGGGGTAAACATTTTAAACGGTGGGAGGGGGTTGGAAAACAGGGACGGGAGGGTGGTTAAAGTGAAAAGAAAATTAAGAATAGTTTTTTAAAAGATCTGTGACGTGGCCAGTGTTGACCGCGTCATTGGGTAAATAGATTACTGAATCAAAGAGCGAGCAGTAGATGACCTGAGAGGGACACTAAATCACAGCTAATTAATCTGTACTTGGTCCCTGCACTGTCGACCGAAAAGTAAGTGTCGCATGTCAAGCGCTGCCCAATGAGAATGCAGTAAACAAGCATTTGCAATGCAATAGGTCTCGCAGTTATACGAGTTTGAGCTATTGGCATTATAAATGACAGTGCCTTTTATTTGTGTTTTAAAAAAACCAAACTTAAATAAAAAGCATTGTCATTTACAATGCCAATAGCTCAAACTCCTATAAATGCGAGACCTATTGCATTGCAATGCAATAGGTCTCGCATTAGTAAAAGTTTGAGTTTTTGGCGTAGCAAATAATGCAACACTAATAGCTCGAATTTTTAGTAATGGCGACCTATAGAGTGTAGTGTATGATGTATTATGAAAATAAAAGCTGATGTGTGAATATGTGCCAAATGAGAATGGTACACAGTAAAAAAAAAATGGATGAATAAAAATATGAAAAAAGGATCTTAAAATGCAAGATGGAATGTATAGAGGGTGACCCCCACCGCCTTGTGGGCCAGCGTAGGCACAGCACCTCCAGCGCCTTGGGGGCCAGGGTAGGCGCAGCACCCCCACTTGCAGCACCTTGGGTGCCACGGTAGGTGCAGGACCCCCTCCTCCTGCGCCTTGGGTGCCAGGGTAGGCGCTGCAGAGCAGTGCTGGACGGATTGGGGCGTGCTGGGGGTGGGGGGGTGGTGTCCCTGGGCAGGGAGAGGCTGGGGTGGGGAGCAGTGACGGGGGAGGCTGGTTGAGGTTGTGGGCCGACTGGGGATGTTTAGGGGAAGGCCGCTGTCCCTGGGGAGGAAGAGGCTGCAGGAGGAGGGAGTGAGAGGGAGTGCCAGAGGAGGCTGGCTGAGGATGTGGGAGGAGAGCGCATTCCTCGCCTAGATCGGAGGAGAGACGGGGTACTGCCAAGGCAGACAGACTCACAACGCAGCAGGCTGGAATACACACACCATACCTTGCACTCACAATGACTTGTGCTTACACACACACTGACACTCACACACAAGTTGCACACACACTTACACTCTCCCACACACAACATGCTGACACATGCTGACACCCGCACACCATAACTTGCGCACACACTGGCACACTCATGCACACATTCATACTTCCACATACACACAACTTGCACACAAGCTGACACACACACACCATAACTTGTGCACACACTGACTCGTGCTTACACGCATGCTGGCACACACAGCTTACGGACACACATCCAAATTGCACACAGGCGACACTCACACCCACCACTTAATCACACGCTGATACACTCACGGACAAACCCATACTTACACAAGCTAACTTATGCTCGCACATACACACACACACCGACGCGTTCATGCATGCACCCACAACTTCACACACACTGACTCATGCTTAGGGCACCGCTTACGTATGACTAAGGACAGGAAACAACACAGCCTGCCCATGGCACGAGACAGACAAGAAGGCTTGTGCAAAAATAATACAAAATATATCAGGAATTATGAAAGCACATTTGTTTTGTAATTAAGGAGTGTGATGCAAAGAGTTAAACAGAAGCAAAACAAATCAGAAAACTTTACTTGGTGAAGTGCAAATGAAACATATGTGCAGAAACTCTATTTCCAAACATTATTGTTTGTACACTATTTAGTTTTATCAGGAAAACTGCATGTCAGTCAGAAATTGAGTGGAGGCGTTTCAATGTAGAAATCGGATCTCTGCACCTTCTGTGCCAGCGTTTCGCTCTGCTGATAGGATGGAGGTGTCAACTCAGATAATGGCCAGAAGAAGAAAAGTAAATTGCGATGGCATTTGTCTTGAAAGTAATTACCACTGGAAATGGGGACATATGGCTGCGAGGGACAGGCGGGTGCATAGACTCAAGAAGTCAGTCGGGGTGCGGAAACCTGTGCAGTCACTGCATGTGCAGCGGAATTGGCAACGCGGCAAGGGCTAGTGGGGTTGTGCACTCAGAGGGATGGGGCTCTGAACCTGTGGTCGAGAGACAGATTTAGAATGTGTGTGAGAGAGAGTGTGTGTATGCGAAAGAGAGTGTGAGAGTGTGTGTGTGTGAGAGAGAGAGCTCGTGCCTGAGAGAACCATGTGTGAGAGAATTAGTGTCAGAGTGTGTCACAGTTTAAGAAATTCTTTGTGACAGTGTTTGAGAGAAAGAATATCTGTGTAAAGAGGAAACACGTGGGGATTTCTAAAACTTACTGTTGGAAGGAAGACTGGATGCGTGAGCCAAGCTCGAGCTATTTAGGGAGGGGAGGGAAGTCCTGCTGTAAGGGGGAGGGGCGCCCATGTGTGCTGCTCCTGCCCTGTGTGTCCGTAGGAAGTTGAGCATTTCTGTGCACTCTAGGAGCGGGTGTCGGGATACAGACATTCAGAAAATAAAAACGCAAGTCGCATACCCGGACTGTGACACGGGAGGAGGGCATGCATTAGCGCTGACAGCGCACTGGCTTACAAAACAAGGTGAAGGGAGAGGCACAGAACAAAAGAAAAGATAATGAGAAACAGAAGGGGTATAAAACGTGAGATGGGTCACAGACATAAAGAAGGGCACAGTGACAAAGACGGGCGCTGAGAAAAAGAAGGGCCATAGTGAAACACGAGACAAAAAAGGGTTTTAATACGTGCATATTTGCTTGAATTGCCCTTTAAGAAAGAGGGTCAAAGTTATCATTAATACATGCTGGCAGACGGGAGACAAACCAATCGGCTTCAGGGCAGCTTCACACGAACTGCGCTCTGAAACGTCAACCTAATCACTGGAGATCACGCACTCAATCGGCACAAAGCATTCAAACATGTGTGGTATGCGCAGATAATGCTACGGTGGTCCATTTGCCACGCCCACGTACTAGTGTCACTAAAGCTCACCTTAGCAGCTACTTTCTTTTGTTTGGGTTCTGGTTTAGGAGGAGCGGGTTTCTGAGGGGGAAAAATGCCACAATATTATCTATTCTGTACTATCACTACTTTTGTTTTTATAAAAACGCGTTAGGGGCAAATTTGAATCGTACAATACTTACAGACGATAACCGTGCACAGCAACTTTAAACAAGCATGCGAAAAGAACAAGCAGGAAGTGGGATAAGGGAGGGGGTGGCAAATGGCGTGTACATTTCGCGGGCGCTTTGATGTTCGCAGTGGCCGCGCGGCTCACTGAGAACATCAAAGCGCCCGCGAAATGTACACGCAGGCTGACAAATGGTGCGCACGCCGCATGCACTGTGTGAAAGTGATCGCAATCGCGATCACATCAAAGCGGCCGTGCGGCCCGCGAAAGTGAAAGCAAACGAGTGCTTTCAGGCCTCCAAATGGTGCGCGCGCCCGGCCGACGCACATGCACTGTATTTGGAGGCCTGAAAAGCCACTGTTTGCACTTCCAAAACTCGCTTACTATAAGTCTCGCCAGAGCAGCGCTAAAGCACTGGCTCAGCCGAGACCTAAAAAGTGCGACAATGATGACAACGAATGGTAAGCAAAGGGCATGTTCTAAGCCCATTATTGACTACAAAAGTCTTGCAAGCGAGAGCGCATGCACTAGCGCCTGATCTCGCAAGCTCGACCTAAAATTAAGTGCTCATTAAGATTTCAGCCATCTTTAAATGGTAAGACAGTTACAAAGATTTTGAAATACCATTCAAAGATGACCATCTGCTGCTCCCTCGAGTGTTGGTTTTATAGTTTGACTATTGTTGATAATTTCTTGTTTGTTTCTTATTCCTTCATTGTTTTTCTTGGGCGGTAGAGCTTTGTTTCCTGCGTTTTTATAGATTAATTTATTACGTTTTACAGCTTTCACTTCGGTTGTGACTTACTATTAAGAACGTTTTTCCACAACGTGGACCTATTAGGCTCTTTCAAATGGTCTTTCCTCTATTTTTGAGGGTGTCGTGTGTGCCTTGAGTTACACTTTGCGGTTTTCATGGAAGATGCAAGATTGCATCACCTTGATGCAATCTATAAAATAATAATATAAGCCATCTGTATAGCAAACAACTCAAACCAAAGCATTCCTTGACACTTAAATAAAGAGTTCTAATTACTCAGCTAAGTGGTACTTATTTGCTTAACTCTGCAAGATTTAAGGACTGCGTTGGCCGCATACGTTTTCAGACAAATCACCTGCACATTATACACATCTCTGTGGAGCAGTACTTGAATTAAGTGAACTATGTTACCACTTGATAAATTACATTATAAATGAATAAGAATTATTGTTTGTGCACCCACGGCCCACCAGTACAAGCTTCTCTCACTGCCCACTCGTGCTTGTGTCTCAGATATCTTATAAGTGCCTACTTCTCACACAAACTAGCATTGCCAGCTTCTCTCTGTCTCTAGTACCAACATCTCCCACTGAGCCTTAACATGAGCTTTTCACACTACTGTCCCTTGCTGGCTTCCCACCCTGCTCACCAGTGTGATCTTGTGACAACTTCTCGCACGGACCACTAATTAGCTCCTTCGACTGCGCTCCAGGGTTGGCTTCTCTCATTGCTAAGTTATTCTCCTACCCATGAGTGCTACATTCTCCTCGAGTATAAGTCCTCCCACCATCCATTTGTGGCAGCTTCTCGTATTGCTTATCCTTGCATATTAAGCCAGCCCTGTAGTGGGAAAAGTGGTTGTTCCATATTTTGTGCTCATGCATTTGTTAGCTTCTCGCCTAGGGCTGTCTACCAAGGTATTAATTAGTATCAGTTGTGATAGGACACATTATAGGTCTCTCCTGCAGACATCTTTTTGTCTGTTGGTGAAGATGTGTTGTGTATGTTGAAAACACTTAGTGGCCTTTAGGTCACCCTATTGCTTGCCATTGGTTTGCTTTCCTGTTAGTCTATTTTGCTTGCTTCTTATTGTTATTGGTACTTGATATAGCGCTTGAATCACCAGTAGGCATTTCGGCGCTAGAATAGCGGTAAAACATATGGCTTTCGACTGAGGGGGTCGCCTATGCAGTCGCTTCCTTCATCTAAACCACAACTTCTTTACAATCCTTTTGTAAGTTTATCCTTCCATGGCTCTACATTAGGAAACAACTTTTTTTCTTTTAATTGTATCAGTTCATTTGAGTGCATGTGTTTTCTAACTCTTTAAACTACATACATTTCCGTGAAATGTCTTCTATGCAACACTCATATAAGTTTTAAAATCATCCACAGCTACAGATACACAAAATGATGGGTAGGGACTTTATCCTACAGTCGGATCTTGACTAATAATGGCAACTTGATGCATACAAAATCATTTTTATGTAGTGGTTAAATGGCTCTGAGTTGAGTGTGTGTTGCACAGTTTTGTAACCATCTGGCTTATCTTGCCTTCCACTCCAAAATAAAAGAAATTCAGCACTCCCAAGATGAGGCACTCGGCAAAGCAAGAAGAAACACTTGGAAAAGAGACTTAGCACTCACAAAATGAGGCAAATGAACCTTCAAAGGGCAGTTTCAAGATGAAGGGTGGCATCTTAATAATACAACACTCTCTAACAGAAAGACTTTCCCAGATGTCAAATGAAACAGGCAAAACAACATGCAAGTGTGTGTGTGTGTGTGTGTGTGTGTGTGTGTGTATATATATGTGTGTGTGTGTATATACACACATACATACATATATGTGTGTGTGTGCAAATAATAATTAAACACTCACAAGTAATCAAACTTTCAAATGCAAGGGGTAAAATACGAGGAAATAATAATAAAGCACTTGCAAATAATAATGGAACACTCAAAAGTCAAATGCAAGGGAGTAAAACACATGCAAGTAATAATGGACATCCAATGCAAGAAACAAGCACGGTCAGATGCCAGGAATAAGCACTGCCAAATGCAAGAAATGAACTCATGAAATATATATACAAAGTAAATAAAACAAATAAATTGCCAAAAGAGCTGCCGTCATTCTGGCCAGCATGACTGGAGGAGCCCTTGACAGTCAGGCAGAAGTCTCGATCAGGACCCTCAAAGTTCCCTGCGGCACCACATCTGTTCCACAGTGAGCTCCTGTCTATGCATCAATATTTCCCACATTTAATACCTTTTCCTAACACGGAGAGAGACTTCTAGTAATTCCCCCCTTCATCACCTATTGTAAAACCAAGGCTGACCGTACATGTCTGTGTCGAGGTGAAGACGGAAGCTGGCCAGGCCTCCGTGTTTTGACTCTGAGACAGAGAAGTACATTCCTCTCTCATGCTTTCAAACTAACATCCCACATGTTCTGTTCCAAGCAAGGCTATTTTACTCTGTGCTGTGAAAAAGTGAAAACATCCTACTCTGAAGCTGCAAGAAGGCACACAATTAAATCGTGCAAGAGCACAAAATGATGTACATTGTATAAGTGCATGTAGCACTACATGGTTGCAGGATATATATATATATATATAAATATTTGTATATCTGGACGGTTGGGATTGAGGGTCCCACAGGAGTGAGCACTCTGATTAGCTGGCTGCAGCATGAGAAAAAAATATTCTGGTGGCCATTACAGGACTCTGGGGACGTAGTCTCCTGTCCTGAAGATTTTGGAAGAAAAAATCAATATAACGGGGAGGGTAGGGATACCCTGCCCCCAAAACCTTGGGGAGGGGGGGCGTGGGGAGTCCCAGAGGTACAGCCTTTGGGCCATAAATTAAAAAAAGAGATTTTGCCACAGTTCTGTGGCACTCCAGCTAGATTGCCGAGGGGAGAGACTTTCCCGAATTGCCAGGAGGGTGTATTCTGGGACTTGTGGTTTGCCGATGCTGGCTGCAAGGAAGCGTCATTCATTAACTCAGCTCAGCTGGTTCAAGGCGATTATCGCGAGAGCGAATGAACAGTTTAAAAGACAGTGTGGGGGAGCGATTTGTGTTGTGAAGGGCATTTGAAAAAGGTATTTATGCCGAAACGCGTCATGCCATCAGCATTATTAAAGACATTCTCCAGTTGTCCCTGTTGTGTCCCTCCGGTTCTTTCTGAGTGGGGAGAGCGATATCGTTATGTTTTGCACGTTGGCCCTTGGCGTGCTGGATGGAACCCGTCCAAGAAGCGTCTGGATCATCATGGGGCAATTGGTGAAGTACTCTGAGGTATCGGGATTTTTTCCAGACCGCAGCATCCACAGTAAGCAAAATGCCGCTGCAGACGCAGTCCATGATTTCATGGAGAGGCTCCAATCATGGTATGGCAGTCTCAGGAATTGCTGGAATGTGGAACATGCGGCTGGACGTTGGGAACACGGGAGAGGCTTTAATTTTTGCTGCAGCATTTATTTTGTGCACCCAACATTGACTTTTAATGCGCTCTTTCAATTCATCTGCTGGCCCTCGCTACACGAGGAAATCCGAGGGGAGAGACTTACCCGAATTGCCAGGAGGGTGTATTCTGGGACTTGTGGTTTGCCGATGCTGACTGCAAGGAAGCGTCCTTCATTAACTCGGCTCAGCTGGTTCAAGGCGATTATCGCTAGAGCGAATGAACAGTTTAAAAGACAGTGTGGGGGAGTGATTTGTGTTGTGAAGGGCATTTGAAAAAGGCATTTATGCCGAAACGCGTCATGCCATCAGCATTATTAAAGACATTCTCCAGATGTCCCTGTTGTGTCCCTCCTGTTCTTTCTGAGTGGGGAGAGCGATATCGTTATACATATATATATATAATTTGTATATCTGGACGGTTGGGATTGAGGGTCCCACAGGAGTGAGCACTCTGATTAGCTGGCCGCAGCATGAGAAAAAAATATTCTGGTGGCCATTACAGGACTCTGGGGACGTAGTCTCCTGTCCTGAAGATTTTGGAAGAAAACATCAATTATAACGGGGAGGGGAGGGATACCCTGCCCCCAAACCCTTGGGGAGGGGGGGGGGGGAGGGAGGGAGTCCCAGAGGTACAGCCTTTGGCCCATAAATTAAAAAAAGAGATTTTGCCACAGTTCTGTGACACTCCAGCTAGATTGCGGGGGTAAGAAATGGTGACTGCCATTGTTTTATATATCTTTTTTTAATTTAAATGACCCACAAGGTGGGCCAGGGCCTAAGGGGTCAAAATATATATATTTTTTAATTGGGGGGGTGGGGGGGATGCGAGTTGAGCCCTCCCTCCCTAAGCTGATTTCATGCCACGGGGACCCTGTCCCTAGGGCCTGCCAAATTTTGAGAAGAGGAGGGGGGCATGTGGCCCCCCTCCCTGAGCCTCGTAACCCCCTAGAGACACTTTCCTCCAGGGCCGCTATGTTTAAAAAGGGGCAACAGGGACAAATGATTTTTTTTGTTCTGTTTTTTAAAAGGGATGGGCGTACTTGCGCAACCTCCCTTCCTGAGGCTTCTTGTGCCCCTAGGACTCCACCCCCTAGTGCCAAATGGATTTTAAACGGGGGAGAGGGGCTCCATGCACCCCTACCCAAGTCGATATCAGCCCCAGGGACCCCATCCCCCGGGGCCCAAATCTTAACAGTGTCCTAAAACTTAAGTGCCCCAGAGAGCCCACCCCAGGGACATTGATGGCATACTCTACTCACACTCTCCTGGACAGGGAACTGTACTTTGCTCCCGTCCGACCGAAGCAGTAAAAGAATGCTGCGTCTGCCACGCTTGAACAAATTAAAGGTGCCAGGTCTCGCCAGCACCCGGTATAGTGCTGGCTGGGGGGCTGTGTGGGCCTTAGGACTCCTGCCGCGGCCCCCAACAGTGTCAGTAGTGTTGGGCACCCACTAAAGAATGTTGAAAAAGGGCCGGCTGTCACCAAGGGAGCCAGCTAGGGCCACAAAGGACCCCAAAATTTGGAGCTGTGGGTGCCCACTAAAGCAAAGGAATTGTCAGCTTCCACCGGTACACACTATGTTTACCCCTCGCAACAAAATTCAAAATGCGGGTGTCCCGGGTGGGCATCAGGACACCCACAAAAACTTTTAAAAAGGAAAAATGTGAAATAATAAATGAGCGGCAGGAGGCGCAATCTATTATTCACTGCTTCTTGAAGGAGTGCCCCATAATGCCCTGCGAGGGCTCTTGGCAGTTTTGTTGTTGTTGTTTTGTGGCTTGCTGATGTTCCTTGAAGGGGCAGGAGCAACGCCAAGCATTTTAATATTTTTTCTTAATGATGTGGGGGCTGTACTAGTTGAAAGATATGAATGGAGGCTGCTTGACCACGGAATGGGTTTTGTGGTCCTGACACAGCAACTGCAAAGACATCCAAGACTATGATGAAGATTCAGCCCTAACTGACTCCCAACGATTAGTCCCAAAAGTACAGAGGCTGAATTGTCTGTTGTGCAGTGCATGAAACTGTTCGGGGAAAGAAACCAACTGGAGCTTTCATCTCCTATCACAATCCCCTGAAAGATACAGTACTTACTTAACATTGAAAAGGTTTCTGGATTTCACCGTCAAGGTTTCGTGGCCCTGCGCACTTGTGGAAGGACCAGGCTTCCTGCACCACAGTGTCGCATACAGATGCATTGAAGCGCACTGGCCGTGATTGGGCCCAGGCTCTGAACAGTTTCAGTAATGGAAGATCAAAGACTTGGCTGAGCCTGGATGAGTGTTTTGGAGAGCACTGATTAAGGTCCTCGTCAGTTATAAATGCGCGGAGGAGCAGCGGCTACAATCCAGCCCAGGCACTTATTGAAGAGCAATGGACACAACTTGGCCTCTTCACTTACAGCTGTATATAAATAACAGTGCTCCCTCCTACCGCGGGCAGAGGCCGTGGCCAACCCTTATCATATAAACACGGGGTGATCGTGCCCATCCCAGTAACTAACCAGGTGCCAACCCCTTCTGGTCCACTCTAGCTGTGGAACACTATTTAATGCTGTGCTGAAATCCAGGTAGGACCCATCACTTGTAAGTCCCTGGTCACCCGTCGCAAACTCAATCAGAATTCCCTCTCACGACCTTTCCTCCTTGGCAAGAAGGTGAAAATGTTTTCCGCCCCTAGGCGCCCAGCACACATCCATTTTGAAAGGGAAACGATTGGAAAGTACTCCTGGGCCCACTTGAATGAAAGTCATAATGCACCGCGGGGTCCGCTGAGAGTAAGCGGTGCGTCAGTGAATGCGCGCGAGCTGCCACTTTATCCTTCAAGCGGTTACTTTGAAGGAACTGGAAGCAGTAGAAGCAGCTCAAAGCATCTCACCACTTTCAGATATTGCTAGCGATGAAACATCTTATCAATATTTACCAGTTAAATCGTACATATTTCAAGCCAAATTGCTTCTTGTCACTTAGATCAGTGCTTCTTAGACTTTTGACATCTGTGGACTCCAGTTATTCACTACTGGAAGCTGGGGACCCCCAGTGATTCATTATTGATATCAGGGGAGCCTCACTGATTCATTACTGGAAGCTGGGGACCCAGGCCTAAGCCTTTTCGATCATTTGAACTGCAAAACCGTGCACAAAAAATACAGAAACAAACGTTCAACAAATAGAGAAATTATGAATATTTTATTTAATAAAAAAATATTTTTAAAAAATGAAACTTTTATTGGGAAGGTTGGAGCTTTTCTAAATTCAATTGATGCCACTCATTTTCCATACTATATTCAGTTTGATGCACTGCTCCCACAAATCAGCCCGAGGACACCAACTTAACTTTTAGTCTCTAATATTACATTTCTTCACATTTACAGAACTTAAAATGTTCATCTTTACGTTTTACGTCTTTATATAAAAACTCTTTATTAATCTATTGAAGTTATAGAATTACATATATATATATTTTTTATTGATTACAACAACCAACCGTACAGATTTCACAGTTAATGCAGCGTTCCATTCACCATAATCATTGATGCGGAACACATGGGTCAGTTTCAATAAGTAATCCCAACCCTTGGTTAGATTGTGCTTGCATTTCAAGTATCTAGTTCGTCTGAGGAGGCTTGCGACGGTAACCTGGGCGGTACATATATTTCCCCCCTGTAGGCATTCCATTTACCCCATATTTGCATCCACTTTCTCGGACCCCCCTGTACACATGTACTATTTTCTCCCTGAACATGCACCAGTTCATATCTTTTTCCCATTCCTTCACTGTCGGTACATCCTGTGCCCCCCCTCCCATTTCCTTGCTATGTTTCTCTTAGCGACCATCTCACCCAGAGACACCCATATTCTCTCTCTACTGCCCAAATCTGTTGGTTCCCACATGTTTAGCAAACAGTGTCTCTGGTGCTAGTGAAGAGATTTGAATTTTCTAAGCAATGGCGGACACCTGAGCAGGCTTTGCGAACCCTAGGGGTCGCGGGATCACAGGTTAAGAACCATTGACTTAGATGATTGGTGTTTATTTTATTAAACACCTTTAAGTGTGGTCCAGCCTTTAGTGCTCAGACTACGAATGGATCTCTGCAAGCCTTTCATCTGGGATTTTTCCTCCAAACGACCTGAAAAGACACAAAAAAGACAAGCATTGGCATAGCCAATAGGTCTCGCTTTGGTGACCTTCTAAGTGTTTAGCCATGCAACAGTTGCATAACTAAATACTTATAAGGTCCCAAAAGCGAAACCTATTGGCTATGCCAAGCGGCCATGAAAGTAAAAATGATCGCGATCAAACATCAAAGCGGCCGTTGGGTCGCGAAAGTGAAATTAATCGTGGTAAAGCGCGGCATGCGCGCCCGCGCCCATGCACTGTAGCTCTAGGCTGGCCTGGTAGCACTTTTTGGAGCCCTCTTAATAAGTCTCGCCAGACCAGCGCATGCGCTGGGTCAGGCGAGACCTAAAAAAGAGGGTATTTAAAAATGTAAGTGGATGAAACAGCCGCTAAATAGCTGCAAATTTATACTGCCTCGTCGATTAGGTCTCAGCCTTGGTTTGGGCTTTCGTTGTTGCCAGGCACTAGGATTAATAAAGGTCCTTTCGGATCAGTGTCCTGGCCGAGCATCATCGTAATGAAATTCTCCCAACCAGATTATGGGGTAGGCCTTTGGAAACTATGTGTGGGGCTCTTGTGCAGTATTCTGACTTAATTAGTGAATTTTCAGTTTCACCATTTGTGTTATCCTCTATCCACTTGGGTAACATGGGCATCGGGGCAATGGACTACCAGTGCTAGCATCAGATTAGATGTTTTGCCTATGAAGGACAACTTTACTATAATGCTTGAGAGGAGCCGTTCTGAACGGAAATACTCTTTTTGAGACATTTCAAGTCCTGTAACATAATCATCCTTAGCCCAAGAGATTGCTTTGGCGAATCTAGTACCTTGTTTGTAAGGACTCTATGTAATTTCTTCTCCCAGGATTTTTCTTGATGGTAAAATAGATAAAACTCCTGATGTTTTCTGTTTTTTTTTGTTATAAATTGGGAAGGGCAGCCTTGATATTCAGGACATTTCCCCCTTGGCTCTTTCCTTTGGCTCTTGCCCCATGTTAGCTGTAGCATTATTTATATTTTGCTTACTGATGGCCATGTGGATTTGTTGAGGGGCTAGGTGACGGCACATATGTGTGCTTATTGTCGGCAATTTTTATGTTAATATCAGTGAAAAACGGCCCACCAGACCATAAAGCAAACCCACAAACAGCCCAAAAACCTGCCCATAAAAATAGGCCAACGTCTCTGACCTTTCAGACCAGCCCTATGGCATTGCTCTGTAGGCCAGGTGGACACTGCTGCTTAGACATTATCACAATTGTTGTACCCATTTGTTCTTGTCTAATTCCTGGCACTGACAAACTCATGTGTTGTTGAAAGTGGCTCCCATTTGGAATGAGGATCCCTGCTAATGGGGTAGATTTCTTATCGATCATTTTTGTCTCCTATTTCTGGTGTATAAACCACATGCCTATGGAACCGGGCTCCCGGCTATCAAGGCTTGCTTGATTTAAGGTGCAACTGATTAGTGGCAGGATTACATATTTGAAGGATTGGGCTGAACAATGGTACCTTAGTTTGATTGCATTTCATAGGTGACCTGTGGCTTCTTCCACACTTCATTGTTCCCTCCTTCCACAAACAAGCGCTGCATCATTTGTTCGCTCTGCTCTAGCATCTGCGTGAGGATGGTGGACTGTGGAGGTGAAGGCTGGCAGGTGCCAGTTTTGGGGAATTGTGCAGGCTGTGATACCACATTCCATGGGCCCTGGACATTGGAACCTATTGAGGGCACGGGTCTTTTGAGGCTTCGGAATGCTCCATCATGCCACTTCTATATAAGCTGGTCACTCACAAATGTGGTTTTATTTTTGTGAAGAAATCCCCATGAGAGCTTTTTAGATTAATCCTCCATTTCAAGTCTAGAAGGGCTCGCGACTGACTGTTAAATGACTTGGCACCGTTGCAAAAAACATATGAGTGGGTCTTATAGTATAGTACAATATGCTGGTACAAGGATGGAAGTGGAGGTCTAGTACATCTGTCTCTTTGGGATCTTGTCATAACAGACAACACTTTTGGTGTTTGCATCAGCACAAGTGGTGGGCTTAATTGAATTATTAGCATAGACGCGGGGCAAGCAACCGGAGTTGAAGGCAACGTGGGGATGAAAATGGGAGCACCCCTTGCTCCTGCCACATTGTGATATTGAGTTTCTCTTCGTGCTCCATGTGCCTCAACCTTAACTTTTTTATGGTGGTCCCAGGTGTCCTGCAGGGTTTTCTCCACTGTGCTATGAACTAACTTTGCCAAAACAGGGTCCTGATGGTTAAATATTGGTTTATAATCACTACAAATGACAAGGTAGCATGGCATAAACCACATATGCAGATGTGCGGAGAGTAATATGCTGTTTATTACTATTGTTGAGTGAGGGGAGGGGAATCATGACCCATTTGAATATTTGCCTTTCGTATAGATTATAGGTATGTGGTATTTGTGTAGCATGAACGTAGCCAAAATTCAGTGGAGTACAGTACATGTGAAAGAAAAAGATACATTCAGTAAATGTTTGGAGAAGAAGCTGGGTTTTTCGAGCAAAAGTAGACTTTTACTGCAATAAAGGTGTAGTGTTCTTTAAAGATGTGCTTCTTCAGCTCTTGTCGAACTAGAGCAGGGTTTGTGCGATCCTGATGGTCACAGCGATGTTCCAGATCCTGGCTCTATTGGCAGACAATACCAATACAAACATCCTTGGGTTTTTTGGGGTCTTTTTGCCTCCTGTCTGATAATATCCTGGCCTTGATTGTGTAGAGATGATGAGCTTGTCAGCCAGATTTGTGGGGTGCTTGTTGTGAAGGTTTTGTAAATGATGCAGCATTTTTGGGAGAATGTGCTGGCCAGCAAGGGAAACCAGTAGAGTAACATCAGAATGGGGATGATGGAGTTATATTTTTCAAGGTCAGTTAAACAACATAAGAGTGACAAGGGATAAAGGAGCAAAAAAGCACGGGCAAAAACCAAAAAGATTTGTTAAAAGAACCCTCACTCACCAACCTAGTTGGTGACATGCTTCAGCATCGGGTTCCCACCAGAGAGGCCGAGTGCCTCTCTGGTGTGCTGCGACGCCTGTATTACAGCGGAGCTGGTTTTTAAATGTGAAAGGGAGTGAAGTTAAAAGGTAAATGATTTTAACCAACAACAAATTTAATCTTGGCAAATCAAAGACCAATAAAAACGTGAGTTGGACAAGATCTGGTTTGTTAGGTTAACCAGAGCTTAACCAATTTGTAATACGGTCGACATGTTTCTGCTTATTGTGCCCAGTTGGCTAAGCTTTCATCAGGACCACAAGGGTCTCCACGGCGGTATGCGCACGCTAAGGCGCACCCTAACCTGTGGAGATCAAATGGTAAAACTCACGGTTTTACCGAAAAGCCATCCTATTAATCCGGGGCTAAGAATGTCTGAAAAAGAAAAAGAGACAGACAGACCACATATAAAAACATAAAGAGACATAACATTGTTGTTTGCATTTATTCGTCTTTACATGATTGAGTGAACAAATCATTTGATAATCCCGTGCTGTGGAGCGGGAGTGGGTGTCCAAATAGCACTTGTAGCTAAAAACGCCCAAACACGAGTGATTACTCGTCGCAAGAAACAGACTTATAGAAATATCAAGGTGTTTCCATAAGACCCTATACACTAATTGTGCCTGCGTTCGATTACATTAAGTGGTGTCAAGGCAACAGACAAAGTGCAATCGTAGTGGCTGTTTAGCCGTTGTGTTTGCCGTAGAAATAGCGGACTCGTGAGGTGGTAGGCATGCTAAAAACAAGCGCCTGAGGTGTTTGCCAGGCGCCGTTGCTCCAGAGCATGTCTAACGTTTAAAAATCATTATAAAAACAGCTGCATGGATAAACGGGTTGGTCCTCTTACTTATGTTCTTGGTGCTACTAACATCATGGGTCCGGGAGGGGGGTAGTGAGCTATAGTATCTGTCGGAATGAAAGACAAACCATAAATTTAAGAAAGTTAAGTTGAAAGGAACCTAGTGCTGTGTCAAGAATGGTTCGCCAACTTACTTCCATGCTCGCACACTCCCGCGATCTACCTCGATCTGTCCTCCTCGGCCCGGATATTAGTGAGTGAATGGGGAACGCGGAAGTAAATACTCCGTGGTTCCCGTCACGTGATTGTATTGACGCACGTATGCGTGTGATGCAGTCCGAAGGGGCGTGTGATTAGAAAGTTAGTATTCGTGTTCGTATTGGTTCTCCCTTCGTAATGGGGAGATTTGAACTGGCGTGCTTTATTCAACAGGCTTACAATGCTCGAGATGTTGGTTTAAGAGATTTTTTATATACATATGGGAACACGCCATTAGGAAGGGAACATGAAACGACATATGCCAAATATTTAAACTGTCTATGGAGAGTCTCAATCAAAGACAGACTATGTCACCCTAATGTTGGGGGTTGACAAGGGAAAAAGGAAAGTCGGAGGCTGCATATACCAAATAATTAAACTGTCTATGGGGAGTCTCAAACAAAGACAGACTATGTCACCCTGATGTTGGGGGTTGACAAGGAAAAATGGAAAGTCAAAGGCTGTTAAGGAAAAGAGCTACACGGAGGCTATTTGGGTATTTTCACCAAACTGGCTAGGTTGGGTCAGCAAGTCAGTGTTTTAATATGGAACCCCATGGGATATTGTCATTCAGACCCTTAAGATGAGTGGATAGACGATAAACCCAACGTTGTTCTTTTTCAAATAGCAACTGTTGGGTATTTGGTCCAGGCTTCAGTTTTTCAATGATTGTCCACTTCATGTCATTTGTTGTATGGTTTAACAGCAAAAAATGTTCCGTCAGTTTTGTACTCAGCTTGCGACACCGAATGGTGCTGCGATGTTCCCAGATGCGCTGTTTTATTTTCCTACTTGTCATGCCGACGTATCTCAGTCCGCATGGGCAAGTGATCAAGTAAACCACATCGGTGGAATTGCAAATAGTGTGCTTTTTTTGCATCCAGTGTTTATCTTGTTCGAGTATTAGATATTTCGAGGGGATGTCAGATGGCAGACACTACATGAGCCACAAGGGTAGTGGCCAATAATAGGAGGAAGGCCCCACGCACTGACGATGGACTGGTCTTGGTTCTTATCCTGAACTCTCGGACGGGTATGCACCAAGGAGTCCTTAAGGCTCCTTGCTCTTTTATAAGACTATGTGTGCCATGACTCTTTCTCACTCTCAATAGTGTTAATAACTTACATATTATACTTTATGCATGTGTGTGTGTGTATATATATATATATGTTCCTATAATGTACACAGCCCTTTGCCCATGAGTTGTAGATCATGAAATGCTCCTCTGATTCACAGCACTCAGTGCACATCTCAGGAACCTCCACAGTGCTGTCTAGAGGCATATCAACCAGTGCTCCCATTAGAAGCATCACACACAACTCCTCCCAGAGGCCCATTAGCAAGAGTTCTCTCAGGCGCACCACCCAATGCTCCTCAGAAGCATATCACCCATTGCTTCATGAAGGCACACAACCCAGTGCTTCGTGGAGATGCATCACCGATTGCACCCTAGGGGTGTACCATGGAATGCTCCTAAGAGGCGTATCGTCCAGTGCTCCCGAAAGGCATGTCGTCCAGTGTCCCAGGAGGCGTCTCTTCCAGTGGTTCCGGGAGGCACATTACCCAGTATTCTCCTGAGGTGGCACTTCTCCACTGTTGCCTGGTGCACATCTCCCTCTTTGTACCTGTGCATCTTGCGACATGGTATTATGTTCGGTGGTTGACCTGCATTAATTGGGCCGCTAAGCATGTGTCTATATGCAAGAGTGCCTGTAGGTTTGAAAAGTGTCTGGGTTTCACACTAGGGGTGTGTCTTCCCAGGTTTAGGTTTACTGTTGATTTGACTTGCACAGCACTGTGTTGGTGACAGGTTCAGGTACGCAATAGGGAACCATCCCTGCCTGCCTGTCTTTCCTTCTGTGACTTGCCTCACTCTCCCGTCTCATTACACATTTCATCTGTAGTATAGTGTAGCGCAGGGCCGCCTGATCACACCTTGCCAGCAAGACACCTACTTGCTCGTTCATGGCTCTTCCTTTAGAAATTGTCATCAGATGCATGATTCCAAATAGCTGAAAGGAAACAAACTAATAAGCCCTCTTACCGGGAGAGGATGTCATGTGTGCCAATCACCCCTGTCACTCTCTCCTGCAGGGGTTTGCTGAAGCCTGGAAGTAGGCCCTGGTGCAGGGTATGGTAAGGGAAGCTTGGGGTGCCATCTGGTACCCTGTAGACCTTGCATGCATGTTGGCTCTGCATGTTATCTCTTCATGTTTAGAATTTCTAAAATACAACGGATTCAACACACTGTTTGTGAAACAACAGCAATCCTCTCTGCCAAACCCACAGGTTCTTGACATAGTGTCAGCAATCTAAGTGAGGTAGACAGGGTCCCTTTTTGTGCAAGCCTACTTTTGTGGCGAAGGACTCATTCGGCCAAACTCTTAATTACGCCCTAACTCTTCTAGTCTTGGGTTAGCTTCACTCCTAATTATCTACCAAGTGTTCTTATCCTCTGATATAGTCAAATGCATTAATTTAATGCTGTAGATTGTAACACCAGTCTTTCCATGGACTATTGTGAGCTTTCACGCCACATCTGGAAAAATGTTGGTGACGTCGCCCAATAGAAACATAGAGATGATACTGTTTATACGGATAGATACATTCGTGCTAGTTGTGATTTTGCCTAAATCTTTGCATGAATGGTTCCAAAATAGGTATAAAGATTAGTGTGACATATTTTACTTTTGTGCTACAATTGTTTAGGGATAAAGTCAACCAGTGTAATTTTTCCAAAATAAGGGTTGAGGTTAAACACGTCGAAACCAGCTATCAGATGTTTGTGTGTCCATGTGGCAATGATGAGTAAACACATCCTTTTCATATGTGTATTCCTAACTTCTGTTAGCATGTATAAAGCCTATGTATCCATTTAGGCACCTCCGCATAGTTATACATGGAAGTCATTCTTCATGGCCATAACTTGGAGGCAAATGGAGAGGGAGGTAGTCGTGCCAGCTGAGAGGGTGTCTTGGATGATTTTTTTTCTTCTTGAATGCGCTCTGTTGAAGCATCACTTTTAATATCCTGATTTTTTTTTGTGCGCAGTTCTCAGAGAGTTTTATTAATTTCCTGTGATAACTACAGGGGCCCTGGTGCGGGTGTGTGGTTCTGCGTGCACTTTTGTATAGTTCCCCTTGGATGATTAATTTATATAACCAAGACACAACTTTTACCACAAAGACTAGAGTGGATTAATTTTATTAAATGCCAGGCAGAGATTTCATCCACTTTCATTATTTCACAAATTAAACTCCACGGTCACTTGCAGGTAATGTGCATGGTAAGCACCTTATTACTGTGCCATTATATAATTACAGAATGGAAACTTTGCGCCTGATGTATAGATTCTGTGTGCTTGCTTGAGAAAAGGGCAGCATAAATTGCACCTTTCCAATCTTTTCTGGCCAAGATCTCCTGCACAGCAACCTTCACCTGACAAATTCGAATGTATTCTAAGATAAAAGCCATACTCTTTAATAGAATCAGCCATTTTGAAAGGAGGGCTTTCTGTTATGATGAAGTGGAACAGGCTAGAACAAAACGTGTGTGCGTCACACGACGTCTTGGCTGCTACTTGCAGTGCTTTTCTGCAGGTCTGTTTTGTGACACCTTTGCACGCCAAAACTGTTTATTTGTATTTTCACGGTGCCTACACGAAGTGCTGTACAGAGGACAAGCAATCCTAGAATTACACTAGGCACAAAGAAGAAATGGTCAACAACAACCAGTTGAAGTTCACTGTGAAGTCTACTGGTGGGTTTAAGTCAGAAAATTGAGGAGAAACTCCCAGGGAAAGCCGGATGAAAAAGCTTGAAGAGTAGGAGGCAGTTTCATCTGCTGACTTCCAGGTATTCATTAATGACAGGTGGATAGAACGCTAGATTCGGAGGAAAAAGAAATGAGATAAATATAGAACTACAACTACTGTGCTTCTAGGTGTTCCCTGCATATTTTGATACTAATGCACACATTTACAAAATTTGCCTTCCCTTCCATGTTTTTATTTTAATACATTTCTTTTATTTCAATATTATCATCTACTCAAGTAATGCACCCCTCCACACGGCTGTGGAAGGCTGATTTTGTGGTTGGCTTAAATTGAGTTTTACGCAAAGCAGCGGTTGCTATTCTGAGCCTGTGTGTCTGTTGTCCTTTGAAGAGAAACAAGGAATTTATAGACCGTGACCTCAAGTGCATGATGCTTTGTCTGGCAAAAGCAGATGATGTTTTTGGTCCCTTTCAGTCTCCTAGGGACAAGCCTTAGGTACTTGGGACAGGGTGCACCATTACTACATAGTGACTCTTTCCTTGTAGCTTGGAAACTGGCACTATGCCTCTGACTGCACCACCGTGACACTGAAAACTGGCCAACACCTTTCCTAAGACTTACGTGCACAGTACCCCAGCCTTCCTCTGTGCTAGCCCTTTTCCCACACACCACGACACAGGCCCAGACATGAAGACCACTAACCATAGCATCATAGAGGTTCCTCCAAGCTGTTAGATTCACTCTAGAACCATGCCAGACTGCCCACAATCAGCAGCACCACAAACATGAGCTAGTCTTGTCCGGAGGCTTCTGCCCTGCTGAAAAGATCTGAAAACAGGAAAAGTTGCTGGTCTCTCCAGGATCTCCTTGTGGAAGAAAATAAGCCTTCTTGCCTACTTGAAGTATAAGCATGTGTATTGTAGCAAAAATATAAAAAATAATTATTCAGTGAAACAGCACACTGTCCTCTGAGATGATGAGCAATACAGTGCTAACTTCTCCCACAGTTTACTTGCTTTTATACATTTTCGACTTTCAAGCAGCAGCAAAACAAGCATTTACAATGCAATAGGTCTCGCAACTGTGAATTTTGGGGCTATTGGCATTGTAAATGGCAATGCTTTAAAAAAAATTAAAAGGCATTGTTATTTACAATACCAAAAGCAACACCTATTGCAATGTATACCGTGGTGTCCCTGAAGCGAGCGCCGCACTAATGACTAAAGTTAAGTAAAAAAGCATTTTTCAACTGATTTAATGCCTTATGAAGTTAAGCACAATTGAGGGGAGGGACGGTGAGGGGAAGAATAAATAAACAAGCCACGGCAAGTTGGGGAATATGGAATTGGATGGCAGGGGTTAACTTAAACTAGGTACAGAGCAAGAACCAACACTGCCACCTGAAGCATAGATACAGGGCTTCGTTGGCCACGCCAGGAGCACCCCTTTTGTCTACAAAGCACAACGTCCGAACTGTGACAAGAAGCTTTACACGTCTACCTACAGCGAACGCTCACACATTTCAGTAATGGATGGATCTAGACAACGAGTCAATGTAATGAAACCAATGGTATGTACCGTATACACACATTTCTGCAAAGGAGCAAAATGCACAGAGATGTTTTAATGGGATTGGATTGGAAGCGGTGCCCTGAATCTGGTATACACATAAACACGCGTGCGTCAGAGGCATTATAGCGCTAAGCAATCACAACAGAAAGGGACATATGACCTGTAGTGCGCAGACTCACAAACACCTGCAGAGTGTGGTGTGCATTAACCCTTGGAGCTGTCATTGCTAAATTCTAACCTTTTGATCAGTGTACGCACAGCACAGAAAACAACAGGGGCATTTCCTGTCGAGCTGTAATGGGTGGGAGCACGTGGCCTGCAGAAAATAAAGATGTAAAGCAGGGACGTTAACTCACCCACTTCACATACTGAGAGTGGCACCCTTGACCCGCTGGGCACAGCTAGCTCTCTCCGCAGCTGGGATATTAACCCGCCAAGCTTTCTTACTGAGACTGGAACCTGTGACTCTTAGTTACACTTATTTGGCAAATGAGTGCTCTACCCCTCCCCTCCCCGTACTGTGTGTGAACTGGGGTGAGGGATGTCTGCAGCAGGAGCATTGACCCATTGATCTGCCTCATCGGAAAAACGGCCCCCCAGTATCTCGTGCCTGCAGCTGAGGCTTGCCCCGGCCTTGCCGCTTCCTCCCTCCCTGGTTTATGGGCGCAAAAGCCGTCAGTGAAACACAACCTGGTATTTTAATCTCAGCCCCTCGGCAGAGGAAACAGGCTTCTCGGTGATTCAGAGATTGTTGTGGAAAGTAAGACTGGAGTCGTGCTCCATCATCCTTGTAACTCCCTTTTGGAAATTCCAGGTTTGGTTTACCGGGGTAATGGAGTTAGCGGTGGACTTCCCACGGCTGATCCCATCATCCTTAGGCCTACTCCAGGGTTCGGACGGAGAAGAACACCCTTTGGTTCTAGAAGGGAGGATGAACCTTCTTGTTTGGAGGATTTCAGGAATTCAGGTAGATATTCTCACCTTTCAGGCAAAGCTAAGAGCCTTTTGGAAGATTCATGAGCACCAGGAACCAGGAAAAGGTACACGGGGTCTGGAGAAAGTGGTCTTGTTGGTGCCTGAAAAGGGATCTGGATACCGTACAGAGCTCTCTACAACAGATAGCTAATTATCTTGCCCATCTCTTTGAGTCAGGTCTTTCTTATAGAACCATCAACTGCTACAGATCAGCAATTTCTTCGGGCCATGCCTTAATTAATAACGTTCCTATTGGTAGCAACCCTTTACTCTAAAGGGTAATGAAGGGTATTAGGTTAAGGAGACCACCTAAGGCTCGATACCAATCCCTTTGGGACGTTAACCTTATCTTTAATCTCTTCCTCTCCTGGCCTGTCAACGATTTACTCTACCATAAAAGGATCTCCATGAAACTAGCAACGCTTTTGTGTTTGATTTCTTTTTGAAGGGTCTCAGACATTAGAGCTTTGGATCTTTTTAATAGGTTCTACTCCTCGGAAGATGTTCACTTTGATATTTGGAAAAGAACTAAAACAATGTCAGAGTCCATCTTCTATCCCTTTTTTCATGAGTGCGAAAAGCTGTGTGTTGTGAATCGCATGAAGTGTTATGAAAATAAACTTTCAACGTTTAGCCCTGTTGGCTCTGATCAACTTCTGCCATCATATGTTAGTCCTTTTAGACCTGTTTCTTTAGCGACCATAGCCAGATGGGTCTGTATGGTTATGCATGAGGCCAGCATAGATCTCTCTAGATTTGGAGCTCACTCTTCTAGGGGAGCAATGGCTAGTAAAGTATTTTGGGCCGGGGGATCCCTGCCTGAAATACTTAAAGCAGCAGATTGGTCTAATGCTGGCACCTTTTCAAAGTTCTATTTGAGACCAATAGAGCATGTTAGCAGTGTAGCTCTACATGGCTTTAAACATGCATAATGGTAGCCTCCGGTCTTGTAATGAAATGACGATTCTCCAATTATTATGCAGAGAGAATCTTGATTTTATTAAAGACAAACAGAGGCTAACATTATCCCACCCTCCTCTCCCTGAGAGGTTTGGTCCGCATAAGACAATACCTGAAAACCAAAAGACCAGACAAGTTTTGCCAACAGAGCCATGTAAAGGTTGAATAAGATGGGACTGAAGGAGGACCCTTGGGGAGCACCACAGGGAAGCTGGAAAGATTTCACTCTGAAGTCCCCACAGCTCACCCTTTGGGTCCTATTCATTGAGAAGGATTCTAGGAGATTTAATTCACAATCCCACAGCCCTCCCTGATGCAGTCTTTGCTTCAGCCGAAGTGGAGATATGGTGTTGAAGGCTGCGGCTAGGTCTAGCATAACTAGAATGACGGGCCTCCCTAATCCACATGGCGACTAGAATCTGCTGATTCAGTGCTGTGGTTTCCCCTAAAGCCATTCTGAGATGTATCCAGAAGCTAATGATCCGTGAGAAACTGAGCAAATTCCTGATTGGTGCGTTTCTGAAAAATGCTTGCCATTGCGGGCAGCAGGTAGATAGGTCGAAGATTTTTCAGATCTCCCAGATTCCCATTAGGTTTCTTTTTGAGGGGAATGATCATAGCCTTTTTCCAGCCTTTTTCCAGACCCCTGACTCCAAAATCTGAGAATAAACGTTCTCCAAGAATGTAGTGATTAAGTCAGGTGCAAGTTGCAACACCGCGGGTGGGCAGGGATCATTTGGGGAACGCGATGTAATTTGTCCTAGAAGATTTTTAGGTCGAGGACTACCGGTCTGCCGAAGGCAGAACCGGAAGTCGGGAGATTTAATGACTTGGAGAAGAGGGGCTTGAACCCTCCCCTCTTCTCCCCTGTTCTCCATTGGCTGGCCTCTTGAATGCTGGCCAGCCACTGGAGAAGAGGTCAGTCACTCCGATCAGGCCCCGTCTTTTTCGGATCGGGGGGCGTGTTTTTTGCAGAAAGTCTCTTTTATCTCCTCCAGCCAATGGCTGGAGGAGATAATTAGACAAACACGCCCCCGAATCCGAAAATGCCGCTGCCTTTCTCCGAGGCATTTCTTCTTGACCTCGGAGAAAGGCAGTGGTGTGCCTTTTGCTCTGCCTTGTTTGGGAGAAGCGTGGGGGGCTTGGTGTGGAGCAGAGAGCCTCTTAGGTAGCTCTCAGCACAAGGCCCCCTCCAAGGCCCCTCCTCAACGTGGCATTATTTTGTAAATTGGCAGAT
Organism: Triturus cristatus; assembly: GCF_964204655.1. Lineage (NCBI taxonomy): Eukaryota > Metazoa > Chordata > Amphibia > Caudata > Salamandridae > Triturus > Triturus cristatus. The sequence continues at coordinate 625,944,410 of NC_140583.1, read as the reverse complement.
GTATGAGTACAGATAGCTGGACATGGCTGGACGGAAATCAGGGAATTCTTTTTCCACCGTCACATCCTTTAGAGCACTGGGCAGGAAGTTGGAATTCTCAACAGTTGCCAAAATTGGAGTCTAAGTTTTATTTTCAAAATTACACCAAAAAACAAACAACTAGGTTAGGTCGATGGCCATTTAGAATGCGCCACATTTTAGAAATGCTCTGTACAGCATTATGCAAATGTTGTTTCCGCGATAACCACCGGGTGAAAAGCACACATTGTCTGTCTCAACGTGATTGCGTCGCCCTGTGTGTCAGAGCCGGAGGTCGCCGTCGTTATTTTGCGGAATCTGCGAGAGTTCAGCAAGTGACCAGCAACAGCACAGGGGCCTCGCGCTCGGGTCATCAATAAATCCATCCAGATTTTAAAGGATGGAGCTCCAAATGGTGAAGGTGGCAGCGCTCCTTATTGTTTGCGCATTATTCAGTACAAGAGGCTGCGACCGCCCTCCATCTTTCATCTCCCAGCACAGGCAGCGTCGAGGCTCGCGCTCTTCTGTCCCTCCAGCAGCACCACCGCAGGACGGACAGAGGCCATTATCAATCTTCCGCAGCAGCATCGCAGCAAAGAGGCCCTTCCCGCCCATACAGCACCAGTGAGGCCCACGTCACACCTCCGAGATGCCCACCTTCGTAATGAACACCAACATCTGCAAGGACGCCGTCCCCGAAAACCTGCTGGGCGAGCTCACCCAGCAGCTGGCCAAAGCCACGGGCAAGCCGGCCTCGGTGAGTGCAGGCAGTGTGGGGTGGGGGGTGCAGAAGCACGCCTCTCCCTTTCTTTAGATTACATGAATGTTTATTTATTTGTCTTGAAGTTTCATTTCGGCGAGGACAAGCCCCCTCGGATGTTAGGGCGCCTCGCATTAATGCAGTTTATAATTGATGAGGTACACATGGACACCTTACCACATATTGAAGAAATAACATATGGCAGGCGCGCAACACCCATTGAACTCAAAGGGCTTCAGCCCCCCCCCCCCCGCCTCCCCTCCCCCCCGTCGTGTGTGGCAGCCCGGGATGAGACCGCTTCCCGGGCAGACACAAATTCGCGCCCGAGCACTTCACAGGTCTTTAAAAAGACCATTTGCATGTTAATGAGGCCTCGCTGTTGTTTCACCCTTTCTAAGAGCCCCTTCAGCTCCACTCTGCCTAGATTCAGCCCCCCCCACCCCCGAAATCAGCGCCACTCTGCCTACTGTTTAAAGATTCAGCCCCCCCCCCCCCAGAAATTTTTGCTTAGCCCCCCCCCCCCCCCCCGAAATTTGTCTCTAGTTGCGCCTCTGACATATGGGATACAGAACGAGCTTGCAGCGCCCCAGCATCATAAATTACAAAACGTTTAAACACAAACAACAAATGTTTGTGATTGTAGTTTAGTATTAAAAGTCAGAAGACCAGTCCTGTATCTTCATTACACACGAGTGCATTCTGGGAATCGTAGTCCAGGTTTAGTTCACTTGGACCCACAGACCTGAAAAAATAAAGTCTGCGCCATGCTTTTGAAGTTGATCCAATTAGTACTGTTGAGTTGGATGATGTAGCTCGTGCTAGTCACAGCACTGAAGATGGGAGATTTTAATGGTGTTCTGTACAAAACAAACGCATTCTACGATAACGGTATTAAAGTAATATAAAAACGACAGTAAACATCGCGTGTGAAAATGACTTGTCCTAGATTTAGACAATAGTTTCACTGTTGCCTAATTTTATCGTACTCCGTCTTTCTACCTGGGAAGACTGGTTGGCTGAGTAGGCCTAGCTGCGATTTAAACTTGGAACCTCCATAGCTAAGCAATGAGCGTTTAGCTCACTGAGCCATCCAAGCTGTAATGTTTGCTTGGTTTCCAGTTTGGAGCAGGGATTGGTGCCAGTCTGCACATGTTCCGAATGGGAGCTGATGTAAATAATCTCCCATGCGTGAGGGGGCACATGGGGTGGCTGAGAGGAGTCTACAGGTGCTCAATAATCTCCCATGCGTGACGGGGCACATGGGGTGGCTGAGAGGAGTCTAGAGGTGCTCTACAAAACATTTTTGTGAAATCTATAAGAATGATTCAATTCCGGTTTGTGGGTGGTGGTTCTGAACACTTTATGGGGTCCTTTTTCAGGGCAGCCCGTGTGCGGCCCCTGGGAGCTAGGAACAGTACAAGAGGCTGCGACCGCCCTCCATCTTTCATCTCCCAGCACAGGCAGCGTCGAGGCTCGCGCTCTTCTGTCCCTCCAGCAGCACCACCGCAGGACAGACAGAGGCCATTATCAATCTTCCGCAGCAAAGAGGCCCTTCCCGCCCATACAGCACCAGTGAGGCCCGCGTCACACCTCCGAGATGCCCACCTTCGTAATGAACACCAACATCTGCGAGGACAAGCCCCCTCGGATGTTAGGGCGCCTCGCATTAATGCAGTTTATAATTGATGAGGTACACATGGACACCTTACCACATATTGAAGAAATAACATATGGCAGGCGCGCAACACCCATTGAACTCAAAGGGCTTCAGCCCCCCCCTCGTGTGTGGCAGCCCGGGATGAGACCGCTTCCCAGGCAGACTCAAATTCGCGCCCGAGCACTTCACAGGTCTTTAAAAAGACCATTTGCATGTTAATGAGGCCTCGCTGTTGTTTCACCCCTTCTAAGAGCCCCTTCAGCTCCACTCTACCTAGATTCAGCCCCCCCAACCCCCAAAATCAGCGCCACTCTGCCTACTGTTTAACGATTCAGCCCCTCCCTGAAATTGTTGCTTAGCCTCCAAATTTGTCTCTAGTTGCGCCTCTGACATATGGGATACAGAACGAGCTTGCAGCGCCCCAGCATCATAAATTACAAAACGTTTAGTTTAGTATTAAAAGTCTGAAGACCAGTCCTGTATCTTCATTACACACGAGTGCATTCTGGGAATCGTAGTCCAGGTTTAGTTCACTTGGACCAACAGACCTGAAAAAATAAAGTCTGTGCCATGCTTTTGAAGTTGATCCAATTAGTACCGTTGAGTTGGATGATGTAGCTCGTGCTAGTCACAGCACTGAAGATGGGAGATTTTAATGGTGTTCTGTACAAAACAAACGCATTCTACGATAACGGTATTAAAGTAATATAACAAGCATTTACAATGCAATGGTCTCGGCATTGGTAAAGTTAGAGCTATTGGCATTGCTCATTACATTATTTTTGTTTATGTTTTTGTTTTCAAAACATTTAAAGAAACGGCATTGTCATGAGCAATGCCAATAGCTCTAACTTTAACAATGCCGAGACCGTTGCATTGTAAATGCTTGTTAATTTTAGCCGTCGGAATAGAAAAGAATGTGTACAGTTCACCATTAGTGGTCCGCCCAATGGAGTCCTCCTCCATGGATGACAGGCCTGAGCAGTCCTCAGGCACCTGAAATTCAGAGAAGATCTTCATGAACTTGTCCTTAAAGAAAGAGGCCGCCTTATTGCAAAAATCCTGAGGGTTCTCTAGCTCCTGTTAAGCAAGCAGGGATGTCAGATCTCTTACCACTTTAAACAATTCCTTTGAAACACTGATAGAGGATCTTATTTTGTGGGGAAAATATGAGAATTGTGCCTCTTTGATGGCACTTTTGTATTTTAGAATCATCTTTTTATGTGTATTCTTATCTTCTGAATTAAGAGACATTCTCCACCTTCGTTCTTGCCTACGGCATTGCCGTTGGAAGTCCTTAAGTCCCTCAGAGAACCACAGGGCTGAGGCTTTCCTCCAGCCCTTAGTTTTGCTTATAGTGGGAGCGACCTCCTCAATAGCTGATAGCACCCATTTATTAAAATCTTCTGCTGACTGTCCCTAACCAGTCGGTCCTTTTTCTGACAATTGTTAAGGGCTCTCATCTGCTCTTGGCTGAAGATTTTGCTCCACCTTCTGAAAGTGGAGCATTTGGCCTGTATAGTCTTCGCTGCCTTTTCACTGTGAACTCTAACCCACCACAATAGTGATCAGTCCAAATAAAAGGCAGACAATCTTTCACAGACAGGGCCTCATGTTTGGCATAGATGTCATACAGTGCTTGTCCAGCTATGTGGGTTATAAGATCCATCCGTTAGCAAAAGCCAAAGATGTTCATCAAATCTGAGAGGGCCTTAGCATCATTGTAGTCTTTATCAAGATGAAATTTAAAATCCCCTAAAATTGTAAAATTGGTGCAGGAGATGAAGGGTTCCAACACTGTTTCCAGTTCTTAATGAACTGTGTTCTTGGACCAGGAGGGCTGTATACTAATAACTCTAAAAGGACAGTTATGTGGTTGCTTCTGATTCTGAAACATCCCACCTAACACCTCTCAATAATTGAGGTACTAACCAGCTCAAAGGAGCATCTCAACTGGTCCCTGAGAAAGATGGCCCGCCAGGCCTCCTCCACCCCAAGGCAGCTTGATCTAATCTCACCATGGTGTAACTTGGAGGAGTGGCCGCTGCCAGGTCAGGAACCTAATCTTCCCTTGTCCACGTCTCTGTGATAAACAGTCTAACTGTACCCTAACTAACAATTCACAAATGTCTGTGCTGTTTTATCAGGGGGTGGGCATTTACTAATGCGCAGTATAATGAGACCTTCTCCTCCATTTCTTCTGCATCCCTCTTTTCAGCACCATTGGAATTTGGCTCTACATACATCCCCATGTTCCCCGATTCCCAATTGCAACGAGAACAGCGCCACTTCACAACATTCAGAGGGTTCATACTTGCACACCCCTCTCTACTCACCATAAGGCAAAGTTCGAGGAGGCCAGACGTGGTATAAGACGAGCACTTCACATCATCCACCTGCTCCTCCAAATGTAGACGCAAAATCCCCAGATTTCTAGCGTACTTATGTCATTAGGTCTACCTATGCTCATGGAATGCCAGAGGTACTGCCAAACAATGAGAAAACCTTCTCAAGGTACCGAGAAACTACACATTCCTCTGCTCTGCCTCTTACGCGTGACATCATATACTGCAATGGCATCAAAGGATCGCCTGATCCACCAGGTATGCCCATATCAAGCCTCTTTCATCACTCGAGGTGCAACCTCTGTAGCTCTGACTCCGCTCTCATTCCGTGTTAATGCTTGGCTTTCAGATTTTTTTTTACTGCTGTTCTTCTCTCCACCTTTGCAATAAAGTGTGTTCATGCTGTCACCATTTATTTCCTGCTATGCACTCCCTAATACACCTGGTCCTCCCATTGGATGCCCCATGACATTATTTCTGCTATGTAGCAGAATATATGTATGTATATAGCTTGCATTGTGCCACTACTGTGGTTTTGCAACTCTGACGTAAGTACATACGTAGTGCTGCTTGGCCTGCTGTCCCGCCCCAAACGGATTGTTTGTTATACAGCAGGCGGGTTACTCTTCAATAAACGCCAATTTGTGCCTTACCCTCAACAAGTGATCCGGGAGTCTGTCTCTGTTTCAGCTCCCTCGATGCAGCAGCAAGTGCTGCTCGGCAATGCTGGATTCTCAGGATCTATCTGAAAGTGGGGGAAGGAAGGGGGTCCAGTCTGCTTTGCCAGTCATTCCTTTTAGGAAATGGTGGCTCGGATTTCCTGGTCGCCGCCATTTCTAAGGCCCGCTTCACATTTTACTCCTTCCTGCGTCAGATGTTCTTCGCTGAACATTGGCTGTTTGGCGAGACGAGCTCTTCTTTCCTCAGGGTGACTTTGATCTTAAGCACAAGACAAGTTGACTCAGTTGTGAAAGCGCCGATTGTGGCCAGGCAGTGAATGCTTGTTATTCTCCAGATGTCCACAGCAGTTTGTCCCTCGTACTCTTTTGTTCTGCTGCTTCCATTATGCATGGTTTGGCTGCTGGGCCTTCTCCCTCGATCCGACCAGAAGAGCTTGACCCAACAACAGCTTTTTTCTTTCTAAATTCCCGTGTAAAATGTGTTTTGATGCAGTTTAAAAACTGTGAATCCGGGTGTGCATTTGTCTTTTTTGTAGTAAGTTTGCACATACATTACTTTAACTACATGTCTTCGAAATGAAAATTGGTCGTGACTTTGCATGCATTTACATTTTGAGTTTTTACTTTGCGATAAGTACATCAGGAGTACTTTTATACAACGTTATGTTACGCCGCAGATAAGTTGGTGTTTACTTCTATATTCTCTCTCTCTCTCTCTCTCTCTCTCTCTCCTTGTATGTGTGTATATATATATATATATCCTAGAGGCGGTTACCATAGTTATAATTAGGTCTGCTTTGCCATAGAAAGAGTGTGTGTGTGTGTGTGTGTATGTTTATATATATATATATATTAGAATTTAATACATCTGTTTTTTAAATGTGAAGTATTGTTTACAATTACACTAATAACACTTTAAAATCCAATTTTATTTTTATTAAAAACAAACGTAATTTTAATTCTTATTCATAATGTTTACCCATCCTGAACCCTAAAATTCCTTTATTACCTCTAAGAACGACCTATCCCTGAAACCTAAAAACTCCTAACCACCCCTAAAAACTACCCCTCTGTGAACCCGAAAACCTCTAACTACCTCTAAACACTACACAGCCATGACCTGTAAAAAACTCTTACTACCCCAACTTCAACCCATCCCTAAACCTTAAAAGCTTTTTACTGCTAAACACTACCCATCCCTGAATTCTAAATCCTCCTTGCTGTCACTAACCTTCCCTGAACCATAAAAGTCCCTTACCACCGCTAGACACTACCCAGGCTTGAACCCTAAAAACATTTTACTACCCCTAAATACTACTCATCCCTGAACCTAAAAACTCCATACTGCCTCTAAACAGTACCAATTCCTGAACCTCTTTACTATTAAAAACACTAACCACCGCTGAACGCTAAGAGTCCCTTACTACCCCTAAATTTGAACCCTAATAAACTCCTATTTCCCCTAAACTGTACCTATCCCTAAACCCTAAAACCCCTTCTTGATACTACACACTGCTAAATACTATGCATTGCTCAACCCTAAAACCCTTTACTATCCATAAAAGAACGACCTATCTCTGAACCCTAAAAACCGGTTTAAAACCCTAAACACTTCCCTTCCCTGATTCCTAAAAACTCCTTACTACCACAAACATTACCCATTCCTGAACCCTAAAAACTCAACTCACCCTTGAACTCCATACTAATTATATACACTAGCCATCCCTGAACCCTAAAAAGTCAATACTACCTCTAAACACTACCCATCCCTGATACCTAAAACGCCAGGGCACATGTCCTTAAAAAAAGAAGTGGGGGGACTAACCTTGTTAGGCAGTATGCAAGTGACAACACGGCGCACAATATCATGACGCACATGACATTACGGCGCATGACGTCACGGCACATGACATTACATGTGGCATCACATGGAATTGACATCAAAGGAAGTGGCATCACAAGCCACGACTTTAATATGTAGGCTATGATGTAGGCTATGATGTAAAGCGCTCTGACACTGCTTTGGGATGAGACACTGCTTTGGGATGAGTAGCACTATACAAGAAAAAATAGTGGCACTTAATTTATTTCAATGCCTCCTAAGGGGTAGTAAGCGCTATATAAATTACATTTAGTATTATGTAAGTACTTGGAGAGACCAACACATCTGACATCCTTACAGTGCATGCATATCTAATAAACAGAGACTGAACAAAGTGAAAAGCTGCCTCTCTTGTATGTGTGAAGTGCTGACCTTTGTTTCCCCTCTGCTGCATTTGCTTCTAGGTGAGATGCTTCCGACTGCTCCTAATCTAACAACCTCTTTCCATAGAATTAGTGACCCTCCCACCCTAACCTTGGCCCCGTTATCGCTCACTCCTCTGTATGTTGAACCTCACTGCTCCATACCATAAAATAGACCAGTTGTTTATTCTCTGAATCTTCTCTGCCTATTCTCTTTGAATTTTTCAGCACAAAGTTGGAAATTAAAGAAAGCAGCTTTAAAACACTTGCAGATGTTAAAAGTTTAACTGGATTTTGGAACCTGTTATTGCACATGCATATTAGCACGCCATAAATGTGCATAAGGTATTTCTAACCAGTGGTTTGAAGTAGTCTAATGATAAGGAATTCCCACCCCTAAAATGAACGGAACTTTCACATGCCTAAATTGCGGTCACTGTAATTAGATAATAGAAGGAGCTCAAATACCCTCACAGTGGCAGAAGAGTCAAAGGCAAACATTTTGTCACTTGCAACAGAGCAATTTGCATATATTATATTACTGTCCCTGCCCGAATCTTTTTATTGGAAAAATAGAGCGGAAAGTCAAAGTGTGCTTAAAAGAACACAAATCCAATACTTGGAATAAAAATCCAAAACTTACAGTGGTCAATCATTTTGAGGATGCAAAGCACAACATTAACCAATTGGTCACTATAGCCAGGCCAGCTTTTATCCTGTCACTGGCGGTAGGGTATCTTTCGTATGATGCCACAACAAAAAGGGTAGCATCAAGTGTGATGTCACAAGATGTAGGCTCCGAATGTGATTGTGCTACATTAAGGGCAGCTCCATGTTTGATTTCACTGCATTAAGCTGAGTCCATATTGTTATGTTAAAGCCTCCGTCACTCAAGGAATCTTCCCAGAAGCTCACAGGCCAGATCCTCCCATTCTCATTGAAACCTACTCTAGACCCTGATAACCTAGCTAACTACTAGCCCATCACTCACCAACCATTCATTGGCAAGTGTGGCGTGGAACCTCGTGCAGGATGTGGTCGGCCACAGAACTTAGGCAGAGAACTCTCGTGTTTAAAGAACCCGGGCGGTGTGGCAGTTGGAAACCACTCGCCGTTGGATGAGGTGCAAAGTACTAAACACAATATTAACTTCAGTGTCGTATTGTCTTACCTTGCGCAAACACCACAATTCTGGCGACGCAGGACGGGATGCGATGTGGAGCACCTCAACAAGACGAGTAGCTGTGTATCTGTGGTAACGCACGGAAGTTACTAAGGACGGATCTGTGGCTGGATCCAATTGTCAGCGGAGTGCTGTTTCTTAGGAAAGCGGTCGAGGAAGTCGCCGATCCAAGGAGAGGCTCCGTGTGCGGTGCTGTGTTCAAGAGCTCTGGCGGAAGTTGTCTGTGAGCTAGTGTGAGTCTATGTGGAAGGTGCCGTTCAGATTTCAAGTGGACTGTTGAAGTGCGCTTTCTTAGTCAGTCTAAGGCATGGATACTCACAAACTCGGGGGCCAAATTTACAGTGTGGTTTGTGGCCGAGGGCCGCACCGGTGGGAGCGGGGTCAGAAGGGATGGGGCGGGGCTAAAGCAAAAACAAATTGTGACCATGAGGTTGAACACCGGTCCCTGCAGCAGACTCCTTCGTCCACTGAGCCACCAGACCCGGCATACACACATCTCTCTCTCTCTCTCTCTCTCTCTCTCTCCCCCTCTCTCTCTCTCTCTCTCCCCCTCTCTCTCTCTCTCTCTCCCCCTCTCTCTCTCTCCCTCCCCCTCTCTCTCTCTCTCTCCCCCTCTCTTTCTCTCCCTCCGTCTCCCTCCCTCTATCTCTCCCTGTCCCTCCCTCTGTCTCCCTCCGTCTCCCTCCCTCTATCTCTCCCTGTCCCTCCCTCTGTCTCCCTCCGTCTCCCTCCCTCTATCTCTCCCTGTCCCTCCCTCCGTCTCCCTCCCTGTCTCCCTCCCTGCCTCCCTCCCTGTCTCCCTCCCTCTATCTCTCCCTGTCTCTCTCCCTGTCTCTCTCCCTCTGTCTCCCTCTCACCCTCCATCTCCCTCCCTTTGTCTCCCTCCCTTTGTCTCCCTCTCTGTGTCTCCCTCTCTGTGTCTCCCTCTCTGTGTCTCCCTCTCTGTGTCTCCCTCTGTCTCCCTCTCCCTCTGTCTCCCTCTGTCTCCCTCTGTCTTTCTCTACTAGGGCTTAAAGCTGTAACTGTGTCCGGAGACTAAAGCTTACGTCCTTCATTATTTTGTCACAGGTTCTGTGTTCTTACTATGAATGTAAATAGCACGCCATGCGGTGAAAACTTAAATGACTTATCGAAGGGATTGTTTTTTTATATATGTTTTCAATACAGTTAAAGAGTTCTGTATTTAGAACTGAGCTTTTGATGTGACTTTGTGTCCATCAGAACCACACTATTTTTGCTGTGACCATTTTTATCCGTTCTTGCTGACTCACTCAGTGCAAGTATAAGTTTTTGAAAGTGTGAGTGGTCTAAAGGGCTCAAACTTACTGTTATAATGCAAAACGTTACTGCGCCACCTTTCTTATCTTCTCTTGGTGAGCCTGTAATTAAGTGGTCAAAGTGGAAGAAAGTGTTTTTCACTTATGCACATGTGTGTGGAACAAATCTGAGTGCGGAAAGGAAGCATGCATTGTTGTTACATTGTTTAGGGGCTGAGGGGCAAGATGTTTTGAAAGATCACCCTGAATTACTGCTAACGGAGGCTCGTGATCTGAATTAATTTGAGATCGCCATAGCTATATTAGATCATCACTATCTTCCAAAAGTTAGTACCATTTTGGAAAGATATCATTTTGGTTTACGCACTCAAGGGCAAAATGAGTTGGTAGAAGAATTTGTCACTAGTCTGAGGAAGCTCGCTTTCAGTTGCAAATTTGGGTCAGCAATTGAAGAGAGAATTAGGGATCAATTCCTATTGTGTTGCAACAGCGACAAGATTTGTGAGGAATTGTGGATGAAAGATGAACCACTTTTTGTAGAAGTTCTTTTTGTCGCAAAACATGTTCAGCATATGTTGAAGTATGTGGGGGAACTTAAAACTGATAAGGTTCCGAAAGTAACGGAAAAAGAAGAGGTTACTAATGTGTGTGAAGTCAGAACTCAGAAGTATAGCGGTAAGAAGGTAGAAGCTGCAGTGAAAGGTCAGAAAAAATCAGTCCCTGGATTTAATGGTACTTGTTTCAGGTGTGAGATGTTAGGTCACATGGCTAATGATAGATCTTGTCCTGCCTGGTCACAAACCTGCAACCACTGTGGCAACAAGGGACATTTTAGTAAATGCTGTCATAACAAGAGTAGAAGAGGATTTAAAACTAAGACTCAAGAAATATGTCAGGAAGTGGTGCTACAAGTGGGGGAGGAATTGTTTCCCACCGAGGTGGTTGGCATGAATGGTAAGCAGATTTCTATGAAGTTTGACTCTTGCTCTCGTATTACCATCATCTCCAAACAAACTTTGCTAGAATTGTTCGCGGGTGGAAAGGAATTGTTGCCCATGGACATACAACCTGGAAGTTATGTAGGAACAAAGATTGAGATGCTTGGGTATTTTGAGGCTGACATAAGCATAGGTGTTAAGGTGACGTCAGGGAAGATTTACATATCCTGCAGAGGTGATGACCTCTTGGGGTGGGTTCACCAGAGTACACTAGGGGTAAGTTTACATCCCAACAAAGTTCCCCAGGTCCATGTTGATGAGGTATCTCTCAGTAAAGACAAATTTATAAAGGAATGTGAAAGTCTTTTTCAAAACAAATTAGGGAAGTTACTAGGGTACAAGTATAAGATCAAGCTTAGACTAAATGCTTGCCCAACAGTGGCTAAAGTTCGTAGAGTTCCCCTTCACATGCAAGCAGCGGTGGAGGAAGAGTTGGGGAGATTGTATGACTGTGGAGTGATTGAACCGGTGGAGGCGATGGAGTGGTTGGCTCCTATTGTTGTTGCATGCAAAGACAATGATGACATTCGTCTTTGCATGGACTTACGTGCCCTCAACAAAGAGGTGATAGTGGACAAGTTTCCGTTGCCAAATATTGAGGAAATGGTAACGGCTTTTGCTGGGTCCCGGATTTTATCAATCCTAGTTTGGTGTCGACCTACCACCAGATTGAACTTCACAAAGATTTACAAGACCTCACTGCGTTTGTTACCCCATCTGAAACTTATCAGTTCTAGAGGATGCCTTTTGGACTGATTTCAGCTGCGGCAGTTTTTTCAGAGGATCATGGGTAGGATCCTGAAGGGCTTACCCGAGGTGAAGTGTTATCAAGATGACATTCTCATATTTAGAGCATCTGCTAGTAAACATGATCACCAGGTGAGGAATGTTTTGAGGAAGTTGCAGGAAGCAGGTTTAACGCTCAAGGCAGAAATTAGCAAATTCGGCGTTTTAGAGGTCAGTTATCTGGGGTACAAAATCTCAGAGTAGTTTAGAATCAAACCACGCCCAGAACTTGTGGAGACTATCAAATCATTTGAGGTGCCTAAGTCAAGGAGGAACTTGCATCTTTCCTTGGCATGGTTGAATATTATAGCAGGTTCATCAGAGACTTTGCTAGTAAGACCTTTCGCATGAGGAAATTGTTAAAGAAAAATGTTGAATTTATATGGGATCAACAACAAAGTGGACGGACCTCATATAGGAATCCAGATACAAGAATGACTCAATGCCATGTGCAGGGAAGGGAAAAAACTGTAGGTTTTTAGAAGAACCCTCCCCCACCAACCTAGTTGGTGGCATGCTTCATCATTGGGTTCCCAGCTGGGCTGCCGAATGCAACCCAACTGTGCTACGATGCCTGAATTACAGCGGATCAGGTTGTTTTGTGTGAAAGGGGTGATTTGAGGTACAGTTTTAAAAGTACCTCTAGGATCCTCTATTGCGGTTTTATTCCTGAGGTCCTAGGGCACGGTTAAAAACGTAGAGCGGATACTGTGAAGACTTAATCGGTCTTCCTTATCCATATAAAATGGTTGACATGTTTCAGCCTAAACAAGGGTTCTAAGGCTTTCTTCATGACCAAGAAAGTGAAGTGCATCAAGATTTTGGTGATCACATTAAATTTTCAGCACACACGCTAATGTGTGCTGTAAGTGCCGAGGTGTAGCAGTACTTACGGTTCCCGCCGTCAGGTGTATAATAAAGGCTACATAGTTAAGGTAGCTAATTATGACCCCTGAGGGGGCAGACACCTGTAGACATACATTCAACAAGTTAGTCTGTCCGCCATTAATACATAGTTTGGTCCTGCACGGGATCCCAACGGTCTTTGTATGGGACACACAAGGTATCAACGAGTTCACGGTTGTGAAATGAGAGTTGAATGATGCACCTTGTTTGAAATCCTATGGTCCTCTGGGTGACACGAGATTGGTATGTGGTGCCAGTTCCAAAGGTTTGGGGGCTCTATTAATCCAGATCAAGGATGGAAAGGAGAATTTGATAGCCTGCATGTCACAGACTTTGAGGGATGCAGAATGCAATTATTCTGTCATAGAGAGGGAATCTCTTGCTGTGCATTGGGCTAATAACAGGTTCAGGCAGTTTATGTGGGGCATCAGATTCACTGTCCATACTGATCACAAGCCTTTAGTTGAGATATTTTCCAAGAAAGGGCGTGACTCAATCCCTGCCCGTACCAGGAGATGGGTAGTTAGCTTGCAGGAATTCAGTTTTGATGTACAGTTTGTCCAGGTGCGAGCAATCACTCTGCTGACTGTTTGTCCAGGTTGGTGAATATCACCATGACTGACTTGATCGAAAGAGATGACACAGATGAGGAAGTGAGTGTGTGTGAAATTACTGACGGAACAAGTTCTCAAAAAGAATGGCTGGAGGAATTACCACTAGATGAAGAGATGCCTCAAGTTATCCGATTTGTGTATTCGGGTAAACTAAGCACTACTGAGTTGGGATGCCACAAAGGGAAATGGGGTAAGATTCTGGAAGAATTGGCTGTCAACAGAGGATTTTTGCAGAGAAGGACGAGATTAATCCCACCCATGAATCTGAGACAGAGAGTGTTACAACTTGCTAATCAGGGTCACATAGGCATTGTGAAAACCACTAGGGTGGGGGGTTCTTTTGGAGTTATAGGCTTGTTTAGAAAAGCAGATGAAGGACAATGGATCTTCCGGGCCAACCCCGACATCCTCCGGAGCCCCCATCGAATTTCGCCGCCCGACCCCAGGGTTGTGGGCTGAATGGCTGTGTAAGCAACATCCGGAGGGGGATGGAGGGTTGTGTTTCAATGCTTTGGTTTGGGATATAATGTTGGCCGATCATGTAACGATTTACTGATTCCTGCAATAAAAATAATTAAAAAAAAAAAAAAAAATAGGCATTGTGAAAACCAAGGGGAGACTTCTGAGAGAGTTTTGGTGGCCCTCTCTTGACCATGATGTTGAGTGTATGGTATAGGGATTTATGGAGTGTGTAACTTGTGACAAAGGTCTCAAAACCAATCGGTTACCCATGGTTTGTTGTGTACTTCCAAACTATCCTTGGGAGGAGGTTGCAATGGACATTTTGGGCCCTATATAGGGAGAACATGCCACTCTTTACATTATTGTCTTAATGGACATGTAGATCAGGTGGGTCGAAGTGTCATGTGTGCCAAACATTTCATCCTCAGAAGTGATCAGATTTCTTGAGGGTGTGTTCAAAAGAGATAGTTTTCCCAGATATTTAATCACGGATAATGGTTTACAATTTTGTTTGCATGAAACTGAATCTTATCTGAAGAAGTGTGGTATTGAGCACAATAAATCAGCTTTGTATCATCCTGAAACCAATGGTGCCATAGAAAGGGTGATTAAGACATTGAAAGGGGGCATACAGCTGGCAAGAGTCAATGATCTGGAATGGAAGAAAGAGTTGTCCAATAGGCTAGCTGGCTATCGTTTCTCTCCGCATGGTTCCACTGGTAAATCTCCTTTTGAATTATTCGAGGGAAGAGCTTCTACAATAAGTATGTGTCCTGGTTGGATGTCTGGAACAAGGACAGTGTTGATAATACACCAGGAGAATGGAGATTACTGCCCAACAGAAGAGAATGGAAACTTTTGACTCTAGCAAATGTGTGAGAAATGTGGTGGTTAATGTGGGTGATTTTGTGAAAGTTAGAGCGCCCAAAGGGTGTTCAAATTGGTCCAAGTTTGCAAGGAAGTTGCAAGTGATCAAATGTTTTAACAATGCTGTTAAGACACATGATGGTCGCATATGGAACAAGTCCAGAGTTGCTGTTCTTAGACAACCACTTGTACCTTCACTTCCCATGTCATCCCATCCACAACAGGTTGGAAGTGGGTTGGGTAGTTCAGGCTTGCAGTTTCTCGCAGTAGTGTTGAAACAACACCCAGGAGGAGTGTTAAAGAGATCAGGAAACCGGCCCATCTTAAGGATTTTGTTGTGTAATGCTTGTGGTTGGAAATTCTCCCACTTCCTAGTTCATATGTATTACATACTATTCTCATGTGTTATAATGCTATTGTTTTAGTATGTTTGGGGGTGGGTGTTGGGGTTTCGTTTATTTTTTATATAATTTTGCATTGTTTTGTATGGGACGGAGAAATGTGGCATGGAACCTCGTGCAGGATGAGGTCAGCCACAGAACTTAGACGTTTGAAGAACCCGGGCGGCGCGGCAGTTGGAAACCACTTGCCGTTGGATGAGGTGTGAATTAATAAACAAAATATTAACTTCGATGTCCTATTGTCTTACCTTGCGCAAACACCACAGCGAGATCATTTAAAAAGCAGTTTATGTTCAACTCCAAGATCACACTAATGCTAACCTTCACCTACAAGATTACCAGTCTCGCTTCAGCTCATGCTGTAGCACAGAGGTTGCTACTTTACACAAAGTGGGCGATGCTCTCATCAGACCATGGATGAAGATAACCCCCGCCTCCTGAAATTGTGGGGCTTTTTAATTAACTTCGCCTCAGTTGATCATTCCACCCTCATGTGCTCCCCAGGGTCGTGATTGAGATCCACTGCGAGATTGTTCTCCTCCTACTTTCCCATCCAACACCAGTTTGTTCACATGGGCACCTCCAGGTCTTAAAAGATTCCTATCACCGGAAGAGACCCCCACGGTTACATACTGTCTCCTGTCGACTTCAACTTCTACTTGGAACCACTTGGTACTCTTCTTATAGATAGCAGCATTAAGATTCACCAATATGCGGATAGTGCACGGCTCTATCCAGAAGCCTTGTCTGCTTCAGGCATCCAATGCCTCAGACACTGCATATCATCCAGACCTGCATAATCAGTGTTTACCTGAAACTTGACCAAGACAGAATTCCTGTGATTGCCAAGAACAGCAAACAGGAAACGGTACAAACCTGGCTCAGTGACATGAACCTTCATCATTCACAGAATGCCAAGTCATTTGGATTCAACCAGGGCATAAAACTCACCCTCAAAGAACACAGTGCCAAAAAACAAAGACAGCCTATGGCCACCTCTCGCTTCTAAAGAAAATGAAACAGTATCTTCCAGAATGTGACTTCAGAAATGCTGTTCAAGCCCTTTTAGTCCTGCATCTGGATGGTGGTAACACCCTACTCCATATACCCCCACACTCCACGATCTCCCCTTAAGGGCATATTCCCTGCCACAGCATGTATGACTCAATGCCTGAACAGATATGATAGCAGCACTCTCATCATGGTGGAACTCCATGAGCTCCCCTTACCGATCTGCACCATCTTCAAAACCAGCTGCATCGTTTACAAAGCCGTCACAACCCTTATCTTACAGACAAGCTCACCGTCTCTGGCTGTTCTTTGCACACTGCTGCCAGGACACCATCAGGCTGTAGATTAAGAAGCGTAAAAAAGAGAAAACAATGCAGCAGACCTTTCCCATCTGGCACTCCGGTCTGAAACAACATTCCTGGATCCTTTAGGACTTCCCCAAAGCTGCTCCAATTTAGGAAAGAGTCGAAGATGGACCTCTTTAAAGAACACATCTCAATGCACTAACAGTCCACAAACCAGCTACCTCTCCTATGATGCGTTGACTTTATGTTGAACTTTGACCATGTACAGCGCTCTGCTGCCTTTTGGCTAGGTTTGCGTAATAGAAATACCACATCTGAACATGCCTACATACATGTTATGGTGTTAACCACAGCGTTTACTGTCATGTTATTGACATGTCTTCTCAGTGCAATAACAGTAGCTTTGATTGTGATTTCACTGTAGTAAAAGTTGCAGGCAAAGTGCTGCCACTGCAGTGAAATAACTCAAATTATGATTTCTTTTTAGTAAACATAACTCCCTCTGTAAAGCCTCTGTAGTTCTTGCTTTAAGGCTAGTGCCCAGTGTGGCACCACTGATGTATGAACAGCTTTCATTTCTACAGTGAGTGTTGCACCCACTGTGATGCCATGCAGTATGGGAACTGCCAGTGTGATGTCACTACAACACAGCAGTTCCCAGTGTAATGCCACTGCATTAGTGTGATCCCAGTGTGCTGTCACTTCAGTAGTTACAGATCCCAGTGTGATGCCACCTCAATAAGTGGAGCTCCCACTATGATGTCCGTGCACTAAAGGCGGCTCCTGTGTAATTTGAGGGTAATAGGGCACCTTCCGGTCATGCCACAGTAGCAACAACTGCTCCTAGTGTTATATTGCTGTAGTAAGAGCGACTTTCCTTTTGATGTCACTGCATCCCATCAGCTCCCAGTGTAATGCCACTGCACAAGGGTTGATGGCCCCGGGTATTTCTTAGAATATTTGAATGTCGGCTGGATTTTCAGTGCTGAATTCATCATAATATCAGTCATATCTTTGTTTTTGTTTAATTTGATCATTGATTCATAGTCCCTTTATTTTCTTGATGCTTCGCTGGCAATAGTATGGTGAAGTGCAACTTTTGTGGATGATGACCGTCGTTACACATAAACTGGAAAATGACGGTAGATATATGCATGCTACTGTTGATGGTTACCTGGCGTTGTTGTAACCCAGGAGTCCTATTTCTCCCTATACTCTCCACAAGTAAATGTTGTGATGTGGTGTGCACACTTCCATCGTAATATGCTTAGAAAAGCCATATCCATGTAAACCTTGCACCACAAAGTAGACCTTGTCGGGTCAGTGGGATTTTCATAATTTAATTATTGTAAAAGCTTATAAATATGTCCCCAGATGAAGAGTTTACATTAGCTTCAGATGGTATCAAACTAATGACAGTGCGGAAATCTCTAAATTTCCACAAATAATGTTACCGTATATTTATTTAGAGAACCTGGAAGTCCCACGCTTTTCTAGGCCAGTGGATCTTTGCCACCATTTTCAAATAGAGCATTACATTACAGAGACATCAATAATTACTTACATTTGATGTTCAGTTAATAAAGAGAGTGTGTGTGAAGTTTTAAAAGTTTATTCGCGCATTTAGTAGATTAGTCGATATTTTCGTTCTTTTATTCAAATTAGTGGCAAATCAATTTTAATAAGTAATAGGTTGGTTAGAACAAGCATAGAAAATAAAATGGTGTGTTCCATTAAAAGTATTATCCCTATTCTAAATCAAGGACCTATTCTACCCTAACAAGAACCTGTGAAGTCTTTCTGGAAAAGAGCAAGTAGGGTTTGGAGTAGATTCAAATAGCTAAATGGAAGGACGAACTTCCCATGAAAAGGGTTGTTGTGGAGACTCAGCTGAGTTCTCCGGACAGTTGCAGTAACAACCGTCTAAAAGGGTGAGAAGGAAAGAATCACAGCAGCAAACATGATCCGCATAAACAGGAAAATTCTTCTCACAAAGTGTAAGGAAAACAAAAAGAATCACCGTAAGCAGTAGCTTATGGCAAGTCGGGCTAGTTCTACAACGCGACACGGGGCATTGCAGGGTAGGGATGCATGGGACGAGTCTCGTAGCTCTCTAGCTAGAAACACGTACTATATAGAAAGTGTCTAAACATGTTGCAAAAACATTGCAAGCTTCGTCTTAGCCCTTGTGGTAAATGTTCATGCCAGCATGAAGCCAGTTAGAAATGGCTACAACGTATTACAAGAAGTTACTTCTACGAAGAGTCTCATGAGAACCTTTTGCAAGCCTACTCTGTTAGCTGTTTAGTTTCTCACTGTGTAGCAATGAGCTGTTCTATGAAATGAAACATTCAAATTCTGGTATGTCCTGGTTAGATCATGAAATATAAGCTGCAGCAAGCAATTTCCTTTAATTTAATACTTGTTCATTATGCATATGTGACAAAGAAAGCAGTCTAAGTAAAGTGAAGTCATATGGTGTGAGGAAAGAAAGAATACATTTTTCTCTGGACACAGCACATTTTACAAAAACTGTCTTAACCCTCGAGTTTGATTATAACATTAAACTACTATTTTATTAAAAGCATTATTTTCCTTAAAGGGATAGAGCAGAATAAATGAATAGTGCAGCCTAGCAAGTGAAGAACGATAAAAATGAAAGTTTCCTGCAGACAATAAGCTGCATTTTTCACATTTGTGTGCTAAACAAAGGCATATTTTTTAACGTTTAACTTATGCATTTTCAGGTTTAATAGCCAGCGTTTTTCTAAATTATTATGTGGCAGAATTTGCGTTAAAGTTTTCAGCTTTATCACTGAACAACACACTAAGACCCCGATTTCGATGTCTGATGGACCTGAGTCCGTCCGGCATCGATGCGGTACTGGGACCGACCAACCTCCTGTTGGCGGTCCCAAACTAGAAATTAGGATGCGACCGAACACTGTTCGGTCGCACTCCTATCCTTTACAATGGGAGCATGCATTCTGACCGGAATGCATGCTCTCATTGCAAAGCGAAGAGGTGAAGTTCATCCCTGCATCCTGTGGCAGGCACCTTAAGGTGCCTGCCACGGGGTGCAGGGATCAACAGGAGGGCACCATAGGTGCCCACTCGGCCACCAACCGGAGGCCGTGCACCCATTGGGGCCCTGCTGGGGTCCCCGAAGTCGGCTTCCGGCAGCCTATCTGTGTCAGAGCAGCTGGCCCAGAAAGGATGTCCGAATCCGACAATGAAATTCTTCGAGCGGAAAGAGCTGCCCTTGGGATTACTGGAGGCTTTCTGAATGGCAGACAGTGGGCTCTCTGAGCCCGTCAGAAGCCATGCCGAAATCCAGTTCGGATTCCTTTCCGATCTACTCCATCCAAATGGGTCAGTCGAAAATGAATCTGAACAGCTGATTACGATGCCTTAGGAATGGCTCCGACCAAAGGTCGGAGCGGTTCCTACGGCATCGTAATCGGCCCCTCTGTGCTACAAGACTGAACACATCACCACTGCCTCTGAGTCTTATACTGACTGCCTCTAGAACAGAGAGTAATATTGAAGATGTTTTGCATTACTCACTTAGTATATTGGTAATGGGGTCCTAAATACCTGTATAAATTATTTCTGATCAACAAGGCATCTCGTCCTGAGATTGGCATCTGATAACAAGATCACCCATGTGTCTTTCAACAAGTAGGGTGCTGTTGCAAAAGCCTTGGGATCACTTGATCTGAAAGCCTGAAACCGCCTGCTGACCCTTCACTACCGCAAGACCAGCTCAGGTTAAGAAGTCAACTGAAGACATTGCTGAACCATCAGGAGTCCCTGACCTTACACCATGATTGACTGGATATCTGATTACATCACCAAATTAATCCCTTGGTGACATAGTCTGAGCCAAGCCAAGTGGAGTAACATCTAATTCCATCATGGGTGAATTAAGCTTGTCTTGTTTTTGAAGTGTTTAGAAGAAATCACACTCTCCCTCTGGATCACATGAAGTGAATGCTTCCCTAAAGTCTTGCACATTTGCATGTGTTGTCTGTTGGTGGTCTTAGTTGAAACGCATTTTCCTATGGCCAGCAACTCCCCCTGAATCCCTACTAAATCACATATTTTATGTTGTCCCCATATTAAGTACCAGCCCCACAATTGCTTTATTAAGAGCAGGATTTGTAACTGGCGCCACCCGAGCATGCCATCTTGGGAGTCTGGGGTCACTGCAGAGTCTAAAGAAATCTCTGCAAACATGTGTAGTGACATTTGACATCCAACTTCAGGAATACGCCCATAGTATGTAAACACATGTAACCTATTCTACAGGAATTTAGACTCAGGCTCCAGGAAACAAATAACCCAACACTCTTGGGATAGAGGGGACTGAGTATAAAGGATTCTAACATTCACCAACTGGAGTAAACCAGCAACCATCACAAATCACTAAATAATCCGGTATTACAGGAAACTAAAACACCATGGGTTTGGCATCCATCTACAGGTATAAACCAGTCTGAGAGTACACGAATCAGGTACACAAGAATCAAGTATAACTATAATTGTAGTTTTTTCTTAATAGCGCTTCATACCGCAGTTTATAAGCTTTGTAAATATAGGCCGATAAAAAGGGCTAAGTATACATGAATTAAGTGTCCATCACCTGGTACAAGTCAGTACTCTGAGAGAACATGAAGCTTAGTCCACAAAAATATAACTTTCTTAAATACAAAATGCTTTATTGATTTTCACAAGGTATACAGAAGGCATACTGCAGGGTAACCAAAATGTATCTCAGGTAGATTTTACATGTGATTACACGTTTTAGGGAACTGCACCATTCTGGCTCCCGTGCAGATAAACACGTCAAAACAAAGACCAAGAGAAAAGAAGGAAGGACAGGCAAATAGAGGGAAAGTGAGCGAGAGAGGGGAAGGAAGAGCCCGGCTGGGCTAGTTGTAGCAACGCCATTACTTATCTGCGTGTGTATCGGCGCTTGGCCTTGTATTCCTACATAGTATAAAAGCCTAGTGAGATTACAATGAACATTATATATACATACATACAGTTATATCCGGTGGGAAGAAAAGAGCGCAAAGTGGGGACCGTGGTAACCCCTTTGTTCATGGGGGTTCGTACTTTCATTCCCAGGACTGAACCAACACTCTTGGAGTACAAGGGTGCAAGTTTACAGGAATCTAGCATCCATTGGTAGGAGTCAACCAATGTGCTTTGAATACAGAGCACTGCTTCCTGGAATCGAGCATCCATCTAGAGTAATAACATACGACCTAAGACTATATTGAACCAAGGCTAAAGGATTCAAGTTTGGATCAAGCCATTTCTATGCGAATAAATGGAGCAGAGGGTACTGCAAACAAAGAATGAATGTCCACTCTTGCAGCACAGGACAGACTCTTTGATGAGGTATGGACAGGTACTTACAAGAATGGCGATTTCGTCTGCTGCTTCCCAAGTTTCTCTATCGTGAGCGATGGTTTTAGTTGGGCATAATCCTTGTGTTTGTATGTGCATATTTCTAGTATATGATGTACAGCTAAAATCCATGTATTTCTTTGTTTTGTATGTGTGTGCAGTTGATGTTGTTACAATCCATGTATTTCACGGTGTACATTAGCGCAGTTACTGGACTGCTAAAATCCATGCAATGCTTGTTGTGCATGCACAGATGGATTGCTAAAATCCCTGCATTTCTAGATGTACATTTATCCAGTTGAGTGCACTTGTAATTGTGTTTGTGCACAGGAAATTAACAGTTAAAATCCACGTGTATGTGGGCATCTGATGAAAAGCTGCAAGCCATGCCTTTTTCGGCGCATGTGGTTAGTTGGTGGTCTGATGAGGTGTTATATTGCTGTCACCACGATCACTAGCTGCCTTTACACTCCTTCCACTAAGCCTGCTGCTTGTAGCTGCGGTTTCTTTTGGCTAAGGGTCTGCTAACTGTTGGCCTGGATCCCGGTAAGGCGCTCAGTCTGGTTGGAGCATGCCAGCACTGCGTGTGATAGGAAGCATGCTGGCCTCCCTCCAGGCTGGGAGAGACTGAGTAGACCGCTTAGTAGCTTTCTAGGAAAATAAAACAACATATTAATGCCAAAAAAAACTATTGACTCAATGCCAGCTGTGGCTGTGACTTACTGCAGCAGCACAGGTTCCTTCCAGGATCCGGCCACAAGTCAGACAGATCTGCTTTATTGCCTGTTATAATAACTGTGGCCTGGGGTTTCCTGTCTTTGTGACTGCCAACAACAGAAGGTGGAAGCCCTAACCTGATCACTTTTTAGGTCTTGCTGAGCCAGCGCATGCGCTGCTCTGCAAGACATTTAGTAAGGGGCTTTTCAAAGTGCTACCAGAGGCTTTTGCTGGCCTCAAGCTTGCGTTCACACGCGCATGCACGCGCGCAGCTGCCATGTGGGTTTCTGTCAAGGCTCATTAAGCTTTGCGTGCCTCTCTCCGCCTTGCTTGCGCTTCAATTCCCTCCCCCTCTCCCACCACAGATCGTGTCACCACTCAAGTTTTTTTCTTTATTTCGGTTTAGCAAACGCGCGCACACAACTCCCGGGCTTGTCTTATTCAGCATCGCGTCACCACTCGCGTGTTATTTTTACCCGCACCCCCTCCAATTCTCAGCCGTGCCCACGCAGCCAAAACTGCCTCAGTGAAGTAAAAGTGATGACAATGCTGTGCCCCTGAGCGTCCGCAGCAACATAACAATTGCCCTTGAGTCAGTTTGCGACTAAATTGCTCCTCTTCGCCCTGTGAGGATGACTCATTGAAGCACTACAAATTCCATTTCTTTTCAAGAGATTATGTTACCTGCGTGTGAAAATACACTGCCCAGGTCACGTGTGAAAGCAGATGCACACACATTCCAACGATAAGCCAAGCTGCGAGCCACCACTATGTTCATAACTGAGACATATTTAAATGAATTGCTGGATTAAGATTTTGTGTAATATTAGTAGATTTCCTGTTTGTTTACTTCACCTCGCTGCTCACTAGTACTCTCAGACTTCAACATTAGACACAGCCAACTTTTATGGGTTTTCCACTCTTTGTTTATTTCATTGCGATTTATACTTGGTCGCAGCTCTGCGTCTCATGCACCGCTGTGGCCTACACTGAACTCAACATAATTGAGTTTTCATTCAAGTCAAACATTGAGATGCGACTGGGCAGTTTTTAAGAGCATTATTAGCTTAGACGCGGAGGAAACGAGCATTGGCATAGCCAATAGGTCTTGCCTTTGGGGCCTTTAAGTGTTTAACCATGCAACAGTTAATGTTGTTGCACCAAGGATATTGTGCTGCATAACTAAATACTTATAAGGTCCCAAAAGCGAGACCTATTGGCTATGCCAATGCTTGTTATATATCCGCTGTACAGCCTACTACTGTGGGACGAGCTGCTTCCTACGCCATGGCCCTCAGAGTACCCCATTGCCGATGCTGCATGAGACTGGAGAATCCCACAGATACTTAGTGGTACTAGATGCGATGCACGGTGAGGTGATGTGAACAGAAACTTTCACCCACAGAGGCTAGGTATGTCAAGAGTGTAGGGGGCGGGACCCCCCAAGTGGCACTCATGACACTAATAGGGCTTCTCCTATTCATTTGCAAGAACCGCACCCTAAAACCACACCCTGTTCCCTCCATGTGCTGACTTGACCCATTTCACATTCCAGGACTAGTCTTAGAAAGTGACACAAACTGTCCCTCAGGGCTGGTGCAAGGACGTGTTCTGCCCTTGACAGTACTGTATCTCTTACTTGCTGACATTCTTTGACCAAAAGTTTTGGATTTTTCAAGTATGAAATATGCTAGTTTCCATAACATGAACTTTAACCTGACCACGACATCACAGGAAATTACTTTATATGATATTTGTTCTCAATCCTATTGCAGGTAAAGACTATGTGGCCTTTAATGCTATGACACAGCCATGACAAGGAAGGACTAGGCTAAAAAGATAAAGAGATCTATGCACGTGCCATAGAAATATGGCAGCATATGAGGACTGCTGGCCCCATCTAGTGTGGCTATATACTACCTAGTCTCTATTTCCTGTCCATTTATGGTGCTGATGTTTACCATTGCTTTTGTCCAGTTTGGTTTCTCTCCTCCATCTTCTGGCCATCAAGTGTGTTTGTTTCCAGGTTTCCCATTATCTTCTTCGGCCATCAATTGTGCCTGTTTCCAGGGTTTCTGTTGTAATTTACCTGCATGTATTGCTTGAAGAGGTTTTCTGTAATAGTAGTTGTCCTGGTAACAGAATGTGAGTCTCATGAGTTCTAGGTTGAGACAGGCATTCTGACCGAGGAAGCACTGAAGAGCAGACCTGTTTATGTTGGTGGTTGAATACAATAAACCCTCCTTTGGATTACCATCATTTTACGGGATTTATTACTGGCAACAAGCAGTTCTTGATTGGGGACAAGCTACAACCACCGATTCCCCTGTGAACCCATTTATTTTAGTTTGGATGGACGATTTTTAAACCGTATGGATTTATGTCTTTAATGACATTCTCTTCGATCGCAAATGGACAAATGGAGAATTGCCTAACAGACTACATGAGGAGCGAAGTTTTGTTACTGCTTGTTTCTTCACTCAAGGACTTCCATATACGGTAAACTAAGTAACCGTTCATTACTTACTTTCGAAATTTTCCACGAGCATCTACGCGCGCTGCTGGCTCCATGACTACCATTCTTCATGCAACGCATTCCTTCAAGCTGAACGTCTCGTCCTGGAATCTCATAGTGACGCTGACGCTCGCATAGTGCCGCTGACTCTCACGTTACCCAACGTATCGCGTCATAGAACGTGGCGGCCATTTTGAATTGGGCTGTATTTCATACTTCGTGCATAGACTGAACTGCATTCAACGCGTGATTAGGGAGAAACCTATTTCTTTGCTCTTTCTGTATTTTCCGAACAGCGTGATACAGACGCTCACAATGACTGGCACATTGGTGATTGGGAAAGCACTATTACTATTACGGTGAGACATTTATCCCATAACTGGATTTTTTTTTGTAGTTGTTTTTCCATTTCCTTGTGCTATATTATAAAGGAATTATATATATTATTCAAACAAAATAAATAAATAAATAAAAAAATATGGCCACCTCCAGCATCATGTCTCAACCCCCAGCATTCTTATCTGAGAAAGGTGAACCTTTTCTTCCTTGGAAGAGGTGGAGGAACTTTTTTGACTCCTATTTAGTGGCTATTGGGGGAGAAAAAATTTCTGCGGTCAGAAAGCAAGCTATATTACTACATAATCTAGGTGTGGAAGGCAGAAACACTTATGACAGCATGGATGCTATAACTATTGGTAGTGGTGACGGTGAGCCAGCAGATGTGTATGACATGTCCATGACAATGTTGGAATGATATTTTGGACCACGAATTAACGTTGTTTTAGAACGCCATAGATTTTTCACGAGGGTTCAAGGTCCCACAGAACGAGTGGGAACCTACGTTGCTTCCCTAAAAACTTTAGCACGTACGTGTGAATTTGGTGACTTTGTCAGACTCTCTGGTGAGAGATCAGCTCGTAAGGTGCACCAACAGTTCAAGAGTACAGGGAAAGTTATTGTCTAAAAATCCTTCATTGACGGAAGCAATTGCGATAGTAGAGAGAATTGAAAATACTTCCTCTTGGATGAAAGAGATAAGGAAAGATCGTGAGGATTATGACCAAGCTCATAGTGAAAACACAAAGAAAAGTTAAGGAAGCGTCCACTCCATGTCTGAGTGTGACAATGAAGGTGATTTCTCTGAGGGCATTGCCAAAGTGTCATTAGGATCAAAGAATAAAGGCGTTTTGAAAAACACTCAATCACGCACCACAGGTAGCAAGGCTATCCAACTGCGCAATGAGCGTGATCCTCGACAGCAACGTTCTTTTAATCGCGAGAAGAATAATAGTGATATTCATAGAGTGCGTTGTTACAGATGTGGAAGTTTTTCTCATTCTTCCAGTTTTCCCAACTGTTATGCCAGGGAATCCGTATGCGTAAACTGTGGGATCAAGGGACATTATGCCCGGGTTTGCAAGTCTTCGAGGAAAAGCCGCAATGTAGAAAACTCTTCTGACACTATTCATACTGTAGTCATTTCCAGTATTTCAGAAGAAGGGAGTAAGGTGGATTCTGAAAAAATTGCCATTCCATTTTGCAACATTTCTGTTGATGCTAACGATTTCACTGTTATGGCTGACTCTGGGTCTCCATTCACACTGATTGGTAACAAAATTTGGGATGAAGTAGTTGGACTGGAGAATGTGAAGTTGCAGCCTCTGGATATTTCTCCTTTTAGTTATGGAGGGTCTCCTGTAGACATTGTGGGATATGTAACTGCAAAGATTGTATTTAAACAGAGGGAGACAATGGGAAAAGTTTATGTTGCTGTGAGGGGGGATAATCTTCTTGGCTGGAGGCATCAACGTGACCTAGGCATAATTTTAAATCCCAATGCCACAAACCCAAGAGATCAAGTCATGTTGATGGATGAAGTGTGTGAGAGTTTGCGTGGAAAGATTTTATCGATTGATGGTGTGGATGTTTGTGAAAGGTATTTCAAAGATTTTCCAGAGGTGTTCTCTGATTCTCTTGGTTGTCTAAATGGCTTGGAGCATTGGATCATTTTAAAAGATTCAGCCAAACCTTGTGTGCACAAAGTACGGAAGGTGCCAAATTTAATGATGGAGCCGTTAAAACTTGAACTAGAAAGATTGCTAAAATTGAAAGTGATTGAAGAAATTGAGGCTTGAGAGTGGCTATCTCCAGTAGTTTTGGCACCCAAAGATGGTGGATCTGCTGTGAGGATGTGTGTGGACTTGCGCGGATTGAATGAGTGGATCTGGGTAGATCGCCAACCTCTTCCAAATATTTCTGAATGCATAAGTTTGTTGAAGGGGGCTAAGATTTTTAGTGCGTTGGACTTGTCGTCCGCATATCATCAGGTCAAACTTCACAAGGATTCCAGGCATTTGACATCCTTTGTTACTCCTTTGGGAGCGTATCAATTTTTAAGAATGCCTTTTGGGTTAGCCTCAGCCGCGGCTTGTTTCCAAAGAATAATGAAGATGATACTTGGAGATCTTCCTAATGTCTTGTTTTTTCAAGACGATATTTTGGCCTATGGAAAATGTGAGAGTGAGCATAAGAAAGTTTTGAGATCTGTTTTGCGTAAATTGAGAGAGAGAGGACTCACTGTTAAGAAAGATAAGTTTCGAATAGGGTTAACCCCTTCAGTGCCCATGACGAGCTGGACTCGTCATGGGCTGCGGTGGCGCTGTGCCCATGACGAGTCCAGCTCGTCATGAACTCCGCCCGCTAATGCAAGGCGCGGCACTGGGCGGGGAAAGGGGCGGGCATGCAAGGGGTTAAAATCTGTGACTTATCTGGGACATGTTATTTCTGGAGAGGGTATGCAGCTAGCTGAGAGCATTGTCAAAGCCCCTGCACCTCAAGACAAGGAACAGGTTAGGTCTTTTCTGGGTATGGCGGAGTTTTACTCTAAATTTGTAAGAGGGTTTGCCAGCGTAGTTGAGCCAATCAGAGTTTTATTAAAGAAAGGAGCGCATTTTGTTTGGACACCAGAATGTGAGAAGCCTTTTAACTTAGTCAAGTCCGAGATTGGAAGAATGCCTACCTTAGGTCATTTTGACACTAAACTGAAGACTATCCTTACGACTGATGCCAGTCTCAAAGGATTGGGTGCAATACTTTCGCAGGTGGAGGAAGGGGAGGAAAAAGTTGTGGCTTTTGCCTCCAGGGCCCTTAGAGATGCAGAGGTTAATTATTCTTGCATTGAGAGAGAGGCGTTAAGTGTGTATTGGGCAATACAACATTTCAAGTTTTACTTATGGGGGATTCCATTTGTGGTAAAGTCTGATCATCGCCCTCTTGTTCAAATTTTCTCGAGTCATCACAGTGATCACTTGACTCCTAGACTTAAGAGATGGAGTGAAGGGCTACAGGAATTAAATTTTCGCGTGCACTATATTTCAGGTTTGAATAATAAGTCAGCTGATTGTTTGTCTAGGTTGCCAGCAGTTGATGAAAATCTGAGTGACGAGTTTGAGTATGTGAATTGGGTGATGGAGGATTCGCTGTTGGAGGAGGAGTGGTTATCTGGTACTGCTAAAGATAAAGTATTTATCTTTATAAAAGAGATTATAACCAAAGGTTGGCCAAGCTACAAAGATCTTGATCCAGCTGTGAAACCATTTTGGAGTGTAAGGGATGACTTAACTTTTGTGAAGGTAAATTGATGAGGGGTGATAGAATGGTTCCGCCTGACACTCTTAGAGATAAGGTAATTAATTTAGCCCATGAGGGACATCTTGGAAGAAGTCTCACAAAGGCACGGGTCAGGGAGAGATACTGGTGGTCAGGAATGGATCGAATGGTAGAGTCTGTTGTCAAAGACTGTCATTTATGTGCCATCAATGACAAGTCTCATGTGACCAATCAAGTTCCCCTCTCGCCTGTGGATGTGCCGGATGCAGTTTGGACCAAGTTGGGGTTAGACATCATGGGCCCCTTTGAGTTAATGCCTCACCAAGAAATGTTTGTTGTTCTCCTGGTGGATTACACCTCAAAGTGGGTAGTTTCCAAGTGCATGGGTACGGTTAATTCCAAGTCCGTGATTGAATTCCTTAAGGATGTTTTTATTTCTGAAGGTGTTCCTAGGTATTTAGTCACTGATAACGGGGTACAGTTCATCTCCCATGAAATGCGTGATTATCTTGATGGTCTAGGTATAGTTCATCAGAAGACTGCACTATTTTCTCCACAAGCCAATGGTCTCACGGACAGATTGAATAGAGTTGTCAAGGGTTGTGCTCAAAGGGCACTTGATTCTGGAGACTCTTTTAGTAATGTGTTGAGAGAGACTTGGTGGGCACATCGTACGGTTCCCAATGCAATTTCCCAAAAATCTCCTTTTGAAGCCTTAAGGTGGAGGTTAGCGGTTTCAAAATTAAACCCAGTTTGGCTTCCTGAGTGGAAGAGCAGGGGTGTGAGTGAGGATGTGAGGAGAACTAGGCTTGCTGAGCATCAGCGAAGATACAAATTACGTTATGATGACAAGAGGTCCGTGAAGAAAAGGAAGTGGAGTCTTGGTAATCGAGTTTAGGTGAAGAAAGTCAAACATTGTCATAAAGGGTTGTTTGATCTTCTTGGCCCTTTTGTCATCATTGCAATTTAAAAAAATGTTGTAACCTTAGACAATGGCTGTACTTGGAGTTTGTCTAGGTTGGTTAAATTCGTTGGTGCAGATCCTGGTACAGCCAATGCCCGCAGTTGTGTTTCGGGAGATAAGAATGGGAGTTATGATAATTCAAGTAGACGAAAGCATGTACCTTCAAAGTTCAAAGATTATGTTTCATATTAGTACTTTATAGATTCTAATTTATCTTAGGTTCTTGGTTGTTTATGAAGATTCTAGTAATGATGTACTTTCTCATTTTAGTTTGATATATTTATTCTTTAGTTGTACCGTAAGTTCTTTATTTTGTTTGTAAAGGGGATGTGTTGTAATTTACCTGCATGTATTCCTTGAAGAGGTTTTCTGTAATAGTAGTTGTCCTGGTAACAGAATGTGAGTCTCATGAGTTCTAGGTTGAGACAGGCATTCTGACCGAGGAAGCACTGAAGAGCAGACCTGTTTATGTTGGTGGTTGAATACAATAAACCCTCCTTTGGATTACCATCATTTTACGGGATTTATTAGTTTCTTATTACGCTCACACCCCACATGGAGTCCAACGTAACCCTTCCTCCCTCAGATACAGTAACACTATCATTATTTGTTAGTACCTTTTATTGCTTGTGGAGTTTTGTAAAGTATCTAGCTGCCCAAAGAACTATGTGTACCAGAAAGCTACTTGTCTGATGTGGGAGCGGACGTAGGAAGCCTTTTTCATTCACAAATGGCCCAATTCACAGAATCAGGCCTTTTGCGACCACAAAAAGGGTTTTTATTATGTATGAAACTCTAACTGCAATACAGCAACACCTTCTCAATCACAATTTGGGTTTGCGATCAAATGTCTATTTGATATTTTGAAGGGGAGTGTTTAGGACGCCCCTTCCAAATTCCGAATTGGCCAATAGGTTACAGGCAAGCACAGCTGAACACGCGCTGGAAGTACTCTACCTAAAAATTCTTTGACATTTGTTTTTGTATTGTCTTACCTGCTATTTTAATTTTGCTGTTTTCAGCTATATGGTCAGCTGAGGGTTTACGGTTGAGCGGAGATAGTTGAATCACTTTACTCTATTTGTGGCTCACGCTGCCATTCTGGAGTTAGCGGTGTAAATGCTAAACTCCACTTATCTACTTAAATCGATGCCGGTGCCAACCCGTCTGCTCCTGACTGTCGCCAGGAGCCAGGACCCCTGCCCCTCTTACACCAGAGGTCAGCCATCTTGCTACAATTACTTATTCTTCTGAAGCGCTGCATAATATTGAGAACTTGTTTAGAGTCTTCACTCTTATAGGCACACGGTGCACTTTTCGTCTTCCACACCACTTAGAAGGCCCTGTAGCCCGCCTAAAATGTAAGTTTCAATGTTTCTATGACTTGCCTAGTGAAGATGCACTTACTGACACGCACAAAACAAATTGCCAGCCTCTGCTCCCTCATGCTCCTAACTGCCTTAGCAGCTTTTTATGTAATATCAGGTCTTTGTCAAAGCGAGTGATTGAAATCTGGGACCTGTTTTCCTCAGTGTCGCCAGAGGTCGGTTTCCTGACAGAAACCTGGATGAGTTCAACCACTTTACTGGCACTTACGCTGGCACTCCCAGATAACTGTCGCTTGCTTAGATTTGATAGAGAAGGGAGGATGAGTGGTGGCATTGCCATTGTTTTCAAGGATTCAGTTAAAGCCTTGCATGTAGACACCTTAAATACTGGCTGCGCTGAGCTATGTAGTTTTAATCTTGAATTTTCCTCTACAGACTGCTGGAAAAGGGGCTTCAGTGTACCGTGATACAGGAACCAATAATAATTTTAGTCTTCACCTAATGGAATTTATTGCGACCTAGGGTTTAGCATCCCAACTGTTTCTCCTATTGGGTGATTTCAATAATTATGGGGAAGACTTGTTGAATACTGATGTAACTCTGCTTTTTTTCTGATCTAGCAATGCCTGGTCCTCACCAGAAAGTTAATGGTCCTGCCCATGTTTCAGGGTATACGGCTCTATCTACTTTTCACAAACTCTAAATCTCTGATCTGTCAATCCCCTTTACCTTTGATCTGGACCAATCACTCCCTGATCAGTTTCCTGATCCCTTAGTTAGACAAAACTGGAAAGTCAATAATTATGAACTAAACAGGCTGGTAATTTATCCAAAGAGCTATTTAAAGCACTCAACACTTTCATCAATCCCTGTGCCTGCTCCCAAGAAGTCCTGGTTTCACAAGAACTATGTGACTCTCTTGTGGACTATTTTGAGGACAAAATCAAAGTGATTTATCAGAACTTCCTGGCTCTTTCAACCACACACATGAGGAGGATTAATTCTAAGTCTTCCTGCCTCCAATTTGTGTATGTAGCTTAGGAAAATGTAAGTCCTTTTCTCCTGAGATAATTCAGAGGGCTCTTGAATTTGTCAAATCTGGCTCTCCTATGGACATTTGTCCCCCTAGAATTTCAGCATTATTTTCCCATCAGTTAGCCCCTGCAATTTGTTCTTTTCTCAATTTATCTGTTAACCCCGGGAAAATCCCTCTGGCTTGGAAAACTGCTCTGGTAAGGGCAATACAAAAGAATGTCATTATGGCTCTACTGTCCTTACAAACTATCGGCTTATCTCTTTGCTTCCACTCCTATGTAAGATGTTGGAAGGACAAATAAATAGCTTAGACTAAGGTGTTGAAGGTCAGATGACCTGCTCACCAGAAGAATTGGGAGATCTTTATGTATATCAAGGGATGCAGGGATAATTTCTCCCAGGGTAACATACGTCAAACAAAAAAGTATCCTTCTGCCTGCTGCGGAAAAGTGTGGTTTATTGTGTGTGTGTGTTGTGAATTGTTCTGGCAGATTTACTTTTAAGCTTCCACTTGATTTCACAAAACGTTACAGTAAATAAACTCAGATTTGTGTTGCAGCCCTATGCCTCAGTCACCAACTGAGGATCAAGGAGATGGCCCACGTTATGTAATTCTTGGGCAGATCACTTTATCGTATTATGCCACAGTTCCATTGTGTGCCGTAATTGTGAACACATACTAAGTGTGGTATCAATGCCTGGATATTTCCATTTTACAGCTAGTTAAACTCTGCAAAGTCTTGTCATAGTGAAGATGCTATGGGCTGTTTGCCCATGTAGGTTTGGCCTGCACGAGCAAAAGTATTTTTTCACTCATAAAAGAATGTTCTTGCATGAAGACTTTTTTGTTAGCATATCTATTCATTGTCTTGAAGTTGGTGGGAAATAGCCGTTCTCGAATACCCTGTGAGTTTCTCCGTATTCATCAACTATTTCGGAGAAAGTTACGCCTGATGCACAGAGTTACATCGTTTTACATGGTGGGAAGGGAGTTTCTCCATGGGGGTAATATTTCCCCCCTAGAGAAAATATAAATACCTTTTTACAAGTGAATTTGCACTTGCTCTGCAGATTTCAGCATCCGCAAATAGACACCTGTGTATTTGTTCATGGGAGAATGGAGTTCTCAAAAGTTTGCTAAAAATTTGCCTTTAAACCTGTGACTACCACAGGGTTCCAGGCCTGCTTCTGTAACCTGTAATGAATTCCCGAAGGAGTTAATGTACATCAGTGCAAGATCATTGACCTTTGAGTTGACTTTTGTGACTTTCTTTAAGTATGGGCTCCATGTTGATTTTTTTCAATCTATTTTTTCCAGATGGAGCATTGTATATAGTACGGTAGAAAGTCTTTACATTGACAGAGGTTGCAAAGCTTCCTATTGTAATGATTGTTTCAGCCGTACATTTGCACCGAGAGTTTGCCGCGGTTACCCGTGCAGGAAACTCAAGGCTGAACCTACAATTATGGCTACGCCGCTCGTGTGCATAAAACCAGACACGACAAACAGTGATTACAGCGGGAGGATGATTACACAGCGTTCTACAACAGAGGGGTTGTTTTAGGCAACACAAGAATGCTGTGTCCTTCAGATTAACCAGAAAGCAGCTAAGGTCATGTTACGTTCGGTATCAGGAGACGGTTGAAAAGAAGAGGACAACATGTGGCTAGGGCTTGGCATGACACAGCTGCAGTTACAGCCTGTAATAAAAGTCCGAAGTACAGCTTAACATGTGTCGCAGAAGCACATCATAGTATATACTAGATTCAACTATGTTTTATCACAGATCAATATCTTGCCTGGGCCGACGTCATCCCTGGTAGCAGCCTGGAACTCAAGCAGAAGTCTGTTGGGGTCCATATTGCTTTTACATCGATTCTCCATTGTTATTTTTTTTAAAACATTTGTGTGCATTAAAGATGTTTTAATAAATTGCACTACACGTAAGCAAAACAATCTTGGTCTATTTTTTTCCAAGTTGCATCTATTGCTTAGGCCATTGTTTGATTAGCAGATAACATCTCCTTCCATGCTTCCATGTTTCTGCATGTATAATCATGCAGAAAAGGAGCATTCTGAGAGACTTATGAATAGCCACAAATGTTTACATTTTGAACACTTAAACCCATTTTTATTTTTGAACTACTTTCTTTAATGCAATCTGAGTTTACAACTCGCTGTAGTTCCAGTAAAGACTTTGCGTTAATGAACAGATATACCAGTTTTTAACATATAGGTGAATAACCTGCCCTCGCAGCAGGGAATACTCTGGTTCTGTGGACAAAATAAATGTGCAGCCTTGTTGTCCATGACCCCAAACAATACGTCATGTGCAATGAGAATTCCACACCCCTGCATTAAGAAGAACGATGAAAAAGTACAAAGAGACAAGCATTCTAAGGGGAGAAAAAGGAGGTAGGTGGGAAAGGGGAATAGGAGTGAGAAGAGAGGATTGAAGACAATGAGAATAATGGTAGAAACAAAAGAGGGGGCAAGGATGAGGAAGAGTGGACAGAAGAAGAATTGGTAATGAGGGAAGGAAATGTGAGGAGCAAGAAAAAAGACTGGGAGGGAGAAAAATGAAGATAGAAGACAGGTAAGGATGTTAGGCGGAAGAGATGAAAGTAAGAAGGTATTTACAAAAAAGTAGGTGAACGGGAAGAGTTAATATTGTTGTTGTAGTAACTTTATTCGATATATAAAAATATCATAAAAGTATAAAACATTATAAAACAATCTTTTAAAAAAAGGACCCACTACAACATTAGGTTCCCCATATATACACAATAAAATTTTGACAATATCCAATACATCGTCATTCATTATCCCCAAAGAGAAACATATTTTGTAAAAAAAAAAAAAGGGGTGCCGTAAGAAGGGGGAGGAGTGGGACTATAGATGGTATTGCTAACAGACTAGGGACTAGGGCAGAGGTAAAAGTGATGATGTTCTTCTCAGTGATTGGTGCTGCTTGAGGAGCCTCTGCCTTATCCTCCAGGCCCCCCCCAAAAACTTAGCAGTCCCGCAAATAACACTGGGGACTGTCGTCTCGTGAGTTAAGATATGCAGGGCCACCCTATGTGACCTGCAGCCCAGGATGGCGCATACGGGTTTCAGCCATCTGGATCTCACTTGTTTATAGGCCCGGCAGGCGAACAGGAAGTGGCCGATAGATTCTGTGGGGGAAGCACAGCCTGGGCAACCTATATCATCCTCCTTCCCACCTCTCCACCCTGTTTGAAAATCATATAATGGTAATGTGCCATACCTTAGTTTAAGGTAGAGTGACCTGTCACTGGGAGATTCAATGAGGTCCAGAAACGCCTCCAAACTGGGAGCAGATTTAGCATCTAGAAATTTTTCGGTGAGGATGCCTCTCTGAGACCTCAGAGTAGCAGCAATAACCCAGTCCCAATAGATTTTTTTCACGATGGGTTTAGGAGGTGGTTGCTGATTCTCCCAGTACTCACCCAAACCTAGCTCTAACACCAATTTTTGTAGATTGGATACCCACGGTATCTTATGGCAAGCTCCAAGGTGATATATATTATTCAAAGCGGCGGTGTACTGGCTTAGGTCCGGGGACCTTCTAAGCCTCACCCAGTACAATAGGGGGCGCAGCCTAGCCACATCTTCTATGGAGTATCTACCAAGGTCACTACGAAGAGGAACTAATGGAGTAGACAGAGGAAGCGAGACTATGTCTCTAAAGAACTTATTTTCAGATTTAGTCAACTCTGTTAGATTTTCAAAACCCCATAGTTCCGCCCCATAGAGAGATGCTGATAAGGCATTCCCCTGATAGACCTTGGTTGCTGCAGCTATTGGCCGGCTGTATGATAGCCTCTGATGTCTAGCTATAGCTCCTGCGGCTCGTTTATGGTTCAGGAGCATTTTGGATATGTGAGGTGCCCATTTCAGCTTGTTATTGACCCTCACCCCAAGGTAATCAAAGGCTGTCACAAGCTCCAGGTTGCAATTGTCGACCCTGATGTTGTTCCTGAATCTTTTGGAGGGGGACATGGCCATTAGCTTTGTCTTTGATGTGTTGATCTTCAGGCCCCTAATATTGCAAAACTCGGTAAAGCGGGACAGAAGTTTTTGAAGACCCATAGGGCTCTTTGAGATCAGCAGCATGTCTTCTGCAAAAAGCAGAGAGGGCGATTTTTCCCCGCTCATGGCTGGGGCATCGACCCCGTCAACTCTCAAATAGTCTGCCACCCCATTAATAAAGAGAGAGAACAGGGTCGGCGCTAGAACACAGCCCTGTCGGACCCCTCCCCTAACTGCTATTCTCTCTGTCAACTGGCCCTGATGCCCCCACCGGACTTTTGCAAAGTTACCTTCATGAAGCCGTTTAAGAAGGTCCAAAATTAGGGGGGGGAATGCCCAGATCGGCCAGGACTTGCCATAACTTTAACCGAGGTACCAGGTCGAAAGCTGTTTTGAGGTCGATGAAAGCCAAATAGAGGCTACCCTTTTCAATAATGACAGATTTCCAGTAAA
This sequence comes from Triturus cristatus, assembly GCF_964204655.1. NCBI lineage: Eukaryota > Metazoa > Chordata > Amphibia > Caudata > Salamandridae > Triturus > Triturus cristatus. The sequence goes on along the minus strand of NC_140583.1, from coordinate 625,907,803 downwards.
GTGTACAAAATCTGAAAACCTGGTTAATAGTTCCGACCCCTTGCCTGAAACCAGCCTGAAAATGTGACAGAATGCCATCTTCATCGATCCAAGCCTTAATCCTAGTTAGGAGGACCCTGCCTACCACTTTTTGGATCACGTCAATTAAACTAATTGGCCTGTAGTTGGCAGGGTCCTCTCTATCGCCTTTTTTGAAGATGGCCACCACCTCTGCCCCCTTCCAAGAATCTGGTACTGGGTGTCCTATTACTATATTATTCAAAGTTTGTAAAATAAACTCAGCCCAGAGTTCTCAGTCATAAAGAAGAAGGTCTCTAGGGAGACCATCTGGTCCGGCTGCCTTACCCGGCGCTATCCTTTTTATTGCTGATTGGATCTCACTGAGTCTAAACTGCCCCCCCCCCCCCCCCCTAAAGAAACTAAAGGCTCGGGGGCTGGTCCCAGTTCCTCCGGAGAAAGTTCATCTCCGGAAGAGTATAGACCGGAGAAATGATCAAACCACTGGCGCCCAGTTATGTGATTTGGAATTGGGTCTGCCCCACCCCTTGCGCTGATGTTTATAAGATCCCAAAACGGCGTTGAGTCTTTCAGTCGTGCTGCACACTTCAGGTCCTGCCAATGATCTTCTTCCCAAAGGCGCTTCGCTTTCTTTATAGAACTATAGTAGGATTTCCGAGCATATGTGATTAAAGGCTGATCCCTTAATTGTAGAGCCCTAACAAGTTCCTGTCTCCTTACCCTGCAGTCACTCGAAAACCACAGATTTACCGTATTCGATCTGGGTGGCTTGCGGTCCCCTTTATCATTTGGTTCAAAGAACTTCCCCACCTTTTCCACGGTCTCAAGGTATATCTCATTAAAACCCTTAGTTGGCATAGGATTGGAAGCACTGGCCAGGACAGCGTCCAGTAAGCTTGTGCTTTCTTTCACAATATTTTTAATCCGGCCCAGGTCCAGCTCTCGCTTTGTGACTCTGGACCATTTGAGCCGTCTGTTACAGTTAGATGGAACAACCTCTCTAGACCAGAGTATCTGGGCACTAATAGGCTCAATTGATGTAGTAAGCGGCTCGCGCTTAAATTGCATGCTTAACGGGTCGTGGTCGCTCTCATGCCTTGAGATGACTTCCATGTCAATGAGATCCGGCCACAGCTCGACATCCAGCGAGATGTAATCTATGCGCGATGGGGCCCTGGTTCTGGTAAATGTGGGTGCTCCCCTGGTGTCTGAACGAGTTCTGCCGTTTGTCGCCCTTAGGTTGAACTCTAGGGTCAGGGCATTAATTTGCTCTGCCCTTTTTGACCACTTTTTTAAAGGTGGGAGACTATGTGGGGGAATGCCTCGCTTAGAGTCAACCTCAGCCGTGCCCAAGATGTCGTCGTCGCTAAGGGGCTCAAAGGTGCAATTGAAATCACCGGCAACAACCACGCCCGACGCGGTGAGGATGGCTGAAAGTTCAGACTCAAGGGTTGTTATCGTGGGGCTTACTTGTGCACCTGACGACCCTCTAGCATAAATATTAAACATTTCTAAGCAGGAATGACGTTCTAACCCGCCAATAGATATGTGGAGAATATCTTGAGACACATTTGCGTTGTGCTTGACTATCCAGTTCAAATCAATGTTTACCCAAATTTGAAGGCCCCCCGATGGACGTCCTCTAGATGAGCTAATCGCCGGAACAAAATAGGTAGTGAACCCAGGTCTATGAAGGGGAACCAAGCTCCAAGTTTCTTGGAGAAGGATGATATCAAATTTATTGATAAAATCATTCCATACAGGATCGTCAAGGTTCCTTTTTAGGCCGGCGATGTTCCATGACAAGAACTGGATAACTCTCGGGGAATTCGGAATAGAAAAGGAGACTACAGCTTCTTCCCTGCTTTCTGGGCGCCCCCCATCTGGGCCCCCCCCCGGGAGCCACACCGGGTATCACAGAGTTAACTGATCGAGCCCCTATAGGATCTAAAAGGAGGGCAGGAATCAAACCTATTTCCTCTGGAAGGGGGTACTCAGGAGTTAATAAGGAGGTGTTTGCATGGGGATTGATTAGTCAGTCCACCTGTCTAAGCCCAGAATCCTCCTGCTCACTACGGTGAGACCAAACCGGGGAGCTGCGGATTTGGATAGAGGAGTGTGCGGGTGGTGATGTCCTATATTCTAGCAATATTAAATTTTCCGCTAGGGCTAGATCTCTAAACTCAATCTCCACACAATCCAGTAGCGAATTAGCTCTAGACAGCCGTCGCACTCTCAATATATCATCTCTAATGATTGATCTGCAACCTCTAATGTGCCTCAGCCAATGAATGACTTTATTGTGCAGTGACTCACCCCTTTCATGCTCCCCCCGATTAATCATTTTCGGAACATGCGTCATAAAAACAAGGGGCTTTGCAGGAAGATGGTAAGGCATGGGACCCCCAACCACAGGGCGAGAAGAAGGACCATGTTCACCCCTACTAGGAGAATAGATAGCTTGGGTACTAGACCTGGTTTGAGGGTATATATTTGACAGCCTATTAGAAGCCAAGTTTCGCGTGACATCGGCAAAGGACCTAGAGGTGGCAGCTGATTTGTTTTTCCCCTCCCCTGAAGCCCTGCCTTGGGCCTGAGCTGGGGGGCCTTTTGACTGACAACGGGTAAGAAGGGCCGGGACAGTCAACTTCAGGGTAGATGTTGACCCCAAAGATGATACTGGAACGGGGAGTACCTGAGGCATGCCCTGGCCCAAGGCGAGGGTCTCCACCCTACTGGTAAGTACTGCAACCAGCTCTTCCAACCTTTTAATCCTGTCCTGCAGTTCTTCTAGGCAACCAGCTGAAGACCTGGCAGGGCTGGCTAAAATTGAAGCCGCCCTATCAGATAGTGGGCTGGGATTGTCGGGATTTGGATCTAATAAGGAAAACCTGTTGGAACATGGAACAGGGTTAGGAAGGAGCTCATAATTATATGTGTCTGGTGCAGTAACATGGTCAAATGTCGTGGTCTGTACTTCAATAGCTAGGGGGTCTGCAGGGCCTTTGGTGGAGCAGTGGCTAGATCGTGCATGTTGTTTCTTTGGTGTTGAATAGAGAACATCGAGGGAATCATTTTCTCAGCATTTTTAAAAGCGGTCTTAACCGCTTTACACCCCCCTTGAGTTGTAGCATCAGTAGCCCCACTAGCGAGCGACTCCTTGCATTCAATGACAATTTCCTCTATTCGTGACCATACACAATTCATAGCGGCATGGGATGATTTTTTTGCTTTTTTGCCTCTTTTACTACTAGTCACCGGTCCTCCCTCTGTACATTTTCTCTTGCCCATGATAATAATCACAAGTAACAACGCAGATGGCGAAGTGTAAGTACCAGTGCAATAGAGAGAAAAAAAAAAGAAGAAAATATATATAACAGGATAACAAAAGTCACAGTATGCACAGCCTGGGAGCCCCCAGAATATTTATACGGAATTGATGCGGATCACGGTACCGTAAAACTCTCATCAATGGCAGAATTTCTGGATACCAGCCTCCAGGGGGATAGCCCTGCCCGGCCTCATCCGGCCCCTAACGGCCACAAACGGCCCGCCCGGCTCGTCCCGCGCGGGACGAGGGACCGCCAACAAGGAACAGCAGCACGCCAAAGGACTCTGCACCGAGCCCACCTTTCAGCGCCTCCTGGCGCGTTCTTCTGAGGCGTCCTGCCCCTAGGGATGATGGGAGTTGTGGTCTGGCGGAGCCAAGCCCTGTCGACCAAGTCGAGCAAAGTGTGGAGCCCCGGTGAGTGCTAGGCAGCGCGAGTGGGGGGCGGAGCCAGACCCGGCCCCAGAAGAGCAAGGGACAGCGACCTCACACCGCCAACAAGGAACAGCAGCACGCCAAAGGACTCTGCACCGAGCCCACCTTTAAGCGCCTCCTGGCACGTTCTTCTGAGGCGTCCTGCCCCTAGGGATGATGGGAGTTGTGGTCCGGCAGAGCCAAGCCCGGCCGACCAAGTCCAGCCGACCAAGTCCAGCAACCTGTGGAGCCCCGGTGAGTGCTAGGCAGCGGGAGTGGGGGGCGGAGCCAAGCCCGGCCCCAGAAGAGCAAGGGACAGCGACCTCACACCGCCAACAAGGAACAGCAGCAATATTGTTACAGGAAGGAGGAAATGAATCAAAAGAAAAGTTGAGAGGAGGAGAGAGGAAGACATGGAGTTGGTGAAGAAGGCACACAAATGTAGAGTTTGACTAGTGTGAACAATGTCTGTAAGGGAGAAGGAGGTAGATTTAGAAAAGAGAAGAAAGGGAGAGAACCTTTATGGGAAGAATGGAAGGATTAGGATGAAACGAATGAGTGGAGACTAAAAAAGGTGTGGGTGCAAAGGGATCTATACCTAGTGAAGAATGCAGAGATGTGTTTAGAGAGGGAAAGAAGTGGTGGAATGGAGATAGAAAAAGAGGGTGTCATGATGAGAGTGAGATTAAGGAAGAAGCATAATGTAAGGGCGGAGACGAGAAAGAGAGGCGGATAGAGAGAGAGTGAATGCAGGATGGAGACTATGGCCAGAGGGAAGGAAGAAGGTAAACAGACACAGGGGATATAATGAAAGGAAGACGTGTGACCTGGGAATCAACTTGCACTGAGTCTGCATGAGGTTCTCTAACTGCATCCTCTGCAGAAACGTAGCTGTCCTTTGTACCCCCACTACACTTACCGGCTCTCATCAAAGCAATGCACGGAGGCAGAGAATGAATACAGATCTACCAGCTCAGATGGTGGCATCACGTGTCTCATGGTATCATCACTCTTCACATGGTCATCTGGTGAGGGGCCAGTATCACATAGTGAACACGAGATGAACCAGAACGCCTACCCGGAGTAGGTTTCCATCCTGTTTGTAGGGAGGCTGTACATAGTCATTGGTCAGTACAGCTTTTGCAACCTGCCCTTTACATCATCAGATGCTGAGGAAGTGCCTAGCTGAAAAATGCTGCTTCTCTCCATGGCATTGGTCTTCCCATGCTCCATGCAGGCCTGCGCATGCAGTGAAGGACTCGGAGACCTGCACCCCTCAAGGCTGCGCCTCCTCCTTTCATAGGCTCAAGGGGTGAAAACGTTTTCAAGGTTGGGGTGGTCTTTGAATATTAGACGATGCGGACCACTTTCTTCGCAAAGGTTGCAGGCATTTATTGTTTTCAGATGAGGTCACTTACGGTATTGTAAATTCACATCTCCTTATTAAAATAACAATCGCTCCTTACCGTGGACTGGTTGATGTCCTGGTGACTTCGATGCTACAATCCTGGCTGCACAGCAGGACGAGGAACATAGCTGTCTACTTCTTTAGTGACAAACAACTAAAAGCCTGACTGGAAGGATCGAGATCAAACCTATAATCCATCTTGTAACTGGTCCTGTTCACAATGATGCACCACATACACAACACTAGTGTGTGGCAGGACATGGACAGGCATTCTCCCCCTGCTTTATGTGTCATTGATTTAACACTCAGGCCTCCCAGGTGCCACTCCCCTCTCTCCACGCCCCTTGACACAAGGCAAAAGATTTGTGACCCCTCCCAGATTTGCTTTAGCCCTCTGAGTTGTGTTGCTGTCTCATGAATCTGCACAGTGGGAAAACACTTCTGAGTGGGTGTAGTTCAGAGGGAGGGACTAGTAGGGAAGTTGTACTAGGATGAGGTACTGAGAAAAATGATGTAAGTATGATACATGGTACAAAGCCCATAGAAAGGGTTTCTCGTATTATTGCTGAATACAGGCAATGGCCAACATTAATGGGATTAACCTATAGCCATGTGTATTCAAGCAGTTCAAAACCACCAGGAACCAACAAAATCCTTTGCATTAGTGTATAAATATTTCCCATTACCCGATCGGGGAGCAGAGATTAGATGTGATAAGTCATAAATGGCGACATCTCGTGACAGCTGCCGAGATGCCGGGTGTTCAGCTGTGAAGAGCTCACCAGCTGTTTTGCATTGTACCAAGTGAGACAGGTATGTATATACAAGCTAGCTGAGTTCTGGCTGTGTGGTTTAACTCCTGAGTACTCCATTGCTGAATGAGGTGAGTTTGGTGCAGAGAACAGTATGAGCGTGAACACGGCAGGACCTTTTCACGCACGCACTCAGTGACAAAGCAGAAGACAGTGGGTGACTGAGAGTAGCTGGGTCAGGGCAAGGGGAGGTTGTCAGTGGATTCCAAAAGACTACACTCTACACATTGGCAAGACATCCGGCAGCACTGTATGTAGCTGCGATAGCTGTGGGGTCTGTAGTTAGTAGCGCTCTCTAAAACATGTTAGCCTATCCCCTAAATCAGTACTACAGTTGGCTAGTGTGATATCTTTGCCTTTTATCTATCCACCACGTCCTCATGTCTATCCATAACATATGAATATTAATGTGAGAGTCTGACAATCCCCCTTACTTTATCACTCTTAAAAGAATTGAGCTTGCGACAGTGCATGCGCTCTCGCTTGACAGACAACATTGTTTACGAAAAGGGCTTGCAGCCTGCACATTGCTCACCATTTGCTTGCTTCACTATCGCTCTTCTTTGCTGCCTCCTAATTGGCCTGCACAGGCCAAGCGTCACTTCTATTTCTTTCTGTGGTGCATGGACCAAGCATTGAGTTGACTTAATTAGGGCCTGTCTGCTGTTCATGCTGTGATTCAGGTATTATTTATTCTTCTCTTCCACTACCCTGGCCCCAGTCCGGAGCTACCTCCCTCCCGCATGTTACTTCCCCCATGGAGACCACCAGGGCTGGGAATCGAGCTCTCCCAAGAGACAAATAGAACCTCACTGAGTGTCTGTCTCTCTCGGTCAATGTTAGAAAAATCATCCTGAAAGAGCCATTCTTCGTCAGCCTTAATCTCCTCAAGAAACCAGACTTCAAGTCTTCAGCCTGATCTCTTATGGAAACTTGTACCGTGCAAAGTTTTCACATACATTTTTTTACAGGCCATTTTCGAAACAGTGTATAAAACCTCCAGGTTTCATATTCAGAGGAGTGAAAACCGTGAGAGAACTACAAATCCAAGATCAACTTCCTGCTACTAAAACTTGACTAAATAAGTAATTAATCAAATTAACCAGCTACAACCTTGCTAGAGCAGGTCATTACATTACTGCTCCAAGAATATGGGCTCTGCACGTGCTCCGCCCGAGTGCTGCTTTCTGCTGCAAGTACCAGGCAACCAACCAAGCAACCAATTTATTTATATAAAAAAAAATCCTGTAGTTAAGTGGTGAGGGTATACTATATTCCATTCACCTGATTTATTCTGTGTTGGGCTGATTGGGTTCGCCGAAGTGGCCAGGTTGGGGCAGTTCTTATCGCAGTATTACAGCAGCAAGCACATAGGGCTGGCTCAGCAGTGAAAAGTGCTTGGGCTGCCGCCGCTGAGATCTGAGGGCTTGCTTCTACCATGGTTGGAACTCAACCCAGTTCCAGATCATCTGTACCCCCTATCCGTGCCTAGTACTTGTATGTGATATTCTGAAAGTCTCTCTACCCTGTTCATCGCCAAAGGATGCCTTAAACCCTGATTTAGTTACATACACCTCCAACTGTACTACTCTACGCCACACTACTCCAAGCCACTCTGTGCCACTCCATGCTACTGTACTCCACTCTATGCCACTCCATTCAATGCCAATCTATGGCCCTCAATGCCACTCCACTCTACGCCATACCACTCTATGCCACTCTACTCTGTGCAACTCTGCTCTGTGCCACTTTACTCTGCCACTCTATTGTACACAACTCTACACCACTGCACTCTACACATTACCAATATACGCCATTCCACACTACTCAACTCTATGCTCCTCCATTCTACGCCATACTCTATTCTATGCCACTCCAAACTCATTCTGTCACTTTATGCCATTCTACTCCACGCCACTCTACTCCACTCAATACCATTATACACTACTCCACTCTGACACGCAACTCTAAGCCACTTTACTTCACTCTATGCCACACTCTACTCTCCACTCTACTTCCCTCCACTCCATTCTACTCCACCTTACTCTAAGCCTCTCTTCTTTGCACCATTTTACCGTACGCCACTCCTCTATGCCACACTTTACTATATGCCACTCTACTCCACGTCACTCTCCACTGTTCGCCAATCTACTCTATGCCACTCTACGGTATGTCACTCTATGCCTCTCCACACAGTGCCACTCTCCGCCACTCCAGATTCCCCCACTCTACTGTATGCCTCTACACTGTACGCCACTCTACTCTACCCCACTCTATGCCACTCTACTCTACCCTACCCTATGCCACTCTACTCTACAACACTTTATTGTATGCCACTCCACTCTACCCTACGGCAATCCACTGTACGCCACTCCATTGTACTTTACGCCAGTCTACTCTATGCCATTCTACCCCACTCCAGTCTACGCCACTTCACTCTAGGCCACACTACTCTACTCAGTGCCACTCTACTCTATCTCACTTTACCGTACACTACTCTAAGCCACCCCACTCCACTCTACACTGCTGTGCGCACCTCCATTCCTCATTACTCTCCTCCACTCTCCTCTATGCCACACTATTAACTTTTAGCCATGCTAATTAGCTGCCACGCTGTTGTACAACATGGCTAAAAGACATTAGGAAGGACAAGAGCTCTCACATAGGCGAGAGCAATTGCTTTGCCAATGCTTGTTTTTGTGTGTGTGTGTTTTTTTTTAATACACTTCTGTTACTATTATATGGTACTTGTATAGTGCACAGTCTTCCATTAGAACAGTATTGCAGTGCCTTTTGATAGTCTGGGGTTTCCACATTTTTTAATCCGGGTCTCATTCAGTTTTATGAAGGTGTGGTCAGGATAGGTGAGTGTATTGTTCACTTTGTTCCTGGGTTGGTAAGTGTGTCCTTAACCCGGCAAAGGTATATGTGTGATAAATAGATCATGGTTGCAAGCGCTAATAGGTGCCAGCTCGCCAGTTAATGATTATTCAGTCTGCGCTGGATTATGTTCATGAGTCTGCTTTAAAGTGGTTGGTTGTATGATCGTGTTAGTAGCCGACTATATATCTTACCTTTGCTTTGTTGGCTTGTAAAGGGTTCTGTCTAATGTGCTCTGCTTGAGCTTGGGTTATTGTTGAGTGCTATTGGTGTCCTGTGACAACAATGCAATGTGTTCCAGAGCTGTTTTGAATTTGCGGTCTGTGTTCTGTTCTAAGTGTACTGTTGGCTGAACGTTTTGAGCAACACATGGAAAGATAGCAAGATTCTTACCAATCGAAGGTCCAGCATTGGCAAAGCGAGTAGCTCTCGCCTTTGAGAAGTGTTAGGCCATCTTTCGGCTTTTCGGGGTTTTTTGCCAATGCTAAACCACTTTGACAAAAAGAAGTCAGCACATATGCGCACATATGTGTCATGATGCGGTGGCTGCCATTTTTTCGGTCTCACCTAGGCAGCACATGCTCTGTCTCTCAAGATATGCTCTTTCTACTGTATGGGCTTTCAGCACGCCCATCTGTTTTGATTTGTTACTTCATGTGTCTTCCGAAATTCATTAGGTCTCGCCTATGCAGCGTGCATGCGCCGCATAGGCAAAAAGACTTTTAGCAATGGCTTCAGCTTTTCAGCCAAAAACTTGCACGCGTTCCTTTGCCTTCAATGGCAACGCGTGCACGTGTGGCGATTCACTTGCGGGAGCGAGCGGCTGGCGCCATATGTTATCAATTATCGGGGCGCCAGCCACTCGCTCCCGCAAGTGAATCGCGCAGGCCCCCCTCCTCTCTCCAATCCCGCCGCTCGCGCTTGTGCTTGTTTTAGGAAGTTGCGTCCGTACTTTCCTTTCTGATAGCCAAAGAAAGTGTGTCAGCGTGACATATGTAGCATTGTTTGCTCGAATTTGGCCGCAGCGGGGCACCGTCCCTCTTGCCAAAGACAAGATACTTAACTGTCAAGCTTCTGTGGGTCATCCATCTTCTTCCACCTATCTACCCACCCGCGCTGAGCATGTGCACCTGCTGCTCGCTCCCCGGCTCTGCTTTCTCTTTCCCATTATGCCCTTGTCAGTTCCTCATTTTATTCAGTGATTAATCATCGTTTGGACAGTTCTGCTGGGGGGAAACAGTGAAAAGGCGACTTCTGCAGGTGGTTTCTCTCTAGCCAGTCAAAGCGGTAATAGCCTGCTGCTGGGGCTTTGTACAGTAAGTGGCATTTCTCCTGAAGGTTGCAGTATTTTTTCCGCCGGAGAATTTAATTGGATTGCACGCATGCATAAAGTAAACCTGCCGAAAAAAACACAGCTTTGCGGATAAACCTCAAAACACTCTTTTCGTTCGTTTATTCTACACTATGTTTTTTCGAAGCTCCTTTAAATAGAAACAATTTTTCACCTTCGTGGATTTGATAAGGATAGATCCGACCAGAACTTTTCCACTTAAGCAACAAGCACTGGCAATTCAAATATGCCTGGCTTGTGACTGAATCTGCCTCTTCAGTCATTGGTGAGTATAAGCTCTTAATAATTAATCATACATCTATTCTGACACCTATACTTGTACTCATACATTCATTCCTTCATTCATTCACGGACTGACTCATTCTTGCATTCATCCACTTACCCACCCACAATAGAACAGGCACAAAAGTTCAACACGCATGAGCAAAATACATTTGAAAAATAAAAGTAGAAATATTAAAAAATGCTGCCTAAACATAAATGCCATATCTACAATAAACACGCTTTTGGGACCTTATAAGTATTTAGTTATGCAGCACAATATCCTTGGTGCACCAACATTAACTGTTGCATTGTTAAACACTTATAAGGTCCCAATGGCGAGACCTATTGGCTATGCCAATGCTTGTTTGTTTTAGTTGGTGAATAGTTTACATTTGTGCCTCCTTAAGCTGTTTTTGTCATGCCCTGGAGACTGTCCCTGTTACATGGATCACTTCACTATTGGCCATATAAGTTAGCTTTGGCACGGTACTTTTACTTTTGTATGGGCTTGTTCGGCTTTCCGAACGAGCTCAGCCAAGGACTGCAAATCATGTCCTTATCTTGTTTTCCACTGTCTTTGGTTTCACTGGCGCTTTTTCAGCTGAAGGCTATGTTGTTTTTCATTCTATAACAATTTTGGTTTCATTAGGTCAAATGTCAAAACCTTAAATAATAAAATTACTTAATGTAAGTGTAGTTTAAGAAGACGGCCGACAGTAGGACCAGCCTTATTTACATTGTGCTTTCGACACTGTGATTATTTGGATACGATTAAAGAGGTAAACATGCTGTTATTGCTCAGTTTTATGAAAATTGAAGCAGCATTGAGTTGCGTGCTTTCAACTTTTGATGCTGTTTTTTAGGTTTCAATCGTTGGTGAAATAAAACCAATATCAAAGGATGCCTCCTCGTGCTCTCCAAATGCGGCATCTAAAGTGAAGTTACTTAATAATATATCCTGCAAGCAGACAGTGAAGCTCCACCTCAGCACCACTTCAGCAGCAGCACCACCTGAGCATCACTCAGCACCTGAGGACCACCACAACACCAGCACAGCACCACCTCGGCCCAAGCGCAGAACAACCTCAGCACCAGCGCACAAACTCTTCATCAGCGCAGAACCACCTCACTACCAGCACATTACTATCTCAGCATCAGTGCAGTATCAGCACCAGCACAGCACCAGCACCACCTCAGCATCACTCAGCACTACCACAGCACCACTGCAGCACAGCACCGACTCAGCATCAGTGCACCACCACCAGACCAGCACCAACTCAGCACCAGCCCGACCACAGCATCAGTGCAGCACCAACGCAGCACCACAACTGCACCAGTGCAGCACCAACTCAGCATCACTCAGTATCACTCACCTGAGCACTACCAAAGAATCATTCAGAACCACCTCCGTATCACCCAGCAGCACCTCAGCACCACGTCCGCACAAACACCACCACCTCAGCACCACTTCAGTATTACTCGGCTCCAGAACAGCATCAGTGCTGCACCACCTCAGCATCAGAGCAGCACTACCTCAGCACAGCACCACGTGAACATCACCGCACAAGTACAGCACCTCCTCCTCATCAGTGCTCAACTACCACTGCAGCACCAACTCCGCATCAGCGCAGCACCGCTTCAGCATCACCTCAGCCCAGTGCAGCACTCCCTCAACATCAGCACAGCACCATCTAACCAACAGCGAAGCACCTCCTCCGCATCAGTTCACCACCACCAGTGCAGTTCCACCTCAGTACCAACGCAGCCGCACATCAGCAGCAACTCAGCACCAGCACATCACCCCTTCAGCATCAGCGCAGCATCAACTCAGCAGAGCACCAACATAACATCACTCGCACCACCTGAGCACCAGTGCAGCACTACCACCTCAGTATGACTCAGCACCACAGTAGCAGCACTCAGCACCTCCTCAGCATCACTCGGCAGCATCACTCAGCACCACCTGAGCAATCATCAGCACAGCACTATCTCAGTATCAACACAACACCATTTCCTCATCAGCGCAGCATCGCCTCAGCACAGCACCAACTCAGCACCACCCGAGCACCGCCTCACCATCACTTGAGCACTAACGCAGAACCACCACCTCAGCATCACTCTGCACCACCACAGCAACCACTCAGCACCAGCGCGACATCAGGCAACATCAGCACAGCAGCACCTCTGCATCACTGCACCACCAGCAGCGCAGCACCATCGTAGCAGCTGTGCAGCACAAACATAGCAGCAGTGCAGCCCCACCACAGAATCAGCACAGCACCAGCGCAGCACCACCTCAACATCAGCACAGCACCATCTCAGCATCAGCACAGCATCACTTTCTTATCAAGGCAGCCTCACCTCGGCACCAGTGCAACCCCACCTCAGCAGCAATTCAGCATCAACACAGCGCCACTTCAGCAGCAATGCAGCACAACCTCAGCATCAACACAGCATCAACTCAGCACAGCAGCAACTCAGCATCACTCAGAACCACCTGTGCACCATGTCAACACCACCTGAGCACCAACGCAGCACCACCACCGCAACACTCAGTACCAGCACAGCATCACTCAGCGTCACCACAGTATCACTCAGCACCAGCGCAGCATCAGTCAACACCACTGCATCAGCACAGTAGTACCTCTGCATTAGTGCACCACCACAACACCAACGAAGTAGCAGCACAGAACCAGCGCAGCACTACCTCAATATCAGCACATCATCACCTCTTCCTCAATGCAGCCTGCGCCAGCGCAGCCTCACCTCAGCACCAGCGCAATCCCACCTCAGCAGCAATTCAGCACTAACACCGCGCCACTTCAGCAGCAATGCAGCACAACCTCAACCTCAACATCAACACAGAATCACCTCAGCACAGCACCAACTCCGCATCACTCAGAACCACCTGAGCACCATCTCAGCACCACCTGAGCACAAGGGAACCACCACCTCAGCATGACTCATCACCACCTCAGCGTGACTTATCACCATCTCAGCACCACCTCAGTTTCACCTGAGCACCACCTTAGCTCAGCACAGCACCATCTCAGCATTAGTGCACCACCACCAGTGCAGTACCAACTCACCATCAGAACAGCACCAGAGCAGGCCCAACTCAGCAGCAATTCCGCTACAACCCACCACCAGCGCAGGCCCAACTCAGCAGCAATTCCGCTACAATCCAGCACCACTTCAGCATCAGCGCAGCACCACCTCAGCATCAGCACAGCATCACCACACCAACTCAGCAAGACTCAGCACCATCAGAACCAGTGCAGCACCATCACGTCAGCATCACTCAGCACCACCCAGCACCACCTCAGTATCGCCTGAGCATCACCAGCGCACCACCACCTCAGCACCCCCTCAGCATCACTCAGCACCCTCTCAGTCTGCCCTCAAAATCTAACATCTGTTGATTTTCCCCTAGTGTCCGTCCACTGCTCGTGTTGTAATTAAGGTACTATTTCCCAACCTCCCCCCTCCTGTTGTTTATGTCACCCCATAACAAAAAAGCCATTACAAACTAGCATTAGAACAGGCAGGAAGACGTTGCCAGCACTGCAAGGACAACAAGCATTTGCAATGCAAATAGGTCTCGCATTTGTGAGTTAGAGCTATTGACATTGTAAATAGCAATCTTTTTACCTACACGTTTTATTTTTGGAGTGAATGTATGTAGTGTGCAAAATCCCTTGGAAAGGTCCTGCACTTCGTAATAAATATATTAGAAAAAGACGCATAGTGTGGATTCTGTCAACAATTGCTTGGCACGTACCTCATGGGTGAAGTGTCGCCACACATGCACACCGTGGTGCTTTACTAATGCGAAACTCATTAATAAAAGTAGTGCTTACAGACTAACCAACGTGATCGGGATCGGAGCATGTGAATCTGAATCCCGGCTTCTCTTTCTAGACTATTTGACTTACTCTCCTGCATCTTGGTTATCCCCCAAACACTGGGAGGCAATGAAGTTTGCCAAGGGGGTGGGGGGCAGGGGGGCTTCGGGTGTACATGAAAATGTATTCATTGCCTAGTTGTCAAAGGTCGCCTGGTGCTATTAGTTAAAAGTGTGCAGATTTCATTAAGATATTAAGAGTACTTTACTCGCATCTATGAGAAAATCGACATTACCTAAACAAAATGCCAGAATGCGTGTCAGTTTTCACAGTGTTTTAGACAGTACTGGTTGCTTAGTTTCATTGCATTAAATTTTTTATTTACTTTTACACAACATCCAAAGTAGGTTACCTAACCCCAAAGCCCCGAGTTATTAAATGACCCATAGAAGGGAGTGTTTTACAGTTGAGCAAATGTGTCCAAATGTAATTTTGGTAGTGTCATGGGATGATCAGCCAATGAGGTACTCGATGAGCAGGTATTTAACCTCTTCTGTGCCCATGACGAGATGGTCTCGTCATGGGCACAGCGCGACTGTGCTCCATGACGAGACTATCTCGTCATAACACCCACCCACTAGGGAAGCGCCAGGCACAGGAGGGGAAAAGGCCTGGCACCCAAGGGGTTAACTACACGTTCAAAACGTACAGTATTGTGGCTGTTTGTTTGTACACAACCACCTCTCTGAATGTGTTTATTAACACAGAGCTTCATCTACCAGACAGTGCTCACAGAGGGTCGACTAAAGCACAGAACAAAATGCGTTCATTTATCCTGAGTGTGAAGGCACCCGGAAGGCTTAGGTGCCCGCCCGGAGAGGCTAGGGATCCCAGCGCTTCTACAGACTCTGCCGTGCTCCTCTGCACCAGCAGGGCACAGCTCAGAATCTGCAGATTCTGCTAAGAAAAGGTGAGGGGGATGAGGTTGGGGCATGCAGGAGTTGCCGGCAGATTTCCAGGTTATTGAAAGTGATGATTCTGACTTGAGGCAATGGAGACTGACTTTGTCTGTCTGCACCAGTCTATTTCTCTGCCATCTACCGTGCTCACTGTCATGTGTCCATTCATCTCTCTTTGTTAGAGGTGCGCGAGCCAATATATTAATTAACAGGTAGAGCAGCCGAAGACGAGCCAAGCGTATACCAATCAGTGGGCGAGCCGTGAAAATGATCGGCATGTTAATCATACAGTAAACATGATGTAAATGTGCTATAATGTCTCTTCAGAATTCCAAAAAGTGCATTTCTTTAGCGCGTTACCTCAATATACAAGATTATAGCACTGAATTGAGAGGGTTATTAAAAGTGCTCGTTTTAAGCATGAGTTAAAACTCTGCCGCTCCTCCCACCCGACAACAATGCCATTTGTGAACTAAGAGGCGTCAGTTGCCATGGATACCCCAAATGTTGCCTAGAGTCTTATTATATTTAGAGTAACATTAAAATCTAGTTCTTTAAACACGAGAAGTTTTTGTACAGCACGCATCTTGAACTCGTATATTTCAAAGTGGCAGTAATAAAGATGAAAACGGAAGTGCCGGCAGGCAAGAAAACACGAACAGGGGTGGGGGGGGGGCGGTTCAAGGGTGAGAAGTCACAGACTGAGGGAGGGGGCGGTGGGGTGGGGAGACAGGGAAGAAAATAGTGTCAGGAGTAAAGGGGACAATAGCCGTGGAAGGATACAAATGATGTATGAGGAGGGACTAACAAGCCTCAAACCAATTGGAAGGCAGCATTTAAGACAAAAGCCAATGGACAGAGAGTGGCGGAGCTTCCACAAAGCTTCCACATTATAGTATATACTGCATGCCTCGCAAAGCGATGGCAGCGCATTCGTGCTGCAACGCTAGGCGAGACCTAAAAAACTATAAGACATTTTTTAGGTTCATTCTTTTTTTAAATGGGTCATTCAGTTGTACATAATTTATTTTTGTTTATACGTAAAAGGTGACAAAAATGCTTAAAACACTTAATTATAACTTTTCAACATGCTGCACAACAGCCACAATGCACTATCTACAATATAACTTAAAGACATTGGCAAAGCCAATAGCTTTTGCTAAACACTTTTAAAGTCCCAAAGGCAAGACCTATTGGCTATGCCAATGCTTGTTTTGTTTACCTATAATTTGTCCAGTTGATACGTATGCATGCTTCAACATGCAAATGCACATATGCATCAGAATGCTACAGTGGCCATTTTGTTTTTTAATTCACTGTTCTAAGATGGCAGAGTTCCTTTTTGGAGTGGTAAATTAACAAACAAAAGTGCGAACAAATGTATAATAGAGTAAGGAGCAATCCGGTATCAAATTGCTGCTGCTGGCACCCTAAAAACAGAAATAAAAAACAAAAAAAGGTTGTGGAAAATGGGAGCAATGCAACAATACCTTGGAGCTTGTAAGTGGAGGGGGCACAAATCAACCTACTGAGTGGCAGGAAGCAACCGAAGAGCTGAGGGGCAGTGGAAGCTGAGCTAGGGAGCTGAAGCCACAGTATAGTTGGGGTGATGGTGGAAGCATCACACAGGAAGGGAGCAAAAAAACACATAACCTCGTCAAAAATGGAGTAAACAGCAGTCCTTGCATTAAGATTCAGTGCTGAATACTGAAGAAGGCAGAGACACCCCAGAACACGACATTGACAGAAAGGGATACCAGAGACCCGTGCCCTCCAGATGGCATTTGGTCCATGTGTTCCGATCACCGGTGCGGTACTGGCAACCAGAGAGGCTGGTTGTTCCTATGAGAAATTTGTATGGCGATTGTTAGGTTGCTCATAGTGGTAGTGCCCTCAACTGTAATGTCTCATGAGCTCCTCTCTTCATTCCGGTCTGCAACATTTCAGTGAACCTCAAACAACTCCTATGGATGCACTCCAAACTTGTACAACTCATTCTGTTGATTGTGAATTTTGTGTATAGAATCTCCAAAGATGCCATGCAGGAGCCATCCTTCAGTCATGTATCTAAGTTCAGATTTGCACATCTAAGGATTGCATGTCTCCACGAATAATGCTGTGATATTCCAGTATAAATCATGTTTTCCCACTTCTGTTTTCTCTATGGTTTCCTGTAGGAGCCTAAAGACTGGATCTCGGAGTAAAGTTATTTCTAGGATTCCTTTATCTTTTCACAATGGCCCACTAGGGCCAGGCATGAGCAGACAAGATGCACCACCCAGCACCTCGTCTCTGTGTACCTCCGGCATTTCAGTGCCAGCGAGATCTGTTTTGAAAGGATCTATGTGAAATATGTCAATTTTCACACAGCAATATTAGTCTTGCTATGCATATAAATTAATAATAGCCTATCACTAATTTACCCAGTTGATCATCTTAAATGGATTATTCTCGATCCTAAGTGAACAAGTTGTGGTTGTGTGAAGCTAATCAAAGAGCATGGAATAGAGCAGCGTGGCTAGCTCTTAATTGCTCTATTTTTCTAGAGCTTTGTTTTTTGGGTAAAGATCCTAGTGTATATATTTCCATACCTGAAGGGACTTAATTAGAATACAGAATGGATGAAAACTCCTTGTATTGTGACATCTTTCATTCTTTAAGTGCTTGCCCTCTTCCATTATTCCCAGACCTCCCTGTTCTCATCTTCCCATTCAACCATAATGGAGATTCTGCGTGAATAATGCGGTCTAACTGTAGCTGTAGCTGTTTGTGTACTCTAAGCCAAGCAAGCCTGTTAGCCCTACTTCCCATTTTTACTTTGAAGCCTACAGTTTGCTAAAGACTTTTTGGGGACATTCTGAAAGCTTCCCTGGCAATGCATTCCACCCATTGCTTACCATTGGCTTTTTTATTTTGAACTCACTGTTGCTTTCTATTTGCTGGTTTATTTGCTTTAGGCTGTCCAGCTTAAGTTAGTCCCTCCTGTGGAGTCCCTCCCGTGGAGCACAGCCTGTTTACTTTATATTTCCACTAGTGCTCGCTTTCTATAAAGAAGCCTTTAAATGTTGTCCTTATCTTGTCTCATTTGGTGTGCATTCAGTGACAGAGGCAACCACGGCCCGTGGAGGTAAGAAAGGTGGGACCGGGTGGGGGGGGATTCGACAGGTGACCACAGGGGAATATTAAATAAATAATTAATTTACTCTTCTGGTAGTCTGTCGAAATCCCCCTGCCCCACCACTCTTACCTGCATGGGACACGGCTGGAAAGAGGTCAAATGTCAGGCTCTGTCTTCCAAGAGAGCATGGTGTTTACTTTTCTTGCTCTGACTTCTAAGGGAGAGGATGTATGTGACACTCTTGCTGGCCACTCAAGTTGTGAAACAAAAGTTTTTTTTCTACCACACAACAAAATGTAGATGTCTGTAAATTAGAATTAGAAAAGCACAAATGAAGCTAATTGTTTTGTAATTCTGAAGTGTGGTAGAAACAAATATTTGAATAAGATCTAAATCATCGATACAATCAGGAGCTCAAGAGGGTATGTGCCAAACCGCCCTCCACTCAATAGTCAATAAACCAAACAAGGTTAGGCACTAAAGAGGGAACTGATTTTTACTAGTACTTCGGACCCACACAGCTTCGAGAGACTACTTGTATGTCTTCTTCTACTGGTATTATATCCAGAAAGTTGTGGTCCTACTACCTTCAAATGTCAAAACAACAGCAACCCTCCGTTAACCGACACCTTCACAAAGAGAAGTCACAAGTACTTACAGAGGAGTGAAAGTGAAAAGTGAGAAGTGAGTGGGCCCCTCACGTACGCACCACCAGGGAGGCTGCCAGCCGGTTCTCGCTAGTATGCCCACGTTTTCTCATCATCGGATGCCCACTCACGAGAAACAAGAGTTAAAGACCAGTGAGGAGAGAGAGGGAACAGATCCCAAAAGGCTACTGTTTTACTGTTCCCATCAAAGGAAAAAGAAGAAATAAAAAAGAAAAAAGAAACCCGTGTATTGCAAGGAACAGATGTTCGAAGCAATATTTAAAGTTGAGTTAAAGACTCCCGTTATAGTCACCCTCTTTATTCAAACCGGTGAGCCTACTCAAATTAAAAACACAATGTTGTAAACCTTTGTAAAGGAGGCCAACATGTTTCATTGCCACTTAACTTTGTTCTGGCAAATTCGTCAGGGCAAGGGTTTCGATCACCTCACTGGATGTGTGTTTGTATGTTGCGGGAGGGCTGTTGAGAAATAAAAACCAGAAACAGAATCAAAAGGGCCTGTTTCATTATCAATTGGCACACATCAACCAACTATGATTGTAATCACAGATTAATACACAGTGATTACTATTGCTTTCAAAACGATGGAGTGTTTACCATGAGGAGGCGGAGGGCATTCGTACCTGCCTCCACTATGCCACTCGGGGTTCAATTGAATACTTTACCCCCGGTTTTTAAGACAGCAATCTTGTCAGCTCGTTAAACACCTGTGGAAAAAGAGACGTATATCAGGATGCGCATCACCCACTGATACACTATATATAGTATATCTGCGCCACACTCCATTCACTACAGGGTCCTTGCTCTCAAAAACAGAGCATTCCACACTCATTTGTAAGGACTCATTCCTAAAAAACGAATCGCACTGGCCCATAGCAGTCTATCGTATTCAGTCAAGGCGACCGTGTCTCTGCACAATCGCACTGCGTTGCTTTAAAGACCAAGATGTTCCGCGTTTAAAGTGGAACCCCCGGGAAACTGTGCCTGCCAGCAAACCGCCCTGTTCAAACCTAGCCACCCTGTTTGTGCAAGGAGAGTATAGGCACATAGTGTTGATATAAGCTTAAGCCCCCTCGCATACTTCTCACCGCAAACGCCTACTGGAAGAGCCGTGTCTCGTCCCTGCTTCGCTCTTCTCGTGTACAGCAGCAACTAATATTGACCAAACTGTGACACGCCCCTTTGCCGGCCCACGCCTCATGCAGCAAGGATCGCGCTATCCTACACGCTGTAATACTACACTGGCGGCCATATTGGAATGTATGCAGGGGTATTGAAATAACTCAAAAGCGGCATAAACAATAGAAAAAGAGTGCCACGGGAGCTCAAAAATTAAAAATTAACCAGCAGGTGCAAGCTGACAGCATTCTGGCAGAAACATTTTAAAGGCGTTCCGGTCTGCGGGGCGCCTTTAGTACACCGCAAGGCAGACATTTACATCTGGTAACCATAGTAACTCCGGTTCACCGGAATCGTGTGCGGGAAAAACCCCAAGGGCTCCCTCAATAAAGTTACCTCAATGAGGTCACAGCCAAAAGGTGCCCCAACAACCCAACCCTCTTAAAGTATGTACCTACACACTAGAGGACACAGAATGTGTGTGTGCACCATGGAGTTCCTGTACTACAGCCCATATCGCTAAGCATTTTAGAGGCAGTCTGATCTGCAGGGAGCCTTTAGTACACCACAAGGCAGATATTTGCATCTAAAAACCCTAATAACTCCGATTCACCGGAATCGTGTGCGGACATTCCACACATGCGATAAGTCCCCTAGGCTACCCCAAAAAAGTTACCTCAATGAGGTCACAGCCCAAAGGTGACCCACCAACCCAGCCATCTTAAAGTATGTACCTAAATCAATCAATACACTAGGTGATACCATTTTATAGTTGTATATCTGTGCAAATGTAATGGCAATTTGAATTGAAAATGTGTTCTCTGTAATGGCAGTGCGCTACCATTCCAAACATAATCCTCACTACATCTCTTCACTCTAACCCACACCACTCTACTCAGTGCCACTCTGCTCCACTCCACTGTACTCTACTCCACTTTACGCCACTCTGTACCACTCTATGACGCACCACTCCGTACCACTCTATGACGCACCACTCCACTGAGCGACACTCCACTCTACGACACTCCACGTCACTCCACCCTACGCCAATCCACCTTACGCCACTCCATCATGCACCACTCCACCCTATGTTATTCAACTCTACAACGGCCACTCCACTCTATGACACACCACTCTACTCTACGACAGTCGCTCCACTCTACGACAGCCGCTCCACTCTAGGACAGCCGCTCCACTCTAGGACAGCCGCTCCACTCTACGACAGCCGCTCCACTCTACGACAGCCGCTCCACTCTACGACAGCCGCTCCACTCTACGACAGCCACTCCACTCTACGACAGCCGCTCCACTCTACGACAGCCGCTCCACTCTACGACAGCCACTCCACTCTACGACAGCCACTCCACTCTACGACAGCCACTCCACTCTACGACAGCCACTCCACTCCACTCTACGACAGCCACTCCACTCTGCAACAGCCACTCCACTCTGCAACAGCCACTCCACTCTGAAACAGCCACTCCACTCTGAAACAGCCACTCCACTCTGAAACAGCCACTCCACTCTGAAACAGCCACTCCACTCTGAAACAGCCACTCCACTCTGAAACAGCCACTCCACTCTGATATGCCACTCCACTCTATACACACCACTCCACTCTATACACACCACTCCACTCTATACACACCACTCCACTCTATACACACCACGCCGCTCTACTCTTTGACTCGCCGCTCTACTCTTTTACTCGCCACTCTACTCTTTGACTCGCCACTCTACTCTTTGACTCGCCACTCTACTCTTTGACTCGCCACTCTACTCTTTGACTCGCCACTCTACTCTTTGACTCGCCACTCTACTCTTTGACTCGCCACTCTACTCTTTGACTCGCCACTCTACTCTTTGACTTGCCACTCTACTCTTTGACTCGCCACTCTACTCTTTGACTCGCCACTCTACTCTTTGACTCGCCACTCTACTCTTTGACTCGCCACTCTACTCTTTGACTCGGCAATCTACTCTTTGACTCGCCACTCTACTCTTTGACTCGCCACTCTACTCTTCGATATGCCACTTTCAACACGCCACTCTACTCTTCAACATGCCACTCCACTCTCTCTACGGTGTGCCACTCCAGTCTACGGCACGCCACTCCACGAGATGCCCCTCCACTCTGCGCCTCATCTCTCTACACAACACTCAACTCTATTCTATGACATGCCACTCCGCTCTACTGAATGACCTGC
The DNA here is from genome assembly GCF_964204655.1 of Triturus cristatus. Taxonomy (NCBI): domain Eukaryota; kingdom Metazoa; phylum Chordata; class Amphibia; order Caudata; family Salamandridae; genus Triturus; species Triturus cristatus. Next base: position 625,885,412 of record NC_140583.1, on the reverse strand, counting down.
TACTCCCCTCTATGCCACTCTAGGATATGCCACTCGACTCTACAACACACCACTCTATGACATGCTCCTCCACTCTACCGCTCTCCACCCTACCACTCTCCACTCTTCGCCTCTCCACTCTGACAGTGTATGCAACTCCCTCTACACTACACCACACCACTTTACTCCACTCTACGACATACTACTTCACCCTACTCTACAACACACTATTCCAGTCCACTTCCCTGCTCCACTCTATGCCACTCTAGTCTATTCCATTCTACGACACGCTATGCCACTCCATAACACTGTACTTCACTCTGACACTCTACTCCACTCTGACACTCTGCGATGCTCTATGTAACTTTCTCTACACCACTTACGCCACTCCACTTTCTACTCCCATCTACAACACTCCACTCCACTCTACTTTACAACACTACTCACTCCACAACACTCTACTCCACTCTATGCCATTTCACTTTAAGACACTCCACTCCACTCTACTTTACAACACTACTCACTCCACAACACTCTACTCCACTCTATGCCATTTCACTTTAAGACACTCTACTCCACTCTGTGCCACTCCATTCTATCTACTTCACTGTACGCAACTCCGCCTTTGCCAGTCCATACCACTTTACTCCACTCTATGACACTACCCTCTATGCCACTACACTCTACCCCACTCTAGAACACTCTATTTCACTCCACTCTATGCCACCCTTCTCCACTCTGCAACACTCCTCTCTATGCCATTCCAATCTACAACACTACTCCCTCCACAACACTCTACCCCACTGCACTCCGAACACTTCACTCTACACCACTCTGTTCCACTCTACTCTACTCCACTTCACTCTACTCCATTCTCTGTACTTCACTCCACGACACACTACGCCATTCCACTCTACAACACTCCACGCCATTCCACTCCACACCACTCACCTCTACACCACTAACTTTTAGGCATGCTGAACAGCAGTCACTCTGGTGTACAACATGGCAAAAACACACTGGCAAAGCCAATAGGTCTTGCATAGGCAAGACCTATTGTCTTTGCCAATGCTTGTTTAATGTGAGGCCGTTATGGCCTTTTAATGCCATTTACAGGTGGAACGAGAGATGGTAACATGGGTTTGGGAACAAAATACAGCAACTGCGATGGCTGTTGGGCTAAGAAGTACAGCTCCGTTTCGAGCGCCTGACTTCAGGTCTGCAAACAGCTTCACCATCTTTAGCAATGGTTTGAACTATTTCCTACCACCTGGATTGTGAGGCCCCTCTTCTCCAGATCGATGTGTACTCTAATTGGGATCAATTTCACTTTTCACCTCTATCCAAAACATATTCTCAGGTTTCTTCTAAAGATATTCCAGTGTTTTTTAATGCATTTCAGAAGATTATTTGCAAACGTGCCTTTCTGACTTTTTGCACAACGGCGTTCACTTGTACTGAACTTATATTTTTTATGGACATCTTTGTGGGGGGGGGGGGGGGGCGGGTCTTCGCTTGTCCTTCACCTTGCAGATAGTGTAGTCAGATGTGTGCTGCATTACGCTGTGTTCAAGAAGGAGAGCTGGAAAGCTTTCTGTGCAAAAAAGGGATATTGGATAAAGCATGATTAATTAAATTATGTACATGGAGTTTCCTGAGGTTGAGTGCCAGGATACTGGGAGTGTAAAGGACAATTCAGCTGATCAATGGATGAAGAGGTTTGACCGTCATGTGCATACATTTTTTTTTTTACTTCTGGTTATTTTTTACTTATTCTTATAAGTTTTGCCATAAACGTATTTCCTAGCCCAGACTTTCTTATGTTCCACAGAGAGAGCTCCATTCTACACAATCGAATGTTTTTAGAGATGATAGTGAGTGTGATCTATGGTCTTTCCTCCGACCAAGCATGAAACCCGCGATTCAAAGATTGAAGAGAGAGTGATGTAGTGGGTGCTCAACACACTTAGATACGGATTTACGAAAGACACAAAACAGGGATGAATATTTGAACTAGACATGGATTAGGCCTAATCTATAGTAGGCCCAAACTACCCACTTCCTCTGGTGAGAAAAGTAAGGTAGCACTTCAACTCCCTAACAGATCCCAGTATTAAAGCTGCAATGCATACGCGATACAGAATCTATAACTTAAAGATATCAGGTTGTATCAAGGAAAGGAAGGAAATCTCTAAGATTAAAAAGGACAAGATGGCAGGCAGCATCCTTTGTGATGTCACACAACTCGATACTTCAGACAAAAGGTAATGATGTGTATGTATGTAATTTCCACAGCGTAAATTGGACTTCTATTTACCACAAAGCCATTATTTACCACAAAACTATTACTATGCATAAGCCTATCATTCGTTGTTAAGGCATACGTGGTAAATGGATATGCGTGTTAAAGGCAAGCTTGCTAAAGGCATGCGTGGTAAAGGGATATGCATGGTAAAGGCTTCATAATAACAGTCACGCGTGGTTGTGACTGCGTTTTAATGGCTGTCTCCAGTAGAGCTGCCTTCTCTTGTCATCCTGCTGTGTTTTATAAAATTTATATCTTTTGGTGCTGTGCTTGTTGTCTTTAGGGATTTCTGCGTCTGTCACATTCTCCATCGCTACTAATGTTTAGATTCCTAATGATATCGGTGGGCGTGGACTTTAAATATTATAAAATTAGTGTTGCCTACCCCCTGATTCCCTCGTTCTGTCTTGTCCTTATGTAGATGTAGTCCTCATTGCTTCAGATACAGTCACCAGAATTTGAGACTAAACTACAGCCCAGACTCCCAGAACTATAGAAGACATTTCAGGCATAGCTCCCAGAACTGAACAAGATACTTCAGATGTGGCCTCTGGAAATGGATTCAATATTTCAGGTGTGGTCTTCAGAGTCAGGCACAGTAGTCCAGCTGTCGTCTCTAGAACTCCATATGATGCTCCAGGTGTGGTTGATAGTTAACCATGACACTTCAGACGCGACCGCTAGAATTAAACACAATACTCCAGGTGCGGTCTCCAGCATTCAGCGTGATGCTCCAGGCATGGTCTATAATTAATAATTATACTTTAAGTGTGGCCTCTAAGAATAGACTTGCTACCCCAGGTGTGGCATCCAGAGCTCAGCGGGGGCTTTTTAAGAAAACATTCTTGTCCAGCATTTCTCTTGTTCGGATATATCCCACTGGTAATCGGTTTGACATATAGGTCTCAAGATTCCTTTTCTGTAAAGACCTCATCCTCTGTCTAGGACTATCCGTGACGTTTCTTTCTTATGCTTTTCTTAAATGTGATAGAGCTATACATAGATAATTTATGGTTTAATTGTTTTTATTAATAATAATTCACATGTGACAAGCAAGGTTACATGCGTATAACGATCATCAGACACAGCAATGATATACCTGACGGAAGTCCTGTAACAGTGTCATCCGAACTGGGTGCGCATAGTCGATTAAAGACCTTAACCAAAAGGAATTCTCAAGTGAAAGGAAATACTGAAACCCCCGAACCATAATAACAAAGGAACCCCCCCCTACCCTCATCCCTCCCCCTCCCCGTGCTCCACGTCTTCCCCCAAGCTATCCCGAACCCTTTGCGCTCCTGTCGAACGCCCTCCCCCGGGACCACTGCGATGCGTAGGAGCCGGAGATACTGGGCGCATGTGATTTCTGTAAACTCAGTGGCCAAAAGTGATAACAATGGCTGCCACAATTCACTGTATCGGTCCCCTACGAAATTAACACATCATCAGCATATAAGCTAATCGTATGGACAAAGCCCCCAAACTTTATTCCCTTGATCCCCGGATTCTGTTGCAGCCTCTGAGCTAGTGGCTCCATATAAAGGGCAAAGAGGAGGGGGGATAATGGACACCCCTGCCTCGCTCAATATGGAAGCGAGAAGAGATGTGGCCATTCACCCGGACCGTAGCTGTGGGAAACCGATAACAATTGAGGATAAACGTACGGAATCGATCTCCCAACCCCGCCCTCTCCAGCACCTGCTCCAGGAAGGGCCAGTGCACACAGTAAAACGCCTTTTCGGCATCGATGGCCAGCATCATAAATTCCCCCAGAACCCACGTAGCCTTCTCAATAAGATGTAATATCCGTTTCGTATTATCCGACGTTTGGCGCTCGGGGATGAAGCCCGCCTGGTCCGGATCAATGAGGCAGGGCATATGGGGACCGAGACGAGCCGCCAATATTCCTGTGTATATTTTAAAATCTATGTTGAGGAGAGATATTGGGCGGTAGGCTCCACAACGTGAACTATCTTTCCCAGGCTTGGGAATGACTGCTATGGAGGCTTCCAATAGGTCACTCGGGATCGCTCCCGGGACTGCAAAGGAACTAAACAACCGAGTGAGAATCGGGGCAAGCACGGAGCAGAACTTCTTGTAAAATACAGTGGAAAAGCCGTCTGGACCGGGGGCTTTCCCCAGCTTGAGACGAGATATGGCGGTTACGACCTCCTCCACCTGAATGGCTCTGTCGAGGTGTTCGGCTTGTGCCGCTGTCAAAACAGGCAAAGTGACTGAATCTAGGAACGCCGCCCCCTCAGAACGCTCTAGAGGAGCCCCCTCATAAAGCGCGGCGTAAAACTCCCGGAATGTCTCTGATATAGCCCCGTCATCCGTAGCGGACGTGCCATCCTCCCGCATGATCGCTTAGACTCCTTGACGCTGGCGGACCTCTCTCAATTTGTGTGCTAGGAGACGTCCACACCTGACCCCCCGCGTAGTAGGCAGGTCGCAGCCTCAGTGACGCATATTCTGCCCGATCCTGGTCAAGCGCCGCTAACTGTTGCCGAGCGGCTTTAAGTTGCCGCCACACTCTTGGGGCTCCCGTCCGCTGGTGCACCCGCTCTAAGTCGCGGACCTGCTGCGTGAGTTCCTCCCTTTTGCCCCCTCGTTCCCTATTGTCTGCCGCTGCAATCGAGATGAACTCCCCCCTGATAACTGCCTTCATAGCTGCCCACTGTGTAGCGGGCGTGGTGTCCTGATTTGCGTTGTGTGTAAGATAGTCGTGAATGGAGTGTTGAATGGGTTTAACCACCTCCTCGCGGTGTAGAAGAGTATCCCTAAGGCGCCACACTCTGACCGGTCGGGACATGGGTGGGAGGGTGAGGGTCAACAGAACCAGGGCATGGTCCGACAAAGAAGCCACCCCAATGTCGACCGCGGTTGTGAGCGCTCGGACCGGGGCTTTCACTAAGGAATGATCCAATCTAGCATAAGTCTTGTGTGCATTGGAATAAAAGGAGTATTCCCTATCCCTAGGGTGAAGGCTGCGCCAGAGGTCGCATAGCCCCAGATCCTGCAGTCGCCCCCGCCCCTCCGCAGAAAGTGCCCCACCTGGTGAGTGCGCTGAGCGGATCTGTCCTGAGCGTTATCAAAAACCAGGTTGAGGTCGCCCCCTATGATGATATTGCGATCATGTGTAGCTGTAGCCTCGGTGATGGCGGAATGTATGAATCTCTCCGGTCCCTCATTTGGGGCGTACAGGGAGCTAATAGTGAACGTCATTCCCCCCAGTGCAATGCGATATGTCAGTAGCCGCCCCTTGACCTCGGCCACCCTGTGCAAGACCTCGCTCCGAAACCTCTGAGCCACCAGGATCGCCACCCCCGCCGTCTTCGTAGGCCCGGAAGAAAAGAACTGGTTGGGGAACTTCCGGGATCCCATTCGGTGACAGTCGCGCGCCAGGAGATGTGTCTCCAGCAGAAGACAGAGATCGGCTTGTGAGTTCTCTAGGCATGATAAGACCGCCCTGCGTTTAACTGGGTTGTTAAGACCCCGCACATTGAGGGTCAAAATCTTAAGTGTGGTCGGAGGCATGATCGGTAGTGGACGGGGAATCCTGCAATAGAGGGAAGTCAACCAGCGCATCCCCGGAATGTTCGGTGTGTAGACGGGCCAGGAACGCGCGGCCACAGTAAGTCTTTAGAATCTCCAAGGTGAAGTGGACGTCGAGCACTAAAATCCCTACCCACCCCTTCCCCACAAACCTCCAAAAAAGGAACTGTCGACCACCAGAGTGTAGAACATGTAGTCCATCACTCTTCGGTGATCGGTGAAGAGTCATCGGGTTAATCCACCAATAGTGAAAGGAAGCCCTCCTCCCGCCAAGGATCTGAACATTGGAGAAGGAACCCCTCGGCACAGCATAGCGTTCAAAGTCAGCCAAGGGCCGGACCAGAGAGTTCCGCGGACACTGCATCCAGCGCCGATTGTCAGCCCCTCGTGATCTCCGCGGGCTGTGGTTTTTTGAGACGGCGTTTACAACCCTGCTGCCTCCAACGAGGCCCGGCTTCATCTGGTCCTGTCTTGGTATCCCCTTCCTCCTCCGGAAGATCCACTCCTAACAATTTGCTGGCCTCAGACAGAGAGCGTAATTGGTATAGTTTGTCATCCTTACGGAATACCAAGCGAAAGGGGTGGCCCCAGCTATAAGGTATGTTGTGTTGCCGCAAATGCGAAGTAATAGGCTTGAAGAGGCGCCTTTTCTGCAGCGTGAGAACAGACAAGTCCTGATACAGCACTGGCCTGTGTTCCCGAAACTGAAGGGGGTGCGACTGGCGGGCTTTTTGTAATATGTGTTCCTTGGTGCGATAGTCCTGCACGCATACTAGGATGTCCGATGGTGGAGCCGCCGACGCTCTAGGAGGGCCCACTCTATGCGCCCGATCTATACACAGAGCTGTTTCCAGGGGGCGCCCTAGGATGTGATTAAAGAGTTCTCTCGTATAGGTAAAAAGATCTTTTGAGGTGTCATCCAGTGTAACCCCCCTGATCCGGATGTTGTGGCGATGGGAGCGATTTTCCAGGTCTTCAAGGTGGGTCTGAAGGTCCACCTGCTGGTCATGTAGCCTGATGATCTCCTGCTGGAGGGCTGCTACCGCTACATCCCTTCCATCACTCTTACCCTCCAGGTCCGCAACTCGCTGTCCAATGCCATCCATGTCGCGGCGGACCTCTTTAAGTTCAGACGTGAACTCGCGCTTCAGCGTGTGGATGTCGTCCCGCAGCGCGGAGAACATTGACTCCAGAAATGCCTTGGTGATAGGTTCCGCACCCCCGGCCTCCGGCGAGCCCCGTCCCGTGGGACCCTCCTCCATACCAGAAACTGCCTCTCCGGTTGCCGCCTAAGAGAACAGATCTTTGAGGGTCTTATCCTGACGCTTCCTGGGGTTGGACATGGCGCCGCTCCCCGGACCCGAAGAGCTTCGTGCAAGAGACCTGTCTCTCCCCCACCAGTTCTCAGCCGAGGGACAGGGCTCTAAGGGCTCGATCAGTAGGGGGCACGAAACTCTGAATCTCCAACGACTTAGTAGGCCCTTCCAGTGGACTGCTCCCGCCCAGGACACTGTTGCCCCCGGTATTGCGCCCTCGTGCCGCGTAACTCGGGCTGACCACCTGGCTCTTCCGGGTGGGACCTCTGTCCCTCCCTGCGTCAGTGCGGCCGATCAGGAGTATGTTTCTCTACTAGCCCTGGCAGGCCACTGTCCATCCCCACTGGCGGCGGGCACGTCGGCCGTTGTCACCACCACTGCTCTCCGGCACACCAGAGTACTCTCCCCCACCGCAGCAGAGTCAAATCGTGGCCACAGCGTTTCGCTCCCGATGGTCTGCTGCCGCCTAGCCTCTCAGTCGATCCCCGGGCCCCAAACCGCAGAGGCCCTCAGCCGGCGCGATCAGTCTTATGGTGGTGGGTGGGGAGGGAAACGCACCTCAAGGGCCCTTACCGCTGCCGACCAGGCACCAGAGATAGCGGGCCTCTTCAGACTCCGACGGCGCCCCTCACCTGCTTACTCGCCGCCACTGCAAGGGGAAGGTCCAGCCCCCGGGCTCTGCGTGCTCACACCAGCCCACTCAGCTCCAGGCACAGCCGCGCGACATCCACCGACTGCTCAGCCACTGTGCTTCCATTTCCGACAACGGCCGATCTCCAAACTGTAGCCCCTGCCCGGGGTGAGGAGAACGCACCTCTCGTCTCCAGTGCAGCTCCCCAAGCGCGACGGGCTGCTCTTGGTCGGAGCTCCGCCTTCAGCTCACATCAGCTCCGTCGTCGCCGCTGCCCCCGAGGATCGCCACTCACCACCGTCTCGGCCTCCGGGTCCCAAGGGTCTAGCTCCAGCTCAGCTGGCCGACGTCGCTGCACTGACCTCTGGCCGCTCCGGGGAAGCCCGACCGCCTCACCTCGCCGATCGCCTCACCGTCTCGTTGGCCACAGACTTCGGCCGCCGGTCCAACCACCGCGGTGACCCCCCCTGGCTCCGGGGCTCAGAATGCTGCCACGCAGGGTCGTCGTCAGCGCTGTTGACGGCCTTCAGGCCAGTGGTGCAGAGATCCGTAGCGGAAGCTCTTGAGCAGGACGTCTGCTCACTCCGCCATCTTGGCTCCGACCCAACATAGATGATTTAAAGACCTTAAGCGAATAAATTTTCGATTGCGCTCCTTTGACTTCTTATGTAGCTTGATAAACATTCTCCCTCTCGTTCGCAATGCAGTGGTGGCAGCTTTAAAACGCTCATGTAGGTTTCATAAGATTTCCTGTGAATGCTGTATTGATTAAGTTAGGTAATCCTTGACAGCCCTAATATCTTACTGCATCTTCATTTTATATGAGCCCTTTAGCATTACTGTGAGCTTTCTCTTTTATTATGACTGTGTCCGTTGCACTCATTGAAAGCACTTTTCCCACAGGACTGAGTGGGTTTATTGCAGCCATTGATAGTTAAGGTATTTATTATGTTATTGATATTTGTCCGAATTAAATGCATTTTCTTATAGGTCTTAATAGATCTATTTTATTTAATGTTGCTCAGTGTATAAATCATACGCATTTATCATATTAATTCTGTATACTTATGAGATTGCGTTTTAGAATTGTAGTTTTTATAGTGCTGTTTTCATTGTAAACTTTATTCTGATACCGCGTTTCTCCTATCACCTTTAAAGGTAATGCCATTTACTCTAATTGACAACACTTTATTATTCGAGAAGATTTGTGTTGGCTATTGATCTGTAAGGCTTTAATTAGAATCATGTTTTTATCCCCCAAAAATTCTGTAATTACTATGACAACGCTTCTCCAAAAATTAATCCATAAACTAAATGTATAACTATAAAAAACATGTATATCTAAAACAATTGAACCAAAGACTTTTTGTTTGTTCCCTAGCACATATAGTTGTACAGAAAGTAGTAGTGGTTCTTCTTAACTTCCACATGTGTCTCTTTTCTACTTTAAGGATCCGCGGAGCCTGTGGGTGTTGGCTGCGGCGTGGGCCCTGTGCAGGTGATTCTGGAGCCTGGACGCCCGCTAGTGCTGGACTGCCAACTGGGCCCTGTAGATCAGCCTGCCAATATCAGCTGGTGGAAGGATGGGCAGCAGATCCCAGAGCAGACCTATGTGCAGACTTTGCCCAATGGGTCGCTATCCATCTCCCAGGCACCCTATGACCTTGGACAAGCAGAGCCGAGTGACAGCAGTGAGGGGAGCTACTCTTGCGTGCGACAGAGCACTGTTGGCACAGTGATCAGCCGTGGTGTTGTCGTTAGGCTATCAAGTAAGTCATATTTGTTGTTAAGTGCGCATGCCGGGCCTGATTGGATGAGTGTACCATTGTAGCAGAGATCTTCTTATGGATAGGGGTCTACCATTGATTTCAGAGTGCGGGGTCACAATGCATAGCATTGTATGCATCAGTTGAAATGGGATTCATTTACATTGTCGTGATTGTCCTGAAAATAAATTATGGCCCAAGCCTAGTAGGTCTACAGCTTAAGAAACCTGTCAGCCGCTCAGGAGGCTCCCTCCCACCTGTAAAATTGGAAGCGAACCTCCTGATTGGTTGCCAGAATTTTGAAAACTGCATATTTAGTTTGAACTATATTTTGGGTCAGACCTCTCACCTTAATTCACACATATATAGTTTACTATAATTCTGATTGTATGTACTTTATAGATCACTGCAAGATATTTATTTTCTTTTTAAATTAAGCTTGAGCCATTTTTGCATTCCTTGATTTTCTTCAGTTCTTCTTGGTTAATGGTGGTAGTTAGTCATGGGTACGTTGTGTAAGTGTTAAAGTTGGTATAGTTTGGGAAGTAGGCGACCATTGCTGTACATTTGGGATTTCTGGCTGTCCCACTGCAATCCTTCACAGAGGTGGAAGCCAGTCTTCAAACTGATCTGCCCAGCTCTGTCATCCCAAGCACACAGACGTGCATCTCCCACCCGGGTTTGGAAAGTGATGGGCCCTGGCGAGTTTGGAAGGAGTAAGGGCACTGGACTCAACTGAAGTTATGGCTTTCAAAAACAAACTCACGCTACGTTTGTTATGGTGTACAACTCTGGCAATTGGTATAACCTCGCAGCTCGGTCGGTCCAAGTTTAGGGACAATTCTACCCTGGTCTCGCACATTCTGTCACAGTGCAGTCTATTTTCAGGTTTAAAAACATTTCATTTTACCTAATTCTGCATTAGTGTCGATCTTTTGAGCATATGTTTGGTTGTGCGTGTGTAGTAATGATTACAGTTTTGGGGGGTGCAACTGACGGTCTTAACCAAATCAGGTGTGCCTTTTGGGAGCTTGGTATGTGGATTACAGTTGAATTATGCGTTTTAGAGGATTGAGTGTATGCCATTTTGTTAGGGACCGCAGCATCCCTATAAACGAGAGTAGCTCTTGTGTCGTGCTGGTAAATCTATTTTGTTGTGTCTTCGAGTGATAGATTGTTTTATGAAGAGTGGAGAGTTGTTGTGATCTCAGTGAGGTACAGCTGTATGCTACCTTTGACCTGCATTGATTGAATGTGCGTTGCTGTAATTAACATCTTCTTTCTTGTGTGGGATTTGGTTGCGTTTTTATTCTCATGGTTGGTACTTTTGTGAACTTTGTGATAACTAACTTTATGAAACACCTGACCTGTGTTGGGCCCAATATGTTCTGTTGGATACATGATTGTGAGAATTATGGCTCTTTGCTGCAAAACTCGTAGTTTGACAATGCCTTCCTTCAAAGCATTCTTGGTGTGTCTGCCTTCTGTTTGTTTCCATTCATTTATGACTGACCACATGACCGAAAATATGAAAACCGAAAGATACCACAGGCCACATGCTTGGTAGAAAAGAAGACAGTTAACACTGTAAAATATAGAGGTTTGGAGACTCATCATTTCAAATTTGAAGCACCAAATTCAATTGTAGAAGTAGAAAAAATCCGAATCTAGAGAGAAAATGGAGTATTGATATGCACTATCCTATTTCTCACCCTATACTTCTCACAATATATCTTCTACCCCAACTTTCTGACTCGTCTCAAACTTCTTGCTAGTACTCTTTCCCATGCACTACCCTATTTCTCACCCTATACCTCTATCAATATATCCTCTACATCCATTCTCTCATTTATCCCAAGCCCCATACCACTACTATGATCCTCAAAATAACGCTTTCTAGACTCTCCCCGCCTCTACTCCTCCTTGCATCAATAAAAGCCTTTCTAAACTCTTCCCTCTGACTCTTCCCCTCCACACCCCCTTTTTACTCATCTAAGGCCAGTCAGACGTGCACACTTTAAATCTCTAAACCCAGCTATCTTAGACAGCTAATTTGAGAGCAAGTGCAGGCTTCCAGGGGGCTGGGGAGCACAGAGAGATGCCCCTTCCGCCAATCCGGGCGCTGCTCTCATGCTGGTTAACAGCATGTAAGCAGTGTCAGGATTGGTCAAGGGAGTTTGCTGGTGCCTGCAGTCAACGAAAGAAGAGGTCTGGTTCAGAGGAAGTGTTCAGTAAGTGTTTATTTTATTTGCGTGCGCCCCCACCTTCTCCCCGTAGATGCTAGCCTCCACTGAAGGAGCCTACCTATAATGTTAATAAGGAGAGGGCAGGTCTCTGCTTTTCTGGGCAATAAGCTAGCCGAAGTACCATGAACATTAAAAGATGATGTCTATCCCTTAAACCCTAACTCCTCACACTCGCATGTCCCCGCCATCTAATTTCCAAAGTTGTTTCATAATTCCTTAATGTTCTTTCCTATTCTTTATCTCGGTTTCTTCTGTCCATCTGTCCTGCCCCCTTATTGCAGCTTCTCCAAATCCAAATGTTCAGCCTTTGGTGCTACCGTTTTGTCTATACAATGGTTTCATTTAACGCTGTTGTACTATGGATTATTAAAAGTGCTCTTTATAGACAACAACATGTATTCAAAGAACAAAGTGGGAGAAATACTGAAGTAAACAAGCATTGGCATAGCCAATAGGTCTCGCCTTTGGGACCTTATGTGTTTAGCTAGAGATATTGACTTTGTTTATGTTTTTAAGCTGTGCTGTACATTATTTTGTAGAATGCTTAAAAGTTATAATAAAGAAGTGTTGATAGCATTTTTGTTACCTTATATATGACCAAGAAAGCATTACGTCCAAGTGAAAGACCATATATAAAAGTATAACTTATAAATAATGTTTTTATCTAATTTTGTCCTATAAATGTTGGCAACTTGTTTCTGCGTGTGCCAATGCTTGCTTGTTATCATTTTTTTTGTTATGGGGGGGGGGCATAAATAACATGAGGCCGAATCTTGGGAAATAGTACCTGTGTAACAGTTAGTGTGATAGTTAGTGGGTTAGTTAGTTTGTTAATGAGAGAGTTAGTTAGTTAGTTAGTGAGAGAGTAAGTTAGTGACTGAGAGGGAGAGAGTTATTTGGTGAGAGAAAGAGATAGTTAGATAGTTAGTTATTGAGCGAGAGAGTCTATGAAAGAGAGAAATGAGAGAGTTTGTTTTGAAAGAGAGAGTCCGTGAGAGAGAGATAGTTTGAATTAGTGTTTTTAAAGAGAGTTAGCTAGTGAGAGAGTTAGTGAGAGGGATTGAATAATAGTTAGTGAGAGAGTAAGTTGGTGAGAGAATGAGTTAGTAAGAGAGAGTGAGAGAGTTAGAGTGAGTGAGAGAGTGAGTTAGTTAGTGAGAGAGAGAGAGAGAGTTAGTGAGAGAGAGAGTTAGATAAATAACAACGGTAGACTCCCTTGCCTTGATGTGTTATGCCGTGACTCACAGAGGCGGTCAGAGAAAGTGACCCGCTGATCTAAAGAGACGAATGTACTTAAGAGTTGTTTTTGCGAAAGCACACTGTTGTTGAACCACCCTATAATTTGGCATTGAAAACCTTTCTAATCTGACCTGAAAAGATTTCCAATAAGTGTGATTTGTTGACTTCTGATACAGGGCAGCATTTGAGAGAGGAAAGATTGTTCTAACTGTCAGAGGCTAGGATGTTCTCTTTAGCCTGAGGCCTAGGAGGAGGGAGAGATGCCATCCCCATTTCATTTGATCGAAGCAATTAAAACCCCTTTCGCGCTGCTTCCCGTGCTCTCACATGCAAAATGACCTAAGCCTCACGGGATGCTTTGTAACTCTTCTGCCTGCCGAGTCCATGCATCAGAATGGCCCAGAAGTGAGGTGCCTTGTGAAATCCAATTGTCTGCACAAAAACCTGCTCGCCATTAACTTTGGATCGGCCTGCTGAAGCCCTAGTGAGAGGCAAAAGATGTTCTGATGCGAGGCACAGAAAGAGGTTTTGCGAGGAAACAAAAGTGTAATGCCTTTTTCAGTTACAGATATCAGAATGATTTCTCCAATCAGAGAGGCTTCTCATTTCAGTCGAGGTCGAGACCGGGAATACAATCAACAACAGCTGAAATTTGCTGCAAATTATTGAATAATGTACGTTTTTAACAAGTATTTTAAATCAGTATTTAAAACAGCTGTGCCGTGACTCACAGAGGCGGTCAGAGAAAGTGACCCGCTTAGCTGATGTCAGAGGCTAGGATGTTCTCTTTAGCTTGAGGCCTAGGAGGAGGGAGAGCTACCATCCCCATTTCATTTGATCGGAGCAATTAAAACCCCTTCCGCGCTGCCTCCCGTGCTCTCACATGCAAAATGACCTTAGCCTCGCGGGGTGCTTTTTAACTCTCCTGCCTGCCGAGTCCATGCACAAGAATGGCCCAGGAGTGAGGTGCTTTGTAAAATCCAAATTGTCTTGCCATTAACTTTGGATCGGCCTGCTGAAGCCCTAATGAGAGTGCCACAATCGAGTCGGACATGGGGCGATGTCTACGATCCCGGGAAAGGTCTTTTCGTCAGTAAAACGAGCCAGGGAAACCAAGAGGGCATCGAGCAGAAAGTACACTCGAGGAAAACAAGCAGAAGCACGGCGCAGTGTCAGACGTGTAACCTGAAAATGAAACACGTTCAGAAAAGAAAGCCACGGCAAGACAAGCAGTTCAGAAGGGACAAAAAGGACTGTCTTCATTTTTCAAGCACTCGCACTCGTGCTTGTGTTGGCATCCACCTTGCGTGAGCGAGCAGCGGCCATATGTTTGTAATTAACGTGGCCGTGCCGCTGCTCGCTCCCGCAAGGTGGAAGCCGCCACAAGCACGAGTGCAGTGCTTGAAAAAAAGTGAAGACCGATGGCTAAAGGCCCACTTAGGGAAGCGCATGCGCGCTGCCTAGGCGAGACCTAAAAACTAAGAAGTCGACTATTTCAGGAATAACCAGAAAAGAGAAGTTTTTAAATGTCTATTGCAAGACATGAGAGTAGGTTGAGTTATTAATTAAGTGAAACACAGTGATGCTTCTTCAACTCTGAAGATCTTATTTTGTGCTTATGAGATGTTGAATATCTGCAAGCAGTGGCCTGAAGAAGTCCCAGGCAATGCCATTGACAAACTGGATTACAGGGCATAGGAAAATGGGCCAGTGCATTTGAAAAGCCATGCTGGGGCACAGCGTTGCATTTCTTGAACTATGATGTTCCAAATGCTTTGTGAGAGAGCAAGGTGCTCAGTTTGTACCCCCTTCATATCTGATTTTTTTTTTAGCATTTTGGAGAAAAATTTAAATAGATTCCACAGGTAGGATGCCAAACGTTTACTGTATTGGAACAAAGCCATGATGGGTAGCCAAGGCGGGTATGTCTTTCAGAATATTAAGCATTCAGATGCCAGGAGAACAAAAGGAGCGCTCTTTATAGAGAATGCATCAGTTGAGGCCAGACATGCAGAAAGGGCATTTCGTGCAGCAGAGCACTGTGAGGAGGAGGAGTTCACTTGCCTTGTTTATGAGAGTGATTGAAGAGCTCCTGCTGCACAGGGTGAAGCAAATTGCACATTTCATGGGACACTAACATGAAGGACAGGTTTACTAAGCAAATAGAGCTTAGCAGTAACACAGAATCTTGATTGGACGGCAGGAATATCATTCACTGAACTGTGCAAAAAATTCATTAGGACAGCAGAAGGGAATGTTCTGGTCTCACCAGATGTTTCTAATTCAGCCAGGGGAGAAGTACTCACCGCTGACTAATAGGGGAGGTATAGCTAAGGAGAACAGAGGGAAAGGCCAGAGAAGAGAGAGGGAGAAAAGAGTGGGGAGAGCTGACAGTAAGACATTTAGAGAGAGAAAGAGAGGTGGAAATCTGAGGGAATGACCAGGAGAGCATTCCATCCCCAAAGGGGAGAATGTGCTGAAAGGATGGTGGAAGGCAGATGCATATGTAAGGAAATGACTGCACTTTCTACCTAAGACAATCAGAAAGAGAAATTCAGTCAGGCTGGAAAAAATAAGGAGAGTTCCTTCCCAAAAAGAAATCTAGCAGTTATGTTATGCTAGAAATTTTGTAGAGTGTGACGTATAACCAAGGGTGTCTTGGTGCTAGCTAGACAGAGAAATATGTGAGGTAGTAGGAGACTAAAGATTGAAAAGCCAGGTTTTAAGGCACTTTCTGAAAACCTGTAGTAAGGAGGCCGATCTAATGTGTATTGGCAAGAGATTCCACTGTTTGGTAGCCCCAGCAAGGAAGCTGCTTCCACCCCATTTACTTTTTTTTATATCTGAAGCTGGTAACTTTGTAGGATCTCATTGATCCGAGGTTCCTATTAGGGACATACCCGGAAATGGCTTGTCTAAAAAATTCTAGTCTGAGCCATGCAAGCCCTTAATTGTAAGGCTGAGTGCTTTGAATTTGATATGGTTCCTAAGCGTCAGCCAGTGCAAATCTTTGATGGATTGGTATACTGCGTGGTGTTTAGAGAGACAAAGAAGTAGTCTAGCGGCAGAGTTCTGCAGTACCTGAAGTTTCTTGATATACTGTGCTTGAAGATTTATGGATAGGCCATTACAGTAATCCAATTTGGAAAGGATTAAAGAGGATATAACTGTTTTCCTGGAATTCATAGGGAGAAAATGTAGAATCTTTTTTATGATTCTAAGAGTATTGTACATGGACGATAGGACTGCATTAATTTGCTTGCTAAGATTTAGATTTTTCATCAAGAATCACCTCAAGACTCTAGGCTATGGGAGTAGGCGAGGGACGCGTGCCCAATTGTGATGGCCAGCTGGCAGTAGACCAGAATTTGGGATAGTTTCCTAGAAGGATCACTCATCAATGCACCAATTTCTCTCATACAGCTGTGGATTTGCAGGCTGGTGTAGTTAGCATCATTCACGGCAGATAAAATGATCTGCGTATCATCTGCGTACGAGGTGAGAGAGAAGCTGAATGATTGAATCAGAGAGTCTTGTTTTGTTATATATAAGTTAAAAAGGGTGGGGCTGAGCGAAGATTCCTGTGGCACTCCACAAGGCAGGGAGAATGTGTTGGAGCTAAAAATATCCAGTTTTACCGTATTTTCCCTGTTATTTAGAAAGGATTTGAGTAACTCCAAACCATACTTTTTATGCCAAAGGTCTCCAGGTGAGAAATCAGAGTAGGGTGGTCCATGGTTTCAAAAGCTGTGGAGAGATCAAACAGGATCAGAGCCGCTGTTCCTCCTCTGTCTTAAATGATCTTGAGTTCATTGGTGGCTTTAAGTAGAGCCGTCTCGGTGCTGTTATCCGATCTGAACCCAAATTGTGTTGGGTCCAATAGATTATTCTCTTTAATAAACTGGGACAGTTGACTATTAATGATTTTCTCAAGTATGTTAGCTGGGAAAGAAAGTCTGGAAATGGGTCGGTAGTTGGAGGGATCTTCCGCGTCAAGACTACCTTTTTTTTAAAGAGGAAGAATAGAAGCCCTCTTCCAAGGAGTTGGAAAAATACCTGTGTTAAACATTGAGTTAAGAAATACTTGCCAGAACATTGGCTGTTGGTTCCAGGATGGATTTTAGCACTGACGGGGGCAAGGATCATCCTGAGACCCAGACTTGGTGGGCATGTTGAGGTTCTCAATTTGCAATGTCGTGATCAGGGGAAGGTGGTCAGAGAGGCCCAGGGGGTGTTGTTGGCTGTATTGTTGTCACCAAAGCTCTTGAACACATGTGAAGTTAATATATTAGAATGGCTAAATAGATCATAAATTTGGTCGACTTTATTCCTTAAATGTAGGGAGATGGTGCCACAAAAGTTTTCACTGTTGCAGGCTCCTTTAGACTTCTGGTTGTTTAGTTAAATTGTTTATTACCTGGAAAAGTTCCTTAGCTGAATTTTTGTAGGATTCTATCTGGGAGATAAAAAATGCTGTTATTTGATAACGAAATCTGTTTGAAAAACGAAATCCATATGCTGTTATATTCTGTTATTTGATAACGAAATCTATATGCTTCCTTTTTGTGACATTTATTTTTAAGTATCCATTTACTCTCTTTTTGCCTGTAGCTTTGTTTTTCCAGCTGGAGTGCCTCTGAAAACTAAGGTGCTGAGGGCTTCTTTTTCCTGCCTTGATTAACCTTTTTTGTGGGCACTGCAGTGTCAAACCAATTTAAGTAACCCAGAGTGGCTTGCTCAGGATCATGCAAGGTGGAGAGGCAGATTTTGCGTGAGATGTAGCTGTAGTTGAGTGCAATCTATATTTGTCCACACTCTATAAGAAGTATGTGGCGCGGTGGAGAAGCAGACCAGGACACGGGGTAGGTGGAACTGAAAGTGTTTTATTAAGCGTAACACAAAAGCAGAGAATTCCTGGACTTGTAGTCCGATTCCACTCGTGCAATCTTGCTGTGATCTAGATCACGGGATTCTCTTCTCCCTTCCGCGTTCTCTTTAGACGACTCTTGAAGGGCGCTCTCCCCGGTATGGTAGGCAGACAAAAACAACAAAAGAAACAAAGAGAGAAGAGTTTGTGAGGATGGTGACCAGCCTCTTAGTAATGGGCGCGGGGAGCGAGGGAGTGCAAGGAAATGTCACCCGGTTCCTCCACCAGTGAATCAGCGCATATAATGTAGCCCAAAAACATGTGATACACTGTACGGGTCAGTCACTTCCAGCACCCCCTCCCTTAGTTCGTTCTGCTGTTTGACCCCACATGAAACCCAGACGTCCCCTTACCTTGTGTAGCCACGACCCTCCGGGGGTCGTGGCTGGCTTTTACGCGTTGCCAGCTAGGGCCTGGCTGCCCGTCTGTGGTCCTTCCGCTTTCCCCCGTGTTCCACACGTCTCCACACTACTGGCGGCGGCTCCGCTCCTTTCCCGGTCCTGGAAACGTCCAAGGGGCTGACAAAGAAAGTCTCCACGACCAACTCTCCCTTCCGAAGTCCGGTTCCTTTTTGGGTCCCGATGAGAGAGAGTCTCCTCCGGCGTCTTCCGCTTTTGCCCCCAGCGTGTCAGCTGACATTCCCATGTGACCCGGGAACATCACGGCCTTAAAGGCACAGGAGTCCTCGGACGCGTTCTGTGAGCACAGAAGGGGACATGGAGAGAGGTGAGGGTAAAAGTGTTCCGTTGTGGATGGTTTGGTCCCCGTGCATGGATCGTCCTCGTCACACACCCCTACCTCAGCCTGTTCACGATCGGGGAACAGAGGGAGACGGGAAAGGAAGTCAGCGTTTCCATTGTCCGACCCCTTACGGTGGATGACTTCAAATGAGAAAGGCTGGAGAGATAGGAACCAGCGTAGGATCCGTGGGTTGTTCTCTTTGTTGCGGCTCATCCAGAGCAATGGGGCATGGTCTGTATAGAGGAGGAAGTGGGCACCCTCCAAATAGTATCTGAGTTTGTCCACTGCCCACTTAATGGCAAGACACTCTTTTTCAATGATTGGGTATCTTTGTTCACGCGGGAAGAGCTTTCGACTGATAAAGAGGATCGGATGTTCCACCCCCTCCAGGGTTGTTTGGGACAAAACGGCCTCTAACCCATGTTCAGAGGCATCCATGTGTAATAAAAAAGGCTTTGAAAAGTCAGGGGAGCGAAGGACAGGGGCTGTGGTTATTGCGGTTTTTAGATCTTGGAAGGCCCTTCTGGCTTCCGGGGATGGGTCCTGGAGATCTTTGGTCCTGACATATTTCTGCAGTAAGTCAGTAAGGGGCGCGGGGACTTCTGAATACTGTGGTATAAACTGCCTATAATAGCCCAGGAGCCCCAGAAATGCCCTGACCTCTTTTTTTGTGGACGGAAAAGGGGCATCGGCTATGGCTTTTACTTTTTCGGTTTGTGGTTCGATTAGCCCGTTCCCAAGAAGGAACCCGAGGTATTTCACTTTCTTGAAGGCAGCCCTTGATTTCTTCGCGTTAATGTGTAGGCCTGCATCCTGAAGTGCCTGTAAGACCTGGCAGCAATGTTGGAGGTGTAATTCCCAAGTGGGGCTGTAGATAACTATATCTACAAGGTATGCAGAAGCATACCCCTGGTGTTGGAGCAATACCTTATTCATGAGTCTTTGGAACGTGGCAGGTGCGCCATGTAAACCAAAAGGTAGTACGGTGAACTCGTACAAGCCAGTAGGTGTAGAAAAGGCTGTTTTTTCTTGGTCTTCTGGTTTAAGGGGCACCTGCCAATAGCCCTTCGTAAGGTCAAGGGTGGTGATGTATTGTGCTTCACCAAGCTTCTCAATCAACTCATCAACTTGGGGAATGGGATAGGAGTCGCATTTGGAGATGGAGTTGACTGCCCGAAAGTCGGTGCAAAACCGTACAGAGTCGTCCGGTTTCGGCACTAGAATGATCGGCGATGACCACTCACTCTGTGACGGTTTTATGACCCCCAGGGCGAGCATGCTCTTCACCTCCTGTCCTATTGCTTCCCTCCGGGCTGCTGGTATACGGTATGGTTTTTGTTTGACTATCTTCCCTGGCTGGGTCTGGATGGAATGTTCAGCCAGGGAAGTCCGTCCCGGTAGGTCAGAAAAGAGGGGTGCATAGGGATGTAGAGTCTCCTATAGGGTTCTCCCCTGTCCCTCGGTTAAGTCTGGATTAACAACTAGCTGAGGCAAAGTGGATTCGGCGGGGAACGCCCTCACTGCTTGGTGTACGTCTTTGGGAGGAGGACCTAGCCATTTTTTTAGTAGGTTTGTGATAAACCTGTCTCCTTTTGTGGGTGATTTGTATTCGATATGACGTCAACCCTATTTTGTCTACGATACGATATGGTACCTGCCAATCCGCTCTTGTCCTTGCTATGACGTACGGCAAAAGGACCAATACCCAGTCCCCCACGTTTAACTGTCGCCATTTCTTTCCTTTATTGTAGAGTAGCCGCTGTTTCACCTGGGCCTTCTCTAGGTTAGTGTCAGCAAAGTCCCTCAACTTATGTAGTCGGGTACGAAGGCTATGAGTGTAGTCAAGAAATGACTTGGTCTCCTCCTCCTTCTCTTGTTCCCAGACCTCTTTGGTGATTTCTAGCAGGCTACGGGGTTCCCTTCCATAGGGAAGTTGGAAAGGAGAACAAGCCAGACTGGTTTGGGTCTGACTTCTAATGACGTACAAAGCTAGAGGAAGTAACGTGTCCCATTCCCTCCCTTCTATGGTCAGTAGTTTCTTCAGTGTCAGTTTTAAGGTGGCGTTATAGCGCTCACAAAGGCCGTCCGTCTGGGGATGGTAAACAGACGTCTTAATATGCAAAATGTCAAGCGATTTACAGATTTCCGACATCAGCTTCGAAACAAAAGGGGTCCCTTGATCCGTGAGTATTTCACGTGGGAATCCTACTCTGGAAAACATCTCAAGCAACCTCTCAGCGATGTTCCGGGTTGTGGGGGTCCGTAAAGGAAAGGCCTCTGGATATCGTGTGGCGTAGTTCACCACGACCAAGGCATATAGATGACCCTTCTTGGTTCGGGGAAGAGGACCAATGAGATCCATGCCTATCCTTTCAAACGGGGTCCCCACAATCGGGAGAGGTTGCAAGGGGACTGCCGGGGGTCTACAAGGGTTTTTCCGTCGGCATACCTCACACTCCTGACAGAAACAGGTGACATGCGAGAAGATCCCTGGCCAGTAAAAGTGCTGCAGCACGATCTGTGTGGTCTTCTGTGCCCCCCATGCCCTGCCAACAGATGCGAGTGTGCAAAAAAAAGGACCTGGTCTCGGAAAGTCTGGGGCACTAGAAGCTGGGGAGTGTCTCCCTGCCTTCCGACCCTATATAACAGATCATTTTTAACCTGGAACAAGGGATAAGTAGGAGCAGCCTTGCGGGCCGATTGACGGGCATGGTCCCAGGCTGGTTGTAGGGTTGGATCGTGTTTCTGTGTATACTTGAAACTCTTATCAGATATCCAGGGGGCCTGTGTTAAGAGGGCAGGGCATGTCTGACTTGGTGTTTTAAGAACCTGAAGCCTATCTTTCAGTATCAGTAAGAAGGAGGGATTGTCCTGTCCGATAATCATCTGTTCTGGAAGAGAGGGGACAACCCAAAGTTTGGCCTCTAAGGCCTGTCAGTCCGGGAGCGTGATGGGGAGCTGTATTCGGTGTTACACTCGAACTTCACCATGCACACACCTAATAGGTACGGTTTCTCTTGTTGTTTTGGGAAGGGGGGGATTGCTGACTGGAGAACCACAGATTGTCGGCACCCTGACTCAAGTATGGCTTTTACTTGTATGCCCTGTACCCGTACACTTACGTGAAAACTGGGTCCCATTTCGGCTGTATAAAAAATGGAACGAGGGATACAGCTAATGTCCATAGGTTCTTCCTGGAGTCTTTTTCTTGGACAGCTTCGTGCAATATGGCCCCATTCCCCGCATTAAAAACATTGGGGGTTTCTGTGAGGAGGCGGTTTGGGACGGAATTACCTTGGCCTTGGGATGTCCGGAGTGGATTTCACTGGCTTTCTGTCTTGTTTTCCGGGGACTCCGGTCTGTCGTGAGGGTTTCTTAGTGTCCCACAGCAAAGCACAGGGCTGGGCTCAATAGAATGAGATGGCCATTTCCACTGCTTGTTCAGCAGTCAGATGGTGGTGCTGTTTAAGCCACCGCTGAATAGGGAAGGGGAGGGCTTCAATGAACTGTTCTAGATATATCAACGCCATAATTTCGTCCTTAGTGTGGGTCTGTGGTTTTAACCACTTATCCGCGGCGGCCTTTAACTTGAAATACAGCGTTTTAGGATTGTCTGTGGAGGAGCCCGGTTCCTTTCTGAAACGGATCCTATGGGCCTGTGCATCCATTCCCATATGGTCTAAGATAATCTCTTGGTACGGGGTGTGGCCGTTAGGGTTGGCTACTTGGTAGGCAGCCTGTGCCTCTCCCGTAAGAAGGGGGGCAAAAAAGAAAGGCCACTTAGCCTCGGGCCATCCTGATCCACAATCTGCCCTTTCAAAGTTTAAAAGGAACGCGTCCGGATCCTCGCCTGTAGTGTACTTTTGTAGGGCTACGTTGGGGCCGTTTCCTGCACGTATTTGTAGCTGTGTTGTCAGTTCCTGGCAATCATCCGCTACCTTCAGCATCTGTTCTGCTTGGTTTGCCATACTGTTCCTTAACAGCTCCCTGTCTGCCTGGGCTGAAGTCATCTGCTTCTCCACCGCCCATTCCAGTTTTTCCTGTCCTTGGATTAGCTGCTGGATCAGGTTCTCTATGGTGAGGCGTACCGCAATCCCACTTCTGACACCACGTGTGGCGCGGGGGAGAAGCAGACCAGGACTCAGGGTAGGTGGAACTGAAAGTGTTTTATTAAGGGTAACACAAAAGCAGGGAATTTTGGGACTTGTAATCCGGATTCCACTCGTGCAATCTTGCTGTGGTCTAGATCACGGGATTCTCTTCTCCCTTCTGCGTTCTCTTTAGACGACTCTTGAAGGGCGCTCTCCCCGGTATGGTAGGCAGACAAAAACAACAAAAGAAACAAAGAGAGAAGAGTTCATGAGGATGGTGACCAGCCTCTTAGTAATGGACGCGGGGAGCGAGGAAGTGCAGGGAAATGTCACCCGGTTCCTCCACCAGTGAATCCGCGCATTTAACGTAGCCCAAAAACACGTGATACTCTGTACGGGTCAATCACTTCCAGCACCCCCTCCCTTAGGACGTTCTGCTGTTTGACCCCACACGAAACCCAGACGCCCCCATACCTTGTGTAGCCACGACCCTCCGGGGCCGTGGCTGGCTTTTACGTGCTGCCAGCTGGGGTCTGGCTGCCCGTCTGAGGTCCTTCCGCTTTCCCCCGTGTTCCGCACGTCTTCTACTGGCGGCAGCTCCTTTCCTTTCCCGGTCCTGGAAACGTCCAAGGGGTTGACGAAGAAAGTCTCCACCGACCACCTCTCCCTTCCGAAGTTCGGTTCCTTTTTGGGTCCCGACGAGAGAGAGTCTCCTCCGGCGTCTTCCGCTTTTGCCCCCAGAGGGTCAGCTGACATTCCCATGTGACCGGGCAATGTCACGGCCTTAAAGGCACAGGAGTCCTCGGACGTGTTCTGTGAACACAGAAGGGTACATGGAGAGAGGTGAGGGTAAAAGTGTTCCGTTGTGGATGGTTTGGTCCCCATGCATGGATCATCCTCGTCAGAAAGTAATACCTAGCTTTTTATTTAAATCTGCTATTGGCTCAGTGTCTCTTAACTCAAAGAAGATGGCTGCATGATCCGACCAAGAGAGTGGAAGAAGATTTAGATCAGCAATGGCTTTATTGTTTGAAAAAATGCCATCTAGTGTGTGGCCAGCAATGTGGGTAGTGTTTTGTATTCACTGGAGGAGAGCAAAGCCATTCCTAATTTCTGGCAGGCCCATAGTATCTTTATCTCTTTGGGACTCCTGGTGAAAGTTTAAATCTCCAAGGACCGTGAAGTCAGTGTTACAGATTTCGTCTTCTAAAAGGGTGCTGATGGAGTTAAGGAAATCACTTCTGGGGCCTGATGGGCGATAGATAAGAGATCCTCTAAGGAATTTCTTTTTGGTTAATTCGAAACAGAAGGATAAGACATCCCAGTCTAAATTACACATGGTCATAAATATAACCCTGATCTTATCCATATATATAATTCCGAGCCCCCTCCTCTTTTGAGCAGGCTCAGTGTGAGTCTGCATGGCATACAGAGGGATAGTAAAGGAGAACAGCCTGGGCAGACCCAAAGGTCATTGCAGACAAGGGAGACCCTATGTTGGGAACACATGTGGCGGAAATCGATCTGGGCTCTATTCAGAGCCCTGCCAGTAGGGGAATTAATGCAAAGCTTCTTCACCCGATACACCTAGAGAGAAGAATCAGGAGTCCAGATAAAAAAAGATCCCAGAGCTCAAAGCACTCTAAAATAAGAACTAGAGGGATTTTGGAAGAGACAAAAGATTTTAGGAGAGGTGAACTACTTCTTAATGCAATAGTAGGTGAGGTGAGAAGAGGCTCGATGGCAAGGAACCGAAGAGAATTCTACCATTTGGAGGCTGCAAACCCAGTGGCAGTCAAATAATGTATCATTTGAGCCCATTGTCATCGAAGCCTACAAACTACTTGCCGTATTAGGCAAGACTGAGAGAGCGCAAGGAAATTACTATCCTTATAAATCTCCATAGAAAACGAAACTGGAGCTGCAGAAATGTTTCTTTCATGATCCTATTTGATTAAAGCACCTACTGGCGTTCCAGTACCTAATGTGATTGCCAGGACACTGCATTCCTGACTTCTACCAATAATCCGGTACTTGGGTCCACACCAAGCTCAGTCCACCTTTCCTGATGGTCCAGTGCTGTTCACTCACACACAGGTCTTTCTGTGATCCATAAATGCTGCCTGCAGTACCTTATGCTATTCCAGCACAGTGACCCACAAAGAACTTTGTCAGTACACCAAATTCCTGACGTGCACTTCTTGCTGTTTCAGTAACTTGACCACATCGCTGTTGAAGCACCCCTTTCAATTTCTAAGCAAGAACAATCACAATGGGCAGTGCACCTCTGGCCTGACTTGACTTTCCACCTTCTAGTTTTTTTTGCCTCTCACTACAGTTCTTTAATGAATGATGCTTCCAGACAGTTATATAAATCTTTGTATTCCCTACTCCACAGGCATCTATTTAATACTAGGTGTTGATGTTACCCAACTCAATGGTACATGCTTAATTAGCCTCTTAATAATGTAAGGCGTAAACCAATCTATTGGCATTTAAACCTCTGACTTGCACATATCAGCAGGTGTGTAAAGCAACAGATACTTTACCAGCTACACGAGGTCGCTATACAATGGAATGCTAGACACGGCACTAATGGGCTGGTTCCCATAGCTTTCATGGCAAGCAGAATGTAAGTAGAACACTCCTGGGGGATGCGCTAGAGCGCATACTAAAAAGCTCCAGTGGCCGGAGCGTTACAGTCCTGAACCATCTGCCCAAATATGCTACACTGAGGATAGAAAATAAGGAGTTTGTGATCACAAGCGGCCGGTAATCCACCTGCAAGCAGAGAACACAGGCAATCCACGGGGAGCCCGTAAGCCACATTGGAGGATGAGAGCAGCTGAGCAGCTTGCCAGAACTGAGGCACGCAGTGTGGAGGCAGGCTCGGGCCTTTGAATTGTCCCGGGCACCTGGGAGAATAGAGGTGGTGCAGAATCCTGTGAACAACCCAAGGACTGGCTCTAACAACTCCTGTGGGCGGAACACGGACCTGGCGGTGCCTGCCGGCCGAGGTGATGGCTGACCAGCAGCCCAGCACGAGATGCAGGCTTGCTTTGATGACCAGCAAGTGCAATGCTTCCCCTTCAGGCTTAATGGGACTCTTAATCACCACAGGGCTGGTACAGCCAATGGGTTATGATCCCCACTGTTTTACAGTACGTTGTTGCAGCAGAGGGGAATTCTAAAATGCTCAGAGCTTAGGCCTGTTGGCTCATGAGCCTATAATTTGTCACTAGACCCACATAGTGGATTGACTCCTATTCCTGGGTGCCGGTGTCTAGCAGCCATTGCCTTTGTATGATCCCTAGCTCCAGGCCTGAAAGTGCTGCTATCTCAGGGGAGCAGTGAGTCAGGTGGGTCTGCCTCCCAGCCGGTTATTTACTTGTGGTCCACTCTGTAACTTGGTGTGGGACTGGTGCTGCGTGAGGTAGGGCCGGCCAGAAAATATGCAGATGCGGATTGAGATGGCCAAACCAGACAGACAGCAAACAATGCTCCCTTTGGAGAGCATCACGAAGCGGCGACAACAGGAATGCAACACTGAAATGGATACACCCCCCACTCCTTTGGCCACAAAGGGCCACAGCATGTAGGAGTCCGCTGACGTGAAAGCGATGGTGCTGGAAATGAGAGGCAGTGTGGCAGCATTCACAATGAAGATAGATTCTCTTACACAAAGAATGGACAATATGAAGGAGCAACTAGATCGACAGTGCGCGAGACTCGGCCTGGTGGAGAGGCGTATCTTGAACGTAGATGATAATGTGTGTCTCGATAACCTGGAAATGAATCTTATGTTTGAAGTAGATAAACTCAAATCCAAGACAGATGACCTTGAGGCCCGTTCACACCACTCAGACGTGCAAATTGTAGGCATCCCAGAGTCTACCAACATCCAGAAGCCTGAGCAACACATGGAAAATTTGTCTGGCCTCTGTGTTCGGTCGAGAGAACCTCTTCCCGGTGTCTGTGGTGGAGAGAGCACCGCGCTCGCTTGTGCCCAGACTGATCCCTGGAGCCTCTCCTCACCCAGTCATTGCCAAACTTTTCAATTATAGGGACAGAGATACTATCCTCTGCCAAGCCCGAGAGAAATGGAACATACAATTTGATGGTAATTCAATCTTCTATCCGGACTTCACCCAAACAGTCAAGAAGCACAAAAGAAACTCACTGCGATTTAAAAAAAATAAAAAATAAAAATGCAAGACATGGAAGTACCATATGCTATGCTCTACCTCGCTCGGCTACGCCTCAACATTAACGGACAAGCACATGTATCTGATTCACCAAATGAAGCCAGTAAACTTATTTAGCACCAAGTATTCGGAGCAGGCTCACCCTGGACTCGCTGGGTTGAAGTGGCTGTTTGATGGGGTGTAATTAAAGCATCCGACTCAGTACACATAATCTATCAGACGTCGTCCACCCTGCTTGCAGGAAGCGACTTGGAATGGCATCTCCCACCATATCATAAGAAGATGTCGCGCTCTGTGGCCCATGCTGCCCCTGACTTGTTTGGCGGGTGTGGGGGTGATTCTGATGCTGTGCACTTGGTTGGTGAAGCCCGGCACTCCATTGATAATTTTAACCATGGGATTTCACTTTCCTACTGCAAGAAACCATTAACTCAATGTAATTTGGCCGCCCTCAGGAATCCGGATAATGTTAACTGCACCAATGAGTTGTATTGCTATGTTTAAACATACTCTACACCTGCTGTGTTTTGGTGATGGGAAGCTTTCACCAAGACATTTGGGCTCGACGTGGGAGGGGGTGGGTAGGAACCAACTGTTAGGAATTTTTTGAGGCACTACATGACACAGGGAGGGCATTGTGCATACTCACACCACTAAGCACGGCTCCTTACAACCACGGGTGACACTCGCCCAACAGCATGCCACCCAACATGTGACACTAGGTCTTTCACATTACATTTCGTGTCCTAGACTGTTCGTGCCATAAACAATCCCCATAAAGCTTGATTAATCCTGGTGGACCGCTTATCGCTACTTTTCGTCCTACTCTACCTATTCCAGAGGGGTTGTGATCCTCGTTAAGAAAGGAACGCAGTTCAAACATCTCTATCATGTGGAGGACGTCCAAGGGCGCTATTTGCAAATGCAGGTAGTGCTCGGGGAGGCCATGTTACATACTGGACCATACTGGCACTTTGCCAGACAGGCAAACTTGCACTCATAGCAGACTCCTAGATACAATGACTTGATTTAAGCTATTCGATATTTACTGTGCCCACTGCTCTAACTCCACCAACTACTCATACTATTCGGCGGTACTTGGCTACCACTCCCAGCGGGACTACTGATTGGGATCCAGGGATGCCCTGGGTTGGACTGACTCCATAACATACCTGTCCAGGACTTTCACAGATTACTCACCAGATAGACTTGCCATAAATATCCCCTCGGTAACCTGATCTCTGAGATTGTGGAAGCTACAGACCACAGAATTGCTTCACCCGGTCTTTCCATCTAACATCAGAGCGGTCTCTACTGTAGCCGTACTATGGGATGCTTTTAAAGCAGTAATCCAGGGAAAATGTATCTCCAAGGCTCATGGCATTCTCAAATCAATATGCATGTCCCTTGCCAAACTAGATTCTGAAATTTGTAACCTAGAGCGAGCAGATAGCGGGAGGACAGAACTGTCCAGATTAGCGACCCATAACTTAGAGAGTGGAGTTCCTCGAGGGAGCTGAAAGGGAGGTCACATTTCTAAATAAATTCACAACTGCCAGCAGATATGAGGAAGGGAATAGACACCTGCGGGCATGATCCACCCTCTATAGCCAGCATTGGACAACATTACGAGTCACACTCCAGAGGGTGGACCTCAGAACACCCCCTCAGATTCTAAATGTGTTCAAGCACTTCTACACTGAGCTATATACAACTAAATCCACTAGCTCCGCACACAACATAGATGCTTACCTATATAAAGCTATGTGGGCCTGGATGGAACTGCACCAATGCGAACCTCTATGCCAGGTGAGTACAGTACAGAAAATTAAAAGTCTCATCCACTCTAAATGTAATGGCACTGCTCTGGTCGGAGATGGACTTCCATTAAATTTCGATAAGTCTTACACCAAAGGAGTTGCTCCCATTCTGCTAGAGGTTTATAGTGAAGCATTTGAGAGTGGAATTTTCCTGCCGATAACCAGGAAAGCCATTGTGATCACCCTATTTAAACTGTTTAAGCCACCTCATATATATGATTCCTACCACCCACTATCATTAATAAAAGTTAATAATAAAATCCTTGCTAAAATCATTGCGAACCATTTCTTACCATTGTTACTTGATATTGTCTGACCTGACCAGTCTGGTTTCATCCAGGAAGGTCCACCACTGATAACTTGCACACACTGTTGGCACTTACTCATCAAGCAAATCCTGATATGCCAGTGGCCGCTGTGTTTCTAGAAGCAGCCAAAGTGTTTGACTCTTTTGAATGGCCATAAATGTTTACTGTACTCAAGAGAATGGGAATAGGCAGGGACTTTCTACAGTGGGTTAAATTGCTTTATACAGGCCTATCAGCTAGAATTAAGTGAATTAAATCTTGAGTAAGCAGTGGGATGCGTGAGGGGTGCTCCTTGTCACCCATAATTTTTGACATTGTGATGGAGCTCCTGGCATGTATACTTTGGAAATTTCCACAATCACCGGGGTATTCAACTGGGTGGGATGCGACGATCATTATCGATTTATTCGGATGATATTCTGCTTCTTGTAGAAAACCCAATGTTAAACTTTGCCCCAATCATTGCCAAAATAATATTATTTGGTAAATGGTCTGCGCTGCCAACAAATTGTACGAAATTGCCTCTGACGCCGGTCATGTGTCAGCCCGTTTTATCCTGCCTGTTACAATGGCAGATGGAGGCGGTGAGATATGTGGGCATCTGATCCCACGCTGACATTACCATTATCCTTCAGGAAAACTATGCTGCTGTATCTCCAACATTTCAAACTTTCTCTAAAGATGGATCACACTCCCGATCTCAGCGGCAGGCAAGATTGGCCTGATGAAGATGGTAATCCTGCCTGAAATCCTGTATCTATTCCAAAACATCCCAATTCCTATAAAGAATTAATTCTTTGTGCTACTCAGATCCCTTATGATTAAAACTGTTGTGGGTTGGCAGTGACCCTAGAATAGCCTGGTCCAGGATGCGACTACGTATTAAACAGGAGGGCTTGCTTCAGCCAACTCTGAGTTATAATACCTGGTGGCCAATGCTAAGTTTGCCTGCCACTAAATACATAACACACGACACACCCTGTATCTTAGCCTGGAAGAGGGTCTAGTTGCCCTTGTCCCCTATGACATGTAGTTCTTTTACACCATTTACACCAAAAAGAAGAAATAAATGTTGTTAAATGCATGGGTTAGGCCTGGCCCAGACTTGCTGGCCTTGCTGACGTCAGTGACAGATACTCCCACATATCCCACTATAAGGTAACCCTCTACTAGTACTCATAACTGAAGCATGTGTATACCGCCAACTACAAGTGAAATCACTCAGTACTTTTGGTGATGTGTTTGTTGATCAACACTTTATCCCCTGCGCTGACTTCTTGCTGGGCTCCATCACCAGTTCTCTACAGGCTTTACTCTATCATCGCCTACGACACTCTCTGAAAGACCTTTATCCATTCCTCCCGGCTGAACCACCTTAATGGCCACTGCTCACAATGCTTATCACTAGACCCCTACTAAACAGACTGATCACACGTATGTACAATGCTGCTGCACTAGTACTGCCGAACCTAATGCTCTCTATGATGGAATTGTTGGAACTTGAGCTGGGACACACCATAACAAATGTACAATGAACATATTGTCGTGAACAGATTAAAAACATCTCAATAAACGGTCGTATTTTTTTTCATAAGGCGCACTATACTTCTGGACTATGCTGGTTTTCGGCCTCTCTCTGTAGTTGGCATGCTGGCGATGTGCTATGCCAGCTGCAGGATTCTTCCGCATGGCTTGGTCAGGCACTAGAATTGATTCCCCCTGCAGAATCTTGCTAATGAACTTTGAGAGATGATCTCTCCTACACTGGACATAACCCTAGTGCTGGCCCTGATAAGCTGTGTCAAAGATGTACCCAAACCTTACCACAAATTTGTAGCATTGGCTCTCTTGCTTGCCACCTCCACACCCAGGGATATCCGGTCTCCCTTGCCTGCCTATTTAACGGCTATCAACGAGATCTCCTGCAGTGGGGAGGTGAACCAGGTCGGAGAGACTGGAGGGGAGTTTTGAGAGAGACGTGGGTCTAATTTTTGTAATTTTATACTTTACATGTGATAATTGCTGCGCAATTGGATACTCACGTATTCCGATGACTATGCCCTCATGAAGAGTTATCATGATACCACTGTGAATTAAACAATACTTAATGTTTCTCTGTGCCTGACTTGAAAATGAAAAATAAAGATGCTAAAACAGGTAGGACACACTCTGTAGGCCAACTTAAGTGAGGGAATGAATCATCACATAGTTATCACAGGTAGAGGAAAGAATGATACAAGTGGGATGAGGGGAGACCAGTGTTTGATTGTAAAGATGGGTGGAATAAAGGATTTATTTTCCCGTTATCAATTTGGTTCCTGCCGGAAAAATATCTGTCTCTGGCATAGAACACCTCCGCATTTTGCTCGTCGAAAGAGGAAAAATGGCTCTGTCCTATATAGTGTGCATGTCTGTGTAGTCTTCCAAAAAACTGTGGATGACACAATGCAATCATAGATCTTACTGTCTTGGTAACTGCACTACCTTACACCACTCTATCATGTCATTGCTCTTAGGATTATGTGACATTAAATATGCCATCAGTGAGATTCTCAATGAAATCACTTGCCGTGACAACCCTTGCATCATTGATTGTAAATCCAAAATTTTTGTCTGTTGCATCCTGTTTCTGTAAGGCCTAATAAACACCATTCTTCTGCTGCATGGCTGCCAGTCTTAATGCACCCTACTTGGAGAAGAAATTGTGGTAACAACTAAAAAGGGGCACAATTTCTCCCTGTCTAAGGGGAGGTGCGCCTTGAAGCTTCACTTCTGCAAACTCCAACTGTATTGATAAACACAATTACTGGCTCTGTCTTATTTTGTAAAAAAATTTACATTATTTTTCACTAATAAAATTGTTCTTATCAGAACTGACATTGAACACATTCCAACACCTAATGTTGTCAACCATTTACTTTCCCCTATCGCTTCCAGTCTTGACTGAAGCACATACGCTCCAATCTCAAGCAATCTTCTGTCTACTTTCACCTGCCAGAGCAGACCCTGTAGCTTTCGTTTAGACTTGGGTCCGGCCATCTGACCCTGAGACCCGAGTCTCCTTTTAACAGAATAGCTATCCAAGTTGTTCAACATTTCTCTTTCATCTGGTATTGTTCCTATAGACTGGAAAACTGCTGTAGTAAAGTCACTTAAAAAAAAAAAACACATGGACCCCATAAACGTTTTGCCTGATCTCACACTTACCTTATTGGCCCAAGGGGTTAGACGAATTTGTATTTAGTCAATTCACGCATTATATTGACTCTCACAATCTTCTGAGTCCCTCCAGTGTGGCATTGTATCTGGCAGGAACACAGCACTTGTGGTCGTATCTGTACTGGACATCTGGCGACTAGTAGATAATTCGACCATGGCATTTGTCCTTTTGGACTTGTTGGCTGTGTTCAACTCCATTAATCTATTTTTATCTCTAGACTGCAGGAATTTCATCCTCTGCTAAATTTCCTAGTTCTTCTCTTATCTTTCAGATCGTACTAAATAGGTAGCAATTCCTTCTTGTGAACCAAAGCACAGAGCACTCAACGGTGGTGTCCTGCAGGGTTCCACAGTTTCACTACTGCTTTTTAACATCTATATGTGCCCTTTGGTCCAATTGCTATCTAAATTTAGGATTACATTTCACAAGTATGAAGATGTTATCCAGTTAGTCTTTGGCTTTGACCAATGCTCACCTCCCGCCCCAGTTCTGCCTCATGCTCTCATCTGGGCTGCTGGGGGTTTGCTAGGAACTTTCTCAGATTGAACCCTTCCAAGACAGAACTCCCTGTAGCTCCAAAAGGGATAGTAGGACATAATGTCTTCAAGTGGCCATACGCTATGTGCCCCCCACCAGAAGTTTCCTCTACGATACACAATCTTGGGTTACTCTTTTTTTTTTTTTTTTTAAAAACCTTTATTCGTGCATCTTAACAGAACAAATACGGGCCTACAACCGTCAGGCCGGCCACGATACAGTTAAGCACTGATACCAACATTACATCCCCTGTGCTTCAACGGTCAAGATTAACAACGAGTTATGAGTAATATATTGGAGAGATCCTTGACACCAGGGGAAGGAGAAGTGAAGGTTAATTTTAAGTTTTTAAGGTAATTTTATCAGGGAAAAAAAAGTCAGTAAAGGATAAGAACAAAAGAGATTCGAGTCCGCCAGATAGCTTCACCATACGGGAGAGCAGCAGCATTATTAAAACAACAATGGAAGTAAAATCTCAAGCAGTGAGGCGGTGCAGTGATATAACAGGATAGTCACATGAGCAATTACGCACCCCTCCAGAGCCGCCCCCACTCAATCCACCCCACACCCGGACCCCGAATCGAAGCAGGTATAGCGCAGAGACATAAAAGAAAAAGGCCCATAGAACTAATTAAGAACAGAGTATTACCCCCCCACCCTACACCAATGCGGAGGCTACGGCCTGCCCCCCCCCCCGGCATAGTGCCTGTCGCCCAATGAACCCGAAATATAGACAAGAGAGAAAGTAGGAATAGAGTAAAGAAAATAAGAAGACAGAAAAGAAGGTGGGGAGGAGCCCACGGAACACCAGAGCGCCCCAAACCATCAGCCAGCTATGGCCTCCACACTCCTAAGAACCCACTACGCCAAAAAAAAAAACTGCGTGCGAAAATAACGCGTCACAACAATTTAAGCGAGGGAAGACAAATCGCGACGAGTGCGCACAACACATACATACAGTTCCAGTCCCAGTCCAGTCCGTCCATGAACCATGGCGATATAAGTCATTCTAGCCCTGGCCCGATCGCGGGCTTGGGATTAAACCAGCCCCTACATGAAGGCCCCGCACCCCGAGCAGACAAAGACAAGATGGCCGCTTGTGAGAAGATGGTGAAGTAGGATCACGAAATGGCCGCCGACCGTCTATTGAGGTCCCTCTTTGCACCACATAAAATCCAGACCTGGCAAGTAGAGTACAGGAGTTCCACAGAAAAGAAGCAGTAGGCCACCGCGGACGATTCCTCGAGGCTGTTAGGTATCGCTCAGCAGGATATTCTTGCGGATGCGGTGAGGCAGGCAACAATGAAGCAGGCAGCCATGACCAGGGGAACAAAGTATCCGCAGTTGAGCTGGAGAGCGGTTGATCCTGGGTGCCGGGAACGCCGGATGCAGGCACCAGTGTAGCACAATCATACACCGCCGTTGCGTCCCCGCAAGAGGACAAAAGCACTGGTAGACCCACGCCTTGGTGATGACAAACAGAGCGCTCACGACCCGCAGCCGACAGTATGGAGTCAAACCGCTCACTCAGCGCCTGCAGGCCAGCACACATATGTAGTCGAAAGTCCCGCAGGACAGCCAGAACGGAGCCGCATGTCAGCGGAAGCTGGGCCCCCACATCGGCAGCAATCCGGGACGGCACTGTGGAGCTGGTGTCCGGAAGAGGGAGGGCGAAATGGGCAGCGGGCGAGACCGGAGCATCACCCCCCAGCCGCGAGCAGGCAATCAACGCCATGTTTTACCGCTGTACGGTGTAATGGCCAGGGGGGGGGGGGTCGTGGCACGGAGTCAATACCCCTCAGGTCTGCGCCGCAACAGGGAAGGCCGACAGTCGCCTCCCCTCCCGCGGGTTCTCTTTGCCGCCGGCTAGGCAATAGAAGAAGGGGGTCAGCAGCCTCCCACAGCGCGGTCCTCAGAGCGGGGCAGGAGACCCGCCGCACCGGGGCCCACCCCACAGCTCCAGTCCGTCAGGCGCAGGGTGCAGAAGGTGTCCGGCCGTCCCTCCCCGGGCTCAACCGGCGACGATCCGTGGTGCGGGGTGAGATCGGGACCGCGGGGCTCAGGTTTGCACTAGCGGGACCGGTAACTGCGGAGCTTCCAGGGGGCCGGCAAAGGCCACAATGGCACCGGGGTCCAGTGCAGAGGACAAAAGCACCCAGAACTCCGGCATCCGGGCGGGCAGAGACTCCGGGAAAGCGGCGGCGCGGTCAGCGCGTCTTCGCACACGTTGCACCTCGAGAATCGGCGAGGATGGGCATCAGGATAATAGTCCGAGGCCAAGGGCCGACGGAGCCGGGCGCTCAAGCGTCTGCTCCGGTCGCCATCTTGGCTCCTCCCCCTTGGGTTACTCTTAATTGTCTTTTGGTCCACACATGAAGAAGGTTACCAATGCTTGCTTTTACCATCTAAAACCTGTCTGAAACATTGTACTTTTTTTAATAGATGCATCCCGATAACCGCAATTACTGCTCTGATCTAGTTTCGTATTGATGATGGGAATTCTGTCCTCTTAGTTGCCCACACAAAGACAATACACTCTCTCCAGCTTGTTCAAAACCCTGCGGCACAGCTAGTTTGCAGCACCAAAATCCAAACATATTTCCTAAGGCAGCTACATTAGCTTTCTGTACGCCAACTGATCATTTTCTAGGCTATGAATATTTTCCTTTGGGCTCTCTGTTTTCAGGCTTCTGACGTCATGGCACTCGTGCAGCCTAAGGTATAATGATCTGTCCCTTCTGTTTCGCACCAGAACGCAGCTTTGCCGTTCTCTCTTTTTCTGTGGCCACGGCACGCCTGTGGTATTCCCTCCTAGTGTCCCTATGCGTTGAATCGGCCTTAGCACACTTTAGACAACTGCAAAGTCTCACTTGTTTCCTAGGTAACTGCATGGTTCCGGCTAGGTATATTAAGCTCCTGTGTATCATTAGCACCATAAAACGTTGTTATACGTACACTGTATAAATTCATTTAACGTGACAATACGTTTAATTAATTTCCGGCCCATCACAAACCTTCTGTTTCCAAGAAAGGAAAGATTGTTGAAAAGTAGTGCTGGACTCACAGGTTACTTTTAATTATTTCGATTATTTTCTTTTGTAGCAGTTTGAGTCACTACCACATCACAGCATGGAGGTCCTGGGAGTGGATGGTGTGTTCCTGTCTGTGGACAGTGCTGGCATTCGTCTGCTGGTGCGGTTAATTATTTTTGGTGCTTTTCATAGAAAGAGTTTTGACTTGAAGCCTTCTTTTGTCCTCCCTTGTCAGCTTGAAAGCAGTTGTCTTGAAGTGATTTGATTATTTTCTGTTATGTTATTTGTATAACACACAACTCACCCAGGAGGGTGTCCTGGCGCTAAAGCAGGAACTCTATGGGCCGAGTCAGGGCTAGATTAAGAGCCAGGTCTTCAGTTTCCTACAGAATTCAAGAACTGAGGAGAAGGCTCTGATGTGCAGGGGCAGGGCATTCCGGGTTTTAGGACCGAGGCAGGATAAGGCTTGACTGCTGGATCTGGTTCTCTATATACAGGGGCTGTGTACCAGTAGGAGTCCAGCTAAGCGAGGTGCCTGGTTGTTTTGTGGAAGTTTTGTTCGGTTGTTGAGGTATGTGGGGCCAGTGTTGTGTAAGGCGTTGTATGTGTGAGTGAGGAGTTTGAAGAGTGTTCATTGGTGGCTGGGGAGCCAGGGAACTCGTTGAGGTGTGGGGTGATTTGAGTGCAGAGTGGGAGGATAAGGGGGAGCCAGGCCACAGCATTTTGTTGGTCTGTAGTCTTCTGGTCAGTTGAATACTGATTCCAACATTGAGTGTTTTGCCGTAGTCCATCTTGCTGGTGATGAGTGCTTGGGTGACGGTTTTGCGAGTGTTAGTGAGGAGCCATGTGCATATCTTCTTGCCCATCTTCAGTGGGTGGAATCAGGAGACAGAGACTGCATTCATTTGGCCTGTCATGGTGGTTGGTTGTCGATGACTATTTTGAGGTTCTTTGCGTGGGTTTCCAGGAGGGGTGTGGATCTAAGATCGCCAGGCCACCAGGTATAGTTCCAAAGTGAATTGTCTTTGCCGAAGATTACTAATTCCGTCTTGTCTGAGTTGAGCTTGAGGCCGTTGGTTTTCATCCATCTGGCAACTCTAGTCTATTGGTGAGGGTGTTTGGTGTCTGGTCAGGGAGGGAGAGTAGGAGCTGGGTGTCGGCAGCATAGGATATGATCTTGATTCCGTGGGCGCAGATGATGCTGGTGAGTGAGGTCATGTAGGCGTTGAACAGAGTGGGGCTGAGTACGTATCCTTGTGGAACTCAGCTGATGAGGTTGAGGGAGTCGAAGGTGAAGAGGGCCAAGCAGCCCGACTGGATGCAGCCTGTTAGGAAGGAGCAAATCCAGAAAAGTCCAGTAGCTCAGATGGCAGCTCCATGCAGTTGTTGAATAAGGAAGAAAGTGGGAGACCATGTTGAAAGCTGCAGAAAGATCCAGTAGGATGAGTGCTGCTGTGTCACATCTGTCCATGATCATCCAGATGTTGTTCGTGGACACAATGAGGTCGATCTCTGCACTGTGTGTGGTTGAGCCTGAATCCGGATTGAGCGATGAGGATTCTGGATTACAGAATTCGGTCTCTGTAGATTGAACCCTCCAGATCCGCTAAACCTTTACTTATGTTGTGTGGGCATCTAGAAGTCCTTCTCATCACTTGTAGTTTTCAGTCTTTTGACAGAACCAGTTCGCGATCTTGTAACATGTCTATACATGAGCATTCTGAGGATGCTTTATAATATCTCTGAGTGTTGTCAGAGGTTGCCTTCGCACCCTGTACTACTAGTCTATCTGTGATTGAGTCCAGCAAGTAGTTTGTCATAAAAAGTATTTTTTTACTTCCTATTAATTGTTGTTTAACATTGAGGACTTGGTTCTTTCTTATGCTGGTTGTGGTTAAGTCGCAGGTGTATAGATGTGAGCCCTATGTCACCAGACGTCTGCCTTTTACTTTACTGCAAAACTAGTAGCAATAGCTAGTAAATACACTCATATTTTGTTTATTCTATGTCTATCAATCAATCAATCAATCATAGGCATTTGTATAGCGCACAGCTCACCCGGAGGGTCTCAAGGCGCTGGGGGGGGGGGAGGGGGGGGGAGGGGGGGGAACGCTACTGCTCGAACAGCCAGGTCTTGAGTTGCTTCCTGAAGGCGAGATGGTCTTGCGTTGTCCGGAGGTGGATGGGGAGGGAGTTCCATGTCTTGGCTGCCAGGTAGGAGAAGGATCTTCCTCCGGCGGTGGCTCTGCGGATGCGGGGGACGGTGGCGAGTGCGAGGCTGGCGGAGCGGAGCTGGCGGGTGGGCTTGTGGAAGGTCAGGCGGCTGTTGAGGAACTTGGGGCCCAGGTCGTGGAGGGCCTTGTGTGCGTGGGTGAGGAGTCGGAACGTGATTCTTTTGTTGACGGGGAGCCAGTGCAGGTCTCTCAGGTGTCCGGAGATGTGGCTGTGTCGGGGGATGTCCAGGATGAATCGTGCTGAGGCGTTCTGGATCCGTTGGAGTTTCTTCTGGAGTTTGGCGGCGGTGCCGGCGTAGAGGGCGTTCCCGTAGTCCAGCCGACTGGTGACGAGGGCCTGGGTGACCGTCTTCCTGGTCTCGGTGGGGATCCACCGGAAGATCTTTCGAAGCATGCGCAGGGTGTTGAAGCATGAAGACGAGACGGCGTTGACTTGTCTGGTCATCGAGAGGGAGGAGTCCAGGATGAAGCCTAGGTTGCGTGCGTGGTCCGTTGGCTTGGGGGTGGCTCCCAGGGTGGGGGGCCACCAGGAGTCATCCCAGGCGGAGGGTGATGATCCCAGGATGAGGACCTCCGTCTTGTCTGAGATCAGTTTCAGGCGGCTGTTCTTCATCCATTCGGCGACGTCTTTCATCCCTTCGTGTAGGCTGTCTCTGGCGGCGTCCGGGTCGCTGGTGAGGGAGAGGATCAGCTGGGTGTCATCGGCGTAGGTGATGATCTTGAGGTTGTGTTGACGTGCAATGGTTGCGAGGGGGCTCATGTAGACGTTGAAGAGGGTGGGGGTGAGCGATGACCCTTGTGGAACGCCGCAGATGACTTCGGTGGCCGCTGACCGGAACGGGGGGAGGCGGACTCTCTGGGTTCTTCCGGCGAGGAATGAGGTGATCCACTCCAGGGCCTTATCCTGGATGCCGGTGTTGTTCAGGCGCTGTACCAGGGTGCGGTGGCAGACAGTGTCGAACGCTGCGGAGAGGTCCAGGAGGATGAGGGCCGCAGTTGCCCGTTGTCCATTAGGGATCTGATGTCGTCTGTGGCTGCGATAAGGGCGGTCTCCGTGCTGTGGTTGGCTCGGAAGCCGGATTGCGAGTGGTCGAGGGATCCGTTGGTCTCAAGGAAGGCGGCTAGCTGTCTGTTGACGGTCTTCTCGATGACTTTGGCAGGAAACGGGAGGAGCGAGATGGGGCGGTAGTTCTTGAGGTCGGAGGGGTCTGCAGTTGGTTTCTTCAGCAGGGCACTGATCTCGGCGTGTTTCCAGCACTCCGGGAAGGTGGCGGTGTTGAAGGAGGCGTTGATGATGTCGCGGAGGTGGGGTGCGATGATGTGGTTGGCCGTGTTGAAGATGTGGTGTGGGCAGGGGTCCGTAGGGGATCCGGAGTGGATGGTGTTCATTGTGCGTGTTGTGTCTTCGGTGCTGACTGGGGTCCAGGTGCGGAGGGTGGCGGTGGGGGGCATCGGTTCGGTGGTGGGGTTTGTGGTTGGTGGGCCGAAGCTGTTGTGAATATTGGCGATCTTGTTGTGGAAGAAGGCTGCGAGGGAGTCGCAGAGGTCTTGCGAGGGAGTGATGTCATTGTTTCCGGCGTCGGGGTTGGAGAGCTCTTTGACGATGCTGAAGAGTTCCTTGCTGTTGTGGGTGTTGTTGTCCAGTCGTTCCTTGAAGGCTGTCTTCTTTGTGGCGCGGATCAGTTGGTGGTGTTTGCGGGTGGCGTGTTTGAAGTCCGTCATGTTGTCTGTGGTCTGGTTGGTGCGCCAGGTGTTCTCCAGGGAGCGGCAGTTCTTCTTGGAGGTGATGAGCTCGTCGGTGAACCAGGAGGCTTTCTTGCTGCCGCGTCTGCTGGGGGGGTTCTTCTTCAGTGGTGCGAGGGCGTCTGCGCAGTTGGTGATCCACTGTGTGAGGTTGTTGGCGGCTTCGTTGGGGGCGTTGAGCTGGTGGGGGGGTTCTGGCTGAGGAAGGTGGTGAGCTGGTCGCCGGTGATCTTGTTCCAGCTCCTGCGGGGGGCTTGTTGAGGGTGGTGGTGGGTCGTCGTTTTACTGAAGCTGAAGTGGACGCAGCTGTGGTCAGTCCACTGGAGATTGGTGGAGTGGCTGAAGGTGACGTATTTGCTGGATGAGAAGACTGGGTCAAGCGTGTGGCCGGCGTAGTGGGTGGGGGTGGTTACCAGTTGCTTGAGTCCGAGGTTGTCCAGCAGAGCAGTGGTGTTGCGGTCCTTGTTGTCCTCCAGGTGGAAGTTGAGGTCCCCCAGGAGGATGTAGTCGGTGGAATTGATGGCGTGCGGACTGACGAAGTCTGTGATGTCTTCGCTGAACTGTGTGCGTGGTCCCGGTGGTCTGTAGACGAGGATGCCTCTGAGCGTGGTCTTGGGGTCGGTGTGTATCTGGAAGTGGACGTGTTCGGCGGAGGTGAAGGTGTCATCGGAGTTGGTCGTGATGCGGATGGTGTTCTTGTGGATGATGGCGATGCCTCCTCCTGTCTGGTTGACGCGGTCCTTCCTGGTGATTTTGTAGCCTTCTGGGACGGCGATGGCGACGTCGGGCGCTGAGGAGGCGTTCATCCAGGTTTCCGTCAGGAAGGCGATGTCTGGTGCTGTCGAGTCGAGGAGGTTCCAGAGTTCAACGGCATGCCTGTGAACGGAGCGGGTGTTGAGCAGGATGCACATCAGGTGTTTGTTGCTGGGGCTCGGTTTAGCAGGTGCGGTGTTGGGTCGGAGGGCGGTGAAGCGGCAGGTCAGGCAGGTGAAGGGTCCGTGGGTGCGTCTCGGGGTGGCTTGGTAGCAGGCGGTGTTTCGGCCGGCGTTGAGGGTTTTGGCATCGTAGATGTGCAGGGTGTGCTGGCGAGGGCAAGGACCAGGGGGTCTGGCGCTGGGCACGGGCCAAGCGCGGACGGGCGCAGACGGGCTTACCTTTGGCGCACCTTCGGCGCTCATTCGGCGCTCCCGCTGCGCGCGTCTGCTGCGCGGTCGCTCTGGGGGCGTCATAAGTAAGGAGCCGGGAGGGAGGAGCAGCTGGGTGGCGGGAGCGGGGCGGCGAATGGAATCACAGGGGGGCGGGCTGCAGGGAGGCAGCGGCGGGAAATTCCAAGAAGCAGCGGGCAGCCGGAAATTCCCAGGAGCAGCGGGAAATTCCCAGGAGCAGCGGGCAGCGAGCGAAGGAATCTGCAGGCAGGAGGCGGCAAGGCAGGCAGGAGCGGCAGCAGTGAGTGGGGCGACCAAGCCCTGTGGAGGGCTGAGCGGTCTATTTGTTTATTCTATGTCTCACGTGTGGCTAGTATGCTATATAGTTATAGTTAGTATATAGTAAAAAGCAGTGTGAAAGCAACAACCCCCGTTACTTGTCTCCTGAGCACCGTTAATTGTGTGGTCTGTGTGCAGGAAGAGCACTTCAATCTTTGAATCCCTAAAGTGAGCAAAGTTCACAAGCAGAAGCACACCTTCTATTTGCACACTTTATTTTTGGAGCACTCTTCCAACCTCTTTCAGAAAAACACCTTCTTTGTTTCCATTCATATATGAACTTTCACACTGTGTGTTCTTAGTAATCTATAAAATCTGTCTGGACCTCTCTAGCTCTTTTTGATTGTTGTAGTCGAGATCTTGTGTAGAGTAGAGAGTGGGGTGGGGATTACCCCTGGCTTTACTCATGATCTGCCATAAGTTGATTAAACCAGAGCCGAGTGTTTGGTTATGTGACAAGCTGGATTTGGGAGTGTGTGCTAAGTCATGGCAGTGAGGCAAGGGATATGAAAATTGTGATTATTGTATGGTTTTTCTTGTGTGCTTTAGTTTTAAGCGTGATGGATTGCATTGTAAATGTTACATATTTTATCCTTGTTCAGTGCTCCTTCGCCATTTCAAAAGATTTGCTCTTTACCTAATGCAGTGAGTACAAAAAAATGTGGCATTATTAACGACATCCTGGATGCTATTGCAAATGATATCACAAGCAGCATAGGTACTGGCAGTGGTTTTAAGAGTGGCTGCTTTTTTAAAATAGTGTTGTGTATACTCTTCATGCTTTTTGACCCAGTGTAGAATGTGTGTAGCTTGGTTGTATTTTAGGATATCTGTCTTAGTAACACGGTGGTCAGTGTTATCTGCCCAGGTAGATGTACCATCTGAAATGTGTGACGAGGTTGCTTCTGTCAGTTGTATGTAACAACTGCATTGAAGCTTTATGTAGTATCTGTGCTTTTTATCATGAAAGGGCCGATTGAATGTCTTGGGGCTATTTGAAGGTTCCAAAGGACGAGAGCCCTAACCACTGGAAAAAATCCTACAAAGAAAATGTAAACAGGAAAACCCACCGTGAACAAGATTCCAAAGTGCAAATCATTTAGGTTTATATAAAATTACGAATCAGTACAGAAGGCAGTCGGGCAAATGGTTAGTCAGACAATTTAAATCAGTGAGGGACTAACATAAGGGTATCCGCTTCCAAAAATATTCTAAGTAAGAGACAAAAAAGTAAACACCAATGTTAAATTAATAAGCAGCTTTTTGTCAGAAGACTTAGTCTGACATACAACCTCCATCTTTGAAGCACAGCAAATGTAACAAGATAAATACAAAATGTAAAGGCATTTTTTTATCGCTCTTTAATGGACCAGTAGAAATCAGCTGGCAACCCGGGTCGTGTATCGCAGTTTGGGAAACCCTGGTATAAGTCATTTCAAGAAATACAGAATCTCGAAATGCTGCAGCATAGCATTTTTTAAACAGACTTCCATGAAACTCATTCTACTATCTTTTTGGCAAAAACTACAAACTCCTTTTAGGTGTGTTAAATTTACCAGTCCCGGTTTTGCTGTCATTCATGCTGTCTGCAGTTGACAAGAAAGAGCAAGACATCAATGATTTAGGTGATTTGTGTGAAGAGTGATGTTGTGACCATGTATTTAAGTATTACAGTAACACCTACTGTACATTAAAAGTTTATGGCACGTCATCTGGGACTTAAAAGACCATATAAAAGAAACTTTGGTCCCATTCCTCTATATGGTCATGGGGCTCCTTAGTGATTTGCAATATCCTTGTACTGTACGGCAGGGGGTACTTTTCCCATATATTTATTTATTTATTTATTGTTTATTAATTTGAGTTTTATATAGCGCTGGCTAGACCCGGAGGTATCAGACCGCTTTACATAAGGAGCAACATAGCGAGTTACAAGGTACATTAATGTAAACATGTGTTTCACATCAATTACAAAGTAAATGGCAACGCTGCTGCCTCCCTTTTCGCCAAGACTGCTCCCTAACTCCCATGCTTGACTTCCCCGGACCTTCGTCTTGCAGGTCGTCGACACCGATGCTCCCGTGGTCCAGAGCCTGTGCACGCATCCTACAGCCTTCCCTCCGCCTTTGGTTTTGTGGCTGCGTCTGCCCTCTGACTCTACTCAATTGAATCCTGCTCTCTTGGTTTTTCTTCTGGACTCTTGACTTTGGTGACTTTTGTGCATCCCGCCATTTTTGGAGATGGTCTCCGTCGAGACCCACGACCCGGAACCCCCTACTTTGTCTGACCTTTGTCCATTCCTTCTTCCCTCCCGACTCCTCCTGATGACCCTCAATCGTTTTTTAGGTCTCGCCTACGTATCAC
Source organism: Triturus cristatus (assembly GCF_964204655.1). Classification (NCBI taxonomy): domain Eukaryota; kingdom Metazoa; phylum Chordata; class Amphibia; order Caudata; family Salamandridae; genus Triturus; species Triturus cristatus. The sequence continues at coordinate 625,841,669 of NC_140583.1, read as the reverse complement.
GCATGCGCTGCATAGGATGGCCTTTAGCCGTCGCTCTGCTCTTTTTGAAGCACTGCACTCGTGCTTGTGGCGGCATCCACCTTGCGGGAGCGAGCAGCGGAGCGCATGCTGATTGGCTGTTGCTCGCTCCCGCAAGGCGGATGGTGCCACAAGTACGAGTGTGCTTCAAAACAGTAATTCAGCGGACCCGCCCTCCTTAATGCACTACGTCATTGTGCTATATTATCGTTGTTCACTGCTCTCCCAAGCGCGCGCACGCACCACTCGCGGATGCACCCCTACGCCTCTCTCTTCCTCATTATAAAGCACGTCGCTGTGATCTAAGTGGCACGGTAGAGTCCATATCAAAGAGAATACTTCGAATTTGATCTGACTAGCAATATAACTTTCATGGCTGACAGGTAGTTGTTTTTTAGCTCATTTGTTAGAACCTTGATATTTCACTTCAGCAACTCTGTCATTTACTTGTCTCGTCAGGACTCCAGACGCGTGCTTCCAGTCTGTCTTTCATTTTTTATTTTATTTTTATTTTTGCAAAGCACTGTAGTCTGTCTTCTGTATCTAATGTAATTAGTCCCTGTTTCGTTTCTCTCTGGCTCTGTATTCTTACCAAGATGGCGACCCCCTTGGCGGTAAATTCAGGTAAGTGCTGATTGAGGGGGTTACACCCCTGGCAAGTGTGAAAGGGGGCGTGTGGAGCAAGGGGCCTGAATTAATTAAGCCACTATATGTTCCAGTGCCTCTCCCCATACACACGACTCATGCCCCTACCCCCTCTTAAGTCAGTTCCCTACATCCACACCTTAACTGCTCGCACTGCTATACATCCCTTCCTGACATTGCTAGAGCAGTATGTGCATTTTAGTTTATTTAAGAAACAGGTTTGTGGACCCACACTATGGCCTGTTACTGTCTCTTACTGCCCTGATCCAGACCATGCCCGCAGGTGTCGCTCTCAATTATGATCCGCTCTATTACCTCGACGGATGAGTGTTGACATCTGCTTGGCCAGCGTTTTACACCTTTCTCTTCACCTGCCTGGCAGTGACCGTGTCATGCCGCAACTGCACCCCATAATGGCAGCTAAAAGCTATTGGCCTATTAGAAACATAGTGCTTATTTCACGTCAATAGTGTCTCGACTAGTGCACTGCCTATGCTGGAAACAGTGTTATAGTGGTCTGCCTATTGCGCGTTTGTGTTGTTTGTAGCCCTCAACCCGTGTCCTATATGAGTGTGCTGTGCAGTCAGTTTCTCTTTTGCATTCTGGTACTTGTAGTTCTGCATATATAATAGACAGGTCAACGCTACCCTTACGTAGATTGCAAAAACGAACTAAGCCCAGACAACTGCATATGACGTCTCAGACCATGCCTGACATGCATAGCTTTATGGTGAACAACATGCTCCCAAACTCTATTTCTCTTGATTTATATACCTAAAAATTGTTAAACTGCAGCATGTCGGATTAACATAAGTGCGAATGTCGTATCATGGTTACCTTAACCCCCTGCTTGTATTCATAGGATATAGTCTGCATAGAGATCCTACGACCAACAGATCTACTGTGCATGACACATTAAGGACATTTGATAACTAGCGAGAGACTAGGTATATTGTGATTGTGTAATGGAAGGATAGGTTCCGGGTTTGCAGTTCACGAATTTCAGGAACTGGCATAGAGTAAAGTGCAGGGTTGTTGTGCACGTGAAGTCAAGGATGGCTGTCAACACTTTGAACTGATTTAACGCCAAGATTGGTCTCGCATGCTTATGCTGCGCGTTGAAAACATTTTAAACAGAATTTGTGAAGGCGATGGGTCTGGTTTCAGTGTTTCAACCCATTTAAACAGACTTTCATAAACGGCCTGTGCACAAATGTTGTTTCGTTATATTAAATCATACCCGACTGGCGTTGGCAGTGCTGGTAAAAGTAGCAGGCAATGATTGCCTTTTCTATAGCTTGCATATTGGAGATAAAGAATTGAATCTGACAAGCAGCAGGATTTTTTTTAAAATTTTAATATTTTTATTGACATTTGGAATACAGGACCACTGTACATACACTTCCATAATACAAGGTACAATATGTTTACCCTGCGTGGGCAATGCGGTCATCACCATTACAGTTATAATTTGGCGAGGTTAGGTTTATGATGTACACATAACATTGCTTTACTACCCCCTCTGTATTCATACAACATATCTAACATGCCTATGGTGGCGGACCAGTCCCTACATTGCCCGTCCTTCCTCCACATGTTAGTGGGTTGGGAACTCGCCTATATCAATTCAAAACATGGCCCGTGTGCAGTTCTGTGGACACAAGTGTGGTTTTGTCTTTTTGATTTTTGGATTATTCTATTTACATTTTCTCTCATCCCTGCTTCATCATGGTGCACCAACATGTGGGGTCACCCTTTACCCAATGGGCAAGATTCACAAAGGTAAACTTTTTCCTCTGTTCTGACTGTGGAGTCTCCACAGTCATAAACCTACTATTAAGTTGGAGTTTGAAAATAACAAAAAAATAGTAATCTTACACAAACGTGTACGTTTACCTTTGTGAAAGAGGCCCTGCGAGTGTAATTTACTACTAGTAAAATTGCTCATGATAAATAACACTCATAGTTTATGAATACCAAAAAGCAGTAAAGTTACTACAGTAAGTGTAAGCTTACACAAAATTGTAATTTCTGCCTTGTGAATCAGTCCCAATGTGTTGTGGATACATGCACAGATGTGTCAGTGGGAGGCTCCCTCCTCCTTCATAAAGGTGCTCAAACATGTGATGGCCACCCTATCTATCTATGGTCTATGCGCTCAGGATACGTACAGTATTGTGCCTGTGGAATGCTGCCTGCTTCATCATCATAGTGCATCAACATGTGTAGCCCACCCTATTCCCAATGTGTTCTGGTTCCATGGACCAATGTGTCTGAGCGATGTGCCTCCAGCCTTAACTGAACACTTATAAGGACCCAAAGGCGAGACCTATTGGCTATGCCAATGCTTGTCTCTTTTTTTGCTGGACTGCCTTAACTCCATCCCCTCCTCAGGTTCCCTTCTCTCCTCTCACCTATTTATATTTGAGTCCTGCATATTTGTACCATTATATAGTCCTGTTTCTGCTTTGTTAGGTGCTCGTGTTCTGGTTGAGTCACAGCGAGGCTATTGCAGACGTGGCTGCTGTACTGGGATACATTTACAAGGTACTCTAGATTGTTTGTATAGTTCTTGCCACAATAAGGTTGGCAGAGGTTGCTGCCTTGTTGGGTAATATTCCCATGTTGGAAGGTCATCTGGGTTATAGGCAACATATTTTGCACATTAAGGTTTATATGAACGGGATTCTACCAACTGAGAATACCCTTGGAGAGTCGCTATCAGTTGGAAATTATTCTTCAGTATCTGTCTCAGTAGCGGGTATAAAGTCAAGCTCATGACCATTAATGGGTACTGGTTAAACTGCACAGGTTTTTTTTATCCTTCAACAGAATTGCCACTAAGTGACGTGCAGAAGAGTAACTGACACAGAACTGAATAATACTAGGAAACTCATTTGTTAGGTTTCACTGTGAGAATTCAAGATGTGGATTGATTAATCCACATATTTTGATTTTGTTAGAAGACTTTTTCAAACAATGTTAAGATTTATTCATTACAGTTAGGTAGGTAGACAAAGCAGAGACAATGCAAGTCATAAAAGCATCACATGTAACAACACTTTGGGCCAGGCTCACGCTATCCCAGGAGATAAGAACAAGCCCCATCCAACCACTCAAATGACATTCAGTTTTCCACAACCACCCTCCACCCACTCTAAATATACTCAGTGTTCCAATTCAGATAGAATCACATACCCTTTACTGTTGCAAATCAGAAAGGAGTGAATCTTCCCTTCCAAGAGGGCAGTCCTGGCAGTACGCCAGTCACTCCATATGCGCAGGTCATTTGGCAAAGAAACAAGTATTGGCAAAGCCAATAAGTCTCACCTATGCAAGAGATATTGGCTTTGCCAATGTGTTTTAGCTATGTTATACACCAGTGTGAATACTCTTCAGCATGGCTATAAGTTAGTGGTGTATAGGAGCGTGGCATGGAGTGGCATAGTGTGTTGTGAAGTGGCATAGAGTAGAGTGGATTGTTGTGGAGTGATGTGGTGTTGAGTGTTATGGAGTGTCGTGGAGGTAATAGAGCATCGTAGAGTGTAAGGGCAAGGAGTGGAGTGTCCTAGAGATGAGTGGCGTAGCGTGTCATAGAGTGGTTTGGCATAGAGTGGAGTAGATTATAGTGGGGTGGAGTGGTGCAGAGTAAACTGGTGTAGAGTGCAGCGGCACAGAGTGCATTAGTTTTGAGTAAAGTGGTGCATAGTGTAGTGCCGAAGAGTGCAGTGACGTGGAGTGCGGTGATGTAGTGTTGATTGGAGTGACGCAGCGTAGACTGCAGTGGTGTAGTGTGGAGTGGCATAGAGTAGATTGTTTCAGAGTAGAGGGGAATGTCGTGAGGTTGTGTAGGATAGAGTGGAGTGATGGAGGGTAGAGTGCAGTGGTGCAGAGTAGAGTGGCATAGAGTGCAGTGGTGCAGAGTATATTAGAGTGGTGCAGATTGGATTGTTGTATAGAGCAGCGGTGTAGAGTGTAATGGCGAAGATTGCATTGGTGTAGAGTGGCATAGAGTGGTGTAGAGTAGAGTGCCGTGGCATAGAGTGCAGTGGTGTAGAGTGGTGTTGAGAGCAATAGCGTAGAGTACAGTGGTGCAGAGTAGAATAGAGTGGCACAGAGTGCAGTGACGTACAGTGCAATGGTGTAGAGTAGAGTGGCGTATAATGCAGTGGTGTACAGTGCAGTAGCGTAGAGTATAGTATTGCAGGGTAGAGTATAGTGGTGTAGAGTGCAGTGGTGTAGAGTACACTGGCATAGAGGGGATTGGATTTGAGTAAAGCGGCATGGAGTAGATTGTTTCAGAGAAGAGTGAAGTGGCTCAGAGTGGAGGGGTGTAGGGAAGAGTGTGTGGCATAGAGTGCAGTGGTGTAGAGTAGAAAGCAGTAGTTAAAGTACAGTGTTGAAGAATGCAGTGGTGCAGAGTAGAGTGGAGTCGTGCACCATGGATTGCAGTAGCGTAGAGTGGAGTAGTTTAGGATAGAGTACAATGTAGTAGAGTTCAGTGGTGCAGGGTATATTAGAGTGACTTTGAATGCAGTGGTGTAGAGTGCAGTGGCGTAATGAAGTGAAGTAGAGTAGAGTGGCGCAGATAGAGTGTAATGGCATATAGTGCATTGCGTAGAGTGGCTTAGAGTAGAGTGATGCATAGTAAAGTACGGTGGTATAAAGTGCATTGTCATAGAGTACAGTGGTGCAGAGTAGAGTGACGTGGTACAGAGTGGATTGTCGTAGAGTGCAGTGGCGTAGAGTGGTGTAGAGTAGAGTGGTGTAAAGAGCAGTTGTATAAAGTACAATGGTGAACAGTGAATTTATAGTGGTGTAAAGTGCAGTGGTACAGTGTAGACTGGCATAGAATATATTTTTGGGAGTAAAGTGGTGTAGAGTACATTGGTGCAGAGTACAGTCACGTAGAGTGCAGTAGTTTAAAGTAGAGTGGCGTAATGTACTGACGTAGAGTGGAGTGGCACACAGTGGAGTAGGGTGGCATAGTGTGCTGTGTCGTAGAGTGCAGAGGCGCTCAGTATATTGATTCAGAGTAGAGTTAAGTGGTGCGGAGTAGAGTGCAGTGATGCAGAGTGGTGCAGAGTAGAGTGGCTTAGATGCATTGGAATAGAGTAGAGTGGTGTATAGTAGAGAGGTGTAGAGTGGAGTGGAGTGGTGCAGAGTAGAGTGCAGTGATGCAGAGTGGTGCAGAGTAGAGTGCAGTGGTGCAGAGTGGAGTAGAATGGCATAAAATGAAGTATGCATGATGTAGTAGCACACTACCATTACAGACATAACATTTTCAATTGAAATGGCCATTACATTTGCACAGACATACAGTTGTGTTGCCCCCACAATTCAGAATTGCCAAAACACGTGCTTCATTTCTGCTTTCCTAATTTGGATAATTTCTGAAAAATCTGCACCGTTTGTTTTAAGACAAAAGTTTTTGTTTTGTGCTAAAAAAAATAACATTGTACGGCCCTCCTCCAGCACACTCTCAGTATCAAGCATGATTGTCACATAAATCCTCTCCCTTTGAAGTCTGAGAATGAAAAGTAAACACCAAGCTCCCTCAAACAGAGCCTGACACTTGACCTATGTCTCTAAATGCACAGCAAATGTGAAAGATAAGAGCAAGATACAAAGGCCTGTTTACAAATAGGAGTACTGGTGGAAGAATACAATGGGCCCTTGTAAACAGGCTATGCTCCACGGAAGGGACGGACTCGAGAAGGACAGCCTAAAACGAATAAAGCCAGCAAATAGAAAGCAAAAAAATGTGAGTTGTGAACCACAAAGCCAATGATAAGTGATGGGTGAAATGCATTCCTAGGGAAGCTTCACATTATCCCCAAGATGCATTTAGCAAACCAGACAGATGAGCAGTCTGGTAGGCTTCGAATGATTCAAAATAAAGCAATGAATTAATAATAAAGTGTTGTTCAATCAATTAAAATCATAACAAACCTGCATAAACCATTTATAAATTGATTAGTGAAGTAGAAGACTCCAATTATTTTATCCGTTAAACTTTTCAGGATACTCTTGTTAATTTTTTTAAGTGAGGGATAGATATTTTGCTGTCCAACAGAGCTCTGTAACATCTCCGATGTTCAAACTGTGTCTGAGGGCCTCCTTCAGCTAGAAATACTCCCTTTTTGTATGAAAAACATACGTGTTAAAACTGCTTATCTTTCCACTAGGCCCAGGGGACAACAACAACAAAGTAATCTAGTTTCCCTCTGATAATGGAACAGTCTGCATTGGAGTGATTCTTGTGCATAATTTGCCCTTCGTCTCCTGAAATCTTTTGTTGGGAACAACAAGAAGCTCATTCTTGTGATGCTGAGTCTGCGTTGCTTGTTAATTGTTTCCTTCAAATAGCATTGCATTGTTAGTGTATTATATAAACCCCTAATCAAGTCAGCATTCCTAAATTGGATGAACGAGCTGTAGTCATTAGCATGTGAAGTAAGCTTGAGTTGCGACTTTAAGGTGGACTGGGAGCTATTTAGCAGCCTTTGTTGCTCTATTCTGGGGTGAGTTCCAGTTCAGCAGTAGCTTTACTTGACGGTCTAGCCCAGGGATCTTTGGGGCTGTTTAACCATTTCTTGCAGGTGATAATTTAAAGTATCAGCCTTTGCTCTTAAGATAGAGGGAGTCTCTAGATCTAACTGTTGTAGAGTTTCCCCTAAATATGTTGGCATCAAAGGTGGTGGCAACAGTGACTGTAGGAAACATTAGGACATGTATTATTATCCCAGGTACTCGATGTTTGTTGACTCTGTGTTAGAGGAAGGCCAGTGCCTTCCCGTGGTTACGTTCGCACCTGGTGCTTGGTTCTGAAGTTTCCTCCCATTATTATCATATGGAGCAATAGACTGGGTGATACTAAAAAGCTATAGGGTTGAGTGGGACAGAGATCTCACAGTTGTGACTTTTTTGGTTCCCTGCCAGTTTCTTAGTGAAAATGTAATTTTGGTCGCTCTTTACCTGCATGAGGTGAGGCTCTGAGTTATCCTCTGAGTAGGTATCAGATAGACATCAGCGCCTTTGCAGTAGCACAGGAGTCAAGTTTCCCGAATTCCTACACCAAGCGTAATGAGTGCCTGAGATCATTGGAACAGAGGCAAGTTGCAGGCAGCAAAGATCGACTGCAGACACAACCACTGGACGTAGCACTTTACTGTGTATCCTGTTTCTCTTATGCTGCATAGGTGGCAGTGTGCAGGACAGCTTGCAAAGGTTCCATGGGATGGTTTGGAGCCTGGGGTCATGCCTCAGTTATGACACGACCACGACCTTACACCGGGAGCCAGAGTCACTGCTGTCAAGGACAATGTCAGGTGTAGGGCAGTAGAGCTAGACTCTGGCAATCTCATCTTCCTGCTTCCACACACTTTGCATTCTCTGCGAAATCTTCAGCTGGATCCCAGCCAACACCAGAAAGACTGACACTGAGGCCCTTGTCACCAGCCGCCTTGACTACGGCAACGCCCTCTACACCAGCATTCCCACCCAGCTCCTCCGAAGACTCCAGATCATGCAGAATGCTGCAGCCAGACTCATCATGGACCTCTTCAAACAAACCCGCATCACCCTCCCCACCTAAGAGACCTCCACTGGCTCCCCATCCAGAAGAGCAGCCAGTTCAAGATCCTTCTGCACACCTACAAGGCCCTCCATGACCTAGGACCTTCCTACATTAACCATTGACTGAACTTCCACTAACCCTCTAGACACCTGCGCTCCTCTTCACTCGCCCTTACACACACCCCCTGCAGCTGCAGCGGTGGTATCTCCTTCTCCTATATTGCTGCCCAAATCTGGAATGACCTCCAGGTCCGTACAGCCCACTTGCTGGCAGACTTGAGAAAGAGACTAAAGACCTGGCTCTTCAACGTAGTCACAGTGCTCAGATACCCCTAGTGGTGACAATGTTGTGCTTTACAAATGCTGTTTGTTTGATTGATTGACCAGAGCTATGATGCACGACATCCTTACTTAATTGGTACTACTCATTGCCACCACCCAGAGGGCATTGCTTTGGACTAATTCTTAAGGCGAGGAATCTGCAGGAAGATGTCTTCACCAGAAGTAACGATATTTCTGGTGGATGCGCAATCTTCCCTTCAGATTCCTCACCATCCTTCATCCTTCCTGATAAATTAGTGCTGATATAAGTTCTGAAGATATGCAAATGTGTTATATTCTGCTGTTGATGCTTTCTCTGTTGCTCCCCACACATCTCACTGGGGTGCGCAAAAAGGGACAAGAACTGACAGTGTGCAGAATGGCACATAATATAGGCCTGTGGCACCATGCCCGGCTGGTGGAGAGGAGTATGGAGGCACACGGCACCACCTGGTGGCAATAGAGAGTTACTTTGGAAAAGCTGTTCCGGACCAGTCTAATGCCTGGGGAATATTCTGAAGGTGAAGAATCTGCAAGAAGATTATGTATCCACCAGGAATTTCATTACTGAAGGGAAGTATATTTACTTCTTTTGCCACTGGATGCATAAGTTGCCTCTTCAGGAATATGTTTTAATTCTGTGGGTCTCCCGTTGAGTCTAGAGCCCTTCCAACGAAAGCCAGATTGCTGCCAGCATAAAGACAAATACGGAGCATGATGCTAAAATGCTGTAAGACTTAGACAACGGATTTTAGCGTGAGAGGCTCAATCATTTAAATATGTGTATGTTAGAGAAGAGGCACGAGGGAAGGGTATAAAGGTATCATTCCAAAAGAAAGCTTACAACAGTGAGGATTTTAGCCTGGCGACAATGCATAGGGACAGCATTCGAAAATATGTAGAAGAAAAAGAGAGGGGAATGTTGCTCTGCTTTATGCAGAAGAGACTTTCAGGCATATCTGAGAAGGCACTCAATCTGGAGAAACCATTGTTTGATCAAATCTTTTGCTGGGTGTGTGTGAGTTAGTAGTTTTTTTTACAGCAGTTAGATTCAAAATGGTTAGTGTGATAGTAAAGCTAGTGTATCTAGGAAGATCTTTGTGGTATTTTATAGGTATGTCTGGGTGTGTGAAAGGCTTTCTATTTTTCTCTTGATTGATGCGATCACATGGTCATTGCTGTGCCAGGCTACAGGGTTCACAAGTGAGGTTGGGGGCTTATTGCATTTTGTGACTGTGAGGCTGTCTTATCTTTCTGCTGATATTATATGTGTTTCAAGGGTTTATGTTGGTCTGGTGTCTGACAGTGCCATGGTTTTGCATGTCTGTAGATTTTGGAGCTGTGCTGTGTGCATGATGGTGAAGGGATCTGTCTAGCTCGATTTATCAGCAGTTGGCCAATGGTAAGTTATATTGGAACAATGTTGTGTGGTGGTGTTTTTGGCTGTGGAATGCTGTTGGGTGTCTTGTGTCCCAATAACAGGACAGTGCTCATTTACACAGACATATGACTGCTATGTAAATAAAAAAATACAAGAGAGCATACTTTCATGACAGCTGTCTAAGCAAATGCATATGATTTAGCACTGGGCGATTTCCCATGAGATCCTTCCCCAGTGTGAGCTCATAGTACAATGTTTAACAAACACTATCTTTCTTTATAGATATTCTTCTAATAGTGCACACAGACCTTACTGCTTTGCATCTCTGCATATACTTACACTTACCTATAGGGGTAAATACAATTTAAGGTGGAGTTTGTGTCTTGGGGCCGTATTACCCATTGTCATTGTTAGCGCCCGGCGCACCTTTTAAAAGGTGTGCTGGGCGCAAACCATGACAATGCGCCCCATTATAGTGAAAGCTCTGCCCCAGGGCTGCCGCAAACTAGCATTCCCCTGGGGGCAGCGCATTCATGTGAAAACACGGCACGGCTGCAAGCAGACTCTCCGTGTTTTCACAGTGCAGGCGGCAACCCGCCTATCACTTTTAAAGGTGATTAGAGAGCCCCTTGAGGGTGGGTGCAGTCAGTGGCTGCACCCGCCTGCTAGGGGATGTCTGGGCCCTCTTTTCCCCCTTCTGAGGGCTGCTCTCAGGGGCCGCACTCGCAGTGCGCCACCTTGAAGGTGGCACACTGTGAGTGCGCCCCCTGAGAGCTTCTTTGCCTCTGCGCCTGCTTCTGTAATATGGTGTGGATGCAGAGGCAAAGGAATGCCCTCATTTGCATAGGGCACGCCCCTATGCAAATGAGGGGACGCCCCCAGACGGTAGCGCCGGCGCTTTAAGTGCACCAGCGCTATCGGTATCACTGAAGGGGACGCACAAGCGTCTGCGCCTCCTTCTGTAATACCAAAGGGCCCCGGAGGCGCGCAAAGCGGACCAAAAACACCTGTTGCACCCCCGGGGCACTTATTGTAATACGGCTCCTGGTGCAGTGTGGGTTTTAGGGGAGTTATCACAAGTCACCTCAAAACCTCTTCTTAAAACAAATGCAAAGTCCGCTCCCAAAACTAGAAGGCAGGAGAATGTGCAGCACTACAAGCTGCAAACCAATTAGTAATATTTTGGTTTTTTTATGCATTAGTCTATTGCTTTGTAGTGTTTGGTGTCTGCTTTGTATGTCCAGTGCTAGAAATGCACAGAGAAAAAAAACAAATAGTGACCATGCATATTCACCGTCACAGATGTACACATCCTCCTGCAGTCTTACGGTTGGATGGGCAGCATTAAGAAACACCGAACAACTGAATGTGAATGCACTGGTTGCTCTACTTTAAAAAAAATACACATCATGCAGGACCATCCTACAGTTGCGTGACATGTTATCCGCATTTCTATAACAACTTCAAGGTTCAGCTTAGCACTGAAGCTCTTTACAATTAGAATATAGAGATGGAATCAGAGGGACTGTGACTATGTATGTATATACAGGGGGAGGGGGTGTGTGTATGTGGTGACAGCCTTTTGGCCTTTCAGAGAATTAAAATTTAATAGAGTTTATTAAAAAATATCTTAAGCCTAGGAATGTCCCAGAATAAGTAAGAGCTATGATACAAAGGAGGACAGAACAATTAGTAAACAATGGTAAATCTGGAACTTATGAAGGATTTGTGGAAAGGGACCCGGAAATGGACAGCCTTGAACAACCAGGTGGTTCTGACCTGTTGCTATGACCTCTGTTTCTAAAGCGCTGCCATTACTCCTATGCCATGCTATTTTTAAATGCCCTTAATAATATTTCTACAACTCTTCCCATTGGCATACATTTTATCCCCCATTCCTTTAAATGCTTTTATTTAACTCCGGCCCTCGGCGGGTGGCAGGAGTTTCCTTTGGTTTCCTGCTGTGTGTGTCAATAGTAAGGACCCCCGTTCTCCTGCTCTTCCCTGGGTGTGCCTTGGTTTCTGTTACTTTCCTCCTAATGAGAGGCTGCCTTTCATGGGGGCAGGAAGGGATGGTAGATTCTTAATCAGACCTCTTGGATTTGATGTGGTAATGAGATCAGAAGGTCGGATGTGCCTTTGTCTCTTCCCTGCTTAGCTGGTGTCTTTCATGTGCTGGAGCAGATAGATAATTGTTCCACTCCATGTTCTGCGATAGATGGATGGATGGAGAGGAGGAATGTGCCAGTCTTTGATCCCAGGGCTTGGGGAATGTGCAGGTCACACGGAGCCGAAGGAGGTGAACGGGGATGATCTAACGAAGAAGTCTACGCTGCTGAGTTGTTCAGCTGCTGCCGAGGAGATGATTCCCTGAATGTGCTTTAAGAAGCTGGTCAAAGCATGGGAAAGGTATCTGATCCGGGCCTTTAGGGGAGTTTGTGCTCTGGAGCTTAATTGGTCGCTTTGTAGCCAGTGAGACCGGGATTCTGATCTCACTTTGTGGCACATCAGATTGTGTGATCCTAAGTAAATTGTTTTGTTGCTATCAGAAGTCAGAGTGCTTATGAGGAGACCCAGCACTTGTACTAAATGCTGTTTAAGCCAAAGTTGCAGTGACGCATGGAGTGAGTTAATCTGTATTGTTGCAATATGGTGAGGTACACGGCTTTGTGCCACACATCTCTCAACTACTGTGCTGTTTGGCACTGCTTGCAGAGCATGGGACTCTGATTCTGAGTTTAGATCCTCACGGGCATGTCTGCGTAGCTGCCATGAGATTGACTGATATGGTGCATTGGCATTTGTTTGTGAGCAACCAAATAAAGCTGTAGTAGGAGTAACTTTAGCCTTGTCTCAGTAGGTTTTATGACAGGGGGGGGGGGGGGTCAGGTCTTATGTTCCTCCTATCCAGCAAACATAGAGCGAATTTGTCTGTCATTTTGGAGCCGTGGAGAGCCCCCGTTTCAATGTGTCACTCCTGCCCCTTCTTTGAATCCTAGTGAGTGTTTGTTGGAGTAGGCTTTATGCAGTGTTTGCAACAATGTTTTTTGACTGACCATCCCCACATAAATACAGCATTAGGACCCTGGTGTTGATTCTTGTGTCCTGCTCTATTCTTGGTACTTCCTGTGGCCTGTCTTTTCTAGCTCACTTGGTAGCTATGGTGTTTTGGTGCTACCTACCTCTGCCTGGGCCATCGCATCTGTCTGTACCTGCTACTTAGTCTTTCCCTTTCTTGCTCGGGTTGGCCCTAATACCCTCACCTTCCTGCCGCCTTTTTGTTCTCAAGTCCGTGTTAAGGTAGACTTCCTTTCCTAAGTATCTTTGTTCCTATGATTCTTAAGGCCTTTTGTTGCATGTCGCTCGCTCTTGGATAGTTTTGTGTGTGGTGAGTCCCCTATTCTCAAGTTAGCCATATTTCTACTTATGGTATTAATTGTAACTTCTCTTTACTGATTTTCTTGCATAAACTATGTATATACACTAAGTATCCGCATTGTTTTCATTGTAGCTTAGTTTCAGCAGCTTAACATACATGTGAGGCCCGTGAAAGTGTATAATCAGTTATATGCAAAACAGTAATCATGTAGCATCTCCCAGTTCGTACAGAGGCATTAAAAGCTGTGTGGGGCGATAAGAATCAAATATATTCAATTGTCATCCGTGGGGTCTGCCACCACTTCTCTCCCATCCAGCGTATACTCTCTAAAGGGGCCCCATACGTACTTAGGCTACATGCCCTGGGGCTTGGAGGGTGGCATAGATATCTGTGCTTTATTGTAAAGTATAGCATCTTTGAGCCGATCACACACCTTGGCAGTGGGGCCTCTCATACACAATTTCGCCCCTCTGCGCTTAGCGGGTAATATTAAAATGGCTACCAGCTGAGTTTCAGTGCGCGGGCATCAGTGACTTAACCCAGCAGCAGTGCCACTCTAGTGCAAGCTATGTCAGTAATTGTCTGCATGACATCGCTCCAATAATCTTGGACAGGTGGACAGCTCTGGGCTAGGTGTAAACAAAAAACTTCTGGGTCAATTGAGCATCGAGAGCACCTATAGGGGCATGTATAGTCTAGACAACAATTTGGGAGTATAATTTAAGCTGTTAAGAAAATGGAAGTGTATAAGTTTACAACTGTAGTTTATTGATACATGCTTTGTCTGCTCACACACTCGTTCAGGTCAGCCTCCCAGTGAGCCTTAAGATATCAGTCAGGAATTGATAGAGCTTCAAGTCCCACGCCCTTGTGGTAGGAGCAAGAAAACTTTTTGTCAGCAGGTTGAAACTCTAAGGCTCAGCAGGGTAAGAATACCATCAAGCTGTGGCAGCCTGACTCTAAAGCATTGGTCACACCGAGGCTGCAAAACTGCTTCAGAGTGAGTAACGGTACAAATATGAAGAGATGACCTATCTTCAAAAAGCCAAGACAGTGAAGAGTAAGCGTCATCAGCCTATCCATCGATGGGGACAATATGGGTTTATTAGCAATGGGTAATTCAGGAGAGTAGCTTCCTGATCTCTTCTCGATAGACATCGCTCAGTGTGTGCTCTGCCTGGTCTAATCGGGATGGTAGCGAGAATGGTATCCAGTGACCCTGTCTTGACTTCATCCCTCTCTAATTTCCAATTCTGGTAATCCAGTCACCTCCATGGTGCAGAGTCAAATGAACTTCTTGGGTGGTTGTCAGGTGCAGAGTCCTGCCAACAGACAGTCCAAAGATTGTTCCTGGTTCTACCACTGAGAAATTAAGCACATGGAGGAGTCTTAATTCTGGTCCGGACCTTTTACCAATTTTGAGTTCGAATTGCCTGTACTGCCCTCTGAGTATTACCCCCCGTATGACATACTCAACTATTAGGGTCTTCGCCATGAAGTCTCTCAGTTCTGCACTTGAAATTCTGAAGCTTATTCCAGAGGCATTAAGGAGATAGGTTTCACTTTGAGAACTTTTAATTTCAGTTTGGGTTATTTGTTTTTGGTTGATAGTGGATTGGCAGATCAATGTGCTTGTATTTAATTTTTTTAATTGCAGGTATGTATGCTTCTTGCAGATAAATATGGGACCTGGATACAGTTATTGAATCAATACTTCAGTTGATTGTGGATTAGCAGTTGCTTTAACGACTATTAGTCCGCAGTCAGCCTTAAAGGGTACCAATTCAAATGAAGTATTGATTCATTAATGTATAATGATACTATTGGCGATGTGGAGCTTTGCTAAAGATCTATGGATGTGTCTTGTTTTAGTTCTTCCTATATTATTTCATGTTTCTCATAAGACTTCTAGCCACAGATTCCTCACTTTCTGAATATTCCCCATGTCAGACTAGGTCCGGAAACTTCTCAGCAGTACCTCTATGTGTTGGTAGATGGTGCTGTGCGGCTCCGATCCGATTGCCACTGCTTCTCATGCTGATTTGAAGCTCCTTCTCGTCTCTTAGAGACACTTTGCCCCAATATTTTTCCAAATTTCCAACATTGTGCAAAAGATGTCTGCCCCCTCATGAAAACAATACATTTTAATCCCTGTAGGGACTGTCGCAAGCAGAGGTGTGTGACAGATCTCCATGAGGTGTACCTGTGGTGTCTGGGGTTCGAGCCACGACTCCAAGGCCTGCAGTGACTGCTCATCAATGATCCCAAAGACCATCTGTTCTGCTTGGGTTGTTGGATCAGATAGAACCCGCTCAACAGAGCCTCTCTAACCCAGCCAGAACGTTACCCCCTCCCTAGGGCCTATTCACAATAAGTAACCACATATATACATGTACCACCTAAGGACAGGGAATTCCTATTATATGGATATATATATATATATATATATATATATATATAGCAGCCTCGCGGTCTCAGACAGACCCAGGACTTCCTGCCCAGACGGCAGCCCCAGCCTCGCGGTCTCAAACAGACCCAGGACTTCCTACCCAGACGGCAGCCCCAGCCTCGCGGTCTCAAACAGACCCAGGACTTCCTGCCCAGTCGGCAGCCTCAGCCTCGCGGTCTCAAACAGACCCAGGACTTCCTACCCAGACGGCAGCCTCAGCCTCGCGGTCTCAAACAGACCCAGGACTTCCTACCCAGACGGCAGCCTCAGCCTCGCGGTCTCAAACAGACCCAGGACTTCCTACCCAGACGGCAGCCCCAGCCTCGCGGTGTCAAACAGACCCAGGACTTCCTGCCCAGACGGCAGCCTCAGCCTCGCGGTCTCAAACAGACCCAGGACTTCCTACCCAGACGGCAGCCTCAGCCTCGCGGTCTCAGACAGACCCAGGACTTCCTACCCAGACGGCAGCCTCAGCCTCGCGGTCTCAGACAGACCCAGGACTTCCTACCCAGACGGCAGCCTCAGCACGAGCTCATCCTATGATCACCGTAATACACGACAGGGGAATCAGGGTTACCATATATCAGATCACACAAAGACCACTAGTTGAGCACAACCTGTTCTTCAGTTCGAGGGGCTCCTTCCTCCCTCATTCAGTTACCACTTACCTGATCAGGATTAACATCTGTTCATGTCAAGTCATATCTGACTAGAAGAATAGGCTACCCTCCTATACAAGAACACACAGCACAGGTTGACTCACTACAAACTAAATACTTTATTTAGTTACTACATACACGCTCACAGAATACATCACATATAACCTGCAAGGAAAGTGAAAGATTAAGTTGTACACTCTAATAAAAAGGGGTCGACATCACCTTGGTCGTATGTAGCCTGCACTCAATGGCCATCCAGGTTCCCTTCCCGTCTGCGCCTCGGCTTCACCTGGAAGTCACACCTCTGCAGTCACAGATCTACTCCCTTCTCTTTTCTCCGATTCACTGGGACCTCTTCCTCATTGGCTACTCTCTTCTCTTTGGCTGCTGTGTTAGAAGAATATCTGTCTCTCGGTTTTTCTCCACCTTCAAGTTTATCATCTGTCTTCCCTGGAATAAATAGTAGCTTTACTGCTAACGGCCAGGTGCCGCCCACGGACTAAAAGCAAGTGCCAGTGTCTACCTCAGACTTTCACTAATATAGATGTGCATTTTCTCATGGAAAATTCCAGCACGTAACCTGCCGCCCACCAAATTCCTGTACCTCCCCGTGCCAAGGACACGTTCCCAGCCGGCCGGCCTGATGTAGTGTCTTCGGCATGAAGAAGAATACAATCCTTCGATAAGGGCCGGCCTGAACCGGTTCTCTCCAAGCGAATAACACCTCCTAACTAAAACACTGCCTATGACCTAGAAGCTTCCCAAGCTGCCAGAGCAGGAGGAAAGATGGAGTCTCTCCCGTTTAAGGCCTACCAGGCCTGAATTCAGCACGGCTCCATGAAATACCCTCACTACAGAACAGATTACCCCTAATGCTAACGAATCTATCCCCTAGGATATGTATGCAAACCCTGATCTATGGGGAAGAACACAGGATCATGTCGAAGTGCCTAATAAATAGGCTCTATACACTACTCTAACCCTTAGACTTGAATGGAAAGAGACTGAAGTCACATTAGGCCCCCTTTAACACAGAAAGGCCGGGGAAATCGAGCAATACATTTCACCCTTGACTTCAGTCTATTATACATTCATTAAATAGAACTAACATCGGTGGAAGAATAATATCTCTCCCGTTTAAGGCCTACCAGGCCTGAATTCAGCACGGCTCCATGAAATACCCTCACTACAGAACAGATTACCCCTAATGCTAACGAATCTATCCCCTAAGATATGTATGCAAACCCTGATCTATGGGGAAGAACACAGGATCATGTCGAAGTGCCTAATAACTAGGCTCTATACACTACTCTAACCCCTAGACTTGAATGGAAAGAGACTGAAGTCACATCAATAGCAGTACACCATCCGAAAGTTCGAAGTGAGACTTTACATCACAAAGCATAAGAAGACTCTTTTATTCGCAGTCCAAGGTTCAGTCCTGGTCCCTTGCTTGCTCCAGAAGTCATCGAAGCCACTCACGAGGCCGGTCTTTGTCACTATACAAATCTCCTGGTATGTCTAAAAAGAAATTAAAGCAGTACTACGGCCAGTCTTCCCACTCGCATTCCCCTAAGTAGGCGCTGGGGCGGTGCCATGGATCTAGATCTCGCTCCCGGAGTCGGCCAACTTCGGAGCTAATCGTGTAACTGGTTCTAGTGCAACTTGAGTGGTTCTGCCACTCTGCAGCAGATTGAAGAGTTCTGTGCACCCATGCTTCTGCTCTTTGGCTGCTTTCTGACTCCCTCTGGCGCACCTTAGGACCCCAAGGAACTGAGAGGCCCCTCCACCCGGAGTACTGCTGGTGGATTTGCCCTTGGCACCAGTTGGACCATCGAAGTCCATTACGACTACTGTCGCCGAACTCCGGCGCCGCAGTCCACACCAGTACTTGGGAATTGGATGCCGAAACTGAATCCATTGAAGCCGGACAAGGAACTATCAATAGTACTGTCCGACTGAGACCGTGCTGGTCCTACCTCACCCGATGCAGCGCCCTATAACAGTTGAGGTGCTGCTTGCTCTGCCACCTCCACAGGGAAGACATTATGTCGCGAGTGATAAGTTTGCTCTGCCCTATCAAGATAACAATTAGCATGATCCCTTACAAGAGGAAAGTGGTCTCTTTAGCTCCTCTTGAAATGTGCCTTCTCTTCCCTCTGGACCAACCACAGAGGAGTCCGCTTCCTATGCCTTGGTAATGCATAGCGCAGCTGAAGTCCTTAATCTTCAGTTCTCCACCCTAGAGGTAAAAGCTAACATATTGATAGAAGTTCTTCCGCCGGGGCAAACATCTTCTGAGCCTCTCCTGTCACTTAACAAGGCATTAATAGACACTTTATTGGGGGCATGGGCCAAACCTTGCTCTAGTCCATCAGACAACCGCCAAATTGCACAATGCCATCAGCTTGCCCAGGGCGATCCCGCTTTTTTATCTCAGTAACCCTCCTCTGAAGTTTTGGTGGTGCCCGATTCCGCAAGTAAGACAAATCCCAACAAATCACCAACTACTCCTCCAGACAGAGAGTTTAAACGATTTGAAACGTTTGGCAAACAAGTATTCTCTTCCACCAGCTTGGCGCTCAAGTCAGTGAATGCAGTCCTCCCAGGTGTTCGCAAAGATCTCTGACCTGTCCTTTTCCAGTCCATTTAGCATTTTAGGGATACTGTCCAGTTCAATTGTGACTTGGACACTACCAATTTTATTGGGCGGGCCATTGGCACCAGTGTTGCCATTTGCCACCTCACCTGGTTATGGTCACTGGGTTTTTCCGGTAATCTCCAGTCATCCCCTATGGACATGTTCGATGGGACGCGCCTGTTTGGGAACAAGTCAGACTCAACTCTCGAGCAGTTCAAGGAGAACAGAGCCACAGCCCTCTCCCTGAGCGTATCTGCCCCACCTCACCAGCTGCATCAGCCCAACTGCTCCTTTCACAGTTTCAGCAGATATACCTAGCATGGCACACAGTAGTTTCACGGCCCCCTTGCCAAGGTCAACGGGTTACCCAGTCCACTAACCCTTCTCCCCCCCGTGCAGCCACACCTGCAAAACCTCTTTAGCATGCCCTTAGTGAAGCAGGGACATCCCGGTGGGAGGCAGGATCCAAAAGTTCTTGCTGGGTTGGCGGGCTGTAACATCAGACAGATGGGTCCTGCAAATTCCTTTCTGCATTGCCACATCTTTCGCTGTCTCCCCAGTGACTAACGGAGGACCATCGTTCCGTTTTGTGGTTGGAAGTGCAAGCCCTTTTGGCTAAAGGGGCTATCAAGAAGGTGCATGCGCCAGAAGTAGGATGTAGTTGTTGCTCCCTCTACTTCCAGGTGACCAAAAAGGATGGAGGCCTCTGGCCTTTTTTAGACCTGCACACTCTCAGCGCCTTCGTCTGCTGGAAAAATAAAAAATGCTCACACTCACCCAGGTCTTGTGTGCCCTAGACCCTGGAGACTGTATGGTAGACCTACAGGATGCCAATTTCCATATAGCTGTCTTGCTGGACAGCCTGGGGTTTGTGATGGGACATGAGCATTTTCAGTTTGCTGTGTTTTCAGTGCTCCTCGGTGTTCACAAAAATGATGGCAGTGGATGCAGCACATCTTTAGAGGTCAAGGCTGTGAGTCTTCCCCTACCTCAATGACTTGGCTGTTGAAAGCAGTCTCACACCAGGCAGTCATTAACCCACTGTGGCAAACATCCTGTCATCCTTGGGGTTCACTATCAATGTGCCAAAGTCACACTTAACTCCTTCTCAGACATTAGCTTTCATCAGAACCATTCTAGACATGGTTCGGTTTCGTTCTTTTCTCCTGGAAAAGAGCGTCCAGGACATTCTGGCTACGTTCCCAATCTATTATCCTTGCTCCTGGAATTTAGTGAGATTGACTCTGATTCTCTGGGACTGGTGGCCTCCAGCATCTTGCTGGTGGAGCACACTAGGTGACATATGTGGGCTCTTCAGTGAGATCTGAAGTCTCGGTGGGCCCACCATTAAGGGAACTTCCCAGACCACATTCAGATTTCATAGGAGACTGCAAAAGCTCTGCAGTGCTGGTTACTGCATTGTGATTGGGTCAGTGGTAGACCCCTTTCACTTCCCCAACCAGAGTTTGCAGTGGTAACCAATGCTTCGTTTTTGGGTAGGGCTGGCCATGTGGGATAGGGACAGATCAGAGGCCTCTCAGCTCAACCTCATCAACCTTCTGGAGCTGAGTGCCATCCACACAGCATTGAAATCCTTTCTTTCATCCATCAAGGTGAGGCTGGTACAGGTACTCACAGGCAACACCATACCACCACCATGTGGTATTGCAACCATCCATCAAGGTGAGGCTGGTACAGGTACTCCCAGGCAACACCATACCACCACCATGTGGTATTGCAACCAACGGGGAGTGATGGGGTCATAGACTCTGTCCCAGGAGGCCTTGTTCTTCTGGAATTAGCTGGAACATCAAGAAATTTTCCTGGTGGTGAACCACCTGGCACTTTGAATGCCAAGGTAGATGAGCTCACCTGTCAGTGCCTAGCGAATCAAAAGTAGCAGTTACATCTGAAGGTGGCTCAGGCTCTCTTCGAAGAATAGCGAGAACCTTGGCTCGATCTGTTCGTCCCCTGCCTAAAATGTGCAGTTTCCGCACTTTTGCACATTTTCCAAGATGTCTTTCACTTGGAGACCTGTTCCGCCTTGAGTGATACTCAGGACTCCTGTATGCTGTTCCGCCAATAGCACTTCTTCCCAGAGTTCTCAAGAAAATCAGGACTGATTGGGCCCAAATCATCCTAGTGGTCACGATGGAGCATGGAGAGTATGGTATCCAGAACTCCTGGGCTCGAGCATCCGTCCTCCGATCAGGCTGCCCCTTTGGGAAAAGGGCAGATGGTGTAGCAGCAGGGCAAGGCAGGGCTGGGCTCTGCATCTGGGCCTTTACAGTCTCCTCCTTCATGCATAGAGATTAAACAGTGACAGCTGAACACCTTTAACCTTCCTCTGAAGGTGATTGATGTTAACTTTGGCAGCCAGGCTTTCCTTGACTAAAACTGTAAATGCCTGTGTCAAATTTGAGACTTGGTGCAATACTTGGCAGATTGACCCCCTTTAGGCCACTTTATCTGACATTTATGGTTTTTGTTGTCCCTAGCCCGGCAAGGCATTTGCCCTGGGCACAGTTAAAGGTTACCTTTTAAGTTTTTCTGCTTTTTTACAGTTGCCGGATCAGCCCTCTTTTTTCAAGTCCCCTGTTGTTATGAGATTTTTGGAACGGTTACATTTGTTTCCTCCCTCTCCTTTCGTCATGCCACAGTGGGCACCTTAACCTGGTCCTCACCTTTCTAATGTGCATTCCATTTAAGCAGCTTTGCAGCTGTCCCTCGCAGCCCCTCACCCTCAAGGCAGTGTTCCTTGTTGCCATAATATCGTCACAGTGTGTGAGTGAGCTTCAAGCTCTCTGTGTCAACCCGCTGTAGAACAGCTTCTTCTCAGACAAACTGGCTCTGTGGACTTGGGCATCCTTTCTGCCAAAAGTTCTGACACCTTCCACGCTGGTCAAAACATCACCCTGCTGATGATTTATACTCTGCCTCACCCCTCTCAGGAGGAGGAGAGACTCCATCACTTGGCTCCCAAGAGAGTTCTTACTGAGCTTCTACATAGTTTGTACCAAAGACCACTAAGTTGACGATCAGCTCTCTGTAAGGCTCACTGGGGTTAAAAAAGGCAAAAATGTGCAGAAGAGAACCATCTCCTGCTGAATTGTGCTCTGCAATGCATTGACCAAAAGCAGCGTCCGGAAGAACTATATGCCCATCCTACCAGGGTCAAAGCTGCTACCACTGTGTGAACACGTGGAGTCCCAGCCCTTAGCTTTTGCCAGGGGGCTACGTGGGCATAACTCCATGCGTTCACAAAGCACTATTTATCTGGACATTTAGATCCATCGAGAAGGCATTTTGCCTGCTCAGTTCAATAGGACTTTGTTTTGAGTCCATTCACAGCCCCAATCCAATTTGGTACTGCTTTGGTATCCAATTAGAATTTGAGGAATCTGCAGCTATGATTGGACTCTATCGGTTAATAAATTCCCAAGTCTATGAATCTGCACACTGGTCAGGCCAATTTGCTTTAAGGGCTCTGCGTTTGGGGGCACAGATAGTTTTAAAAGTGACTGACGTTAGTGCACAGAAGTGGGGCCTATATAGGCTCTGCACTTCATTTCCGGAGCAAAGTGGTGTTGGTGCAGGGCAGCACAGTGTCACCTACTGGTGTGCTGAGAAATTTCTAGTCTGACGCCTGGGGAATATTGAAAAGGTGAGGAATCTGCGGTTAGATAGAGCCCTTACCAGAAAGAGCATTACAAAAGGTTAGTAACTTGTTCTTTGTGAATTGTGTTTATTTCAATGTCTATATTTATTGTAATGAATTTCAAATAAATGTATATATGAAGAAAACATAGTGCACATGATTATTCAATCTTATCAAAATTCTGTATGCAGCTTATTTGATTATTGCCTTGGGAGGTAATTGTTTATGGGTTGGTTTATAACCCTGTTCCTTTCTGAGGGATTAGCCTCTTTCTTCTCTATGTTGGAGGGAGAGCCAACAGCAGATGTGAATTGCAGGGTTTCCCCCAGGACACATTCTCAGGAGCATTTGTGCTGTGTCAGCATGAAGACTGTTAAGGAGAGAAGACAGAGGCCCCTTTTAAGCTAAAGAGATTCCCTTTGCTCTTTCATGCCCGTTGTTCTCTGGAAGGGCTAACTCATGCCCCATTGGTTAACAGGTGGCTAAGTTGGGGGGACTTTCTTGACTTTATCTCCTTGTTTTGGTTTCTCCACCCCACCTTGGAGCTCACTCTTAGCAAATACCTTTACTGGACCAGTCTGAGTGGAATAAGCAAAAGTGCACAACTGCACAATACCTGTCACAGAACTGACCTATTGGAATAAACTTCTCCGATCTGCAGATTAGTCTAAAGATGGTGCCGAGACTTCATGTCTGTGTGCCAAGATTTAGCTACCAAAAATTCAGGGACTCCACACCAGAGGCTGTGGCATCCTCCCCAGCTTGAGTCCTACAAATGGACATGTCCCACACAGACCTTAGTATCTCACGTCTTTATTCGTAAGCGTATAACTGTGAACTCAACATTCGAAACCAGCCTTCATTGCATTTCGCTCTGACACTTCACAGATCTACACAGTCCACGATGAGCCAAGTGTTCTGTCATTTCTAACTCGCAAAACACTACATCTCCCCCTGTGTTAAATCAAAAAGTATTTTAAGTATTTTTTAAGTATAATAGATATGTACAAAATTAAATCTCTTCAATCAATCTTTTTGGCGCTTTAATTGATCAACCTGATCTTGTCATGGGAAACTGGAACCGTCAAAGTTCAGGATCTGCATTGATGGTGTAGAGGCACCAACAGTCACTGATGCTTCAGTACCAGTCTCTCCTTTAACATGTAGATCTGATGAACAATGAGTTAAATGCCGAAAATGAGAAGAGTCCTGGTAATAGACTTCCAAGGGCGCTGGGCAGTTACCATGTGTCCCTTGGTAGACACCACTTGAAAAGGTTCTGCATCAGATGGAGCATCAGATTTTCTTCTCCGTATTTGGCATGTGAGCACTGAATCTTCTTTCTTAAAGACGATGTTCTTCACATGTGGTCTTGGGTCAGCATACTCTTTTGTTTATGAACCAAGTCCTTCTTTCGAGTTGCATTCTTGTTTCTCTCTCTCTCTCTGATTGGTCCATTGAGGTAACTTGATTACCATTGCTCTCTGGAACATCACTGTTGCAGGACTTTCGACTGTGGTCAAGTGAGGTGTTGAGCAATAAGCTCTTAGGGTTGAGTTTAACACAGTTTTTAAATCGAGCTTCTCAAGAGTAGCACACTGCATTGCTTTCTTTAGCGTACTCCTAAAGCACTCAGCAAGTCTGTTGGCCTGCGACCACAGAGGTGTACTCTTCTGATGCTTTATATTCAGGTGCTCTTAGAAATCCCTTACTTCTCGACTATTGAAAGTGAGCTATAATCAGATTTCACTATGGCTGGAACACCCCATGTTGCAAAGATACCATCTAGTCTCTCAATGACTCTTGAGTGGTAGATGAGAGATCTTCAGTTAATGAAAATTGTTAAGTATTCGTTCATAATCACCATCAGGTGATGTCCATTGTCAAGTGGACCGAAAAAGTCAATGCTACTCTCTCCCATGAATGCTTCAGAAGTTTAAGGTGTGTTGAGTAACTTTTGTAGAAGGACAGTTGCATATATGACAGGCCTTTCATTCTTTTTCAACCCTCTCATCAAGATGAGGAAAGCAGACTCTGTCTCAGGGGCTCCATTTATGGCAATAATTCCACAATGTCCTTTGTCGGCCACAGGCTCTCCGGAATCAGGATTCTTAACCCCCGCTGTATAACTTTCCAGAGTTATGTACAGTTCATCTTTGACATTTTTATATTTTTAATATTCAGTCTCACTGGTGATAGGTCGAGTGTGTTTGTTCCATGACTGATGTGTAATTATATCTTTCAACCTTGGCATGTCACTATCATGGCTCATGGCAGTGAAAACTGGGTTAATGAAATGGCAGCGGGTGTGTTTGATTTTACAGTGAAATTGATATAGGCTATATTGGATGGATTACCGTGACCTTGTATAGGCACTCTAGAAAAGTAATCAGCAGGGTTCTGATCCTTCCATGGGCGATGCAAAATGGTATAATTGTACTCTTGTAATCATAGTCCCCATCATTCAATGCAAGGAGGCATCTTGGCCTTTGGATTGCCAAATATAGTTAGTAAAGCTTGAGAATCAGTTACCAGCATAAAAGCCTTACCTTACCGGAATACATGGAAATGTTCACAAGCTCATGACACTGCTAAACTTTCTTTTTGAGGTTGTGAATAAGCATGTTCTGTGTGGGACAAACTCCTACTTGCATATGCCACAATCTGCCTTTTAGCATTTGTGTGTCCGTTGTGCTGTGCAAGGGTAACGCCTAACCTGTTGGGGCTAGCGTCAACATCAACCTCTGTATGAAACTTTGGATTGAATTATGCCATTTCAGTAGCATTCTCAATGGCTTGTTTGATTTTCTTAAAACTTTTCTCACATTCATGTGACCATTGTAATGAAACATTCTTTTTTTTGTCAAGTCTCTCAATAGAGCACTCACAGTTGCAAAGTCTCTTATGTATCTGGAACCGTAACTGGTCATGCCAAGAAATGAACGCACCATAGAAACTTCTTGTGGGAGATCAGCATTTACAGCGCTTGTACTTTAGCAGGATTGGGCATCATCTTCCCATCAGAAAAGATACGGCTAAATAATTTTAGCTTTGTCTCACGGAACTCACACTTGTCTGCCTTCAAAGTCAAACCGGCATCAGCAAGTAAATGACATACTTGTGTGAGAGCATTATTGTGTTCTTTTTTTTTTTGTAGTTCCAAAAACCAATATGTCGCCACTATAATTGAACACCTTTATGACAGGCTGCGTGATACATCGAATAACGTCTTGAAAACGTTCTGCAGCCGATGACCCACAAAAGTATAGTCTTTTATATCGCAACAGACAGACACGGGTAGAAAAGGTTTTAATTTACCTGCAATATTTTTCAATTTCCCACTGATGATAACCATTATTCAAATCAAGGGGAGAAAAGACCTTTGCACCATTTAATTGCGTTATTTTTTCAGCAGTGTGTGGACCTGTATGTCGTCCTCGTTCAATTGCCTTGTTTGCCCGGTGCATGTCAATGCATATTGGTACAGCTCATTCACTGTTCTTTTTGGGCACTACCACTATGGGAGAAACCCATGGCATTGGACCAATAGAACGCTCAATTATATCATGCTTAAGTAACAATTCAAGTTCTTTTTCAACAGCTTCTTGTTAATGAAAAACAATTCTTCTATGACTTTGAGCAACGGGACGGACGTCCTCATTAATATGCAACTTTACTTTCATAGTCTTAAGCTTTCTTAAAAAATGCAACAATATAGGGAATTGACGTACTATTCCATGGTGAGCATTGATGTTGTTGTTTATGGAAATCAGTCCCATATCAGCAGCTGTGATAAAACTGAGATGACAGGCACTTGACGCTTTTCCATGAAGCACATGGATAGGGGCTTGCACCTTCGTTTTCTTGTCATTAATTGTCACTACAAATGAACCTTGACTTTTTAAGGACGTCGATGCAGCCCATGTTTATACTTTGGATTTTGATGGCGCGAGTTGTGGTAATGGAGACAATTCATTATACTTCTCCCTAGGCATAATGTTTATCGAAGCACCACTGTGGATGGTTAAATGTATCGAACAGCCATTTACTTTCAGTGTGATCTTAGGACAGTGATTGAATGACTTTGGTGCTTAGGCATGTGGACTTTTCTTTGACTGACCTTTTTCTTTGTCATGCTGCCAGAGGTAAAGATTGGCATGGCACAATCATCTTCTCTCATTTCACTTGATACTGATACAGAAGAACTGTTTGACAATGATTTAGATGACAGTCGACTTTGGTCAGTGTGGATTTGTCTGAACTCATGTCGCCACTCGGCCTTGTGGGTGTGCGTCGAATGTTGCTTCAGGAACTGTAGGATCCTTCTGCATGGGTACCCCCACTTTTTGCCTGGTACTAAGCTGTGTTTTGACTAGTCTGACTGGGATCCTGCTAACCAGGGCCTCAGACTATCTTCTTTCTTCCTACACTATTATGTTCAGTACCTAGGTACATCCTAGATTGGATACCTGGGTACCCTTGTCAGTCCCTAGTATATGGTACCCATGTACCCAGGGCATGGGTACCCCAGAGGTGTCCCATGGGCCTGCCATTGCAGCCCGTAAAAGTTGGTGCATACACCACTTACTAAAGATATAGGTTTACTATATCTAAGGGTCACTGCACTTAAAGCCTATGAGTCACCCCTATAGCTAGGGTGACCAACCGTCCGTAAATTTCACGGACAGTCCGTAATTTCGGCCGTCTGTCCATTGTCCGTGAAGGATTCTTTAACGGACGCCATTTGTCCGTAATTTTAACCGGGCACCGGTCGCACCACCCTAAAGCGGGCATAGCTTCCACCCACCTCCCTGCTTGACTCCGATGCTGTTGAGGTCGGGTGTAACAGACTCCGATGCAGTACCAAAGCTCAGATACCCGGCAGCATTGGAGAGGCATAGCGGGACGGCGACCCTCACACCTTCAGCCCTTGATGAGCTGTTAAGAGGTGCTTGAAGGTGACAGAGGGAGGGGCTGCAGCTTCAGGAGCAGGGGCATCTATTCAGATGCAAACAGCCCTTAATGTATCATGTCTCTGCAATTTAGAGGGGCTTCACACATTCCCTTTATACCCAGGGCCCCAAAAATCGTAGAACCGGCCCTGATTACCCCGAGGCAGCACGTGGTTCTCTTCACAGAGCTTAATTACTGTTACTAAATTATAAGCAAACCTCAAACATGCAGTTTATAATGTAATAAAATAAAGAAATGGCACAATTGCACCCACATTGATTAACAAAGTATGGAGGACAATCAGTTAAATCAGTTCTCCTGGAGTATCTCCTTTAAGTACTGTACAACACAGTGGGGGATGGCAAAACGAACATTTTAGAAATAGAGCCTGTCGTCTCGTTGCCTTGTCCAGGAGGGGGTGAGGAGCCCTACCTCACCCTGGAAGAGAACAAGATGATACTAGAATACTGCATGCTCACCCCTATGCCCACCCTGGTGGATCCTGTTCCCCCTCCTCTGATGGCTCCTGTCCCCCCATGTGGTGGCTACTGCCCCCCCCCCCCCTGTGGTGGATCCTGTCTCCGCCCTGGGTGGTTTCTGTCCCAGTCCTGGAATGGCTCTTGGAGCAAGGGTGAAGTTCTTGATGGGCCTCTTCTCAAAAAGGCTCGGCTCAAAATTATTTTTAAAAAGGTGAGCGAGTGAGTAAGTGAAGGGGTGGGTGGATGAATTAGTGAAAGGGTGAATGGATGAATGAAAGATTGAATAGATGGATAATGAGAGAGGATGGATGGATTGATGAGTGAGTGGAAGGATGGATGAGAGAAAAGGTAAATAGCTGGATGTATGGGTCGAAGAGTAGCTGAATGGGTTAAAGGGTGGATGGATGAGGGAAAGGATGGATGAGTGAAAAGGTGGATGATGAGTGAGTGAGTGGGTGGGTGGATGGATAAGTGAAATGATGGATGGATTGATGAATTGATAAGTGCAAGGGTGAATGGATGGACGGATAAGTGAAAGGGTAAATGTAAGGATGGATGAGTGAGTGAAAGGGAGGGTAGGTGGACAAAAGGATGAATAGATGAGTGAAGGAGTGAATGGATAAATAGATGAGAGAGGATGAATGAGTGATAGGGTCAATGGGTGGATTCATGAGTAGATGGATGGGTGGGTGGATGGATGGAAGGAAGGATGGCTAAGTGAAAGGGTCGATGGAGAGAGAAAGGGAGGATGGATGACTGAAAGGGTGGATGGGTGGAAGGATGAGTGACTGGGTGGATGGATGAGTAAGTGAAAGGATGGCTGGATGGGTGAAAGGGTAAATGGCTGGATGGATGAGTGAATGGATGGATGGGCAGAAGAGTGGATGGATGAGTGTACAGATGGATAGGGCGAAAGGGTGGATGGATGGATGAGTGAAAGGATGGATGAAGGGATGGATGAGTGAAATGATAGATGGAAGGATACATGATGGATAGGTTTGCAAATGGTTGAATATGTTTGGATAAGGCTGGGCGTACTTGTATACTATTGCACGAACTACTCTGATGTGTCTGTAAAACTTACCTATTGTCCTGAAGTTTTGTCCTGAATTTTGACCTCCTGTCCTGAATTTGTGTCCTGAATTTGGACCCTTTGTCCTGAAATTTTACACTCACTGTCCTGAATTTGCACCAATGCCAGTTGGTCACCCTACCTATAGCAGTTCTTTACAATCCTGAGTGCAGGGTGCTTGGTTTTAAGTGACAGGGAGCCCATGCATGAGCAGGACCCCTCTTGCAGCCCACAGAGTCCATTCTCCTGGGTTGTCAGTGAAGCAGCCATATTCTATATAGAGGGGCATCGCATAATCGCTCAATGACCATCTCGAAAAAGGCTACAACGAATCCTATTATGTTTAGTATCAAACATGTTGGAATCATACCCCTACACCATAAACAGTGTGGGAGGTTTGATTCCAAGCACCGGGAGAGCCCTCCGTTGGGCTCTGTGTTCCCGGTACCAGCCTTATAGTCCTGGACAGCACAAAAGAGTTGCTGACGACCAGAGACATATTTCTGCCCTCCTGCTGCTGAGCCAAGCTTGAGCAAAAGAAGGCAGAACAATAGGCATCATGTAACAGTGGTGTGACCACCTCCCAGTCAGGATTTAGTGTATTAGGGCTGGGTGGGTGCGCTTGCCAGCGCCTGAAAGTCTGCATGAGGGGCACATTTGGTGTCCCTGTGCATAGTCCAGTTCAAACCAGTCCTGGGAAACCGTTGGCTTCCGCTCTGGTGTGAAACTGGACAAAGGACATGGAAGTAACCTCCCCCCTGTCCAGACTCTCCCCTGGGAGGGTCCCCTGAATCTTCCCAACCCTTTCCTTAGGGTACTTAACGGCTTACCTGGGTGTAGGTCCCTAGATTCGTCGTGGGATAAGATTCAGAACTGAAACCACTGCACTTCTACCGTCTGGGCACTCTGGACTTCGTTTGGGCCTGACTTCGTCTCCCTTCCAGTCTGCTGCATCGTCTGTGCCTGTGCATCATACAGGAACCTTCCAAGGCATATGAAGCATCAAGGAAAACTGAAGTAATCTCCCTTGTAGTGAAGGAGTCACTTCCCTGCATTCGCAGCACTGCAACGAAGAGGACCAGTCTGCAGATCCTGAGCTCCTCCAGACTCCCTGGGCTCTGCAACACAGGTGGTAGTTTTCCTCAGCTCCCGATGCCTGCTCTTCCCTCTCATCAAGTTTGAGGCCAGTAGTCCTTGTGGGGTTGCAATAACCGAACCCCTGGGTACTACGTCCGTTTGCAGTTGCAAAGACTTGTTGACATCTTTGCAAGAAGATCTACGGGCACCAAGTAGCCCCAACCTCTAGCACCTCCAGTGACCAGAATTTTCAGCCACGCTGCATTGTGTGCATCGTGGCCTGCATCTTTTGGTGAGCTGCTTGAAGTCCTCTCGTGACTTCAGTGCCTCCGGCCTGTGGGTCCACTTGAGAGTCACACTTGATTCTTTTGGGCTCCCCTGATTGCTTGAGACCTGCCCGGACTCCCCTGCTTGTAGTGAGTCTCCTGGACCTTGTTGGTCCCAACCGTGCACCTTCTTGATTTCCTACATGGGTTGCATTTGCTAAGGCTTGTTGGTGCTCCCGCCAGACACCGACCACTCAGCCCTCAACATCCTTCGTGGGACATCTCGCATCTGGGTCCTGGCCATCCTCAGCATCGCCTGGTCCTCACAGCTGCAGAGTCAAGGTCACCGTCATCCTTCCTGAAGCATCCGACATCGGAGGGCATTCGTCTTCCAAGTCTCCTGGTCACTCCCGAGTGACATAGACACTATCCCCTCTGCTTTCAGATACTCCTCGTCAAGAATCCACATTTGGATTCCACCAGACTCTTTCTCCTCTTCTAGCAGGGGCACTTTCCTGAAGTCCTCCATTGGGTTAGATGGAGGTTTCCAATGCCACTTCACACCTATGCACCCGGCTTCCCTGGGATAGGTAACTTGGATACCACAGTATCCACGTGTGGGGTGGCTCTCCAACCTTCTGTCTTCCCTGGGGCTTCCTCAGGGTCCACTGTGAAGGGTCCCTAATCTTTAAAAGTCCAACCACGACTTGCACATAGACTTGTACGAAGCATGCAGTCGTGTTCACATACTGCACATACTCTCTGCGGGATCCCTATCTACTTACCTGGGCAGTTGTGTGGGTCCCCAGCAATTCTACATCCTCTCGACATTGTCCTGACTCGAGTCGTGGTTCTTAAACCACTTTCTTGGTATATGGTTTGGTCCTTCCCTCTCCCCCCACCCCCCGGGGCATACTGTGTATTAGTGCTATTTACTGTGATTTATTTGCTAAAGTATTGTGTGCTTTGTGTCTATCTCCGTGTAGGAGATACTATAACGTACTAGAGAGTGTTCTCTAATAAATACCTATTTTTATACATATTTTGTGTGGTTCTTTTTTATTTAATCTATACTATAAGATTACATCCTGGTAAAACAAGCTGCTTTACATTCCTTCAAGACTAAGCCTGAAAGCTGCTCTCCACAGTTATCACTTGGATAGCTTCCTAAGGTTGTCTGAGACCTCTTAAATCCCCCTAAGGGTTGTCTGGACTGGTGAAAGGTTCTCACTTACATTAGTAGACATCATATACCAGGCCAGCCTCTCACAGGAACGTTCTGGCGGCCATTTTGTCTTCGTGTCATGATGCACTTTTTCCTTTACTTCACAAACCGTCACAAAATTGATTCTTCTACCCACAACCTTTACATATGTGTCCAGTGGCAGGACTTTTACCTCCGTGTGGAAATGAAAATCCACATCTAAAACACAACTTCTTTTTATATGTAGACATTACTTTGTGCCCTTCAGTCTTTTGCTTCTGCTTACTTTTCACACTTATGACTGATTTATTTTGGGCACCACCACCCTCCATGTCAGCAGCTTGTCTATCAGCACAATCTTCAGCTCTGGCAGAGCCATTAACACACGCTCCAGACTAAGATTTTCTCTCAGCATCCATGAACTGAATGAATCTGACAAGCATCCATCAATAACTCTAAAACGCATAGCTTTTTCATCATTAAATTCCTTTAACTTAGTGTTTGATGAGTCTATCAAGTCTCTCCACAAATTCCTTAATGGTTTCACCAACTTTTTGTCCTTCTTGACTGAAAATATATCTTTTGTAATCAACATTGGGCATTGGATTAAACTTGCGATTCAAAGGTTTTTTAATATAATGGTATGCAACTTCTTCAGCATTTTCTTTGACTTCTTTTACACCAGGAACCTTTTTTTTTTTACTTTTTATTAAAGTTAAAGCACAGAATCAGGTTTACAGCAATTTCATGGAGTACAGCAGTCATATCATACAATGAATATATATTTGTTACTACAGATGTTAAAGACTTAAGGGTCTCCATTTCTAGTTCGTCTCATCGCCATATCTTCTGTGGGAGAAGTACAGATTTCCCCTCTATAGGTGTTCCAGCCTCCCCATTTTTTATCCCACTTCTTGGGGCAGCCTCTTTGTTTGTATACCTCTTTTCTGCAATCATGCATTTATCCATTTCCGCCACCCACCCGATCGTCATTGGCAATCTGTTGGAGCCCCAAAACAGCGCTACAGCTCGTTTCACCAACAAATATCCCAGTGCCACCCATTGTTGCTCCACTTCCGTTAGGTCGGTGGGCTCCCATATATTTAAAATTCCCATTTTTGGTGACAGTTGGATGTGTTTACCCAGTGTGTCTGTCATCTTCTTAGTAATCCTGTCCCAAAAAGGGCGTATGTGGGGACATTCCCATAGGATGTGATAGAATGTACTATCTTGGCTGCAACCCCTAAGGCAGAATGCATCCCTTCGGCTGCCTATTTTCACCAGAAGAACACCTGAGAGGTAGGTCCTATGGAGTATTTTCAACTGAATGAGGCGGAAGCTGTGATTCATGGCTGTGTCCCTAGGGGACTAGTGCTGTCTGCCAGTCGTCATCCTCCAACACCCCCAGGTCTGCCTGCCAACGGTCTCGAAGGGGCTGGAATGTATCCGGCAGGTTATTGCAGGTTTTACGGTATGTGCAGGAGATGGCTTTAGTCAGTAGTGGTTCAATGAGCAAACGGTCCTCTAAAGGGGAGGCATCTGGTAAGGTGGGATGGTCGGGATGTTAACAAAAATGGCGTGTCGGATTTGTAGATATCGGAAAATCCCTCCTTGTGTGAGGGAGTGTTTAGTTTGTAGTTCTTTGAATGTGAGGATTTTCCCCTTAGTGACCAAATCGCCTACATTAGTGATCCCGATGGTGTCCCACTCATCAAATCCCTTGTGGAAACAGAGTGATCCCAATTTTTGCGAGGACCATAGTGGCGTAGCTTTCGTGATTGTGTCCGTCCAACCTAGGCGTTTATTGGCCTTATGCCAAATGACCACCGTGTGTGATATAGGCCCCAGGTAACGACCCCTTTGAGCTTTATTGTAGAGTGCCCCCATGTATCCCTCTCGACCTGTTTGGTATTTTTCCAAGTGGAAGGCTGGGTTCGCTGTTGATCCGTGGATCCATTGATTGACGGGTGTTAATTGGGAGGCCCAATAGTAGAGGCTTAAATCCAGAAGGGCTATTCCTCCATCATACCACCCTTTGGTGAGTTTCTGGCGGGCAATACGTGGGGCTTTCCCGTCCCATAACAAGGTACGGAGTTCTCCTTCTATGGTGGTGAAGTAAGTGTCCGCTATGGGAAACGGGCAATTTTGAAGGACATATATAAATCTGGGAAGTGCTAACATTTTAAATAAAGCTGCTCTGCCCAGGAGGGATAGGGGCAGCGACCTCCAGTGTCTCACATCGTCTTGTAGCAGCTTTAAGGGGCCTAGAAGATTGTGTTCATAAAACAACTTGGGGTCAAGTGTGATAAAGATGCCCAGGTATGTAAAGCCTTCCAAGGCCTGTTTAATTGTGTATCCGCGGAGTAGACATGGCGGGGGTCCGTGCAGTACATATAATACTGAACTGGACCAGTTAATAGTGTATCCCTCGTATTTGCCCTTTTTGAGATACTTGATAATCTTTTCGTTCTCAGTCTCTTCAAATGCATCAATGTATTCATCAAATGTCTCTATCCAAACAATCCATCTTTCGCCAATATTTTTTTTTTGTCAATATCAAAAGGTGGTAGTGGTTTCAGGAAAGCGGCACCATTGTAACCATTAATGGGAGTAGCTGTCATTGATGGTGGAGCTTTTTATTTTCAGTTTAAAATGCTTTATTGAGATAACTTGAAAGAATACAGAAATACTGACCAATACTTATGATCTTAACAATGATGAATGAAAGAGACAGTAGGCCAATACTATCTAATAAGTAAACAAAAAGCATTTTATAAGGTTTTATGGGTGAGAGGGGAGGGAACCGAAGAGGGAAAGAAAGAAAGAAAAGAAAAAGAAAAGAGGAGGAAGGAGAACAGAAGAAAAGAAGAGAGGGAAACAATATGAAGAGGGTAGGAAGCAAACATGGCAAAAAAATAGAAGAAGTAGATAAGAAGTCAAAAAGTGATTGTCAGTTGAGTAAAGGAGAGAATAAACAGTATAGGAGATATGATAAGGAGGACAGAGCAGAAACAATCATTCATGGGGGTTTGAAATTCTCAGAAGAGCAATGTGAAGTACGCCTCGACGCCATGCGATCAAGGTATGATGTGAGGGGCAACCAAAACAAGTCTCTATTAAGAGAGGGAGTGGAGGAGGCAGCAAAGCGCACATCAAGCCTATGATGATGACAAAGGGAGTTCCACCAGCATTTTATGGATAGATTAGTGAGAGATTTCCAGTTAAAGGCTATGTGTTGGAATGCCAGGGCAAGCATAAGGTCGAATAGACCAGAGCAGTCTGAGGGGATACCTAAGGAATCAGAAAGGCTGCCTAAGAAAAGAAGAGGAATAGAGTAGGGGAGAGATATGGAAAATAGTCGAGAAACATAAGACCAAACCTCACGCCACAGAGTAGCAACAGGGGGGCAAAGAAAGAGAAGGTGAAGAAGATCAGCATCAGAGGCACCACAGGTCCAACAATTAGAACCATGAGTAGGGGAGAAACGAGAAATCGAAACCGGGGAGAGATATAATCTGTGATAAAGAAAAAACAAAGACTGAGTCAGGGAAGCAGAGCGAGATATTTTCAATGATCTGGACCAGATTTTATCCCAAAGAATAGTCGACCAGTCACAACCTAGATCTAACTCCCAAGCGTTCTCCAGCTTAGATTTAGAACGATTCAGAGGAGGGGACGAGAAAGATTTATAAATAAGAGATGCCTTGGGCAGATTGAGCAAAATTTGAAGGAGAGGAGGCTGGGAGATAGGAGATGATGAAGGAGGGAGGGAATAGTAAACATCGAGAAGGAGAGTCATGAGAACAGTGAATTTGCGAAAGAAAGACTGAGGACAGTGAAATACAAGGCGAAAGTTAGGAAAGGAGCATGGGATAAGTCCGTCAAAGAGCTGCTTAACCCATACGAGACCCTTTGACCTCCAAGAAGACCAATAAATAGGCCTGTTATTTAAGAGGATAAGTGAGTTATACCAAATAGGGGATTCTAAAAAGGATTCACGAGTGATAGGAGTAGAACAGACTAGAGAATGCAGAAGGGAGGAGGTATGTTTGAATAAAGGAAGAGAAGTGAATGGGTTTTTGACAGAGAAATGTACGGCTTCAAGAGGAGAAAACGGAGAGAGTAGTGAACGCTCAATAGAAAGCCAAAGAGGATCAAAAGGAGAGGGTTGTGAGATAAGCCACCTAGAGGCCTGACGCAGAGAGAAAGCCTTATGATAGAGACGGAAATCTGGAAAGTTGACTCCACCGTTCGGTTTAGGTTTACGAAGGATGGCTAATGCAATCCTGGACCTCTTATTCCTCCACAGAAACTTAGAAAGGCAGGAATCAATGCGTTTAAAATGGACATCCGGAATGTGCACAGGGAGCATGGATAAAGTATATATGAGAATGGGAGATACCATCATCTTAATCGAGTCAAGTCGACCCCACCATGAAAGATAAAGAGGGTTCCAAGAGGATAATAATTTATCAATACGGGAGAGAACTATAGACATATTCAATTGAATGGACGTGGCGATGGAATTTGAGAACCATACTCCGAGATATTTAATTTTAGAGGAGTTCCATGCAAAACCAGTGGAAGAGAATTGATGTGGGAGGCAATATTTTGTAAGGGGAAGAATCTCAGTTTTATCAGAGTTGATCTTATACCCAGAGACTTGTGAGAAGGAGGTAAACTCAGATAGTAGAGCTGGAATAGATTGTTCAGGGGCAGAGATAAATAAAAGGATGTCATCAGCATATGCAGAGAGTTTCAGATGTGTCTTGCCATACAGAAAGCCAGAAATAGAGACATTATTTCGAATAGACGTCAAAAAAGGTTCAAGGGCAAGAACAAAAAGAAGTGGGGATAAGGGACAACCTTGACGGACACCACGTTGGAGAGGGAAATACGAAGAGAGATGGCCGTTGACAAGAACAGATGCCTTAGGGGCTGAGTAAAGCAAGGAGATAAGGGAAATAAATTTAGGACCAAAGCCATGCCAACGTAAAGCAGCGAACAAAAAGGACCAGTCCACCCTGTCGAAAGCTTTCTCAGCATCAACAGAGATGGCAGCAAGAGGAATGGAAAGAGACGTGACTTTATTTAAAACGTTAAGGAAGAGGCGAGAATTGTCTGAAGTGAGTCTACCCTTGACAAAACCACACTGTTCTTTCCCAATGAGATGGGGCATAAGAGGATCCAGACGTAAGGCAAGGAGTTTGGCGAATAATTTATAGTCTACGTTGACTAAAGATATCGGACGGTAATTTTTACATAGTTGAGGATCACGACCTTCCTTGGGAATAAGGCAGATCGTGGCCTCATGGAAAGAGCCAGCTGCAGAGCCGGAGAGAAAGAAGGATTGAAAAAGTGACAGAAGTTTAGGGAGCAAAATATCAGAGAAATGCCTGTAAAACTCAACAGAGAAGCCATCGGGGCCCGGCGCTTTGCCTTTGGTGAGAGTCCTTAAGGCACTATCCAGTTCAGTGATAGAAAGGTCGTGCTCAAGATCAGGGAAATTAAGATGGGAGGTGGAGGGGGTAGGGAGCTTTTCAAAGTAGGATTGGAGAAGAGAAGAGGAAGGAGGAGATTCGGGTGTGTAGAGGGACTGATAAAAAAGTTGGAATTGGTTAAGAATCTCTTGTTCCTTGTGAAGAAGTAGGTTATCCGAAGAGTATATGGAGTCTATAGAAGTACGCTCTTTGCGGGTTTTAAGATAGTTAGCTAAAAGCTTACCTGATTTATTGCGACCCCCATAGTAACGAGCACTGCTCCGAAGCAAAATTGAAGAGGCATTGTCAGTCGTGGTTTTGTTAAAATCCATTTTAGCACGTATAAGATCTGGCAAAACAGACTTGCTAGAGGAAGTATAGAATTTATGCTCTAAAGATTTAATATGAGCCAACACACTTTTCTGCTTTTTAAGAAAATGTTTCTTCTTTTTAGAAACAAAATCAATAACAAAGCCCCGTGCAGTCGCCTTAAAAGAATCCCAAATAACATGAGGGGCCAAAGAGGGGTCGGAATTAAGTAAGAAGAATTCATTAGTAAAGGAAAGAAAAGAGGAAGAGAAAAGAGGATCTGTGAGGAGGGAATTATTAAATCGCCAGCGGGAAGGTTTAGGAGATGCAGGGAGAAGATCGAAGGTAGTGACAATCGGTGCATGATCAGAAATAACTATGGGTTCGATAGAAGAGGATAAAAGATTCTGAGAAAGGGATTGAGAAAGAAAGATGTAATCAAGGCGGGAGAGGGAGGCATGAGGAGGCGAGAAGAAGGAGTAATCAAGGGTGTCAGGGTGTGAAAGTCTCCATGAATCAATGAGATGTGACTGTGAAATGGTGTCGAGAAATTGTTTGTGTGATTTGTGAGGATTAAAACGGACAGAAGATTTGCGGTCAAGAAATGGGTCAACAATCTGATTGCAGTCACCTCCTAAAACAAACATGGTATCTTTATGCTGAAAACATTTCGAGGTAATTACAGGCCAAAAATTACAATCAGGGTGAGTAGGGCCATAAACATTAAGAACAGTTAGGGATACAGAATTGATTAACAACTTAGCTAATACCCATCGACCATCAGTGTCAGTATCTTGAGAAACAACTTTACATTTTAACCTTTTATGGCATAAAATAGCAACACCATTCTTTTTATTAGAAGAGGGAGAGAATAAAACCGTGCCCACCCAGCTTCTTTTCAACTTAAGCGATTCCGCTTCAGTAAGATGAGTTTCTTGTAAAAGTACTACATCGGGGTTGTAAGAAGCTAGGTGGGAAAGGACTCTCTGTCTCTTAATCGGGTTAATAAAACCTTTTACATTCCATGAAATAACTTTGAAGGCAAAAACAGTAAATGTTGAACATGGAAAGAAAGCCACAATAACAGAAAATAAGAAAAAGATGCCAATAAATACATATGAAGAGGAGAAGGAAAAAGAAGAATGGAAGGTGCAGTTAAAAGGGGATGAGAAAAAAGATGTAATAACAGAGTAGGCAGAGAAAAGATAGGAATAAATAACAGAAGAAGCGAAGAGGAAGGGGAAGAAGAGGAAGGACAGGAGGAAGGAAGTACAAGAAGAGACAGTACATATCCAAAAAGGACGACTGAAAAAGACATACCTGAGAGGGAGAAAGGGGAGATAATGGGGTTATGGAAGGATTCGACAAGAATGACCACCCAAAGCCAGGAGAGCCAACTGCACCAGGACGGAAAGGAACAAAACGAACCACATGGGATGGAGAATAATAATAATACACCAGCCAATCTAGGGAAGGAAAAAGATAATGCAAACAATTAGACTAAAAAACGACAATATAAAAGCAGAGAATATACATAGGAAACGGAAACACAATCCAACAACTAATAAAAAACAATGACAAAGGCGACAAAGTGAAGCCCACACCAAAACATTAACCGAGAAAACCTGCAAGAGAAGAAAAGAGGTTAAGATAGTCAACCATTGGCAGCATTGGAGGTATCCATGCCAGCATTAGTCTGAGTATGAATGAAATTTTTAAGTTCGGCAGGATCATGAAAAGTCCACGTTTGATTCTGATGGGTCACCTTGAAGAGGCAGGGATGGAATAAACCATACCTAGCACCCAGAGAGCGTAGAGAAGGTCGAAGACTCAAAAATTCCTTTCTTCTCGCAGCAGTAACATTAGAGACATCTTGCGAGAGGAACACCCTCTGGCCCATCCAGGAGACTTGACGTTTGGATCGGGCTGCCGAAAGGACCAGAAGGAGATCAGTGAACTTCAGAAATAGGATGATGACTCCTCGTGGTTTAGCTGAGGTTGAGGAGCGAGGACCAAGTCTATGTGCTCTCTGGATACTAAGAGAAGTAGTGGAGGGGATGTCCAAAAGTTTCAAAAGAAAAGAAGAGAAAAATGCAACAGGGTCATCTCCCTCCAAAGATTCCGGCAGACCATAAATCCGTAGGTTATTCCTTCTGTTTCTATTTTCCAAGTCCTCAGTGTGCTGTTGAAGTGTGAGAACAGACTTTTCCAGCGAGGAAATACGTTGAGAGTTAGTGTGGATATCTGTAATCTGCTGCTCCACGGAGGATACTCGGGTGTCCATAGTCGCCCATCTTGCCTCAAACATTTGCATTTTTGTATTGGTCTCTTCCACAAACGGGCGTAAAGCGCGAATTTCCTCCAGCAGTAGCTCCATAGAGATAGGAGACGGTGGTTTATCGGGAGGAGGAGAATCTTGCTTCAAGCGCTTAGAAGAAGTAGTAGGAGGAGACGCTTTATTAGAGGCTGATGATGATGGGGAAGGGCGAGTGGGAGCCGCTGCCGCCATTGTATCTGTGAGTGAGGAATGATCTGCTGTTGAGGAAGAAGAGGAAGAGGGCGTAGGAGAAGACTTCGAGGGCACAAAGACGAACTTTGGATTGCGTAGCTTGCCCATAGAGCCCAAACGAGCAGAAAACAGAATGAGAAGGACCCTGGCGAGCGTCGTGTACCACAAATAACAAAGTTCAAAAAATGAGGCAACCGTGTTCAACTATGCGTGGTAAAGCTCAATAACGGTCCATAGAGATGTGTGGAAAACCAGCAGAGACGTTTACTAAGGGGCAGCAGCACACCAGGTATCAAAGGTAGTCCCAACTAACGATGAGTTGACTTTCAAAGAGTAGCAAAAATGACCTGCGGGCATCCAGGAGCCATGCAGAGTATATTTATTTGTTAAGGAAAATGGGAAGTCTAAAACTTCTTATTCATACTTGAGGTAGAGAGGCATAAGTCACCCATGAGGCAGGAGTAATGGCTGGTGAGGAGGAAAAGCTGCAGCATAACATGAGGGAGAGTAGGAAGCAGCTGTCAAAAAATAGAGGCAAAGGAAGGTGCAGATGATCAGAAGCAGCGGGCAGGTATAGGAGGAGCCATCATGCGCTATCAACTGTTCTCCTGTGAGGAGAGTTTACACAGATTTGGCCGCGCGCGAAAGACGCGCCAGCCTCAAAATGGCGGACGCGCTGAGGCACCTACAGTTCCAGACGAAAAACGGAGCATTACCGCATATAGGACGGGTCTGGCGGTCACATCTGAGGCACACCACGGTCCGTAGGCGGCAGCCGAAAGAAACCCACAGGAACGTGCTGAAAAACAGCAGAAACGGAAGAGAAGTCCGTCTCGGCGCAGCGGAGCTCCGGAGTCAGGCGGCCATCTTGTTCGGCGTCCAAGCCACGCCCCCCGATGGTGGAGCTTTTTAGATATTGTCAGCTGTCCACTAGGACCTGTGTCATCTGCACCATCTCAAAAGCCTTTCAATGGATCAGCCTCCCGATCTTCCTGGACAGTCTGTGGGACTGTGGCTACCTTCTTGGTCTCCATCA
The DNA here is from genome assembly GCF_964204655.1 of Triturus cristatus. Classification (NCBI taxonomy): domain Eukaryota; kingdom Metazoa; phylum Chordata; class Amphibia; order Caudata; family Salamandridae; genus Triturus; species Triturus cristatus. The sequence continues at coordinate 625,800,555 of NC_140583.1, read as the reverse complement.
GAGCCCTTCACTTTCTGAAGTCCTCTTGCGTTGTTCTGAGCCGCCACCTGGCAGCTTTGGTGGTGTGCCACTTCATGTATTGGACAGCTCAGTAAGCACAACCTCCGTGCTTCTTCTTGGGTCTCCTCACCCGGTGCTAAGGTCAGAGAGATACGCTTATCGAGGCTCTGGTAAGTGCAGTGACTTTATGCTTTCATGTTAATTGTTCTGTCAGCCAGAGCTTTTATATATTTTATTTGCATTTGAATACTGCAGTCTTTAGCGCTTATTTTCTGTATCTGTATGTATCAACTTTTGGCAGTAACTCCATACAGCGTATAACTTTATCTTGCCTGGCAGAGTGGTACCTTTATATATGGCCTGACCAGCAGGTTCTCGGCCAACGACATGTAGATTCTCTGCAAAGCTTTTTTTTTATCTTCAACCGCTTCATAGTAGTTGTAGCTGCACTTTGACTGCACATGAACTAAGCGTCCATTCTGCACTTTGACTGTACATGTGGCACGCACAGCTGTTTGCTTGGACCACGGCAAACTCTCTGGGAGAGCACTGTCGATCTTTGTGTTACTTATCCCATCCTTGTCTCAAGTTGTAGCGTCCTTCTTAGCTTGGGTACCCGCCAATGACTACTACTCCCACAGAACTTAGTATTACACGTCTTTATTCATCTGCGTGTAACTGCGAACTCAACTTTCTAAACCAGCCTTCATTACTTTTCACTCTAACACTTCGGTCACAGCTCTACAGAGTCCATCAGGAGCTAAAAGGGTTCCTTCATTGCTAACTCACAAGACACTAGAGTGGCGATGTGAAATTCTCAGTGTTCCAGGGTTGGAGTATCCACAGCCAACTCCCCTTGCGGGGTTCAGCCCCCAACCTCATAACTTTTATAAAAGTGCTAGGAGGGGATGCCGGTACTCTGCATCAATCATGAGAACTGACCTGCTGCTCAGGTGCTCAGCAGCAACATAGGAGTTGGCTCAGGAGAGACATAGGAGGTGTCCTTGCATGAGGGCGTCGCTACTCAGGAGAAGGGTTGAGACAAAGTGGTCAGTGGAAGGGATCTTCAACATTGCACAAGAGTGAGGCCCCAAGGTCCCCAAAGTGCTGTCACAGCCTGACTTCAGCTCCATGACTCTGTGGTACCAGCCTTACCAGTTGCTCTCCTGAGATCTTTAGACCTTTCCCATACATACTACCATACAAGGCTTTCCCATTCAGCAGCTGATGCAGTAGGGTGATTATAAACACCTGATACTTTTTGTCTTTGCTTAAATCTGAGCATTTTATGTATAGTATTATGTTGTGTGAGTATGTGATGTGATTTAAGTAAAGTACTTACTATTTTTAAAGAATTAAGAACTGACTGTACAATCCGTGGTTTGTGGAGTCCAGAGTCGTAAACCCCACATCACCTCCCGGTGTAAGCATCAGACTTCTGCACTTCACTACCCTGAGGTTCAATTGCCAAAGCTGCGAACTTGTTGCTCAGATTTGCATTTAATACTAAGGTTCTGCCCCAAGACATCAGTGGTAAGCTAACCTGATTGACACAGTCATGGCCCAGTAACCCCCGTCTGTCCTGGAGTTCCTAAAAGGGTACCCACATGTCACAGGTATTCAACAGCATGATTAAAACAGTGATCCTTAGCAAGGGAGATTATAGCCTATCTATGAGTGCCTGATTCTAGAATGCATGTTTCCTGAGAGGTGGTGAGAGACAAACTGTGGGGAAATTAAACGCAAAGAATAAGAGGCAGTCCACAGGGAGTGGCCACGATCTTTGTTATAGAGGGAGGGAAGAGCATTATGTCTTGGTAAGTGCAAATATTTATGTATCTTTTTGTAGGAGAATTCCATCGGACGTCTACCATGAGAAAAGTTGGGATGGGACCCCTTTACGAGAGTGGTCTACAACTCTGAAGTCTCCTTTAAGTGTTCTGCTGCCTGAGTGCCTAACGTTGCTTGAGTGACAAGCTCGACATAGGTGATTTAAATGTGCATAACAGGGTGTTCCACAGATCGCCTGCAATACAATGTAGCATTCCCCAGATGATTTTTTATAAATCGTATTGCTTTAGACAGGTTCACCCACTGGGTGAACATTTGCTGCTGCTGCAGGTTTTCATTGGTGAAAATACTGACGAGTTGATTCTGTTTGCTTTTTTATGTCCAGGTTTGTCGCGCTTTCACCAGCACCCAGAGTCGCAGACGGTTTGGGAGCATGGCTTGGCTCACTTCGAGTGCAGCGTTGAAGGTCTGCCGGTGCCCGTTATCACTTGGGAGAAGGATCAGAAAAGCCTGTCCCAGGACACCAGGTGAGCTTTTCCTGCTTCTAAACACCAGGTGACCATGTCCTTACAACCAGCCCTGGGTGAACATGCCCTTTTTTCTAGGACTGTTTAAACACCCGACCCCCCCCCCCCCCAGGCTCTCTTTTCTTCCCATCACTCTGTGAGCAGGCTTTGAATCAGGGGATCGGTATTGTTAAGATGGAGTTAATTTGTTCTTCATGTTGTGCTCAGTTACAACCTTCTGCTGCCTCTCATCAGTCAAACTCTGGCACAACAAGGAGACAAATCAAAGCAAGATCTGCTCTTACGGAGAATTCCCATTATTGCAGGAATCTCTTCTTGCGAATGTTGTTCGCTCCTGCAGCACAACCTATTAAGTAAATACCAATTGGGAATAGGGATGAAATGCAATGCTGAGACTGCAACCTTGCTGATGCGGACAATGCTCTGCTGGTAGCAGGGACACGTCTGCTGGTTCTTTTGGACTCTTCGGGTGGTATTACCATGGAGTCTGCTACACACGCTGGGTGTTTGGTTGGAGATAGCACCCAGAACTCAGCATTCCTCAAGGGAAGAGCCCGATCTGTCCAGCTGTAATCCTCAAACTCCAGAGGGTGTTCTTATGCTTTTTTAGTACGTCAGGGGTTGCTGTTAAACCCCTCAATGTTCAGCCTTCCCGGCTGAGGACACTCATCGCAGGAGGCTCCGGAGTATCCCCCACATCAACATGACAAACAGCTGCACTAAAACTGAGATACTTCAAAAAAAGATTCCTTCTCCTAGACTGTGGAAAAGAGCTGCCAGACCATCTGTCACCTCTGGTTGTCTCTTCAGCCTTAGTCTCATGCTAAACCTCCGAGCTTCATGATACGTAGATCTAAGCATGGAAGTTCATGTAGGAAAGATCACCAAAGGAAACTTCAACGTCGCAGACTTAGAAAAAATTAGCTATCCATCCTGATTCGTCACATCCTAACCCGCGTTCTTCTCAATGGTGGAATGTTCTTCTTGGTGGACAAAGCCTTGGTACACCCACCAGAGCATGGAACATGGACTGTATTTCTCCTGTCCTCTTGGAGTGGCTTGTTTTGAATGAATTCTCTGCAGCGCTCTGAGTTGCTGTGACATGTTTGGTGTGCTCTAAGTATACATAGCAATGCTCACACCAGATGCAAAAGCTTCAAGGTATAAAATGTCATCTATGTACCCAGACTGGTTTGCAGACTTGGACAATGCAGGCTGGGAGCTAGGATTGACTAGCCCAATCCCTCCAGGAGCAAGCCGGAAGCAGTGCAGCACACACTTTACAGTTCCAGGCTCCTACATGTGTGCGAGTGGCATGAGGGACTGTGCTCAAGGGTTCCATTGTATATTGTAAAAATGTACTTATTAGGAGAAGGTTAATTTTGTGATGGATGAGAAGCTACTCGGCAGTGTTGAATCTATCTTTCGTGGTATACAGGAGGCTTCTAGTTATTCATAAAGACGCTAGCCAAATTTAAACCCAAATATAAGATAGAGCTCTTAGAGGAAAAACCAGTACTGACAGGGTTAGCGGGGTGAGCACACGCATGCAGTCTCTGAGGAGACCTAGAAAGCATGCTCCCTGCCTTCACAGTGCCCGAACCACTCACTAGCTGTCTGCTGGTCTTGTCTGTCGATGCCCCTGTCCCTCATCCTCTGACGGCTAGGACGAGAGTCCATGTTCTCAGAGTACATTTTCCTCAATTTTATAAATAGACATGCGTATCTGTGTCTCTGTGTGCTCTTCAGAGAAAAGTAAATGTTGGTCGCTCTTTCGATATTTCAGAATGTCATTAAATAATTAACTGTGTTTATTATCTAATTTCTCTAAATTAATGACCACTTAATGCACAAACGCGAGTACACAGCACAATATGATTTTTAAAATGTTTCCAGCGTGGAACACGTTAAACTTGAGCTACTGTCTGGAGTGCTCAGTTTACAGTTTGTTCCAAGAGGCAGGAAAACACGTGTTTATGTTGCAGATGTGTGCTATGTACTGAATCCTACATCACAGAGTTTGCCAGATGTGGACACATCTGAAAGGGCCGCAGGGGGCTGTGCCGTGTGAAGATGACTAGAGGAAATATGTTTTTATTGTAATCTTGCAAAACAGTCGCCCTGCTTAGATAGCCTTGATGTTCCTGTGATGTTATAGTATCCATGCACCGCTTCCATCTCCAGCACTGCTCACAGACATGTTGGTTTTGACCCTGTCATTCACTCATCCCTCCAGGAGATTTGGACATCTGGCTATCCACAGGTGATGCTGGCGGTAGGTTTTTAGATGCATGAAATGGCTGCCAATTCCTTACTAACCAAGCACAAAACATTATGATTCCAGCATCCTATGGTAGGAAAAAGCTTTTGAGAAGTCTGTGTTCCTGGGCATTGTGCTTTTAGGGAAAGTCCTTACAATTAATTAGAGGCCCAACTGAACCCAATGGCAAAAGACTTCAGAAATAAAACAAGCATTGGTAAATGCATTAGATTTCGCCTATGTGATTAATAATAGGCAGTTTTTGTTGTAAGTTGTAGCTTGATGAGCAGTTGTGCAATATAAGTTATTGAAACTATAAAACGGGAAGTACTGGCCCATTTAAAGCACTGGCTACGTCTAGACCTCTTCAAGTGATATATCTACTAAACTCTGAAGGTATCCTGCATTTTATATTTAAACCCTAAGAGTTACAGAAATTTGTACAGATGTTTTACTGTCCCTCCATTATTTACTGAAACACATCTATAAGGTTGCAAATACATTGCATTAATTAAAATTACATTTAAAGCGCGGACACAACGCTCCAGTAAGGCACGAAATAACAATAATGACATACTAAGTTGGACAACAACGAAAAGCAGGTCCAACAACAAAGAAGACCAATCACCATAAAGCTAGCTGTGCCAGGGAATCAATCCTATAAACGCGCACCTAAGCAAATGCAAATAAGTTGCATTAATTATGAAATAGGATGCAGTAGCAAAGCTCTAATTCTATTTGATGAATGAAACTTACTAAAGAGCATAAGTCCCAAAGAATTGAGGGTCCAACAATCAGAGGAACCATCCAGCGTTGTAAATGAGCAGCAGTATCAGAGAAATGGGGTCCAACAGTTAAGGGAACCACCCAACGTTGGCGATGAGGAAAAAGGCAAAAGAGCCTAAAGCCTGCAGACAGAGGGAACAAACCCTGGAGTATCCTGGTAGAGACATAGCAACATGTAAACACAACCCAGAGAGTTTCGAGTGCGCTTAAGAACACGGGAGCTAAACATGGGCCGTAGTATGCAGCACAGGGCAACACAACTTACTTAAAGCAAGCTCGAACTAAGCAAAGCAGTGCATCAATCACAAATGTCAAGATGAAGAAAATGGAATCCAACCAGTGTACGCTTGCAAACTCGATTTTTAAAGAGGTGACGGGCGTAATTGGAGCAGGCCAATCAGCCGATCCCCACATAACATGCTGAGAATTATGGGAGATGAAGCCCCATATCATTACAATGTCAACATACAGAAAAAATTGCACAAGCGTATGCGCTGTGCACGCATAATGAAATAAAAAAATTGAACTAAAGTGATTCAGTGAAGCCCATTTAGTCTACAAAGCAATAGAATGAAAACATTAAAAATGAAAGCAAACGTTCTCGGAGGAAGACAATTATCAAGGTAAGCAGTCCTCTCAAAGTGCACCAGAAATAGAGGAAAATGGAGTACCAAAGTGTGATATTGCTCACAAAGAACAACACAAACAGCGCTGTAAACAAGATCAATTCAAGTGATAATGAAAGAATTATGCAATGCAGCCAGTTTGAGCTTCAATGCAAAACATTGAAAAGAGGGCGATTGTAATCAGAGAATTGCTGCCCTGGTTTGCCGTGTCAAGGATGTTAAGAGAACACTTACTGGAGCACCCTGGTCCTCGCATGGTCGCTTTCTGCCACTGGGTCGTGTTTGACTGCACTTGGCCATTGAGGCCACTGAAGATTTGCAGAAACTAGCATGCTAACCTTAAAGAGGGCTGGGTGGATTAATCAGTGTGTTGTACATCTTTCTGTGTTCACATTAAAACTCCCTTTTTTCATAAAAGCTAGTATTTGACTGGACAATCATCTTATTACTTCTACTGTCCTATTGTGCTGAGCTATGAGCCTATGTATACCTGCCTCCCCATGAAGAGTTTTTGACTGCTCGACCCACGCTACCACTGAAAGTTAAGTGCTGAATGGGGTTGCACTTGGCCCAGTTACTCGGGACCCATAGTAGGTTGGGCCCCAGGACATCTGGAGTAGAATACTTCAGGCCCCACGGTTGGATTCAGTAGCCCCTGCTTGAACTGTGGCCCTCTGATAGGGGTTCTGACAATCTGCAACTTTAACCATAACTTACTTTTAACAGTGCTATCTATCTATCTGTCTTTCTGCCTGTCTGTCTGTGTTCTGGCAACTTCACAGTAATAAATGTAGCTGCTTCATCTATGTGGCCCTGTATATACTGTATAAAAAGCATAGGTTACTTCAGACACTTTCTTTCTTTCGCTATTGACCATTTCTTGCCATGAGGTATGGAACATTTCAGTGGTATTTGCACTGAGGATTTTCACCAGCTCCTCCCAATCCTCTGTTTATAATGAGAAACTGTGATAAATTTTGGGTTGGTCTAGAATGCTGAGGTTTCAGAGTGGATGGAAAAAGTGTAAATCCTGGGACATTGTTTATCACCCACTTTAATACAGGGACCTTGCAGAGCCTAGAATCTCCGTGACGTGCCGCTTCCCACCGATAAAACCATACCATACAAGCTGCTGCTGGTGGGTAATTTGTACCACACCAAGGAATCGAGATCTGCAGCAGCCAGTGGATGGAATCCTTCTCTACATATATCTCCCCTGATGGTTTCATTTTTTCTGTATGTCCTTTGATTTCAATGAAGACACGTCATACTGTGTTGCACAGTGCATTTACTGGCAGCCCTTGCTTCAGTGGGGTATTTTTATGCCTGTTGAACACATGGCAGCTAAAACGTTTTGTATTGATATTTTTGGCGATTTCCTCAAAGGCAATGTGTTTAGTGCAAGTTCTTCTCTGTTTTCGTTGCGGCTGCCCTGTTTCCTCTGTGAAGAATGCACGTTGGCTCATCATGTGCATGGAAAGCTTCCTTACTACAGCACTGCCATTTTCCAGGTCTCTAGGTAGAGTGGGCTCGTGCTGAAGATGTCAGTATTGACAAGTTCCTGTCAGTGACACTCCTTGGCTTCTATACTTCTCAAATGCTTTGATTGGGTGAAACTAGAGCTTCAATATGTAAGATATCCCTTATGTACTGGGGGAACCCTTCTTGGGAAAGATCCCTGGTTCATCAACGCAACCCTAAGTTTTATACTCCCTCATGCAATGTAGATGCTCACCAGAACCATACTAGACATCTGTAGGGGATGCACCATTGCTTGCACCACATTTTCCTGACTATTATTCTTAGTTCTTAGACTTTACTGCAACAATTTATACTGAGAAACCTCATCTCTGCTCGCAGCCAACAGTCGTGCAGTGGCTGCAGATCACGCCAGGGAACTTTTGTTGGCTTTATTTGGGTAGAATTGTTCTAATTGCTGCTTCGTCAGTCAGTCATGTGCCGGGATAGTAGGCTTTTCTCTTATTGGCCTATGTGGTGTGACTTGTACTGTGGTTTTAGTAGCTTTCGGGGATGCCGAGTCCAAGCAGTCAAACTTAGGACTGAAGAGACTTCAATGAGCCTATTACTTAAAGTGTAATCCTGTTTTAAATTTGACTGATACAGAAGCACCAGGTGATGTTTCCATTCTGTGCAATACAAATGCACAAGCAGAGTTGTGCCATTAGGACCTGTGGCCCAGGGAAAGGCATATCAGCCAGGGCTAATTCTTAATGACTCGCTACAACCCTGAGACCTTGCGCACTATTTCATTGAGAGAGTCTCAGTGTACAACAGAGTACCATTGTAGACTGCCTCAGGATAGACTCCATGACTAGCCAAGCGATGTCAGACACAAAGGCAGTGGACAGTATCTTAGTTGGCAAGAAAATGTTGTTAGTTTAGATGACACTATTCTCAAGAAATCCATTTTTCCTCAACATACAAAGCTAGCTTATATGTGTGCTTGGCATATATTACAGACCCAGTAATAATGACTGTACTGAGTCTTTTTAGGTCTCACCCAGGCAGCTCATGCGATGTCTCTTCGAGACATGCTATATCTACTGTATGTGCTAAAAACACGCCCATAATATTAAATTTGTTTCTTTTTCTGCTGTTCATAAATCCTCGCTTTTCAGTGATGCATTGGTTTTATTTGTCTCTCCCTCTGGTGTGTGGTTCCTTCCCATGGAGACTGGCCCTATTACATGCACTCATTCCCTCCTGACTATTTATGTACGTTGTCGCGGACTATTTTTTTTTGTTTGTCTGGGCTCGTCTTTTTGGAATGTTGTTTGCTGCCTCTGCGGCCTTGGGCACACACTGCATTCAGCCCCGCTTGGATCCCAGCAGCCACGCACCCTCATGCTCCTGCATACAAATGTATGCAGCACTTTGGGCTCTTGTCGCCTTGTTTTTCTTCTCAACACAAACCTCTGTTAAAGCGGGTAACAGGAGTGTGTGGAAAATGCATGTGTGCAGCAGAGGGGAAGAGAGTGTGTACCAGGCTCTGCTGCTGAAACACGAGACACTGTAGCATGAGGGTGCCGGGGGCTTACTGATGCTAGCTCTGGGGCATGGGGGTTGTGCGCGTGGCTGCAACCAGGACAACAAGCTGCAGCCAGGGGCTGTGCCTGCTGCTCTGTGCCTGGCGCATAGGGACTGGAGCTCGGCTACTGCTGCCTTCCACAGCTACGGGTAAGTGCAGGATACTCTGACCTCCACTGGACCCCGGCAGCCCCAGTGACCCACCCCCACTTATGCGTGCTTAGAGTGTGCACCCCTGCAGTGCTGTGTGCTGCCCCACTCTGCTGACACATCCAACACTTGCAGCCACTGTGTCTGCCCCATGAGACATTCAGCCCCTGTGTAGTGCCCTACACTTTTCAGAGAGGCAGCCACTACGTGCTGCCCCTTGAAATAGGCAGACACTGTGTACTGCTCTACACCTCTATTGGAGGCAACAACTTTGTGCTGCCCCACATTTGGGACAAGAAGCTGTGCCTGCATGCAGCCTGAGCCCTAGTTGCCCCTGTGTGCTGCTTCACATATCTAACCCCAACAGCCTCTGTTTCCTGCCCCACATGTCTAACACAGGCAGTCGGTGTGTTCAGTCCAATGCCTCTATCGCAGGCTACCCAACCCTCTGACAAGGCAGCACCCATATGTTGCCCCCATGGAATTGATCCCAGCATCCATGGTGTTTTCCCCCTCCCCCACCATCCCTGTTATCCATTTTGTACTGCCCCACACTCTGACATTGCCCTGGGAGCCCATATTTACACAGAACTCGAACAGACCTCAGAAACACCTGTGTTCTGTCCCTTGCTCTCGCTCTGCGTACGGATTCCAGACTTCGGTATCCCCTGCGTGCTGGCCTCTAATGTGAAGTTCCAGGCAGCTCGCGTGTGTACTGCTGTCCCCTGGCAGTCCATGGCAGAGAGCCTTCCTCTTCTCGCCCCCATTCGAGGCTAGCACCATGAGGGCTCATGGGTTGGGCGTGAAGATCAAAAACGTTACAATAAGAGTCCAATATGTTACGCAAACCAAGTGTTAAACACACCTCTAATGCACACCACCCTGTGCATTCACCTATGGAGCCCCTGCAAGTACTCTACCGTTATGTCGATCACTGGTCTAGCACAGTCTGCATACACTTAATTCACAGTGGACAGCACCCTTCTCGTACACACTGCTTCAATGACTCATGCCACGGACTCAGTTTAATTCACTTCTGTATGACAACTCACTGTACAGCAGCACCCGCTGAGTCCTTTCGCAGCCAGTGTGCTGCAACCTCACATTACTTATGAATAACCTACATCCACTGTGAATCTCCCTGTCTCACGCAGTTGCTATAATGAAGCCTCGAATCACCCCTGTATTACATTGTTGGTGGGCAGCACCCTCGAATCACAGTCACTGTATGCACACAGTGACTGAAAATACAGTCACTGCAGCACCCTCAGATTCACTGTGCACCATATAGTCACTGTGCAGCAAGCAACCCCAGATTATCCATGCACTGCACAGTCACCCACTATGCAGCAGCTTTAGATTACCCCTTCATTACATAGTCACTGTGCAGCAGTATCAGATTATCCCTGCAGCACACAGTCACTGTGCAGCAGCTTTACATTACTTCTGTATCACACTTTCACTGTGCAGCAGCCTCAGCTTATCCAAGCACCACACATTCACTGTGCAGCCACACTATTCCACGCCACACAATTCCACAACTAACAACTCCAATCCAACCCACATAATTCCACTCCACACCACATACATCCACTCCACTCCATAACACATGGGTAAAAGACATTGTCATGTACAACATCAATAGCTCTAACTCTAGCAAAAGCGAGACCTGTTGACTTTGCCAATGCTTGTTAGGATATTGGCATTCCCCTTTCGGCTACCTGTTGCGGGAGGGGCATGGCGGTGTGGATGGAACCTGTCCTTGCCAGTATGACCCAGCTGTCTTGGGGACAGTCTCTCAAGATACTACTCTGTATCTGCATGACAGGGAGTTGAGCTTGCCTCAAGTCTTGCGACCATTGTTCCGATAGACTAGGGAGCTGGAAACACGGTGAGGTTATAGATGTCGTGCTGGTTCCTTTTCATAGAGTATGCAGGAATCCTGTCCCGTTAAGTGCACGCTACTATTTCCTTGGATAGTCTTGCCGTCAAGGTTATTTCTACAATAGGAAGCATATGATGCGCTCTCAGTGCTCACTGTCAATTGTTCACCTTCGAGGCCCCCAGTGGACTTCTTCCAAGCAGTGGTCAAAGTGCATTAAAAAAAAAAGTATGGGAACTGTGATGCTGCGCACAAGGGGGCGGGGTGAGTGAATGTGGGGGTGTGGTCAAAGGTGTGGCTAAAAAAATTAAATATTCTGTAACTTTATTTGCTCGTTAAAAGTGTTTCCAAAGTATAGATTTTTTGTGGCAATTTCTTTTTTAATAACTGTCTTTTAAAAGCACACACTTCACAGCTTAGCTGGTAGCTCCCTTACAATACCTCTCAAAAAGAATAAATGTGTGTCATCAGGAAGCTTCAAGTGATTCTGTTAGATAAAGCACCCTTTACATTTGTAGATTAAGATTTACCAGTTGCACACATTTACATTTCCTTTAGGCAGCTGGCACCCTGGCAAGAAGCCTGCCTTACACTTCAGATGAAGCATTTCAGCTCCCAGGGCGGATGTCTTTTCACAAAATGTAGGAGAACTGTTTTACTAAAATAAAAAATGGGCACATCGTGCCCCTCAGATTCTCCCCCTCGCTCCCACACTTCAACCCCCCGCTTTCAACCACTGCATCCAGGACATTTTTAACCTTTTTGTGCACATCGGGGTGATGAGGAGAGAATGTTTCCTGGGTGGGGGGTTAATGAATTTTAGGATTTCCTTACTCAGTGGTACTCATGTGAGCTTTCTCTGAAGGATGAACCTCTGGCCCTGACCTGTTGGGATTCGAGCCTGTGACCTGTAGATTACTCAGAGTAATGAATCCCGACAAGCAAGAACATCACAGCGGCCCACGAAAGTAACGTGTGTGTATTGGCGTCATACATGAAGCTGCATTAGAAGTTAACCTGACCACATGTGTCTTCTGGCGGGGGGAGGGAGGAGTTTACTTTTAGCTGTGGGTTAGTATGAGGCTGCTCATCACTCAGCCATAGATTGTAATATAAACAATGTCTCAACTGGACGTTTAGTTCGAAAAAGACAATTTACAAATGGTGAGTTCAATCACATGTAAGGCAGGACACAAGATAGGGAGACCACAGAGCCGGGAAAAGTAAGGGAAAAACAAAGATTTTTATGTATTTCTGTAAGCAGTTGAAGAGCACTACAGTACATCCATTTATACAATGACCATAATATACACACAAAAGGTGGGCATTGGACGTGCTAGTGAGAAGTGAACGGCGCAGTGAACATACCTGTGACACAGGCCCGGAGACGGTACCTGTTTCATCTATCTCCCTTCTGCCTGCCCGTGCCACTTCTAGTCTCTACCGGAAGTGAGAGAAACATGTTATATAAAACAATGGCTCTGTACCCTTGCCTGCACTATTCTCAGTGAATCCATGTCCTGTGTGGACTTCACATAGGGCGGGCCTTAAAATATCTCCTCCCCAACTTGCAGTGGCCAGACAAATCAATTGACTTCTAGTACTGTGGCAGTAGATGTGTTTGCTGTCACAGGGCCTCTTTGAACTTTCATGAACTATGAACTATGCTGATATGGGACATCTGAGGTATCTGAGGACCAGTTGATGGCCTGATTCAGACCACTTAAGTTTCTGTATCTGGTTTAAATTTGTGCTGAGACGGAATCCAGTCACTTCATGATTGTAAGCGTCGAAATTCAATGCTGAAAGTTACCATTTGCACAAACTTCTGGTAATCTTTGTGCTTGTCTGATTTAGCTTGCTGATAACATAACTTATGTTTTACCACATGCATGACTGCCTCTCCCTTGTCAGCTTCTGAAAGGAGGGTAGGGCTGGGGAGCTGCCAGTCACATGTTTGCTTAGTGCCCCCGTGTCAGGGCTAAATCTGCAGCCAGTGCTGGCTTATAAGCAAACAACACTTCTGCTGAGATGAGGAAGCGCACACTTATTACTAATACATCAAAACTACAAGTCACAGAAGACAGAACCCTGGACTTGCTTTAGCTGTCAGACTTAGCAGCACTGCAGACTCCTGTCAGGATCACCTCTCGAAGGATAGCAGACTTGGACGTAATCTCTTACATGTGACCATTGCCAGGGAATGGCTGGCAGGATTGAGGAAGATGGTTATATCCCAGGTTGACCGGTAAAAGGCCAGCAGGGGTGGTTACTTGTTATTCCCATGGCTCATTTACTTTTGAAATATTTGCAGGCAACTAGCAATAATGCATTCAATAACATGCAAGTCAAATCTAAGTACTGCATTCAAATTCTTAATATTTACTGATTGGGTACCACCGATATGTAAAGGAAAATCCAGTCTGCAAATGACTAGGCTCTAGCCAGCACTAATTTCTCACACAATGCATATTTATATGTATATTCCTTTAAAAAATACAAATTGAAAGAGAGTTTAGGTTAAAAAACACGTTAAGAATGGCTTTGCATATAAAACTACAAAAAGATATGAAATTCACCAGTTGAGGTGCTGCCTTCACCTTGTGTCCCAACCCTGCTATATTAAGTCAACTCCACCCCTATTATTATTTGAGAATGGTTAAAATAAAATGTGTTCGAAAGACTCATTGATTGTATTTGAGTGTGTAAAGTATTATGTCATGGTGCCATTTAGTTCTTGCCGCGACTATGCATGCAGAACTGGTAAACGCTGGCTGTGTTGGAGCATGATGGTATATGTTTAGGCATATTTTAATAGATGTGTGGGTGTATGATGGTGGATGCGGTGAGGTTGTGATGCAGGGCGAATGCAACACCTTCATTGGTGTATTTTATGGCTGTTGCTAACATAGTAGTTAACCTTAAGTTCCATACAAGTATAGGTTTTTTAGGCTATTGTTACCTTTTTTATGAAAGAAGTTGAACATTTAAAAAAAATGTTGGAAATTAAATACATTTATATATTTTATGTAAGACCTGTTAAAGGTTAACTCACCTCCTGCAGGGATGTTAATATATCTGCAGGTTAGAGATAGTAAGTGAATATTTTTAAAGATTATGTTTCACAAATGTTATGTTGTGTTTTTTGCTCTTCGTGCTTACATCTTGTATATTAGTGTGCTACTTCACTTTGCATGTTGCGTGTAATCATACAATCGTATCGAGAAAAATACAAACTTCAGTGCAGAGAGAATGTAATGCTTTGTAATGAGAATGTCAATTTCCAGTTTAACGGCCCTTTCAGCTCTTCGGGTGTTTTGTGGGTTTATATCTTTGAAATCATTTCAGTGTTTAGTTGGAGCTGTGAAAATGGCTTACTGTCTTTCTACTGATATCTGGATTTGTGAAAGTATCCGAGTTTAACAGGCAGAGTATTATGTTTGAGCACATACTATAGAGGCCGATTTAGGCAAAAGTGGTGAAGAACAGGGCTCTTTAAGCCTGGCTGCGCAGGGTACGCCTGAAATCTTCTGAGTTCGCCTTCCAAATTACAGAGACACGGAACACTCTGTTTGGCATAGGAACTTCAATTTTTAGCTGCAGCTAGGTACAGTTGTCCTAGAAGTACATCAGTGGTAGGTTCTCAGGAGACTGCAACTTCAATCCGTGGCTCACAGTCTTTTGTAGCGCTTGAATCCCCTAAAGCAACAGCCCCCTCAATGTGCAATAAAAATACAAATCATCGTCAAGAAAACATTCTTTGTACAAGATACAGGATAATGGGTAATAGAAATTCCTTCCCTAAGGTCGTGTTCTCTACCCGACCCTATAGGTCAGGTGGCATAGGCATTCCTTGGTTAAATTAATTTACGACAGGACGTGTTTGCGTGTTGAAGATGGTGATTCGTAAAACAACTGGAGAGGCCGAGAACGGTCACCAAGGGTCAATAGATGGTTATCTCGGGGATTAGTTGCTTTGAGCCGGGTCTCAGAATGGACTTAGCTCAGGGAAACAGGAAAGGTCCTGTAATATGTGCAACAGTATAGAATGTGAAAGAAACGCTATGAAGGTTGAAGGGGCCTGAGTGAGGGCAACAGCGTAATGGTGTTACAAGCAAAGATGGGGCCGTATTTGAATTTCCTCAGACACTCCTTTTGCCATTACTCAGGCAAAGAAGCCAGAGGCTGTTGTTAATCTGAATCGACTTCAATAGCCATGAAATCTACAAGCTGTTGTTGCAGCATTATCTTTGTGTTCGCTGCTTTCTGTGATACCGGATTTGGAACACACAGGGTGGCGCAGAGTCCGCATATAGCTGGACCACATTGTAGGCAAAGGCAACATGAGAAGAGAATAGCCAAAGTCGCTCCGACAAAGGTAAGAATCTTCCATCCCCATGTAGTCAGTAGTCCCCCAAACCATCCCATCAGAGACCAATTCCCTTCATCCTGGTGAACGGACTCAGCGATCTTATGTAGCTTAGAGATGGCTTGGTATACTGTGGGGGCGTTGTCTGGAATAAAAATGCAACAGCTAGATCCGATCAATCTGCATACGCCCCCACGGTCAGCATGGATGATAACTAATACCATCCTGTCCTGAAGCGTGACAAGGTGGTCAGCAGCGAGTTCTGCAGTGATGTTACTCAAAGCTCCAGCTGTTTCATTGACAGTGGCTTCTACAACTCGAATTAGTTGTCTTATGTCTCTACTATTGGCTATTGAGCCCCAGAATGGAAGGAGTCCTTTCAAGACATCCCTGACTTCTTGTCCTGACGTATCCTGGTCAGACGTCACCCCTCTTTTCTGTAAATGATGCTTGGCATCTGCTATATATGTAGGGGGCAACAACCAAGAGATATAACAAGTGCCTCTCCAATTACCAGGTAGAGAAGTGTAAGCCTTATTTCCACACACGAAGTATGTATTATGTGAGGGAACCATGCGAGGCCAATCTGTCCCATTCAATGTCACAATATGTTGGCAATTGCTTGTACCTTTATATTCTAACCCTCCTTTCCTAATACAGAATGGTGCTTGTCCAGGTACCACTAGAAAAGTTTGTCCTTTTCGAGAGGTTCTATTAGAGGGCAGAAAATACAAATCCGTAGATTTGGTTTGGCGATCAGCATATTCTGACTTCTCACTATCCGTCCCATATATCCTTTTTCTGTCCCGCCAACATAAATGATATAGATGTACTCCCAAGCTCCTTACTTCTCGAGTATCCCCATCTCCAGAAAATACCCAACTGGCGCTCAATTCCCACCATGCACTACAAGAGCCATAAAATGAAAAAGGAAAGGTAATGTATGGCATTCCAGTATTCACCGAACTTGGCAGAAGACCACAAACCCAACAGTTTGTCGCATTAGTGGCCAATTGATGTTGGTGTAGTATGGAAACAAATGTGTTGTTGCGGAATTCACTCCTTCTTGACTCAACATGAGGTGGTAGAGTGACATGTGTATGCATTTCAACCGTAACTTTGGGAGTAGGCTGTGTAAAAATTACGTGTAGTCCCCATCCTATACAAGACAATATAATACATATCAAAATCAATATTATTAAAACCACTATAAAACGATTATGCAATAATTTACAATGCTTTGTGCTCATTGTTTGTATTTTGTCCATTCCCTTGTTAACAGTCATTTCCAGCTCTAAATATTGCCCGTGACGGGAGGTTGCTTCACTCAGCTGTGATTGTCTGTAGTTCTTTATACTTTCCTACAAGTCCCACAGGCCTAGAGCCACATCTTGGGTCACAATTCTGAGACTTACGATCACGGCCCTGCAATCATGTGGAAATCGGGATAAAGACAAAGTCAATGAAGCACTATTGAGGTATTTTTGTTCAGTCTGGGCCTCAAATCGTACCTCCGGGAACCAGGTACAGTTTGCTCTTGGAAAAGGAGATGTGGCTTAGTAGTGTCCAATTTCACTGCCGGTGGTATAACTGTCTGGAGGACCTCGTCGTCGTCTTGTCGTGCTCCGGCAATGTCTAGGCGTGCATCGCTGAATAGTCCAAATCTTGGTGTTCTTCCGGTTTCAGAGTCACTAATTCGTTTATGAACCCATTGATCATAAGGCAATGGTAGGGGCACTTTCTTGCAATGTACCCCATGTACCCAGTTCTTTTTGCCGACCACCTTTACTGCAGTACGCGTCGTCCGTAGCACCTGACGAGGTTCTCTCCAGCGAGGTTCCAAGTTCTTTGACCTCTGGAAGTTTTTGACGCAGACCCAGTCTCCCGGCCGTATGGTGTGACCAGGATCAGTTGAAGCCTGGGGCAAAGTATCTTGTACCTGTTGGTGAAGGACACGTAACTTAGTGGTTAGATCATGTAAATAGTCAATCAACAATGTATGCTCTATCTCTGAGTATTTCTTTGGCCTTGGGACTCCCCAAACATTTGCAGGGCGTCCAAAGACAACCTCATAAGGACTAAGTCCCATACGGGAATGGGTGGTTGTTCTGGTGGATAAGAGAGCCAAGGGCAAGGCATCAGGCCAGGCAAGACCCGTGCTGGCTTGTATTTTCGCCAGTTTAAGCTTAAAGGTGCCATTATAGCATTCCACCAAACCTGCTGACTGAGGATGGTTTGCTGCGTGGAACTTTTGCTTAATGCCAAGGCCTGTACATACTTTCTGCATGATCTGACCCACAAATTCACTCCTGTTGTCACTCCAAATAATTTTCGGTAACCCAAATCTTGGCAGAAACTCCTTCAAAAGGACTTTGGCCGTGGATAGAGCAGTATTATCTTTCAGGGGATAGGCCTCTACCCATCGGGAGAAGGCACATTCCACAACAAGAACGTACTTCAGATTGTTACATCGTTCCATGTGGATGTAATCTATTTGTAAAACCTCAAAAGGGTAAGTTGGGGAAGCAAAGTGTCCAGCTGGTGTTGGTGTTCCCTTCCCCGGGTTATGCATCAAGCATACAATACAATGCTTAACCAGATTGGCCGCACATTTAGGGATCCCCACATTCTTCCATACCGGAGCCAGAAGCTTGCATATACCTTTAGCGCTAATATGGGCTGGACCATGTGCCATGGTAACTACTGGGAGTACATAAGCATCTGGTAACAACCAGCGTTGATGTTCTGACAAGTCTGTCCAGCACCCTGTCACATCCAATCTTCCTATACTTTCTTTCCACGTACTCAATTCTTTCTCTGTGGCCTCTGCCTGGATCGTTTTCACACTGTCCACAGTATTCTCACACATCCCTCCTTGTGCAACCCATCTAGCAGAGCCTGCAACATACATGCGGCTTGTAGTGTCTCTAGCTGTCTCTTTCGCTATGTGGTCTGTGAAAGCATTTCCTTGACCTACATCATCAGTAATCTTCTTATGTGCACTACACTTCACAATCGCTATCTGAGTGGGCAAGGTGAGTGATTCAAGGAGGTCATTTACCAATTGGCCATGCTGTATCTTAGTGCCATGGGATGTGAGAAACCCTCTTTCCTTCCACAGGCGGCCAAAACTATGGGCCACTCCAAACGCATACTGACTATCAGTATACACATTTACCCTTTTCCCTTCAGCCAACACACAAGCTCTAGTCAGTGCTATCAATTCAGCTGCCTGGGCTGAGTTATGTATAATACGCGCTGTTTCTACAACAGTGTATAAGGTAGTGACTGCATAGGCTGAGGTCGTTTCACCATTGGAAAGCTTAAGGTCCCATCTGGGTCTGGGAGTGGAGTATCCTTTAAATCAACTCTGCCTTTTGTCTCTTCCTCCGTGTGGAGGAAGCAGTCGTGTTGCTCCTGAGTGTCATTTTCTACTGGAATTGGCATCAATGTTGCGGGGTTCAAGGTATTACATCGCTCAATGTGCATGTGGCTAGCCAAGAGCGTCAATTCGTACCCCGAAAGGCGTGCACTCGTGAGGTGTTGGGTCTTTGTTCTATTTAGGAGGGTGTCTACAGCATGCGGTACCATGACCATAAGGGTATTATCTAATACCAATCCAGCAGACTGGCGAATGGAAACTGCCGCTACTGCTGTAGCCCTCAAACAGCTAGGTAATGCCTTGGCCACTGGATCTAACGTGGCTGAAAAATAGGCACAGGGGCGTTGCTTGTCCCCAAATCGTTGCGTTAAAACTGATAACGCGCAACCTTCTTTCTCATGAACATAGAGTGTGAAAGGCTTACTGTAATCAGGAGTACCTAACACAGAGGCAGAACACAAGGCAGTGCGTAAATCAGTGAAACTTTTCTGACATTCCGCAGTCCATGGAAGCGGGTGTGGTGTATCTTTAAGAGTGAGTGCCAACAAAGGTTTTGCCAGAAGGGAAAAGTTGGGGATCCATTGTCTACAATAAGAGGTAATACCTAAAAAGGCACGCACCTCTTTTTGCGTACATGGAATAGGCATTTGGGCAATTGCTTGGATACGTTCTGGGGTCAATCGCCGTCCCTCCTTTGACAAGAGATGACCTAGGTAGGTAACCTCTTGGCAGCAATATTGCAATTTTGATGGTGAAACCTTGTGGTTGTGGTCAGATAAGTGGCGTAACAGTGAAATGGTAGCATTTTTACAAGTGTCTTCAGAATCTGCTGCAACCAACAGGTCATCCACATATTGAATGAGAGTGGCCCCTGGTGGTAAACACTAAGTATCGAGCTGTGATTTCAATGCTTGACTATAAATGGAGGGGCTCTCGCAATAGCCTTGAGGAGCTCGCTTGAACCGGAAGCTTCGGCCTGCTAAGGAGAAGCCAAAAATATCCCTATTTTCCTCAGCAATGGGAATGCTGAAGAAAGCATTTTTTAGGTCAATGACAGAAAACCAGGAAGCTGAGGCTGGTATCATTGTCAGCAGGGTATTAATATCCGGGACAACAGGGAATTGAGGTACCACAATCTTGTTGACCTCTCTGAGATCAATCACGAAACGATAGACAGGTGGCTGAGAAGGGTTGGTTCGTTTAAAAACAGGCAGAACAGGGCTATTGCATACATTTCCTCTAGTCTCTTCGGCCACATCGTTTTGTACCAAATCATGAACTATAGTCAAAAGAGCTTTTTCGCCGTCACTGGAAATTTTATACTGTGGAATGCGAGGAAATTTAGTATTAGGCTTGAGTGTTACAATGTAGGGAGGAATCCGCAGGAGGCCCACCTCGTTGGGGCCTGTGGCCCAGAGGGTGGCTGGAAGAGATTGTAATTCAGGGGGAAGCTGATCTTTAGACAAGTACATCGGTGAGGTCAATTTCTTACCTAAGGTAAGACGCACACCAGAAGGGGAACAGTGTAATGTCGCATACAATCTCTTCAATAAATCCAAGCCCAACAAATTTTCACCACAACCAGTTGTTAAAAGGAGCGGGGCCTCCAATTTGTAAGGACCAATTGAAATGGGCAAAGGGCATGAAACTGGGTTTTGAACTGGGGCGCCAGAAAAACCTACAGAAACATTTGTACAGCCAGACAAAGGTGCCCCAGGGAGTTTAGAGTGAATCATAGAGCTCTTTGTTGCACAAGTGTCTAATA
This sequence comes from Triturus cristatus, assembly GCF_964204655.1. Taxonomy (NCBI): domain Eukaryota; kingdom Metazoa; phylum Chordata; class Amphibia; order Caudata; family Salamandridae; genus Triturus; species Triturus cristatus. The sequence continues at coordinate 625,779,969 of NC_140583.1, read as the reverse complement.
GGAATGGCTCTGTAACACCTAGTGCTTCCACATCAACATAAGGCCCACTTTGGTCCACTGGAACTGAAACTACTCCCGTACTTTGTCCATGGCTGTCCTAGCTAGATTGGGAATTCTGGCTCTCATCCTCAGTATAGTAATCACTGTTGTAATAGTTGGTAGACTGAACATTTTGCTGATCAAAATAATTAGTGGAGTTTCCAGGGGGCATTGAACGTTGGTTATTAGGCAGCGTACCTCGTCCTCTACCTCTTGGTGCTGACTGATAACCACCCTGGCCCCGTGACGCGGGAATACCGCTTGTGCGCTGTAACAAAACCGGGCAATTATACTTTAAATGGCCTTCTTCTTTACAGTAAGCGCATTGATTTTGGCCCAGTGGGGGTCGGGGAACAAAAGGCCCAGACCTCTGCAACTGTCTCTGGAATTGTGGAGACGGCTGATATTCACGTTGGGCAGGGCGAGGGGGATAAGCTTGTTGCAAAAGAACTTTTGTTTTCAACTATTTGGTCTTTTTATCAAGTTTCTCTCTTTCCTCCTTATCCCTATTTTCATAATACTGGGCAGAAGATGATACTGCCCACGCACTTTGGGAATTCTTCAATTTATTAGATATTTCCGGAACCAAATTTGACACAAATTTGTCTACAAACAGTCGTTGGCCACCTTCCGTGCTGTTATCCTGACCACTATGATCGATGAACGTCTCCTCGAAACGAGTGAAGAAATCAGAGACGTTTTCATCCGCTTTCTGCTTACAAGCTTCTAACTTAACCCAATTAACTCGCAGAGGGGGCATCATAGTTTTCAGTAAGGCAATGATCCTAGCTGGGAGTTCTGTAATTAGAGCCTCAGGTTTGGCACCACCCACTTGGAGTCTGTCCGCGGCGAGTATGGCAGCCCAATCACCCCCCAGTTATCTCACAGTGTCCTCCTTCCGAATCCTAGCCCATAACGGTTGTGGGACCACATTACCCATTAGCATGTCTATATCGGCCAAATTCATAATACATGCATCAACAGTTTGGGACAACTCTTTGTAGTACCCAGCAGGATTTTTACGGGGGTCCGGTAACGACGGCTTAAGGGCCAATACCTCCGATCGTTTCCACGGAACGTGTACCCACACACGATGAAAGTGAGCAGGTATAAGAGGATTAGCACCCTGAGCTGCAACCTCCTCTCCACACTGGGGGAACCTCTCTCATGGGATAGTGTTTTAATTTTCGCCTGACAGAGGAATCGCGTTTTGGCAAGGACCGGCAGGCAAGCATCATTCTAAAAGTGACAAGCGTTCCTACCGCGTCCTCAACCTCTGCGCCCACAATCAGCCCTTTATCAAACTCGGCCTGTACATCGAGCAGGCCCTGAGGGGCTCGTTCCAATCCCATATCCTCCCACTGACTTAAAATGTTACACATAGTATCAAAAACACATCTCTGCGTTGGTGCCTCCCACTGCTGAAAGGTGACCATAATATCTTGCACACTATACTGGGGGCCATTCGTGATCCACCTTCGGGCTTGAAGATCTAGCACTTCCCGTTCCTCCGGACCTGGGAGCTGACTACGAGTTTGTCTACGAGGAGGAACCGGGGTCATTTGAAATGTCCCAAAGAGAGGGGACAAAAGGCCAGAGACGGTATCAATCATTCGCCTCCGAGCGGAGGTAGAATTCGTCATTAGGACAGGAGACAGAATATTAGGCGGGGCAGAAGAGGGAGTAACATTTATGAAGGGAGCCGAAGGTAAGGGAGAGCTCGGCAATGCCGGAGAAAGCTGTGGTGGGGGTGCAGGAACCGATTGGGGAGCGACAGGTGGGACAACAGGCGGAACAGGCGGGGCAGGTGCTAATAATAAAGGTGCATTAGCTCCTGGGGCAGGCGGTAATCCAAAAGGTACATTAGCTCCCTGCGCATAGGGTGGGGGTAATCTCAACAGATGGGACATTAAAGGATCCTTCTCAGGGTCCACATTTTTCTCCGTAGGGGAGGTTGGCAACACTGGATAACATTTATCTACCGCCAAACGATGTTGCCTATCTGAGACCTCAATCGCATGATTGGTTTCATTATTTGTAAACTGTTGCGCAGCTTGTAAAATAGACATATACCTCCTATCTCTTTTAGCTTGTTTTATTTCGTTCTATTTGGCCTCCTTACGCCATAAGCGAAAAGAGTCAAACATAGCCGGCCGGGCTTTTCGCTTAAACAAAATGTTCTCCAAATTATCTAAAATATTGAGCTCAAAACTGCCGTTCTGTTGCCATCGTAAAACACCATCTTTCCTAGTATAGCGAACCCATGCCTTATTAAAAGCTGTGGGGCCAATACCATGTTTAGAATATACTTCATAAGTGGGAGTTCCGGCCGGAGGAATTGGACAAGAGTCCTCCAGTCGGGAAGTCCTATCGCGATTACAACAAAACCATCTTCCAAACTTACTGAAACCAGGCATTGCTACCACAATAGTTTCTTTACAAACTTCAAGGGGTTGATTAGTCACTTTATAGTACAAAAACTGCACTCACCCCTTGGTTTCGGCTTTTGCAAAAGTCGAACAAAGACAAAGGAGTGGCCACTATACTTAACTTAACCAGATGTTTCCGTACGCCAACAGAGGTCCGTCTGATGTCTTGCGATACAAATTACCAAGGGAGCCAAAGCGTGGCCGCAGTCAGGGCAGCAGGTCTTTTCAGCTGTTGGAAGGGAGAAGCCACACGGTAAAAACCTTCGGTCCACTTACGACATGCAGGGGTCGATCACGTGGTGCGCGTCCTCCGGAATTTCCTTGCTGGGCGCTTCACGATCCTCGGGCTGGACCCATGACCTCTGAAGCGGCCTCACAGAGGGCACCAATTGAAGAACCGGGCTCTTTAAGCCTGGCGGCGCAGGGTGCGCCTGAAATCTTCTGAGTTCGCCTTCCAAATTACAGAGACACGGAACACTCTGTTTGGCATAGGAACTTCAATTTATTAGCTGCAGCTAGGTACAGTTGTCCTAGAAGTACATTAGTGGTAGGTTCTCAGGAGACTGCCACTTCAATCCGTGGCTCACAGTCTTTTGTAGCGCTTGAATTCCCTAGAGCAACAACCCCCTCAATGTGCAATAAAAATACAAATCATCCACAAGAAAACATTCTTTGTACAAGATACAGGATAATGGGTAATAGAAATTCCTTCCCTAAGGTCGTGTTCTCTACCCGACCCTATAGGTCAGGCGGCATAGCCATTCCTTGGTTAAATTAATTTACGACAGGACATGTTTGTGTGTTGAAGATGGTGATTCGTAAAACAACTGGAGAGGCCGAGAACAGTCACCAAGGGTCAATAGATGGTTATCTCGGGGATTAGTTGCTTCCAGCCGGGTCTCAGAATGGACTTAGTTCAGGGAAACAGGAAAGGTCGTGTAATATGTGCAACAGTATAGAATGTGAAAGAAACGCTATGAAGGTTGAAGGGGCCTGAGTGAGGGCAACAGCGTAATGGTGTTACAAGCAAAGATGGGGCCGTATTTGAATTTCCTCAGTGGTTTGAGTTTTGTGGTGTGTGGTGGAGAGCGGGGCTTCCATTACTGGGAGTGCACAATCATTGAAAACCTAATGTAATTATTTTACACGTAAGAGGTAATGATTTTGGAATTTTGGAAATATTGTCGGTTCCCACCTTTTTTTTGTAATGAAGAACGGTCTTGTCTATTTACATGCTTACATGCTATACACTCACTTCATTTTTCCTCGCATTGCTCAATGTCAAACGTGCCTCTACCCTTCCAACTACAACCCAAATATATAGTGCATTGCAGCTTTAATTGTGTCATGACTGCATTTTGGAGATTACAAATGTGTCAGCGTTTGTCATGACAGCATAAGATTTGACAGTCCAGATCTGTTCCACAGAGGTGATGTCCATCTTAAGGACATTGCTAATGCTGTCTTTGTACGTAATCTCCAACGTTTCTAGATAATCACTGGCATTAGCATGTCTCCTTAAACACAGTGGCTCTTCTGGGAGTTACTATTTTATTTAACTCTATCTTAGTTTATTTTTCCCGCTTTATTTAATGTTTATTAATATCAACGAACATCAAAGACACGTTCACAAAAATCAGACCCAAAGTAAAACATTTTAATGATAAAATAATGTCTCATCTGCTTTTAAATCGTTTAGCAGTCTAAAAGGAAACCTTAGAAATGTGTGGTTGGTAATGAAACTGTGCATCTACGTGGACGCGTCCGTGGCACATTACTTTTCTCTAAATGGCGTTTGTCACTTAGCAATGTTGTTATCCAACTAGGTGTACTCCTGTGATCAACCTTAGAAGGATACAAAACTGTCGACATAAAAACAATGTACATAAAGTTACTTATAGATATCCACTGTAGGAACACTAACCCACCGAGCTTACTTAGTGGCATTATCCTTAGCCAACGCAACCGCTCAGTGATTTAAGGTTTACTGCCAACATCCACATTGATCTGCAGATCAGAGTTCGAAACCGGGCAAGACCGCCTCAGCCTTCCATCCTGCCAGGATTAATAAATTGCACCTGATATTTACCAACCTTAGAAGTTGCGGGAGTGGAGTATGAATCACTATGTAAAAGGTGAAAGGAAGCTCAGTGGGTCCTTACCTGCAGAGATGTGTGTGCTCAACCATGCTCATCATTCAATGCTGGTAAAATACTGCAAGTGGATCATGTGTGTTGCTGTTGATTGACACATTTGTTGCTGAGGTTCAAGCCTGAACTCCAGGCAGAAGTAAAACATTCCAGAAGGTAATGCACAAATTGGTAAGTACTACCTGTGATGCATACGGCATACATTTGAATCGCAGCAAGGATTAGTCAAACATTCATTCATCAGATGGGTCTTACACGCACATCATTGAGTGAGGGGTAGTGCTTAGCACTTATTACAGAGTTCTAAGAAATTATTACTTTTCTATTTTTTGGTACAGGTGGCCGTTGACAGTGTAAATATTCGCCTGCCTCAAGCACACTTCATTTATTGTCCATTCAGGAGGTGTTCTTGTCATCTTCTCTAATCCTGGAGACAGGATGCAGCACATCTTTGTCAGTTTTTAATGTCGCTTTGTTCTGTGCACATTTTATTCACGTTTTATATGGAACATATTTTTCCAGAGAGTTTGGGAAAGGTATGTCATTTTCATATCTCAGTTTAGTGCTTATCTTACAGAATTGAGGCAAAATGTATTTGTGAGGGGTTGACCACATCCAGCTGCGGTCGTTCACCCCCATTTGTAGCCAGGGCATTAAAATATCTCAAATAAAATTAACCTAATGATGTTGCATTATTGTCATATTGTCATTAGCTCAACAATTACTGACGGGGCTCGTGCCACCTCTATCTTGCCACCTCGTAGTGAAACTCTGAACTTAATGCTTATGTCAAGAGACTGAGAGAGTTTACCTGCCGGTGGCAGTAGGCCTGGGCGCATCTGTGAGTCACACATGGGTAGAGAACATGTTCATTATGCACACATGTAGAAAAAATGCACTACTGTCCTTCCTCTCAGAAGCTCCGCCTTCCCCAGACTTTTTGGATGTTTTTCCTGAGTTTAAAAGATGGCCCGTTATGTTTCTTACCTCGCTGGCAGTGAGGTTCAGCAAGACCACCACACTTGGAATACTTGTAGGGTATGTGAAAGAGCTCTGCATTGAGCATACACTTTTTCCTCCAGATAAGGTGCCCTCAGCTGAGGTGGTGATTGCTGACATTTTAACAGTTCTGCTGTGCACATCTCCGAGAGAACTGCTGCTGCCTTGATGCAGAACTGGGTGAACTCCTATTGCATTGTGAGCTTCTAGAAAGCATAGTAAGTCTGTCTCCCTCCACCTCCAGTAAGTGCCCAAAGATGAAACTTTAGACAACTCTACACAAAAGGGTCTGAGGCAATATACTACCGCACCTAACACCTTTGTGGGAAAGGTAAAAAATAACTTGAGCGGTGCATGAAGCCGGAAGGTCAACCCCTTTCAACTTCCAATAAGGAAAGAGAGCCTTCACATTAGCTATTTCACATGGCTCAGCACCACAATTCAAATAATATATATCCAACTTTGTTTATAGCAGACGTCTGCACAGGCGTTATGTCTCTCCGCACACACGTTGTATATAATTCACAAACTCTATTGACTTTGATTGAAAGATACTTTATTCATATTCTTCTTTTTTATCCTTTAAGAAAAGTGTCTTCTCTTTTCTTTACTTCAAATGTAGCCAACGCGTGACGTCACTACGGACTTCTTCAGGGCTTTATGTATGGATCCTTATTAGTACAATAATATGATGTTGTCTTTAATGTAGTGATGCATCCATGTTCCTAGAAGTCACTATTTCATGTAATCCTTTACAGCTCGACCTGAGCAATCCAATCCATGCAACACATCTTTGTGCTGAGTAGTTTCCAGCTTTTATGTGTGACTCGACTGTTTTAAATTTTCTGGCTTTGCCAATATGAGTTTTCTAAGTCTTGAGAGTTTGAGAGCTCCTATGCAAACAACAGGTCCTATGGCGTGTTTCCAGGCCCATTTGTTAAATGGTGAAATAACACACAGAGTGTAAAACCAGAATTGTTTCAAGCTGCAACTATTGTTACAGCTCACTAGTTTCGTTGTCAGCTGCTCTTGAACTCGGGGCACAAGTCCTAACAAAAGAAGTGGGGGACTAACCAAGTTATGCAGTATACAGGTGACATCATGGCGCATGACATCGCAGGTCATGATGTCACAGTCCTAAACACTGCACATGGCACCACGGGATGTGTGGCATAACAACCCTGGACCTCACAGAAAGGGACATCACAAGAAGTGTCATCAGATATTAATACCTCAAACATATATTTAGCAGGTCTATCATAAGAACATTTAAGCGCGTAATGAGATTTAACAAATAAGATTTTGCATCAGGGTTGTGCAAAAAACAGTGAGACAACTCGACGCAAAATCTGGGCCTCAACTTATAAATATATATTTTTTAGAATTCTGCGACAAAGAAATTGGCAACAGGGAGACACTTGGCATAGATCTGTTCTGCTTAATTGGTTGCAAAGTCTTCATATAAATATATCTCATGGGGTTAAGGCACCTACTGATGATATCTTTGTGTGCGCAGTAACCCTCAGGGAATTTTAATAATGGTAAGTCCCAGATTTTAATAAATATTGCAGAGAGGGTTAATGTGTCTCCTGCAAAACACATCATATAACATGCAGATGACAGATTGTTATTTGATGTCGATAGGTAGGTGGGTTACTGCTTTTAACAGAGATCTTTTTGTTACCTGCAGTTCATACATTGTAATCCTAATATAGCACAGTGAGCTATGAAGGACATGTCACTGCTACACCTTGTAACCCTCACTGGCTTATGTAACACATCTTATACACTGATTTGGATTATGTGTACGTTATGTAAAGCACTCTGCCATCTTGCATTGGAATAAATAGTGCTATAAAAGAAATAAAAATAAAATAGTGGTATTTAAATTGCTATTTGTGTAAATACTGGGACAGATCAACACAGCTGGCTTTCTTACAGTGCATGCAGTGTCTGAAAAAGTCAAAAGCATGCCTCTCTTAAGTACCTGTGACACAATAACAAGCTATGTGCCTTTGTTTCCCCTCTGTTGCATTTGCATCTATGTGTGAGGTTCCAGACCGTGCCAAGCCAGGATACAAGAACAGAAGGAGGCCTGGAGGCCTGATGGCCTCTTAACTTCGGCCTTCATCCTTGGCCCTTCTGGGGATGAAGAGAAAAAAGCCCCCCCCCCCTCGCTGCCTGCACCTTTCTGCTGGGAATGGAAAGCGGACAACATGCAGGCGCTGCTGAACGTGTCCCAGTGTCTGAAAATGTAAACCAGGACACGTTCAGCATATTTCAGTGAGGCCCAACTTCTTGGCAGGGGAGACGCCATCCACTCTGTGAAAATAGTGGGTGGACCCACGTGTACCCCAACCTATACCCGGCTTGTACTGCTTCATCCTGGTTAATATCAAGGATGGGTTGAAAGCCAGACTTCAAACTGACTGGCTGGTGATGGTGGTGCAGAGTTTTACCATTTGTAGAGGGGACCAACCCTTGAGATAAGTAAAAAGTTGACAGGTTTCGGATATCCATCACCCAAAACTTGCAGATATAAGTACCTATGTCCGCTCAGGAGGTGAGCACAGTTCAGGTTCATTTAGCAGCTGTAGGGCTGGCCCCACTCACTGAGGATTTGTTGTGCTTGACAGGTCCTTAGAAGAACACTGGGTGATTATTTTCTAATATAAAATACATTTGGATGCCAAATCCTTTGCAGGGCCTGAATGACACACGTCAGAAGTGCACATAAACAAGAGATGTGAGTGATTGAGAGAAACTCTTCTGACCCAAAAACTGTATTAGCGAACCTGGTCTTTTATTCAGTCATGTAGTTTAATGTTCTTCTAGTAGCCCAAAGCGTACATCTTTCAGGTAAGATAGCATGACCGTGTATTTTTCTGAGACAGTGGCGCATAATTCCATGGGGCAGTTTCCAGGGATTCTGAAGAAAGGAATGGATAATGCCACTTTTACCCAATACAGCACACACTTGTTATCTGGAGACTCCCTTGTGCAGATGGCAGATCATTCATTTCGTACAGTTACATTACCGAGCTGTCACATTATACTGTGATTCTGTCGGTCATGTCTTCTGTACAAGTTTGTTATAGTTCACTGGCCATAGTCTAAGAGTCTAGACAGGCCGTGCATGCTATTGTGGGATGTGATCATTATGTTATAAGGTGCTAATTCTTTGTTCTTTTTCCTCAGATTCATCTTTTTTCCAAGTGGTATCCTTCAGATTGTGGATGTGCAGATGTCCGATGCTGGGAGATACCGCTGCTTGGCATCAAACGTCGCACGTAAACTCTACAGCAATGAAGCTACACTCAATGTGCAGGAAGGTATGGTGGGGTGTTCATTTATAGGTCTTATCTATCTATATACTCCACGCCCTTGTAACTTATCAACTCTTTGTTTTACTTTGACCTCCCTATGTTTCTGTACTTCCAACCTCTTAATCTCTGTCCTCTCTTCCTCAGTATCTTCTTTCTCCACATTCCTCTTTTCTCTACCACTCTGTCATCTTTTCTCTCTTATTCTTGTTTTGATTCCATGCCTTTCTGTCAATGCCTTGTCCTAACCACTATATATCACCACGTGCGCCTCCCTTTATTTGCCTTTCTTTGCCTGTATATCATCAGCTTTTACTTGGTTATTCTCTTCAATTTGCTTGTCCAGTCAGTCTTTGCCAATTTTGACCGATACATTTTCCAGAAAACATTCCTAAACACTTTGAAAGAGATTAAGTCAAATGTCGGCGCCAAATGTTTCAGGGTTTAAACCCTGTCGAAGATGCTGCAATTAGATGTGCTTGTTGGATTTTCATGACATTTGTATGTGGTATCTGAATTTGGAGCATGATGCCACATTCTTTGATTCCTTAAACCCGAAGGCTGTCAAGGAGCGGGAGGCCAAGTTGTTCAGTGTGTAAGCCCATTGGAAGATGAAAAAGCTCGCTTCCTCACCCCCATGTAAGTCCCTTGTCTGTGTCAGGGAACAGTCCCCTTAGAGATCTTCCCATATAAAATACAAAAAGCACCATAGAAAGTCTTCTTCCTCTAAGAAATGGTCTCACTCCTTGGCCATTCCCTGACACTGGATTGTTCCTTGTCATTGGATAAGATCCTGATGCAAAAAGATGTGACAAAAAAGTTTCCTGATTTATCTGCCAACCCCATACAGGTGAGGACTGTCTGGTTACTTTGAATCTTTTCAGGATGGCTCCTATAGCATTTATGATAGTCTTCAAGGGGGAGCATGTTCCTGCACACTTGGCGACTGTGATAACTTTGACCCTGACACTGCACCTTCTTGGGCTCGGGAGCCTAAAAAAAAAGTCAATGCATGCCAATGTGTGCCATCCCACACTTAGCCGGATCCTTCTTCATTGTTTATGCTTTCGATGGATTGGGCTGTGCTACCACCCTTGAAACTGCTAATGTCAGCTAAGATTGCTTCCGTCACAAAAGGCAAATTTAAGGTGAACTTCAATTATGTCCCTTTGGTTGAGCACATTCATAGGGCTCAGAGCTTCACCAGGATGGAAAACTTATGCTGCACCGACTTCCTCCCCAAAGTGAAAAGGTTATGGTGGGGGAAGAGTCTCACTTGTCTACTAATTGGGAGACAACTTTCTCCCCTAAAATCTTCTGCTTGTGGGGGGGTGGGTCTAATGTTTCCACTTATTAGGTGATGAACATGACAGATGGGTGGATCATCCAGCTAGTCCTCAAGGGTTATGCTCTGCCCTTCCTATCCATCCCTCCGGACAACCCACATCCCACCAGGATGTGCTCCTCGGCACATGCCAATATTTTGGAGATGGAAGTTCTTATACTGCTGAGCAAAGAAGTCTTGGTGGTGGTACCTTTGGAAGAAATGGACATGAGATTCTACTCCCTTCACTTCTAGGTCCCCAACAAGGATGAGGTTTGAGACCCATATCGAATCTCTGTCCTCTGAATTTCTTTATTCAGTAAAACAAGTTCAAGATTCTGACTCTGGTCCAAGTTTTGCTGGCCTTGAAAGTGAAAGATTGGTTGACTTCACTAGATCCAGAGACGCTTGCTTTCTCGTTCCAATCCCTGCACCAAAGACACTACTTGAGTATCACTGTGGGAACCTAGTATCATCAATTCACAGTTCGCACTAACAACCACTTAACAAAAAAGCAAGTCATGGCAGTGTCTGTTGTCCTTGTATTTCTATATTCTGACAACTCCCTAGTGAAAACAGAGGGACCAACGCTTGTGAGGGAACACCTCCAGCAGACAGACTCTCCTTCATTACTTAGACTTTACCATTGACGCCCAGACGTCTCACCTCTCTTAAACGCAGAGGCTAACCTTCATTGGGTGTAACGGAGATGGCCGGCATGATAACCCTTCTTTCTCAGAGGATCACAGATATTCAGGAGATGATTCTGAGGGTTCTGACTCCGACTTGGAGTCAGATGCTGCAAATCATGCATGTTCTTGGCCTTATGCATTATGTGCCACATGCTAAATGGTGGAGGATATACGCAAAAGAGACAATTGATGGACGTAATGATGGACAATGCAAACATTCACCCCCAGTCACAAGGATTTGGGTTTAATCCATCATTCTTTTGCTCACTACACCACCCCAGTTTGGACCCAGCTATATGCAAATCAGTCTTGACCCTGTTCCTTATGGGAACAGTCCAGCCCGAACTGCCAAGTGGGACGGGTATGCCCAGACGTGGGTCCCGTGCTCTCCATGCCACTGGAATCAAGCTATCCTGGCTGAAGATGGGGGAAACCCCGAAACCGGTCCTAGGATGCTTGTTTCCAGTCCAGGGAGGACGTGGCTTGGCAGTTCGGGCTGGACTGCTCCCATGAGGCACAGGGTCAAGACTGATTTGCATATGGCTGGGTTCAAACTGGAATGGCACGGTGAGCAAAAAAATGATGGATTTAGGCCCAGATCTCTGTACTGGGGTGAATGTATGACATTGTTCTGCATTCTGTCCATCAACTGTTGTTTTTGAAATGGTGGAGGATGCCCCATCCTTGGTGCTTTAGGTCACAGTGGCTCCAGCATCTGGGAGCTACACAGCTCAGGTGCATATCTCCCATTCAGCTCATACAGATATGCACCGGTGCAGCCAGTCCACTTTGCCAAAAAGGCATTTCTCTATTATATCTCAGGGAGCAACATACAGATTCTTTCGAGCAAAACCACCATTCATTATAGCAAGAGACAGAGTGATGTGGGGTTGTGGACCTTAAGTTGGGATGAGATTCACCTGTGGTAGTGGGTCCAGAGGTAGGGAATTTTCCTGGTACCAACTCATCTCACAGACACCCTCTCTGAGAAGGCAGGGAATCTCATTATTCATACTGGAAAAAGACTAGTGATCATATCCAGATTGGGGTTTCCAGCTATTATTTCTTTGAAGTGATTTTGTACCATACACTTCATTCTGAATGGTTTCTTGTGGAATGTCTTCATGTTCACTTGGTCTTAGGGCCTACTGTATGCGCTTTTGCCGATTCATTTTGATGCTGTCAAAAGTCCTGCAGAAAGATTGGGAGTATCAAATGTGGCTTATTCGGATTGTCCCAGATTGGACAGTGGGGATATGATCGACCAATCTGTTAGCACTGAACTTTCGGCCACTGCTTTCTCTCCTGCACACAGAGCAGAACTGCTCTTGCAGTAAAATGGTCAGGTCAACCTCCCTAATCCCCAAACATTTCAGCTGCATGCGTGATGAAGGTTTAGACATTATTTTGGCAGCCTGGGAGCCTGCAACCAATTTCATCTACATAGGTCACTGGAACAAATTTGTTCAGTGCTGCTAGTCAGACGGCATATACCCTTTTAACTTTCACCTTTCCAAGGTTTTGTGATTTGCGTGTGTTGCACAGCAGTGCCTGTACAGTTCAGAGTTACTTGGCTGCCCTGACTGTGCTCCTGTTTAGATCGCACTAGTGGAGCGTTTTCTATAAGATATGCTTTACTTGTTTCCTTTTATTCCCTTTATCGTTCCTCAGTGGAATTTGAATCTTGTGTTAATTTTCTTATTGGCATACCCTCTTGAGTCGATGCACAGTTGCTCACTTTCTGGCTCCTAATTTTGAACACACTATTGTTGGTGGCAATTACTTCAGCTCATAAGGTTGGAGAAGTTAATTCGCTCTCAATTTATCCGCTATCACAGTTTGTCATCCAGGTAAGTTGGTCTTTGACATCTTCCCATTTTTTCCGAAGTGGTGTCTGCATTTCATCGATCAGCTCTTTAATCCTATGTCTTTCTACCCTCCTCCTTATCCCACCAAGGTGGAGAAACAGTTGCAAAAACTGGACCCAGAGGTTTGGTATCCTAGTGCATCAAGAGCACTTGGTGGAGCAGAGTGGATGATCAAATCTTTGTTGACTTGACAGGTGATAAAAAGAGAAGGTGGTGACCAAATGAACCTTTTCAGGTGCTGAGAGGTAGAGTCTAGGCTTAAGCCGCATGGAGGTACTTGGCGGTGATGGAGAGGTAGTTCTTGGGAAAGTATTGCAGACCATTTTAAAGTGTGGAAATTACAATCATATGTTTGGGGAATCTGCAGGAAGATTGTATACCCACCAGAAATATTGTTCGAAGGTAAGTAAACTTTTTCTTCAACTCCATCTTCCCAGGCGCGTAGCTAGGGGGGGCGGTGGGGGCGTACCGCCCCAGGCGGCACTATATTTAGGGCGGCCGCTCGGCACTGGTGGCCCGTTGTGGCTGCGGCGGCCTTTATAATTTATTTAGGGACACAGTGTGTCACAAAATAAATGATAAAGTCCGCCGCGGCCACAACGGCGCGCGCGGCCGGGCGGCCCAGTTTTAAAGAGTGCACTGTGCAAGCAGCGCACTGCGCGCACCTCACCTACCTGGTTGTAGTGCTGAGTGCGCCAGTGCGTCAGCGCCTGCTGCTGCATTGCAATCCGCACCATGACGTTGATCATTCCAGCCTGCTCCAGGGCCGTCAATCCTGGAGAGCGCGCGCCAGCGCTACCAATGATGGCCCTGGGCTACATTTTTGCCCGGCCCTCGCGATGAGAGCGTAGCGGTGACGCGTCACGCGCTTCACCACTACGCACTCTCGTGAGGACCCAATTGTGTCCTGGGGCAGTCTGCTGCGGCGGCAGCGTGGATAATTCGTTTTATATGCAGCCAGGAGAAAAGAAGTTTGTTTATTCCTAATCTCCTTTCCTGACCCCCGCAGCTGCTTATCACATCAGGCTGTGACACAAAGTTTGACTAATGGAGTAGTAGGTAAGAGAATGTGTGAGACTCTCCTTATTTTTGTTTTAAAAATATGCGCAGGCCCAGCAGGATTCGTACTTTGTGTGCGCTTCATTTAAACAGTTTTTATCATTATCATGGCTGATGCTGAGCAGAACAACAATAAGACAATAACAAATGTCCCAATAACGCTGGTGATTAATGATCCGCTGGAGAGCAATAATTTGTCTGTTAGTAGTTTTTAAATGCAGATGAACTGTATTTTGTGTGGAAGCTCAGTGGGTTACTGCCTTTTGTCACAGAGATCGCCATGTTACTTGCAGTTCAGAAGTTACAATCCTAACATAGGACAGGGACCAATGAACTGTCACCAAAGAGCTGCATACAATACAAACATGAATGGTATAGTTTTTTGTTTTGTGATATAGTTAGAACTTCCTCAGTCTTTCATCATTCTAATGTTGCTAAAATGAGTATGTTTGTTTGGGCAGAGATACGTTTTTATCAGTAAAGCTGACCCCCATGGAATACTCTTTTAAATTCTAAGGTTGTGTTTCCCCAGATCAAACCCTCTCAAAATATACTACCCACCAGTATGGATGACATGTGATTCCTAACCTTGTAATCCTCATTGGCTTATGTGACATTCCCTGTAGACTGATTTACATACTTGTATGATTAATTGTCTCTGTATAATGTGTTCGTGGTGTAAAGTGCTGACACACTACACTGATATGAGTAGCGCTAAACAACAAATGCATACGAGAGAGGGGCTGCGGAGCGATGAGGGGCACTGGTGGAGGGTGGCAGTGAGGGAATCTGAGGAGGAGGTAGTTGGAGGGGCTGTGGAGCGATGAGGGGCACTGGTGGAGGGTGACTGCAGGGCTCGAGTCGGGATACCAGGCGGGTGGACGGCGTCCCCTCACTTATTTTAACGGGAGCTCGATTACTGGAGCAAATGGAGCCACACATTTACTCTTTGGCCTCTCTGGGGCGAGATCGGAGCTCATTCAGAACGCTACTCACGCGCTGGCTTCTCTGATGCAATGGCATCTAAGGGGTGAGCGAGGGGAGGCAATGAGTCTGAGGGTGCAAGCCACCTTTCGTGACATCACTTGCTGTTGTGAAGTCAGCGTCCCCCCACTTCTTTTTTTAGGACTTGTGCCCTGGGTGACAGTGAGGGAATCCAAGGAAGAGGTCATGGTGTGGAGGGGGAGCTAGGGTGAGATGAGGAGCACTGGTGGAGGGTGGTAGTGAGGGAGTCTGAGGAGGAGGTCATGAGGGGGAGAGGCTACAGAGAGATAAGGGGCACTGGTGGATGGTGGCAGTGAGGGAGTCCAAGGAGGAGGTCATGAGGGGGAGGGGCTATGGGGAGATGAGGGGCACTTGTGGCGTGAGGCAGTGAGGGAATCTGAGGAGGAGGTCACTAGGGGGGCCATGGAGGGATGAGGGGCACTGTTGGAAGGTGGTAGTAAAGGTATTTACGGAGAAAGAGGTTATTAGTGTGGCGCCAAAAAAGACTTTCGCATCAGCGCTAAAGCCGGCCCTGTCATGGCCTTTCTGTTTTTGTTTATTTAATTAGCAGTCAGGTCATGAGGGCTACTGTGGAACATACTTTAAAGTGCATGCTAATTATATTTACTGCTATATTCAATGTTTTAAGTTTGAAGGTGATTTTACTAATGTTTTTACTGGGAAAAAGCAAAGTGGAGCCCGATGGTGCCTGATATGGGGCTGGGGCCCAAGGTGAGCTGTGAGATAAGGTGCACTGGAGAGAGGAGTAGTGGATAATCAAACCTGTAAGGGAGAGCGTTGCCGAGTCCAGGGTCAGGTGGAGGTAGTAATGAAGAGGGATTCTCCCTGAAGGCTCACACAGAGGGAGCCTGTAAGGGAGTGCGTTGCAGAGTCTGGGGTCAGGTGGAGGTAGTAATGAAGAGGGATCCTCCATGAAGGCTCGAACAGATGGAGCCTGAGTAGTATCACTTGCCTGATACTCCCACCTCAGAAACCTCCTCTTCCCATCAAAGGAATATTACATGGAAAGTGATAATATTTAGAAAGAGATTTGGAAAAGAGTGAGTTTTACTGGTCCTATTTTTCTTGTTTCTTCTGAATATTCAAGGAGTGCCGCAGCGCCGGAACAGTTTGTCCCGGGTCTTGGATAGAGTTGAACAAGTTCCCATGGCCCCCACAACTGTGTTTAAGGATTGTGATCATAATGTGTCGCCCCTCCCTGTATTTTAGCTTTGGGCCCCCAGGCAGGCTGTGCACCATGTGTGTGCTGAGGCTGCTGTGAAGGAGAGATGCACTATTACAAGCTGGTTTTGGGTACCAAGAGCACATGTCTTTTCATTCCCAGGGAGTTGGTTGCTGCTGCTTGGAAGTAATGACAGGGAGCGACCCCTGGTTGTTGCCTTTGGGCCACCAGAGTGGGCTTTGTATCCGGTCTGTGTTGGCAAGGTGGAGCTGACTGACCCCTTTGTGCTGCGTTTAGTTTTAAGGGCACACAGTGAGTCATTCCCTGTGAATAATTAATTTGCTGTTTTTGAAAGATAAAGAATCACAGGCTTCGACACTGTTAAGTTGGTTTTGGGTCCACAGAGCACATCACGTTCGTGCAGGTCCCTACTGCTTTAATGGGGGGGGGGACCATGATGTATGGTCATTTAATGTCAGCTGTAGATGAAGGTTACATGAACAGTGTCATGTATGTGCATGTTTGCATTGTGTTGAGGGGATTACCAGGTAATTGTTCGCGCAGCTCTCTGATGGATGTCACATGTGGTTTTTCTGAGTCCCCAGATAGATCATGCAGTCTGTGTGTTCTCTTTTGTACTGCCAGTCACCGGTGTATTCAACTGTGTAGCCTTGGACCGTGTCATGTATGTGCATGTAACTTGCACGATCAAGGTAACTATTAGCGGCGATACTACGTGTCTCTCGGACCTCTTTGAAGTGCATGCCATCCCCCCCCCCCCGGGGGGGGGGGAGGGGGGCGGCAATCTGAGGGATAGCCCCGGGCGCCACAAGCTCTAGCTACGCCACTGCATCTTCCTAACGCTATTGGTGTAACCCTTTCACCTTCCCGACTTTAATGCTCAATCCTTGGCTTGCTAATTGTCCTTTTCTTTTCCTCTTGTTGTCTTCCATTCCTTCCTCTTCTCTCTCTATATTCCCTCACACTTTCCAACTCCCTCTGTCAGTGTAAGGGGCCCTCACATTCTCTCTTGAGCTCTGTTTTTTTTTCAATTCATTTATATGATCTCTGTTTGTTCACTCTGCCCTCGACCCTGCGTAGTGTCTCCCTCTCTGATCCTCTTGTCTTGGAAACTGTCCTTTTGGAAATTTAGCATCATAGAGCCCAGGTATCCCCTTGTATGAATCTCTCTAAAGTGTCTTCTACTCTATCTCATATCACCAGGTTGGTCTGGGTAATATGTTCGGGTAAGATTTTTTCGACAAGTTTAATTCGGAGTGTTTCACCTTTCTAGTACTTAAGTGGCCCAAAAATGTACTTTGCTACTCTACTACTTGATCCAGTAAGAGAGGATGAATGTGGGAACATAACAAAGTCTGCCCTTCATTTCCTCGTTGTCTTTTCTTAGTGTTTAGTAGCAGCTGTGCATCAGTGGCCATCAATCTTTATGCCAAGAATTAATCTTTGGTCCACTTCCGGGAATCTTATAGCTTTTATTTTTGAGATGCTCTTTTATCTTCTCTTTAATAGGTTACGTTTGTTTTTATACTTTAAAGAAGTAGATAACTCAGTACAAATCTTGTTTCCGGTGATGAGGGCACTTTTCTTGGCTACATATCATCCTGATCTGCACGCCCACTTCAATCACCGATATTGATTAATCAAGCTATTATCACAGATGCTACAGTGCACATGCAGCAGGGAACTGCAGATAATTTGCTCCATCTAATGGGCCAAGCAAGTTGTGTCGTCAAACACTTTCTCGAGTGTAGTCTCTGTAGTAGCCATGCATGTGCATTAATGAGCAATGCCTGTCTGTGTCTCGCTTTTGCCTTTGGATGCTGATTGTACAACGCCAATTGGCAAATACCTCCGAAAAAAAAATAAACTACTGGCGCTCGACCCTGTTGATTATCATTTCTGCTTGTTGCCTGAGATTTTATGGTGTATTATTTGTCTGCCCTCTATTCAGTGCTGCTAAACGCTAAGTTTGGTATTAGTCGAATGTAATAGGAGAAAAAATATAAAAGAGGATGCCAGTTTTTGGGGCTGTTGGGCCGGGGCAGACTGGACTGCCATTGGTTCCATCCTTTGATTTTTTTTTCCTTTTTTTTCTTTTTTGGAACCCTTAGAAACGATAATTAGTTTCAAAAGATCTCCCATTACTTAGCTCTCTTTTCCTGGTCTGACTTTCTACTTCCTGTATGAAATATGATTTCCGGTAGGACTTGAAAGTGTCTGTTGATAAAGCTTGATCCTAGCTGGGAAGCAATGGAGCGATGTACGTTAATTCGAAGAAAGGGGGGGGTAGGAAAAGATACAAGATTACATACATCAGGTGGGGATTTTATATATTTGAATTACACATTTACCTTTCATCTTTTCTTTTGTACAGTTTTAGTCACAAGGAGGTTAAGTTATGTATCTATAATTGTAGCATGTCAGTCAGTTGCCGAAATGGGTATTAGAACCCAAGTTCCAAAGTTGACAGCTCGGCCACACATGCTGCTGTATGATTTATTGTGTCCTTCTTGATGCATGACTTCATGAATTAATTATTGCTCCCTTATATAGAGCTTTTCGTGCGAGGTCTGACACAAAATGTATTGACTGAGTTTGTTTTAGACTGCTGCCTCAATGAGGCCTCATACAGGAGGGCCTGAAGACAGTGGCAACTGGCATCAATGGGAAGGGGATGGCAGGCAGGTGCGCCCTCCAATTGAATAACAAAAATATCAAAATAAACGGGCGCACGCAAATATGAAATAAAATATATTATAATAAAACACTTACCTGAAAACAGGACTTCCTGCTCTGGCCCTCGTTGCGCTGCAGCCCGGCCACCAGGAAACTCCCTTGACCAATCAGGGCGCTGCTCTCACCAGCATGAGAGCAGCGCCCTGATTAGAGTGAGCGGCCTCATTCGCCGCTCCTGAGGGCACTGGAGCCCTGCACTTACTCTAACCCAGCTGTCTTATGACAGCTGGGTTAGAGGTTTCCAAGTGCACATGTGTGGTTGGCTAAAAAGACATGCGCACTGTGAAAAGTGCCGAGGCAACCCACCCTCCACCCACTCTCTGCTGCTTTCATTCAGCAGTGGCCCCACCCCTGTCCTGACTCTAGTTCAGGAAGGGAGGATGTCAGAATGAAAAATAAAATGGTATGGATGAATTACCATTTTTCATCGCAGATGCAATTAAGTGGGGCAACGCTTCTCTGTTACAATGGAGCAGCCGCCCCTGCGTGAGGAGTTAGGCAATAGTGAGTCACAGTGCTAATATGGAAGCCTCTTAGCTACACCAAACTCGTTAGTGTGTTCCTGTTCCAGTAGCTCATTCAGGATGTTGCACGGTTGGATGATGATGTTGCGTAAAAACAATGGTTCATTGAGGCCAATTTGTCTCGGAAATGTTTTTTCAAGAAAAAACACAGTAGGTCCTGTATTTTTTACTTTGGGACCCACATATACACAGTATATCAAAGGCAAGTGTAAAGCAGGACATGTTTTTCTATTGCAATGCAATTCATTTATTCACTGCAGATTATCATTTAATTTTTTATCTTTTTTTTGTACAAATAGTACGATCCAGTGCTCACGAAAAAAGTGAAAAAGCATGCTCTAGTGAGTGAAAAACATAAAACATGCATCCAGTTAACAACAAGATACTAGACTCCTTAGAACACTTTTTTATTTAATAAAATACGGAGTTAGTTTGTTCTATGGTGGATGGCGTTTCGATCTCATTTTGTAGCGCTCGTCATCAGGAGAGGTGTGTGAGCTCCAAGTATTTAAGGGACGGGAGGTCCAATCATGTAACAGAGGTCTAATCGTGGGGACTTTGTTTATTTTAGAACAACTTAATGGTGCCCAAGCGTAATGGTGGTCACGGTGTGCGGTTAATAGTAGTTGTGGGTCTTTTTTAGGAAACTGTGTTGAATTTTGCTCCAATTTTACTAATGGCTGTTGTCAGTGGTATCCAGGTTTTTGCAAGGCGTTCGTTCACCAGCCAAGTGAATCCAGGTACCGGGCAGTAGCTCCGGTTATCCAAGTGAAACCGCCCTCGTTGAATGGCATAGTTGCTTTTTAAAGTACATATCAGAAGACCAGAGGACCCCTCTATAATACAGATTTTGAGCATAGCACCCCTTCTTACATGCCCCATGGCCTATATGGAAATTATGAAGTAGAGAGCTGAGGTTTGTGGTTTTTTTTCCGAAAGAACTGGTAGAGTAATATAGTCAGGTCCATACATGCGGTTTTGGTTTCCTACGTAAGAAGAAAAAAAGTAGAATTTTAGGTGAAAAGGAAAATGAACATTCTGATTACTACTACTAGTTTGAGGTATGAATGACATCACCTGAATCTAATAAACAGTTAAGCTGCAGAACCGCTGTTGGGGGTAATTAATTTATTTCTTAAATAATGTGTTTATTCCAGAGTGCATTTCTCATCATTGGAATGTTCATCCATTTTAAAGTATCCCTTTTAGGGGCAATTATAGATAGTGGTGTGACATGAGAGGTTTGTTGTCCTCTCTGGTAGTCCCTCCCCCCCAACCCCCCCAAAGTAATTTGTGGGGCTCCCTGTTCACAGCTAGTTAACATTTATTACACATTTCTGCTAATTCAAACACACACAATACCAAACATTATTGAATAATGCGTTACATTT
Organism: Triturus cristatus; assembly: GCF_964204655.1. Lineage (NCBI taxonomy): Eukaryota > Metazoa > Chordata > Amphibia > Caudata > Salamandridae > Triturus > Triturus cristatus. The sequence continues at coordinate 625,759,247 of NC_140583.1, read as the reverse complement.
TCAGAAAAGGGGTCACACAAAAATAGCTGAAATAGATCTTGGCTGGGGCCCCAAAATCCTTAAGATGACCCTTGGTATTGATGGAGATGTGGGCAGCGAGGGAAAGAGGTTGAGCTAGAGAAATAGAGGTGATAGAGAGAGAAAATCACTTCCCCTGGTGTCCCTTGGAAGGGAATGCAGACTTAATTCTAGGGGTCACCCCCCTCCCCCCCCTCCCCCCCCCCTCCCCGGGTATAGGAAAAAAACTCAATAACAGCAGTCAACGCGGGGCAAACACTGGTGTTGAGAGTGTGTTAGTGTTTGCTCTGCGGTGAAATGTCTGCAAATCAGTGGTGGTTTGCTCGGAACGGGAATGGTGGGTGGGAGGGTTAAAAAACAGAAATTACAAAAATGAATTTACCATGTCCACCGCGCCGCTACAAGCGTCTCCTGCCGCCGCACGCCTCTCTGTCTGCTGGAAGCACCTAAAGCACCCAGGCTTCTGGAACTTCCCAGCCAATCACGTCGTGATTGGTCTGAGCGTCCTGTTTGGACGCTCAGGCAGTGCCTGGGGAGGATGGGCATGTTTTCCACAGATTCAATAGTGAACATGCCAAGTCCCTTGACTGTTTGGCTGGCCCTAGAGGGCTGGCCAAACTGTCATGTGCACTTAGAGGAGTGCAAACCACTCCTCCCCTGCTCTGCCTTCACTGAGCCAGCCCTGCCCGGACTCCTGCATAGAAAAAGAAAATGATGATAACATCACGTTATTATCCTTTTCTTTTTCGCACTGCTCAAATAGCAGCGGGGCGACTCTCCTCCGCCTTAGAGGAGGAACCGCCACTGCTGCAAATTGTAAGGATGTCCTTAGACTGAACATTATGCTTTTGAATCATTAGCAATGTTGCTTGAGCCCGCTCGCACCAAAGACAATCACATGTATCCGTGCACAAAGGACTTCACTCTGTGCAGGGGATGCACCACACTTTGTTGTGTAGAGAAACCAGCAGATTCATCACTGTTTTTACAAATTTTAACATCTCGTTGTAAAATGTCTTTGGACATATACAAGTGGCCACAAGTAATCGCCATTTCTGGGTTTTACTGCAGTATATTACAACATCGCACCGTTTGCGTACTGGACAGTGCACCCCAAGCCCATCAAAATGTAAATGACAGAAAAGCTTCGAAAATGGGAGATGCGGTTTAAGTATTGTACTAGACTAGAGGCGTGTTAAGGAGCGTCGGCCAAGTAGGCAATTGCTCCGGACCTCCATCTTCCAAGGGATTTGAGGAGATTTCACCGACGGCGGTGTAAACAGATGTTTGTGCCTGGATTGGAATTAGCAGCTGTGCCCACATTTTTCAAATACCTGGTGAATCTTTCCTGCGCACATTTTTTGGCGTACCTTTTCCCACGTAAAATCAGATGGAGTTTGTGGATAGGGAAAAACTATATTAGTCTGAGTTTTGCAGCTCGGAATAGGAGAAAACCTCACGTAACTGAATTATTCCTCATTCTGTCCTCAGAACTCAGATGGGCACACCATACTGGCGAGAAGGCGACCCCCTGGCATCTTTATTTTCCGGGTCGTATTACAGTGTAGTAATGCCTAATCAATAAGAATGAGGCTCAAGCTGTTTAGGTAAATTCCAAAAATGTGTTCGAGTTCTATTGGAGAAGTGTGGCTCACTGGTTAGAGTAGGCAGACCTGGAAGCAGAGGTCAGCCCGGGACCAGGGTTCAATTCCCGGCTCGGCTGGGTCTTGAGTCCATAAATTGTCCATGGACTCGATAATTCTCGCTCCAGTGCATACTTGATTCATGGGTTCACACTCTGCGACTCCGGGCAATAGCTTGCTTAATCTCCACAATAGCCCCTCGCGGCGGGATGCCTGGCTTTCACCTTGTGTCACAGGAGAATACCAGGACGGGTTCCCTTAGCAAGCGCTTAGAGACCGGTTGGTGATTTGCGCTATATAAATATCTGCACATTTACATTTACATTTACATTTACTTCATGAGTGCCAGTGTCTTCTCTGAATTCTGAGAAACGTCCGTCTCACGGGTATGTACTTTCAGAGAAGCCTCACGAGTGCACATGTGACAAGTCAGCGAGCCAGCATAATGAGGCATAAAACAGTAGCTATTCATTTCGAGATGTTCCTTATTTTGACCGTAGTAGCACGTGAACCTCTGAGAGAAAAAAATATCTGTAAGAGTTTCTCAACAGCCATTGCCAGGCTGGAGAAAACACTGCTGGATTTGTGAACCCTTTGTGATACTAGGGGGGTCACATTAGGTGTGTGTCCGCGAGCGTTTGGTAGGAACTAGCTGTCTTATGACTTCCTTGTTTAGTCGGAATTGGCAGTAGCCGTGGCCACGGTGTTACTCCGATAAGCCATCCATCTTTATCATACAAGTGTTTCCTTCCATTTCTCAGTAGAAAACTGTGTTTTGTTCAATAATAAACGCTCCCTGGCTTTTATGTGCATGAACAAAATTAGCAATAGGGTCAAACGTTCTTAAGTACCACTCCGCCCCTTAAATCGGCTCTAGACTGCACATTTTCACAGCAGCCTTCACAATGCACCCATAATTATATGGTAGTTGTATTTGTTCATGCTACACCCAAATCTTAAATGCCTGCCTTGGTGGTGATTAGAAACTGGCAGCTCCAGTGTGACTATCAAAATGGAGGAGGCGCGGCCACTCAGAGTACACATCACTGTAGGAGCAGTAGGTGTTGGCATTTTCTCAACGATTCCTTTTGAAGAGGGTAGCGAGAGGTGCAATGGCAGGGCAGTTGAGACCAATTAAATGTAGTAATTAACAGCAAATTAAAAACGGTCCCTCTCCACTTACTCTAGTAGTGGCTTGGCAGGCCCAAGAAATCCCCAGAACAATCTACTACCCCAGTCACCTCGCACCACCCGCCTCCACTCCAGATAGAGCACTTGACTAGAGCGACCGACCGTCTGACGTACCCCTTGTAGAACTCCTAAATTCTTCTAGTGTGATTTACAGAACTGCAACAGCCTCATGGACTAGAGGATTCTGTGAAACCATCCATTTCACTAGGGAATGCACTAACTTAAGGGTGTCACTCCTTCCAAACTGCCTGTCCCCCAGGCAGTCCACGCAGGATCCTCGAGCAAGAACAAAATCCGCATATACGACCTATTCACCGACTGACTGCAAACTATACCTCCTCATTGTTTCGGAAACAAGGATGGGGTAAGATGCTGTGCCTATTCTTCACAAGGCTATTGCAGATTGTTACCTAGACCTATTCCGAAATCATCCAAACAAGGAAAGTGGTTGGGGAATAGCAGTGAATAATAAAAATACTTTACCAGTTACCACTATTAAAGACCACACAACTCTGGAGTGCGAGTCCTTACTCTTACTCCGGTCACCTGACCCACATCTTTCTGCCTCATTCTTTCTCATCTGCTGATCATCCCTTCCCAGGAATCCCTTCCGAAACACTCATCTGGATTCTACTTCAGAAATGATCATAGCCTGCTTCCCCCCTCCCCCTTCAAATGTTGCACCTTGGGTGACCTCAGATCACATTGGTAATCTGTAACCTTGAAGCCCTCGACTTCCAGCAACCAGTCCTTGGATCTACGCTCTCTGCTGGTTATACTCTTGATTAAGTCATAGCCCGTAAGGGGCAGGAATCAGTGACTGGGAGCAACCCATCTACATTGAATGATCATCATTCATCACCTTTGCCCCCAAGCATCCCATCACACCCCTACCGCAAAATGCCTCATGCACAAACAAACTGACCAGACAATGGAAGATTCCGAACCCGGGTGGTTTTCGTGTGGAGCTGTCCACTAGGCAGCCATCCAATGAACGTCTGTGATTTGCACCAATGGCTTATTGAGATTGTCAATATTGCAATTCACACCAAAACCAACAACATTGAAAGGCGGCCTGGTTAAACTCTAGTGTAAAAACACAAAAAGGCCTTATTAGAACACATGAAAGACATGAAAGACATGGAGAAAAATACTAATGTGGTAAAGTTGAACTACAGTGACAGCACAGGATAAATAAAGCCATGAGATACCACTACTCACACCATGTTCTGAGTTCCTCAGGCCAAATAAAACCGCTCCTCAAAATGATATCCGAATTCTGAACCAGGACTGCAACTAAAACAGCAGAAAGCTACCCCGGAGCTCTGCAACTGCCTGGCTGATCATTTCATTGACAAAGCTTAACAGTATGAAACAGGTGATACCTCCATAATAAATACTCCAAGAATCTTAAAACGCTTCACTTTCAATATAATTTCTGCAAAAGTAACTACAAATCTGTCTCTGTCACTGAATCACTGACTCAACCATACACTAAAAGATATTCAAAGACATCCCTCTAGCATTGCCTGCCATCATTCCTGCCAGAGCAATCATCATTTCATCCCTCTCAACTGGTCAGTTCCCCAATGAGCTAAAGATATCCTCCAATAAGCCAGTACTTTAGAAGGAAATTTTCTGGCCTGTAGCAAATAGACAATTCTGTAGCAATCTCTGTGAAATGGAGCTTTTATGAAACTCTCAGATTTCATCAAGCAAAACTATCATCAGACTGACAACTGACCTTTTTATGCCCCAGAAGACCTTATTGGCAGCAATTTGAACTGTTATGTCCTCAAGAAACAATGCATTCTATCGATTTGTCAGCATGACTCCTTATTGACCGGTCATCGGCATTTGACACAGTTGACCAATCAACTACTGTTCCAAAGAATGAACGTCACTGGAATTCAAGGCAGTGGTTTCAACTGGTTTAAGACCTATTTGGCAGAAAAAGTCCAAACAGTCACGCTATCTCCTTCCTGCCCACCTCTGTTTACCAGCAGAGTAGGAGTCTCTCAAGGCATCCGGCTTGCCCACAACACTTTAATGTTTACCTGCCCACTCACAGAAATCATGCATACCTGCTGTGACAGTGCTAACAACATCCAGATCATCCTATTACAGTAAAAAGACACTTGATCTGGAAACATCAGCATTCGGCCAATGCTTGTGAGCAATAGGCACATTGATGCTCCACAAACTGAATTACCGCTCCTTAGACACAGAAGTCCTCACTTGTGGCATGTACAAACATCTGGGCTAGGAAAATGGACTACTGCCGAGCAGCTCTGCAGTGGTAAAAACAAACCTAGCTGTGATCAGGGACACAAACCTCTTACTCCCACCAAACACACTAACTGATTAAAAACTCCTTCTTCACACTGTGAATCACACATAGGATGTTTCCTCGCCTGGGATTTACCTACTCGGTTAATGCCTCAAGAGATCTAGTTTTGTCACTCCTTAGTTATGCCGTTTATAAGGAACAAGGAGACCCTAGGAGTCAGAAGGGACCAAGGGTGTAAATATTATTATAAAGGAACAGTGGTCCCATTCAATTCGAGTAAATTAAAGTGCCACAATTAGTTCAATGAAAAATTGGGTTTTATGTTTAAAGACAATGCAAAAATAACTAAAAAATTACTGTAAATAGTGAGAAAATTAATAAAACAGTGAGTGAGTTGGTGGCAGGGTAATAGGAAATCAGCCGATTTCCGGTACCCAGGCAAGTGATTTTAAAAGGTGACTTTTTGGTGCTCAAAGTTAATTGTTATCAAAAAGTCAATAAAACATTTCATACTCCGACATTTCAATTTTGTAATACACTGGAGTTTAGAAATGATTGACAATCATTTCTAAACTCCAGTGTATTACAAAATTGAAATGTCGGAGTATGAAATGTTTTATTGACTTTTTGATAACAATTACCTTTGAGCACCAAAAAGTCACCTTTTAAAATCACTTGCCTGGGTACCGGAAATCGGCTGATTTCCTATTACCCTGCCACCAACTCACTCACTGTTTTATTAATTTTCTCACTATTTACAGTAATTTTTTAGTTATTTTTGCATTGTCTTTAAACATAAAACCCAATTTTTCATTGAACTAATTGTGGCACTTTAATTTACTCGAATTGAATGGGACCACTGTTCCTTTATAATAACTCCTTAGTTATGCCAGCAGGTTTTACATTGGATACCCAAAACACTTAATTTCCAAATTACTATGGATCCAGAATGCTCCAGCAAGATAAGGGTTAAAGTTACGCAGACAAGAACACACCACCCCTGCACTCAACACTTTGCACTGAGTTTGCGTGGCCAGAATCATTTTTCCCCAGCTCTCTAAATTGCCCACTGAGCAATCCACTGGATGGGGACCCATTCTCTATCATTAATCCACAGGCCCTGCTCTAAAAATAAAACTTTGATCCAGAACGGCCCCACTCACGATCATCCCCTCTTTAAAAAATAATTAATTGGGTGCTCTGTTTTTGTCTGTAAAGACACCAACAATTAAGAAAGGGTGTAAAGAGCTGGATGTTCCCTAATACTTAGTACCAACTGGACAGAGCCCACAAGAACGACTGGTCGGTAGATGCAAGCTGCGATCCCGTCCCTCTCTCTCTTGCTATTCCACACATGCCGCTGCTCAGGACATACCTACCGCAACATAACTCCTCCCAAGTGGCGAGTCTCCCCCACCTCCTTTGTGCCCTTCTCCAGTACTGCGTCCCTTTCCCCTATAATCATTCTGCTGATGACATGATATGGTGCATAGAAAGGCCGCAGTTTTATTAAACATGATTCCTACATTTCACAACTTTTGGTTGGTCATTCATAAACATCATGTTAATTTCACAACATGTATTGTCCTCCAACATTTGTTTTTGCTCCTTTTTTTGACAGCATTGTCCTTATTCGAGGTGCCCCTTTAAGCAAGATCTCTATGCTTACGGTTCCAGGCTTCCCTTGCTACCGAATTTGTGGGCATCCGTTAGGACCTGCCCGGGCTGCAAGTGCCATTCCGCTTGTTTTGGACCCTGCTCCTCAGTGCCACTGCCTTGTGGCATCCCAAGGACCATGTGTGAGAATCTCATCTACTCTGTCTGTGTGCTGTCAGTCACCCACTCAGTGCCCCTGCCGTGAGGCAACCCAAGGACACTGTGGGAGCAGCTCATCTACCTTATGTAACGGTTTCCTTTTGGGTATTTTACTTGGGTTTCTACCGCCCCGCCTGTATCCTCTCCCTTGACCCTGCGGCTGCGACGCTCGCTTCCTTGTGGTGTGGGTGGGATTCCGATTCTTCTTCTGGGGTGCATGTGCCTAATCGGGGTTTGCCACCCCTTTGTGAACCCCCCCCGGCTGCTTGCCACCTCCTTCCCTGATTGGGTGGCTAGCGGTTGGTTTTGTGGGCAACCAATCTGGTGCGCCCCATTTTCGCGGGCCTGGAGGGGGTTCCCGCCCCCTTGAGGCGTTTGCCACGTGCCCCTGCGGGGTCCGGCTTCACCTCCCCGGCCCGTGTTCCGATTGCAGCACATCCCCAGTCCTCATGCCTGGCGCGAAGACCTGTCTTAGATCATAAAATGCTTTACAAATTGAGCGCATATACTTCTCCTCCTAGAGAAACCTTGCAAACGGTATGGAAAGCACTATATAAATACCAATACAAGACCGTTAATCAGACCGTCAATGATATAGCGACTTAACACTCACAGAAAAAAAGTGCAAAAATTATCATTTTAAAATGTCAAGCAAAAGTTCAGAGACACTGGCGAAAATGTTGACAATTCTGCATCTAACGCATGATCAGGACCACAGGAATTGCATGATTTTGGGGCATCAACGTTTCTATCTCAAATTGACAAAACGTTTATTTAAAAGGCTAAGAATGCAAAGCAGCGTGCAGTTCCTAGAACTTTGCAGTTGCTAGGACTCTGCAAACTTAACTTGTCATCTTTCACCTGTTAATTGCCAAATTTAAGATTAAAGATGTGAGTCTTTGCTCAGATGTTTTTCATATGTACATATAATGATCACGGTAAGGCTCATAGTTTGAAGAAGTAATCTAAAATCGCGCTTATTTAAATGTAATTCCACAGAGTGCTAAGAATAAGTCCTTTGTTCTTAAATTGTTACGTTTCACAATTCCTACTCATCCAGATTCACCTTGGGTTCTGAAAGCAGCAGTTGTTTCTAGACAAAGCTCAAAATTTAGAAGAATCCCCTAATAACGTGCATCTCTGTGTACAGTCTGATGCTTCCAATATTGTCTCCTAGTGTTCTGGGGGTACCCAGGTGCTCTAAAGGCCGTTGTATGAGGGGAGGTGACAGGGGCTTACTTGAAAAGAGTAAGAGACCTGCAGAGCGAGGTGTGTGGAACAGTGGCGGGTCCTCCGCTAAGGTGGAGGAGCGTTGCCTCGCTGCTATTTCAGCAGTGCAAAAAAGAAAATTATAATAACATGATGTTCTTATCATTTTCTTCTTCTATGCGGGAGTCGGGCGGGGCTGGCTCCATGACGCCAGAGCAGGGGAGGAGTAGTTTGCACTCCTCTCTTTGAACATGAAAGTTAGGCCGACAAACCGTCATGACATGTTCTCCATTAGGCTGTGTTGAACAGCCCAGTGGAGAACATGCTCTGGCTCCCCAGGCACTGCCTAAGCGTCCAAACAGTAATGGCTGGGAGAGTCCAGAAGCCTGGGTGCTTTCTGTGCTTCCAGCAGACAGAGAGGCGTGTGACGGCGGGAGAGGCGTGCAGCGGCGCGGAGTAGAAGGTAAGTTCATTTTTGTAATTTGTAATTATTTTTTAATCCCCCCCGCCCCTGGTCCGAGAGACCTGCCACTGGTGTGGAAGGTTGGTGGACGTGGCCTGTTAAGGTAGACCGCACCCGTGCGATGGAGTGCTCTGTAGGAGGGATGTATTAGATAAAGGTGATAAATATGTACCCTACAGTTCTGCAATGCAGTTTCTTGTTAGTGATGCTTCCTAAATTCATGTGGTGCAAATACAGAATATCCCTGAGAGATACATTAGATAGGTGAAAGATTTGAAAACATCAGGCTAATGTGCTTTCTTGAAACAAAAATAATTAATTATTGGTTGTTAGAACTGGGGGTCTCTAGTTGGCAGAGATAGGTACTTTTGACCAAATAGGGACCCTTGCTTCTAGTCAGGGTAAGGGGGTACACTCCTAAAATAACCCCTGCTCACCCCCTTGGTAGCTTGGCACGAGCAGACAGGCTTATCTCAGAGGCAGTGTGTATAGCATTTGTGAACACATACAGTAACCCAGTGACACTACAGATGGACACCACACAAGTTGTAGTATAAAAATAAGTATTTTTATATAGACTTAACACAAGACCACAAACAACAAAAATCCACAATACTGTACCTTAAAAATGGTAGAAATAGCTTCGTTTCCTTAAGATGTAAAATGCGTCACTTTGAGTTTAATGTACCTTAGGATACGTAACGCTATACAACGAAAGTGGTGCAGGGAAGGTGATGTGTCGGTTCCTTACACGCAAGAACGGTGATGTGTCGGGTCCCTACTAATGCGTAGGGGATGCGTTGGTTCTTTTCTGCGAGGGGAGGTGATGCGTCGATTTCTTATTGCGCTTTCGTGGCGATGACACCCGCAACGCCGTGATGCAATGAAGATCCGGTGCGATGAAACAAAGATAGTGTCTTCTTCTTGATGCGACACGATACGTGCACGCCCGACGGCCGTGCGGCGACTCAATGATTCTTCTGAGCCGCGACAGGCCCTGCGACACTCTTCCCGGTGATGCGGCATCATCTGATGCAACGTCAATCCTCTACTCCGGCGATGCGAGGCGCTTCAGCAACGATGCGACAACTGCAGCGGCGACACACTTTCCCAGCGATGCGACGACAGCGGCTGCAGCTGCGACACGATTCTCCGATGATGTGGCGGCGTCTGGTGCGACGTCGATCCTCTTCTCCGGCGATGCGAGGCGCTTTCGCGTTGTGAAGCGACAGTGGCAGTTTGGCAACACGCTTCTTCGTGTATCACGCTTCCAGCTCCTGAGGCAAGCTCTTTCTCAAGCCCTTGGAGATCCTTCACAAGTTGATGAAAGTACACACAAAGTTTCTCTCTCCTTTCTTTGGCAGTGAGGCAACCACTGCAGGCCAATCCCTCAAGCTTAGGGATAGTCTCTCCTCAGTCTCTCTAGTTCCTCTCCTCAGCAATGGTTTCTTTGTTTCCCAAAAGTAATCTAAAGTTCTGGGGTCTGGGTCCCCCTTTTTATACACAGTTTCTCTTTGTTCTCTGAAGGCAGAGAGGCCTTTGCCTAGTTCAAACCAGTTCTGGTCAGTCCTGGAGCACTTTGTTGACAAGACTCCTTCTTTTCTTTCACAGTGCAGGCCAGGGACATCAGACACACCACGGGAGGTGGAGCCAGCATTGTGGAGGGAAGGCACAGCCCTATTCAGGTTCCAGGTGCAACTCCTCCCACCCATCTACATGCAGATCTCTCTATTCAGCCCTGTGCTGACACACCCTGTCTCCTGGAATCCCCAGCCCCTGTCACTCAAACTCCAGACAAGGAATACACAACCTAGCAGAGGCAGGCTTGGTTAGTTAGACAAGAAAATATCTACTTTCTAAAAGTTGTATTTTCAAACACAGAATGTTAAAACCAACTTCACTAAAAGATGAATTTTATCATTCTGAGTTCAGGCATACTAAACTCTAATTTCTACCTAGTTCCCTGAGTCAGTTATGATTATAAGATGTAATAATCAAATTGCCCATTCTGGCCTATGGGGAACAGGTAGCCTTGCAATAGTGAAAAATGAAAATGACTGTAATTCACTATTAGGACTTGCCACACACACCAGGGCATGTCCTATCTTATACTTACAATGCACCCTGCCCTTGGGCCAACCATAGTGGTGTCTGATATGAAGAAAAGGGAAGGTTTAGGGAGTGGCAAGTGGATGCACTTGCCCAGTCAACATGGCAGTACCAGACTGCACACAGGCTTTGCAATGGCAGACCTGAGACACACTTTTAAAGGCTGCTTCTGTGGGTGGCACAACCAGTGCTGCAAGCCCACAAGCAGCATTTGGTTTACAAGACCTGGGCACACTCAGTGCACTGTACTAGGGTCTGACAAGTAAACCAAACCAGCCAATCATGGAATCACTAATCCATACATCAATTGACCATAGGGAGCACTTGCACTGTGGCACTTGGACAGCAGTGGCACAGTACCCTGAGCATCTATAACCAGCAAAAATACATGAGGCAACAGCAAAAAATGGAAGGGAGACCCACGCCAAGGTACCAGGTTTAACATTGGTTAATGACGCTGTCAATTGGTTCAGTTGGCTGAAGAGCTCCAGTGTCCCTGGTCCATGGACCACTCGCTCGTGCAGTCCATGTTTTGGCTTTAAAGGTCTGGACTTACTCTGATTTTATAAGGGGATGACTACAAGCCCAAAGCACAAAGCCTGTACTGGTTGAGCTACCCATTTCCCTAGGAAACTCTGGACGACTGAGACTGCGTTCAGTTTTTTTTTGTAAGAAAGCTCCTGATTTAATTTAGCATTGTGATCCTTTTTGTATCCATGACTGTGTCAAAGTCATGAACTAATACTACTATAGAATGTGCTGCATAATTTTCTGCTGCTTGCATTACCTGCTGCTTCATTCAAGCGAGTGTGATATCGCTCCCCTCTAACCTCCCAAAGAGATTGCAGGGATACTCCCCTGTCCCACACCTTGCTCCTCATCTGCCTCTGTTTGCTGTTGAGCTAGGAGTAATTAGAGCCAGTGCCTAATTTCAGCATGTGGGGACCACCAGCGCTTATTTTTCCCGCATCAGATAATTACCTAAAGCAAGAGAGGGAAGACACACAAATCGAAAAGAGGGAGCAAGAGAAAGGCGGAAAAAGTCATGGCATGGAGAACAAGCATTGGCATAGCCAATAGGTCTCGACTTTGGGACCTTATAAGTGTTTAGCCATGCAACAGTTGATGTTGTTGCACCAAGGATATTGTGCTGCATAACTAAATACTTATAAGGTCCCAAAAGTGGTCACAACATCGAATCAAACAAGCCCAAATCAGCCTTCCATCCTTCAGTGGTTGACAACATACGTGTCATTTAAAAGAACAATACTAACTTGTTACTTACAGCGCTTAGAATCAGCAGAAAAGAGCTGTATAAACAATCAGTTATTATTACATCTAAAGCGAAGACAATATTAAATCTAGACAGCAGGGTTCATCTTTTAAGACCTACACTATTATTGTCTTGTTCGTTATTTTCATGCCTATTTTTCATACTTTTTTAAAGCTCTGCGTGTCTACTTTTGGTTACTTCAGAACGCGAACGAGTTTGTGGTTATGTAGGCCACTTTTATGATCTAAAAACAGCCTTGGGCCCTTTACGAGCTTGCGTTACTGCCAGAGGCGAGAACAGGTCGCGCTTTAAAGACCCTAATTGCTGGCCACACAGTTGTCAGATTTCGACAAATTTTGAGTCGCAGATATTCAGCTCCAGAGGGCGCGGCGCTTGGGAACTGGGGCTGATTAGGTGCTAGTAATGTAACCGCTTTGTATGAAAGGGTAAAGAGCACAGATTTAGAGAGGAGGCCCACCCTAAACACAGCAGAGAGACAAACACAGCGATGGGTCGGTGCGAGTTTACGGAACTGCTGCTGAAAACGTGCCCAGACATAATCTCTAAGCAGGACCAGGCTTGCAAGCGATTGCCCTCCGAATAATTCCGATACACCTCAAACTTCAACCCTTACCAAATCCAGTGTTTATATACATCATGTATATCTGCATCTTACGGAGAATGGTTGCCTGTGTGTATTCCTCTCAGTATCTACGGCTTTTGATCATAACGTCATTGTGGCAGGCCTGACCTGGCGTACCAAGATGGGCTGGAGAAGGCGTCTTGTGCAATATTTTTGGAGAGGATTTTCGTTTCACCGTACAATCCCGTGAATTATGCGCTTTAGAACGCACAATATGCTGTGGAGGTTGACTTTAAAAAAAATGCGCACGTTCATTTCGTCCAAGTCCAAAATGAGGGCCAACGCACAATATGCTGTGGAGGATGACTTTAAAAAAATGCGCGAGTTAATTTCATCCAACAAGTCCAAAATGAGGGCCATGAAAGCAGTGCATTTCATGTACATTTACCCAAAAAGCTCATGGCCCTCGCGCACAAAATGCCACTTTGACAAGGCATCCTCCGCTAGCGCGAGATAAGAGGGCAATACATCGGCAGAGCCGACAGACGTGTGGCTCAGTCCATGTACAGCGTTTACCTTGCGGGAGCGAGCAGCGGCGGGTGCGATAATTGCAAACAGATGGCGCCGCTGCTCGCTCCCGCAAGGTAAACGCCGTACATGCACAAGTGCTCTTTGGAAACAGTGCAGTACATGCACGAGTTTCCCAAAAAGTACGGAGTGATTCCAAGAGGTCACTCCAAAGCAACGCTTGCATGCTGCGTAGGCGAGACTTAAAAAAGGAGGAACCTTCTTGAGTGAGAAAATGAGGCAGGGAGGATCTGGAAGTGAATTAAAGAGGCATGATGGGGTTTAAGGCTTCCAGCCTGGGTATTTGTCACGCATTACACCGGCCGCAGGCTTCAGAGCAGAGCTTTGACCACCGGCACTCATGCTTTTACAAATGAAACGCTGATGTATGGTGAGGAGTAAAACCTACAGTGTATAACTGCAGTTTCAAGAGCGCTGTTTGCTTTCTTTTCTGGTTTCAGTCGTCACAGCCCCTGAGGCGAAGAGTAGTGGGCAGTACCAGGAGCAGCAGCTGCTGCCCATGCCTCCCAGTGCTTAATTTGAGCCAGTGGTTGCGGGTGGGGCCCACCAGCACTCATAGTTCCTCCTCAGTCTTTGACCCAGAGCAAGAGAGTGAGGAAAGAAAGAGGAAGAGAAAGACAGTAAAAACGTGACAAACGGAGAAAGTAGGAACCTGTAGGATTGAGAGGGAGCGTCTGGCGGTGGATTAAAGAGGCATGAGATGGAATCAGCACTCTGCAGCCTTGGTATCTGCCACATCGGTACTCAGTAGCGCCAGCAGGGGGCATCGGATCACACATGTTCACTTATTCCTGGTGTTTGAGAACAGCTCGTTGTACTTGTTTTCAATTTGACAAGCGCGATATATTCATATCCAGTGCAGTTCTGTGTGTTTAAAAGGTTTGTGTGCTTAATGGAGACACGTATAATGTACTCTAAATTTATCCTAGAGGTAGGTGCTGTGTAACAATTACAATAAAATAAAGGTACACTGCCAAAACCAATAGGTGTTTTCTTTTGCACCTTTTGTTTCAGCTTTATTAGTACAATGTGCCGACGCTGTACAGCAAAAAAAAATGAAAAAGAAAAGAAAAAAAGGTGCCCGTTCTGTGGACGTACACACGCATCACCAATACATTTAAACACAAAGGCGGTGATCTAAGAAGTCCAGTTCACCACAAAGTGTAGCAATTTGTGGGATGTTCTACAAACATGGACCAGGCCTCGGTTTCACCCACAGGCTTGCACGTTCTCTATGCAGAGAGGCAATTGGGGTGAATGGAATACAAGGGAAGCTCTAGTACCCCTGGAAACGGCACCGGTTCCTCAAGGAGTGAAGACTTTGGGGGACACTGCCCCCCTGTGGACTTTAAAGGAAAACAAAGCTAGAGTTTGCACGAGACTTCCAGGCCCAGGGAAATCCTCAAAGGGAACGAGAGTTGTCAGCGCGCTGCAGAAACCTAGAAAACGACGTGCGGCTTTTCACACACACGGGAAGGAATGTCAGTCATTCTGATTCAGGGAGACGTCTGCTTGCGCTGCTTCGCCTAGAGGCGCTTACATCTAGGAATCGACATAATAAAAGCAAAATTGTTAGATGACGTCAGATCCCCGTACGCCCCAGGGGCATCGTGACTAACGGGCTGATGTTCTAGGGCGGTTTGGCGGCGGTGGGAGTTAACTTCTTAACTATGTCTGTCTAGTTCCTCTGGCCGTGGAAAATCGAGGATTTGCTTAACACAGAAGTTTTTTTTATTTGAATCTTTTTATTGGTAGTTTTGTCAGTAACAACATATTCAGTGCTCTGCATCATCTTAAAGCACGTATCTCGCTCGTCACGCAGAGCGTCGTTGCCGGAATCACATATCATATGCCTGTTTTGCACGAACTATATCGCAGAAGTTCGGTCGATAAAACAATATCACAATGGACAGCTATAACCCACAAATCCCCTGAAATGAAGGCATTGTTCGTAGTAACTTTACCTGCATGCGTGCTGACTGCCCTTACCTGAATAAAAGGTATTGATTTTGGCAAGTTCCTTTTCACAGGTCTGGAAGAACTTCTCCTCCAACTTGGCAAAATACCTCTTGACTGTGTCTTCATCTGTAACTGTGAGGAAGAAGAGAACAAATCAGATCAGATGAAATTCACATCGCAAGATATATCAAAGTTGCAGAAAGGACGAATGGCAGGAAGAGAACAAGTGGAAATGGGGAAGAGAGGAAGAAGTGAGTGTACAGCAGTGGAACAAAGAACTGAGCAAAGCGCACAGGCAACCTAGGCAGTGCACGCAAGAACACAAGCAACAAAGAAACCAACCCATCCCAATTAAAAAATGTGCCTTTCTGATCTTGATCATTTTATAAATATTTAATTTTAAACTGATTTTCAATAATTCCTCAAGAGCACATGTGGTAGTGTTCAGTCTCTCCCTATTTGTATTGAAATAGGAGCCGCAAGGAGCTAAGGCACTAAAATACCTTCATAAATAATAGATGTTAAGTAGTCCGATAAATATAAACACAGTCTCAGGTAGGTCTGAAGGAGGCCAGAGTCGAATGTAAGCTTTTAAAGCACATATTGAGCTTGAGACCTTTGCTGCGGCAAAGTTTGCATTTCAGCACTTTCTCAGAAAGATGAATGCCCTGTTTTTATGTTCATTAACAAACCATGGTTTATGTTCAGAGTTTATGACCAAACAATGGCTGCACATTTCACCCAGAAGGTCGCTTTAGCCAAATCAAGATACCAGCCTGAGAAGGTTAGCGTACAAAAAAAAGTGTGGATTCAAGTGTTCCTAAAAGTTAGGTGCGTTTAAGACTAGGATGTGTGGCACGAACGCTTGTAAGCGAGAAGGCGGGGGGAGGGGCGAAGGCAGGGAGCAAGCAAGAGGAAAGACAGATGGCACTGAAGGCTGGCGGTTCGCGCGTGCACGCTCGCGTAAGCTCAAGCTTGTTGCCAGCCAGCAGCACTTTGAAAACTCACCTACTAAAGTCTCTCCGAGCAGCGCATGCACGCTGACTCAGCGAGACGTAAAAATAGTGATGAGAGATGCCGAATCTTCTGCTACGGGATAGCAGCTTAGTCTCTGCTCTTCCTGTTGCAAAGCTTCCTCCCCAGCTGCCGCTCATCTCAAGAGCTCCTCCTTCCACCTACTATGGGGTGGGCATCAGCAATCGCGCCTTTAGCCAATACAAGTCTCTGATCAATAAACCTGGAGCTCTCCCTGGCAGCTGAGGATCTACAGTAAAGGCCCAGCAGACAGACTTCTAATGATTCGCGGTTTGGGCAGTGTGCGACACGTCACATGCCAGGGGCCACTCGCAGTGATCGTTGGACATTCCCATACCTTATGCAGGAATCACACGTCCACCAGGGAGCAGTAAGGGCAGGATCTGTCCACAGCACTCATTATGGCATTCAATCTATCTGGAGTGAGGTATGTGGCTTACAAGTAATTGAGCTGGGTATATCTAAACCTAGGGGCTCAGTTAAAACAAATGACACAACACTGCGCCATAAGAAAGGTGCAGGGGTGCATAGTATTTATGGCAATACGACTCATCTCTATCCTTTCCTTTGTGCTAGTGCAGGTTAGTCAGCCGTGCGCCAATACAGATACCATAACGCCGTGGCACAAGGGTGCCTGTGTTGAAATGTGGTTGTTTTTGTGTAGGAAGGGACACCTTTCTTCACAAAAACAATAGTTGTGCATGCTTTGGGGAGGCGCACAGTTTTGAAGCATTCCCAGATATACGCTATGTTGCAAATCTGGTAATGTACCAAATACCTTGAGCATTGAGTGGCAACACCCACCTCAACTGTAGGTGCTGCTCAGTCATCATGTCTTCAAATCTGTGCAACATGCTGTTCGTGTAACAGTCTCCGAGGATGAGGATCCCAGCTTCCGTCTGGTCAGCCATTCGTTGGGAAGAAAGATAGCTCCCTCTAAGAGTGGGGTAACCAATAAGTTGGAGCGCCTGGGCTTAGAAAGGTCTATCCTCAATTCTGCACACTATTACCTTCCAGCACCTCATCGCAATTGTGAGCATTTTAGTGGGATCAAGAGCATGTATCTTCCCACCCAGTAGCAGTGCCGTCGGGGCCCCCTCATTCTGAGCGTCACCCAAGGGACCCATCTCCTCTCCCCTCCCAGCCATCGTGCCAGCCACTGCAGATGCGTCACTGAATAGTATAATTCTATGTCAGGTACAGCTAACCCACCCTCCCCAAAAGGCCGTGGAAGGAGGCAGAGCAAGACCCTTTGTCGGCCACCATCCCAGAGGAGCTCCCTCATGAGAGCGTTCATGGCCCTGAAACACATCTGCGGGATGCACATTGGTAGCACGACAAACAAATATGTGACCCATCCTTCATGCTGCCATCTGTATGTTTATGATAAACCTTGATATCCAGATATTTAAACGTCGTCGGGTTCCCACTGCATGCGGAGGTTGAGCACTAAGTGAGGGACTTCCAACTTGGTGGGTAACAGCAGGAATGCACAGTTAGGCCAGAGTCCGGAGATTTCTCCAAAACGCTTGAGTTCTTGGGCTCCCCAGGGTACAACTGTCTCTGCATCCCCGATGAACAGCAGCATATCGTTACTTGGCACAGAAGTTGACCCATTTCTCTATTAATTCTACAACTCCTAGGAAAATCAGTAGTTTTGCTTTTTTCGTTAGATTATTGGTGTCGCGCATCGTCAGGTGTATTAAAGTGAGTTACAGATACTGGCACAGATTTGCATGCATTGCATGACACATGAGTGGAACCTCCGTTTGGGGACAGATTCCTATATTAGGCTATGTAGTCATGCAGGGGCGGCTCCTCTGCTAAGGCGGACGAGCGTCGCCCCACTGCTCTCAGAACTAGAAAAATAAAATAATATCGTTGTTATCATTTTATTTTTTGTAGGTTCAGGGCTGGGTTAGGGCGGGGTGGGATTGGTGCTACACGGGCAGGAGTGGTTTGCACACTCCAAGTGAGCTTGACTTTTTGGTCGACCGTCTTGGGCCAACCAAACAGTCAGGCACACTTTGCATGTTCCCCACCAAGCTGCATTACACTGCCTGGTGATTAACATACCCAAGCTCCCATTCCCCATCTGAGCGCCAAATCACTCAGACCAATCACAATGCTACTTGTAATTGGCTTAGATGAGGGAACCTGGTGCCTCCTGCTTCTGGCCGCGGAGAGATGACGAGGGACTACGGAGGAGAGATGCGGTGAGGAGATAAGTGTTTTTTGAAATTATTTTGTACAAATTAAGAAATGGGTTGAAGATTATGTGACCGGGCTGCATGCCTTGCTATGAATTTCAGGCCCGACATCTCTTAGCTGGCTCATTGACTGCGACACAAGGCATGTCCATGGTTTTGCCGTTGTTACAGGCATTGCAAAACCAATAGGTCTGGCCTTGGCAAGATGGTGCAGTGGTCATTTTTGAATTTTTATTGTAAGCATATCCCACAAATATAAACAGGCATTGGGAAAGCCAATAAGCATTGTCCGTGAGAACTGCTGTCTTTTAGACATGTTGTGCTGCTGTGCAACATGGCTGAAAGTTGAAAAAAAAGCGATAGCCTCGTCATAATTATTATTTTATTTCTGATAGGACGGGAGGGTGGGAGTGGGCAAGCAACCAAGTTCAGCTGTTAAGTCGAAGTTACTAAGGCATCCCTAGGGCAGCAGTAACTGCAAGAGCACACTACAGAAAGTCCCCTTTCAGCAAGAGCTGTGTTTTCAAAGTAAAGCCAGTTGTCTATGGGGGACTATTAAACGTCCACACTCACCAGTGCATTGGCTCACAAATTAGAACCTCTCCTCAGCTTTGGGCATACAAGTGAGCTTACAGAAGCCACATGGGCTAAAATCATTGGACCCACTGGATGATGCTTTGCTTCTGTGTATACAGAGTCACAGGTACATTAAGAGTGAACTGCTAGAGGCTCCATTAAAAAAAAAAAAAAGATTTATCTCCACAGCATCCCCCAACATAAATATTTTACTGTCCACATAGAGGGTTGACGCTTTTGTTGGCGACATAGTTCTTTGGCGTGTTTGTGGACCAACTAAATTATTCACTTGAAAACAGGCCTAATTGTGCGATGAAGGAAGTGTCTGGGGCAGACTGATGCCATCGTCAAACTGCCGCGGGAACGCAACATCTCTGCCTCGCAGTGTGGCTCTGTGTCTGTGTTCAACTGGATTCAAAGCACTTCCCATTTTTCACGGCTAGCATAATTGAGCCACAGTAGATGAACTGACCTACCCACGTTAACACAATTTTCTTAAGTGAGGAACCCCGGCTAATAAACTAGGTCTCCTGATTATGTAGCAAACGTATTCATAGAACACATCGTCACTCCTGCAAAGGCTCGCAGCCAGGCTTATGTCAGTCATTTGTTGATTCATTAACTCATTTAATTCATTTAATAAATCATTCAGAACAGCACACCTTTCAAGTGGACTGAGCGGAAGATTGGTCGCGTGGAGGAGATGTAGTCTACAGGAGGATGATATGGTAATTTTGTTAAAGCAATGTAGTTTTTCGGAAGGTGATGTGGTTTTGGGGAGGAGATGTAGTCTTTTGGAGAGAGAAGGGGTTTTCTGTAGGGGTGGTGTTCTACGGGGCGATGATGTGGGAGCAGTCGGAGAAGTGGTCAAATGGAGAGATGTGTTCCTGTGGAAGGCATCTGGCCTACCCGATGCGTTATAGTCTAGTCTAGGGTAGGAGTTGTGGTCTTTGGTACATTTGTAATTATGTAGATATGGTTTAGTGGTGGGGATGTGGCCTATTGGATGAGATGCGATTTGTGGTCCATTTGATTAGAGGTGGTCCAATAGAGGCCATTTGAATTGGTGATTTTAAAATTCCAACCTGAGTTGCTTGTCCAAATGCCTCACTATACTAAATTGTGTAGTCTTTGGCAAATTCCTTTACTTCCCTGTTCTTTGTTTATCATACTGGCAACCACCTTTTATTAATCAATTTACAATTTATATGTAACCGGACATATTACATTAAAGCACCTCTGTCTAGCTGCACCTCATGATGCAAACACAACTGAGCCTCTTCCTTTGCAATATGTTGTAAGTGTCTGCTGTTTTGTTCCCGCTATCTTTGTCCTCCATAACTCAGTGGCGTAACAAAGGCCCGCGATGCGGGGGGCCCGAGCTCCAGGGACCACCCTTAGCACAGTACCCTGGCATGACAGCTCCTGACTGAGTCCGGAAGGGTGCTCCTCGATGTAGTGTGCAGAGGGGCCCCCTCAAGTTTAGTTATACTAGTGCTGTAACGCCTGGAAAATGAAGGTTTCTGAACTCCAGCATCCAGCTGGAAATGAGCTCTTGTGAGGTTGTTGCAGCTTCCTGCGTGCAAGGCTTCCTATGAAGTGCTTCAAGGAGAAGAAAAAAGTAGCTCCGAAAGTTCGACCAGTGGAAGGACGCAAGTACTTGGGCCTAGCAAGAGGTGAGAGTCAAAGAGAGGGAGTGAAGAAGACACACGCTGACCAAGCAGAAGCAAGCAAATGAGAGTGACAATGAAGCCAACCAGAGGTAAGCAATGGGCAGGCTCTAAGCGTACAAAATGTCTTGTAAAGGACAGCGCATGCGTGTTAAAACAAAGTATGCCACACAGACAGGTCATGTAGAAAAAAGTTATAGATTTATTCTTCGAGTTGCAGCTTCAGCTACAGGTTACAGGAAGATTCTAAGTTCCATGTAATGCCCCACCAGGAGCAGCCTCCTTGCTGCTCCGTCCATTCACTCCATCTGATTGTTCTTCAAGCACAAACACTTTCAGCATTCTAATGACCTGACCACTGGCTGAGCAGCAAGGCAGAGAACAACAAGGGGGAGGATGCATTATATTAGTAAAGCAAGTAGATTACAACAGCGCTCTCTTAGGCGAGACCTAAAAAGAGAACATGCTTCCTAAATGTGGTGGCCTTTACTTGTAATTACTGGCAGAAAGAAAAGGCACTATCAATTTTTAATTACTGTAACTTGAAAGCATAGTTTAAACTCACAGTGGTGACTAAAAATTTAAAGGGTAAAGCATGCAAAGAAAAAAAGCATTGGCAGAGTAATTGTATTAGGCCACCATTCCTAGTGCTGAATGCTGAATTGCACTTCTTTTTAGGCAGATGTCCACATGATCAGGCAAAACACTGTCGGTTAACTTTGCAAGACAGCCAGTGGCTGAAATGGGCTGACTCATTACCCCATGCTGTATATGCTGTGGTGGAAGGAAGCAAAATATGAATGGAAGCTGAACAGACCATGCACGAAGAGGGCTGGCCCAAATACTATGTATTTACTTTTCTATCATTTTTTTCATTACATGAGGTTGGCAAGACCTAGACCATACCAAAATATTATGGCTTGGGAACATTTGTTTACTCCAGCAATATCCAATCCTTTTCATGCTACACAGATCCATTGCCACGCTTTATGATAGGATTTCTGCCTAAAATCAAGGCCCAGCTGTGAAGTTGCACACTCTTTCTCTGCAGAACGCACACTTGTAAGTTTCAGTGGATACACAGAAAAAGAGGAGCTTGCATATCACCGACTTCTGCTTCCACCTGTTTTTGGTATGAAATGCTTTGACGCTGGCAGGGCTCAGTGTGAACTCTTTACCTGCACGTCAGGTAGGTTTCCCAAACTATTTTCAGCACACAATAAATAAAAGAAAACGTATTTACATAATAGGTACCAAGGGTGGCTTTGACAGTTGGAAATGTATGAAGAACACATTACACCGCACCTTTATTTCGGCACCTTACTTATTTGAGTGGTGGCAGTACCCAACCCAACTTTGTAATTTACTTTTTCTTTGACCTCAAAAATGTGAAATTTAGAGTCAGCTCTGCTGGGGCGCTCTGGCCTTCGGTTTACGTTCACGTTGAAGTTCAGGCTGTAATTAGCTTGCGTGATCCTTTTCTGGCTGGCTAATGTGGCTGGACTTTCAGAATATCTACCGGAAGATGGGGAAGGGATTTTTTTAGGGGGGTTGAGGGGTAGAAGGGTGAAGTTGAGGAAATCTGTTGGCAGCTCCTGCTTTATGCTTTTTGCAAGATAGTCATTTTGCAAAAACAAGTAGCCTTCTGTGGCTAAAGTCTGAACGTGGAGTTATGGGCGATTCTTTACCTACTCAGTTGTTTGGAGAAGATTACTGAGCTTCAGCTTCCAGGGCTTTGCTATTTTTAGATAGAAGCTAAGAAAGAAGAAATGTTGTTTGTTGTGGGTGGGGGAGTAACCTTTTCATCCCTTTGGATATGCAGTAGTGGGTGTTCCCGAGAGGATGGCTATCATGCTCCACCAATGATACTTAATCCAGTGCCTTGCTAGAGTCACTCAAGGTTCCCCCACTATGACTGCAGAACATGCTTGTCCCCAGGAGTCTCGGTCACCACTGATCTGATGTTCACCTCCAGCCAGAGGAAACCCTACTCACCAGTGCCCTTCTCCCCGCAGGTAGAAGGAGCAGGAGATGGGCTGGTGCATGATTAGGAACCCCTTTTCTGTTTCAGTGGCTTCTTGTAAAGTGGAATGTACTGTGAACACCCAGTCCAGCCCCTCCGAAGATAGGCTGCTGCATACTCTTAGGAGAAATTGATCAAGGTAGGACAAAGTTGTAAGCATGCTTAGATTCCAAGTAGGCACAGGTCAAGATAAGATTCAAGAGGTCACCAGGGCCGAACTGGCCATAGCGGGCATCAGGCGTTTCCCCGGGAGGCTGGAAGGATGGGTCCAGTTCTGTTAATGGGGGTCGATTTTGCAGCAGTGCTTTAATATCGGCCCACAGTAACAAAAGCAGCAGTGCTTCACATTTGCACACCCCCGGGAGGCTGGTCCAACACAATTGCCAGAGCTGCTTTGGGTTCCCAGACTGGCCCTGGAGGTCCCACCCAGTGTCTAGCCTTGAAAAGTGTGAATAGGTATACATGTTGTTGCATGTACTATTTGAAGCACTTGGCAATAAGCTTTGGAGCAATTTTTAGGTCTAAGCAAAGTTAGCATAACTAGGAGCTGATTAGGGCTCAGAGCACTTAAGTGTAGATCTCTGGTTTTATTCAATTGTGGAATGATCACAGACATGATTTTTGGTTATTATCTAGATCCATATTTATGTCGAAGATGTGTAAAGAAAGTTGAAACATTGAGAATTTTTCCTAATATGAGAGAGTTACCGGTACAAATCCACATTTTTTTGTGTCGTGAGATGCATTAACAAGCAGGCCCCCTGCAGCAAATGTCTTTCTGGTAGAGAAGACTGTTGAGGAGCCCATTTTTGTTTTGTCAATTATTCTTTTCATTACTATGGCTATTTTTCTCTTTTTTGTTTTATAAGTATCCAGTGTAGTTACCAAAACAGCAGAATATAGTGGTGTCTGGATAGGTTTAAGGATTTGACCAGCCACTGAAAAGCCAGGTGTGTCATTCTTCATCGCAGTTCTGCATGTAGCTCAGGACTACTAGAACAAGCATTGGCATAGCCAATAGGTCTCGCCTTTGGGACCTTATAAGTGTTTAGTTATCCAGCACAATATCCTTGGTGCAACAACATCAACTGTTGCATGGCTAAACACTTACAAGATCCCAAAGGCGAGACCTATTGGCTATGCCAATGCTTGTTTCTTCCTGTCAGGCTCGTGGCTTGCCGAATTCTTGTACTAAGGGGGTGCGATGGAGCACTCTAGGGATACCAGGGCAGCTGCATCATTTCATACAACTTTCAGCATTTGTTTAACTTGCTGGAATGAATGACTTTACAACGACAGCACTTACAGTTAAAACGCCCGGCTGTCTGTCAAGAGCTCAGTGGTTCACTGTGTTTTCCTTTGGGGTGAAAAAAGTTCAAACACAGCCTTAACGCGGCGAATTGCTGATGTGTGTATTTCATGATATACTGTGCTCTAAAGTGCTCAGGGGCTTCATTGGCGCAAGAGGCGCTACATCATAAATAAAATAATCAGGCATTTGTATAGCTCCCTTCTACCGTCGGTATGCTTCTGTGCGCATTCAGGGTCTCAGTGTCCCCTGCAGTTCTGGAATTCCGTTGTAAAGAGTTAATGTGTGTCATGTATCTACTTTGATGACAAAGATGAAACTTTTAATAATAATAAGACGCAAGTTGAATTCGGGTTTGTAGAGCGCTATTGCTAGCCGGAAGCGTACTTTTTTCTTCCTGTCAGGCTCGTAGCTTGCCGCATTATTGTACTAAGGGAGTGCGATGGAGCACTCTAGGGGTACCAGTAAACGTGTGAACTCGAGAGAGAGAGAGGGGGGCTTAGTTCGAATAAAGGACGAGCAATGGGAAGAGATAATAGAACATCATAAGGAACACAGAATAGCAGGTTTAAGGAACAGGGTGGAAGAAACCGGGGTTAGAAAGGTCACCCCCTGAGCATTAGTTTCAGGAGCAAACTCAGAACTTTTAGAAGCTGCAGTGTCCCACGAGTGGTGCGCATGCTCGTGTGAAATCTGACACAAAACAGATGTCACACTGCGCGCCGCTGCTCGTAACCGCAAGCTGTAGGCCTTTTCACACGCACAAGCGTGTGAAAAGTCCAGAGCGATTCCAAGAGGTTGTTTTCCTAGAGCAGCGCATGGCTCGACCTAAAAAAGTGATTCCACTGCCAAGATTTTTTTCTGTGTATACAGTTCACTATCTTAAACATAAGTTCCATATTTTTGCTTTAAAAAAAGTTTGGATCTCAAACATATAAAAAGTTGTTAAAATTGCCTCCCATGGCTGAAAAACTGCTCCTGATACTTTTTTACAAGGTAACTAGTTGGCCAGTAGCTGTTGATTTCAATATTTAGTGTGGACAATATTGTCCAGCGAGTGTAATCATCCCTAACTGGTGGACTGTAGCAAAGAGTTTGTCTGCACCAGGAACCAGCCACCTAAAGTACTTGAATTTAATTCAAAGAAGGTTGAAAGAATGATCCATTGAATGACTGAAGCCCTAGGAATTTGGAGCTAGCGCCTAGAGAACCTAATAATAATCTCTAATCTGCTATCATTCAGCCTCTAGGTGTCTACCTGTTCAAATGACGCCTATCAATAGCGATACAACTAGGCCTGGGCTAAATTTCCGTTCCGCTCGCGGAAATTGCAAAAATGTCAAAATTTCCGCATTCCGCAGCTTAGCGATAATTTGGTTCTTGCTCGCGCTGTAAAATAATACATTCTCGCGTGCGCGCGATCGCCTTACCTGAATCCCCGCGTTCGCCGACAAGATTTCCCGATCCGGTCGCGTTCTCCACGAGATGTTGGATTGTTGGTAGCCATTTGCGCTGTCTCGCGACAGTTCGCGCCCTCAGTAACGTCATGCGTCGTGCGATCACGTCTTTCTTCTCGTGATCATGCACCGCGAGAAGAGTGAAAACAAGATGGCAGCGCCCGCAAGCAACCGCATGGGTAAGTTGGCGAGCCGTGAACACGCAGAAAATACCGCGAACGGGTGGGAAAAAAACTTCCGCATCTTCGCGATATTTCCGCGTGTTTGCGGAGATTTTAAACATTTTCGCGATAATTTGCGAAAGTCGCTTTCGAAAATTCCGCCCACCCCTAGATACAACCATACTTGCAATATTGCTACTGCACCTGTTCACTGCCAGTGGTTATTATACGGTGCTGTATTTTTCATGTAAAGCATTTAGTTGACCTTGCGGCTATGCCTGAACTATTCAAATACATTTGATGAATAATAAAACCCCTTAGTTATCATGAAAATGTTTTGATTCGATATTCATGTCTTTTTAATGTCTGATATTTTATGTGTGATCTTTTAAATCATAAAGTAGCTGTGAGTGAGAGACGCACAGAATAAACATTAAATTTACTGTAACCATCTGCTATGCTCTGCTAAGGTTTTACAAAAAATGTACGATGTGCTAAATAAATTAAGCATAACTTGTATTTAATTAATTGTGCACATATAGGTTATTACTGTGGTGCGCAACATTGAATATTTTTTATACAATATTTCTTATTCTGAGAGGTAGAAGAGAATATCCTCATAAAATGTTTTGTTCGTAGCATGTGTGGCTGCTCTGCATACTCTGCCATGTAGTTTTGGGTTCGGACATTGCAGCTAGTTCACTTCGAAGAAGCTTAATTCACATTTTCCTTCTCTGCTTCTTTTCAAGCAAAACTAGTACTTGTTGGTGAATAGCATTTTGGATAGGATTTTACGATTGTGTATAGTTTTGTTTCTTACGGAACCTACATATTTTATAGCATTTGTATCACTGTTTTTAATCAATATGTATTAAAATGTCAAAAATAATTTATAGTAATCGACAGAATGCTACATAATTTGCCTTTAATTGCATAGCAATGTGTTCTGTTGGGTCGTTCAATTGCTTAGTTTGAATGATAAAAAGTCAAACCAATCAAACACCTAAATAATTAAAAATTGAAGGATAAGTCAAGGGCATACCATACCACACACAAAGGGATGCACCCGGGGGTGCCTACTCTAGACCGTTTTCATGGCCCAGCTCATCCACTGCTAAATCTATTGATGTATCCAAAAAAGCAGACTTAACTCACCGACCACCTGGAGAACAACCTCCTCCTGGACCCATCCCAATCCGGATTCCGATCAAACCATAGCACAGAGACCGCTCTGGGTGCAGCCACTACTGACATTAGGTCTCTCTTAGACCAGGGGGAACTGCAGCCCTGATCCTGCTCGCTCTTTCAGCACCATTCGACATGGTGTCCCACCACACCCTCCTAAAAAAGCTCCACCAGATGAGAATCTAAGGCGATGCCCTCAGATGGATCTCATCTTTTCTCACCAGAAGAACACAGAGCATCCGCCTCCCGCTCTACACGTCGGGCCACAAAAACATCACCTGCTGCTTCCCCCCGGGCTCCTCTGAGTCCCACCCTGTTCAACGCATACGTGGCCCCCTGGTCACATTGGTCAGAGCTCACAGTATGAACATCATCTCGTACGCAGATGATACTCAACTTATACTCTATCTGCTGACCCCACCAATACCAGAACAAGCTTCCACAGCTGTATGACCAGCGTCGCCAGCTGGATACAAAACAACTGCCTCAAACTTAACACCAACAAAACGGAGGTACTCATCTTATGGAACAACACTTCCCCCTGGGACAACACCTGGTGGCCGGCAGAATTAGGCTGTTCCCCAACACCCTCAGAACACTCCAGGAACCTCAGCATCATATTTGACAGCAGGCTCACCAGATAAACTCCGTATCCTCAGCATGCTTCCTCACCTTATGCATGCTCCGGAAAGTCTTCAAGTGGATACTCATCAGCACCAAACACACAGTCACCCAAGCCCTCATCACCCTTTGCCTGAACTACGGCAACACCCTCTACGTAGGGATCACCAGCCAGCTTCTAAACAGTCTACAGACCATCCAGAACGCAGCAGCCAGGCTCATCCTCGACCTCCCGAGGTGAGCCCATTCCGCTCCTCACCAAAGATCCCTCCACTGGCTCCCCATACACAAAAGATGTAATTTCAGAATGCTGACCCATGCGTACAAAGCCCTTCACAATGTGGGACCAGTCTACCTCAACCCCAGGGTGAACATCCACCAACCCACCAGACAACTGCTATCCACTGCCCTTATCCACACTCCTCGGTACCGCCGCAGAAGGATAGGTGACCGCTCCTTCTCCTACCAGGCCACCAAAACCTGGAGCAACCCCCCCCCCCACCCCCCCAACTCAGGACCTCTCCCACACTGCAAGAATTCCAAAACGGCCTTAAGACCTGGCTGTTCAACTGATGACACCCAGCAGCAAAATACTCTCTTTCCCTCCAGCCCCTGGATACCCTCACTGGTGATAAGCTGCGCTTTAAAAATTCAGTTTGATTGAATGAGTAATTTAGCCTGATTTTGAGGTATTTTATCAGCAAGTTATATAACTTTAGATTAGGTGTGCCCAGAATAGCAACGAAGGGCCTTGCATTATGTTACACACAAACCCTTCTGATAGGCCTGCAGGCAAGAAAACATGGAAAAGTACAATGAGCAGAATATGACTGGAGGGAAAGAGAGGGCGAGGGATTATGTGCCTCCCAAGGCATCCTGGTCTTCTTGGGACACTTCTGAGTGGAAACGAAGAGTGGGCTGTAAAAGAAGGAGCAAGTGTGGATTAGGAAGACAGGTGAGAATGCCAATAGCCGTATTGCCATGCCCTCGTTATTCTTCGTAGCCATGGCCATAATAGCAGTACGGGCAACAACCGCTAATGCTTGCACCGCATGGAAATACTAAGAAATTAAAATAGTTTTCTAACTGGGTACCACCCTTACATCACAGTGCGAGCCTCCATCAGGCATCACAGTGGCAGGGAGATGTCCTTATGTCAGTGATATCATAAGGCAAGCTGGCATTACTACACTGACACCACACTCAAGAGCTGCACTTCCTGCCACATCACAAAGAGAACCGCCCTCGCTGCAGTGACCTCACATTGGAAACCAGCCTCACTGCCCTTAGTGCATTTATGCGAAAACTAATGATGGTTGGAACGCTGAACAGTGTCAAACATTCACCCCCAGTACAGAGATCTGGGCCTAAATCCATCATATTTTTTGCTCACCACGCCATTCCAGTTTGGATCCAGCCATATGCAAATTAGTCTTGACCCTGCTCTCCATGGGAACAGCCCAGACCCAACTGCCAGGCCAGGTCCTCCCTGTACCGGAAACAAGCATCCTAGGACCAGCTAGGACCAGTTTTGGGGTATCAACCCTCATCAGCAAGGATAGCTTGATTTCAGTGGCATGGTGAACACGGGAACCACGTCTGGGCATACCCTTCCACTCAGAGCAGTGATACTCAAAGTGCGCCCTGGAGGTCGCTTGCAGCCCACTTGACCTTTGTGTGGCTCCCCTAGTGAACACCAGCACGAGCAAGTGAACACTAATATTCAGAAAAAATGGTAAATAGGCAAGCATTTATTAACCTGCAAATAAATGCTTGCCTGTTTTATTAATTTTTTTTTTTAGACCTACTTCCACACTCCATGACCCACTACTGCCACCCTGCTGGCATCAATGCGGCCCTCGGTCACACCACAGAATGTACTTTGTGGCCCCTGGGCAAATGTTTGCGAGTACCCATGACTTAGAGCAACAAATGCAAAAAGAACAATTGATTTGCGCAGTGCTGAACAATATCAAATATTCACCCCCAGTACAGCGATCTGGGCCTAAAACCATAGCTTATTTGCTCACCACGTCATTCCAGCTCAGACCCAGCCATATGCAAATTGGTCTTGACCCTGCTCTCCATGGGAACAGTCCAGCCCCAACTGCCAGGCCAGGTCCTCCCTGGACTGGAAACAAGCATCCTAGGAACAGCTAGGACCGGTTTCAGGGTATCACCCCTCATCAGCCAGGATAGCTTGATTCTAGTGGCATGGAGAGCACAGGACACAAGTCTGGGCATACCCGTCCCACTCGGGGTGACAAATGCAAAAAGAACAATTGATGGACGGAATGCTGAACAATGTCAAACATTCACCCCCAGGACAGAGATCTGCGACGGCGGAGTGCATTAGGTTGCGTCGTTCATGCTTATTTTTAGTGCCAGGTGGTTGTCCCGCACTGGAAAATCAACCCCAATGACATCTTGCGAAGCTCAAGGGTGTGCTACTTCTTTTTGCTGCTCGAGTAGATGTTCTACTCGAGCCGCAGCTTCCTCAACGTGAACGGTAACGACCATCCGCGACCACCCGCATTGAGAAATCTCGCCGATAGGTTGTCTGAGTAGGATTTTCCTCACTAGCGCTCGCCAACTTAACGTTGGCGAGCATGAGGACAAAACTCCACTACAGGGTGCGCAGTTTTTCGGAACTCTGCGCACTGCGTGAAGTGGGAGACGCACTGCGTCGGATTGGAATTTCTCACCCAGGCCTAGTCAAGACTGATTTGCATAATGCTGGGTCCAAATTGGGGTGGTGTGGTGAGCAAAACAACGGTGGATTAAACCCAGATCTTTGTGACTTGGGGTAAAGGTGTGCATTGGTCAGCATTCCGCCCGTCATTTTTTTTTTGCGTTATTGCGTTTATATTACTGTTACACAGCACTGGTTCTTAGCTGAACACGTAGTGACAAATAGACACAATTGAAAATTAAGAACAAGAAAGAGAAGTGAATAACAGAATGGTGACTGAGGAGACATTGATGGCGGAGGTGTCCCTGAGGGGAGGGTAATGAATGACTCGGAGATGCATACGGACTTGTGAAGTGTGACTGGCAGGAGGTGGTGCAGTGTCAGAAAGTGTGGACAGGTGACTGGAGGGAATGGGTGAGTGACGACGAGAGACGGGCGATTGACTCTCGACCGTGTTGAGTGAAAATGGGAGGGCTATATGTATGGGACAGAGTTGAGTGACGTGGACAGGGAATGATAGAGAGCGGCGCTGGACATGGAGAAGATGTTAAATGGTGAGGCCTGATCGATGGCTCTCCAGTGGCGAGATGTGTATTGACAGGGAGGGATGTGACGCAGGGAGCGGCTCTGCAAGCTTCGAATGCCTCAAGATGTGCCGTGCAGCAGCAGCGCAGCATTGCTTGTGCTGTGAGAGAGGTGTCAGGCCGCATCTCTTCTCGAGATGACCCTGCGGTTGTCAGAAGATGCCTGCCCCCGAGGCACTGATGCACCAAGGCCAGGCCGCACGGTCGAGTGCAGAGCACGAGGTCACTGGAGCACCCAGCAATCGGCTTTATAATCCAGCAGACGACGCGGTCAGAGGCAGGGGAGAATCCCATAGAGTCTGTTTTGCATTTTAGTAAACATGCAGTTCTGAGGATAATTTGAATATGAAATGACTAAATGACCGAGGGCCGCCTCAGGGGAATACGGATCTGTGCTCAAATCTCGCACCGCCCATTCCTAACTCGGCCTTTCCGTTCAGCCTTGCAACCCAGTACGCCAAGTACCATTTAAAGCTCGCTTTCCTGCCTTTGCAGCCTTTCTCACCTTTCATCTGGATCAGATCTAGTATTTGAAAGCAAGACCCAAACAAGCATTGGCAGAGCCAAAAGGTCTGGAGTTGACTATCAAACTTTTGGATAAGTCAGTGCTTGTTTTTATTGTCACATTAAAAAAAAACACCTTTATTAATGGTTGATTGGTCAGGCGCTTGCCAATAAAAAAATGTCTAAACGCAAAACTATTTTCCGTCTTAAAAAAAGCACACTTTGCTCTAGTAGTCCCTGACACTGAAAGGAATTACTTTGTGAGAGGATGTGCACCGTGTGGAAGAACACAATTCAGTCACTTACTGTGAAGTTAGCCAGGGGCTGACATGGGCTGGCCCATTGTCCTAACTGTATGCTGTAGTGGGCGTAAGTAAAAAAGTGAATGACGCAACAGCAGATCAAGGGTTGAAGCGGGCTGGCTGAAAGACTCTATATGTAAATCTCTCTGTCTATCTGTCTGACTATCTGTCTATCCAAAAGGTCATGGCTAACACCAGACCAAAAAAGACTTGCACCGATGCTAATATTCAAATCACCGGGCAGTGGCAGACCAGCCCCTTGTGTGTTTTTAGCGCTAGAAGTTGGGACCCTGCTCCTTACTAGACGGCTCACCTCACTCTGTAGTTAAGCCAGGAAGTACCCGAAGGATATTGTAGGTAATAATGTGTAAATGACAGTGAGAGCTAGGCAGTCAGATCATTCCCTTCTTCCTGTGCGCCCATCTCCTTTAGGCCTTAACAAAGGAAGAGAATCAAGAAAGAACGAAAACAAACAAAATACACACGCACACAGTCACACTCCCTCCCTCGATTTCCTTAGGTATGCATTTATATGTGTATGTGCATACATATATATCGAGCGATCTATACACTTGCTGTGTTTTGGTGCATTTACTGTACACAATGCAGGGGGGTAAAAACTCGTATTTCTATTTCACAGGTACCCATGAAATCTTTTCTATATTTTGCAGACATTATGTTACAATAAGAGCCTCTGCAGAACTTCGTCGCTGCCGGTTCTGTAACTAGTAACCTCTTTATGAAAACTAAAACAAAACAAAGATATTCGGAACCTGTACAATTGCTCTGGAAGTTATTTACTCACAACATTTTAGGAATGGAGGTAGTAAGGCTTAGAATTCTATACCCATCAACCGGTAGGGACAAGGCACATCAGGTATGGACGTGAGGCTCGGCTCAATCTAGGCAACATCCATAAATGCCAGAACATCACGGCAAGCAAAGATATGGGAGTAATTCCTCACTGCTCCCACTGCCGCTCGTCTCCGGTTAGGGACCAGATGGACTCCACATCAGAGCCAGCCATAAACAACAAGGCAACCAGCCTAGGACGACACATGAAACATTTTAAAGCCTTGTTGCTCAATACTCGCTCCATGCGGAAACACGAGGCACAGATATATGATATACTAGTAGAAGAGAATCCTGACCTCATGTCCCTGACTGAAACATGGTTGTCAGACTCCTCTAACCCCACCATTGCATCCTCCACCCCCAAAGGCTTTAAAATCATGGTGAAAGATCGCCTAGATGTGATAGGTTGGGGCATTGCCATCATTTTTTAAACATGAGCTAGAGTGCTCAGCTTTGCCACTTGACCAAGTGGAAGGAGCAGAATGCCTGGGGTTTCGCTGCACCCTCTCTCCCCATCAATGCATTCCGGGGATGCTGATTTACTGCCTACCAGGCACACCGGGTAATTGTAACAGCACTTTACAGGAATGCATAACTCCGCTTGCCCTTAAATATAAATACTTCCTCATTCTGGGAGACCTGAACCTGCGTTTAGACAAGCTAGAGGACCCCCATGTGATGTCTATGTCTGAAATCATGGCATCCTGCAACCTCAGTCCCTTCATTACAGCCCCCACACATAATTGAGGTCACGTTCTTGATCAAATCTTCTGCAATATGGAATTGGAGGTGGACCCTCCAATCCCGCTAACGTGGTAGGACTATTTCCTAGTCAACTTTAGGATACCAGACATACGGAAGTTAATTCCACCGAGGGAGGGGTAGGCTGCATTCAACTATAGAGCCCTCAACAAATTATCCCTACCATCCCTGCAGAGGGTGCTCGACTCCTCAGCCCCCGCGTTCTGGGGCAATCCCATAGAGGATGCCTCTAGCCTAGACTCATGGCTGAGGACGAACATCGAGGCAGACTCCCTCTGACCTCACGTACCTCAAGGAGGTCAAGCCGCTCTGCCCTATGGTTTAATGGAAGAACTGAGAATTAGGAAAAGCGACTGCAAAGGCCTTGAAAGAAAATGGCGCACGCATTACTACTCATAAGACTTGATTACCTACAAGGCAGCGCTCAAATCTTACTATAAAATGGTGAAAATGGCTGAAATAAATTATCTTCAGAACAAAATAGTAACCGCCAGCAACAAGAGTTAGGAAATCTTTAGCATCGTGAAGTCGTCCACGGCTCCAAAGGCTGCTAGTAAGGAAGCTCCCCTGTCAGCTAAGTGGACAAGCCAGGTGGCCCACTGCTTTCACGATAAAATAACGACAATCCAACAGTACTTCTCCATGGAGGAAGGGGAGGACATCCCCTCTCCTTAAAGATTGTCCTGAGCGAAAACTATTTTGAATTCAACAACTATTTCCATCAGATACAGGGCGTCAGCATGGGGGCCTCTTGTGCCCCCAGCATAGCCTGTCTCTATATGGGACGCTTTGAACAGATCAATATATATAACGAAATGGCGCCCTTCTATGAAAACGTTCGAGCTTGGTCTCGATTAATTGACGACATCTTCTTCATCTGGAAGGGGGACCAAAGATCCCTGGATGAATTCGTAGCCTGGCTGAATGCAGCTGACATTAACTTGAAATTCACGGTCCACTCTAGTAACCTCAAGATTGAATTCCTGGATGCCAGGATTGAACATCACCAGAAAAAACTATTTGTTTCCTTGTACACCAAACCTACAGCCAGAAACACTTTGTTACAATACGGCAGTTACCACCCTAGATGCCTAAGGGACAGTATCCCTTTTAGCCAATTTCTCCGTATTCGGAGGAACTGCTCTGATATCAAAGATTTTCTGATTCAGGCTGATATTCTCAAGGAATATTTACTTAGTCAAGAGTGCCCGCATAAGTTGATCAAGAATTCCCTTAAAAGAGCCAGATATTTCAACAGAGAGTCCATGTTCGATACCAAGGAGATCAACCCTGTGGACAAGTTGGTATATGTTACCAAACATTCCAACATCAACCACAAAGCCAGACAGACCATCAACTCACTATGGTATCTCCTAAACATTGGCAATGATGAAAATAAAATCCCGAAACCTCTCTTTGCCTTCAGACGAAATAAGAACCTAAAAAACGTTCTAGTCAGAGGCAAAATCATGGATAAAAAGGCCCCCGTTCAAACTGCCATCTCGAGCCTAGAACCCATCAAGGGGAACCATCGTTGTGGTACTTGCCAGGCATGCCCCAAAGCGATTGTTGGTAAAACAATCAATTTTAATGACCGGTCCATCACACTTCATGAGATGACGAACTGTCGCACTTTCAATGTGATTTATATCATCACATGTCCATGTGACCTCATATACATTGGAGAGACAGGACGGGAATGTAGAGTCAGAATTGGCGAACATAAGTCCAACATTCGCATCAAAAAAGTCTCTGCCCCACTGGTCAGTCATTGGCTTGACAAAGGCCATAATGAAACGGACCTGAAGTGGTCCATTCTAGAAAAGATCTGTACCCTCCCTGGCAGAGACCCTAGCCGCATTAGGAAAAAGAGAGAGACCTTTTGGTTTTTTTATTTGGACTCTGTTCATCATGGTCTGAATGAGATTATCCCTTGGGAAAATGCGATTAACTAACTTGCTTCCCTTGTCCTTCTCATTTGTTGATTGGCCCCTCTAGATTAGATGTAAACTGTAGGAGTTCAGGCCATACGCACGCGCCTTGCCTTCGCTGATACTGCTCTTATGATTATGTTTATTTAACTCCTTTTGGTTGCTAATTTTGTGCAGAATAGATTTGAGCACGTCGATTTGCGATTCTCTATATATCCTCTTTCACCATTTGGTCTCTTTGTCTCTCAAGGCCATATCCATCGTCTCAACATGGCCGCTATAATACCATGCAGATTAGCACTTTGTTCAGTTCCAGTCTGTTTTTTATTTCTATAGGCCTCGCGTCACGCGCACCCCCCATTGGATTACTGGGAATCTGTGACACGTTAAAGAGGGCGGGACCTACTGGGTAATTTATCCAGGACGATTTCGGCACGCTGCCTGACCTGCGATCGGCGTTTTGCTATATGGTGTAACTAGTAAAGACAGGTAAGATCTAAATCATGTGAGGTGTCGCTATCTATTCCTTTTAGCTCGACCGCCAGCCCCATGCGACTGTGAGATATATGCCTTGGGTGCTATAATCCTGCCCCTAGGCTGAGGGCTTTATATGCTCTATTCGTGTTCCCATCCCCATCTGTTCCCTCTACCTTTCCTGTCTGTGTTTGTTTGTTTGTTGGTTTGTTGTGTTTTGTTCCTCCGTTCTCTGTTCGACTTCTCTCATACCCTTTCCTTTCCCGACCTTCTTGGTTCTCTATCCCCTTCCCCCGGGAGACTCCACCATAGCGTTAACCCACTATCTTCGTTGCTTTGATCCCATAACTACATAACTATTGCTGTGCTTGACCCTAGGATTTTTGGGCCATCTACGATTTAATTTATCTGGTATGGCACCTCATTTATATCCCATAAGAGGTCGTTATTATTTGTTTGAATTCTGCAGTTATATAGTGACACTCTTTTCCTCCTATTCAGAAGTATTTTTTCCTTTTGATGTAGAAAATATTTGTTGCTTTAAAAACACGATATCCATGACCCCGATGAAGCCCTTGTGTCGCAGGGCAGCTTATCTTTGAACCACCTGTATTCGTGTGGAAACCAGTTTGCATTTATAACCGCCCTGCCGCAAATCGCAGGTATGTCTGAAATACCCATATATTCCTTCATGAATATGTCGGTTACGGGATCTTGTCCCTGTGAAGTTAAACCTTCCTTCTTAATCAGTTTTTTCTTTTGCAATTTATTCTATTTTTATTTCCTCAGATCTAGTTGCACCTTCCTGAGCTATCCTTCTTAAACACCGCTAAATACATTTAATCATACTTGATCCGCCGGACCAACACTTTATAGAATCCTTCCTGCTATAACCAGTCGCTCGGGTAGGTCCCTTTGTAACTGAACATGACATCCCTTCCTTCGTTTCTGGATGAATATAATCTAGTGCAGATATTTGAACAGATTGTCCCTTGATTAATCTTTTCTAGATTGGACAAGCGGCCAGTTGAGTCTCTGAATTTATATACATACATCCAGTGAAGATGTGCACATAAACCCATTTGGTTGTGGATTTAGTTTTAAAGTATATATGAAGAATGGGACCCACATAGCCTGCGTTTATACATAAATAAATTTCCCTGCCTATTGACTTCGAGCACGGGTGCCATATATGCGGGTTGCTGTCTTTCTATCTATCTACATATACCTAACCTCACGGATTTCTTATTTTTCTTTATCCTAAACCTGGGTATAATGTATTGTTTTGACTATCTTCACATTGGAGGTTTTCTCCTACACATGCTCATTTCTGGTACCTATGGGACCTTTCATGAAAATAATGCTATAGATATCCTTCTTTGATTCACTTCTGGAGCTGATCCCTTTGGACAGATTTGTAACATTAATGATACTGCATCAATGTATATGTATATTTATTTATTGTTCATATATGTGTGTTTGATTGATTCTAGGTTTGGTTCATGTCCCCCACTACCTATCGGTCTTCGCCCTGATGAAGGTGGGGCCCAGTTTTGGGTCTGATACCGAAACGCGCGTTGGCGTTTGAACTTTCGGCATTTCTCACTCTACAATATCTTTATCTCCTAACTGTATGATATATGAGTTAACCACCTAGATGATCTCATCTGGAAGTCTCTCCACCCAGACCGTTATTTGTTAGCGTGATTGCTGACGGAATGAATGTATGTGTGTATGAATTTAGTGATGTGTGGGACATTGAAAAACATTGTGTATAACTGTTATGTAGCATATCCGTTGTTTTTCATTATTTAATGTTTTTATGTGTATAATCTAAAAAAAAATCTTTTGAAAATGCTGTATCCATAAAAATAAACAAGAAATATATTTTTCTATCTATCAATGTTGTGATGATGTCATTATGTAATCAGTTTGTCCATTCAGCTCCAGTTAGTGTTTGTCTTACCTAGGGACTTTTGTTTTAGGCACTACTATACAAACTTGGCGGGTGTTTCTCTTAGTTGATTTTGACTGATTTACCCCTACCTCTCCCGCCTTGCATTCCTTTTAGGGGTCCCCCTTTCATAATTGGTTTTTTATCCCCTCTCCTTGTAGTCAGGATGGTACCACTCTACAACTTGTGAGCCCTCGGGTAACCATAAAATGCCCGCCACTGCTAAACATTCCCGCCATCCAACCTGAGGAATCACTTGCAGCCTTTGTGGATGTCAAGGTACACCAACAGATGCATGCCATGCTAAATTGATACCTGCAGTCGCAGCGACCATAAACTACTCAGTCAATAAGGAATTGAACTCCTCTCTTGAAACAGGCTTTGTACCACCACTGTGGAAACAGGCAAGAATCCTTCCACTCCTAAAAAAACCTATTGCTGCCCAATCCACAGTCAAGAACCTGCGTATCCACATCGACAATACGCTCTCGATGTGGTCACAGGTTCAGGCACTGGTGGGAACCTGTTCTGGTTTATTGCGGATGCTGAAAAGATTCCTACCGCTTCTCCCCCCGGATTCCAGGAAGTTAGTGGTGCAGGCGCTGGTCACATCCAGACTCGACTATGCTAACGCCATATACCTGGGACTACCGGACTTCCTTCTCTAGCGCCTTCAGGTGGTGCAAAACGCAGCAGCCAGGGCGATCCTCAGGCTGAAATCTAGGTCGCATATGACCCCCATTGTAAGCAGCGGAGTAACACAGGCCCCCGCAGCCTCCGCAGTGCGGGGGGGGCCCCAAGCTCCAGGGGGCCCCCTCAGCACAGCACTCTTGCCGGAGAGCTCTTGATTTGAGCCTGGAGGGGGCCCCTTCACGTTCCTTGCAGGGAGGCCCCCTCAATTTTCGTTACGCCAGTGATCGTAAGGCCTTACATTGGCTCCCAGTGAGGGAGAAAATTTAATTCAAGGCCATGATAATCTTTTTCAAGGCCTTTCATGCCCTGGGCGTCGGTTATCTTAGAAAGTGAGCGTGCCGCTACACACCCTTTGGGGCACTTAGGTCATCCTCTGCCAATATAGCCTGCATTCCCAAAACACGCTTGGCGCGGAAAGGGGGTATGTCTTTCGGCCTGCTTTGTGCATAAGCATGGAACAAATTGCCGGCGACCTTGAGAGTAACTACCGACCTCCCTCACTTCAAGAAACTGCTGAAAACTTGGCTTTTTAGGAGCTAAGCCTTTACTGGGCAGCTTTCTGAGACCCTCCAGCGCCGAGACGCTCCTGTTGGAGCAGCTGCGCACTTTATAAATTCTGGTCATTCATTCATTCATTATACAAGCGCGGTGCATTGTGAACATCTACTAAACCTGCACTTCATTGTGTAAATTAAATATGGGCTGGGGAGAAGTACTCCAGCCTGCAGCTCTTCTGGATGGACAGACACCCGTGTCTTCTAAGGCCAGGGTCTTCTTCCTGTAGACTTTTGGTTGTGGGTTGGCTGAAAGTGAAGCACTCTTTGAGCTTTTTCTGCTCAGTAGGTGCAGCTGTGCCTTTCTCATGTTGTGCCCGGTGCCTCGATAAGTCCCTGCTCTGTGAATCTAAGTTCCAAAGGATCATCTGAACAGGGCAGTCTTAAGGTGCTGGTCTTAGGGTGTTACTGTACAAATATAACTGCAGTCATTTTAACATATTGCCCTGATAGTTCTGGCACATGTGAAGGAGGAATGAATGTCTAGGATATACTAGGGTGACAGTTTCTCATCTAGCCAGAATCCTTAACAGAGAAAAGGTCATTCATTGTGATTAGTACGTTAAAGTTGACTCTGTACTGGAAACCAAATCACCAATAGAAATGCTGTCAAAGCGGGTATCAAATGTATTTAATGTCAGGCTGAAATAATACATCATCAGCTGCTTTTGCCCATCATTCTTTCTTAGATGATATAAAAGTAGTTCAGTCTGTATAGCAGCAGGGATCTTATGATCTCCAGCCACTGTTGTGCAGGAAATAGCATGCACCTCCTTATCTTCATCTCTGGTTGAGAGATCCCTTAGCAACATCTGCAGAAAGGAGGGTTTCCAGTCGGATGTGATGAAGTGGATTCTCCATTTCTGTATCACCCTAAAGAGTGCTCAGCTCACCTACGACTAGTACTAGGATACGTTCGAGCATATTTAGTTATCGTTGATCCAATGGGATGCGGGCTTCTGTGGTCTTTCCCTGGTTGCCTGGATTCTAAGGTCTGCCTTTCAACTGGGGATGTAGCTGAATGTTATCGGTGTTCAATCTGCAGTGCATATGGTGTTGATTAGTAGATACTCCCTAATCACTGATACATGTGAAACTTTTTGTAGTTTATGGTGTGATGTAGATGTCGTGCTTTGAGAATAATGGAGACCAGTGAGTGACTGATATGAAAACAAGCATTTGTAGGTCTCACATTTACGCGAGTTTGAGCTATTGGCATTGTAAATGACAAAGCCTTTTATTTATTTCATTTCAAATGCTAATTTTTTGTTTTTGTTGCACGCTTCTCTTTGGCAGGGGAGCTAGGAAGGGGCTGGCTGTAAATCCATACTCGCTGGCCGGTGCCATGCAGAAACAAAAGCTTATGTTGAAGCATGGCGCTCACCTCAGCTTCTTAAATCTAAATTGAAAGTGGTGCTGTGTGTATAAATAAATAAAGGCCAGCACTTGGAGTCAAAGCAGCACCTTTCATAAATACATAAAACGCCAATAGACATGCTGCATTTGACCGAGCCATAAAAATCCAAAACGTGCAGTGCGGTGTCCATGAAGCCGCCGCTGTGCTGGTACACGAGCAGAGGCAAAGCAAAAAATAGTGCTCACAAGACTAAATAACACGTACCATGTAACAACCAAAGAAAAAGAGCCAGTTGCCCTGGGAAGTAACAAATGAGGACAAGGCGGTACTAGGGAGGGACAACAAGCCTATTTATAAATCAGAAGCCAGCATTTACGAAGGACAATAACACAAGCCAATGACAAATATGGGCGGAGAGTGGGCGGGGCCTCTATTCCATACTCTACTACAACAAGTCTCGCAGAGCAGTGCATGCACGCTGACTCTAGGCTCGACCTAAAAGGGAGTTCTGTGAGGAGATGCAAAATGCGAGATGGTATCCCCATAAGTGGAGTGACACTTGCACGTAATGTGCGCACCCCTAAAGTTCTGAAAAATGCAAGGAGAACTCCAGCGGACTCCTATTGTAGGCTTCAAAGTTAGATTTCTCTCTTTCTACAGAGCATGAAACTTTACTGTTACGTTCAATTATCATTCAGATATCTCTACATTTGCGATTTTACAATCAATTAAAACTTACTTGCCCCAATCGATAATTAACCATTGGTGTTAAGTACAAAAATAGTTTATGTATGGTTTCTTGTTTAATTGCGTCACTTCTTCACATAGTTATTTCCCTTTTTTAAAAAAATTCTTCATACCGTTCCATTTCCGTATATATAAATTATTTGGTATAATCTATGCACTCTTTCTATCCTGCTCACCACTTGTACTTCTAAGTTTCCTGTGAACTCATTTACCCATCCAACAAATATTTATTTAGACCAAGGAGTGTGTTTGGTAGAGGAACATGCTGCAACCAGAGAGCAGACCCAGCCCACCCCTACCTTTCTTACTGGGTGATCTGATGGAAGTGATTTTAGAAGTAGAACTGTGTTTGTCTGTTGGAATGCAGGGTCCTCCTGTGGGGATATCACGCACTTCTGGTTGGGCGTCGAGCTCTCTCGACTCACCCCGGAGGCCACCTCAAAGCGCTGACTGGAGGAGAGGATTAGAAATTCTTTTTATCGTCTCCCAGGTACAGATCTCCCCGAGGCACTGCCTGTCGCCTCAGGCCTCGGTACCCTCTTGCACTCCTTGCTTCATGGCTCTCTGACACAGTGCTTTAAATGGAAATATAGAAGTTCCGGCGCTCACTTCCTCCTTATACATGCCAGCACTTCTCTGTAAGAAGTATTGCACCAATGCTGAGAAGTGCTTATGCTCTGCCTTTCATACAAGAAGTGCCGGTACTCAGTTCCTGCTCATTTATAGGACTCCTGTTGCCCTCATATGCTCTCATGGGGAAAACGCGCTGTGAAGTGCTTCTTAAGCCTGCAGTTAGTGGGAGGGTTGGTCTTCATGGCACTGTGGAGCATCAGACCAAATTTGTTTCCAAAAAAGACTATTTGAGTCGAGTGTAAAATGGGGGAATGCCCCCCAGGAGGAGCCCTGGCACCCTGTTTGTTGGGCGCGGAGAGTAAGATAGCTGTCACTGACTGTGATGGCAGCACAGCAAACAGGCCATAAGCAACAGTCACACACTTCATTTAAGGAAGAAATCAAATTATACTGAACCCAGTACTGGCAAGAAGTGTTGGGGAATGGAAATAATGTACTTCTCTTACTCGCCATCTGAGGAGAGTTGGCAGCAGAGAAGGGGCTGAGGGTGGCAGAGGGAGCAGGTCCAAGAGCAAAGTGAGTGCCAGGCTGCACGTGGTCTGCCAGCACGCGAGTTCCTTCACATCTTATAACATCCTTCTTTTTCACACCTGTTGTCAGGTCAAAGAGATGATCCCAGCTGCACCGTCGTTTGTATGTAAAACCTCGAGGGGAACTGAGCCTCACAAAGATTCGGTGCTGAACGTGTGAGTCTGTCCATTTCCGGACCTGGCCGGAAGAGAAAACAAACTGCAGTGACAGAAAGCCTCCAGCACCTATAAAAAAACAAGCTTTTGCAATGCAATAGGTCTCGCATTTACGAGAGTTTGAGCTATTGGCATTGTGAATGACAATGCCTTTTATTTATGTGTTGTTTTTAAAACAGATAAATAAAAGGCATTGTCATTTACAATGCCAATAGCTTAAACTCTTGCAAATGCGAGACATATTGTATTGCAAATGCGATTGGTACCCGTGCTATAAAGATTTAAAAAAAAAAAACATTAGAAGAGAATGTGTGCAGGCAGGACAAAGCTATTTGACAAAATAGTGCTCCGAGGCTGTAATTAAAGCCTACCGAGTAACAACACATGTAACTGGGGGTGTCCTTTTGGGAGGTTAGAAAATGAAACAAGGCAGTACTAAGGAGGGACTACTAAGCCTATTGACTAATGAAAAGTCACAGTTTATGGTGGACAATGACACAAGCCCATGAAAAATATAGGGGGAGAGTGGGCGGAGCATCAAGCTTATACCTGAATGCATCATGCCTCGACCTAACAACAGTCCCAAGATTCACCACAGTGGGCCTGGACAATGCTGCGGCTATATATGCACTATGCAGGTCAGCGTCTGAAAAATGTCAAAATGGAAGGGGGCCGAGGCCTATGTTGAGTGGGGTGACCCTGTCAGTGTCTTTGACAAATTGATGGTGCAGAGCTTGCTCGAGAAAAACTCTGCTCTGTAATTAAGGCACGGGACTCTGAAGGATTAGTGTTTCTATTCAGACACAATCAGATTCTGAGCAGCAAAATCAAGCAGGCTTCCATGACCTTTCACTGTAAACCATGTATTCTCGGTTTGAAGAGAACCCAGAGTATAAAAAACCACATGTATTCTCAGTAGGTGGTACATCTTTCCTGTTGCCGTCAGAGTTTATTCTTCAATTCTTGAAATTCTTTTCTTTGCAGAAACACTGTTTCTTGGCAGAATGAATACATCTTCATGGTACTTATATTATTCTTTTCTTTTGCAGTTCTTCCTTTCACAAAGGTACTTGTGTAGACTCTAATAGTGAATTCTTTCCTCAGTGGTCACCCACATTTTTCTGGACCAACTGGTGGTTGGTGTATGATAGACGTACCATCTAAACTCAGGCGCAAGCATGACTGAACAAAACTCAAGCGGGAATTTGTGGAAATACAGTCTCACTTCGGCTCCGTGGTGTTAGGGGAAGAGGGGTGTCAATGCCGGTCCGCTGATGTCCAAGAAAGTAGCCCCTGGAAAGCCCTGGGGCTAGGTACAGATGTACCTATCCTGCTCACCAATTGTATTTCTGAGTTTCCTGTGAACTCATTTGCCCATCCTACAAACGAAGTCTCTGTAGAGGGCTTCCAAGAATGGTTCTATCTCAGCTCAAGAGCCTATCTGCAAAAGAGATGTTCCATTGTGGCACATTTTCAATTAAAAGCATATCGCTGGCACAAAAAAACAATACTATAAAGTGAGTAGAGAAGGGTGGGGTCAGAGGTATTGTATTGCAGCATTTATATAGCGCTTACTAATCCCTATGTGGGGCACTTGCCTTTATGGGGCAGCAAGCTACGCCATGTAGGGTGGTAGTTGGAAGGTTTCTGCCATTATTTTGGGATCTTCCATGGGAAGTGTTTCTATGTTGTGCGTGATGACTATAGAGGTACGGTTATCTGGGACTCGGGCACTTAGCAGCACGGTGAATGATGAGGTGTGAGAGATAGACTGGCAGTTCATTATTTTCAATAAGCTGGCAGCTTTGACCATAGTCATCTTATTTAGTTACTGCACTGGGTTGTCCAATTTGTATTTTTATTTTATCGTTTTGGTCCTGAGCTGGAGAGAAAACGGTGGTGCCATCTTCTGGGATGGGCTTTGTTACTATCATCCCATATTGTGAGATGTAAAGAAACTGTCATAGTGTATA
Source organism: Triturus cristatus (assembly GCF_964204655.1). NCBI lineage: Eukaryota > Metazoa > Chordata > Amphibia > Caudata > Salamandridae > Triturus > Triturus cristatus. Next base: position 625,715,158 of record NC_140583.1, on the reverse strand, counting down.
GATAATTAGGACCTTCAGTGGTGGATTAAATTAAAGTCCTCCAATGGACTGGCAGTGTATGACAGATCCCTTCAGCTTTTTCATGCCTGTTCATTTGGTGATGGTTAGTGTACTGGCTGGTACATTACTGGTCATGGACAAGTCCTGTATTAGATGTGTCTTATGTGAGTGTAAAAGGGGTAATAGCTGGAGTGCCAACTGCTGAGTGTTATGGTATTTTTATAAGTGTGAACCAGAAATGTTGTAAATGTATTGACATAACTATATAATATCCAGGTGAACAATAGGTCTGGTCTTTCTTATCGTACCTGCATATAGAAAGTAGTTTGCTGGTTGGGTAGTTCCACTATCTGTGAATTGAAGGCGCAGTTGTCTTTCTGGGTTCATTCAAGGGATGTGGAGGATGATATAGTTATCTCTGAATAAGCTATGTTTTTAAATGTTTTTTGAAGTGTACATGCTCCCAGATACTACAAATGTTGGCTGGTATTGAGCTCCAGAGCTTGGCGTCTGACAAAGCAGTGCCTCAAATGGAATTATTATGGTGAGGTTGTATGATGAGTGGTTAAGCCTGGTTTTCAGTGTCCTGTTTTGTCTGTATTGTTTGAATCTAACTTGTAGGTATACTGGTTCTTTTCCTTGGGAAGCTTTGTGGACAATGCAGTGTGCCTTGAACAGTGACTTTCTAGCTACAGGGAGCCAGTGGAATGATTACAAGACTAGAGTCATGTGTTCCCCTAGGAGAAGGTCGCCTTTTGGATGAGCTCTATTTTGCGTGTGATGAATCTGGGTGCACAATGGTACAGGCTGTTGACCTACTTGCGCTTGGAGGTTACAAGTGTCAGGATGGCTTACTGTTTGTATTGGTATCCAATATGTGGTACGATGTAATGCAGTATGTTTATTGTGTAGAAGGTACTCTTTGTGACATTGTTAACGTGGTATCAAGGGTAGGTCTGAACCCATGGTTACCCTTAGGTATCTGACTTCTCTTGGTGTTGCTGAAGGCACCTTGAGTTCCTTGAGCCATGTGGTGGTACACTTGTATGTTTGCCAGCGTCCACAGGTCATGAAATGTGTCTTTGTGGTGTTGAACCTCAGATGGTTATTTATCATGCATTTGTTTATGACGTGAAGACAGTCATCACGTTTTTTGTTGTCATCTTCTGGGCCTTTCATTGCTAGAATGATTTGGGTGTCAGCTGCAATGTTATAACATGTGATGGTGAATGCTTTATTCAGGTTTGGTTAGGGGGTTGGGTAGATGTTGATATGTTATGATGGATGCCTGCGGGAACCCACAGAGTTTGGCGTTTGGAATCTGATGGGTGGTGAGTAAACTACACGTTAACATACTCTGAGATTATGGAGCCTTTGTAGTAGCTTGTGGTGGTGGACAGTGTAAAATACAGTTGATAAATCCAGAAGCAATTGGGGGGCCACTTAGTTTTTGTCCACTGTGAGCTTTATATAATTTCAAATGGATATGATGGATGACTCTGTCCCTGTCCATAGTCTGAAGCCAGACTGTTCATCTGAAATTGTCTCTATCTTCCGTAAAATTAGAAAATTTGGTAATCGTTGCTGTTTCAAATTGTTTTTGTTAAAAATGGTCCATTTGATGTAGACCTCTAGTTTGCAGGGCAGGTTGGGTTGAGGTTTTTCCTTTGGAGAAGTGGTCTAACATAGGAGGTTTTCAGTTTGGGTGGGAATGAACCTAGTTCCAAGGTCAAGGAAGCATCAGCACCTCCCCATCACAGGTTCTGTCAAGGATAACTTTGAAGATTTTTGGTGGTCCTGAGGGTCTGTTTGCGATGATAATGTTGAGGAAATCTTGTACTGAGAGGATTTTGAAAGTATGTAGTGATAGAGGATTGATTTGGTCTCTTTCTTTGTTGATTGGATCATGTGGTGGTGTGGTGTTGTCTATGTTCTTTTTAAGGTTATTGTCCATCCTTTTAGTTTTTTAGATCAGTTCAATGGAGAGTTTGTCCCGGAAGTTTTATGATTGTGGTGTTTCTCTGTTATGGCACTGGTTTACAGATTTTCGCTAGAATCTTGTGGAGTTCTTTTGAAGTGCAGTCAATTTCAGTTTTGTGTGTGGGGTAGTGTTACCATTGTGTGGTTCTGATGGCAGTTCTGTTTGGCTCTGTCATAGTGGCATAATGTGCATTTGTCTGTTTAATTTCTTGATTTTTTTCCACTGACGTTGTATTCTGTTGAGTTCTGTTTTCATTCCTATGATATTGTCATTAATTCATGTTGTGTTCTCTTTGTGGTCAATGCTGGAGGTCTTTATTGATATCTGTTTGTGGAGATCGAATTGTAGAAGGTATGTATGATTTTATTTCCATGGTTCTATCAACATAGGAGTTGAGTTTGTGAATGTCTAGTTCTCTCCATTGTCTGCATGAGCGTTTGTTGTTGTGTTTTAGTGTCACTATTTTGTTGTTCATACGTGTGTTGATCTTGAAGGTAATGAAATCGTAGACACTTCAGCATAAGGGGGAATTATCTGTAACTGTGGCTTGCTCTAAGGGTGCAAAGATGACATCCAAAGTGCGTCAGGCAGAGTGAGTTTGGCCGGAAACAATTTGTTCACGTTTTAAAGCTTTGAGGTGGGTTGTGATAGCTCTAGTTGTGGTTAGATTCTTCTGTCAAACCATATGTTGAGATCTCCAAGACTATATATGTTTGGGTGGTCCAGATGAATCTTGGCCACTGTATCTATTAAGACATCTTTAAGGTTTGCATTGCTGTGTATTAATCTATATATCAAGAGAAACAAATAAATCATAGTTGGAGTGGGGGTGACAACTTATAATTAAGGATTCACAGCTGTCCATTGTATGATTTTCAATTTGTGTTATTACTTTTAATGGGTGACCACCATGCCTCCTCCAATTTTTCTGATATGATTTTTGTTGATGATGCGTAAATCTGGTAGAGACATCTAGTCACAGATTCCTTACCTTTGAATTTCCCAGGCGTCAGACTGGAACTGGAGGATTCCAGTCTGACGCATGCCGGTAGGTGGTTTTGGTTGGCTCCGCGTGCTTTAGTGTTGTCCGCATCACCTATATAGGCACTAACTCGGCACGCTGACGTAAATTCTTTTCTTTCCGCACCAGTCAAGCGCTGATCCGTGAGGAGAGCTATACTCTGTCACTTTTTGACAGGCTTTCTTCGACTTTTGTCGACCCCTTTTTGGTGTGTAGGTTTTTTCCTGATGCCTAGGGAGACTTCTTGGTTGAAAACGTGCGGCGCCTGTCACTGGCCTGTGTCGGTGACGGACCTGCACCTGGTTTTCTTGTGGTGCCTAGACCACGACTCAAAGTTGTGCTCCGACTGCCGGGCCATGGCTGAGAAAGCTTTGAGGGAGCGGTCCCTAAAGCTGCTAGCGGCCCGATAGTGGGCACCACGTTGCACAAATCCTAGAAGATCTTGTTCTCATTCCTGGTCAAGAGGAGGGTCCGTGTGCCACACATGGACTCCAAAGTCCTTTTCATCCCACTCCAAATCATCGGGTAAGAGGTACAACAAGCACAAGAAGTCAAAGCTTCTCCCCATCCATCGGCCAGCGTGACAGAGGCCCCGTTCTTCATAACCTGCGCCTGGGTCAGCTTCGCACCCCCCCAATTTTCTGGGAAATGGAGCAGGGCCCCCGCCCAACTTCAAGAGTTTTATGAGGCCATGTGCCTCATTTTTGGGCGACCTGACCCCACCGACGAGCCATCAGGCCCTGTGGGGTCAGAGTGGGACCTCATCGGGTTGCGCGCCGGCTGCTCCGGCCCCAACACCAATGTTCCCTTATGGATCCGGTCTGACGCCGGGCATGCCATTGTGACCTTCCATGGCGCAGGCCCTGACGCCGATGCTCCCTGCGCTGCATGTCCCATCCTTATCCCTGATGACCCGGAGCCAGTAACACGTCGACCGATACCGGTGCCGACAGAACCTCCAGGTCCTAGCTAGTTTCCTGAGCCTTATTCTGATGGGCTAGAAATGGGAAAAGATTGGTAGGGGTCCCTGAACTATTAAGAAGACCAGCCTTATCAGCAAATGGACTGGTATGAGGAATTGGGTGAGGCCAGTGGACTGGATACCTCCGCAGATTCTGGCATGCTTTCTCCCGCTACCGTGGCTCTGGAGGAGGGAGCGTCATTTGCTATGGTGGTGCAAAGGGTGACTAAGGTCTTGGACCTTCAGCCCCCTTCTGTGGCGATTGACTAATATCTTGATGGAGGTCCTTCAGCCTGGAGTCTCCTCTTTGGAACCCTTGCTACCCTTTATTGAGGCCTTTATAGATGTCCTACCGGGAACCTGGTCCAAGCCCAGGACAGGGGCTCCTGTGAATAGGACAATTGCGTGCAGACACCACCCTGCTCTCTGCGGCCCATGCCTCCTCACTATCCCAGAGAGCTTGGTGGTCCAAGACTCTACCTCCCATGGTGCGTTCCCTTCCACTCCCTTGGACAGGGAATCCAAGCGACTGGATAGTTGGGGTAAGAAACTTTTTTCTTCCACCAGCCTTGCATTGCGATCAGTGAACACTGCATGCTTGTTGGCCTGTGGGAAATGGTTGCGCAAGTGCTGCCACAGGACCTGGAGGACCATTACAAAATAATGAGGTGACCCATACTAGTCCATGGACCTGGGTAATGCTCGGTATAGAAAACAATGGTCATAGACTAATTTCCTCAGGAAGGTGTTCATTAAGTCAAAATCTATGAACATGGTACACATAGAACTCAAGTCACATCATAAGTGTACCCCAGTAGTTTCTCAATTCAATTGGGGTACACTTATGATGTGACTTGAGTTCTATGTGTACCTTGTTCATAGATTTTGACTTAATGAACACCTTCCTAAGGAAATTAGTCTAGGACCATTGTTTTCTATACAAGACCTGGAGGAGGCCCAAGCCATCCTCTCCCAAGCAGTGTCAGACAGGAGGGATGCAGCAGAGTTCGCTATGCGTTGTGGTCTTGAAATGACCGACTCGCTGGGCAGAGTGATTTCATCAACAGTGGCTGTTCAACACCACACCTGTTTGAGAGCTTCTGGCTTTTCAGGGTATGTCCAGGCCTCTCTCATGAACATGCTCTCTAATGGCACCCGTCTCTTTGGAGAGCAGGCAGACATGGCGCTGGAGCACTTTAAGGACTCACAGGCTACGGGCAAGTCCTTGGACCTCTCAATGGCCAAATGTCCACAGTCTGCCTTTTGTGGCTACGGAAGGGGCTTTTAGACACACCAGCTCTATCCCAGCCACAAGACCGCTCAAGTTCCACAACTTCGGCATGACCAGAATTCGGGTAAGTCTGTCTCCCCCGCAGCCTCAGGCTCCAAACCCTCCTAGGCTTGCCCTTCTAGATTATGGTCGGCCAACGGGTGGCAGGATCAGCCAACACCTCCACCACTGGCAGAACAACACATCAGACAGGTGGGTCCTCCAGATACTCCAAAGGTGCTACTCCCTTCCCTATGAGTCTACCCCACCAGGCGTCCATTTTACGACCGGCTGACGGAGGATCATCTCCTTTTTTTTCAGGAGGAAGCCATGACTGTCCTGGCCAAGGGAGCCATAGAGAGGGTTTTGGCACTAGAGGTAGACTGTGGTTGTTATTCCTGCTGCTTGGTCCCGAAAAAAGAAAAGGGCCTTTGTCATATCCTAGATTTACAAGCCCTCAACTACTTCCTCAAAAAGGAAAAGTGCATGATGTTTACATTAGCTCAGGTCTTGTCTGCCCTGGACCGAGGAGACTTGATGGTAGCGTTGGACTTGCAGATACCTATTTCCTCATTCCTGTCTTGCCTGCTCATCTGCGCTACCTGCGGTTTAAGGTAGGCCATGAGCATTTTTTATTCACCCTGCTCTTCATTGGCCTTACCAGCGCCTCTCGGGTGTTCACCAAGGTGATGGTGGTGGTCTCAGCTCATCTGCGCAGATCAGGGGGTCAGTCTTTTCCTATCTCGAAGACTGGCTGTTGAAAGCAGGTTCGCACCAGGCTGTCATCTTCCACCTTCGGACGGCAGACCTCCTGCATTCACTGGGGTTCACTATCAACGTGCCGAAGTCACATCTGACTCCCTCTCAGATGCTCCCTATTATCCTAGCTGTTCTGGACACAGTGCAGTTTTGCGATTATCCTCCCGAGTGGTGTGTCCAGGATATTGAGGCTAGGATACCGATGTTTCAGCCTCTATCATGGATTTCCATGAGAATGAGTCTGAGGCTGCTGGGCCTCATGGCCTTCTGCATCTTGTCAGTGACAGGTGCCAGATGGCAAATACAGGCTCTGAAGTGGGGCCTGAAGTTCCAGTGGGCACAGCATCAGGGAAATCTCTCCGACATGGTCCAGATCTCAGAGGGACCTGCACAGGAATTGCAGTGGTGACTGACAGACCGCGATTGGGTCAGTGGCAGAACCCTCTTCCTTCCTCAGCCAGATCTCACAGTAATGACAGATGCACCACTTCTGAGATGGGGTGGCCATCTCGCAGAGGTGGAGATCCGAGGACTCTGGTCTCCAGGGGAATCCAGACTCTACTTCAACTTGCTGTTGCTCTGAGTGATTCGTTTGGCATTGAAAGCCTTCATTTCATCAAGGTAAAGCTATTACAAGTGTTCATGGACAACACTACTGCCATGTGGTACTGCAACAAACAGGGTGGGGTGGTGTCGTAAACCCTTTGTCAAGAGGCCCTGCATCTCTGTACTAGGCCGGAACAGCAGAGGATTTCTCTGGTGGTTCAACACCTGGCAGGTTCGTTGAATGCCAGGGTGGACAAACTCAGCCGTCGATGCCTAGCGGATCACGAACGGCGTCTCCATCGGAAGGTAGTGCAAGGTCTCTTTCAACAGTGGGGAGAGCCTTGGTTAGATTTGTTGGCCTCCACTGAGAACACGCATGTCAGCAGTTTTGCGCTCTCAAGTTTCCAAGGCAGCTCTCGTTTGGACATGCTTTTTGTCTCAAGTGGAGGTTAGGCCTCCTGTACATCTTTTGACCCATACCACTCCTGCCGAGAGTCCTCAAGAAGATCAGGAATGACCGGGCCCAAGTCATTCTTGTGACTCTGGACTGGGCACAGGGGGTCTGGTATCCCGAGCTTCTCCAACTGAGCACCAATCCACCGATGAGGCTGCCCCTTCGGGAGGATCCTTTGATGTAGCAGCAGGGGAGGGTCCTCTACTCACACCTGTCACCTCTACGCCTTCTTGCATGGAGTTTAAGCGGCGACAGTTGACGGCATTCGACCTTCCTCCTGAAGTATGTAATAATATTTTGGCAGCCTGCCGATGGAACAAATTTGTAATCTATTGTATAGAAAAGTCTATCAATATTTCTGCGTCCCTTTCTTAAGTTTTGATTTTTATTTTAACCCTTGCCCAGCAGGGCTCTCCTCTGGGAACTCTAAGAGGGTCCCTTTCAGCCCTGTCTGCCTTTCTGAGGCTGCCAGGCCAACCCACATTATTTAAATCTCCCACTGTAAATAGATTTCTCGAAGACCTTGTACATATGTTCCCACCTTCCCCTTTCATTATGCCTCAGTGAGACCAAAATTTGGTTCTCACTTTTCTGATGTGCGCTCCATTTGAACTTCTGCACAATTGCCCCCTTCAGCTGCTTACCATCAAAACAGCCTTTTTAGTCGCAATCACATCTGCCAGGAGGGTGAGAAATTTGCAGGCTTTGTCATCCAAGCCTCCTTACTTGACAATATTCCCTGACAAGTTGATGCTTTGCTCTAGGGCCTCATTCCTTCCGAAAGTGATACCTTTCCATGTAGGGCAATCTGTCACCTTGCCCACTTTCTATGCTATGTCGCATCCCTCTAAGGAAGAGGAGTGACTCCACCTCCTAGACCCAAAAAGAGCGTTGTCGTTCTACTTTGACCGCACAAAAGAATTCGAGGTTGGATGATCTTCATGGGCTATGTTGGGGCAAAGAATGTTGTGCTGTGCAGAAGAGGACTGTCTCACTATGGGTCATTCTCTGCATCAAGATTTAATGTGCTCTGGGAAAGAAACAACCTCCTGTAGGCTTAAGAGGTCATCCTCCCAGAGCTAAGGCTGCTACCACAGCATTGCAAGTGGGGTTCCAGTCCTTGACGTTTGTCAGGCAACAACGTGGGCAACCCTTCACACGCTTACCAAGTATTACTGCCTCGACGGTGAGGTCCGCAGGGAAGGCCTCATTGGCCGTTCTGTCTTGCAGTACTTTCTGGTCTAAACTTCTCCACAGTCCCTCCTCCAAGGATGGTATTGCTTGGGTATCTATTAAAAGGTAAGGAACCTGTGACTAGATGTCTCTATCAGAAGGACAAATTACTTACCTTCGGTAACGCCTAATCTGATAGAGACATAATCTAGCCGCAGGTTCCTTACTGACCCCACCCATCCTCCGTGCACTGCGGGCCGGTTTCTAGGTTATGGCTGATCCCTCTTAGGACCGTAGCTGTTCAAAAAACACCAATGTCTGTGCACTTCTTGGCTCCATGCTTCTGGTGTGGAAAGTCGTGAAAAGTAACTTTTGTTTTGTAAACAGGTTTTATTGATTTTCATACATTCAACAATATAGTCACTGCCTTCGTTGCTGACCCATCTGAATCTGAGAAATTACATTGTATATGCAGTAAATCATGGCAATGTCACACTATAACCTCTCAAACTATCCCCTCCACACCCTCCATGAGTCAGTACTACAGTGCAATAATATCAACAATCAGTGTGGCTTGGGAAGTGTGTCAGCATAAAAATCAAGGGGACATGGGACATTCATAAGCGAGCATTCCATCAGCGAGCATTCCATCTCAGTAGGCACGCAGGAGACGACAGCTCGGAGTCAAGAGGGATAGGTATCGCCTAGCAGGAGAAGCTCATGGTGGGCCTGCAGGCAACCCCGTAGGTGTGTCCGATTTTGTGTTGTAAAAGATATCTACCAAGGCTCCCCCATTCTGGGTTGTATAAGATATCTACCATGGCCCCCCATGCTCGGGCTATATCAGCATTTCCCATCTCTCTCCTAGCTTCTCGCAGCAGTATTCGTCCCTCGCATCCTGCCCACGTAGTAGTTAATAAACTTAAGTTCCTGGGGACCTTAAGCATTCTAGCCAGGATGTTATCCCAGTCCTTCACTATGATAGGAGTACCCAGCTCATCCTCCCACTGCGAGCGCAGTTTTTCCAACGTCCGTTGTTGATCTGTGTGCAGCGCTCTGTACAAGCTAGAGGCTGTCTTTATGGTACCTGCAGAGAGAGTTATATATTGACAGCTCAGTAGCGCCAGCGGTTTAGTAGTCCGTGTGCCAATGTTTGCTTATAGCAGATGTTAGTGCTCTATGCAGTAAAACATGCCCCTGGGCAAGTCGGATTCCATGCTAAGCTCCTCGAACGAGAGCATCTAGATATTTCTGTAAAGGTCTCCTACTTTTGTCACCTCAGCCTCAGTCCAGAGGTCAAGGCCTCGCCAATTGCCGTCATGCGAAAGTGCCTTCAGCATCTCCAAAGGCAGTTCAGATGAGTAGGCAGTCTTAATGCGTATGTTCTGTGACCCTCTGTACCAGCAGTAAACCAGCACTCTGAGTTCTTGCGGGTCAGTCCCAGCCTATCTTCTCATCCTGAGAAACACTCAAAGGAGGGAGAAATAGAAATTATTCTTGCTGATAGAATGGCTAAAATGGGTTATCATGTCGCAATGTGTGGACCTGGATTTCGTTCTTGTTCAATTCCCTTGTTTACCTGACACATGTCAACGCATATGCATACAGCTCCTTCACTGTCCTTTTTACACACCAATATTATGGGAGAAACCCCTGACGTTGGACCAGTAGAACGCTCAATAATATCATGCTTAAGTAACAATTCAAGTTCTGTCTCAACAGCTTCTTGCAAATTAAAACAATTCCTCTATGTCTTTGAGCAGCAGGACAGATGTCGTCATTAATATGCAGCTTTACTTTCAAAGTCTTAAGCTTTCCCAAACCATGAAATAAGAAGAGAACTGACTTACTATTTTATGGTGAGCATTCATGTTGTAATTCACAGAAATCTGTCCCATATCAGCAGCTGTGCTGAATCTGAACAGACAGGCATTTGACGCTGTGCCTTGAAGCACATGCATTGGTGCTTGCACCTTTGTTTTCTTATGTTTCATTGTCGCTACAAATTAATCCTGACTTTTGAAGGGCGTCGATGCAGCCCATGTATAAACTTTGGCTATGATGGCGTAAGTTGCAGCAATGGAGATAATCCTTTATATTTCTCCCCAGGCATAGGGCCCAATTCCGATGTCGGACGGACCAGAGTCCATCTGCCATCGTTTTGGAACTGGAACCAAATGACCTCCTGTCGTCGGTTCCAGCCCAGGAAATAGAATGCGACCGAACCCTGTTCAGTCGCAATCCTATACTTTACAATGGGAGCATGCATTCCGAACGGAATACATGCTCTCATTGCAAAGAGCAGAGGTGCAGTTCATCCCTGCACCCCGTGGCATGCACCTCAAGGTGCCTGCCACCGGGTGCAGGGATCAACAGGGGGGGCACAATAGGTGCCCCCTAGGCTGCCATTCTGCGGCTTTGCACCCATGGGGGCCCTGCTGGGGGCCCCCGAAGACTGATTCCCAATACCTTTCTGTGTCGGAAAGGCCCACACAGAAAGGCAGTGGGAATCTGCCATCATAATCCCTTGGCCGGAAAGAGACGGCTGAGGGATTATTGCAGGGTTTCCGATTGGCAGACGGCCTCTCCGAGATCGTCGGAGGCCATTCGGAAAACCGATTTGGATTCCCTTCCGACTGACCCCGTCGAAATAGGTCGGTCGGAATGGAATCCGACCAGCCGATTACGATGCGGGCTGGAGGGCTCCGACCAACGGTCGGAGCCGTACCAGCCCGCATCATAATCGGACCCATAATGTTTATCGATGCACCACTGTTGGTAATAAAAGGTATCGAACAACCATTTACTTTCAGTCTAATATTCCGATAATGTTTAAATGACTTTGGTGCTTTGGCATGTCGATCTTTCTTTGACTGACGTCTTTCTTCACAAGCAGCCAAACCAACATGCGCACGCTTTTCGGAGGTACTCATCGACATGGCACAATCAATTCCCTCACTTTCCCTTGATATTGACTTCGAAGAACTGTTTGACAATGATTTAGATGACGATCAACTTCATTCAGTGTTGATTTGTCTCAACTGATGTCGTCACTTGGCCTTGTGGGTGTGCATCGAACATTGCTTCTGGAACATTCTAGCGGCTATTTTGTCTTCGCGCCATGATGCACTTACTTTTTTCTACCCTTTGTAAACTGTCACAAAAAGGTTCTCCTTCCTACTGCCTTTACATATATGTCCAAGGACGCAGCATTTATCATCGTGTGGAACAAAAATCCACATCTAAAACACAACTTCTTTTCACATGTAGATTTCACTTTGTGTCCTTCAGTCTTTTGGCTTACTTTTCACAATCATGATGGATTTATTCTGGGCCTGTCCGGCCTCCATGTCAGCAGCTTGTTTATCAGCACGCGGTTCAGCTCTGGCAGCCATTAACACTCGCTCCAAACTGAGAGTTTCTCTCAGTATTCGTCTTCTGAATGAATCTGACAAGCATCCGTCAATAACTGTCAGACGCAGAGCTGCTTCATCATTAAATTCATTGAACTTACAATGTCTGATGAGTGTGTCGAGTCTCTCCACAAACTCATCAATGGTTTCACAAACTTTCTGGCATTCTTGGTTGAAGCTGTATCGTTCGTAATCAACATTTGGCATTGGATTAAACTTGAGATTCAGCACTGACGATATGTAACTTCTTCACCAGTTTGTGTTTTCTTTATGACTTATTTTACACCAGTAAGATTTTTGAGATATTTGATCATTTTTCTGTCATCAGTCTTTTAAAGTACATCAATGAAATCCTCCGATGTCTCTATCCAAGCAGTCCATCTATTGCCAATAGTTTCCTTTTTGGAGGTTCCGAGCAGTGGTGGGGGTTTCAGGAAAGTGGCACGAATGTAGCCATTTATGGAAGTGGCTGACGTTGAGGGTGGAGCTCTCCCCGTCTCCCTCTGCTGTTCATCTTGAACCTGTACTTGGGAGCCATCTCTGACGCCTGGGATGTGCAGGCCTCTGAATCATCCTTGATAACTTTTGGAAAGATGACCTCTGTCCTTGCCGCCATTGGAAAAGCAGCATTTCACTATTCCAAAATATCTGCGACCATTCTGATTGTCGCCCACTGCTATGTTCCAGATCCGGCCGCCATCATGGCCCTTCAGTCTGCTTTGCAAGACTTACCAGAGTCGTAATCACAACACCTGTGATCTGCCGAGGTTGCAGGGCCTGGCGCTGAGGTCATACCGGCTCACTTTACTCGGGTTCTGGTGAATAAAAAACAGCTTCATTCTTTCGCGTCTCTCTGTACTGTCTGACACCTGGTTAATCTCTGCCTACCGTCCTTATCACTCTGTATTACGCATGACTGTATATCGCACAGCAGTGTGGTACCTTTATGTACGGTCTGACCAACAGGTTCCTGGTGACCAATTTATAGATTTCTTTGCAATGCTTTTGTTGTTCTCAACTTCTTTGCAGCAGCTGGTTTGCGCTTTGAACCACATGCGTTAAGCGTCAGTTCTGTACTTCCACTGCAACAAGCAGATTCCTTGGACCACGGCGAACTCTCTGGGAGAGCACTGTCAATATTCCGGTTACGTATCCCCTAACTCCTCACCAATTGTGATGTCCTCCCCAGCCTAGGTACCTGCCAAGGACTATGCCACACATGGAGCTTAGTATTACTCGTCTTTATTTGTCTGTGTGTAACTGCGAACTCAACATTCTAAACCAGCCTTCATTGCATTCTGCTCTGACACTTACTTCACAGCTCTACAGAGTCCATCCGAAGCTAAAAGGGCTCCATCATTTCTAACTCGCAAGACACTAAACTGGTGTAGTTAGTTGTATATTAAAGATTCAGATGTCTTTAAAAACCGAACTGTTAATTCAGCAGTATTGGCGCATTTGAGCCCAGTTTATGACACACTCTCTGTGGTCATAGAGTGGCAAAGAACCTCAAGCGTAGGTGCATGCAGGCAATATCTATAGTAAAACGACAATCTAACTAATGGTGTAAATCAAAGTTTCCTTCATCTAAGGAACTTTTATGAATATTAATGAAGAAAAGTGTAATAATCCAAGTTACGAGGTGGCGCAGGAATCACTCAGAGCCAGATGTAGGTTTCCATTCTTTACTTCGGGCATGAGGTCACAGGCAGAAGCCCCATCAGGCGCTGGACATTGCATGCTCAGTCTGCAGGCCTACACTGCTTGGGCACAGAGGTCACTGGTGGAATCCGGGGAAGGGTAACATTTCAAGTACCTGAATCACACCCTCCATGCACCAACTCATTGATGCAGGGAATGGGAACACACACACATCACCCTTCTTGTACAAAATGAGCACCAAAATCGTCCTATGAACAACTGCGCATGTTCATGCGCGACAAGCAACCTAGAGAGACTCCTACCACGAGATACTGTGCACAACAGTATTCTCCAACCTACATCACATACACTGTGTACGACAACTCCACATTCTTCAACCTGTATGATAATGCAACATAGAATTGCAGGAGGTGGATGTGATATCCATCACCCTCCCTATAAAGTCTGTGAATTAGTTGATGGACCATACCAGCCAATGGTTTACTATATATATCTATATCTATATATGTGTAGCTAGCTGTACCTCTTTGAGTCAGCACAGGCTACTCGAGAAAGCACAACCCCTTCCAGGGAGCTCACTCGCTGCTCTGACTGTATAACTTCATACACCCACCAGTGCCAACGGTATACTGCTAGCTTCAACACCACACAGATAATATTTTCTATCAAATATGCCAGGGCCAGTTGCCCTTCAACCACAGTCATACTGCAATTCATGAAAACGTGCCCAGAACTGGTTCCGGCCAATGCTACCCGTACTGTACATCTTTTATCACATATCAGAGTATCTTTCAAACTATTATCAATGACCGGGTATCTTGCAGACTTCCGTATAATCAAAAGAGGGAGTCTCTCAATCCAAGCTCAACCACGCGGAATGTTGTATGTTATTTTAAAAAATGGAACACAGCCATGAAACAAAATTATTTGTGGCACCTGTAACACTGCTCTCCCCAAAGAAACGTGCACAATCTGTGGGTTCCCTCTGACTGCATAACTATAGGCACTATTCTGTATAACTGCACAAAAAGTGCTGTTTGACAGCACAACTAGTGCTCTGTGTAACTGCATGGCTAGTGCTGCGTGTAAATGTAAAGCCAGTGCTCTATGCAACTGTGCGTTCCATGCCCAATTTAACTGTACATCTGGGAGTATATGTACCTGCACATCCACGGCTCTGTGTAAGTGTACTTCTCAATGTACAAGAGAGAGATCATGTAGATGTGCAATTATTGCTTTCTTAAGTAGTGTGCGTCAAAACAACTTTCTTACATGGAGTCACCGAAGTAGGTTTCTGCACTGCGACAGCCCATTCGTTAATTATGAGCTCAAATGACACCTGTGCACAGCTCAAGCATCCACGTAAATATTTAAATAATCGAGAGACTCGGCTGCATTGATATTGGCTTTCTAAAACCATATATATGATGTAAATGAGTATCAGTCATTGCAAGTGTAAAGCATGGTCTATCTTTTCTTTAGGATTCCCGAATGTAACAAATATAACTTTCTTTCTTTTGGCATTCCAACGGATTATAATGGAATCATACCCTGGTAGCGACCAAATACATTAACATACAAATATTGTCTAATGATCCATCATTACCTTCTAAATATCACCTCACATGACACAATCCACAATAGTGGGAATCACTGCCTATGAATATGAATAAGCTGATATGTGGCATCAACACCCCTGCTGCCTGACTTAATATGATCCACGTTTTCCGCTAAACTCAAGTGATAGACATGACGCCAACCTCCAGACACAGATAACAAGCATTTGCAATGCAATAGGTCTCGCATTTACGAAACTCTTGTAAATGCGAGACGTATTGCATTGCAAATGCTTGTTTGTAAAAGCATCTATGCGGTACTCTCACTATACGGGGTTCAGGGATCAACAGGGGGGCACCATATGTGCCCCATCTGGCTCCAACTAGAGGCTGTGCACCCATGGGGGCTCTGCTGGGGGGCCCCCAAAGTAGTCTTCTGACAGCCTTTCTGTGTCGGAAAGGCTGTCGGAATCCGAAATTTTAATCCCTTTGGCGGAAACAGCCGCCCTTGGGATTACTGGTGGCTTTCCGAATGGCAGACGGGCTCTCCAAGTCTGTTATAAGCCATTCGGAAATCCAGTTCGGATTCCTTTCCGATCGACTCCATCCAAATGGATCGGTCAGAAATGAATCCGAACAGCTGATTACGATGCCGTAAGAACGGCTCAGACAGAGGGCCGAAGACGTTTATTATGGCATCGTAGTCGGCCCCTAAGCCTTGGCCACCCGCTTAATCAACACAAACCGCTTTCGGATTTAGTGCAACTTGTATTACCCGAAACAAAAATGAACAAGCATTTCCAATGCAATCTGTCTCACATTTGTGTAAGTTAGAGCTATTGGCGCTGTAAATTACGTTTTTTACATATCATACAGTGCTCCATATAATGCAGTGTTGTGTGAGTCCTATTAACAGGTTAATAGAGACAGGTGTGTAGTCATGACGAGTTCCTTTAACTATTTCCAAAGAAGAAGGGATCCTTGGAGACAGATCATCATTGCTGGGATGGTGGTCTTTGTGTGTAAATTCAGAGAAGTCCTGCTGCCATGACAACAAGCAACAGGCCATCCCGTGACAAGGACAACCCTTTCGGCATCTGTGAGGAGTGCAACTGCCCAGCAAACTACCAACCAGGCAGTAGCGTACTCTGGGTGGGCCATAGGGGCGGTTTTTAAAAAAAGAAGAAAAAAAATCTTCAGATTTTTACGGTTCCGCACCCGAGCAGTGCACCATAACTAGGGGTGGGTGGAATTTGCGAAATCCACTTTCGCAAATTATCGCGAAAATGTTAAAAATTATCGCAAACACGCGGAAATATCGCGAAGATGCAGAAGTTTTTTTCCCGCATGTTCACGAGATTTTCTGCATGGTTGCGGCTCGCCAACTTACCCATGTGGTTGCTCGCGGGTGCGGCCATCTTGTTTTCAGTTGTCTCGCGGTGCATGATCGCGAGAAGAAAGACGTGATCGTGCGACGCATGACGTCACTGCGGGCGCGAACTGTCGCGAGACAGCGCAAATGGCTAAAAACAATACAACATCTCATGGAGAACGCGACCGGATCAAGAAAACTTGTCGGCGAACGCAGGGATTCAGGTAAGGCGATCGCGCTCGAGAATGTATTATTTTACAGCGCGAGCACGAAACAAGTTATCGCCAAGCTGCGGAATGCGGAAATTTTGACATTTTCGCGCTTTACGCGGAACGCGAAAATGTCAAATTATCGCAATTTCCGCGAAAGGAACGAAATTTTAGCCCAGGCCTAACCATAACAGCACATGTTTTGTGCAATTACATATTTGTATAATGTTTTCATCTGCTGTGTTATTCAGATAAGAAATGAAATGTTTTTGCGTTTGTATAAACTGCACATTTGAGATTCATGTCTGCGGAGAGGAGAAATTCCCATCTGCACATCTCTGGCTCATCCGCAACTGACAAAGAAAAGCTCTAGGAGGCTTTATGACTGACCCATTAAAGAATGAGTACCTGCCCAAACACGAGACAAATCACTCGGAAAGTGATTGGGAAGAAGTGACAAGGCGCTAAGTGCGAGTCATGTGGAAGCAACGAGGAGGGGAGGAACTGGAAAGGGTTAAAGGCTGGGAATCGAGAGATTAAACACACAATGACATCTCCAACATGAGAGATTCTTGAAAAGAGGCCTCAGGGAATATGCTAAAGGAGGGGAGATTCGACGTGCAAAAAGCAGCCTTGCACTGCTCGACCTTCCCAAAACCACCAGCAGACCTCAACCATATCCCAGACATGCATCTTGAGAGAGTGAGGTGCGTGGCACAGATCTGTACCCATGGCCGGCTCTAGGGCAGAGCGACTGGTGCCCCCCACCGGACACTTATTTAAGGTGGGGTCGCCGTATATTATAGTTTTAAAAGCACCTGCTTCTGCGTTCCTCGCCTCCAGCAATTTTCCGGCAACAATAAAAATGTCATGATAACACTTGTGATTAACGTACCAGCTGGAGAGAAAGATCAGAGTTTTGTCTAGTGGAAGTTTTGACTCATGTAAGGTAGCGCAGAAGCTTAATATGCCTGCTGCTAAGAACGTGTGACATGCAGATCACAAAGTGCATAGAATGTAAATAGGTCAATGGGTTATCGTTTTTGTCCAAGAGATCCTATTGTTACTTGCCGTCTATACGTTAAAATCCTAATGTAGAACAGTGAGCAATTTACTGTCAACAGCTGCATGAAAACGGCAAGGTATAGGTTAGAAAGTTATGATTTTTCATTAACGTCATGTTGCAAAATGGGTTCATTTGGGTAGAAATCAATTTTTATTTTTAAAGAGAACCCTCAGCCATGATGTTACGTTTCAAATTCTGAGTTTGTGTTTCTCCAGGCAAAGCACTCAAACTATACTGCCTACCAGTATGGATGATATGTGACTCTTACACCTTGTAGGCGTCTATCTTATGTAACGCTTCCTATACACTGATTTACACACGTATGATTGATTGTCTCTGTGTAATATGTGTGTTATGTAAAGTGCTCTGACACCCTACCCTGGTATGAGTGGTGCTGTAAACTTAATTAAATGCATCTGAGAGAGAGTGGTTATGGGGACCTGAGGGGCACTATTAAAGGGTGGTAGTTAGGGAATCAAGGGCAGAGGTGGTCATTGGGGGCTCTAACAAACATTGTTGCACAGGGTGCCACCAGTGCTAAAGCCGGCCCTGTCTGTACCTTACAGAAGATGCCACGTGGTTGGAGCTGGGGTCTGCTTGTCTACAAAGTGATGTGAAGTCCTGAGTTGAAAAGCTTCACAAAAGTTAAACCTGCACTTCGACAAGGGGCACTCACAGTGAAAATAATTTTGAAGTGATGGCTTTTTATTGCACTAAACCATAGTTTACAGGCGCTAAAAAAGAAGCAACTTACACTCAGTAAAGCTCACCCAATGCGATACCCTCAAATGTACAAAAAACAGGAAGCAAGAATAATTTCCAAATGACGCCCAGAGTTATCAGGGTCAAGACTGATTTGCATATGGCTAGGTTCAAACTGGAACGGCATGGTGAGCAAAAAAATGATGGATTTAGGCCCAGATCTCTGTACTGGGGTGAATGTATGACATTGTTCTGCATTCTGTCCATCAACTGTTGTTTTTGCATTTGTCACCCGAGTGGGAAGGGTATGCCCAGATGTGTGTCCCGTGCTCTCCATGCCACTGGAACCAAGCTATCCTGGCTGAAGAGGGGTGAAACCCCGAAACCGGTCCTAGGATGCTTGTTTCCAGTCCAGGGAGGACATGGCTTGGCAGTTCGGGCTGGAGTGTTCCTATGAGGTACAGGGTCAAGACTGATTTGCATATAACTAGGTTCAAGCTGGAACGGCATGGTGAGCAAAAAAATGATAGATTTAGGCCCAGATCTCTGTACTGGGGTGAATGTATGACATTGTTCTGCATTCTGTCCATAAACTGTTGTTTTTGCAGAGTTATCTCAGCCCACACAATGACAGAACATGCGTTTAATTTACTATCACATAAAATGGTTGGAGAAAGTGAAAAGCTAAGGGAAAAAATTTGCATTTTTTTAGAAAAAGAGAACATTCCGTTTTGGTAGGCACAGGGAGATAAAGTAATTTCCTCACAATAACACACTGTTTAGCCGACTCCGAGACTCGAACCTGAATCAGCCGGTCTGAAGTCAGCAGCTGTGGCCGTTATGCCACATTTTCTCCCTGGGGAACTTGGGTAATTTGTTTGGATCTGCCTGGACATCGTTGTGCAAGTGAGAACCATAAATGATTCATGAACTGCGGAGCCGCCCGTTCTTCAGATGTCCTTAGAAAGCAAACGTGTGGTTTCTATGGCTCAAGTTTTCTGTAAAGCCTTGGCTAGTCACCAGATGCAAAGGACAAGTGCTTTCGCTTTAAATCTGAATCCTAATGTTCTACACTTGCGGATTTTTCATTAAAGCAAATGTGACATGTACTTTTTTAACTTTCAAAGGTAAGTTTATTAACAGTATGTCAAAAAAGGAACAAAAACACAATAGCAAGCAGCAAAGCAGCAAATATAAACAACACAAAACATATTATTAACCCCTTGGATGCGCATGACGGAGCGGTTCCGTCATGCGCATCGGATGCGCTGTGCGGATGACGGAACCGCTTCGTCATGGCCCCCCCCCCCCCGCGCACGAACCCTTCAGCACAGCACGGTAATCCGCGCTGAAGGGGTTAATGGCAAGTAGGCAAATGATTACATAATAGAAGAAAGGTCCATGGTAGGGATAATAAAAGAAAAGGGTATAAAGGAAAGAAGCCAGGTACGGGCACTATTAATTATGCAATTAAAGCAGAATTACAATAGAACAAGTAAAAATTGGAAGAAATAAATAAAAACAGAGAGATCAAGGGGATTGAGAAACTTCTTGAATACATGGTACTGGAGCAAAGGATCTTTTAGCGCTATCATCCAAAAACGCCGTAACAGGAGACCATAAGAGTCATCTTTTGTGTTTCAGGGACATGGGAAATACAAAAGTTGTGTCAAGTCTATGATTATGGCAAACGGAGTACTTGAGAGCTTGGAGGCATCATTCCAATTTTTTGTTATCTGCTGAAAAGCAGCAGCTAATAATAGGTCAATAGTACGACATGTACTTTTAAGCGCTCTCGACATTGAGTAGGTAATGGAAACAGTGAACTCTAGCTAGTGTTGATGGCTATAAAATTGCTTGGGGCAGAGGCTGCCTGGCTCACGTTTGAAACGCATGCCTCCAAATCGCTGTGCAATAACTGGGCTATCAAATAAATCTTCAGCATTCCAGACGCTGCATTGCTCGATTCTTTGCCAATCATTTAATCTCGCAGCTCTGCTAATTTCAATTAAACAAAATAATTTAAATTAAAGAAAAGCAGGGTTAAGAGGTATTATAAATTATAAGAAAAAAACAAGACAACATTGGAGGGTGATGCAGAGCTATTTGAGAAAATAATGCTCAGAGGCTGTAATTAAAGCCTACCAAGTAACAACATAGGTAACATGGGGTGTCGTCATGGGAGGTTAAAAAATGAGACCAGGTGGTCCTAAGGAGGGACTACCAAGCCTATTGACCAATAAAAATCCACAGATTATAGTGGACAATGACGCAAGCTACTTAAAAATGTAGGCGGAGCTTCAAGTCCATATCTAAATACAGCATGCCTCGCAGCAGATGTGCTGTTCAGGCTCTACCTAAAAACAAAGACTGGCCACTTCAAAATGCGAAGAAGTTGTTAGAGGAGCCTGGAGACCATCTTTTTTTGCCCAGATTCCGTGTGCAGACTCACAGAGCATTGCAAAGCACGCACCATGCTCAAACAGTCTACGCACTCGCTCTTGAAAACATACAAGCAGCAGAGTGGCTTTTAATTCCTCTTCTCTGCTCCTTCCTAAGCATTTTTCCGCTGACGCTACAGCCATATGAACCTTTAAAGTGGGCGCCACTCCTTAATAATTGATTGAAAGTGACAATAACAGTAACTTGCTGTGATAATCTTTAATACGTGTCGCGCAGCCACTCACATCCCTCCCATCCGTGTATTTTTTTGCATGATACAGTGCGGAAGTTCGAGGCTTTAGACTGGTTCTGCATACAGGCAGATCGCTTAACTTTTCTTTATTTCGGTTCTTTCCATCTTGGTAGCCTGTTGTTTCCCAACTGGCCTTTCTTCTAGTCTGTAATGAGCAGACACAGAGGTTCTTTCTAGTGGTGCTGCTAATGCTGTCTTTGTCTTCTCGTTTTCCTTTTTCTCTTTCTTGGGCTGCCTCTGCCAGGTGCACATTGGCACAGGTTGGGCCTGCTCTCTCCTCCTTTTCTACTCTAGGCTGCTGTACGTTTCTTCTCAGCGACCTCTCACTCCTCTGGGTTCTTTTCAAGACAACCCCATGTCAGTGTACTTGTCCAAGCTACCACATGCAGCAGGAATCATACAGAGCCAGTTGTTGGTTTCCGTACTTCAAGTATCCGGACACCGGCTGCAGCCCCACCAGGAGCTGAAGGTCTCTCGTGTTCCTGGTCTACGCTGCCTGGATCCAGGTCCCACTGCTGGAATGGAGAGGGAATTTTCACGCACTGGCATCACACACTCCTTGCACCAAATCAGGCATGCAGGAAATAAGGGCACACAGCATGCCACTAAACGTTTTTCCTCCACAAATATTCTCCAGGGTCACACGCTGTGAGGCGGGAGCATGCAACATATGAGAACAGCCCTTCTGGGGCACTGCTGAGACACCAAACCTCATACTTTCCACCTTTCGTATGCCAACCTGCCTTGTCGTCCGGCCTATCTTGTCTGATTTAGGGAATCTGCAGAATTCCCAAAACTCGATGGAACACTGGAGATTGCCTGAGGTTATACTACGTCAGTGTCTACATCGTCTCCATTTTTTCTCAAGAAGTCTGGCACCCTCCCCAAATTGTGGCGTGGAGACTGGGATGTTCCTTGCTGTGCAATGGAAGGGGAACTGTAGGGTGTCCTAATATTTCAAAAAATGAAAACTCTCTGATAGCTCTTCTGTGGCTGACGCATATCGCTACCTCTCTTGCCGCTCCTGCCATCTCCTCAACACCTTCACCTCATCTTCTTTTACCTTGTCAGCCTATTGTTTACATTAAAATTACCATTTCTTGGGGCATCTTCTTATTTCGACCTTTAGCTAATCACCAAGGCTTAATCATAACCCTTAATTTTACCTATGATAAATATTCGAAAATGTTAGTATTAATTACATTATTTTCATTGACTTCAGTTACATAATGTACCCTTTCCTTGACACACTTTCAAATCCTAACTCTGCTCTTTAGCGAAGGTAGACAAGCAGTAGATAGGAGTGGGCCACAGCGGGTTGCTGTGCTGGCTTGTGGGGTGAGGACTGCGGTGCTGAGCAAGCTGCTGGAGAGCGGACCGTTTGCACGCAGCCTCCCCTTCCCCCGTTTAGGGGGATGGTGTCGTGGGGTCTGCCACAGACTGTGGCAGTGGGCAGCCACTGAAAGCTCGAGTTAGACGTCTAGCTCCGGCTTAGCTCAAGGTCCACTTTTACTCTTGACCCAAAGCAAGCTGAGCTTTAATGTGACTTCTGCCTGTCTCCCACACTCTACCCTCATGTGGCAAGAATGAAATTTAATTTAACACAGTCCGTTCCCCTACTTCTTTATTTTAAAAATGCGTCCCAGGACGGCAGGAATGGTCCGAACGTAAAAAATATTACGCGATCTTCCAGTCCTGTCTGGTGCGCATTGAGGAAGGCCTCTGCAGCTGCCACAACCTCCTCCCCCTTCACCTCTGTATCTGTGGGCAGGGGCCTGCCCAGCAACACTGTAGGAGCATGTTGCACTGTAGGAGCAATCAATCAGCACGCAAAAATGGCTACCTATGGTGGCCCTGCTGCTACAGTGTGATTTACACATCATTTAGTGACGAGATCACCTGCTTGCCCCCACTGTGACCAATACAATGGTCACATCTGGATGGGATGCATTGGCGGTCCCACCCTTGACCTCATCTACCCTTCATTTTTGGGCTCACCTAGACCGATGAGGCCACAAGGAAAGGAAGAGAACTCCAGTGTGGAATTCGTGGCAGACTGTCCCTAAACCTTGGCGCTTTTTAAAACATAATAACTGTAGAAAACGTTTAATGTCTTATCAGTTTTTTTCTTTATTTTAGTTTATAAAATGTGTACTGCAGCTCTGTCTGTGTTCAGGGATGTGGTCTTCTTAAAAATACTGTTTACCTTTTTTAAGGATAAAACATAAATGTAGCCCGAGGTGTGCAGTTCTGTGACACCTGAGCACGCAAGCTCCTTGTGGACCCCATCCAGGGTCAGACTGTGAAAACAAATAGGCCAAGACACCAAGGCTGGACTGGCGTAATGGGTATCGGGCAAGAGGCTGAATTTGTTACTTCGGGCTGCAAACCCGCCCCCAGTAACAAAATCAGCAGGACTGTCCAGCACAATGACTAACTTCTCACTCTCAAAAACGCATAAATCACTGCAGAGTTCCCTGTAAACCAGGTAGTTTTCATGCAAGTTTTCGAGCAAAAGAATGATGAATTAAACCCAGATCCTTGTGACTGGGGGTGAATGTTTGCATTGTTCTGCATTGCATTCATCAATTGTTTCTTTTGCAGTTACTATTTTTCAGGCAGTGAATAATTTGAATTGAGTCACATCCAGTTGTTTATAATAGGGCACAATTGGGTTGTAGCTGAAGGCAATGCAAATTTCTCTCGATGTTGCAGAAAGGTATTCTGGCGGGAGAGGATGTGGCACTATGGCCAGAGCTACCGAATTTGGAACTGGGGAACCAGGATCAGGCTTCATGACCAGTACACCAGACCACTCTCCTGAGGAGCACGTCCCCTACTAGACCTTAGAAGGCCCCCGCGACACAATTAAAACCCTGGTCTCTTAGCACCAGCAGGTGGAGCCTCCCAGTGACCAGTGTGGGTTAACCTTGAAGGATTGTCCACCACAATCCATACTGAAGTTCACCTCCAGTCTTGAGGAAAGGCCTATGAAGCAGCACACCCTAGATCTACAGAAACTTTGTCACTGAGGTCACAAGACCCTTGAGGCCAGTCCGCCTCACCCATAGGTGCTTCCATTGGCCTTGTTCCAGCAGTAGTAGTACTAATTACCAGGGATCAGCAATGCAGGATTTGCACACACCCCAAACTAAGGGGCATATTTACGAGGGCCTTGCATCATGCTTGCACCACGGAACGTGGTAAATGCACAACGCAAATCTCCAAGTCATATTTATGAAGCCACTCAAAGCCACTTTGCATGGCTTTGAATGATTTCATAAGTATGGAGTAATGCAACACAGCACAAATTGTCGCTTTGCCTTACTTTGCTCAAGGGAGGCATTGCAGTGTGTGTTCCCACGCAACGCCCAATGGTTTTTGACGCATTCCCAGATTTACAAGGACTTGTAAACTTGGGAATGCATCAAAATCTTAAACCTCCCCAAGGGAGGCACAACAAGGAGAAATATCTTTATTTTCCTCTTTCTATATGTGCAGCACACATACAAAGAGAAAAAAGCCTCTCAGGATTGTTTTTGTGTAGGAAGGTGCCCCTTCCTGCACAAAAACAATCTTGCATGCAACGGAGGTACCCTGCGTTGGCGCAAGGCTGACGAAACGGCGCCAGCCCAGGGGTAAAGGACAGGAATGCACCGTATTAGATGAATACGGTGCCTTCCTTCCGTTTCCCTGTGCCACAGGACAGCACAGCAATGTAGCTTGCTGTGCCACCATTCCCGTAGATTTGCCCCTGAGTCTCTGCTTCATGCACAAGCACTTTTAACATGTGCTGCCTGCTTTGGGGGCAATGCAATTATGCAGCAATGGAGGAGAACATTATGTTGCAGTGTTGACTAAATTATGCAGCAAAGAAAGGCTGCAGCGTGTTGTGGTGCATTTTCTGATACTTTATTATTTTGACATTTTTACAGAAGCTAGCAGTCTCTGCAAAGATGTTGCCTCAATAATACCAGTTTACCATACAAGTGCAGCATTGAGAACGGTGATCAGTCAACCTTTGTGAACGGCCCTCCACTTCACAGCAGCTCAAGTCACGTTGTTTGATCCGTTTGAGCTACAAACAATTTTTTGTTAAAACCATCAGATTATGCAGCAAATGATGTATTATGTGGCAAATACAGCAGAGCTATAATTATGTGGAAAACATTTGCAAACCAGGAAATTTTGACATTCATGTTTGAACTTCTCTCATGCAGTCTCTGTTGGTTGATATTTCTTGACAGCTACAGTGCTCGTGGAGAGACAAAGGATGAAGGCGCCTAATAGTGATTGCAAAGGATAGTAGTCTGCAGGGGAGAAAATAACTGATTGAGATCATCCGAGGACCCCTACCTATTGCTGACTCTACCAATGTTTGAGTCTCATAATTTCAGAATGTATACATTTGCATTGCTCATTGCTAACTAACTTGAGTAGTAGTTACACAAACTACTAATATAATAGTTGTATCCCATCCATTTGATTTTATACTAAAAAGCATCTGCAAAACCAACAGGTCTGGGTTGTTTTAGGTGTATATATTCATTTTTGAGTGCTAGTTCTAGATACAATAACAGGAAACTAGGAGGCATCTAATGCTGGCTTCATGACAGGTTGCGTGAAGCACATAAAAAACGTAGGACCACAATTTTGAATTGACCGAGGGGCACAGAATGATGTAATCAACAGTGCTCCCCAACACGTGGGGCCTCCTGTCATAGAAATTAGCCCAAATTTTATGTTCAGAAATGGTTAGAAAAAGGGAGGAGAAGTGCTGATGAAAGAAACTGCTTAGCGCAGAGACAAATGGCTTCTGGTTCCACATATAAGCATATTTGGGACATTCTGTGATTGAAAAAGTATCCCACATTGTAAATGTATTTTAATGTCAATAACTCATATATTGAACCTCAAATAAACGTCTATCCATTGGTTGTATTAACCCCTTCGGCGCTCATGACGGAACGGTTCCGTCATGAGCGTCGGTTGAGCTGTGCTCATGACGGAACCGTTCCGTCATGACCACGCCCGCGCAAGCAGCGCTCAGCACAGCGGGGGAATCCGCCCCGCATGGAAGGGGTTAAATAACGTTATAAGCTGCAACTGATCAGTAAAATGCCAAACATACTAAAAATGGGTATGTTTTGCTCTTTCTAGCCTCACCTCTGACTATTCCAATTCACCCAATCCTCTGGTTATTCCCGCCCCGTGATGCTCTGCACACAATTCCCCTGCTTTATTCCCCCCCACTTCGACCACTGACTTTTGCTATTTAAAAGGAGAGAAAGAGATATCCCTCTAGTGGCTGAATTGCATATTCTGCAAACAGAAAACCTAAAATCAGTGGGTTCCCTGCTCACCCAACTGTAGTTCGAGGCAAATATTTGATTAGAGCGTATCACTTTTTTTAAGTCTCGCCTGACCCAGCGCATGCGCTGGTCTGGCGAGACTTATTTAGAGGGCTCCAAAAAGTGCTACCAGGCCAGCCTAGAGCTACAGTGCATGTGTGCGGGCGCGTGCGCCGCGCTTTACCGCGATTACTTTCACTTTCGCGGCCGCTTGGCATAGCCAATAGGTCTCGCTTTTGGGACCTTATAAGTATTTAGTTATGCAACTGTTGCATGGCTAAACACTTATAAGGTCCCAAAGGCGAGACCTATTGGCTATGCCAATGCTTGTCTTCCTTGACACATAAGACAGAACCTTTACATACGTGCGTTCAGGATGTGCAAAAATGTCTTGTGCTTGATTTAATGATCTACGATGCTGCTCCATCTATGAAAACAACCTGCACACATGTAGGGTACAGATGACAACTGACTTGCCTCTTAATTCACTAATGACGTTCTCATCAGGGCCGGAGAGCAGGAATGTTGCCAATTCCATGTTTAAAAACGACCCCTTTCCATAATGTGATGTGCGAAGGTAAAAACACTTCCTTGCGCTTGTTAAAGACGTACACTTTTTGAACTTTGAAGAGACTTGACATGTTTTCACATGACCTTTGTTGCATGTTTTACATACCAACTATTGTCAGGGCCCGGCTCTCCCTGCTAATTTGTTAGCCCTCTCACCGCTAAGTTTTACAGCCGTGATTGTATCCGGTGTCATTTTGCACTCGTAGAATTTGGCCACTGGCGTAACGAAAATTGAGGGGGCCTCCCTGCACGGTACGAAGAGGGGCCCCCTCCAAGCTCAATCAGAAGTGCTCTGGCCAGAGTGCAGTGCCGAGGGAGCCCCCTGGAGCTTGGGGCCCCCCCGCACCGCGGGGGCTGCGGGCCGGGCCTGTGTTACGCCCCTGAATGTGGCCACTTGTCCCCCCACCTAGGTGCAGGAAGTAATACATCCATCTCCCTCGAAGCCCCTTACCCCCCTCCCGGGGGTTAATGCCCGCGCCAATATGTAAAGGAATCCTTAAAGTTGTGACGTGGGCATTCGATTCAGTGTAAATGTAACGAGTGCGAAATCTCTGACGTGATGATGGAATAGCTTCGGGCCATGTTTCTGTTCCTCCAGGCTTCTGAAGCGCTGCCTTCCGGTTGACACGAGAAGCTATGTGGCGCGCTCATGGTTTGTTTGCGGATTTTTGTTTCAACACTGGTATTGTGCAAGGGATTAGTGGCGAGGAGGGAAGAATTTGTAATGTAAATACGCCTGCCAGGCAACGTGGGACACGTGGAAGGATGGGATGGTCTCTGCTGCCACCTCCTGGGCAGCTGGGAAACAGGTTCAAATAAGTTCAAGGCGACGGTTCATCTTGTTTTAAAGACCGAGCGAGACAAGCTGCTTATTTCACGCTCTTCATTTCTGCTTCTCTGTTGTGCTCTCCCTCCTCGTTTCTGTGCTCGTGATTTCTGTCCCATTCCAATTACCATTTTACCCCCACGCTCTAATGTAAAGCGCTGTGACACCTCGGGTAATGCGCGCTATGTAAAATCGCATAAATAAATGTGTGCTCCTGGTTCCCAGACATAGTCCATCGATCATTTAACTCGGATTTGTCACCCCCGAGGGTAACCAGGCACTGAGTTCTTGCTGGGATTAGTCTTGGTTGAGTCCCTTTCTGAGTTTCAGGAGAGAGGATTGTATTGTTTTGTAATTGCATTAAATAGCATTTACTACCCCTTTCAGCGAGTAGCACGCTACTCTGGAACCCCCAAAGGAATAGTGGTGAAATAGTATAGTGAAATATGAAAGTAATTTGAGGGGTGGATAGGTCAGTCAGTTATTTGGATTAAAAAGGATAGTGGAGGGATAGAACTGGACACAAAGTTTGCATTTATATAGCGCTTGCTACCCCTGAAAAGGCGTTGAAGTGCTTTTTCGGCGAGTAGCACGCTACTTCGGAACCCATAAAGGATTAGTGGTGAAGTAGTATAATGAAATATGAAGTAATTTGAGCGGTGGATATGCTAGTCTGTTATTTGGATAGAGAAGGATAGTGGAGGTATAGAAGAGGGAAAAGGTTTGCATTAATATAGCCCTTGCTTGCTACCTCTGATGAGGTGTTGAAATGCTTTTCGGTGAGTAGCACGCTACTCCGGAACCTAAGCAGGATTAGTGAGACATAATATAGCAAAATATGCAATGAATTTGAGTGGTGGACATATTAGTCTGTTATTTGGATTGAAAAAGAATAGTGGAGGGATAAAAGAGGGAAGGGTCACAAAATGTTTTTTGTTTTTGTTTTTATGGAGTTTTTAAAGGAGTCATACCTGTCCATACTAAAAGGTCAAATAGTAACAAAGCTTCAAACTATTAAAAAAGATTAAACTATCTTCAAAGCTGACCAATACTGTTAACCACTAGCAGAAATAAAAACCTTTGGCAACACACATGCATACACGTGCACGAGCCCTCACAACACACACACAAACCCCTTCCACCCTCCCTCACCTAACCCCCACTCATACCTAGTGATTAGAGTCTGGAGGATCTAACTGGGTTGATACTACAGAACAGGAACATGGAAGAGAAAAAAACACTGCCCAACCATCCCTTCCCAACTGATATCAACTTGCAAAACAAACCTAACACCCACTCAGCCCAGAAACATTCAATTACAGCTATAACCTCAGACCACAGGCGTTGCTGGAACATGGTTAGAAAAAAAGCATGAATTATCATAAATTACTTGATTTAATAAAATAAAAATCACCAGGAAAACATGGAAACAGGGACATGGAAGGGTCAGTAGGAGTTTGCTCTACACCAAGCAAATGGCTAGTACCGATGTTCAGATAATATCACACAAGTCATTCAAGGGTTTACCTGGGAGAAGTCCAATTAATGCAAACACCTTTTGTTAAGCAGTTACCCCCATGGTTTATCAGGCCATAACAAGTCCTCCTGGAGCGAATGCTTGAGTCAATATTGCACTTCCAAATGTTAGACTACTGATATAGGTCTTATACCTATGGGTGGACAAAAACTTAATCAAATGGGGAGGTGAACATGCAAACCTTAAGTTCAACTAACTGGTAAAGTGTCCTTCTCACTCAGCAAGGAAACATTGTCTTATAACTTATACCTAAGATCAAAGTAGACAACTTCGTAATCCAATCCAAAACATGCTTCGAATACTCTGAGTTCACTTTCCATCTGTCAAACAAGACACATACGCAAGGCCCACATAAAGTACAGCTAAAACCTATCTGGTGTAGGCAACTTAACAAAGTAAATAAAATCCAAGTACTTAAGAAATAAGACAGGATCCAAGATAGACCAAGAGACAATGATACCCGGTAAAACTGTATGGGAATACAGTCGTGGACAGGTGGCAGGCTAACATGGACTTATGCATGGCTGCCGTTAAGTACATTGTGAGGGCATAGGATGTCCTAAAAATCCCAAGGGATTGGGGAAACTGGAGTAAGTACCAATTCGTCATCTTATCAGTTTACCACCTAGCTATGGGTGTATGGACAATGCTTCACGCTAGGCCTGAGAGAGTTAATAGCTTTTGTTAACACCTGGATTATGCTTGACTGTACAGCAGTTGTTAATTTATAAATGCATCAAAGGATTATCTTTACTCATTGGTAATGCTATACACTGTTTATACAGCAAAACTGGCATGCATAAAACTTATGACATATTTAAAATATACTGCTATTTCTTGTAGGATTTAATGTTTTAATTCTATTTTCCTTAATGGCAAGAGAACTATAATTATAAAAAGCAGCACATCAAAACAAAGTCCCCTAGAGTCGACTTTTAGCCTCTGAACTTTTATTTTTCTCATTGTCTCATACCTAAAAATGACAGCTACTTCTCTACGTCGATCATTTGATGGGGACCATAGTCGAACAATGTTACTGGTTTAATATTCATGAAGCTGTAACTGCTTACATCCCACAATTTATGTAACCGGTTGCTAATCATGAAGGTGTAACCGGTTGCATCCCATGATTTATGTAACCAGTTACTAATCATGAAGCAGTAATGGGTTACATCCCATGATTTCTGCACCATGTTACTAATAATGAAGCTGTAACTGCTTACATCCCACAATTTATGTAACTGGTTACTACATGAAGTTGTAACTGGTTACATTCCATGATTTCTGTACCGGGTTACTAATCGTGAAGCAGTAACTGCAAGCTGTAATTGGTTACTTCCCATGTTTTCTGTACTGGGTTACTAACCATGAACCTGTAATTGCTTTCAACCCACGATTTCTGTAACTGGTTACTAATCATGAATCTGCAACCAGTTACATCCCACGATTTCAGTAACCAGTTACTAATCATGGAGTTGTAACCAGCTGCATCCCATAATTTCTACTCATGAATCTTTAACCAGTAACATCCCATGAATTTATGTAATTGGTTATAAAGTATGACGCTGTAACTGCTTACATCCTACTAATCATGAACTGTAACCAGCAACATCCCACGATTTATGTAACTGGTTTCTAATCATGAAGCTGCAACTGGTTACATCCATGATTTATATACCTGCTTCCTAATCATGACTCTGTAACTGGTTACATTCCACAAATTGTGTAACTGGTTACTAATCATGAAGGTGTAACTGCTTACCTACCACAATCTATGTAACTGTCACTAATCATGAAGCTATAACCGCTTACATCCCACCATTTATGTAATTGGTTACTAATCTTGAAACTGTAACTGCTTACATCCCATGATTTCTGTACTGTGTTACTAATCATGAAGCAGTAACTAGTAGCTTTAACTGGTTACTTCTCATGTTTTCTGTACCGGTTACAATTCATGAACCTATAGCTGATTACATCCCACGATTTATGTAACCGGTCACTAATCGTGAAGCTGTAACCAGTTGCCTCCCATGACTTGTAATCCTGAATCTGTAACCCGTTGCATCCCATGATTTCTGTAGCTGGTTACTAATCATGAATCTGTAACTGGTGCATCCCATGATTTCTGTAGCTGGTTACTAATCATGAATCTGTAACCCGTTGCATCCCATGATTTCTGTAGCTGGTTACTAATCATAAAGCTGTAACCAGTTGCATCCCATGATTGGTAATCATGAAGCTGTATCTGGTTGCATCCCATAATTTGTAATCATGAATCTGTAACCGGTTTCATACGATGATTTCTGTGGCTGGTTACTAATCATGAATCTGGAACCGGTTAAATCCCATGATTTATGTAGTTGGTTGCATTCCATGATTTGTAATAATGAATCTGTAACTGGCTTTATCCCATGATTTCTGTAGCTGGTTACTAATCATGAAGTTATAGCTCCCTGACCCCACTGCTCCTTATGCCACTTGTTAAGCCCTTGTCCTAGCCTTACCTGGGTGCCAGGGGGCTGCACAGAACATATTCCAAGTTGTCGTAGCATCCCCGGGTGTAAGGATTAACACTGCAGTGGAACTTGCCTGTCACCTGCTCAATGATGTTCGGAGGTGAAGGGGGAAGTCGTTTCAGGGCTTGGCGGCGAGGTAGGAGGAGGATCTTCCTCCACTGTAACTTCGGGGATGCGGGGAGTGTGTGTGAGGGTGAGGTGGCGGTCTGCATGTGTCTGGAGGTTGGTGGAAGTTCAGGCAGTGGTTGATGTATGTTGGTCCTTGGTTGTGGAGGGCCTTGTAGGTATGTATCAGCATCTTGAATTGGCATTTTTTCTGGATCGGAAGCCAGTGGTGGATCCTATAGTGGCGGGTGATGTGGGTCCATTTGGAGAAGGTCGAGGATGAGTCTGTCAGATGAGTTCTGTATCATCTGGAGTCTCATCAGGAGTTGGATGGTGATTCCTGCGTAGAGCGCATTGCCGTAGTCCAGCCGGCTGGTGGCTAGGGCTTGAGTGATAGTTTTCCTCATGCTGACGGGGAGCCATATAAAGATCTTTTGGAGATTTGGAGGGTGTGGAAGCAGGTGGAGAAGACTGAGTTGGTTATAGTGAGTTTGCTATCCAGGAAGATGGCAAGGTTGTGGGTGTGGTCTGTGGCTGGGGGTCAGATTTCGGAAGGCCACCGTGTGTCGTTACACGGGAGATTGTTGTTCCCAAAATCAGCACTTAGTTTTAAGATTTGTCCGTGTTGAACATCGGGCAGTTGGTCTTCATCCAGTCGGCAAAACTCGTCATGTAGTTGTGGAAGTTGGTCCTACTGGTGGAGTGGTCTGCTGAGAGTGAGAGGACGAGTTGGGTGTCGTCTGCATAGGATATGATGTTGAGGCCATGGGTTCTGACAATGTTGGCCAGGGACGTCATGTAAGTGTTGAACAGGGTGGGGCCGAGGGATGAACCATGAGGGATGCTGCAGATGGTGCTCTTAGGTTCTGAAGTGAAGGATGGTAGGCAGATTCTCTGGGTTCATCTTGAGAGGAAGGACATGATCCATTTGAGGGTGTATACCTGGATCCCAATGTGGTGGAGTCTCTTGATGAGTTTGTGGTGGGATACTGTATTGAACGCTGCTGAGAGGTCAAAGAGGATCAGGGCTTCTGTCCCCCATTGTCGAGGAGGGTTCTGATGTCGTCGGTGGCATCGATCAGGACAGTCTTGGTGCTGTGGTTGACATGGAAACTGGATTGGGAGGTGTCCAGCAGTTTGTTTTACTCCAGGTGTTTGGTGAGTTGGTGGTTGATGGCGTTCTCTAGGACTTTGGTAGGGAAGGGGAGCAGAAAGATGGGGCAGTAAATCTTGAGTTCACTGTGGCTGGCAGAGGGTTTCTTGAGGAAGGGTCTGACCTCTGTGCAGTTCCATCCATCAGAGAAGGCGGATTTCCTTGCTCCTGAGGATGAGGTAGTGTTGGGGGCAGGGGGTCGGTGGGTGCTCCAGAGTGGATGGAGTTCCTGATGGCTGTGACACCTTGTGTGGTGAGCTGTTCCCATGTGGTGAACCAGTGGTTGTGGGTGGTGTCAGTTGGTGTGAGAAGGTTGTAGAGGTCCGAGGGTTGGGGTTCAAAGTTACAGTAGATGGTGAATATCTTGTTGTGGAAATAATGCACCAGGGTGTTGCAGAGTTCCTGGGAGGGGGAGATCGTGTTCTCAGTGGATGATGGTCAGGAGAACTCTTTGACACTGCTGAAGAGTTCCTTGCTGTGATTGAAGGTGTCTCTTTTTGTGTCTTTTAGGCATTGGTGGTATTTGTTGAGGGCTGACTTGAAGGTGGCTCGGTCAGTGGGATCTCTGCTGATGCACCATATTCTTTCTAGCCGTTTGCAGTTGTGTTTCATTGTCCTGAGTTATATTGTACATCAACTGGCTTGTTTGGTGGAGCTGCTGGTCTTGGCTGGCTTCTTGGGGGCGACTCTGTCGGTGCAGTTGGTAATACAGGTGGAGAATTTCTGGACGGCCTATTCAAGGTTGGTTGCGGAGTCAGGCTGGGTGGTGTTGAGGGCGTTCAACCATTGGGTTTCTGTCACTTTGTTCCAGCTGCAGTGGGAGGAGCTAGGGGGCCTGGTGGTGGTGCATGGGTATTGTTGTGAGGTTACATAGGCCCCAGGCACAAACACTTCCATTTTACATGCTTACGTTTAAAGTTGACATCTTTTTATGCAATGACTTTTAACACACATTTTCTTGCGTGTCCTCATGAGATAATGTACTTAGAAATGGTATGCTTGCAATTACATTTCTTCGTAGGCATATTATCTGCCCTTAGAACATTCTGCACAAGGACTTAGTACTCTGCCCATAATATTATTTGTTGTTGTCTGTTTGGCAACAGCTGTGGGTGGATAGAATCAACTACAACAGGACCAGGACTCCGGCATGAAACGATTGGGTGCAGTTTAGTATATAAACAACACTATGCCTCTATTTAGACAGAGGAGCATCTCAGTGGATTGTCAAAGGTTGCCCCACGCCAGAATTCTAGACCAGCTGAATTCCAACACTATCCTTAAGAGGACAGCGGCCTGTTCTACGCCAAGCCTGCTTGCCAGATGACACATGCCAGCAGTTAAATGGGGAGTTGGACCACTCTAATGTATTCTTGCAGACCCACACACCCTTTCTTTTATAAGATAGGCAGCGCTTGGTAGGAGTGCAGTTATGTGTATTCATAATATCCAGTGCAAGTGCCCAATGGTTGAAGTATTCATGCTGTTCACCATTCTTGTAATGCTGGTAACCTTGTTTTGCTCCATTCTATCAATCATTGAGGCACACATATTTTACACGCGAGAACAATTGCTTCAATAAATGTTTGAAATGGCAATTTGCATACTTCTTCTGTCTCCCTTTGTCCATGCATGAGCTACTAATGAAAGGGTAAGATCTGTTTCCAGGACTCCCTTGGGGGTATTAGGGTTGTCATGTTCTGAGGTTGCAGACACCATCTGGTGCTCTGTCCGCTAAGGGGCCCAGATTGCACAGTGTGAGCTAGCCTGGAATTATGTCAACATATTCTGATGGTATGCACGGACTCAGTCCCACATAGTTTTGACACTAATGTTGCCCAAACGCACAGTCTTACTTGAATAGTGGTAACCGTACTACATGGGGACACCAACGTTCTTGTTTGGGTACTTATTTAATGGGTCTCTCCCGAGTAATTTTTTTAAGTGTGCCCAAAGACCCCACTCGCCAATTAACCGGAGACGTCTGTGGTGTTAGGAATAAATCCTCCTCAGCTAAATAGCGAATCCCTATTTTTGATGGTAAGTTGCTCAAGCATGAACCTTTCAAAGGATATTCCCACTTCAGCTACCGTCTATGAATTCCATAAATTAAAATTGCTAATGCAGCACCAGTAAATATACCGATAAACTGCAGACATGTAGTTACACAGAGGCTACAACAACACGAGCTCACCCTAACCGGGAGGGGGGGTGTTGTCTTCGTAGTAGAGGCACATGAAACATACAGAGCAGAAGTATTCTATTCATGGGCAACATTTCCTGCAGCAAATGAAGGATCAAGATATTTTCACAATTATACCAAAGCTGCAGCTCCCAACAACTACACAGCGTATGAAGAACTAGAAATACCATTAACACTCCAGGAACAACAAAATTGGTTCCAAGGTGCCCTACCAAATGAAAGAGAAAAAAGTTAGACTGGGTCCCATCAGCAATGAAGGGGCAACATGGCCAGCCTTAGCCGGTTACACACCTTACCCGGACATAGCAAACCTTACAGCACCAGAGCTATGTACATTATACAGAAGACTTGGTTGGTTATACAGTTGCATGATACAAAACATTATGCAAACTATGACAATAAACTTAGCGAGGAATGCTCAAGCTGCACAACCGCCTTTAGCAATGCTGACAATTAGTCGAGTAACTATTAATTCAATAATGGGAAAAGATCCCACCGGATGGGAGGAAATTCCATTCTGGATTGCACAGAAAACCAATCAGCTTGAAGCAGAATTTCCCCATACGGGACCTCAAGATAAACGTAGAATTCCCACAATGTGCCTACCATTAGGGATGGTTCCTGTGGTAGAAGACTGCACCACTTGGGACACAGTATTTGCTGCAGTCTATACCATAGCACATGGGACACCATCCATTGCTGTCTTGCCAGAGGTGCTAAAATGGCTCTTCTAACTTCATAATAAAAAAGGAAAAAAAACATCCACAGCAAATGCCATAATTTAAAAAGAAGAAAGTGGCTGGAATAAAAGCGAAATATGGCACACATATTGAGGACTCAGCTTCTGAACGGGGAGTCGGCTTTGACTCTGCTAGACACCGTGGCAGAAGTCACAATAGTTCGCCAAAATCTTCAAGAGTGTCTGACGGCAGTAGCAACTTGTGACTACGTCCAGGTGGAAACGTCGGAACAGAGACTAAGTGTTCCAACTCAGTTGTATGAATTACAACTCCAAATGGTGAGTGATATAACTTGCACTATTAAGGTTCTCTTTTGGGATAACTTATAATTTGGTTATGACATTATCTTGGCTGAAATGGATTGGCCACCTGACAACATGTTCCATGAGGGTAAAGTGTAATATTACCATCTCTCTCTGACCTTGTTCCAGAATCAATTAAACATACATACGCCAAGGAGTGGGCCTGTGCACAAGGCCCAGCGTTATACTGCAATCATGTGGGCTGGGATGAAGAATCTCCTCACCATATTATACCCATCACATCCGGCCCACAAGTGCAGCCACAATACCCCATCAAACATGAGGCTAAACAATAGGTTAGAGAAATTCTAGCACAACTTGAATATCAAGGTGTATTTGAAACTTGCACCTTACCTATGAACAATCCTTTGTTTCCAGAAGTGAAACCAGATCATTCATATTGCTTGGCCTTGGACTACAGACAAGTAAACAGTCACACATGCACATTTGCAGTACAAAATGTTCATGGCGCAGCACTAATGAACCATATAGTGCAGGAAAAACACAAAGCCACATTGGAGAATTCAAATGGCTTTTTCTGCAAAAACATAGTACCTCTAAGCAGTTATTTGACTTCATTAACCGCCCTCCGGTCACAAAAACCATTCCGTTGATTGCCACACGGGTATAAAAATAGTCTGGCTTGTTCTCTGCCCGGGTAAAGACTATTATAGTGCTTTGACAATGAAGCGTTGTCCTATGTCAATGACATATATCTCACAGATGATGATTTCGAAACTCATCTGGCCAGAGTAGATTGCATGAAATCAAAAGTTCCCTATCTCCGGTTTCCTGTTCTTGGGATTCGAGTTGTCAAATGGAGACAAGAGCTTAGCTTGTACTGCTTAGAGAGGTGTGCACTCTAACAACCATCAAATACATTAAAAAGACTCCAGACTTTATTGAGTTTTCAAAATTTTGGTAGAACGTACACACCCAATGATGCACAATGAGTAAAATCATTTTATGACCCTGATCTATCCAGACTTTTCAAGCACACCTTGGACACCGGAACATACACAGATATATTTTGCAAGCAGTACAAACTAACATGCTAGGTGCAAAACACACACACGTGTTAACACAACAAATTAGGTAATTCATGTAGTTGCGGGTACCACTGGATATACACGTCATATTCAATGAAAGTGACACTGTACCAATTGCATATAAATCACATTTATATTCCAATGTGGAAATGTGTTTTGCACCAACAGACAGAAATTCTGATAGTACAGACTGCTGTAGTGCACGAAAGATCATTGGCTTAGGGGAAATGCATAATTGTTGTGACTCCCATTCCAGCCTTAAAGGCTGTTATGAAGACCAGCGTTCCCAACGTGAAAGCTGCAGACAGCAACAGATATAGACTACATATTTGACTCTACACTACAAAGACAAGCTTACCTTCAGTATGAACAATAATACCCACTGCGCAGTAAAACAATGCCTCTAAATCAGTATGGTTTTATAGTTTACACTGATGGTTCTGCCCAGCCTGCAGTCGGAATGAAACACCAATACTGGGCCGCTTGCGCAGCGGTAAAAGGTAAAATGAGGGATGGAGAATTCCAACCTCTAAAAACATTCATGCAGTCACTCGGTGGTTACACCGCTCAACTGGCTGAACTGAAAGATTTAATTCTCTCACTTGAGAATATGGATCCAGAATTTCCCACATTAGGATGATGTGTTGTACATTTATTATGTTCAGTTTTCCAATGAATGTTTACACTCTTGGAGACAGAATGGATTCAGAGACTCAAAAGGTTATACTATCAAGCATAAATCGCTGTTGGGACACGTGACAAATCTTAAAAGCAAATTTGCCACAGCCTAATGTTATCCACACACTGAGCCACCAATGTGGAGGAATACACGTTGCAGTGAATTAATAGGCTGATGAAGCTACAAAGGCAGCAGTGCAAACTGCTGTTGCAGCTGCAGTGACTCGTTCTAATATGAGGATATATGGAAATATGATCAAGGCTGTCACAGCTCTGCGCTGTGGCTCCAGCTTACCATAATAATTTTCAGCAAAATGTTCCTACCTACTAAGTGCACAAAACATTTTGTTTGCTCGTCTGCCCAGAGTGGGGGATAGAGTGATAACAAATTTGGATTGCAGGTCAAAGTGGCACATGAGGGGTTAGCTTCTGCACACACTGGTGTGGTGATTACAGTTTCACTGATATAGCAACAATACTGTTGGCTTATACAAACAGACCAAAGACTATGTCCTGAAATGAAACATTTGTATAAAAAAAGACAAGTTTCTACCACAGCATGTCCAACGAAGACACCTCTCTTAGTTTCAAACAAACCTCTCTCCTGCGTCTACCTGGACCATTGTGGACCATTATACAGTGACGGCTCTTTTAAATTCATCTTATTAGCAGTGGATTCCTGCTCTCGATTACTATTTGTATGGCCACAAAGATTGGCTGATGCTCAAACTGCTATAAACGACTTGCAAGTCTTCATTGGGACATATGCAGTAGCTGCATTCCATTCTGACCAGGGCCCAGTATTTGCCTCAAAGGCTTACTGGGATACCATGAATATCTTGGGTGTGGCTGTGCACAATTCCTCCCCCTACAATCCTGCGGGAAACGCGATAGTGGAAAGGAAAAACCATGACTTAAAGCAGTCAACAGCTAGAGTATTAGGTTCAGGTCGTAGTTGTATTCATCACCTGTATGGTGTACACAGAGACTGGGTGGTCGGACTCCATCTGAGGTCCTGTTTGGGGTCAAGATGTGGGTTCCAGACCTTGACAATCCAAGTGCAGTGTCGGAGGAAATGCATTTTTATATCAGTGAACGTTTGCCTGTCTTTTAGGAACTGAAAAACTAGCAGAGAAATGAGCCACAGAAACCTTCAGCCATTTACGAAGTGAAGGCACAACCAGTAACTTCTGGCTGGATTCCAAAGATTGGGGATCTGAGTCAAGAGAAGATTGTTGACAAAAAAGGTAGTAAACACAAGAGATTTGTATCGATTGATCTCATAAAACCACACCATGTGTCCGGTTCTACATCGTAGGCCACAAGGGCTCCTGGTTAGATACCTGCCTCCTCTCACTACCGTACATGAAATCCCATTAAAAGCTTTAACAGACATTAAGGTTTCTACTCCCCAGCTGAGGATGTTGGATTCTGAGGTCTTGCT
Organism: Triturus cristatus; assembly: GCF_964204655.1. Taxonomy (NCBI): domain Eukaryota; kingdom Metazoa; phylum Chordata; class Amphibia; order Caudata; family Salamandridae; genus Triturus; species Triturus cristatus. The sequence goes on along the minus strand of NC_140583.1, from coordinate 625,675,841 downwards.
ACTTCCAGTTACATCTCCCAATACCGTACAATCCCCATATGGAAGTTCCCAGGTTTTAACATCACGTGCCAACAATGAAGTTGTTTACTATGAGCCGCCATTGGAGTTAACTACCAGTTCTACACAACCCTGCGGGGTCCCTGTGTTTGCACAGGCTGCCTCTGGCTATTTTGCTGACTTTGCTGATTTCTCTTCGGCTGCGTCAGTCCCACCACCGCATGGAATTCGTGCATTTATAATTTGGCTCAAAAATACATATTTTGTTCCACCTTAGATTTATATTTGGATTGCTTCTGAATGAACACTATCTTCCAGAACGCTCTGGAGTTGTGCTGGTAACAGGGGTATTGAAGCCTCATTCTTCATCATACAAAGTGCAAAGAGACCTGTCCCTGGTGAACATTTCGTCGATTCCTGTACTTGATGAAATTGTTTGGGATATGGGTACCATAGGATGTTTTTGGACCAACAGAAACTTTATAGATCCCTTATGTATTTAAAATATCCCTGAATGAGATTATTACTCCTGGCAGCATCTCTGATTATTGGGACATTCGTAAATTCAGATCTATGTTCCACGAGCTACAACAGTATACTGTATTTGAACTTAAAGATATGTATAGTGGTACATCTAATTATGATTAAGTGTTTTGTTTTCACCACTATGTACACCATTACTTGCACATTGCTAGTACTCTACATGCAGTATTTAATCCCACAATATGGGAACGTTGCCCCACACTACCTATGGGTAGCTCCAAAACATTCACACAGATAATTGCATATTTTTCTGACAATAACCCAATCGACTCAGAGTCTTATTATTAGAAACTTCTCCCTTCCCGGGAAAGAAAAATAGGTTAACCGACACAACGCTCATTTATTCAGCCCCCTTTATTTCCCAATTGTCGATACAAGAGTATGACTTTCGGAAAGACAATACTGCTTTGAAGTTTGTTTTGGGCACTAAAGACTTGCAAGTTCAAGGCAATGAGGCTTTCTTTAGAGCATGTCTTATACCAAGACAAATGATTTTCCTGAACAAATATCCTGCCTCGGCCTGGCCAAGATAAAGAATATGAACACACCAAACATTCCCACATTTGCATGTTTTGAGAATTGGCAGAAATTCACAAATTAAACAGAGGAAGAATTCAACAATATGATCAAGAACGGCATATGCAATTCTTCACATTCCAGTCTAGAGGGATGGCTAGTGTACTAATGGTTGTCGTGCATGTTTTTTGAACAACATGAAGGGGTTTAGAATGAACACACCAGATCAAGGGTATGTGAAGGCACAGCATTCAGGAGTAGTAACAACATATAGCGTGGTCAAATTGAGCCTTGAATGGTTAAACATTCCATGTTAGATGAGGTGAAAGAACACTTCTCTCCTTTCTTATGATATGTATTTACATGATTTATTGTTAGGTCCTAGAAAGCCACATCAAAAATGCTTTTTGTATGCAATATACAGCGAATTGTGGAAGGTTTCCCAGCAGGAAGCTGCTGAGCTGATAACATGAAATTGACAGTTGATGATGGTTGACTGTTATTCACCAGAATGTATTCTCTGAGTAATATTGTGTTATCAGCAATTTACATAATACAGAGTGACATCTCCCCCTTACAACATGGAAAGAATCAGCTTAGATCCATCACATTATTGAGCTGGACTTTACAGACCCTGTACAAGGGTTGCATGCCCTTGGAGCATTTAAACACAACAAACCTAATCTTGCCATAAAATGTAACTAGAGAACAGAAAATGATGGCCAAGAAGGGCGCGACATACACAATGTTAAATATAGACGATCTAGAGAAATTACCATTCACTGTGGCAGAAACACTTTCAGCAGATTGAATAATTCATGGGTTTATACCTCTGCCAATTTCTTCATTTCACTTTACGAGCTGCTTATAACACTATCAAGTAGGCAGGTATGAAGAGTTAGGGGAGATATTTGTACACAAGATATATGTCCCTTTCAAGTTCAGGTGTAGGAATTGAGAGACTGAAGTTTTTCTTAGCGTACAGACTGCAAGAACACTTTCGTCCATTATTCGTTTACAAGGAAGTTTTACTTCATGGAGCTTGTAATGCGGCTGAGGCAAACTCAGCCTGTTATTTGAATGGTTACCCAGCTGCTGAAATTTGTCTGGCCTTTAGATCAAATGGAAGTTATTTTATGTTGAATGACCAAGGTTGCTGTGGTATTAAACCGGGAGTGCCCTATGTAGTGACGGATTCCAGGGTTGTGACCTGTTGTACAAATGTGCTTTTTCCACCAGCCCTACAGCTAGAGAAGTGCTGATTTGGCCTTGAATTTCTATCTTAAACGTGAACTTTGATGGTCTGAGCATACTGAAAGCCTTATTATTTCAGAAGTAAGTTTCTTTAACATCTGCAAGGGAGACGTTTGATCTTCAAGTTGCAAGGTCTTCTTCTGAAATCCAGTTACTACTACGCACTAATGCCTATCCACTAACCACCTATGGGTAGTACCAAAACATTTACACAGAAGTTTGCAGATTTTTCTGGCAATAACCCCATAGGTTCCGAGTCTTATTATTATGAACTTCTGCTTTCCCTGGCAAAGAAATAAATGTTACAATTCGGAGAACTTGTGCACTGCATTCGTAACACATCAAACACTGTGGGAGTAGTACATTTTTTCAAAGCGATTGAGTCTGGATTTGTTAGCACTTTCCAGAGTACCTTCGGAGTGATCCATTTTTTAGACACTGCTTGGTCTCCAGCATTTTCAGAGGCATACCACTTGTCCTGTTTCTGATTGTTAGGATCTTGGGTCTATTTTTCTGCTCCACAATGGATGTTCCGCTATGCGGCATGATAGGAATAGCACTGCCACTTGTGCTACTGTGTCGTGAATGCATGTTGCACTATTTTGGTGCACACTTACTTCGGGAGCTGAATGACAACTGGTTTGTGTCCTTTCTACCTATATGGTTACATTACATGCAGGCTGTGTTCTGCTGTCTGCAGTGCACTTTCGAGTGTGCTGTGCATACATGTCTTGGGATGCCAATGGTCCAATCTACGGATATGGAACTGCTGATGGGCCCATTAAGAATCTACCTGCAAAGATGTCCTGCGCGATTGCCAATGCTAAGAAATGCATATTAAGAGCAGGTGTTATTGTCCACAAATGTCTACAAAGCCTCATCAGGGGTAGTAAGCGCTATATAAATAACTATTTACACCAACGGCACAACCTAGTTGGTATGAATGGAAGCCCCCAGGTTTGGAGTGAGTCACGTGGACCTCCTCTTTTTCTGAGATTTCCAGTGTTACTGGGGGATTAGCCCTCTATCCGTGGGAACAAGGATTTGGGGGAGGGAGGAAGGCATTCAGAGGGTTCCAGGCCTGTTCATCGATAGGGCACCTGTGCAGTCTAGGGTGGCTGTGAGTGAAGAGCAGCCTTCCGCAAGGCAGTCAGCAGGTTGTTCTGAGCTCGCTTCCGCTATCACATGTGCGTAAGCCTGCCGTCGAAGAGGCGAATCTTTCAGTGCTCTGAACCACAAAGGAGCATAGCAGGATTCCTGGATGCCAAACTTTTTGTGAGCTTCAGTCTGAGTATCGAGCTTAGGTACAGAGCCCTTGATTTTTTTCAGTATCCTTCTATGCGGTGTGGGCTTGCCCGAGCACCCCAGAAGCCCTCTATTCGGCCTTTCTTCTGTGTTTATCAGATACAAAGATGTGAGGTTATAGTGAGGTTGGTGTGATGTCTTATGAAAGAGTTGTGTGCAGGGTCCATTCAGTTAATCACTCCAGTCATGAGATTGTTGTATGAACTAAAGGTCACTCTACATTTTTTTTTATCTGTTCCAAGAAATAGCATGACCTCGATAAGTGACAGATCCAACATTTAGCTAGTATTTTCCTCCACTGCCCACGAGGTTTCTCAACTCCTGATAAAATGTCTGATCATGTTACTCAGTGCACTTACCAAGCAATAGAATGTAATCTAAGAAAAACATGACATTCTTAATTCTATAGGCTGCGTGAGATGTTGAAAGGTTGCACCACTGACGCAACTCATCCAGCAAACTGTGTGCCGCACTTAAGAAGTATTGATTATAGGGCTTCCTAATGCGGTCCTTCTTGTTATGGAGAAGACTAAGCAATCACACTGAACACTTCAACTTCACCTGGTGTGGTCAACATCTCGTTTATGTTAAAAAATTAGGTGCCTGCCAACTCGGATGTCCTGTGTTGGTACGTACATGCACACACGCACATTAGGAATTTCACCCCCTCCTTTTTAGTGGTCACTACTACTTGAGCTAAACACTCCTAGGATTCTATTTACCACAATGGTACCTTCCTTCACTTCTTTATTTAGTGCTGCTTTAGCGTTTTCCTTATGAGATTTGGTACATGGCACAATTTTGCACTGACCACCTTCATGATTGTTCAGCACTCACTTTAGTGGCCAAAACTTATTTTTCCTCATCATACCTTAGCCCAGTGCAAGAGTCAGCAAACACAAAAGGGGGGGAAGAAAAAGGAAGAGAAAGGTGGGAAAACAGCAACAAGGGAGAAAGCAGAGATGAAAAAATGTGCAAGTATGAGATAAAGGAGCAGGGTACATCTGGTGTTGAATTAAAGAGGAATCCTGTGGAATCAAGACTACGCAGCCTTGGTATTCAGCACCTCCAATATTCATAGCACGGGTTTTTTGGCAAAACTTTGGGCTGCCTCATTTATTGTTTTACAAATTAAGCACTTTCCAAACACATTTCATCAACCTCAGTGGCATACAGTGGAGTGGTGTGGAGTGGAGTTGTTGGAGTGGAGTAGAGGGGAGTGGTATAGAGTGGAGTAAAGTGGCTTATAAGGAGTTGTGAAGATTGGAGTACAGTGTCAGGTTGTAGAAGAGTGTCGTAGAGGGGCATAGAGAGGAGTAGAGCGTTGTACATTGGAGTGGCATACAGTGAAGAGGCATGGCATGGAGTGGTAAAGTGGAGTAATGAGTCAGAGTAGAGTGGAGTGGCATAAAGTATAGTAGAGCATAGTGACAAGGAGTGGCGTACAGTGGATTGGTGTAGAGTGGATTAGTGGTTTAGAGTAGTGGAGTAGAGTGGATTGGCATAGAGTGGTAGAGAGTGTTGTAGAGAAGAAAACTGCCTCATTAAAACTCAGATTTCACTGATAAGGATATGCTGTTGCGATGGTTGTTGGTGCATTTCACCTATTAGACCCTGATTGACATTCCATGAAGTCCCCGAAATCATATGGATGTGAAAGGCCCTTTAAATTGACAGTATATCCTGCCACTCTTTCATAAAACCCGTCCCCTTGTGAATAAAATGTAGGTCTCCTGAAAACAAGTGCATGTTCCCTAAGGACATTTCGAACACAACTCCGGCATCTCCCACAACCTCAACCGAAGAACTCCCCTAAATCTTCAATCCCTCAACAAGGTCATGCAGATTAATGCCCGTCTGTGCAGTGCCCTATATTTCTTGCCATCTGTGGCAGCCAAGGCACATGAAAACATGGTTGCTAATGTTTCTATTCCACTGAATTCCCAGTTTCATTTCCTCCAATAAGCACATTTATTCAAAAACTATATTTCTTTTTTAGTGGAAGTCCCATAAAATTGATTCTTTCAAAATAAACTATACTTGACAAAATAATGCAATACATTCATAGAAAACAATTTGCGAAGCAGAGTATTGATAATATTGAACCACTAGAATGAGTATAGCAGCACTGTTGAAAAGGGCTTGAAATTTATATCGCAACTGTGAAAAACATTATGTGAAAAAAACAATGCCGAGGCATCTGTGAGAGGTACACCACTATCTATTCTAGATGTCCTGTTTGGCTGAGAGACCGAGATAGTTGCTTCACATTTTCCAGAACAAGCATTTGCAATGCAATAGGTCTCGCATTTACGCAAGTTTGAGCTATTGACATTGCAAGTAACAATGCGTTTTATTTTTGTTTTCGTTTTTAAAACCTAAATAAAAGGCATTGTCATTTACAATGCCAATAGCTTAAACTTGCGTAAATGCGAGACCTATTCCATTGCAAATGCTTGTCTAGAAGGCTGGCTTGTGTGTTGTGTGTATGTGATGCTTAATTTCCAGCTACAGTACTGTAACCTTAGATCTATTGCGTATCTTTTGGGTAGCCATCTTGGTAGACCTATCAATTCAGAGAAAGTCCCTAACAAATATAACGTCCTAGAGGCATTGGAAGCAGCATGTTATTCTAATTTGTAAAAAAGCTATTTATTTTTAACGAAACCAGGTAAAATTATGAAGAAATTCAAAATAAATTTGGTTTTGTGTGAACTAACGAGAATCGCCACCTGTTCTAAACTCACCCTGGATACTTTGTTTAAAAAATGTTTGCTTGCAGTAAGTTTAATGTTCTTTTACCAACCGGTTTAATAACCCATTAGCACAACAATTGTCGTTTCTAATAGAAAACACAGAGAGCGTGTTTTTAATAAGCAGGCACAGTCTCTAACGGCGGCCACGTAGTCCTGCCATCTTTAAACGGGTTTATCGTTATGGGCGGCTGTAGCCTGTTAGTCTCAGAGAATTGACTGATTTAAGAGTTCGTTACGTCATTAGGCTGCGACAGCCAAGTTTTCCTGCTGGCTTTCCTCCTACACGTGCGTAGATCTCCAGCAACTACCGAGACGGAAGCTTATCTGTCACCATGCCCTCGGCACTGGACCGTGTAGTGCAAGTACTATGGACACTGAACAACTGACCACTGACTGATTGAGGTGGTCCGGTGGGGGAAAACACAGTCGCTCCTGTTATGGCGTTTACATACCTTGGGGCTTATTTACAAGGCCCTTGCGCTACTTTTGCGTTATTTTTAACACGGGAAACGTGACGCAAAAGTGGCGCAAGGGTTTGTAAATCTGCCCCCTTCTCTTTTGGAGGGCTGGGTCTGCTTTGGGTAGCAAAATGTGTCACTCGTGTTCTCTGGGAGGGGCACTGCCTGTAAGGGTTATACATCATATTTTTCGGAGTAACCTGGAGCATTTAATTTATCCGCTTGAAGCAGTCTGGTGTATTTTTTGCATTCTGAGACTTGGTCTTTGTTCTTTAAATGCAGTACTACAAATTCCAAAATTAAATAAAAAATAGAAGAATGGATGTATTACTTAGGTCTGAGATGGAACATTTTTGGGAAATGTGTAATACTCCTTATTTCAGGAAGACTCCTTTTTTGTCACGTAGATTTTTCTGTATCAGTTGGATACCCCCTTTTTTTGTGTCCCCCCCCTCCTCTGACACCCCAAAGATTTGTTTTACTAAGTACTTGTGGCGCGGAAATTAAAGTTGTGCGAGAGTGTTACTTCTAATGTTGGCACCCTCGAGTGAGTTTTTTTCCACTTCTTTTTACCGGGTGACTTCCTTTGAAGCTGCACATTGTTTGGTATAACTGAATTAAGCGTTTGTTAGGTGAGCCCATCTGTGCATGCCTTGGATTTGTGCGCAGTGATTCAGACATTGACTTGACTATTCCTACATGTGTCAATTCCTTTAATTGGATCCTGTCAGACTCCTAGTTACTACTTTGTGCTCCCTTTCCAAAGAAGATCCAGTTGCTTCACCACTAACCATTTACCCACAAAATTCTGTACAGTTCAACTGTATTACACGGTGCATTAGGCCATTAGCAGGTTTGGGTGGAGTTAATTAAACATGTAAAGGTTAGATGGATGGTAGTTCCTGAGCAGTAACAGGACAATGTATACATTCATCATTTAGAGTTATTTTGGTATATTGAGGTTAAGAGAAATTGCAGTAAAATGATCTATGTCTTGCAGCCTTAGCGCAATCTTCTAAAAAAGCTCTGATGGAGCGCGCGTGCGCATTTAAAAAAAATAAATGAAATAGCATGAGGCTGCCTAGGACGTGCTTGTTAACGAAAGTGAAACTGCATGCTGGCTTGCGAGGGAAGGGGAACAGGAGATGTGCACGCCGCGTGGCTGTGGGCGCGTACACCAACTCAAATCCGCCGAGACCATGCGCGTGCCCATCTCCTGTCCCACTTCCGAGGCAAGTCAGCAACAATAGATCTCGCTGGCAACAGCGCTTCGCGCTGCGTTCGCCAGGCGAGACCTAAAAAACACTAGGGCTGTGATTTGCTGGCTACTGCCACAACTCGACAAAACCCAACACAAATAACTAAAACAGACATGTCAGCACAACTAACTAAAGAAAGGATATAAATAAGAACCATATTTTCAGACTCACTAATGCCCCATTGTAGCAAATGGGTTCCACCCATTTAGTTCACCAGGAACCTTTGGTGTGGGTAAGTCTCACTACCTAAGCCTCACTCACAATAAATTAATGGTAATTGAACAGAGCATGTTAACCACCAGAGTCTGCCATAAGGTCACTGCTGCACAGCAAGGGTAAGAGGCATTGGACTGGTTACACATAATGTGGGCTAGTTAGTACACCTGCAGGTTGCACGTGTGTGACAACCATTGTGCACAGCCATTATCTACACACAGGTATCCTGTTGCAGAGGCGACTCTGCAAGGATTGGTGCTGACCTGGGTTAGGCTTTGTATCATGAGTGGGCGTTCGTAGTGTAAGTGTGTAGGGCTTACTGGAAAATCTGTAGCGCTTTCACTGTATTATACTTTTGGGCAAACTCTGCCCAAAGTGCAGTTCAGCTCCCCTACAGGGTCCAGCCAAGGTATCAAACTGGGATAAAACATACACATAGAGTTTGTATTCGTAGTTCTCAACACACTACATCCACACCTTATGGGACTTCAGAAATAGTCCTATTTCTCTGGCAGTGATATCTGCTAGGTGCGGAGCGGAGACCCTCAGAGAAGCTATTTCCAGAGAAAGCTTTGAATCTGCATTTTAGGTTGTCACAGTATGTTGTGCAGCAGGCTTATATCAAGGATGGAGGGATGGTCATAGGATTTGGCAGACATGCCTGGCATCTTGAGCTTTTAAACCCCCACTTAAAAACTCCTGCACAAGAGGGAGACAGATGAGAAGGCCCTGGACCTAGGAGGTGACAACAGTGGAAAGGGTGCAAAGCTGGAAAGATTTGCCACCCCATGCTCTTCAAAGATAGACTAGGGACCTTGTCAGCAGCTGACCCTCAGTACAAGCTGGTGCTCTTCAAGACAGCCATGAGGCTCTGGATCCTGGAGAGTGGGAGCAGGAGGGTGTTCTGCTGGGTGCTCCCAGAGGGCCTGCTTAAGATGCCTGCACTAGCAGGAGAGGAGCACCAGGAGCCAGGAAGAGGAGAGGGCTTGCATATGGAGCCAGAAAATCCAGCTCTCTACCAAATGCATCCAATTAGAGGCCAGGAGGTCTTGTGAGTAGTCAGTCCCAGATTACCAAATAGGCAAAGTAGGCAATGGCCTATGGACCCCACTCCATTTAGGGGCCCCACAGCAACGTAGCAAAATAATATTGATTCATCTTGAAAGAAAATTACACTCAAGCTTTCTTAAATTGTTTCCAAAAGAGAGAAAAAAAATGAATCCAGGGGAGGCCCTGAAATTTCGACTGCCTGAGTGCCTTCACAGGGTTTAATCCGGCACTGTGAGTAGGCTTGACTACCAGGAGCAAACCCAGCCCAAGATGGAGAAAATTGGTCCAACAGATATGCCTGCTTGAAGATGTGTCCCTTTCTAAATTACCAACAAATAAAACAAGTGCGTGGTGCTCTGCTACCTCGCATTTTCAAAACCACCAGCATGAGCCTGAGACCCAGGATCGGCACATCTTTAGTTTATATAACCCCTTTGAGGAATAGGCATGTTTGGGGGGGCTCCTTTCCTGAATTTTTATTGCTCCCAGGGGCCCCATTATCCTGGTGGGCCGACGCAATAATGGTGGTGCTCTGGACCACATCCCTGAGGCCCAGAACAACGAGGCAGTTGAGACCCGGCACAATGTTCTCCGCCCCCGAGACCCCATCATCTGGGACAGCAGTGGCAAGGAGGTTGCTTGCTCTTGTGTCCGTGTTCGGTGGGTGGAGTGGTGGTGTTCACACTGGTCATGTGCTGCTTGTGGGCAGAGGAATCCAGAATGCTCCCACCATGGACGAGAGCCAGAAACAAAGGTTGCTCCTGCCAGGTGAGAGCAGAGGAAAGTGGCGCAGGCTCTTGCATCACCATGGAAGGTGCAGTAGGAGCCTGTGGAGTCAAGGTGGCATTGGGGCTGCCATCCGGGCCTGTAATGCAGGAAAAAAGCCTATTGCTACATCGGGAGGGACCGGGGCACCTCATGACAAACACTAAAAGGCCTTGATTAGCGGGGCGCAGCAGCTAAACAAAGCAAATATGCACAAAAGTGACCTGTAGTGCCCCATAATGCCCTGTGAGATATAATTTAATTTCTGCTTGTGGTGCACAAAGGAGGGGCACCACCAATATTTTAGGAAAGTGTTGAGGGTTGCTGCAGGAAAAGCAGTAGTCACCCACCCCCCCAAAGAAGTTGTCTAAAAAAACGTACCCTACGTTTCAGGGTATATTGAATTCAAGACCCCGAGAAGGCCTTACTTTATTTTCAAGCCTCCAAAAAGCTTGGATTGTTGCTCTTCAGCTCAGGCGTGTGGGAACCTCTAGTGTTCTTTTTGCTACATAAAGCAAGTAAAGAAAATCTTTAACACATGTTTGTGATTATTTTGAATATGTATGCTTTGTTGGGGCTATAGCTGACGCACAGGGCAAAGCTTATACATATAATTATTGTTTTTGAGTATGGTTATTGTCCTAATCCCTTTCAGTGGTGACACACTAGTGAATCATAATGTGGTTATTGACCAAGGCAGTATGCCTGCATTATTTGAACTGAAACCCCTTATATTGTGATGTTACATCTGGTATAGGTTGGGGCATTGTGATTATGGGGTTCAGTGTCCACTGATGGTGTAATATGATTAGGGCTCCTGGTTTTATGGTATTTATTTTTTGAACATTTATGTCTGTATCTATCCATATTTTTTTTTGTCCAGCTTAACGGTATTTATCCATATTTATTTTGCGGTTTGCTGATAAATGACGGTGTCTAATTGTATAGTTCCATATTTATTTAACTGATGGACGCGCACTCATAATATGATGTCTGTCATGTTTTAGCTATTTAAGCTGCCAAATATAACATAACGATACACCACTGTTAAATAGCACAATTCCACAAATGTATGTTGACATATGCCATTATTTGAGGAAATGTCATCCTGTTTTTAATTCCCTATGTTGTCTATCTGCTCAGCTGTCAGCCTACATTTCATGAAGCATCTAGTTTAATGGGGTGACCCAGTGCCCCTCAGAACCTGGGTGTACAAGAATGTGGAAAAAGTTGGTTCTGTCGGGTACAGAATTATTATTTGGTTTACTAAATAATAACCAAAAAACACACAACATTAAATAACAATACTCCAACCTTTCAGTAATACTCAATGAAAAGAGAAGGGATGAAAGGATAAACACAATAAATCCAAAAACAAAAAACAAAAACACACCAAGATTAAATCAATCAAAGTCTGTATTTAAGGATAAGTCCATATATTCTTTTGCACTTTGTGAGGTCACGGTAAAATTAGAAGGCTGTCAAAAGTTCCAACGGCGCAAGTGATACGGTGAAAAAGGTGCAAAGAAAGTGCTAAATGTGAACAAAATATATACAGTGCTGTATGGATTTGAAGAAACTGGACATTCAAAGGACATCCATCCCTTGGTACATGAAGCTCCGCACCACTTGGGTTTTGAATTTCCATTTCACATGGGGAGGAGAGATTAGTGTCAGGATTATCACGAGCACGTCGACGTTTCGACCCAGTGGGGTGCGTGATTGACTATTGGGCATGGCGGGTCTTCCTTAGGACAAGGTGATATGGCGATACAAGGGACAGCCAGAATTAATGAAAGAAATGTCTTCAGGGGGTGGTCCACCGGTAGTTGGAATCACAGTGGGATGACTGAGATAAGGTCCTAGATGGTGGTCATTCACATCAATAGGGCAGCATAGTTCGGTCGCTCTCCGGCGCGACTCTCGCAATGAAAGATAGCACTGAGAATCACTTAAAAGAAGCACAATTTTCTGTTTTTATCCACTTTAAAAAAAAAATACAGACAGAAAACACATTGTTCTCTGTCTGTATTTATCTGTAAAAATTGAAAAACAGGAGCTTTAAATATGATATGGGGGTATCACCTTAAGTAATTTCATATACCTGAATTATATATTTGTAATGTAATGCACAGTATTTAGTAGTGTGTGTGTAATAAAAGTACTTTTACTTTTTGAAAGAAAAAGCACTGACCGGATAATGATTTGAGTGTTGTTGTGTGCCAAACAATTGAGATTACTAGCCCACCCCACCTCCCCTGAATAGACCTTGGTCTGCTCTGCTACCCTGAGAGAGTTAAGTGCTACAATGGGGTACTTGGTTCCCAGTTAAAAGACAATAGTGGACTGATTACTTGCTCAAGGACTCATGTCAGTGTCCTGACTACATTTCCACATGTAGACTAATCCTTATCACCAGGTACAGATTATAGGAAACTACAAGCTGCGCCACACATGATTCCTCTGCAATCATGGGAGCAGCATGCTCTTCAAGCTGCAGTGGCACACTTCATAATAAACCCTCGCCACACACAGTTACAAATTTCCATCCGTACTAATGCCTATGTGAGCAAGCCGTGACTAGTATGGATAGTCACTGTCCCATGTGTAGTGAACACGAGGATGCTGTGCACGCCTTGTAGGTAATGCTACACCCAGCATCATAAAACTCGGAGGCATCAAACATACCCCATCAGAGAACCTGAGAATCTCTGGCCTGTACTTGTACAATGCCATGAGACCTCTGCCTGGTCCTAACAAGCACCAAACACACTTGATCCAACAGAAAACAGGGAGTGCTGCACAACCTTGAATCACACTGGGACTGTCCAGACCTTAACCCCTCCTGGCAGGAGCCAATGTAAGAGTGATGTGAATGGGCTCATAGCAAGATTTATTTTTGGTAGCAAGAACAAAGCAGCACTGCAAGAGTATACCTCTCTTCAGATGCTCAGAAGCAACTGCACTCTACAGGTGTAGACTCTCACAAGCACACAAATGCAATCAATTCGAACTCCTCACTCATGCATACAAGGCACTGCACAACACTGGACCAACATACCTGAACAACCACCTTCACTTCCACCAACCCATCAGACACCCATGCTCAGCCTCACTCTCACTCGCACACAATCCCTGCATCCGCAAATGCAGGACGGTAGGTCTAGCAGTCTCCTACATCGCAGCCAAAACCTGGAACGCCCTGCCTCAACATATCAGAGCCTCCGCCTCACCTCTTGAATTCTGCAAGAAGCTGAAGACCTGGCTCGTCGACTAAATAACCGAGGCAGACTCCCAACACCTTCAGCCTCACCTCTACACGTCTGCTCTGGCACCTGGACACCCTCACGAGTGACTTGCAGCGCTAAACAAATTCACATAACGTTTGCCCAAATACCTTCCTCAAACCACACTGACATCCACGCTTGGCATATACATGTATGCACACATTTTTATGCATGAACTCTGTCCGAGTATACATACACCTGCTCTCAAACTTCTATCTTCCTTGATCACATCTCTTCATAATAAAAGGTTCACTGGGAGCAGCCAGTGTAGTGGAGATCGTTCTAGTGAAGTTAAGCGATTGTGTGTTGATCAAACTCTGCAAAGCCATGCTGCCACAAGAGATAACAAACCCACTGAATGGGCTGGCAGTGGTTTACAGATTCTAGAACTCTCGAAGGTCAGGGACATCCCGTGCATCATTCAGATTATTCCGGAAGGGACTAGAACCCCTGAACTCCTCACCTCAATCTGACGGTTAATCAAAGGCCTGGGTGGACACCTGTCTGCACGGGACCCGGGGGACGCCAGGTGCGCGCGGACCACCACAGCACCGCCTTCAATAACAGCAGCTCGGTGAATAGGCCCCGTGGAGTGACATGAATCTGCCCAGACCCAGGCGGCGAGGGGCTTCATACCACGGCCCGTTGCCTGTGATATCAGAGGAGACCATGAAACAATGAACTGACCCAGGCAGGCGTCTCTCTGCAATAACAACCCCTGTGAAAACACCCCCTGTAATAACACCCTCGGTGCGGATCTCCCGGGGATCCCTTCAGGGACAGGCTTCCGCAGACCACGCGTTGATTAATCAGCTGCTGAATGTCTGTAAGAGCTAAATCCCAAATTCGTTCTGGGCGTTCACTGTCAGGGTCATCTTTTTCATCCTCGCCCCTAAGCCTCCCAAAACCTCCAGTGTCAGGTGACGCTTCAGGCGGGCAGGTTCATGGGAAATCTGGGGTGCTTTTTCCACGCATCCATTCTCATGATGTCTTCCAAGTTGCTATGATTCCTCCTCGGAATAATTTTATGCAGTTGCATTTCACAGTGCTTGCCTGAAAAGCCCTGGAGTGCAATGCCCCGGACAACCGGAGCAGGACACCCCTAATCCAATCTGATGCCGTGAAGACTGCCTACAGCTCCCCACTGCCTCGGTGCGCCTGGGACTCCTAAAGCTCAACTCATATGACATATTCCAGTCCATCCGGACAGGACTTGTTAATAAAAATTTTAGAGAAGAAATGAAATGTTTACCATGCTCTGCAAATTGATAGTTCAATACTCCCAATCCCATTCCACAGAACACTGCCTTGTTTTTAATATGCATGTTGTACTTTTACAGTTAGCGTAATATATAACAGTGTATCGTATTTTAAACTAGTAGGTGCTCTTTTAACTGTGAATTTTGTAAATGCTTTTAAAGATATCTGTGTTATATCTAAATAAAGATTATTATTATTATACAGTCCATCCGGCCCTCGGTACCCCTCATGACGGACAGAGCTCTCTGCACAGGTAACTCTGTGACACGCCTCGCCATGTTCCAGTTTTTGCCCATGAAACGCTGTGCCGGGCAGAGACTCTCCTGCTCTTCGCTGGACCAGCACACACCCTACTAAAGAGATCAAAACAACGTCCCTGTTCGAGGCAGAGTCCAGCCAGCCCCATACTACCAGCACTTAATTTGGGGTGGTGGTTGGAGGTGGGGCCCACTGGCACTTGTATTTGGGCACCGGCACTTATGTTTCCTCATCGGAGCGAAAAACACAAGAGGGGGAAAGGTGGAGGAAATGAAAGGTAGAAAAAGAGGGACAAAGGTAGAAAGCAAGGGCGAAAAAGAACGTGCGGGAGTGGGTTTGAGGGGCATGGAGTGTCTGGTGATGGATTAAAAATGCATGAGGGAAAATCAGGACTACACAGTTTTGGTGTTTGGCAACATGACCTTCTGAAGCGCGGACAGCAGCGTCTGAGCAAAACGGTTTGGGCCCCAGCACTGATTCTTTTACAAATGAAGTGCCAAAGTACTACCCTAGCAGCCTGCACGCTAAGATAAAGCTTTCTACCCATTTACCTGGTAAAAGCTGAGTCTGTACAGCCTCGCCCTGCTCCAATGGCACTCGGTGCCACATTGAGCCTCAATAGCCATCTCCTGGACCTGCAGACCAGAGCCGAAGCTCTCTGCCCATGTCATGCTGAGCTCCTACAACCTGCCCCTGTCTCCAGGGGCGTAGGAGACACTAACATTCTGGGGGGGACAGGGACAACCTTGTGCACTTTCCAGTGACCCTATACAAATCACCGCCCGTTAAACAAATACAATCACATACTTTCGAAGTGAAATATTGAGAAAAGCAGGCATGTAGTCACAGTTTGCATGTAGGCTTTTTTGTTATTTACATTCATATAGTAATGAGACCAAATGTTTAAAAAAAACATATATATGAATCTTGCATCTTAATGCACAAAGCAAACAAAGGCCGCTGACTTAGGGTGGGGGCGTCGTGTTTGCAAGTGCATCAATCAATCAATCATGGAACTTATATCGCGCACTACTCACCCGTAAGGGTCTCAAGGCGCTTGGGGAAGGGGGTCTGCTACTGCTCGAACAGCCAGGTCTTGAGCTGTTTCCTGAAGGCCAGGTGGTCCTGGGTCATCCGCAGGTGGACGGGTAGGGAGTTCCAAGTCTTAGCTGCCAGGTAGGAGAATGACCTTCCTCCAGCGGTGGCTCTCTGGATGCGAGGGACGACGGCGAGGGCGAGGTTAGCGGAACGTAGCCGGCGGGTGGGCGTGTAGAAGGTGAGGCGGCTGTTGAGGTACCCTGGGCCTAGGTCGTGGAGGGACTTGTGTGCGTGGGTGAGGAGTCTGAACGTGATCCTCTTGTTGACAGGGAGCCAGTGCAGGTCTCTCAGGTGGCACGAGATGTGGCTGCATCGGGGGACGTCCAGGATGAGTCGGGCGGAGGCGTTCTGGATACGCTGAAGTCTTTTCTGAAGCTTGGCTGTAGTACCGGCGTAGAGGGTGTTTCCGTAGTCTAGTCTGCTGGTGACGAGAGCGTGGGTGACCGTCTTCCTGGTCTCGGTCGGGATCCATCGGAAGATCTTTCGGAGCATGCGGAGGTTGTGGAAGCAAGCTGAGGAGACGGCGTTGACTTGTCTGGTCATCGATAGGGAGGAGTCCAGTATGACGCCCAAGTTGCGTGCGTGGTCCGTCGGTTGAGGTGCGGTGCCTAGTGCCGGGGGCCACCAGGAGTCGTCCCATGCGGAGGGTGATGGTCCCAGGATGAGGACTTCTGTCTTGTCCGTGTTCAGTTTCAGGCGGCTGATGTTCATCCATTCAGCGACGTCTGTCATCCCTTCGTGCAGGCTGGCTTTGGCGGTGTCGGGGTCTCTGGAGAGGGAGAGAATTAGCTGGGTGTCATCGGCGTAGGAAATGATGTTGAGGTTGTGTTGGCGTGCGATGGCAGCGAGGGGTTTCATGTAGATGTTGAAGAGAGTGGGGCTGAGCGACGATCCTTGCGGGACGCCGCAGATGACTTCGGTGGCCTCGGAGCGGAACGGAGGGAGGCATACTCTCTGTGTTCTGCCGGAGAGGTATGAGATGATCCATTCCAGAGCCTTCCCTTGGATGCCGGTGTCGTTGAGGCGTTGGACTAGTGTGCGGTGGCAGACAGTGTCAAATGCTGCGGAGAGGTCTAGGAGGATGAGTGCCTCTGTTTCGCCGTTGTCGAGCAGGGCTCGGATGTCGTCGGTGGCTGCGATGAGGGCGGTCTCGGTGCTGTGGTTGGCTCTGAATCCGGACTGTGATGGGTCGAGGGATCCGTTCGTCTCGAGGAAGGCTGCCAGTTGCTTGTTGACGACCTTCTCGATGACTTTGGCGGGGAAAGGAAGGAGCGAGATGGGGCGGAAGTTCTTGAGGTCGGTCGGGTCCGCTGTTGGTTTCTTCAACAGAGCGCTGAGTTCGGCGTGCTTCCAGCTCTCCGGGAAGGTTGCTGTGTTGAAGGAGGTGTTGATGATGTCTCGGAGGTGGGGTGCGATGGTAGAGGCTGCCTTGTTGAAGACATGATGGGAGCACGGGTCGGTCGGAGATCCGGAGTGGATGGTGTTCATCATGCGTGACGTGTCTTCGGGGGTCACCTCGGTCCATGTCTGGAGGGTGGCGGCAGGGTGCGAAGGTACGACCGATGGGTGCGGGGGTGAGATGTCGAAGCTGTTGTGGATGTTGGCGATCTTGCGGTGGAAGTACGAGGCGAGGGAGTCGCAGAGGTCCTGTGAGGGAGTGATGTCGTTGTTGCCGGTGCTGGGGTTGGAGAACTCCTTGACGATGTTGAAGAGCTCCTTGCTGTCATGGGCGTTCTTGTCCAGTCGTTCCCGCAGAGATTTCTTCTTGGTGGTGCGGATGAGCTGGTGATGTCTGCGAGTGGCGAGTTTGAGTGCTGTTCTGTTGTCGGCGGTCTTGTTGAGGAGCCAGGCCTTCTCAAGGGTGCGGCAGGCCTTCTTGGAGTCCTTAAGTTCGTCGGTGAACCAGGGGGCCTTCTTGCTTCTGGGCCTGGTGAGGGGGTTCTTCAGTGGCGCGAGGTCGTCGGCACAGGAGGTCAGCCACTGCGTGAGGTCGAGGGCAGCTGTGTTAGGGTCCGTGGTCCTGACAGGTGGGCTCTGGCTGAGGGAGGTGGCGAGCTGGTCGGCGGTGATCTTGCTCCAGTTTCTGTGGGGAGCCTGCTTCGGGTGATGGTGGACCGTGTTCTTTCTGAAGCTGAAATGGACGCAGCTGTGGTCGGTCCAGTGAAGTCCGGTGGAGTGGCTGAAGGTGACGTGCTTGCTGGACGAGAAGAGTGGGTCGAGCGTGTGGCCGGCGAAGTGGGTGGGGGTGTTGACCAGTTGCTGAAGTCCGAGGTTGGCGAGGTTATCCAGCAGGGCGGTGGTGTTGCGGTCATTGTTGTTCTCCAGGTGGAAGTTGAGGTCCCCGAGGAGGATGTAGTCGGCGGAGGGGAGGGCGTGAGGGCTGATGAAGTCGGCGATGTCTTCGCAGAACTGTGCGCGTGGTCCCGGGGGTCTGTAGATGAGGGTGCCTCTGAGGGTAGTCTTGGGGTCGGTGTGGATCTGGAAGTGCAGGTATTCGGCGGCGTTGAATACGTCGATGGAGTCAGTCGAGATGCGAATGGTGCTCTTGTGTACGATGGCGATGCCTCCTCCGGTCTGTTTGACGCGATCCTTCCTGATGATCTTGTAGCCGTCCGGGATGGCTATGGCGATGTCGGGGGCTGAAGAGTCGTTCATCCAGGTTTCCGTGAGGAAGGCGACGTCTGGAGATGCGGTGTCGAGGAGGTTCCAGAGTTCCACGGCGTGTCTGTGGACGGAGCGGGTGTTGAGCAGGATGCACTTGAGGTGGTTGCTGTTGTCCGTCTTGGTGGGCGTGGTGCTTGTTTGGAGGCAAGAGAAGTTGCAGGATCGGCAGGCGAAGGGTCCATGGGTGCGTCGCGGGGACGCTCGGTAGCATCCGGGGGCTCGGGCGGTTTTGAGTGCGAAGTGCATTAGGGTTTGAAAAGTACCTGCTGCTGCATTCCTGGTCTCCAGCAAATTTCAGGCAACAATAAAAATGTGAAGATAACTTTGGTGATTAATGTTCTTTTTTTGAGAGAGATCGAAGGCTTGTCTAGTGAAAGTTTTAATTCAATAGGTCAGTGAGTTACTGCTTTTGTCTGAGATATTGTTTTGGTATTTGAAGTTTATAAGTTAAAATCCTAACATTGAACAGTGAGCTATTAACCGTCATCAAAGAGCTGCATAAAAACTTCAATGTATAGATTAGAACGTTATGATTTTTCCCCAGTCTTTCCCTATCCTAATGTTGGAAAATGGGTTCATTAGGATAGAAATCAATTCTGATTATTGAAGAGAACCCCCCAACCATGGTGTTATGTTTTACATTCTGAGTTTGTGTTTCTCTAGTGTTGCAAAGCCGCCCTGGGCACTCCCCAACTTTTTGCTGACTGGTACTGGTGGTACCTGACTGACTGACCCTGGCCTCTGCCTAAACAGCCAGTGCTATTCTGAAAGAGGCACTTAAAAATACAGTGAAAACACCTACATACACTAGGGTGCACTATGGGTTAGGGTACCCCTATGATTGGCATGACCTCTCCTATAAGGCCCTAGTACATAATAGGGCAGGGGGATTAGAACTACTTTTAAGTCCCTAGAATATAATAAGGCATGGCAGTTTAGAGGCCAGCAGCCCTTTCTGCGCTTGCATGTGGGCACTGCTGAAGCCTGAGGTCAGTTTAAAAGTAGCCCTGTGTTATAGGGCTGCTTTTAAAATGCAAATTGTGCCCAAACTCGACTTTTGGGTTTGGGGAACTTACAAATTGATCAACTACAATGTTGGGGCAAAATTAAGTGGAAACATGTTTTCCACTTAACTATGGCTGTATCATATTTGCCACATAATACATCATCTGCTGCATAATCTAACGATTTCCTCCAAAACAATTTTGTAGATCAAACGGATCCCAAATAACTAAAAGAAATGTGACTTGTGTTGCTGTGAGGTTTAGGGCCCTTTGCAAAGGTTAGTAAAGAAAACAAATCCTAAGAAAACAATTGGTCCCAGACATTCCTAATGGCACTCAAATTAATACCTGTAGGAGAGTGTAGTATGCAATCAATTCATACAACCAACAATGTATAATGTAAAGGCACATTCAACAGGGAAATCTCATCGATAAGAGGCCAACCAAAGTCAATTAAATTGCAAACATCAATTTATTTCCAGCTGAATCATATTCATAAAATGCAAACTTAGGGGCTGACTACGATGGCAGGCGGACTTCAGTACCACCGCCATCGAATTGGGGAATGGGACCGCTGGCCTTCAAGGTGGAGGCCCCACGATAGGCATTAGAATGCGACTGCCACTACGGTGTTCGCAGTGCCTATCGTTTACATTGCAGCAGGTGCTGCTGGCTGCATCATCCGCCGCAAGTAAAAAAAAAAAGGAACATGTTAAATACATCGGTGCCTGCCACATGGTGCAGTGATATGTTGTGGGGCATCATAGATGCCCCCAGGACCCATGTCTGAGGGCCAGGGGTAAAGGGGCCTGCTACGGGCCCCCAATGTCCCTTTCGCCAGCATTTCCATGGCAGGTGAACCGCCATTGATAAGCTGGCGGGTAAGGGACATCGTAATCCCTGCTGCGGTGCATGGTAGGCACCACCAGCATTGTAGGAACCACGAGCCCCTCCACCACACCGGCGGGCTCAAGAAGCCCGTCGGGTGCGTGGTGGTTGGTCTTTCCGACCGCCAGGTAACCACCCGCCATTGTAATATGGCGGGCTGTGATGCAGTCACCAATGGCGGTGGGACCGCCACCGTCGGGGTGACGTGGCGGTCCCACTGCCATTATAATCACCCCCTAAGTTTGGTGTGCATGCAAATCCTACATTGCCAACCCCTGGCAAGTTGCACTGCTAGTGCTGGAAAAAGGCCAATGGAGGTACCAATGGGTGAGGTGGACTGGCCTCAAGGGTCTTGTGACCTGATTCACTGTCGATCTACGATGTGCTTCTTCATATGCCTGACCGTAAGACTGGAAGTGAACTGCAGTATGGATTGTGGTGGACAGGTCCACCTGCGGGTGCTAAGACACCTGGGCTTCTAAGGTCTATTGGGCCTTCTAAGGTGTAGCATCGGAATAAGCTCTGTCAGGAGTGTGGTATGGTGAACTGGTCATGAAGGTCTGAACATGGTTCTCCATTTCCAAATTCAGCTGCTCTTGCCAGAGTGCCACATTCTCTCCCACACTGAACACCATACTGCCCCACTGAGAGAAACTCGCACTGCCTTCAGCACAACTCAATTGTGCTGCGACTAAATTCAAATTATGCACTAGACAACAGTAAAATGCTGCCTGAAAAAAAATGAATAACACCCTGGAAAAAGCAAACACTCATAGGGAATGCAAGAATAAGCAAAGCATGTGAACTGTAATCAGAAAAAAACATGGTTACCTTAACGGTTTTAAACTCATTATTCAGAAATCAGTAAGTGATTTTGCCTGAAAAGTTCAAGACATGGCTACAGGACCAGGAAGGGACCCCTTTCAATGTCCATTGCTTATATCCTTTCAAAATGTATGCAGTTTGGTTTAAAAAAGACCACATCCCCAAACACAGAGCTGCATTTTATAAGCTAAAATAATTAAAAAGTTGAAAACGATCATATTAAACGTTTCCACTCTACCCATCAACCAGGTATTGCAGTCCCTTTAGGAATGGAGCACTTACCCACCCTGGGAAAACAATGTTGTTCAAAGAAAGAAGATAAAAAGAAAGTAGCGCTTTCACTGGCAAACTCTGTAAAGTGGCGCTAATGTGTGTGGGTGTAAATAACAGTCTGGCCTGTCTGCTGTCCACTCTGTATTGCTTTATTTAGGTATTTAACTATTTTTTCTCTCCATTCCGAGGTCTTTCTTTTCCATAGAAAACGGTCAGAAAATGAGGACATTTACAGCCAAAGTGTTCAGCCTTTTTTGGATCAATTTCACAGGGGAACAAATAAAAAAAAGGAGAGGCAAGAGAGAGTACCTTAAGAGCTGCCTCTTGAAATCAGCACGTAAGCAGGAGCGAGACAGAGACAGAAAGAGATGGAGGAATAAAGAGAGGAGGGCAGCCGCCAGAGGCAGATCAGGAGTAGTGGACACGGTCCTTGCCATGAAGGAAAAGAGACAGCGTTTATTTTTTCTCCATTCTCTGCCCTTCCCAGAACGGCTGAGCCTTCCTGCAGCATAACAAAAGGCAGAGGGCGGGTGGTCTCTGATTCCAGGCAGGTCAAGTGCAGGGCCATTAGGTAGCGCTTTGGCGTGCTAATGGCCCTGCGATAACAGAAGGGAGAGGGGAAATTCTTTTGTCCCCTCGTCCCCCCCACCCATGTCCCCCGTGTCCCCCCCACTCCAAAATCTGGGGGGGGATATATCTCCCGCGTCCCCCACACTACCTACGCCCATGCCCGTCTCACGGTATCAGGAAGACTTCTAAAGCCAATGGCCATGTAATGCTGTACCCCTACACCACCACCACCACCACCACCTAAAGCTCGTTTTGCCTTAAGCCCCAGACAGACCCAATTAATGCCTATACTGCTCCCGTGGACAGGGTCTCAGTGAATGTTCTGCATCCACATAACTGTATCCCTTGCAAAACTCCTACAGCCCTGCTCTGATCCAGTGCACCGGGACACTTCTCATGTTGCCTATGCCGCTCCGGCTACACTGCCCACGGCGAGGCCAAATCAAACCTGAGCTGCCGTGGGGGGGGGTGAGGGGATAAATGGGGTACCCTAGGCCTGTGCTGTCAGCCAGGAATGTGAGATGAGTGTCTGGTCCTGAGGAGATCTCTAGAAGACATCAGGCTTTTTCTCTCGGGCTGCTACAAGAGCTGTCAGTTTTTGACTCTCTGTGGTGTGGAGGTGGGGATGCTTCCACGTGTCTCAACACACAGATGAGGGAATCAAGTCCTGGCTTGGTGCTGTACTGGGAAGGTCGAGTGCAAGGATTGCACTCTCAGGCTGTGTTTCACGCCACCCTTTGGTTGGCTAGGTCAGTCATCACCATGGCACGCTTGTCCCGGTTCGCGGGCAGTTCCATGATCTCAGGAAGGAGGAGCACGTATCCGTGGGTTATGCATGTATTCTAATCCGGCAAGAGGAGGCTTCTGGTCCGTTGAGAGCTCTGCGGGCAGCAGTTTCCGGTCCAGGCATTTTCTGGTCAGGGTCCTGCCAGGCGTTGTTACCAGCTTGGTACCTGCTGGAGAGCAACTGCTGCAACCAGCACTGACGTCCAGTAAGCACCTCTCTGGTCCATTGAGGTGTTTAGGGCGGAGCTCTTCAAAGTGGCGGGCCAGCTCCAGAACCCACATAGTTGCATGAACCAGATCACCACTCAAGAGCAGGCAAGGGAGAATACTGTGGGGGTACTTTAGGAGTGCCCCTATAATACCCAGAGACTACAGCTAAGCTGGCGAGCACTTGGAGCAGACACCTAGGTGGTTTATTCCAAGAGATAAAAAATTAAGGGATTTAGGGTCGAAAACCCCTGACGCAGTAGCATCCGGCTTCTCATTTTCTAATTCTGACTAACTTAAGTATGTGTCCCTGTGGAGGAGACGTGTGTCCGAGCCTTCAGCGAGGTGCTGGACTTGGTGCTGTTGCTCACCAGCAGATTAATAGGCTCTTTTGGGTGCTAGGAATACACCCTAAAATGATGCTCCTTTTAACATGAATGACTACTGCCCCCATGTACAGGCCATGGCGCAGCTATGGTTAATGTCAGCCGATTAATAATTGTGAGGTGTAGGCCATTTTACTTTCGCCCCAGTAGGGAGACTACCTTCAGGTTTTTCCTGTAAACATCTATGCCTTTGGACAATTTTCTGATTGCATGTGGTGTGCATAAGTAGTGCTTGTGTACTGGTGGGGTGGGGTAGCTCCAGGTTGTGGACCCTCTTAATATATGTGGTTTCTAAGATTGCACCGTGCCCCATAGAGTTTAGAGGTATTCGGTGCTCTGTCTTCCCTACCTGTCGTTTTGTGCTGCTTCTTTGTTTTCCTCCCTCATTACAGTAACTGTTATAAATCCAAGTGTACATGTCTGGTCTGAAATCACCTGACAGGAGCACAGAAATCTTTTTATGTTCATCTCCTCGGGTCGAAGCCAGTTCCAACATGTCAGCCTATTGCCCGACAGTAGCAACACTTGAAGAAAGACTGTGCCACTGGACATGGCAAAGATATACCTCAAATTTAGAGATGGGCTGGCTGCCTTTGTCCGCCATCCTTTGTTCTGTTTTGCCAGAGAGCCCAGGACCCAGCATCAGCATCTGATTGGTAAGAGGCTGACTGATTTATATCCAATCCACAACCTGAGAGTGACCATTCCACTGATGGGTGGTTGCCATGGAGCTGTGGTAAGGAATTAGCTCCCCTGAAAGATTGGAACCGACTTTGAATCTAAGTGGCCAGTTCGTTCATGACCACCTGCCCCTGTCCTGGGTATAAGTTCAGCCTTTCGCTTACCCAGTGTACACCATTTGCTTAGAACATTCCCTACTTCCTTTGTGGAGGAATTGTGGGGACCAGGGACGAGAAACTTGAATGTCTTCCCTGGAGGGTTCAGGAATAGGTGTCAGGACATGGGAGAAGACTGCAGTGCTGCAATCTGTGGAGGAGACTGCGATAGACTGCTTGGTTTGTGGAGGACTGGCCTTTCCTTTAATCATAACCCAAGTCTAGCAACCATTGCAATTAAGGATGGTTTGGTAGGCCCAAGAATGCCGAGGCTGAGAAGGCTTGCAAATTCTGTCCTCTGCAAGTAACTGTGGCTCTCTGTAGGGGGTCTGGGTGCCGCCATCAGTTATCACCCAAGCTTGTCTACTTCTGACGATGACCATGAGTGCTTCCTTATTTATCACCAATCTATAGACCATCTGGGAGTATGACTCTGCATGGTGTCTTGAATTTGCATGGATTGCCAGCAATGCAAATTGTGACTGCAACTCTGAGTTGAGGGGTTGTGTGCCTTTATATTCTTCATCCTCTCACATGCCTGCATGTGACTGTACCGCCACCTGTTACCGCTACATCGCCTGCTCCACGATCCTAGTGGCATCCTCCCAGCATGAGGGCCCATGTGCCGCCATCTCTACTGCCATCCCCTTTTCACTTCTCTTCAAGATTGGTGCCCTCAGGTATCCCCAGACATCACGGGGAAAGAGGCAGTGGTTGGCACTGACAGTACTGAAGCCGCGTATTAATTCTCTCATGAGTTGGGATCAGAGACGGCGAGTGAACTCCACCTGTAGAACCGAGTGAGATACCTGACTGTGTGGCCATGGCTGTAGCTGTCAGTCTACTCATTTGTAATTTTATCTCTGCTGAAGTCTGTGTAGGTGTTAGAGACATAGAAATACATTGTAACTGTGATACTTTCCAGAGTAATAAACATGCCTTTGGACCTCCCGAAGTTACCAAATACATATCCTTCATCGTAAGTAACTTCTTATTCATTTTTCAGAGAAAGTGAGTGATTCAAGTGAAAGCTGAACTAAACCTTCTTGCTCTCATCACCCTTCAAGAGTAAGCCTTGACCGTGACTCTTGCTATGCCTGCAAAGTCAAAGCAAGTATTTGGCAATTCAGTGACCTTGCAGTAGTAATTGTATGCTGTGATACCAAAGGGAAAAGGCAATACTATTTACAAGGATTGTTGAATTTTCCCAATATTCCCACAGACCCTGGTGAGCTGCATGATAGTGGTTAGCTGTTGCATTTAGCCTTGGACGTTCACCTTTACAGTTGGGCTTCTTCCCACTAGCATGAATGGGGCCTCGCTTACTTATGGTCAGACACTGAAAGACTTCAACAGTCCCAAATAGACCATCTCTGTGAAATCCCTTAGCTATGGGCATCCCTAGATAAAATGACTTCTGCTATTTTCAGTGTTAAAACACCAGATACAAAATTATTTTAAAAAGTAGCACACTGTGAGACTGAGTTCTATTAAATGTAACACCAGATGAAACATAGTAGCCATGAACTTATTTCTGCAGGACCATAGTTCTTTTGAATGTTAAGGACCATTTTGATGGTGTGTGGATTTCCCTTGTGTTACCAGAGTCTCCTGGTTTGCACCTTACTCCATGAGAACTGCAGCCTGTACTATTTGATGCACAGCGTGTCGTGCACAGTTAGATGAGGATTTCTGATGCCTAGGGCTGAATACACATAGTGGTTGAGGATTGGGACTCCAGGCAACACAAACTGGCCGATGCTGCTGAATGTTCCAAGTGTATACAGATTTTCTTCCACCTGCATGTGCTTGCTGCCTCTGTAGCCTCTCTTTCTGAGGTAGGGACTTAGATCAATAACTGACAAGTAGCAATAATCAGAAACACCAGACATGGTGCAAGGGCTGTTGTTTTCTGGACCACATCCTGAAGCACACTTGAAGTGCACAAATGGGGTTAATTAATCGACTTGACTCCAACTAGGCAAAGTGGAGGTAGAGTGGGAAATAAAGATTCTGGAAAGTATCGTTTGATGGATGGAGGATGTGAGAGCCTTGTGCCTCCAGGATTTCACAGGGCACAGAAGAAAGCAACCGGTAATGGCCAATTATACTGCCATGCAGGGTGACTACCCAGGTTGCTTATCTGAGATTATAGTCCTTGTTGGCCAGCTGGTCAGTCTTCTGCTTTGGATTGTTGGGTCTGGTTGCTTGTGACAACAGCTCTGTCTGCCTCTGGAGTGTTGATAGACTCATCCTGGTGAGGTGTCCTCCTTACCATGCCTTGTGCTCACAGGCCATGGTCAATAACGATGGTACCGTGCAGAGCCACATCCAGGAAGGCACTTACCAATATTCATTTAGTTTAGGGAAGCTTCACTCTGCGAGAGGGTACTCTGTTGGCCTCTGGTCTGAGATCACTTGAAAATGAACTCTTCAAGCAAAAAGATAACAATATCCAACTCGGGACAGCATTATCCGCCGACTTTGAACTTTCCCCCCTTACTAAGGGAGTCCTGATGATAATTGCTCCTGAATTCTGGGCCAGAATCCAACTCAGTACCTTCCAAAGGCCTGCCTGTGTCGAGGTGCACCCGTCCATCCACATATAGTGGTACAGTCCCAGCCTTTTATCTCACAGCTGTGGGTAGCAGTGTGTTTGTCTCCCATCTTGTGGGTGCCCACAGCAGCTGTTACAGTACTCTGCTTTGGCAGCAGAGATTGTCTCAACCAGAGTTACAAATGGACCAAATCAAGTTAATTAGTTTAGACCTCGACTGAGGTCAACAATTATAAAGCAATAAAATATTCGTCATTTATTTCTATACATCATCAGCAGTATTATTTGAAAAAGTTTCAAAAATGTACAAAAAAACGTAAAAGCATTGCAAGATGCATATTCGTGTGTAGGAAACATTAGAGTAATCAGTTTATCAACTCTTATTACATTAAATGTAAAATATAAGAGAATTAAGTAGCAGCTATGTGGTACTCGAACTGCGAGACATGTGAAAAGTGCATGTTTTAAGTCTTGATTCCCTTCATTACTCAGATTGCATAAACTAGTTTAATTTTTCAAACTGAGCCAGTGGCTTTTGTGTGCATTCAGTGGTAAAATGCCCAACCTTAGAGTGAGTATAACCAGCCTAACTTCATCAGCTAATGAGAGAGATACATACTTTTGAGAGCACTTATACTCTAGGGTATAGAAAAAAATATGTTCACAGTTTCAGTTTCTTAAAGTAGATACTGTCCTCAAAGTAAGTGGGTTCACATTTAAAAAAAATGTCTAGTTTGTTAAGGAGACCATGATTTTAAATGCTCTATCTTGCAGTCTAGTTTTTCTAAAATAAATGTGAGATTTCCAATAAAAGTAAAGTTTTTCTTGAATGCTGCAAATGTTTCCTGCTTTAATCAATATCTATGGGTGCCTTCCGATGCATGTGCTAGACAGTAGGCCCAATGTACCATATTTGCCTTTGCGATAGCAAAAGAGCTAGTTAGTCCAAGTTGCAAACTCAACGCCTAGACTGGAATTGCTTGGTTTACGGTTAATTTTTGCAAAACCTTCCCTTCGTGTTGGTTTAAAGGTGACCATTTGCTAATTGGAATGTACTCAAGGGCTGGGTGAGTATTGGTAGAAATGTTTGATAGATTTTTAATAAATAATTAAAATGTCTCTTTCCAGACGCTGTAAAAAATGTATATAAAACACCACCCTTTAAAGAAGCCTTATTTCCTAGATATGAGAGATGTAATTTACTGTTGAGGCTCTAGGAAAACAGTCTACTGAGATATGTTTTTACCATTTCTAGGGTGTTTCCGTCTAGCTTCCAGGAAAAGGGACAACAGTGTTTTCTTCACTTAAAGCCCTGTACTTCAGGGTTAGATATGTTAATATTTAAGAAATTCTACTCTGCATAGGTATTTAGGGCACACAAATATAGTTGAAGGCCAATTGGGGTAGATCAAATAAAACCACGTCATCTGCATACATTAACACATGCAAATCATAGGATGCGATAGTCAGTTGGAGGTTTTCGCTGTTTGCAAATTGTGCTGGTAGATCGTGTCGAAAGATAGAAAAGAGGAGAGGAGCTAGCAGGCAGCCCTGTTTGAATCCATTCTTTGATTGATTTTCAGCGGTGAAACCTTTATCCCCACCCATCAGTCCTCTGCACCAGGTACAACAAATGCTGTGCTAATATCAGTCTTAATAGATTTGCAGCAATGTCTAGTTCAAGTAATTTCCTCCATGGGGGCCAGCCTATCCATTTTGTCAAATGCTGTAGTAAAGTCAAAAAAAGCGGTATACAAAATGTGTGACTTTACAACAACGTCATTGTCAATCGTAGTTTGAACAATAACAATGTTATAATTCACTGAGTGTTTGGGTCTGAAACTGGCATGTTCACATGGGATTATTCTGGTTGCGAAAGCCCAATCCTGAAGCATGCTTGGTGATACTTGCCGCAAAGATCTTTTCTGTGGCATCAAGAAGAGCGAATTGACGAAAATTGCTTGAGAGTGTTCAAGAGCTTTATTATGTGGTGGTGATATGATACTGCTTTCCAAGAATGAAGTATTTGCCGTGTCTGATAACAATATTTGAAGAGCGCAGTTAAGAATTTTACCCTTGCCTCAGGATCTTTTTTTAGAACGTGTGAAGGAATTTTATCTGTGCCCATTGCTGAAGAGGCTTTTGCTATTTTTATGTAACCTTTTCACTGTATAGTTTTGCTATATATTCAATCCAAACTGGTTCTGGAATTGAGATGATGGGTGGCGCTTTTTTAGATTCACTGTGTGCTACAATTAAAGTCTATAACTGCTATGAGGTTTGATTTTGCACTGCCTGCTGTAAGTCGAGCCCCTTCTGGATGCCTGTTTTCTTTTTTAGTTAGGAGAATCCATTTCCTTTTTTTCTGGCTGTAAAGTTGTGGGGCCCTAGGCCCCCATGCATATTCAATAACCACACAGACACGGTTGGTGAGGGTGTAGAACTGGTCCAGGGCACATGCACCCGGCCCATTTTATTATCAGGGTCACATGTTCTGTGACACCTGAGGTGGATGAGTGTGGGGTGGGCTGTAAGCCAGCCCACTGGGAGTGGCTGGTACATCAAACAACTAGAACAGTGACCAGCAGGTCACTACATCCCTCCAAAACGTTATTCAAAATGGAACAACAGAGTCCAAACTGTGGGAGAGAATAAAACAATAAATAGGAACTTCCACTGAGTCTGTTCAGTGGCTTGCAGAAACAAAACGATGGTACGACTGCAGCTAGGATCACCAGTTCTGCTTGGCACAGTTCAGTGTTGCCCTGCGGGTCCGGTACTCCTAAGACTTCAGGCGTGGAAGTTGCCACCAATGTCTCTATATCTGTACTGCTCTCTGTGACGGTGCAGGTGGAGTGACTCATCAGTCCTGGTTGTTGTATCATCCTCACAAGTGCAGCATTGCTTCTCTCTATATAATGGCGGAGTAGCTGCAAACATCCCTCTCACCAGGATGCCCCTCTCGCAGGTGTTCTCCTTTCACAGGATGTCTCGGAGGCCCTCTTCACCAGGCATCCACTGGACTGGGTGTACTTTGCCGTGTCACTCCAACACTACGCTCTAGGTATGTGGAGGAACCGCTTTCAATTCCCTAGCTCTGCCTGAAGAGTAGTTGATTACTCCTGCCACTTAGCACAAGATCTTCCTCTTCCTGGCACCTACGGAAGAGCGGCTGTAGACTCCTAACTCGTGGCGGCACCCGCTCTCACCTGCGTCCCTGAGGCCTTTGCCCCTGGGTCGTCACGGTCTGGTATGGAGTGGTTGGATCCTCTTCTTCATAACGTCCGAGCAGCCCCACTATCCACTCTCCCGTGTGACCCCAAAGGTGGATGTCACAAATGTCCAGCCTGCTCGCTTCTGCAATCACCAGGTTTGCTCAGTGTTCTGAAGACTCAAGGATAGCTATTTCTCCAGGTGCCACCGATGTCCTCCAGGTACTGTGCTCCATGCCAGATGTTCTTGCACTCTGTCACCTTTGCCTTCTGGTGTGCGAGTTGTCAGATCACACACTCCTCTCTTCTTCTTGAAATTTCTTCGGGATGGCGTCATGCCACACAGTTTACTCCTTCTTGTTCCTTCGCTTCGCGACACAGTCTTGTCCCCTCCGGTCTTGCACTTCTCTGACCAGGCCTCTCTGTGTGACATGCACTTCATACGGGTCTCCCTGGTCCTGTCCTACCCCTAGGACAATGCATTCCCTTCTCTCGGTGACCAGACCTGTCGTCACAACCTTCTTCCGTTCATTACTTCTGTCTTCAGGTCAATCTTGTCAGACCTCTCCTCAGTCCTCTTGTCAGATCTCTTCTCAGGTCACCGCTTCTCTGACCTTTTCTCAGGTCGCCGCTTCTCTGACCTCTTTTCAGGTCGCCGCTTCTCCGACCTCTTCTCAGGTCACTTCTCTCTGACCTCTTGCAGGTCACTTCTCTCTGACCTCTTGCAGGTCATTCTTGCCGACCTCTTGCAGGTCATTCTTGCCGACCTCTTGCAGGTCATCCTTGATGACCTCTTGTAGGTCGTCCTCTTCTCATGGGATTTCCCGCAGGCCCTGTTCACCCCGCTTCCACTGGACTGGGTGTTATTCGCCGTGTCACTCCAACTCCAACCTCTAGGTGTGTGGAGGAAGTGCTCCAAGTCCCACCTTCAAGTCCCTAGCTCCGCCTGAAAGGTAGTTGTTTACTCCTGCCACTTAGCACAAGATCTTCGTCTTCCTGGGACCTGCAGAAGAGCGACTGTAGACTGAATTTCTGAAGACAGCATATTCAACAAATTTGACGCGAGCTAGTTTATTTATTTCCGCGAAGATGTTCCTATTACAGGCATTACTTGAGGTGGTTCTCTCTTTTTGAGCAACTTTCTGGCATTTCTGATCATGTAATGTCAGCCATAACATTTTCAAAATGACTAATTCAATTATCCTCATTTTTCATGAAGAGTTCCAATGAGAATGAAGTGATTTATTAATTTAATCAATCAAATGAGAATTCTTAAATATTTTACCCTGCTTCAGGTCTATGGTTGCTTTACCGTTGCCTGCTTCCAAAGACCAGTTTGCTGTTTGTTGCAGCCGAGAGTCCAGAATCATACAAAGGTTGTATGGTCACTGCTTTGATGCAATTGGACAACAATGTAGAGAAATGTAGAACACTGGTCATAGCTAGATCTTAAATAATCGATAATGGAAATGCTTGTGTTGCCTCTTCTTGTGGGTAGCACTTCAATCTATCAATCAATCAGGGAATTGTAAGCGCGCAATTCACCTGTGAGGGTCTCAAGGCGCTGAGGGGGGTGGGGGGCACAGATCTGTTTAGCTGAAGAGCCAGGTCTTGAGGGTCTTCCTGAAGGTGTTCAGAGAGGGGGTGCGTCTGATGTCTGTCGGTATCTCGTTCCAGGTCTTGGCTGCAATGTGAGAGAAGGATCTTCCGCCTGCTCTGGCTCTGTGGATGCGCGGGGTTTCAGCCAGTGCGAGGTTGAAAGATCGGAGGTTTCTTTTGTGTACGTGGAAGTTGATTCTGTCGTTGAGGTATTTGGGGCCGTTGTTATGTAGGCATTTGTAGGCGTGAGTGAGGATTCTGAAATTGACTCTTTTCTCCACGGGGCGCCAGTAGAGACTTCGTAGGTGTTGGCTGATGTGTTCGTGTCGGGGATGCCGAGGACGAGTCTGGCGGGGTGTTCTGTATTGTCTGGAGTTTGCGGATTAGGGACTTGTTGATGCCGGCGTAGAGTGCGTTTCCATAGTCCAGTCTGCTGGTGACTGTATTCCTTTACTCAGGGGGGGATCCACTTGAAGGTCTTGCGGAGGATGAGTAGGGTGTTGAAGCAGCTGGAGGTGACGGCGTTGACCTGTCGGTTCATGGTGAGTGATGAGTCGAGTACGATGTCAAGGTTCTTGGTGTGGTCTGAGGCAGTAGGTGGGCTACCGAGGGCGGTCGGCCACCAGTTGCTGTCCCATGCAGAAGCGGTGGTACCGAGGACAAGGACTTCTGTCTTCTCGGCGTTGAGCTTCAGGCAGCTATTGGTCATCCAGACTGTAACGTCTTGCATTCCTTTCTGGAAGTTGAGTTTGGCAGTGGCGGGGTCTTTGGTGAGGGAGAGGATGAGTTGGGTGTCGTCGGCGCAGGAGACGATGTTGAGGCCGTGTTGTCTGACGATGGCTGTGAGGGGGGCCACGTAGATGTTGAAGAGGGTGGGGCTCAGTGATGAACCCTGTGGGACTCCGCAGGTGATTTTCTTGGGGTCGGAGAGAAAGGGTGCGAGTCTGATCCTTTGGCTTCTTCCGGTGAGGAATGATCGGATCAAGTCCAGGGCTGTTCCTTGTATGCCTGCGTTGTGTAGTCTGGCGACTAGTGTGCGGTGGGAGACGGTGTTGAAGGCTGCTGATAGGTCGAGTAGGATGAGGGCTGCGGATTGGCCTTGGTCCAGGAGGGTGCAGATATCATCTGTGGCAGTGAGAAGTCTCTGTGCTGTGGTTGCTTCGGAATCCGGATTAGGACAGGTTGAGGATGACGTTCTTTTCAATGAATTGTGTCAGTTTCCTGTTGACTGATTTCTCTGCAACTTTGGCTGCGAAGGGGAGGAGCGAGATGGGCTGATAATTCTTGAGGTTGGTGGGGTCAAATGTGGGCTTCTTGAGCAGGGGTCTGACTTCTGCACGCTTCCAGTCATCTGGTAAGGTGCCTGTTTTTAGGTCTCGCCTGAGCTATCGTGTAAGCGATGCTCTGCAAGACATTTAGTAGGTGGGTTTAGAAAGTGCTACCCACATTTTTGTGCTGGCGGCAAGCTACAGTGCACGATGGCGTGCACACGCACAGCTGCTCCCTGCATTCCCCCCTCCCTTCTCGCCCAGCCATCTGTCTTTCCTGTGCCAGCCTTCAGCACCATACCCCTCCCCCCGCTGCTGCATGCGCATCCCTAGCGTGCGTCATCGCGATCACTTTCGCTTTTAGAGTGATCGCGATCGCGCTGACGGATTGTCAGTGTGTAAGTGCTTTCACTTTAGCCGGGGCGGGCGCTCGCGCGCACCAGCCCTCCCCTGCTGCATCTCCATTAATTGGAAACATATGTGCTTTCACTTTAGCCGTGGCGGGCGCTCACGCGCGCACCACTTTTTGTCTCTGGGGGAGGTAAAACACTGTATGTGCAAAGTCAGATCCACGCTTTTTTCTGTTCAGAGGAATATTTATCTTCCAATAAAATAAGCAGAATACAAAAAGCTGTAACCAGGTCAAACTGTACAATTTGTATCAAGTTTTCCTCTTAAAGTAATGCCTTCTGCCTTAACGCTGCGCGCACCACCCCTCCCCCGCAGCGTCTCCGTTAATTGGAAACATTTGTGCTTTCACTTTAGCCTCAGCGGCCATGTTATCTCCATGCACATTCTGTCTGATTACTATGACTCTGTCTTTCTCTCCTACTTCGCAGTGAACTTTCTGCTTCTGTGTGTTGCCTCTGCTCCATCACTCTATTATCTCATGCAGTTTCTGTCTGAGCTCCTTGTGTCTGCCTCTCTGTGCCCTTTAAGTGTGTCGCTTTGATTTATGGAGTCTCTCTGTACCCCTTTTGTCTCGCAATGCTGCTTCTCTCGTTCTAAGTAATTTTATTTGTTCTGTGCCCCTTCGGTCATTCTGTTCACTCTCCGATTTTTACGTCAGTCTTCATGTGGGGACGTTGGCCAATTGTCGCGATTTACACTGACCTTCATTCGCTTTCTTCATGCTCCCATTTGTGTGTCTTCTGTCATATTTGAGTGTAAAAGTGCTAGAGGGAGGTGGCTCACCAGGGAAACTGAATGCCAGATGACAAATGGCAAGTTATCGATAGAGGTTAGATAATTATCACCTTTTTAGGTAATACCATGCATGTTTTTGTGCTTACCACCCCAAACTCTGCAACTCCTGGTAAATTCAGCCACTTTTTCTTCTGTTAAATTCAGGAGGAAGTGTGCAAACTTTATTTCAACTAGAAATGTACCTTTCTCCTCTTAGACCATCATATACAGAAGAGGCTTTTCAGCATGGTGCCTAATAAATTACTGGCACATTTTTATTTGAAGAGTGATTACTACTCTGCTTCCCAGGGGTCTGCATCTTCAATCAGAGTTCCTGAATTCACTTTCAAAGACAATGTGGCACAAACGGACCATTAAATATAGTTTGGAACCAGAGGAGAGATTTACCTGAGTGATGTTTTCCCTCATCCTGTGGAAGAACCTCTCTACAGTCACTTTAGTTCTAAATGCATGAAAGCATCTCTAACAAGCATTGGCATAGCCAATCGGTCTCGCCTTTGGGACCTTATAAGTGTTTAGCCATGCAACAGTTGCTGTTGTTGCACCAAAGATATTGTGATGCATAACTAAATACTTATAAGGTCCCAAAAGCGAGACCTATTGGCAATGCCAATGCTTGTTAAGGTGGTGTTGATGGTGCGTTGTAGTTCGGGTGCGATGGCGGCCGCGGCTCTGTGGTAGATGTGATGGGGGCTAGGCTCGGTGGGGGCCCCCCGGGTGGATGCTTTTCATGGTCCAGGTGATGTCTTCGGCCGTGATCGGTGTCCAGTTGGAGATGGTGGGCTGGCTGGTGTTTCTGGGGTATCATCAATCATGGAATGTGTTGGCTTCTATGCAGTGAAGGAAACTCACAAATACCTTTTTGGTTTCTCGTTTGATCATAAATGTGAACTGCTCTAATGGCACTCAGGCCCCGATCACAAGTACCCCGAACATCCGGAGGTATTTACCCCACTCAGAAAATACCATTACCCCTGGGTGCGGTATTTACCGTATACAGTAATCGGTTGCTATTCCGGTTTCCACAACTAAAATTGGGAATTCCATGCGATCTTTGTACTTTTCACACCAAAGTCCAGAAGTACAAAAATGTACTGACCATTGTTTTCTCTGATTAATGTCTGCAGCTTTGAAAGATGCCGTGGATGGAATAGTGACTGCAGTAGGCGTGATTCCCATATGTAGGCTAACAAAAGTTACCGCACATTTTGAAATTTAACAGGGCATGCGTATCTGGATACTATATGTGAACATGCCTATCAAAATGGCAACTCTGCAGTACCGGTTACCATGTCTATGGGTTTGGGAATTTGGGGGAGGAGAAAGTGTGTGGGTGTGGCTATATGTGTTTTGTGTATGTATTTTTTTAAGGCGGTCACATTTTCGCACTCTAATAAGAATGAAAGGCTACCTCTGATGTATTTCTCTTCCAGAGGACTTCTTCAGAGCAGTACATCCGATTCGGACATGAGAAAAAGCTTGGGAATCTGTATTCATATTAACCCGCTTGTAAACTAGTTGTGTTCGCAGCTGCTTTGATGGTCATTAGTTTTAGACGTGTGGATTGGGCCGCAAATCTTCACCCATGACGCCGCCTTGAAAAGTTTCCGGTGATCAGTTTTCTACTCTCTGGCGCGAGGTAGCCTCTGGCCCTGAAGTACAGCCTCGAGCGCGCCAGCTGAGCATATCCTTCCGCCAGCACGAGGCGGCGGCCTCCCAGCACATCAGTCACTCTGCTCTCTCAGTGATGCAAGCGGGCAGGCGATGCCGCCCAGGGGCCCTGCCTTACCGGAAGGAGGGTGCCTGGGGCTGCCTTCAGGGGTTTAGGAGCGAGTGCTGTGCTGGGCTTCACTGCTCGCCGCCTTGCAGAGAATACTCTCATTGAATGTGAATGTGGAGATGCATAGTATGAACAAGCATTGACAAAGCCACAAGGGTAAAGTTTATCTAGTCTCCGTCATCAGGGGAATAGCTTGGTCATTAAGATTGGGTGGGTGTGAGCTTCAGACTTCCCGACAAGCACGCTAGGATATAAATAATGTTAAAATAGATTAAACGAACAGCAGGGTGCATGAGGGGGGGCCTAAGGAGCAGTGGAAAAGGAGAGCACTGCGGATTGGTAGGGGCACTGCAGTGGCGGCTTCTCCACTAAGGCAGAGGAGCGTCCCCCCACTGCTCGCTGAGCAGTGCAAAAGAAAACTAAAATGACAATAACGAGAAGTTATTATCACTTTATTTTTCTTTGAGGGACTCTGACTCCAGCCAGGTCGGGCAGGGTGGGGCTGGGCTCCCCAACATCAGAGGGAGCAGGAGTGGTTTGCATTCCCTCCCTAAGTGCGCATGAGGGCCTGGTCGGCCCTCTGGGCCATCCTAACAGCCATGCGCACTTGGCATGTTCTCCCCTGGGTTGTGTTGCACAGCCCAGTGGAGAACATGCCCAGTCTCCCAGTTACTGCCTGAGAGACCGATCACGAAGCTGCACCTGTAGCGTCGTGATTGGCTGTGAGAGTCCGGACGAATGGGTGCTTCCGGTGTGCTGCGAGGAGAGACATGCAGGCGCGGCAAAGAAGGTAAGTACATTTTTTATTTTTATATCATGCCTTTCCCTCTCTCGACCCCCTCCCGCATAACCACCCCCGTACAGAGGCAGCCAGCCGCCACTGTGAGAGAAAACACAATATTTTGCAAAATAGTTAAGGAATTTCAGAATAGAGGGAAAGAGCGTATTTGTGCGTTTTTGTCTGTGCGCATGTAAAAATTTCTGGTGAGATCCACCTGACACCTCACCATACCTGACTGATAGTACCAGTACCTAACTATTTATCAGGAACTACATTTATTAAGAGGGTGTAACACCCCCACTGAATCTATGCCCCTGTCTGCCATTCACCTCCAATCTTGAATCCAAAGCCATTCAAGATATGTAGGCTAACAGATGTTACCGCACATTTTGTAATTTAACAGGGCACGTGTGTCTGGATACTATCTGCGACTATGTCAAAATGTCCATTCTGCAGTACCCGTTACCATGACTATGGGTTTGGGAATTTGAGGTGGAAATGGTATAGATGTATGTGCTTGTGTATATGTATGTTTTTTTTTAACTGCAGACACATTCTCCCACTAGAATTGGAATGAAAGGCTACCTCCGATGTGTTTCTCTTCCAGAGAACTTCTTGAGAGCAGTACATTCGTTTCGGACATGTGAAAAAGCTTGGGAAACTAAAGACATATTAACCCGCACAGTTGCTTTCATGATTAATGGATTTGGACTTGGGCCACTAATCCTAACTCCGCAAAGATGACGTCGCCTTGAAAAGCTTCAGATGAGAGCAGGTTTCTGCTCTCTGGCGCGAGGTAGCCCCTGGCCCTGAAGTGTGGCCTCGAGCGCGCCAGCTGAGCACAATCCTCCCGCCATCGCGAGGCAGCCACCTTCCAGGACATCAGTCACGCTGCTCTCAGTGATGCAAGCGGCAGGCGATTCCGCCCAGGGGCCCTGCCTTACCGGAAGGAGGGAGCCTGGGGCTGCCTTCAGGGGTTCCACCGCGAGGGCCGTGCGCTTTGCTGGCCTCCACTGCTCGCCTCGCACAGAATAAGCTCATTTGGATGTGATTGTGGGGTCGCATGCATGGGATAAACCAAGCATTGACAAAGCCACGAGGGTAGACTGTTACGAAGCAGAATCCGCATAGTTTTCATGAAGTATTTATTGGATGAATCATACACCACCAATAATGTCAGCTTGCCAGTGCAGCCCCCAGTCTCCAGCTGACACCCAATGGAACTTCACTTCCATGGAGACTGTGAACATTCCTGGCATGAGCTGCTTCCATACATTTAAAGGAAAATGCACTTACCATATATCTACAACACAACCAAACTACATAACAATAGAGGAAAGAAAAGCGAAATATAAACATGCAAACCTTAAATTGATATAAATATTGAGTAGGTAAAAAATTAATGTAAAATCCTCAAATTTAAATGAATATTACAGAAAGAAAAGAAACAAATCATGCTCTACAAGGACCATGGAAGCACCTGTCAGACAAGCACTATTTCATGATGTAATCTCTATATCAAACCGGTACTTTCCTAGGTCCCGTGGTAGGTTTGACTAGAGGAACACTCCCAGGGACACTCCTCTTGGAAGAGTCATTAGATGAGCTCATCTCACCCCCATGTGTCCTTGCTCCTGGCAGGACAGTGTCATTTCCACCCGGCAACCTGTTTTCATGGTACTTCACCCACCTGGACATGCTCCACCTGCACCCTGTGTGAACCGTCACCACATTTCTCTAAATGGGAGTGATGGCAAAAGGGCACATAAACTCCGTTACCCCTTCCTCTCCCCCCTTGGTTTCTTTATTAGAACAAAATCCCGCACATTCCACTTTTTGCCTTTTATGGAGTTCTTTACATCATATCTGAGTTCATATCTTTTGATGACAGGACTTGATTCTGGCCGCCATCTCCTCCTTGTCCAGGTTAACAGTTTTCTTAATCTGTAATCACTCCGGATTAAATTTAGAAATGGCGACTCTGCCCTGCAAGAACTCAAAAGGGGACTTCTCCATCACACAATTGAGGGTGATGCTGGGGCTATTCATTACTGTACTTTTGGAACATACTTTGTTAATGTGTTGTTTTTAAAGTGCATTTTCACTTTGAGGTCCTTCTTGGTGCCCGGCCAGGTAAAAGCAGTGGAAGGCGTGAGATATCTAGTTCATCGAGCAAGTATACTTAATTAGGAAAATCCACAACTAGTAGGGGTGTGGAGCCACTAGAGACCATCCAATAGCCACGTTTGAACCTTTTTTATGACACTGAAGGTGATTCATAATCGGGTGAACAGGAGAGACCAGAGAGCTCCTGACAGGGGTTGCTCTCACACCCACTTTGCAATTCATTCCTTCATCTAGTTACTTTCAGTTGAGAACTGGAGACACAGTGTAAAAAGCAAGATGATGATTCTGCCCTTAATGAACCTGGGATTTGCCAATAAAGCGACTTGTGAAGAAAACACACCGAATCTTGAAATCCGATTGCTTGGCGACAGGGAGCCAATATGGTTCTTGCAAAAGCAGACTGGCTTGGCCGGTGAAGGTGACTGCAGAGATCTTATCTTCTTAAATCAAAGAGGTAAATGTTTGCACATGTTTTGAGCTGATAGCAAACAAATGGATAGCACAGGCAAACTTATGGCTGCAGTGAAAGGTCGGCATAACAATTGTTGCCCATTGGAGCTGGCTAGCCGCCTTTCTCTGGAGGTAGAATGAAGGACCCCAGAGGTTCCCATTACCACCCACAGCGCAAATCTTCATTTTATCAGAGGTCAGCTTGAGCCACCGGCTATCCCAGTCCTGCTTACCATGCGATGTGTTTGGAAAAGGAATGACTGCTGCTTTTGGACCTCTCTCAAGAGGTGAGGAGGCTCTGAATGTCTTCTGCGCACCCGTCGTATAAGAATATGTGTGTCTAGCCAAGGCAAGTCAGAGGAATAACAAGACAGCCCTATGAAGGTTTGTGTGAACATATTCTGTAACCAGCGTTTTCCATTAGTTATTTTTAGTGTGTTTGTTATTTAGCTACTCAACCGAGACATTATGAGCACGCACCATTGGATCCCTGGGGCGCAATTTCGCCCCAGCATCATATGGGACTATGGATTGATGGCCTTTGAAAACTGATTTGCCAACAAAGAAATTCCCTTGAAAACCGACCACCTTCATATGATTTCCCAAAACATTACCACCAAACTGAAGGATAAACATGTAGGAGCCCTCTTTGTCCGTTGTGTGTTTTAGTGGGCACAGTAAATCATTACTGGGAGCATGGGGTGGAAGGGAAGTCCTAGTGTTTTAAAATTGTGTTTAAGGCTTGAGCTCCCAAGGCATCTGTTTTATTGGTGCCCCACCCCCCCACTCCCCCTACCCACAAGGTTAAACAAGCATTAAAAATGCAATAGGTCTCGCATTTACAAGAGTTTGAGCTATTAACATTGCAAATGGCAATGCCTTTTATTTTTGTTTTTAAAAGATAAATAAACGGCATTGTTATTTACAATGCGAATAGTGTAAACTCGCGTAAATGCGAGGCCCATTGCATTGCAAATGCTTGTCTCGTGCTGGAACCGTAATCCTGCCTTCCGGTCCCTGACTAGAGGGCAGCTAAGGAATGACTTTCCCGAAGATAAGACCTTATTTATTATGAGGTCTTTGAGCTTGACATGAAGGCCCATTGATGTTCACAATCCCCAGGGGTCGGGGGGGGGGTGTTTATGGCCTTCACAGATGCCTGCCAGAAGCTTTTTAAATCTTAGCTGTATCTGGGTCCATGCGCACTCATCATAGGGCCTAAACACCACAGGAGTGTGGGTTTCCACATCAGTGCTCTTCCATCACTTTCACAGCAGATTCCCCATAA
This sequence comes from Triturus cristatus, assembly GCF_964204655.1. NCBI lineage: Eukaryota > Metazoa > Chordata > Amphibia > Caudata > Salamandridae > Triturus > Triturus cristatus. Next base: position 625,635,112 of record NC_140583.1, on the reverse strand, counting down.
TCCTCTAGTGACTGTATGAACCTCTCCATGTTAGACAACAAGTCACGATATAGCTGCATGCCCATTGTGCTGTCACCAAGGCATATTTGTTCACGTGACTGTGTGAATCTGTTTTAAATCACGCAGAGTTCGAATAATTGACTGCCCATTCACACCCAACATTGTGCTCCATAACTTCACAGTACAATGCCCCCCAGCAGGAACACGGGAAGCCCCCAACCACTGCCCTCTCACTCGGGACTTAAGTCAGAATCAAACAGCACCTTGAAGGTGAGGCCATGAGCAGACCTATGGAGTTATAACATCCAGAGATACATTTCATCAGCTCCCCAACTCAGCGGCCTACTTCACGTGACATGTCTGTGTCATAAAGAATGTTGACATAGATACAGAGTAGACATGGCATCCATGAGCATGTTGCTGAACCAGGGATAATAGGAATAAATGCACAAAACGCACCCTGAGATGGGGCACAAACCCCCAATGTCTAGATGTGCTTCTTAAAGAAGGAAAGGTTCGCCTTCTCCCCCACCCCAGGACTGCATCAACCTCCCAGTGTGTTCTTCCTATCACCTGCCCTCGAGGGACCTCTGCATAACCCGAAGACATTGCTCCCTGTATAGCGCCTCCTCATCCCTCCCCAGACAGTGCTTCACCCCTAGTCACCCGGGGCCTAAACGCTGCACTCCCCATTCGTGGGTGTAGCGCCCACCAGTGCCTGGCACTGCAAACCCCCATACTCCTCCACTTCCGAGGAATCCCTCGGCATTCCTGCCACATCTGGAAGCCCACCCCACCCCTTCCACCTGAGGCCGAAGAGAAATGAGGATAGCGGGAGGGGAGAAACCCAGATGTAATTAGCCTCTAGGTGCTGTACACCTTGTCTGTGCACATGGCACCTCCCTTCAACATGTAATGAGACCCGACGCTGCCTCTCCCCAGTGCCCCCTGCCCCCACCCCTCCCCCGGCGCACCTTCGTCCCCCTCCAACCCCAATCAATGTGCGTCAGTCTGTCCCAGGACCACCCGCTGCGCCACACCCGGACAAAGTCCGCCTCCCCGGACCTCTAACAACCTGCCCAGGACCACCGGCTGCTCGTCCACACCGAAAACCGCACCCTATCCCACCGGCCCAAAGTCGACAGTCCCGCCCACAAGGCCCGTCGCCCCCCCCCCCGGGCTCCCGATCCCGCCTATTATTGCCTGCTTAATAACATTCCGATCCTCCTTTCGCAACCTCCACAGTGAGCCTGCAGCCCTCCGAGAAACAGTTCCCCCTCCCAACCGCTACTCCTGCAACCAAACCCCCCAGGCGCCATGCGACTTTTACACATCACCCACCCATCCAAACCAGCGCCGACACTCCGGCCATCCCACATCAAATCCTCCGTACTGCCCCTGATCCTCCACAGCTAGCCACATGCCAGGAGGCTGAGCCCAGCCCGGCAAAAACATCCATCCTCTCTGAATGGTGCTCAAACCGCCGCCAAGCCTCCTCCCAGCCTTTGCGCATACCCGACTCGTCTAGGAACGCCCACCTCCCCTTCACTCCCCATCCCACACCCTCCCACGCAGCACTCCGACCCCCAAAACCCACAACGCCCCCCTCCTACCCTCAGCCGATCGCCCCTGCTTCCTTCACCCAACCATCCCACTCCGCCCACACTCCAGAACAACACCTTTGCCACTCCGTCCGATGGCACCCTGACCCCTTCGGGTAAAGTCCGAGTTATATAAAAACGCATAAAATAAACTCCCGTGTCGCCCTCCCTTCCCTTCAAACTCCGCCCGCTCCTACGGTTACCCCCTTCCCCCCCGAATTTTACTCCGTCCTTTAATTTCTTGCACCCATCACAAAAGTCTAGGCGACCACAACGCCAGTCACCGCGGGCATTCCAACACCGCATCAACCCTAGATCGCAACCAAGCAGCCCACTCCGACCTCCACAGACCCCAGCCACCTGGTGGCTCCATCACCAACACACCCATCCCCACAAATGTGCCTTGAGGAGGAAATCCACCCTCGGGCGGGGACCTCGCCAGACGAGCCACAATCGGTGAAAGGTGAGCTAGGTGAATACACCAATACTCAGAAATATCCTGCAACTATTTCCCTTAGCACTTTATTAATGCGCCATAACGTTCTTGCCGTTTATTACCATTTCAGTTGGTAATATTAACGCCGCCAGCTGCCCCACATATCTCTCCCACCCTCTCCCCTGGGCAACGGCACCTCACCCCTCCCAAGGCCCACTGCTCCCTGCCCCTCCTCACCTCACACTCTGTAGCAGCAGCACGTGTGGTAAACTTTACTTGATTCACAACCTGGAATGTAGAATGCACAGCATGGTTCGAGCGCATATAAACACAAGCGCTCGCCATGGCGTTTTCGTTTGGCTTTTCCTGCCGTGGCCTCGCCTGTCAAAAAGTTTCTTGTCTTTATGGGGCCATGTGTTTGGCCCCATAAAGATAAGAAACCTTTTGCGACCAACGCAAAGCAGGCGAGGCCGTCCAAATGGGACGGCTCGAAAAGCCAAGCGAAAACGTCACCGGCACGTCTTTCCCAATGGCTGGCCGCCGTTTACCATAAACGGTGATGCCGGCCAATGGGAAAGAAGGGTGGGGCTTAATGCCCCTTACTGAAAATACCCTGTTAACACTAAATCTCGCCAGCGAGACAACGCATGCGCGCAGCCTTACGCTAGCGAGACCTAAAAAGACAAGCTGCACAATACCTATTGAGAGTAGGCCAAAAATATATATGGGGTCTTCTAAGAACATAATTAACCAACAGGCCACCCGCCCTCTGGAAATTACAAATCCCACTAATCAAGATGCCCAATGAAATAAATGTTTATTACCTCTATAGTTGATGGATTGGCTTATATGTAGATATTATTGAGGATGATGATGTCATAATTACCTAACCTGCACACAATAGATTGTAATCAATGTTTTGTATGTCACTATCCAAATCCTATGTAAACTGCTTGTCGGGTTTCAGTTTTGCATAGGTATATGCTTTGTCTATGCCAACTGTATATTGCAACTACCCTGTACACAAATTGCCAGGAAATGTTAATGACTTACTTTTATATACAACCTGTTAAAAATAGTGTTTAGTAAAAAAAAAAAAAGGGGGGTTACTGGTCTAACTCTCAGGCCCTGCTTTCCTGTTTGTCCATAAGGTCAATGTGCTTTAGCATCATTTTTAATCCAATGTTTTCATCAGGACCAGTTCTTACTTTCATACACAAAATGTATGCAGGAACCTATTGATCACATGTATGGGAGTTTTACAATGGCTCAAACAAGACTGGACCTCTGGGTAGTGGTAGTTCCTGGTGGTGCGAGCAAGAGGGGCTGGCTTTAGAGCCCCGACTGAGCGACTACTTTGTGATCTCAATGGGCCATCGTCTTGTCGGGCCATAGGGGGCTGCCTTCCCTGTAAATTCATCAACAGACGTCACTTGTTGCAGGCAGTGCTCTAAGCCCAAGCAGGGCAGAGAAACGCAGTCGATGTTGACTTGCGGCTCACACATGCCAGTTACACTGTGAGACGGCACACTGTATTTTCCAACATGGGAAGAAACCTGGCTCAATCTGTTCACCACTGCAGAGAACGCAGTGTCCAAGCTACTTCGCATTGGAGTTCCCAAGGTGGTTCTCCCTCTGGGACATCTGCTGCCGGGATTGGGGTTCGGAACTCCTGGACACCTTTCCGCCTCTACCTGTTCCGCCCAGAGTTGCGGGAGCCTCGTCTTCTTTCATATCTCGTGTGCTCAGATGGAAAGTCGGCTTGTAGCGGCATCCGGTCCCAGAAACTCTGATAAACCTCATGGATTTCTGAGTGTGAGACCAGGCCTGGCCCACTTGGCCACCTAACCAGTTAGGTTTTAGGAGAACTATATAATGGCTAAAACAATAAAGTAACTTCCCTTATTCCATGTCTCCTCTGTCTGGCTTTCTGAGCTGATCACTATTGTCTGGCTGTCTCCATTATCCTCTTCCAACTTTCCTCATACTTTTTCCTTCAATAGACACACCTCGTTTCTCAGACTTTCCCCCCAGTCTTATGATGTGGTTCACGGAAGATAATATAAATGTCTAGCTCCTTTGCCTCCAGTTATTTTTTAAATTTCAGATATGAGATTTATTGAAAGAAATAAGTCAGCGACAACATTGCTTTTGGCCATTCTTTTAATATATTCCTCTATTCCTCACATCACGCAGAAAATATTTGACTTGCTTACTTTCCTTAACCCTGCACATGTCTTGTAGGAGAACTTAAAAAGCCTGCTGCAAATCAGTTATGTCTATATTTATTAGAGGACTTGCCCGCAAGTCCTATAAAATTCCTTAACTTGCTTGTTGTATTTAAAGTATTATAGAATAATTGTGAGAAAATGTGTTTGTCATGTTTGGAGGGGACGATGATTTCAGTTTACGCAGGGTGCAGAGAGCAGTCCAAAAAGCATTGAAGACCATTGCTGTACTTTCTGCAGCCCAGTTATTCTGGTTGCTTCTCATGCCTGCTTTCTCTTGTGTTTCTCAGCTAGTTCCCGGCCTGACGGTGACAGTGTGGCCATCACGGCAGCCCCAAGAAACACCACAGTGATCGCTGGGCAGAGCACCGTCATGGAGTGTCAGGCGGCTGCCAACCCACCACCCCTGGTTTCCTGGATAAGGCAGGGTAAGTAAAGGTTTTCTTGGGAGAGGCATTCTGCATATCCGTGTCCGAGCTAAGAACAGGTCCTCTGTCCTACTGTATACTAGGTAAACTGCTCAGAGAATGGAAGTACTGGGGCAGAGTGCTCCATCAACAGTGCTGCACAGCTCAAAGGTGTACTGCGATAAACAAGCCGTTCAGCTCAAAGCTTGATAGCGCTTGCATTTATCGTGAGAAATGCAGCACATCTTTAATCCTGAAGAGCCTAATTCTTAGGATGTTGTTAAAAACGGGAGAATTCTTTTAGCTATAGATCCGACACTTTTCATGATGCTAAGTACCTCAGATAATCACTTGGGAATTATGGTGAATGATTTATATCTCAGTGCATATTACATTTCTCCTCACCGCGTGTGTGCACAGTTAAGTTTGTTATTGTTTAGTTAACACAAAAGCTCCACTATGTTTTGCCGTTTGTTGGTGGGCTTTTCTTTAACTTGTCATTGGGTGTAGCGAGCATGGCAGTGTTTGCGACTTATTGTGTTCATTATGTGTTGCACACCAACCATAACTGGTGAATTTCAGAGGTTTTGTGTTCGGTAACTGTATTTTTTTCAGTGAATTCTATGATGTAACTCATTCCCCTGCCATGTACGTATTCTGTGCTACAAAAGACCTCTGTCCAGACCCTGCACCCAATCCCCTCTGGCCATACACAGCTTGAGATTAGGTTGCCAGGCCTGCCTGGCCATTGACTTAATTTGCTACCTCTCTGCCAATTATCAGGCAGATTCATCAAATCGTGCCAACGGTATCAGTTAATGAAACTTTTATTTCCCCCATTTATCTTCGCCACCTTCGGTGATCTGTTTAAGACTTGACATAACCAGCAGAAAACTAAACCTACATACTTCATGCAATGTATCAAACATTGCCACATTTATTAGCAGGTGAACACTTCTTTGACACCCTGTCTTTAAATCTGACCCCTCCCCACGTATGCAACTGGAAGAAACTGAGAAAGCCAAGAGTAGGCTAAACATGCAGTGTCTCTGCTAAATGTTGTGCAGATCAATTAGACAGTGTCAAAGTTGTTAATAAATCAAATATGTTTTAATGCCTCCTTTAGCTCCCCCACCGTCAACCCCCACTCCGCATTGTGTCCACATGAAACCTGAAAAAACTGCACTTGTTATAACTTAACTGCCTCACACCGTTGATGCAGATTCAATAAGCAGCACCAGAGTTAGAAACAAATAAAAGTTGTATTGCCCCACCTTTAACTTTGCCTCTCCTTAATTGATTGGCACACAACTTGACATACCTTTAGAAAACTGGGCCCAGCGGTTGATGTAATGGCATGAATTTGAAAGAGTACTCTCAACATACCAAGTATCACCAGATGTAGATTTAATTAGTAACCCTTTCAAGCCCACCTTCCACCTTTCTTAAATGCTAATGTCTCAGAAACTACTGAACGGATTTGCACTTACTTAGTAAAGTTCTACTTTCATGCCAAGTTTGATGAAAATCTGTTCAGCAACTTTGGCGGAAGGTGTGAGCAGAATTTGCTAATGAAGCTAAAATTTGAAAACACTACTTTTTTGACAACCCGCAGTTTAACTTTTTTTTCCACCATTCAAAAAGGGCCTGTGTTGACACAGTTTATAGGATTTCATGCTATTACAAATACATGCAACAAAGGAGACTTAACATTTTTTGCTGAGCTTTATTTTCGGAAACAATACTTTTTGTTCTTCAAAATGGTTTCTGGACAAAAAGATGTCGGAAGACATGCAGAAGAAGAACTGGAAGTTAATGAGGCCGAGGTTTCCAGATCACTGCCTTAATTCATTGAATGGAAAATCTTCACTATTTCACCTTGTGGAAATTGAGGTCCATTCTAATCATTCCAATCATTGTTGCAATGTGTATACTTGCACTTTATGCAGGAAGAAGTTCAGCAGGGGAAACCGAGTGAAATGCAGCTTTAGAACAACATTGATGCACATGCTTCTTAATGCCTGGCATGAACAGTGGTCCATTGCAGAAAAAATTAAGAGGAAGAGGGACACCAAAAGGTTGAGTGAATTTAATGCAACCTTGTCCTGTGCCATTGCTGCTGGAGATCAATTGCCTGAAGAAACTTTACAGGTAGAGCAAGAAGCCAGAAATCCCTGTTATCAACCTGTGATATTGCATTGTTTTGTGTGTGGCACATTCATCTGCTGTGGTGATTAAAATGTGGATGCTCAGTTGAAGGAAAATAAACACCAAAAGATTTTTAGAAATCATCTCTGTTCTGCAGTTATTTCAGTTTTTGATTTAATTGTTCTACTTTTTATGAGAAATAGTAGTGACTTGAAACTAAGGCTTTGTTTTCTTTTCACCCAAAATTTAAATTCACAAAAAGTATGTCTATAAGCCCCCAAAAACGACTCCTCTCAGAACCAGCATTTCAAAAGTAAAAGACAAATGTGTTTTGCATGTGAGTGAGCAAAAGTGTAAAGAGAAAGCAAGTGAGTGAGGAAGAGAGAATGCATAATAGAGGATTACTGAGAATGTGACTGAGAGTCTAAATGAGAGGCGGTGAATAAAGAATAAGGGAGAGATAATGAGTGCATGAGAAAGTACGGCCCCCAGCCCCTTGAGACTAGCATCCGTGGTCAAAATCGTTTTTGTTTAAGATCGAAATGCCCCAAGGTCAGCATTTTCCCAATTTCAGACTTAATTGTCACAAAAGCTTTTTCACAGTCACTGGACCACTTAAAACGCACTTTCTTAAACAGTGCCCTGATAGGCTCAACCACACTTGCAAACCCCAAGACAAATTTGGAGTAAAACTCTGCCAGTTCTAAAAAGGACCTCACTTGCTCCTTATCCATGGGTGTGGGAGCCTTCACTATACTCTCAGCAAGATCCATTTTAGGTTGAATTCCTTCTCCAGATATGACATGTCCAAGGTAGGTAACAGATCTCAGACCAATACAACACTTCTGTCTTTTTACTGTAAGACCTTTCTCCTTCAATTTTTCCAACACTCTTCTCAAAATCACCCCATGCTTTACTTCATCTTTTCCGTAAATCCGAATATCATCCTGAAAAAACAGGACATTAGCCAAATCACCAAGGACCACCTTCATAACTCTCTGAAAACAAGCCGCCGCCGAGGCTAGTCTAAAAGGCATCCTCAAAAAGCGATAAGCCTCCAAAGGAGTTACAAAGGAAGTCAGGTGCCTGGAGTTGTTATGTAGAACAATCTGATGGTACGCAGATGAGAGGTCTAATACATTAAAAATCTCGGCACCCTTCAACAAGCTAATGGACTCGGAAGAGGCTGACGATCCACCCAAATCCACTCGTTCAACCCTCGCAAGTCCACACACATCCTGACACTGGCACCACCATCCTTAAGGGCGAACACAATTGGAGCCAACCATTCCGAAGCCTCTATTTCTTCAATAACTCCCAAATCCAACAATTTTTTAAGCTCTATTTTTAAAGGTTCCATCATCATGTTAGGCACTCTGCGCACCTTATGCCCACATGGTTTGGCCCCCTTTTTCAAAATAATGTGGTTTAAAACCCTTGAAACATCCCAGCGTATCTGCACACACCTCAGGAAAATTTTCAAAACACTCCTCACCACACCTCATAAAGTCAACCAACATGACCTGATCCTTAGGGTCAATGGCACCAGGATTCAAAATAATACCCAAATCACGCTGATGCCTCCACCCCAACAAGTTGTCACCCCTTTCAACCATGTATACCTTCCCTACGGTATGTCTGACTCTAAATTGAATTTTCGCTACAACATATCCAAGAACATTAATGCGTGAACCTCCATAACTAACTGGATTGTTATCAGGAGGCAGAAGTGGCACGTTACTTAATCCCACACTTTCATCATACTGTTTGTTACCAATCATAGTGAAAGGTGAACCAGAGTCAGCCAACACAACAAAATCTCGCCCGTCCACTGCAATGTCACATTTCTGCATTTTCACCTTTAAAAAGGTGTAAAGAGGGAGGTTATATGGTAACGTAAAGAGGAAATGGCGCCATAATATATGTTTTAGTTGCAAAATCTTGCCCTTGTAAAAACAAAGTCTAAATATTTTGTTTATTTGAAAATATAATCGTTGGTTTACTGAAATGTCTCAGTTACAGCAAAGACAAACACAATCCTTGGTTAATTTGTAATGTTGCCAGTACAAATTGTAGTTCAAAGTTATTTTAAAATCTCACAGTATGAGTGGAAAAAGCCTTTCCGCCGACATCGGCGGTTAATCCAGTGCTTACTGTGTCAGCAGCCACTTCACCAAGATGGCTGCACGTCGTGTAACGCAATGACGTGTACGTCGGCGTTAGTGTACCTAGTGTGTCAAGGCCATAGATGACAGAGGACTCGAGAAACAGGTGTGTGAGCTTGCGAGCTGACAGTCGAACAGATGTGAGCCTCGGGGAGCAAAAACAATGGTTATTTTCCAAGTGCTCACATTTATGAAGAAAAAATATGTGATGAAGGTCGGAAATCTGGCTCCTTCTTTGGCACAATTGACGCAAGTAAAAATCCGGTTTACACAAACCTCAAATGCTTTTTCCAGGTTAAAATCCATACGGTTAATCGGAATATTCCAGGTTTCCGTTGTGGGTCCGCGTATGCAAGCAGGGAAATTGGTGGCCAGATCGCCTGTCCTCAATCAGGCAAAGTCACTCGTCGCCAGTATTAAATCCAAGATACTGTAGGTTTCAACATTGTTTTATTCATCAGAGGGAAACCACCGACATACTAGCTGGCCAGCTATGCATTAAATGAATGATCCATGGCCTTCTCATAAAATCACTTTATTCCATGGCATGAGCTGGCATTCCAAATACAGTCATGAACAAGTAGATTATAACAGTTGTCGTGATGGATGGTGGTTTGCTTGACTTTGGTACATTTTGAACTACATGACCATGTCTATTGGAATCATACGGTGGCTCCCTTATCATAAGTAATAAATACGGAAATCTTTTCAGCACTCGCCCCCTAATGAAGACTGACACTCATGGACATTGCCTGTGCACCAGATATCATATCTTTTAGGTGCGAAATTCTTGCTTACCTAAGTTGCCTGGACTGGTAGCTCAGTGGAATAATGCAACAACTCCATGAATCCATGTTTGATCTCTTAGTCACAGGTTCAAATCTCTACTCCACTCAGCCTTTCATACTTCCATGGTCTTCAAAACGAGTACCAGACATGCCAACCCTCCCGATTCAGACGGGAGACTACCGATTTAAAGGCTAGTCTCCCGCCTCCCGATTCAAGCATCCAGAAACCCGATTCCACAGGATACAGCAGGAATTACAGAATGACCTGCTTGAAGATATGACTGTGTTTGCTCAACTGGAACAGAGGCCGAAAAGTAATCACTGCCATCGAATCCTTAGCGAATTCTTGGAAAAGGGGCTCGCGGCTGCTTCTGGGACAGGAACCATCATCAGCTGAACAAAGGTTTCCTGATAAGGAGGAGGAACATATTACTCACCCTTTGTCACTGGATTGGTCACAGATGCATCTTAAAAGCATAAATGTGTCAGCACGGTCAATAAAAGCACAATGCTGGCCAAAGATGCTACTGAGAAAGCAACACTGGCAGTTCTTCAATACTTTTAACAGCAATGCTATAAGAAACAGCCTTCTGCGCTCTACTTCAGTACAAAAATCGTATTCAACAAGCTTCCAAAATGTCAGTCGTTTTGGCTTTTGTATAGTGGCAATATTTTCTCATGGTTCGGTACACACAGAACTTCTTCGGGTGCTTAAAATAACTCAAAGTTGAGCTAAACTGAGAGCTCAAAATGACGTTGGCTCTCCAACCTTTGTTTTCCTCCCCACCTCCCGTAGTTGTGAATATATTATTGCCTGAGGCAGCCCAAAAGCTATTGGTTTAGAAGTGAGCTTGGGCAGGCCGAGGCTTCAGGACACCGGAAGCAAATGTATTTTCCTGCCTCCGAGTCCTACGCCCTGCGTAATAGTATTTCTGGACGGGCTTCAGCACTGCAGGCATCTCTCCAGAGGCTCAGAGTGAGGCTCGAAGTACTGCACCTCCGGTAACATGTTCCTGCAGCTAGTGCACAATATTGTCAAGTTCCCTCTGCCTGCTATGGCGTGCTCTGTCCTGACACAGGTTAAAGAAAGGTAAGGAAAAAAAACATTTAGTGAAAGTGAGAAATAGCCTTGGGAGAAAAAACTTGTTTTAAACAGTTTTTGCTTGAAAACTTTAAGCTACCAACACTAAAATGTTGATGCCAGTCTTCATTCACACACGCTTTAATCTCCCTCTCCAAGAATTACCTCAGACACCAAAGCTTAATGCTTTGGCCTTAATTCTTGGAGAGGGAGATAGGAGCATGTGACAGGAATCGACATTTTTGGCAGTTTTACATATTATTAGTGCACCTAAAAACAGAGTCTAAAACTCTGTTAGAGCCAAATATGAAATACTGATTTTCCCTATTCTCCTGATGTGGTGTTAGGGCCAGAGTTGCAGACTTAAAACTGGGAAACCAGTTTCAAGTCCTGGAGTTGGCTCATCATCCTGTGATTCTGGGCAAATAACTTAATCTCCCTATAAACAATGAGTGGTGACATTGTGTAATGCAATCGGTGCCTATGTAAAGCACTCCAGTACCTTCAGGTCGGTTCTGCTATATGAAAAATGAACAACAAGGTAAAAACAAAGCATTAATATAAGTAAAGACTGTTTAGTGCCTGATGTGTAAATGGCTTGTCTGCTGAAATTGTGATCTTGGACAAATACTTTTTTTCACCCAAACGTGTTGTGAGAGGCTGGCCTGGTATATGATCTCCACTTATGTAAGTGGGCACCGTGCACCAGTCCAGACAACCCCATACAGTGGTTTTAGAGGTCTTAGACAACCCTAGAAAGCTCTCTAAGTGGTAGCTGTGGAGAGCAGCCTTAAGGCTTAGTCCAGAATGAGTGTAGAGCAGCTTGTTTTACCAGTATTGCAATCTTATAGGTATAGATTAGATAAAAAGAACCACACAATGTACTGATAAAAATATGTATTTATTATACAGAACTCTCTAATACACACATATATCTCCTACCCAAAGATAAAGCCAATGCACACAACACATTGCGAAGAAATGATGTAAGTAGTACAGAATACACAGTGGGCCCCAGGGCGGGGCCATAATATATATGAAGAAAGTGGTATAAGAATAACTAATCGAGTTGACACACTGTCAAGAAGACATAGAATTGCTGGGGACCCAAGGAGCCACCCAAGGTAAGTAGAAAGGGATCCCACGGAGAGCGTGTGCAGTGTGCAAACACAACCGCGGTCTCCGTACAATTCAATGTGTATATTAGTGCACGGTGGAAACAGTGCTCCAAAGTGCTCTCTCCACCTCATTTTCATCACCAGCTCATCTTCCAGGTATACTGATTTGTACTTTAGTGCTACAGACTGTTACAGGTATTGACTCAGATTACAACAAGAACACAACTAGTGTACTGTGGGCAAAAGCACCTCTTTGTAATTTGATGCCTTCTTCATTACCCCCTTGTATTTGTCACGGTCTTTTCTTCCAGGTGTATTGGCTTATACAGTTTCTCCCATTATGTTGACAGGTGTATGTATCACCTATTTCTATAAAGCAGAAGATATTTCTTGAAGATGGTAAAAAAACATCTCTCCCAGTTACTCCTGCGATCCATTTCGTGTTACGCCTGACCCCTTTCGTGTTACGCGTTATTCAGGTTTTTGCACCCACGCATATTTCTCCCTCTTATCGAAGTTGAAATGTTGGCATGTATGGAGTACCATTGAAATCGGTAGCAATAGACCTCGCTTTACAAATGCACATTGTTACTTTCACATCACAAATTACCCCTTCCATTAATACAGGCACATATAAACACTCTGTCTTACCATACAGTTCATGAACTCTCAGATGGAGAGACCGAATGGTTCCCATTAGCTCACACTTGATCCAACCAATCTGACGCCAGTTTGACGCCACCGCGCCCTCATAAAATGATGAAAATATTGTCCAGGGTTCAGGGAGGCCAGTCTCTGCCTCAAGCTCAGGCCTGCTATTTCAATCAAGAGGCAATAGTCAGTTCGGCGGCGCCGCCGCCTCGTCGACTGACCCGTAAAACACGCTTCCGGTCCGGCCTTTGATCCGTGGCGGGCTCGCTGACGTTTGTGACGTGTCACGTGACACTTTGAAGGTTCTGGAGAGGCGACGGACTTATGAGCCTTCGTTTACGTGTGTTCGCGAGAGAGCACCGGGCGACATCTGCTGCTACTTTGGGAGTCTCTATTATCTTCCATTTTTACAAGTGTGACGTGGGGACACCATGTAACGCGAGACAGAGATGTTTGTCAGCTTCGCTAGTCTGATTTAGTCGGTAATGGCCTTTCATCGTAACTCTTGGCCCACCCTGGAAAGTATAGTGCAATTTTACTTTTACAGTGGGGGAGGTTACATATATCATCCACTCAGGGGTGGCCAGAGTTAGACAATCAAAATACCGAGACGTTCCACAAACATAGATGTAGGACTACAAGTTTGCACTGACCGATGGGCACAGAATGATTTAGTTGGTAGCACTTATCAACCTAAGAAACACAGACAATGAAACATTAAGGGTAATTAAGTGCAGCTTTTACACACGGTTTCGTGTGTTAAACTTCTTTCTGATAAGTGCTGCTAACTAGTTCTTTACGGAAACACAGAAAAACCTGCCTCCATTTGTGTTTAGTTGACCTTATGCGAATAAAGGGAGGTGCTAAATTTACGAAAATTTGGCACGACATAATTGCATAAATTCGGGATGCCTGGTCACCCTGCAGGCGGAAGGAAAGTGTTACTGCGCGATAAACTATGTACTTGCCACTAAACAACTGAATTAATTTCTAATGACTAATTAAGTATTCATACTGCCTAATTCCCTGGTAGTTCTGATATCGATCTTGAAATGATCAAAGTGTTGATCTGCAAGAATTCAAACATCAAAATCTGCCGGTTACATGCAGATTTCTGTTGGAAATATGCAACACACTTAACTAATATGCCATGTTTTCTACCTCCGTTCTGGGATTGCCTGTTGCTGTGACTACAGTGATAATGCCGCCCCAGCCTTCCAACCACCTCTCACCACCACTTAGTAGACCATAAGAAAGAGTAGACCAGAGGGCAAGGCGGGAAACAAAAGCTAGGAAGGGGTCTGGGGGCTAGCTCATCTGGTAGTTGCACCAGGACCATCACATGTAGGGTCATTAAGGGCAATATGTTCCAGGCCCTGTAGTTGTGTCCAGGGCTGAGCTCCAGGATTTTTTTAAAGGGGGCCTCGAGACGGGTCTCTATCGGGCTCTGTTTTGTGCCCTGGCACAGGCGGTCGTCTTTTTCCGGACTGCTGTGACAGCAGGCCCATCGATGTGCTGCTCATTCCTCACGAGTGGAGAGGTTACGGCATGTTGTCCTGCCAGGTGAGCCTTGTAGGGGAAGGCAAATCCTTTAAACCTTCATTTTCTTCTCTGGATTTCCCTTCTCTTTTGGAAACTCAGGAGCAGCAACATTGTCGTGGTGTCACCAGGGCTTAAGTCCTGACTTGTTGTAGGTATGGTGTTACTTTTTGTATCATATACCTGGATACAGTGACCGAAACAGCAAAATACAAGTCAGGCTGTACACTATGTTAAGCACATACTTTTAGCTTACATGCTTTTAAGCCACACCCTTATTTGCATTGGCCATGCCCCCTTGAGAGACCCCCCTCCCCCGGTTTTTCATCCCACTTAAAGCCCTGGTTGTGTCGATCAGGTTTATCTTAGCTATTAGAGTATTTGTCTCTCCTCTTAGGATGTTGGTTGTTGCGGTGTATCTGTCCACCTCCACTCACGTGCTTGCATTGGATTGCTTTCCAACTATTTCCCTCATTATTTGGAGTAGAATTCAAAGCCAGTAGGTCTGGGTCTAATGTGATAATACATGCAGGTGCGCAACGCCCATTGGTCTGAAAGGGCTTCAGCCCCCCCCGTCGTGTGTGGCAGCCCGGGCTATGACAGCTTCCCGGGCACACACACAGCCGCACCCGAGCACTTCACAGGTCTTTAAAAGACCATTTACTTGCTAACAAGGCTTTGTTGTGTTTTAACCCCTTCTTAGAGCCCCTGCATCTCCACTCTTCACATTGTTAGAAGAATCAGCCCCCCACCCCCGAAATTTTTAGCAGCCCCACGGACATTTGTCTCTAGTTGCGCATCTGAGCATATGTATATTAAAACCAAACAAGCAAAGAAAGGTGGAATGAGTGGAAGGCAAATGAGCTTTCAACACAGTCTACCTTTAGTATGTTGTCTGATTTTATTGTGCATTCACTGCACATTATCACATTAAATATAGGCCTGTTTGCTTTCACGGTACTTGTTTTATTAATGCTGTGGGACCGGGCAAGGAATGACTCCAGATGCTGTAAAAAAAATTAGGAATTCTTCCCTGGAGGATAATTTTAGTTGTGGTCTAGAGACAGCTTTTTCTTTTGCTCCAGCCTCACATTTTACATTCATAATAAAAAACACATATGTATATTATTACATATGCTTTCAGCCAGCCCTCTGCTTTCATTGGACTGGTTCAGGTGTCATTCACATTTTGCATTTGCCCACCATGGAATGCATCAGGGGGCAATGGGTAAGCCCACTTTAGCCACTGGCTCTCTACACTGTGTGAGTAACTGCATTGTTCTTATGCACATGTGTACATATGCCTAAAAGGTAATAGCCCATCTCAGTGGCAACGCTGGTGGGCCAATCTCAGCTTAAATGTCTGCTTTCATATAATGTGTTTTTTTTTTTTACTTTTACGCTGGGGTCATTTTAAACTTTTTTATGGCAAACAGTTGCAAACCACCTCTAGACAGCAGAATTATTGTTTATTAACTTTTAACGTGTACCACGAATGTTTGCATACATACAAAATTGTTTGCTGCCAAGGCCAGACCCAGTGGGTTTGCCAGTGCTAGTTTATACTTTGAATCAGTTGCTCTTGTTACCTAATATGATGGGAGAGTTGGAACGTACATGTAGTTTTATCACCCAGACCCCACAAAAAACCTCTGACAAGCATGAACTGCACAAAACCGTTAGGCCCTCATTTGGTAACAGCAGACTGACCAATTGCCCCCAAGGATAAGCCTTCTTTACATACACACACAGAAATTGGATTAATAGGTAATTGGCATTGCTTCAATTTAGAATTTAGGGTCGGGGCACGCTTACAGCGCAGCCTACAGATATGGTGGTGTTGAGCTCAAAGTATCACGGTAAGCAGCTCCAGGACCATAACGACTGGGTTTCAAGTGCTTAGTTCTAGCCCCAGTACACCCGCATGCTACCACCGCAGTGAGAACCCTGCTCGGCCCCTGTTATTCTGGAAGAGTCCAGTATAACAGAGGCAGAGCATCCGGTTGCCCATAGATTGCCAAATACCTTGTCAGCCAAGTGCCACTTCCCTGTGCGACATAACGGCAAGTACCGGTGTGTCCTATACCAAAGGAAGTGTTTGAATAGTGTCTTTGTCACAGGTACAGTTGAGCTGCTGTGAACGTGTGTGTTGCACTCCTGACGGGCCCGGTCATGACACTCAGCCTGTTCCGTGTGCAGGCTACTTGACCTAGTGCCACCTGCGCCCAGGAGTGCGCTATGCACACTCTGTTAGATGGCCCTGCTTCACCTCCTACTGCAGCTCACCAGTGGCCTGAGGGGCAGGCAGCTGGCCCAATCTGGAGCTGAACATTGCAGCCCCAAGAGATGTCTGATGTGATGTGAAAAGCAAATCATCTCAAATTAGGAGCAATGTAGAATTGCAGCAACTGTAGTTGGGCATATGAGAGTTTATATTGATGACTTTAGAGGTTAACTGAGAGATTGGGCAAGTTAAATAAATTGTCGTAATGTAGATTCGCCTAGCTGGAGGAAAGACTGGATTCTGTTAGAGAGATATGGCAGAGAAGTAAGCTGTAACTCTTTATTTACAATGGTAGATAAGTGCATTTTGCCAGAGAAATCTTGAGCAATCAGGGTTTGTCATCATCATGGACAAGTCTGGCTATTCTTCTAAGAGGAGAATAGACTTTCTGGAGATAACGATTGAGACAGAGACACTGAACCTCATTAAGTGGCATCATTTCAAGACACTGTTCTTTAATGACTCCATTATCAAATATTACACCGCCGGAAGAGCCTTAGAAAAGGAAGTATAACAAATAACAAGATGATGCGAAGGAACAAATCAAATAATATTTCTCTCACAAAATGAAGGAAACCACAAATTATCCTTCACGGTAAATTAATTAAGTATTTGAATAAATCGTCTGGCATTGATATCATTGTCTAGACACAGTGTCATTTGATAAATCTCTTTTATCAATGTTTGGATAAAGATTCACAAACACATAATTCGATAGATGAACATAGAAACATTGCTCAAAACCAGAGAAAAGCATAAACAAACTTCAAAGAAAATGTAATCCAATCCTTATTCCCCTAAAGTAAATAATGGATGTAGACACTTCTATCGTGAACATTCCATTAGTCAAAGACGCCCCATTACGCAGTACTGAGAGGTATTGAAGCTTACACCTCTAAACATGATTTCTTAGTGCTACATATCTCAGTTAGACAATAATTCAAATTCCTCCGGGGCTCTTTGTAATCAAAATAGTCAACGTGTTTCAGCCCAACTTGCTTGAGGGCCTCATCAGGACTAGGGTATATAAGGGAAAATCTCCTGGAACCACATCTATAATATAAACAAACATATACAATATGTATAATAATCTATATATATACACTCTCTATATACAAAAATATACAAACTCTCCGTGAAATGCAGAACCTCTCTGGGGGTGGCAGTATTGTTAATAAACCAAAGATCAGACTTGAAAGTGCAAAGAAGAGTAACTTAACCACCACGAGAGTTCAATCACCCGTGTCGTGTAATATCATGCAAAAGCCAAGCAGAATAAAGAAAGATACATCCAGAAAATTACAAAAACCGACTATGAGGTACTCTCACGTTACCAATTTCGCAGTTATCCCATCATATTCCTACGTGGGAATGTCTCCATAGCGAGACTGAAATTCTGAATAAAAAACGAAAAAATGAAAAAATGAGGGACTACGGTTAAAACTCAAAATCGTAATTACTGTGTAGAAAATGGGCTTGCACTAGAGTCGAGCATAACTAGATCTTACCTCTAGTACCAATCATAAGCGGTCCGTAAGATGTAAAGGGGGTGTGTAAATCATCAACCCGTAATGTCATCTGTAATGGTAGTAACTTCTACCGAAAAAAGAGAGACAGAGAAGAGCCAAGTAGTCAACCTTGGGAAGCAATGGAACTATAAACCAATCCTAGTTGTATATGCGGAACATATCCCCTAAACGGTCGTACCTTAAATAATTCGGGATCTTTCACTAACTGGACCACCTCTTCACACGGTTCCCAAAGCGGAATCACGTACTCGGAGGAAACGGAAGTCTAAAATACTGAACAGGGACAACGGACTAATACGTGGTATTGCGTGTCTCCCAATAGACATAGAGAACAGCGCGTACTAACTAAGCCCCAGTGAATCTAAAAAAGTTGATAATTTTGAAACCACTCCTATTCAGCAACTAAGGAGAAATGCGCAGGAATGAGCATATAAAGTCAAAGAAAAGGAATAACACAGAGAATATAGCTCAGACCGAGTAAACACCAATTGTGAGATGTACTACCACTCCGTACAGTATTACTAGATAACAATTACACAAGGCTCATCAATGTATACATGTTGAGATCACACTGGACTGTGCCCTTGTACGTGACGATTATTATAACCTCACAAACACAAGTACAAACAGACACATATATTGTATATTGTAGATGTCAATAAAGTTAAGGGATCGAATACAAACGACCAGGAAATAAGACAACAAGTAAAATGCAAAAAGTAAAAAGTTGTCCAATTGATACTACCGGGTCAGGGGATTTTTTCAAGGGTCCTGAATCAGTGACTACATTTCGTCTCTGTCATTCAGGCCCAACGTTGCTGTGTGATATTTTTCTATAAGTCTCGCTTCTGATCTGTTCAGTTTAGTTTGAACGGTATCTTTATTAGTATCTCGCACAACCAACAGTATAGACCAATGTAGATCATTTTCTGTATGGTTATGTGAGAGAAAATGTTGGACCAGTGGAGCTCCCTGTGTCTTACATTTGATCCTTGACTTATGTTGTAAGATCCGTTTTTTTGCAGTCTGCGTCGTTTGTCCAATGTAAAACTTTTTACATGGACAATTAACACAATATATGATGTTACTTGTGTTACAGTTTGAAAAAACTCTCTGATCGTGTTTGAATCCATTGATGATTATTTGTTTGGAATCACTAGTCATTTTGCACGCCACACAGTTTTAACATCTATAGTGTCCTGTCACAGGCGGCAGACTTAAGAGACCCAAAAGGTCTCTTCTTGGAGGATCCTTCATTCTTGCTGCTCGTACAAGATGTTGTCTGATGTTCCTACCTTTCTTGAATGCAAACAGTGGCTTCTGAATGTCTAAGGTATCAATGAGTTTCCAATTAGATAGAATTATCGTTTTAATCTTGTTTGCTTTGGGCCCATATGTCAGCACACACGTGAGAGATGATTTGTCTTCACGATGTTTAGGGGTGAGTAATTCTTTTCGTGGTGTGTACCATGCTCTTTTAAGTGCTGTCTTAATCAATTTCTTGGGGTAACCTCGCATAATTAGTTTATTTTTTAGAATTTCAGCACAAGAGAAATAATCCTCTTTGTTAGAGCAATTCCTCCGAATCCGGAGGAATTGCCCATATGGCAAATTCTCCTTCA
Organism: Triturus cristatus; assembly: GCF_964204655.1. NCBI lineage: Eukaryota > Metazoa > Chordata > Amphibia > Caudata > Salamandridae > Triturus > Triturus cristatus. Next base: position 625,615,515 of record NC_140583.1, on the reverse strand, counting down.
AATTGCGTGGATGTCCACTGGAAAAATGCAACAGCGTGTTGCGATCAGTAGGTTTGGTATAAAGGCTGACTTTCAATTGGCCACTCTGGTGTTGTACGAGAACGTCTAAAAAATTGATCTTTACTTTATCTTTGGAGATGGTGAATTTAAGTTCCAATGTTCTAGCATTAAGCCAACTATGAAAGTCTGACAGTTGCATTTCATTTCCTCCCCAAATCATAAAAATGTCATCGATATAGCGACACCAAAAACAAACCCAAGATTTAAAAGGGTTGGTGTCGCTATATATCCATTTTTTCTCAAACTCATCCATAACCAAATTGGCTATCTCGGGTGAGAAACAACAGCCCATTGCAACTCCCATTATTTGAAGATACAGGACATCTTTAAAGCTAAAAAAATTATTTTTTAGACATAATGTCGCTAGCGATATTATGAAGTCAGTTGGTACTTGATGTGGCCTTTCTCTTTCCTCCAATTTAGATTTCATGACTGCCAGCGCCTCGTCTTGTGGGATATTAGTATACAACGATGTGATATCGAAGGATACCAAGAGTTGACCGTCAACGTTGTACGGGAGATTTTCTATTTGTGATATGAAATCCATCGTATCTCTCACATACGATTGAGTTTCTTTAACCAACGGGGTGAGAAAAGTACCGATGTATTTCGCCAATGGTTCCAACAAGGAACCACAGGCTGACACAATGGGTCTTCCCGGCGGGCATTCAGTATTTTTATGTACTTTGGGGAGTACATATATATTCGGAATTTTGCATATGTCTGTATTCAAAAAATCGAATTCATTTTTACATAGCCACCCCTGATTAAGTGCTTCCAACGTAATCTCCAAAATTTCTGCCTTTAGCTTACGTGTGTTAGAAAAGGAAGGTCTCACATGAAATTGGTACCTCTTCTCACCCTTTATTGACACTGAATTAGTTTTAAAATAACACACTTCGCCTTTGGTCATGACACAGAATGTAGACAGTCCCAGTTCCTATGAAAAGACACGTGCATTCTATTAAGGGCATGAAGGCAAGCAGGATCCCACCTTCGGCTAGAAACCATTAAGATATTGCTTAGGGATCTTTGTTTGGGTACATGTTGATGCTTCCACCGTCCAAAGCCAGTTTTACAGGATGCTTTCTCATTTTGCTTAGGATAGAGATGATTAGGAAGGCCTGGATTTTGATGTGCAGTTGCCAACTTCAGAACCATAGCATGTGGATATCGAACTGATGTTCATGTGAACTGTAAGAGTTACTTAAATTATTCATTCTTCTAGGTTCATGATGTGTGGCTTAGGCAGTGAAATTAGTGTTTTTTGTTGCCTTTGTCCGTTGCACTTAAAAAATTTAAATATATTGCTCGTCTTCTGCTTTACTCTAGAGTGAACTAATTTTTTTGACAAGCCATTTGAAAGAATGAAAGTCGAGGAGAGGATGTGTAATTATACTCATTATTAATAAGTAAAAAATTACAACACACCCATCATTTTTTTCTTTTTGTTTTCTATTCTTTATTACCAACATGAAAAAAAAGAGAGAATTAATACATACTGTTCAGTTAAAGAAATTGTAAACACATTAGTACAAACATTAATACAAGCAAGTATATCAGTTCTAGAAGTATCTTACTCTTCATATCTACAGATATGCATATTAGCCCTCATGGCAGAGATAATAGAATAAGTGGGCATATGGCTCTGTTAAAAAACAAAAACAAAAAAAAATATTTACATATTATACTTTGAACATTTCAGAATAGTACACCCCATATCTTATTTAGTTTACAGAGTGCCTTCGTCCCTATCGTTTTTGCCAATGCTGATTCCATATCATATATTTCTTTAACTAATCCCCACCATTCCATGACCGATGGGGGTGTTGGTAAGATCCACGCACGAGCGATTGTCAATCTTGCACTAACCAATAATATTGAGATTAAGTTTGCATGTCTACTTGTAATGCTCTGGGCTCCAACTAATACCTCTATTGCTGAGAACATCACTACACTCCCTAATTTCTGAGAAATCACTTCAGTTATCTTCGACCAGAAGTTCTCTAATAAAGGACATGAAAGGAACATATGTTTTAAATCCGCAGCCTGTAGATTACATTTTGGGCACTTTGTACGCTCGCTAGAATGACCATGGGAGGACCACTTTGATATTCTTTCTGGTGTATAGTATAGTTGACAAATTGTTCTGAATTGTTGTATCCTGAGGTTAGAGGAATATACGGAGTTATTGAGTCTAGAGAAAGCACGTGATATAGTATTAGCTGTCACTGATATCCCTACATTGTGTCCCAGGCGTTCAGCTGATCTATGACAGTCGTCTAGCTTAAATGTGCATAAGATGTTATATCCAGTACTAATTATTGATTTTAAGTTATCCTTATACATATAATCCCATATAAGCGAACCTGAGATATTCGTCAATTGCATGCTACGGATAAAATAATCTCGAATTTGAAAATAATTGAATTGCATGCCCAACGTTATCTTTCAGCGCGGGGACACACCGTTAGGTATAACCATGCGCTTTACAAATGAATAAATAAATAAATAAATCTTATATATAGTCTTTATTTTCTCAAAAGTCATAAACCCATTTTGATCATATACATCACCCAAGTATTTTATGTCAAAGCTAGCCCATCGTTTACCCTCCATATCCTGAAAAATTTCTGGTAAACCTGGATTGCCCCATATGGGTAGTTTATCATGATAAAATGATGTATTGTAGTTGGAAGTAATTATGAACCATATATTTGCAATATCTCGTGCGACCTTAAATCTAACCCGCTTGAAATAGTTCGGATCGTTAATTCTGTACAGGAACATTTCATGTTCCTTGCCAAGCATAAACTTTAAAAAAAAGGGTGCGTTGCATCCTGCGGGGTGTATTAAGCTTCGTAGCCGCCTAAAAAAGGCTGCCCAAAAGTATAATTTGAAATCTGGAAAATCCAGACCCCCTTGATTATATGGTAGCTTAAGTAGTCGAATTGCTCTACGATCCTTCTTATAGCCCCATATGAAACTGCCACAGATTCCGTCTAGTAGTTTAAACAAAGACGTATTTAGTCTTAAAGGGATAGAGCGAAATAAGTAGATAAACTTAGGCAGTATTTTAATTTTAATTATGTTTATAAGGCCACCAATACCTATAGGAACCTTGTGCCATTTTTTAAGCAGTTTTGCAGTCTCCTTAAGAAGAGTCTCATAGTTTATTTCTATGATTTTATCTATTCTAGTAGTTAACTTAACCCCTAGGTAAGTAGCCGTGTTGCATAACCCAGTTATTATTTCACCGTCTTTATAATTCATTAATATTTGGGTTTTATTGATGTTAAGTCTGTAGCCAGATACCAAGCCATATCTTTCTGCTTCATTGACCACCTCATACAGTGCTGTTTTAGCATCCGCTGAGTATACAGCAATATCATCAGCATATGCCGTAATTTTTAATTCATTTGAGTTATGTACAAAAGGTATAATCCGAGGTTGGGTTTGTAGTGCTAATATGAATGGCTCTATTGATAGTGCAAATAAAAGTGGTGAGAGAGGGCACCCCTGACGGGTACCCCGTAATATTGGAAACACGTCAGATTGTAGTCCTGCATAGGCTAGTTTACCTGTGGGATGATGATATAAAGATTTAATCAGATGTAAAAATTTACCCTTAATGCCAAATGCAGATAATGTTACCCAAAGGAAGTCCCACCCCACTCGGTCAAATGCTTTCTCTGCATCTAGTAATATCATACCGAGTGGGGCTATTTTTGTTTTGGCAACATCGAACGCTGCTATAGCCGTGTTCACATGAGATGTAGTATCCCGTCCTAAAATGAACCTATGTTGTTGGGGTGAGACAAGTTCCGGCATTATTGGTGCTAAGCGAGTTGCTAGAATTTTGGCGTAAATTTTCGCATCCGTATTTATAAGCGATATGGGTCTATAGGACCCACATTCCTCTGGAGGTTTATTCTTTTTAAAAAAATTTTTTATCCGAGTCATATTCCAGGAATCTGGAGCGTTCCCCCCTGCTTCGATATACTTAATGAGTTGAGTAAAAGCTGGAAGTAATTCATCTAGACATAGTTTATACAGTTCTAGGGGGATTAAGTCATCTCCAGATGCCTTGCCTTTATGCCAAAGAGGAGATGGCCGCTTTAATCTCATCATGCTGAATATCATCTGACAGTATTTCTGATATTTCATTAGCTACCGTTTTTTTTTTTAGATGCATCTGAACATATTTTATAATATCAAGCATTTGTGGCTGAGCCTCTGGTGTATATAAATTTTGATAGTATGTAGCAAACTGCGCAAGTATCTGACTTGGCTGCTCATATATCTCGTTGTTTGAGCCTTTAATTTTTTTATGTGTGTCTTAGCTTGTTGATCAGCCACTTTAAAAGCTAAGAGCTTCCCAATTTTTTCCCCACTTTCATATTGAGATAGTTTATATTTATTAATTTTAACCACTATCTTCTCCCTAAATGATTGTTTTAGTGTTGATTTTAAATTTATTAATTCATATCCTATAGTTTCTAGGTTTTGAGAGCCGTTTAATAGTGCTTCTGCTTGTCGGTTCTCTGTGATCTTGATATCTTTAATAATCTCATCTACCTCTATCTTGCGCTGCCTATTCTGTCTCCAAATGTATTGCTGTTTGAATCCTCTGATGCTGGCCTTGCATGAGTCCCAGACTATTGTTGGTATTGCAGAGCCATTATTAATTTCCAGATATTCCCTCAAGTGTTGCTTAATGTTTGCTATATAGATTTCATCTGTTAAGAGATATCTAGGGAATGAGAAACCCCTCATCTGTTTCCTCGCTGATGGTATCTTAAAATTCAAGAGGATGGGGTTGTGGTCTGAAGTGACCCTGGAACATATCTCCATAGTACAAAATTCTATAATTTCATCTGATGCCCAGGCCATATCTATGCAGGAACATAATTTATGCGCAGCAGAATAATAGGTATAGCCTGGTATATTGGGGTATAATGTCCGCCAAACATCTCTAAGAACATGTATTCGTCCTAGCTCATTAATTGCTGTGCGTGTCTTTTTTTATCCTCTGGGATGCATGTCGCCTTGTAGTGTCTATCTCGTAATTCATAACACAGTTAAAATCCCCCATCACAACTTTATCGCCTTCCCAGCTCAGCAATTCAATATTCAGTCTATCTATTATTTATAATCATCACTATTTGAGCCATATACTACGCACAGAGCACATTTCCTACCTTCAATCTGAGCCTGCACAATAGCCCACCTACCACTTTTATCTGTTAGCGATTTTTCAATTGTACATTTTAGATGTCTATGCCTTAGGATAGTTACACCTCTAGTTGAAGTATCTTGATCCGAAGCTGTATCGATTTCATATCCCAATTGTTTAAGAAGCCCTTTATCTTTGTATGCTATATGAGTTTCTGATAATAAGACTAAATGTGGGTTATACATCCGCAGTTCCTCTTCCACCAAACGTCTCTTATTCCTACCATTGAGGCCTGCAACATTCCAGGCTAAAATCTTTACTTTAGCCATTCAATAAAAAGAAACCCCATCTTTGCTTGTTTTATGTCAGTAGCACAAAATATAGTGCCAAAATTATTTGAAATCACTTTCATGTCGTTTTTTTTATCCTTTTTGACAGCTATCTTTTTATGCATCGTAAAAAACCACCCCAACCCCCTGACACCCTTGCCACCCTTCACACCCACCCTGTTCCTTGGAGGAGGAATCATCCTCTTCTAGTAACTGCTGCTGGTATGGCAGTCAGCTAGGACTCATCCGCCCCACAGCCCCCGGTCTAGAGACCCCCCCCCCCCAAACCATTTTTGATAAGGAAAAAAGGAGTAAGTAGAAAGGCCAAAACAGGCCTATAAATTATATGCTTGTATTAAGACAGATTGAAAAATTAAAGGTTTTTTTTTCTTTCCCCTTCCCCCTTATTTTTAAAGTCCCTAATTTAGCCTGAACCTTCCCCTTTCCATTTCTGCAACGTTTCCTCTGCCTCCAATCTGGAAAAAAAAAGAGTAGCTTTGCCCATTCTTAATAAGTTTGAGCCGGGCAGGCTCTTGCAAATAAGCTAGGACACCAAATGCCTTTAGCGGGTCGATCAGTTGCTTCAACTGCCATCTCTTATCCATCGTAAATTTGCAAAAGTCTGATCGAAAGACCAGAGAGAGAGAGTCCACCACCACGGGCGATCTAGGGCCAGCTTTTAGAGAGACAGCTTGGCGCAATAAATAGTTACCAAAATAAAGTAGGAATGGCTTAGGATATTGGAGATTCTTCTGACGTTGTACTATTGGGAGTCTGTGCGCCCGCTGGATCTGGCAATCCCAGTCCCCGTCCCCAAGTTCGGGAAAAGCCTTCTGCATAATCTGAACAATATAAGCTCTAGGATCCCCTCCCTCCAAACCTTCAGGAATCCCAAAAATTTTAAGATTCTGTCGTCTCTGTCTGTTCTCCAAATCCTCCAGTTTAGTCTGTACTTCCCTTAGCTGTACTTCTTGTCTCTCCACGGAGCTAGCCCTTTTAGATGAAGCCTCTTTTATGTTGACAACTCTCTGTTGAAGCTCCGCTATCTCTTCCGTCACACACCCCACTTTCTCCATTGCTTCTTTCATTGTCTGCTGAATTGTTCCGTTATCAACTCGGACTTCAGAAAAGAATGCCCATGTTTCTTCCCTCTGGCATGTGGATATCGAACTGATGTTCATGTGAACTGTAAGAGTTAATTCAATTATTCATTCTTCCAGGTTCATGATGTGTGGCTTAGGCAGTGAAATTATTGTTTTTTGTTGCCTTTGTCCGTTGCACTTAAAAAATTTAAATATATTGCTCATCTTCTGCTTTACTATAGAGTGAGCTAATTTTTTTGACAAGCCATTTGAAAGAAAGAAAGTCGAGGAGAGGATGTGTCATTATACTCATTATTAATAAGTAAAAAACTTACAACACACCCATCATTTCTACAATGTAATTTTTTTTTTAAAACAGCAACTTTACACAATGTGTTACGCTGCACTTAACTGCCTTTTAGGATGAGTGAATTAGGGATGAATAAATAGCAAAAACCAAGCCTGCAGGACTGAAATGATGTGTCTCAGGGGATGGAGCGTCACTCTCGATCTTTCCCAGCGTTGTGATGGCCTTCGTGAGGCTCCACCATTTCTGCTGGAGGTTAGCAAGGCGTAGACTCACACAGGAAACCTAGAGTTGTTACTTACCTCAGGCACAACTTTGGTTTGAACAATGTCCTTCGTGAGACATCCTTACTTCCTGCACCTAGTATCTGAATTCCTGGGGCAATCTCGAAATGTGTTAATCAAATGTTTTTTCTTTTTGTTTGCAGATGGGAAGCCGATTGCACCGGATGTGATTGTTCTTGGTGAAGCTAATCTACTCATTGCACACGCTCAGCCACATCACTCCGGGGTCTATGTCTGCCGTGCTAACCGGCCACACACCAGGCACTTTGTCAATGCCTCAGCAGAGCTGCGGGTACTTGGTAAGTGCAGGGGTAACTAGGCAGGCAGAGTTTTCAAAACTAATGAAGACTCGGCAAATACAGCATCACATATGGGGCAAGATTTAACAATTCCTTCATGTAGTTGTTCAGGCCAGAGTAACACTGGAAACTGAGGGCATATGGGGAAAGTGTAAGGCTAGAAGAACCCTGTGGTCCTTATCTGCTGTCAGAATGCAGCATAGCTTCCCAGCCTCAGTGTATGTTCGAGGAAAAAATGCACAGATGGACTCCTGCACAATTCCTAAAATCAAATAACAAGTATATTTGTATTTGCATTTGATAGCAAGTGTTCACACATTACTCTAACATCTTAGTGATTCTTTCCAATATTTATACCAACAGAGAGATGTTATTTTTTCCCTATTGGCAGAGGTGTATTTTTGGGTATCCTGTCAGTAGTGATTGTCTCACATTGTTTTATTTCTTAGCGCCTCCAGTTATCACCCACCATCCTGAGAATGTGTCCCGCCCTCCAGCCAGCACAGCTAGGTTTGTCTGCAGTGTAGAAGGAGAGCCAACCCCGTCCATTTTCTGGCTGAAGAATGGCTCACCAGTCCTGCCTAATGGGCGGGTGAAGACCCCCAGCACCGGCAGCCTGGTCATCACCCAGATTGGACTGGAGGATGCAGGATACTACCAGTGCATTGCAGATAACAGCCTGGGGACAGCGTGCGCCACCACTCAGCTGTCCGTCATTGTCCGTGAAGGCTTACCCAGTGCCCCAAAGGGTGTCACGGCAGTGCCTTTGTCAAGCACTGTGATAGTCGTGTCATGGGAGATGCCAGAGTATAACAGCGAGCAGATCATCGGATTCTCTCTTCATTACCAGAAAGCCATTGGTAAGTGGAGACTCTGTGAAATAGATGAGGGTTGTATATAGTGGGTGAAGGCCTCGTACAGTCTGGTGTCGTATGCATTCAGTGTGGTGTATTCTTTCCCCGAAAGGTGGAGACTTTGCGCAGCGAATGGAGCCTCCCTGTGGTGGGTGTAGATTATCTGCTATGGCTGAAGGTTGCCAACTGTGCTCAGGCGCTGTCTGTAGCGGGTGATGGCTTCCTACAGTGGATGGTGACTTGGTACAGTGCCTGGGGGATCTGTATTGACGGTGAAGGTTACCTGTGGTCTGGAGGTTCAGTATCCCAGTTAGAGACTTTTTCCTGATAAATCTGTCTCTCCCTCTCAACGCCATGTTCTTTTTTACACTGCCTCTTCAGTGGTCTCGCAGGCTTTCTGAAGTTAATCGGCCTCGTCTGTATCAGCTGAATATTGAGCATTCCCCTCATCATGAGCTTTGTACACTGCCGTGGAATCTAGTTTTTCATATCTCCATCCTCATACATTGCAGTACAATCTAATTAACTCCACATTACTGAAATGTTACTGTTTAATATTTAATATTTCCTAAGTTTAAACTGCTCTTCAGTGGAATCTCATCATCCCCTTGACCATCTTCCTCATCGCAGACTTTCCAGTGACTGGGCGAGTTATCACCCTGTAGACAAGAAAATAATTTTCTTCCTCTAAAGTTCAAAAGAAATTAGTTTCTTGCCTCTTTTTATTCAATTTAGGGCTGTGTCCCTTCGGCCCGTAACTTGGCCATCTGCCCATCCTGCCACCTGTGTTTAGCTTCCATTGGAGAATAGTCGCTTTGTGCTCTTTGCTGCCCGAATGGCAGGTGAATGCCTGAAAGCGCCTGGCCAAGGGCATGCTTGCTGTAATAGGCTACTGCTGTGCTCTCTCTTACACCATTAATGGCAGGCCTTTCTTATGGGGGCTGTTCTGCCACCCAGCCTTAGTCACCGATGCTTCAGATGGGGTGGAGTTGGAGTGGGTGTCATGCTCAGTGTGTTTGACTCTTTCACGGCCCCCAGCTCGCACTGCACCATACAGGTCAACTCTGTTGGAATACATACCATAGCCTTGTGATGTACGTTGTAGTAGTAGTGACTGTGGTTTTACTACAGTCTGCAGCCTGGTACAATGCACCTGTTGATGGTGCTAGGCCATGTACACACAAAGCGTGGTTCGGCTTACATTATTGATACTGGGGCACTTGGTAGCCTTGACTGTTTGCTTCAGGAAGTCTGAAACAGCTATTGTACTCACTGACTTTTCACCAGCTGGAGGTAGGCTATATTTTTCTTTCCTGGTGGAAAGCGAAGCAGTGTCTCCATTAACTATAGTCCCTGCCTTTGGCTTTTGGAGCTACCTGGGCCCTTGTCGGCGCTCAAACTATGGACTTTGTTCCGATAGCACAGCAGACTCTGGGGTGAAGGGACATATCCATTGGCTGTGTTTTTTTTTCCTACAAGGCTGTAGCGTGCTTCTCTCACACTCCACAAGGTTGTTTTTGGCCTCAGTATCTGGGATTTCCAGTGCTTGCTCCTTCAGTTGTGGTGTAATATCAAGTCCCACTGAGCACAGGTGGCGCCCACTGCCCATGCTTTGCCATCAAAGGTCTTTGAAGGTGACTCCAGCTAAATAAAGGCCCCAGGGTTACCAGGCTCTATAGTTCTAGGCTGCTTTGGGCTCTTTTCACTGTCCTTCCTCAGTGTTCCCGGATTTGAGCATCTGTATTACCTTGTTCAATTCTAAGCCCACACAGTCTGTCTTGGCACTGCCCATGGAAAGTTTGAATGCTTGGTTTATATGTAGACCATCAACACTCACCTGGCGGGCTACTACAAGAGCAATCCATGTGTCCACAGTGTTGTAATGATCCCCCCTGGCAACTGCTCTGTCACTAAACATCAGGATTTGAGGCCCATCTGTTCCTCATACCTGAGACTGTGCTCATGCCCTCTTTAAACACAGTAACATCATAGAGTTGCATTCAGAATTTTTTCTTTAAATGCCTCCTTAGCTTGTGACTTGTGTTCTAGGCAAGTTTACAGGTATAATAGCCAAGGAGGTCCTTCGACTGGCACGAAGCGTAAGAGTCTTGTTCCCAGGATACCACTGTCCGGCAGTCCTTCCAGAACATTGATGCTGGTTCTTGGACCCATGAACTGGTTCCACATATTCAGGCCATTTGATTCTGCAACTTATAGCCACAACTTCTCACATCTGAGGTTCTGCAAGTCATAAGCACAAATCCAGTCAGATTTTCAAATTGATAAGTGATGTACTAATTGAGTTAGTTAAAAACATCAGCACACACAATTCATGCTCCCCTCTTGAGTTCAGGTGGCACAGCGTTCACAAGAATTGTCCGGGTGGCCCTACAAATTGTTTCAGTATGACCATGTCTTTCTATATTGATGTTGGTGTAGTGTCAATAAGGCTGTCCTGTCAGGAGAGCAGTACTGACCGGTGCAGCCCTGGTGTAGACACAGTGGTGACAACTGTATTCAAAGTAGATTCAGGAGGCGTTCCCTTGGGGGACAGGGAGGTGTTGTGCTGCCTCACGTGAACTGGTGCTATGCCATTGGCTATATTTCAAAGGGTCCCATCAAAGGAATTTGGTCATAGGTCATCTGTCCTGTGTTTGATTTTCATGGCTATTTATTCCAGCTTTTACTGTTGAATGGTAGTCCACATATGGCACTGTAGTCTGGCTTTGTCTTGTTTGCTTCCTGTATGGTGAAGGGCCATCAAGGAAGATGGATGAGGTGTTACTAGCCTCATTACGTATGTGTAATTTTCATTGCTTGGAGTCCAAGGCTTTCTCAACATTGTTCTGAATTTCTGCGCTCATCGACTTGTTCATCATCCATCGACTGTGCATTTTCTAGTCTGATATTTATAAGGCGAGAGTGAAAGGGGGAGAGAGCCATGTTATAGGCAAAGGGAATGATAAAATGATTCAAAAGAGAGTTCTAGGGCAGAATGCTTCTTTTCATGCTGGTAAGTACTTCTCTGTCTTCTGTGTGAGGATGTACCCACATAAAGTAAGCGCTGTATTTGGGACCTTCAAGCTCCTCAGTGAAGCTCCTCTCGCTGCCCAAAATCATTGCTTTATGTACTTCACTGGAGACTCATCCCTTTCAACCAAATCATGACTCATACAGTCCTGCGGAGTTACTTATTCCACAGATGACAGCACTCGTACACTCCAGAGGAGCATCAGTTTTTGCCCCACTTCACAGCCTTCAGATATTTGAGTGGCGTTTCACTTATTCACCCCAGCACCGTCCTCGTAAACCTCAGTGCACTCATTCATTCCCTACATCGCTTGCCTTGAAATGTTGTTCAGTCGCATCACTGATATATTCTGCCAGACTCTAGCATTCCCTCACATCCCTGACTCGCTGGTCTTTTCCAATATCTCAGTGTACAATTTTTATACACAACAAAACAACTGCCTGTTTGTATCTAGTTATCCCGCCTCCTTCTACTGATCTTCAGCCCACAAGTAGACCGATTAGATGCATGTATCTGGTAGGAATTTGGGAGCCAGTACTCAGTCAGAAGAAGTTATCATCCCTTGCATATATATCTCTGCACTGTTCATCCCATGATGTGGTGCTCTTGTTGGAAACATATAATGCTGTGTGTGACGTTTGGCCACACTCCTTTCCTACCTGATGTCCTGAGCTCTGTCTTCTAGGCACAGACAACATTGAGTACCAGTTTGCTGTGAATAACGACACCCTTGAGTTTCACGTCAAAGACCTGAAGCCGAGCACCAGCTATGTCTTCTATGTCGTTGCTTACTCCCAGCTGGGGGCCAGCCGCTCTTCCTCGCCCGTCACCGTGAAGACCTGGGATGATGGTAAGTGACATCGCCCGCTGCATGGATTGTGAGACTCTGTACGGTTTCCAAACAATTGAGATCTAGGAGAATATAAAATTAAATTCACAATATTAATAACTTGCTTTTATATAACACTTGATACTGCAATCTGGACATTAGTAAATGCGGTAAGTTAACTAATTAATGGTACTCGTTTGAAAGATGGGAAGTTGAAAGGTGGAGCCTTTAATTGTCATCCTGTAGGTCGTACACAAAGTATCCATTTAACTTAAGTTAGCTATCACGGGGGTTCTCACTTCAACTACCTTCTAATTGTGATTTTAAATCGTTTTTATCAACATGGTTTATCCCTGAATTGACAACCTATGCTAAATGTTCAGGTAAATGTTTGTCTTCTCTTGCGATTACAATGCGGATAGAGATAGAGGACACGGGCCAATTACAGGATCTTTTTTCAGAGAACAGCTGGTCTTAAATTGTAAAATGACATCCTTTCTACCACTGCACTGGTCAAAATAGAGGAAACTGGCTAAGGCTCCTTCGCCACGGCAATGCTACTCCTTTTGTTTATTTCCCCTGACATGTCTTTCCCTAATAAAAGAATAAGGAAATTGGCAATGTCTCAAAGGAGATTGTAGGAGGACAGAAGGATATCATCTCGTTTGCACACACTGCAGCAAGGATGCCTGGATTCTAAAATACAGTGTTGGACTTCCTTGAAGGGGTAAGGACACCACGGTGGTATGTGCAGTCCAGACCAGTTCTGTTCTGTCAAGGCACTTCGGTGTATCCCTCTTGTATGTGCAGGTTGCCACTCCTGATATAGAGTGTTTTCTCAAGTCCCATTAGTCTGGGCTACCATGCAACCCCGCTGCACTCATCAGGGTTCACCTTTCCAAGACTGAGGTACAGGTGAAAGACCGATAGATAGGAAACCGTACTAAACATCATCATCGCACATCAGCATTTCTGTTGGCCAGAACTTTCACCATACGAAATCTTGTCAATTATTATTTATTTTTAAATAGTAATTTCTTTATCTCCCCAAACAAAATGTCTCCACAGGCTTCCAGCTCAAAAACGTGTACAGTGCCGCAACGCTTGTTTCACACCATCACTGCGTGTTTCAGTAGAAGCCATCTCTCTTCCTCTGTTTTACTGGAGCAAAATGAATAAACTACTGGATATAGTTTTAACCAGGACCAACATAGTGGTCGCTAACTGAAGACCAGCTTTGAGGAGTTTTGAGAGGTATAGGGACATAACCCCCTGCTCTGTAATCACCTCGTTAATTCAGTGGCGCTGCATCTGGGAGCGCGGGAGGTGCTGCAGCAACCCCAGATTACCTTGAAGTAGTTCACTCTGAAAATTAGAAATAAAGAGGCCTTGGTGGTTTTGTGTTGCAATATCAAATGTTTTCAAAGATAGAATGTCAGATATCTGAGAGCTTCAACTGACCATTCTGTTAATATAGTGCAGTAGGGGCTCCACATACACAAAGTGGAGGGGCGGTGCTTGGGACGGAGCGCAGGAGTGGGGAGGGGGGGGTGCTTGGGGGAACGTAATAAGAATAACTTTTAAAAAAAAAGATAAACTTACTTGCTGCCGGCCTCCTCCAGCGTACGCGTCTTAGGGCTGAGACCTCCCAGCAGACTCCGCAGACTCGTCACAGACACCCTGTCCAATCCCTTCACTGCAGAGCAGCGTGGAGATTGGCCTGAGCAGGCTAGAAGACGCCCTGCTCAGACCAGGCAATCTGGGGGGTTTCTCTAACTCAGCTGTTCAATGAAGCCGAGTTAGAGAAACCTAAGTTTGCATGTGAGTTTTGGTCGGCCTGGGATTACCGGCCAAACGCACATGAGCACTTAGGGAGTGCACTAGCACTCCTCCTTCCCCCACCCATACCTCAGCCCCGCCCCTTCCTGCTCACGCTGGCTGAGCCAGTGACTAAAAAATAAAACAATACTGAAATATTGTTTTATTTTTTTGCTGCTGGCCCTGAGCCAGTGGGGCGACGTTCCTCCGCCAATGCGGAGGAGCAGCCCCTGATATAGTGTTTACTTTTCCTTTCTCTGACTCAAAAGTGAAGGCGTTATGTAATGTGACACTGTTGCTGGGGGTGTAGCAGAGTGTAAAAGGAGAAGGCTAAAATATTTCAATATTTTATTAAACATGTCAATAAAAACAATTGTTTGGGTTACAAACTACATTTTTCGAGTATTGAAAAAATTAACAGACATTGAAACACATTAGGGCTCATGAGACCTACTACTGCACCCAGTAAAAAACAAGCATTTGCAATGCAATAGGTCTCGCAATTGCGAAATTTTGAGCTATTGGCATTGTAAATGACAATGTCTTTTTTTTTTGCTTTTCTTTATCAAACATAAATAAAACGCATTGTCATTTAAAATGCCAGTAGCATTAGCGAGAGTTTAAGCTATTGGCATTGTAAATGACAATGCCTTTATCCATCTGTTTTGATAATTAACACATAAATAGAAAGGCATCATCATTTACAATGCCAATATCTCAAAGTCTTGATCATTTCTTCACTCTCTGTCAGAAACACAGTACAATCTCGACCCTCAATGTATCTGCCCCGCTCAGGCCCCGGCTCACATGGCCCTGTCAGATTCATTGTACATTCTACTTGTGTATCGTATGTGTTAGTGTGAGGACGTTTGTGTGTATCTGCGTGTAGTAGAAGGTAGGTGTATGTATTAGTGTGTGAGTGTGTCTTTGTGTGTGTGTCTGGGTACGTGTTTATGTGTATTTGTGTTTTTGGGGGCGTGCTTTGGTATATATGCGAGTATTTGTTTTGGTGTATGTCTGAGTGTGTGTGCCGGTGAATATGTGTGTGTAATATGTGCGTAAGCTTAATTGTGTACTAGTGTGTGTGTCTGTCTCTCCAAGTCCTTTCTGCACTGGGTTGCCTCGGCTGACTTTTCCTATGCAACACCAATACATCAATAAAAGTCTGTGTGTTATATCAGCACTAGTGGTACGGACTTACAGTGCGGGGCGGGCGGAAGGGGCAGCGTAGGCAGCCAACAGCATGCCGTGTACAGTGTGGTGCCTCCTGCGCACAGGTCTAGAAAATTGCAAAAAGCTATGAGCCTGCACACCTGTTTTTAAAGTTATTCACATAGTATTAACTGTTGATTAAGAGGTGAGGATGTTTGCAAAGCGTGCTGCTATGTGTTATGGTTATAGCCCTGAACCCTGTATGAACAATGAAAGCAAAGGAGGAGTGGGTTGACCCAGACCTACATAGCGCACAGCTGAGGAACTATAAAAGTTTCAAAATGGTTTTAATTTTCAACTGAATAGTTAAAGCACAAAAGGAAAACACTTAGAACTGTGCCAATTATTACAGGTAAATACCAATATTCCAACGGTTACACAAAAGTAAGAGACAATTAGAAAGAACAAAACATATGAGTTCAGGCGACTTGTTGATGCACAAGTTATATGAGTTAATCATGGTCAATGTTCATTGTAAACGAAGGTCCCAATGCATTTCAGGTTGTTCAACCCTTCTTCAGGGGATGCGAATGTACAAAATCAATATTCTGAGAGTCCACCGTAAAGGCAACTACAACAAAACAAAGAGCAACAATGGGTGTATATCCTTGATACATAAGGGAAATCGAACTAGGATTTGCACTCAGTGAGAAACATAATAAATTGAAAAGCAAAAAGACCTCCAGTGATTACGTAGTTCAGTGAAGCCACAGCCGTGTGTAAAAAGTATAAAACATAACATTAATTGTGTGGAGATCGAGAATGTCAAGACCCAAGTGTTGTGCATGAGAAAACAATTATGGGCTTGCTCGAAACAGAACCTAAGTTGTGAAGGAGTTCCTAGTGAACATGGCCGCTAGCTCTGCCCATGAAAATTTGATTACTCACATAAAGTGATACTCTGTAGGAGTAACACGAAGTTGGGTATCAGGGATCTGTCTTCTAAAAATAATAGTAAACACAAGATAAGCGCGGTAAAACAAGGTGCCTGGTCATTAGCCCTTGAAGGGAAAACCTTAGTGTTAATGTGCGCTTACCGGAAAGAAACGAGGTTTGTTCCCAGATTTTGAGAGAGCCAATCTAAACATAAAAATTAGAGTAACGAAATTATTTAGAGCCTGAACTCATATGTTTTGTTCTTTCTAATTGTCTCTTACTTTTGTGTAACCGTTGGAATATTGGTATTTACCTGTAATAATTGGCACAGTTCTAAGTGTTTTCCTTTTGTGCTTTAACTATTCAGTTGAAAATTAAAACCATCTTGAAACTTTTATAGTTCCTCAGCTGTGCGCTATGTAGGTCTGGGTCCTCCCACTCCTCCTTTGCCTCCTGCGCACAGCCATGTTTGCAAGCCCTCACCACTGATGTTGAAACCACACAGCCACCAAATAAGCCGCCTTAGGCCATGAAATAGGGCGTTACAATCATCCAGATGTAAGTGCGCACCCAATCAATAAAATAAACAAGCATGGTACCAATCAAAGAAAGCGCTGTGAGCCTTGCGCTCGGATTTCAATTGTATTCAAACTCCAGTGAACATATGTACGTGCTCGTACAGTAAAAACAATCAGCCCTCGCAACTTTGTAGTCGTACACAGAACTCGCGGCTTGGCAGCAGTCCGCCCTCCTCCGAACGGACACTTGTTCGCTGCAACCTGCAGGCCCGGGTCTTTGCTGTGTACCAGGGACCGGGACAGCTGAGCTGGTCCGGCTGGGAGGTAGGTTCGGTGCGCAGACAGCCGGGCTTTGCAGGGAAGGGCATGCACGGAAGGAGTGCAGAGAGGTGTGGCCGGCAAATCACAAGTCGTCTATCGTCAGGTGTGAGCTGCACACCTGGTGGTATTTTTGTCTCGGCAGTCCCTCACTTGCAGTTTGCCTTTCCCATGATTAATCCGGGACTCTTAGCACCAGAATGCGGATAAATAAACACGACAGGCAGGATAAGCTATAAATAGGCGTCACCCCTATTGCCTCTGACGAGACTGGTTAATGGCCGTTTGTTTGCCAGGCCAATAACTGTTAACTGTCACGGTGCTGCCTGTCAACCGAGCCTTAAGACAGTTGGCAGACTGGTTTTCACTCCTCCACGGCAGCATGACCCCTGCCACCAGCTCTGCGCGTGAAGTCACTACCAAGCTACCGATTCACCCCCGATGCATATGTGTTGATGAACCCCCACAAGCCCGTGTGTGCAGCTGCCTTTGGGGTGCAGTCTCTGGGGGCACACGTGAAGTAAACTGTTGGCACTGCCGGGTTTAACAAGGTCAAGAGGAGATCGCAAGTCGGGAGGGGTGGAGTCCAGTGGGCCAGCGTCATTCTGCTATTTATTTAAGGTTGGGGAACGCAAGCCCCCAATCCCCCAGCCTGTGGCCGAGGGAGGAGGGGCTGGGCCGTCCCTTCACCTTGTGACCCCCACACCAAGCCCATTGACTTCACATGAGCAATCACTGCCTGCTGGGGCATACAGTTGCAGTGCCGTCTCAAGTTGAATTTTAACCCCGCCCACGGCAGTGGTCTCTGAAAGGGCCCAGGAGGGGTCCTCTTTGTTTTTGTAACCCATGCGTAGGGGTAACTACCCCCAATTTACACTTTCATTGCTTAACGAGGTGTACGCATTTCCAGATGGACGGTGGAAGCATTTGTGTGCCACGACTTTAGCTAAAACACACGCAGCACTCAAAACATTAACGCAAATACGGTTATCCTTTTAAAAGTACGCCCAGCACATTTTATTTCCTCAGAGAAAAAAAAACGGCCGTTTCCAAATATCGGAGGCCCCCGTTTGTTTCACAAAATGTCCTTACCGTGAGCCTTGTTAATTTTGATTCTCCGATAACACGTGGAAAACGTAAAAGCGATTTACAAAAAATTTAAATCAATTAAATCTAAACTGTTCACAATTTCTTTTCTTTTTTTTAAAGCTTAGCGCGGCAGACGCGTCAAAGCTCTAATACAGAAGTATATTTTCTATACCGCACACCAGAAAAGCGCTCCCAGAATAAAAGCACGCGCATCTGAATTTCTAAACTAGTACAATTAATTGCCTTTGATTTTACAGGACATCCCGGAGACAAGTGTTACCTTTAATAGACAAACGCTACCGGCTTCAATGCCAATCCGTGGCTTCCATAGTATATCTTTAACTGTCAGGCAAACATGCAGCTGCTCGTTATTTCATAATGAACTAATGCTTAAATGTTTATGGAAATGGTTCAAGTACTACTCCGGAAAAGGGCTGGAGTAACTTCCATGCCAGTGTGGGAAGGGAAACTGAACAATCACAATCTTTGAGGGGTACAGGGAAAGATGTTTCTCCACAGGGACAATGAAATTCCGATGAAGAATAAAAATAAATGGAAACCAGCGCGTGTCGAAGCCACACAAGGCAGCTTCTGTATCGCAGCTTTCGATCTAGGAAGCCAGCCTTGCATATGTCCAGTCCGGGCGCGTGCACATGCCCTGTCCGGGCAGGCACGCGGAAGGAAGACAGGGAGGGAACCAAACATGCTTCCCTCCCATAGGAAGCACAGATTTGGCGGGCGCACCAATAAGAAGCGTGGGTAGAGCTTCCACCCTCACTTCGCAAGTAAAGCGACGACAATAGATCTTGCCAGGAGCAAGCAGCGCATGCGCTGCGTCGCTAGGCGAGACCTAAAACTACGCAGTACTTACCAGGTGTGGTATGGCTTACCCATTCCGAGTACTACTCCATTAAATGAGGGATATTATGCTAATAGCACCTTTTTCAATGTTTAGAGTTGCAAAACTTGCAATATTGTGACCATTTCCTAAATGAATTCTTCCAGGTTTAACGCACAAATTTCTGATAGGAAAAAGTGCTGTATTAGTTAACTAGTGGGAATCCCAAACCAAACACAAATTTCAGGGCAGAAATCTTCGCTCTACATTTTAGCCTTATGTTTGTTAATGTGTGCTCCAAAATGCACCATTGGGCTCCTGGCATCATCTCCATTAGAACAGGGTCGGATTGGGACCAAAAATATGCCCAGAAAGCTCATGTGTTTTGCAGCAGGCACATTGACCCTCTGTCCTAACTTATGATGAGTCAAAACTGTTACTAGACAAAGCACAGATCTTTCCAGCAAGTATTTTTGTTATTGTCTGGAAAATGGGACATGTGCAGATAAGTAAATGTTAAAATTTGGGCTGGCTGGGTCGAGGTTAAAATGTCCCAATAGTGACAATACTTAACCTGGCCTCTCAGCGAGGCCTCCGAGTCTTTGTACATTCTCACACTCTCTAGCATACATGCCAACATTTTAGAAGCGGAAAGTGGGAGATTTAAAAAAATATACAATCTGGAGAATGTATTTCCCCCATTGACTTCTACTGAAGCAGAGGCGATTTCAGGGAGGAAGACAACCAAAAGTAAGCCATTTTGTTTCCTTAAAAACGGGAGCCTCCCGTCTGAATCAGGTCTATTGGCATGTATGCAAAATGGCCTGAATGCGACGGCCTGGTAGAGAAGTCAGGTGAAACACATTGCTTCTGCACTGGGCTGGCCCCTTATGGCTGAGGTGACCACGGCCCAAAATGTAGAGCAACACCTGGCCTCTCGGCGAGGCCTCTGAATACTGCCTCCACTCCCCCGCCTACCTCGGGATGAATGTGAAGTCCCGGTGATGAAGGGATCATGGAAAAAGCACAGCCTTCAGGCTGCGGGGCGGCCCTAGGTGAAATGGCCCAATGGTCATAACACCTGATCTGGCCTTCCAGCGTGGCCTATCAGCCTCTTCACATTCCCTTCTCCTGTAACCACCATGGCCACAGTGTAAGGTGACCAGATTTTGAAAGCGAAGAGGAACTACAATTTTACATCAGCCCAGATTATTTAAATTACAGCGCTCATCCACACAGAGGAGACACTAAGGGACTAAATTGAATGGAACTTTTAAACCCAGCCTCTGTGTGTTAATTAAACTGCTTTCTTTTAAGAGCAGCTAGCTCATCATACCCTGGAAAACATGAAAATATGCCTTCCCTATTTACAGTCGAACCGTTCTGAAAACCGGGCCATGTGCAAAATTTGCCGAAATCTGCTGGGAAAGATGGCAGTCCTGCCAAGTACCACGCATCAGGCGTTAGACTAACGCATTTCAGTGCTGTGAGCCACATCACTTCACTGAATTGCGAAGTCACGCATTATGCATAGCGCCACAGCTGTCAAGACAGTTTATAGCACTGCCTAAATAAAACTGTGGACTGGCAGTGCGCACCATGGCATGCACACGCTTCTCCGCAGGCTTGGGGGCCGCTCTGCTGAAAGACTGCTGAGCTTAATGCTACAATGTAGCATGAGGTGCACGGGGACTGACCGAACGTCACGTCCTGCAGCCGGAATAAACTTGTGGGAGGCAGGAGTTGCAGCAAATCATCATGGCGGGGGCCGGCAGCGCTGCCTGCTCGCACCGCCGGCCGCTGCCTCCTTCGTCACCCTGCAGCTCACCTTTCTCCGAGAGAGGAGCCGAGCAGCTGCTGTAAATTTGACCGCCAGTCGCCACAGCAAATTAAATTGCTTACAAAGGAACTGGCCGCGGCTGGGAAACACGGGACTCTGTTCTCCAGGAGCCACGGCTTACTCTCTGCAGTATCATGACCTGATCACTGTTAAGGCCCCAAGTAACTCTTCGGTCTTGTGCCCCTTAAGACCACTGGGACAGAGTCAGCTACCTGGCAAGTGAATTTGAATGTGCCGGCTGATGCGTCGCCTGTTTGCAATTCTGCACAAGGACAGCATTTTTTCATGGGCAGATTAAAGCTGGGGTGAAGCACACGTCTTGCCTCAGAGTAAATGTTTGTGACAAGCATCCTCTGCCATTGAAATGCAGGGCCCAGGAGACCTTGCCACTGGAATCCATTGGGCTCGTATACTACTTAGGAGGTGCGTGGAGGAAAAATGTGTTTCATTTTAGGAAACAATTCGGCAAAGCGAGTCAGACAACGAGTTTAATGTCAGCTGAAGTTATAATTCTGCTACATAAGTTGCAGAGAGATGAAAGAAGGGAGACACTGGGATAGTAAAGATAGTGGACAGAAAGAAAGGTATGGAGAGATTTGAGAAAGGCAAGAGGTAGGAGGGGGAAATGAAGAGGAAGGAAAGAGAAGAGGTGGTGGTGAAAGGAAGCAGGCTGAGGCAAGAAAAAGAAAGCGGACGTGTGGCCCTAAAAAGACCAGATGTAAAAATTATTAAGGAGAGAAGAAGGGGAAGAAGATAGAAAAGATAAAAGTGTGAGGAAAGGAGATGGCTTGATGGAAGCCAGTGTTTCATTTCAGTTTTCAATCTATGATGCCAGCTTTGCCCTAGCTAACAGCGATGAATGAGTTGAGGATGGAACCGCCTTTCTCCCACTGTGAAATTATCTTATATTGATTTTATCACAGTGAAAATATATTTTATTAATTTTATCATATGATCATAAATCGCTTTCGTAGAGCTGCTGCCAGGCTGAGATTGTTCTCTCTTAAAGGGGCATGCTCTGAAGAGAAAGCAACAGACCTCCCCTGCACCACTAACAGACACCACAAGTAAGCATTCCAGAATGTTATTTCTTTGATGACGTCTGCTTGGATGTTGATGCCCATTGTAAAATCATTCACTAGATGGCTCTTTAATGAATGCTCTTGGGTAGCACACAAAGTATGATTCAGACAATCTTGTTGCTTAAGTGGGTGTGATGTCTATTATTTATGTTTTCCTCAGCTTCGTTGCTTGATTTTGCTTGCCAGAAAGTTACACTCGTAGTCATTGAAATGTCACTCATAATTACACTGAAATTCTGAAACTGTCACTCATAGGAATCTGAAACCTTGGCAGCTATGAGATGGTGAAAACCCGGGACTGTCCCGGCAAATCCGTGATGCCTGGTCACCCTACCTTAGTGTGAGTGCCGTGCAGAGGAGCATAGTAAAGCGGAGCTGTTCCACCCACCAACCCTCTCCCACAGGGGCAAAGTTGTGAATGCCCTAATGGGCAGAGCAACACCTGGCACCCCCCAGCAAGGCCGATGCACTCACCTCCATCCCTCATCTATCATGGCTCAGTGTGATGGACTGGCGGGAGAGAAGTGGGGGAAAAAAGCACTGGTTCTGGAGTCTGTGCCAAGCTGGAGACGGCCCAAACTACAGCCCAAAACTGGCCTCTCACCGACGTTACCGCATTAGACTGACCAGCCGTTCCGATTTACCTGGACAGTCCCAGTGTTTGATCATCTGTCCCGGCAGATTTCACTAAATTCAGTAGTTGTCCCGGTTTTTAGAGAGGGTCGACTGAACTAGCATTAATTTATTACAGTGCAAAATTTAAGCACTATTCTTTTCAGAAATCAATTTAATTAGCACTTACGATAGTCTGTGTTAAAGTGGTGTTTCATTTAGTCCCCTTAGTGCCTCGATGCCTATGTTTTCTACGTAGGTGAGCGCAGTCTTTTAAGTCATTATACGCTCCTCGGTCAATGCGAAACTGTAGTCCTACTTCTATTTTTGTGAAATGTCTCGGTTTTTGATTTTGAAAATCTGGTCACCCTACATTGCAAGCTCACGCTCCAGCCTCTCTCATGTAAGTACAGCACTTAGCGCCTGCAGCCCGCCTACCCATGCCGACCCCATATAACAGTTTTCCAGTCAGGTAGACATGGTGGGGTCTGGGTGGTCAGCTGGTTCGGATAGGCAGGGCGGGCAATCAACCTTTACCCAAGGGGCCACAGGCAGAGGCCAGATGGTGGGCCGGTTTTTCTGCAGTGGATAAAGCAGCTCCAGATGCCTCGGCCGATACTGCATCTGGTGCAGAACCCAAAAGGCTGCTGCAGCCTTTGGTGAGAGTTGGTCTTAGCAAGTAACTAAGTCAGTACTATTAACAGTTATTTTCATAGTGAGAATGAGCCCTCCAAGCAGCCACAGCACGTGGTAATCCTCCTCCCTTCCTGTGAGGCAATTCTTCTGAGCCGCACAAGTCTTGGGTGTGGATCAGAGGCTTTCGGTCCCTGCAGCAGGCCACAGTGACCGGAGAGACAAGCTGCAGTCGCCTTCTGCCAGCGTTCTCGGATTCAGATTGGAAGTTTCATTCCTGTGCTGTGCTGTGAATGGAACAGAAAGCAAGCATTGGCATAGCCAATAGGTCTCGCCTTTGTGATCGTATAAGTTATTAGTCAAGCAGCACACATACAGCTGACACAACCACCCTGGAGTGAAAGAAACCGCTCCCTGAAGCCAAGACCACAGGCCGCATGCACCCAGACCATGTCATATATTTGGGGGTTCAAAGGTCAATAAAGTCATAGGAAAATTAAACTTGTTCCCAAAAACTATACTTAAAGCAAACGACGGCTGGTGCATTACATTTTGACGGTGTATACAATTTGACAGCCACATATAGACTTTCCATTTACCCCACTGTACCTGGTAGAGGTGAAGGGCCCGATCCAGTAAGGTTTTGCTTTTAGGAGGTGTGACTTAATCTTGTCCAGGAATAAACTGGAGCTTGTATATCATTACAGAACCCTGCTTGTTCCCCATGTTGTTGTTTTGTGACTCCTTCATAGTCTAATAAATAACATTTTATTTGAAGGCATTTAAACATTAAATAAAGTTCGGATAAGGGCTATTTACGGTTCAACATAATTGTTAACTGTTTTGAGAAAAAAAAAGTGTTTTGTGCCCTCGGTAAACATTTAAGCGTTAGAAAATAAACAGTGACAAAATACACTGCTAGAGATCCGAATGAGTATGTGGGTAAGCAAAAAGGGCTTAAACAGGAATATTCGTATGTTTCATGATTAATAATAATCGGTGCAAACAGCGGGTAGTTATAGGATAGGTGCGCACCAAACGGAACAACCAGACCGAGAAATCAGTTAATAATCTGAAACGTATGCAGGAAAACATGGCAATGAAATTGCATGTTTAAAAAGGCGATAAAACATGTGTTAAATGTGTGTACCCATTTTATATGGAGTATTGCCTCGTGCAAGGGCACAGTACATACAGCCAGAGCATGCTGCCTTCCCCATCACACCAGCCATCCCTTCTTGCAGCCAGAGCTGCCCCCTCTCCACCAGGAGCAGCGCACTCTGCCATCCCAACGTGTGCAGGCCTGGCCTCTTCAGGTTCTATGGTAAACAAGCAATGAAAGCAACAAAAGTAATGTAAAATACACAAATCTCCAATAACATACCTTGCGTCCTTCAAACCTGCTCCAACACTTGTTAAAAGAAATGGCACTTGTAAACAGCTTTCTGTATGGGGCTAAAGAAAAGAATGCTTTTAAAGCAGGTGCTCCCAAGGTGTATGCTGAGCATGCTGCCAGTCCTGCAGTAAGGAGTGCCACCAGCACCAGGAAGAGTATGTAGCAGTGCTGAAAACAAGATGGCGGCACAGTTTTGGAACGTGTCTTAATTATGCCCCTCTGCAAGCATCTAAAGTGGATCGAGAGATACAGAGCCTTGCTGCAGTCTGCTATCAAACTCTGGAACATTTGACGCAATCAACAACATGGGAGGAGTTGCACTGCCGTTCATAAATAAAGGTACGTGTGTTAAAGCACGGCGCTCACCTCTGCTCCTTAAATTTAAAGTGAAAGCAGTGGCGTTCATAAATAAATAAAGGCGCTCCTAAAGTCAAAGTGGCGCCATTCATAAGTGAATAAAACTGCATCAGACATGCTGCATTTGACTGAGCAACAACAATCCACGCCATGCATAACAAAACAAAGACGAGGGGCCGCCATATTTAATCATAAAAGATAAAGCGCGGCGTGCTGCACTAATGAAGAGAGAAAGCGCCATTTGAATCTGAAAATCTAAATGCCATCCAAAACGTAAAGTAAGACCACACGTAACAGGGGCAGTTGTCTGGGAGGGTACGAAACATCAAAGAGTGGGACTAATTAAGCAATGTCTGCCAAAGAAAAGCCGGCATTATGAAGGGCACTAACAGGAGCCAATAGAAAAGATAGTAGGTGCTTCAAGCCCATATTCAGATACAGCATGCCTTGCAGAACAGCGCATGCATGCTGCTAGGCTGGACCTAAAAAACACTTAAGAACCCCAGACGCTTTAAATACATTTAAAGACATGAATAGAAATGGGCAAAAAGAAAAACAATTTTTCACAATGTTGCTGTAAAAAAAACTAATTCACCCTCCATCTTAGGATAAAACGAGAGGCAGAATAAAGACAGAGAATGGAAAAAACAGAGAGACTAATGGAAGTGAGAGGAAGAGGAGCAGAGAGACCAATGGGAGCGGAGAGGAGTGATAAAACTGAGAAATAAGTTTGGGAGCGAAGGTCAGGAAAGAAAAGAGAGAAGAAAATACTTCTGAATAAGGAGATAGAGTGTGAGAGGAAGAAAGGATAGAGGAAGCCACTAGGAGAAGATGAAGTATGGGAAGATAGAATAAGAGATCACTTGAGACAAAGTGAAGGGTGGAAATCAAAAGGGGAGAGAAAGGAGATTACAAAGGAAGAAAAAGATGGAGCAGTGAATGATGAAGCAAAGTATGTATGAAGAAAATGTTAAGAGGTTGCGTGATCAGTGAGAATAAGGAAAGTATGGATTAAGGCCTCACACACTCTCCTTAGTTCTCTGACAGTCCAGCAGTCTACGGCTTGATTTAGAGGTTGGTGGGGTACCTAGAGAAGTGTCAAACCTGTTATAGAACCAACCAGTGGAATTTCCTTCAATAGCAGGATAGTACGATAAAGTAAATACCACCAGCGCATTCTCCTCTGGTTTTAACACTTCCCCAGAAATAAGTGAACTTTCCATTACCAACCAACTCTAAAACAGGCTCCTGGTCTGTCCACTACCAGAGGTAGAACGAGACCGCTTCACTTCCCTGAATCACCTTTAAAAGAATGCAGAATTCGAAGCATTACAAAGACAGCAATCGATTGAATGTCTATGGGGAATGGTGGTCTTCTTGAAATGTCATGGTTTGCTACAGCAGGTAGTTACTAACTGCTGCCAGACAATAAATAAAACACAGCGGAATATAACAATAGACCTAGTATAGGACACAAAGGATTTTAGGAGGTTGGGTGGAAATTAGTGTAACACACAAACACAACTGAAGAACTGGAGCTTACATTTGAGACAGGAGTGAGAGATGATGTGTTTATAGGCCGAGAGAAAGAAAGGCAGAGAGGGAAATAGAGGACAGGGTGAGAGAAATGGGGACCAGAGGGAGTGAAGGTTAAGTGGTCTTAAGGCATTCATTAGAAGCCCTGTTGGTGTGCTACAATAGAATAATGGTGTCTCCAGTCTTAGATAACATGACTGGCTTTAGAACCTTGACAAATCTTAGTTTACTATACATTTCTCCCCAAAGGAACCCCCTGATATTAACCATACCATGCATGTCTCATGAAAGGTTGCACTCTGCAAATGTGGGCCACTTTTGTTTGCGTCCCCTGGCCAATTTTTAGTCCTAGTCCGACTCAGGTGGCCAGTAGGATATTGTGGGCGGTTGTCTCTATGAAACCTACCCACAGCTAGCAAGCACATCAGGCACTGGCCCATTCCAACCATGCGACGGCAACTCTATGCTCGCTTTCTACAAAAGCGCAAGGTACCGGAATATATTTGCCTAAATGTATTGCGTTTTCCTCAATGAACACTAGAGGGCAGTGACAGTCCGTGATCTTTAATCCCTGCTTCTACCGTACATGCCTCAATGTTTTTGTTTTTTGTGTGAAAAGGCCCTTCTTGAAGGGAGCCTGCGCATTTCCCATGATGGAGTAACTGAACATCCAGAGGCACATTGCTGCTCTCAATTAGGGAGGAGTTTATACAGAAAACAAGCTGCTTTCTCTCTTGCGTCCCTTTGAGGACCGCAGCATGGACAGTTTTAGAGACCTGGATATAGTCAGTGACACCCTTTCAGCTGCCTGAGGGTTGTCACAATTACTTCCTTTGAGGCCAGGCATCGCATGCGTTCCCAAGCCAAGGCGTGTGGCCTAGAGCAGAGGTACTTAACCTGGGATCGGGGGTGGCAGGGAGGGGGGCTTTAGGCTGCAAAGCCTACTCAGGTCCGCGCCAACTCAGAAAAAGCTTAATAAAATGTATACGAATGAAAAAGCAAGATTGAAAAATGTAAAACATTCTGTTAACGAGAAGGAATTTTACATCGGAGGCGAAAAATTAAGTTGCTCGGATTGATTCGTGGGAGCTGTGCAAGTACATTAAACAGAATATTGTATGACACTGAGTGGAGTCAACTGAATTTAGAAAAGCTCCAATCTTCCCATTGAAATTAAGAGTTTTATTTTTATTTGTTTGTGATTTAAATAACATATTGAATCTTTGTGTAATTGTTACATGAATAAATGCTTTTTCACGTTTTTTGTTATATTTTCTCTGAAGTTCAAATTATTGAATATGCTTAGGCCGAGTTCCCAGCTTCCAGTAATGACTCAGTGGAGGTCCCCACATCCCAGTAATGATTCGGTGGGAGTCCCTGGGTTACAGTGATGATTAAGTGAGGGTCCAGAGCAGTCAAATGAGAATTGACATTTTACTACTTTACCATGACAGAAATATCTCAAAGTTATGAATGAAATAGATACATAGTATGTTTTCCATTTCTTTTACTCTCACCAGTCCACATATAAATAAGCATTGGCATAACCAATAGGTCTTGCCTATGCTGGAGCTATTGGCTTTGGAAATCTCATTTAGCCATGTTGTACACCAGTGTGACTGCTGTTCAGCATGGCTAAAAGTGGTTAAGGTGTAGTGTAGTACATTGGAGTGGGGTAGATTGGATTGAGGTAGATTTTTGTGGTGTGCGAAATATTGGAGAGGGGCAGAGGGGCATAGATTGAAGTGGAGTGTGGTACAGTGCTGTAGATTGGAGTGGGGTGGATTGGGGTAGATTGGGTGGGGTGGTGTGGCATAGACTGGAGTGGGGTAGATTGGAGTGGGGCTGGGTAGAGTGCGGTGGAACAGTTTGACGTAGATTGGAGTGGGGTAGATTGGAGTGAACTGGGGTAGATATGGGTAGATTGGAGTGGAACAGATGGGGTAGATTGAAATGGAGTGGGGTAGATTGGGATAGATTGGAGTAGAGTGGGGTAGATTGGAGTGGAGAAGTGTGAAACAGAGTAGTGGAACAGATTGGAGGGGAGTTAGGTAGATTGGGATAGTTTGGAGTGGGGTAGATTGGGGTGGGAAAGAGTGGAGTGGGGTAGATTGGAGTGGAACGAGGTAGAGTGGATGTAGATGTGGGTGGTGTAGGGTAGATTGGAGAGTAGTGAGGTAGATCTGTGTGGAGTGGGGTAGATTGGATTGGAGTGGGGTAGATTGGGGAAGATTGGGGTGGGGTAGTTAGTTGGAGTGGGATAGATTAGAATAGATTGAAGAGGAGTAGAGTAGATTGAGGTAGAGCGGAATGGAGTGGGATAGATTGGAGTGGGGTAGTTTGAGGTCGATCGTAGTAGAATGGGGTATATTGAATTGGAGTGGAGTGGACTGTGGTAGATTGGAGTGGACTGGGGTGGAGTGGGGTAGATTGAGGTGGATTGGGTTGGAGTGGGGTAGAATAAAGTTGAGTGGGGTAGATTTAAGTGGAGTGAGGTGGACTGAAGTGGAATGGGGTGTATTGGGGTAGATTTGGGGTGGAGTGGGGTAGATTCGGGTTCAGTAGGATAGATTGGGAGGAGCGGGTAGATTGGCACAGATTGGAGTGGAGAGGGCTCTATTGGAGTCCAGTAGATTGGGGTGGAGTTGGGTAGGTAGATTGGAGTGGTGTGGGTAGATTGGGGTGGAGTGGATTGGGATAGAGTGGAGAGGGGTAGATTTGGGTAGATTGGAGTGGATTTGGGTAGATTGGAGTGGAATTGGGTAGATTAGTGTGAAGTAGGGTAGGTTGGAGTGGAGTAGATTGGAGTGGGGTCGATTTGTGAAGTGGGGAAGATTGGAGTGGGATGGATCGGGGTAGATTGTAAGTCAGGGGTGGAGTGGGGTAGATTTAGGTGGAGTGGGATATATTAGGGTATATTTGAGTGGGGTAGATTGGGATGGAGTAGAGTAGATTGGGGTAGTTTAGAATGGAGTGGGGTAGACAGGGGTGGGGTAGTATGAGGTAGATAGGAGTAGTTTGGGGTATATCGTTTGGAGTAGATTGGAGTGGATTGGGGTAGATTGGAGAGGTGTGGGGTAAATTGGAATAGGTTGGAGTGGAGTAGATTGGAGTGGAGTAGGGTTTGATTTCGGTAGATTGGAGTATATTGGGGTAGAGTGGAGTGGATTGTAGTGGAGTGTGCTAGAGTGTGGTAAATTGGAGTGGAGGGTTGTAGAATGGGGTGGGGTGAGTAGAGTGGAGTGGGGTAGATTGGAGTGTAGTGGAGTAAATTGACAGCTCGTTCGGTGTAATCCATATATGAATGAGGACACGGGTTTTAAAGATAAATGGATTAACTACAGTGTTGCCCAAAACTGGCACACGTCAAAAAGGCAATAAACGCAGCCTACAAACACAAATGCAGTCATATAGACTGCTTTAATAGTCCGTGCCATTTATTTGTTTGTGTAAGAGAATGCACCGAATTCCAAAAGAAATTAAGGCAAAAATAAACACACTTTTACTTCATACAACGAAAGGAATGTAAGTTAAAAGCAACCCAAAGGTGTTGGCAAAAGAAAGCACAAAACTGAGAAAAAAAAGTCACAAACTTCTTCAAGAGTCCGTGGCATTTGCGTGATCTCTCTGCTCCAGTCCTCCTGCCAGCACTAACTAGAGTGTGACTCCCCATGGATCCGCTTGTATTTCTTCAGAAGATGGAAGAGAGGGGTGGAAGGAAGTGGGGATTGTATGATTACCTCGGGAGGTGGGAGTAAGGTAGGGTCTATTGATCACAATACCAGGACCGTTACCACGCTAAAGTAACTTCAAACCATCTTAGGTTCACGTGTCTAAAATGGGAATTCAAATCTCAGTTGTGTGACTTCTCTGACAAGGTGCCCCACCCAAAGACAACACACATTTTGAAGAAGTACCACAAATCCACAACATAGACCACTGGTCCCTCCTGCTAGGTTTGTCTCAGCATCACCTGCCACAGAAGTGGGGAGTAATAGAAAAGAACCCAAAAGAAAGCAAAAAGGTGCAACTTATGAAAACTTGCCATGTGATCGTGAAAATAAAAGATCGAATATGCTATAATTACTACTTAAAATGTCTAATCATTCAAAAACAAATAGCAAAAATAGAACATGAAAACCGTCAAAGTGTCCTGCTAACGAAAAATAGCCAACCAGATATCGGAGTCCTTATAGTAAACATTCCACAGACGAACACTAACAGAGGTTAAACATGATATTGTATTGTAGCATTAATATAGTGCCTTTCACCCCGTTGACTGCTGACCTACATAATAAAGCTCATTCTCGAGTTTCAGCAGCCAATTTTCTACAGTTCATATGTTCAGTTCTGTCAGTTGATTTGATACCCTTGCTCTGCGTGCTGTTTTATTCTTATGATTTAGCGTTATTATAATACATGGGATTCTGCAATCCCTGTATAAAAGGCTGCCTATAATTTCTTTATAATTGGCAACTTGTGATGCACCCAGTCGCTGACCATAAAGAAATTAACTCAACTATAATAACTTGTAGTTGAATTCTGAAGTCACAGTGCCTGCTGCCAGAGCCTGCAGACGAGGGGACAGGCACGTCAGGTCACGAAGCATAAATACATAAGTTGTTTATAGAATGAAAACACATTGCTTTTCTTTCTCCTCCTCAGTTTTTCTAGCTGTGCAGTAACAACCAGAAAGGAGATATTTATGGCAAAATGTTTATTTTGTTTCTCTCCTTAGGTAATTAGACACGTTCCAATCTTTATGCATGTTTCTACACATTCTGGGCAACTGTACCTTTTTTGAAAACGAAAACTGCCTTGAATTAAACTCATTTAAATATATTCTTGCAACAAATATCTAACATCTTTTTTTTGTGTTAATTCTTGCACTACAGATTCTATTTTATTGTTAATGTTTTGAAACTTGCCCACTGTTTCATATGAAAGAGCCACACACCAAGGATTGAAGTGTTTTGTGGATTAGGTGATGGTGTGACCATGTATCATAAGGAATAAAGTACCCCCTGGCGTACATGATTAGGATATTGTAAGTCATCCCAGGATTAGGATATTGTAGGTCATTGAACTCCTCGGTAACTTGTAATATGCTTATAATGTACAATATGATTCTTTATCCCATGTATAATACATTGAAGTGCTCTTAGTTTTAACGGGTATTCATTGTCTATACAGTTCCAATGAGGCTAAGGTCGATATTTTAGACTGGAGATATCAAAAGAGAGCTGATTAGGACATTCGCATCTGTCATAAGCAATATGTGTTAGCTGAAAGGGAAGGTAATGATTTGCACAGTGCACTGCTGAAAATGTCTGGTGCCAAGCTGGGGTCATTCGGAGCATATGTACACAAACTTATTTTTAATTGTGGAGCAATGCCAACCAAGCACACTTTAAGGGATGCTCTCTTAAGTACATGACAAGTGTTACCTGCTATCTTGAAGGAAGAGTGGTGAGAAGGACTGTTGAATCTTCTCTTTGAGTCTCACCTGTGTTTATATTGATAAAACATGTGTTGCGCCTTTTTACCGATCTCAGGTAAGAATGAAAACAAGCACTGTATGTTGCAACGGTGTTAGAATATGATGTCCAGCTTGGGCATTATATGCAGGCAGCCTTATGGGAAGGTGGCAGATACGTTGTTGAAGGGTAGCTAGTGCTATAGATGATATTTTTTTCCTCCTATATGAGTGGGTGCTTATTTGGTTTATGAAGTGCATTTTGGGATTTATTTTTAAGTGATGGTTGAAGTGTTCCTGTTGGGCTTTGTTTGTGTGTCTTCCTCCATCCTATCCTACATCCCTACCTCAAGTGAAAATGCAGTGGTAGATTAGGAAATGGCTATTGGAGGTAGAACCACTATCCGAGAAATAATGAGCTGTCGTTGCTGTGGATTTTGCAAGATACAGCGTGGTAGGGTACAGTAATAAGTGGCAAATAAGTAGCACAGCATCCAGACTACAGCTGTACAGTTACATTTCATAATGAGATATCCTCACTTGAGGATTATTTGCACATGCTAGAGTCAAATACTGGTGTGCAGTTTGTAGTGAAATGAGTAAATTCTTGTAAGCTTGTGGTGTAGAATTTGTACCACCCACAAGGGAATGACCCGGATAAACAAGGTTCTTAGCAAGTGTGCATGGGGGTCTGTGACCAGTCAGGTGCCATGAGTACCAGGTTCCGGGCATGCCATAATAAGCTACATTCTTGAGCAGGGCTCACACCTCTTCAGCTCATAGGAAGAAGGAAGGTTTATAGGGTATGTTGAGGTTAGCTCATAATTGAGTATTAAAGATGGTTCTGTCACAATGTGTGCAGGTTTCAAATGACTGATGGCTCGGAATTTGTCTGTTGATATCATTAGAGGCAACTATCCCTGGGAGATGGGGAAGGCTTTGCAACAACTTAGTTAATCAAGGCCGGGGAAGAACAGAGTTGTTAGATCAAATATGGGATGCTTATGTAGTAGTGTTCATTTCCGGGAAACAGCCATAACATCGCATGCGTTACATCGCATGCTTTTACAAAGCGGTCGTTACAACGACCGCGTTGTTACAACGGGAGCCATTACATCGCTAATCAGTCTAACAACTTGCTGGAGGGGGCGCACTGGTGTTGGATTTACAATCCAACACCTTCCCTGCTGTTGCACAAACTGGAGTAGGAATAGTAAATTTACTATTTCTAAGTCCAGCGCGCCCCCTACAGCGAGTCATTGAAACGACTTGCGATGTAATGGCTCGAGTTGTAAAAGCATGCGATGTAACGCATGTGATGCTAAGGTATATATTCTCATTTCCAGAAGGTTTGGGTGTGGAGTCAGTATTATGTGTAGTTCTTTCTGACTTTCATTTTACGTATGTGCCATATGTCTGCATGTTAAATTTGTCTAGTTTTGCGCTTTTCGGCAGCTGTTGTGTCCTTGGGGCTTTAATTATATAAACTGGAAGCTAGCTGTTGGTCAGGTCGGTGGAGTCTGTGCTTGGCTTGTATAATGTGTGAGTTTTTTTCTGAAAGTTGCTTTCTTCTCCTTGCTTGGTGTGCAGCTCACCCACATTGGATGCCCATGTTATGTTATACAGTAAAGTATTCTCAACTAATTTAGCATTTCTTCTTGCATTCGAACCCGACTGAAGTGAACATTTGTTTGCAAATGGCCAGCCCAAAGGGATTCCCCATTGAGGTGAATGGTGGGGGGTTCCCCACCCACTGCAGGGGCTGCGAGGGCCTCCGTTACAATTCTACTTCCTTGGCAATATCCTGCTGACTGACATATGTAAGGCTGCCACCTGGTTAACCCCATGCACATTCACTCAGCGTCGGCTTCTACAGAATGGGGGTGGCATCCACTTACCTCCTCTGCAGGGCCGCTGTGTCTCCTGTGGCATGTCTCTCCTCTGGAAACAGGAAGCAAACAGGATCCTCTAAGCCAATCCCGATGCCTTCACCATGACAGCAGCGTCATGATTGGTCTGAGCGCCGTGGTTCGGCGCTCAGGCAGGTAGTGGGAGCCCAGGCATGTTCTCCACCCAGGCTGTGCATTATAGACCGGTGGAGAACATGCTAAGTGTGCATGACTGTTTGGCCGACCCGAGACAGCTGGCCAAACCATCATGGGTACTTAAGGGCATGAACCCCTTCCCCCCCGCTGGCTGTGAGACATCCCAGCCAGCCCCTTAAAACTGCCTCAGTGAGGAAAAATAAAATGATAATAACAACGTGTTATAGTCATTTTATTTTTCCTTTTTTCCACTGCTGAAAATCGAGGGGGGCAACACTCCTCCGCCTTAGCAGAGGAGCCACCACTGCATTCACTTAACATTATTGTGTGTATATCATAGAGCATCAGATGGCTGTGTTTGGCCAGACTTTGTTTCAGACATCTACATCAACCACACTCTAGCCACCGCTAGTAGGGGACTCCTTTACAGTCTGTGCAGAGCATGTGTATTTACTGTAACACATGCTATGAATGGAAAGTGTTACACACGTTAACCTCTGTTTATAGCTTGTAGTGCTATCTATTCACATGGGCCCACCCTCCTCCCCAGAAGTGTGTGTTTTTACTTGCAGATCTCTTCTTTTATTACTTAACTTACTTTCACATACTGCCTTAATTTGCCACTGCATACTTAATCTCACCTGCTGTGCGAAAAACAATCTAACATGGCATGGGTACTCCTGCTCATTGCCCACTAAGTCATAGTGCATCCTGTGACTCCAAAGCCTTCTTTGAAGAAAAACAACCTGCAAACATCGGAGCCCAAGGCTAGGTGTCAGGCGTGTGCAGAGTATGTGTATCAACAGCACTACACTTGATGAACAGATGCTTACAGGGCAAGTAACCTTTTACTTTATAGATTTTTCTAGTACTAAACATTATTTTATCTGTAAAGTCTGTGTAAAACATTATCACATATCAGCAGTAAACCATCCCTCCAAAGAACACATGTAGAGGGTAGCGACCTGTTTGTTCATTTCTTTCTGAAGCTTATTAAGTCTCTCTTATTGATGTCATTACTCAGTATATGAAATGACTGATCTAGGCCTGTGGTGCCCCACGTGATTCCAGGAATGCTGGTTCAAGACCAGATTTTCAGATAGATTTCCATACCATTAAATGAAAGGAACTGATTGTCATAGAGGTTATCCAGAAACTCTGGCATGATGTTTATTGAGCTCCTAAACAGCAATTGTTATACATTGGTTTGCCCTTTGATTCTCGTGTAGACTATGCGTGACTAGTCTTCTCTTGTACTTCCTTAAGCTGCATACATCCTGTGCATATAGTGGCAGGGTGGGATTGGTTAATGTAGCACAACAATTCAAGCCAAGCCAAAATGCCTCTCACCAATGGCATTGACTACAACACTGCAGCTCCTCTCCAGTGGATCTTTGACTTGCAAGGCAAGTTCCTCGTCCAGGTATCACAGAATAACAGTTAAAACTGGTCTGAGGAAAGCTCTACTTATCTTACACAATGCATACGGAGAGGCACCACGGGACCCTCCCAATGGTTGAAAAGCCATTCCAGAATTTCTGGAAATGCAATAGTCCGGGAGAGGGCAGCACCTTATACTCTCTCCTCTTAATGTGTATTCAGTTGTTCTGTTCAGTCTCCTCGTTCTCTGCTTCTCATGCGCTGTCTCGCTCTACCTGCGCTCACCTAGGTTCTTTGCTGGGTGTTTTTCCTGCGGGCACGCATGTACCGTGCAGGATGTTCATTACACTCCATTATTTACTGTCTTCTTTCTTTTCATCTTCAGTGCCGGAAGCTGCCCCCCAGCACTCCTTGTCCAGCAATACTCCAACTGATATCATTGTGAGCTGGCTACCTCTTCAACCGGAAGTGAGCAACGGCAAAATCATAAAGTATCAAATTGACTATTGCACTGTGAAGGAAGGTAAGCCGTGTTTCTGAGCTGAAAGGGTTCAGAGGGAAGGAGACCTTTCTGTAACACTATAGGAATTCTAGATCTTTCATCAATATGGTTTACAGTCTGTGTCATTTAAAAGGTGCAACAACAGCTGTGACCAATCTTGTTGTTTATTGTGATGAATTTGAGTTATATGGAGACTTTGATGCAGCGAAGGCAGCAAGTTTAGCAGATCGTGTTGCCAGCAAAGTTAAACCATTAGCTATTTAGTTAAATATGCCATCTCAAAGCGCTGGTAAACACAATGGGATAACCCAGTGCCCCTCAGAGCCTGGGTAAATATATATAATGCACTACAGCGGCTCTGTCGGGGAGTGAAAATTACTTTATTGGACGGAACCAATTCAAAACAGAATTACAGAAACTTATTTTTACTTAAAGAGTCCAGTAGTTATTTAAATAAACCAAATCTATGCATGCAACAGAGTAATAGCAAGTATCAGAACCACAAGAAAAGTAAAAAAACTCAACATTTTTTGTACATCAGTTATTATTATTGTTATTCAGTTAACATGAATATACATATGTTAATCTGTTCAGGCTGTCTGAATAGAATAAAATGCAATAGTGAAAAGTGTTTCAAAGTGACATAAGTGCTCAGTGCAGGTGACAAAGTGTATATGTACAATTGTGAAACCATGTACAAAATATATACAATTGTTGAAAATGGTCAGAACAATGATTATCAAGATCACTCTGGTACAGGGCCAAATTGCTCAAAGATCGGACCCAGAGATGTCTAGGACTGGTCTAAAATTAAATGTCGACGTTTTGACCCTAGCAACGCATAACTAATGTGTCGCGGTGGGTCTTCTTCAGGACAGGAGGACAGCCCCAAACCATCTTAAGTAGGCGTCCCGCGTGGTGTGGACTGCCAGAATGATATGCTGGTGTCAGGAGGGATGCAGAGATGTACAATCAAGAAAGGAGGAAAACCTCCCTATCAAAAGAGGAGCCAGTGCCCTGTGGCTTGCTTTAAGGGCTAGCAATTACAATTTGAGATGGTTCAGGAACGTTATACTGCAACTGTGTAGATTCATAGATGGTTATCCTTATTATTTCAGGAATTGCAGCGCCGGCCCAATGAGGAACTACCCGATGATGAAGCATGACACCCCTCGGTGTGTGTGAGGGCCCTAGACTCCCTTACACCTTTAAGCCCTGAGTTGGTTGCTATACTCCCATATTTATTCGTTTGCTCCTCTCCCAGTTCGCTATTTACTAGCTAATGTGATGTTCTTTGATGCCTCCTTCTGTAACTGTGTCGTTTGGTATTCTTAATTTACGCCTGTCCTCCCTTGATTACCTTCCTTCCTGCCAAGTGTGAAGCACTCTCATATCCATTGGGATCATGTTCGCACTATATAAAACTTTATAAATAAATAAAATAAAAATTGTATCTCGTCAGTGGGAGCAGCAGTAGTTTCCTTTGTCAAGGAATGAGAAACCGTATTGTTTCATGTTTCCCTGGGGCAGGAAATTGTGGAAGGGTTAACCGCAGTGAATGGTATACTGGACTAGGCTAGGCGGCATGCTATGCCATGCAGTGTGGTATCAGGGGGTGTAGCATACTGGGCCGAGATATGGATGATGAGATGTTTGCCTAGACTTTGTTGCCGGAAATGTTATACTTGGCCAATAGTGTGGTATGCTGGTTAGGAAATGTACTGTGCTGTGCTGGATTTGTTGTACGCCAATCTGGGTTTGACCCCATGGTTACAGTTCGAATCCACTGGGTCCGCCTGGCCTTTCACCATCCTGAGATAGATAAAGCGAGTATTACTGAGCTTGGTAGCAATGAACATGTGTCTTTCAAGGCTAAAGTGTGTGCAAGTGAATGTTTCATGATGTTAGGTTACATCATGACCTTTAATATAAGGGAAGCCCATGGCTGCTGGGCAGTGGTTGTAACCTCTAGCCCAGGCAGTGTACTTTCGTGGCTGGTAGTTATGGTAAGAGCAAATACCGTTCCCAGAAGGCAAGCTGATGTTGGATGAAGAGCTGACTGAAGGGGTGATGCATCACTTGGTCACTTGGCACCATGTGATGGGACTTCTCGCAGGTAAAGTTAGAGGCAGAACAAAAGACTATTTGACGTATGTCAGAGTATTCATCAAAATAAACAGTATTGTCTACTTGTCACAGTACCTAAGGGCAGGTCCTGTTGTAACATAAAAACATAGACATAATAGTAAACTGTAAGGCTCACGTCTTCAGAGTCAATTACAAGTCAAGAGATAACAGAGGCATCCAGGAATCATCCATTTTTTCCAGTGTGCAGCTCACGGTTTCCAGATTATCAAGCAGAGATTTGCCACTTAAAAGTTAAGTCCTGTCTCTGACATGGCTTGAATTTAGGGATGTCAGGGTTCCCTGGTTCTTGAATTGTGAGTAGAACCAGCTGAAGCCGGTCTGTGCTCGAAATGGCTTTGTAAACTGTTTGGTGGCTGGCCATTGCACAGAGAGATTTCTGAACTCTAAGATTACAGCAGGTTTGGTAATCACTTCAGTACCCTACCTTATGGGCCGGCAAACAATGGGACCACGCTCCTCTTTATTGTAAATTGAGGACATACAGCAACCTCGTATCGCAGTCAGAGCAACATGAAACCGAGTTTTACCAAAGTACCCCGCAGGACTCTTCACCTTGCTTTTTCTAGTGTCTCCTAGATCCGAAACCATTTAATGTGCAGCCGCCCTTGTTACCTGGAGAAAGGTAGGCAGTGATACATAGCACATGTATCCCTGGCCACCTGGTCATACATGAGTTCCATCGCATCTATTTTGTGACTGTATTGAACTGCACAGTCAAACCAAAGCATATTCTTTGCACCTTTCCTATCATCAAAAATAATCTGAACAGTGTGTGTTTAGTTAAAGCACAGCCCAAGCTGACATGCCATAGAAAACAGTGAAGCATTGGTGCCAACATAGCATACATCAGTTCGGCATAAGGTTGGCATGTTCTGACATCTTTTCTTGTGTTCTGGCATTGGCATTATGGATTTTTATATCTTACTTTGTCCAGCCTGATTGGGTAACTAAAATAATTAGTTTTTCAGTTTGTGCTTGCAGCCATTGTCTTCTATGCTCTTCTCTTCCTGCAGTGGATAAGGTGTACTCGGTGGAAGTTAATGGGAATGAAACTGAGGTGACCCTGGACTCTCTGCATCCGAACCGGGCTTACAAAGTTCGGATCGCAGCTGGCACAATAGCTGGTTTTGGCGTCCCCTCGGAGTGGATGCAGCACCGCACCCCCGAAAAGTTCAACAAGACACATGGTAGGTGTCCATGCAGTAAACCAATAGGAGCGGTGAGTTAGAGATCACCTGTAAACCTCTCCAACCACTGATCAAAACGACAACGTATTGAATTCCTTCCCTTCCCTCTGACTATGGTCTTTCCTTCTGTACCCCTTTTTCCGATTAAATTCTTTGTCTCCCCTTGTTTCTTCATTTCTCTGTTTTCCCTCTCCCTTATTCTCTTCCTATTCTTACTTGTTCTTTGTCATCTGTCTATAGATCATGGCCCTTACTTTTCTTCCTATTTTTCATGGGCTGTCATTTTCCTTTCACCATCCATTGTCTACTTTTCTCTTTGCAATGTCCATCACCTTCACCCATTAGTCATGCTCTTTCCTCTCTCCCTTTTGTTCATTGATCATCCTCTTACTGTTTTCCTTCTCACTGTTGACTCCTAGCCTTCAAGTTCCTTCTACTCCCTGTTATTCTTTTAATTCATTTCTCCTGTTTCTGACTATCGTTCCTTCTCTCTCAGTTGCAAGAGAAGGCCCTTCCTTCTCCTTTTGTTCATCACACTTTCTCTCTCTCTGCCTGTTGTTCACAGTTCTTCTTTTCTTGCCTGTGTTTATTTTACTCTTTCTCCCCTCATTGTTAATAGTCCTCCCTTCACACAGTCTATGTGATCCTTCCTTCTCAGAGTGGATGGCCCTCCTTCCTCTTTCTATTCTTCATTTTCATTCTATCTATGTCAGTTGTTCATACTGTGCTCTTCTTTCCATCTTGCTTACATTCATTCATTTATCGTCCCTGATCCTTATTTCTGTCCATATATGTCTCTTCCTTCTGCTTGTTGAACTCCATTCCTTCAGAGGCACTCATGGTTTACCATTCTCTCTCTTCGTTCTTGATTCATCGTTCTTTCTCCCTCTTACATTCAGGGTGATTAATTTTCTTTATTTGTTTTATAGTTCTTCTTTCAATCCATTCTTTTTCCCTTTTGTACAGTCCTCAACTCTCACAGTTGTTCTTCTTTTCTTTTGATGTTTGTTTGCCATAGTCCATTCTCTCTCTGCTGTTCATAGTCTTCCCATGGGCCTTTCTTCTCTAGGTCTTGCATTGTGTTGTATTGTAACAATACAATAGATGATCCTTCCCTCTTCAATGCTAATTTGTCTCTCTCCTTTTCGCTTTGCATGTGGTTTTCCTTCGCTCCCAGTCACAGTGACCTTTCTGTCCCTGTTGTTCAATCATAGTCTTGCCTTCTCTTTCTCTTCCATAGTTCCATTTGCGCCTACAGAGTTGAAGGTTCGGGCTAGAATTGACTCCCTGTTATTAAGCTGGCTGCCACCTTCTAACTATGCTCAGATCTCTGGGTACAAGCTCTTTCACCGTGCTGTGAGCACAGATGAGTCCGGTAGTGAAC
This sequence comes from Triturus cristatus, assembly GCF_964204655.1. Classification (NCBI taxonomy): domain Eukaryota; kingdom Metazoa; phylum Chordata; class Amphibia; order Caudata; family Salamandridae; genus Triturus; species Triturus cristatus. The sequence goes on along the minus strand of NC_140583.1, from coordinate 625,575,017 downwards.
ATCCCTTGAAGGGCAACGAGGAAAGCTGGGATGCAGGGCCAATCAAACTCAAGAAGAAACAAAAACAGTATGAGATTCTTCAGCTTGGTAAGGATGGACACACATTTCCTACTGGAGTGCAAAATATACAACCAGTCCTGAAGAAGGCTTGTTAGTGAAACCCCCAAGCCAGAACTATGCCATTAAATTTTTTAATGATCTGTAAGTGAGGGTGGAGTAGCTTCATACAGATTTTTGTGTGTAGGGAAGTTAGAAGGCTGATCTAGAAAAAGCCACTGTGTATCACTCCACCCTGCTTGCTCTGAATAATTGTCACATTTATTGGCTACTAACGTTTCTTCAGGTTTGTTTACTACGTAGGTGTACTACTGCTACCTATGGATTAGATAAGGCTTAATATAGTTTTTTGGTCTACACAGACACGTTATAAAACCGTAAAAAGCATTAGCACATCTAATGCATTTGCAAACTAAGTAATACACTATTCTGCCTTTCTAAGAAGCTGCTATTAATCAAATGGGTGTTAGTTGTTTCAGTTGCTTGGGTAATATCTAAGTCATGCAGGCACGCAGTTCTAACAGATTTGAGAACTGTACATCTTAGCATTACATAATGAGTGGTTTCTGCTTCATCTTAGCGAAGACAGCAAAAACATGGACTCTTCTTTATGGCCATACTTGACTCTAGCTTGGACAAAACAGGTAACCTAGTCTACACAACATAAGAAGGTGTATTTATCTGATAAGAGGCCACCATATTGCATGATGTTGAGCACTTCCCCATAAATGTGAATCGTAAAGTGTAAGATAACTTAGTCAGTAACTGGGTAGCACTAATATTGCTTTTTTAGGCTTTATTATTGTCCTGCATCTACAGGCTCACTCAAATATATTCAAAACTTAGGTTTTCTTGTAGCATGCCTGAATGAACTGGAGTTTGTTCTGGCTTACTATACTTCAATTTGCATAATTTCTAATTAACTCCAGAAGAATATCTCTAGCAGTCCCCACATTTATTTCGGTAAACACAAGCAAAGTAACAGATTGTAAAATCTTCAAATTAGTTGAATGAATCCCCACCTCAAGTCTATGACCTTGAATAGGAATAGAAATGTGTAATGAAAGTGTCTTCCTTATTAAAACACCAGCCATTTTAGAATCACCATTTTGGTGTTAAAAAAATCACTCGAGTACTCTTGTTTTAAACCAATGTATACATGCTTTGAAACTCATGAACCACTACATAAAGTAACAATTGATGAGCATTAATCATTGACGGAGTTAAACATCTCTTACTGAATTTCCACCCCCACACCAAAAGTGTATTATTACAAATGGATGCCATCATGGAGTGGTTTTGTAAGTGCTATTGCTAACTTCTTATAGTACCACCGTAGGTTATTCTGGGGGTGCCTAATTGATTATCAGCTTAATCCAAGATACTTTTAAATTCATCTACGCCATGGTCATTACCACGCATAGGGCGGCCTAAAGTGATGGAACCCCAGCACCCCATCTTGGAGGTTAATACCAATGTACTGACAGAAGTTGTCCAGCCAGGGCAAACATCTTCTCAAACCCTTCTTCCATTTAATGAGGCAGTAACAAATATCTTACTGAGGGCTTGGGCCAAACCATGTTCTTGCTCCTCAGTTAGTCGTCAGCTTGTCAGGCACCATCTCCATGATTTAAGATGGTCATGATGCAGCCAAATTCTTGATTTGTTGCGGCTTGGACCCCCCCGATTCCATCAGGTGGGTCATGAGCACCAGTGTTGCCATTTGCCACGATGCGTGGCTGCAGTCGACTGAGTTCTTAAGTGATTTTCAATCCCTGCTGATGGAAATGCTGTTTGCCAGAACTCGCCTGTATGGGGACTACGCAGATTGTGCTCTAGAGAGTTTTAAAGAGAATGGGCTACTGCATACTTCCTTGGCCTGTCCCCCCCACTTCGTCAACTGCAACAATTCTCCCACTCTTTTTGCGGATTTGACCATGGTTCCCCCCTACAGCCAGCTTGCCCATCCTCAACAAGGAGCCCCCCGTCTACTAGACGTTGTATGAATTCGTTTTTTCGAAATAGGGTTCAAATAATTGGTTTGTTCTCAGACAAGTCTCCTACGGTGTCCTCCGGTAGGGCTCCCTTCCAGTCCTCCCACACCACGAGTCTTGTCTTTGGTTTTTCCTCTGGCACCGTCAGGAAGAAATGAGGCCCTCAGAACTAAAGAAAAAGAATACCATATACAAGACTGCTGTCCAGTCTTCCACATGTAGTGCTTTGTGCTAATTTTAATGCCTGTTTCACTCACCTCGCTGACAAGTAGTGACTGTTTGATGTACTCAATCCACCACACACCCTCTCCATGTGCTCTGGCTGAGCCGCAGTTAGTGGTGCCCTCCAATATCCTGCCACCAATCCAGCAAACCAAAGAAACAAGTCAGCCTCCTGGGTTGTGGCGTCTGGGACCGTTGCACCTTCCTCCTTATGACCACGGGATCTTTGCACTTTATGATTCTGTTCTACTGGGTTCCCAGATTCCACCAAACTCCAACCACTGCTTTGCTCCAGGTCTTCCGCCAGCTCTCCTTCTTCCTGTAGCTAGTCCTGCTCTTCAAGACCATCCTCCATCCTCTGACACAATTTGTGCGGCTCTACAGATCTACACCTGCTCCTTCTCTATGCTCCTTCCTGTGCTCCCTGTCACCAGCTTTTTGAGCCATCTCTCTTGTGACATCTGCTCCCGCCACTAGAACCCTCACCACCTTATCCCGTTTTATTCCGTTGGTGATGTTGTATTGCTTGCTGCCTTCGACATCCTTGTGGCAATACTCCCGTTTCTGGAATGGCCGCAGAGATAGGATGCCTGGAGAGATTTGTTTGCAGTGTGCCTGGTTGTTGATAAGTCTTAAATGAAAAGGGTTGCAATACCAAAAATCACTGCAGTATTCTCTGATTAATGTCTTAATGTTGCACCAAGGTGCATGATCAGTAAGTAAGACTAAAGAGCGACCTACTGTCCATTTGGTGACTAAACATTCCTTTTCTCAAAAAGAGTTGACCGCTGATATAGAGGACAGGTAATAATGCTCCAGAGTCATCCAGCTGAGACAGTACTGCCCCAACCCATGTCCAGACATAGTGTGAAGGACAAAGGGTTTCTGGAAATTAGGGCAGATCAACACAGGGGCATTACACAGACAGTCCTTCAGCCGCTGGAAGCTGGCAACTTTACTGGGAGTTCACGTATCAAGCCTGGTAGGGTGGTTCTGTAGTAGGGGATCTCTGTGTATAGTCATAATCTATGAATAGTCCCGCCCATGTGCGGGGACCCCGGAGCAATCAAAATATCTCTTAAGCTGTCCTGCATTTGCAAACCTGCAAAGACACTTAAGAGACAGACAAAATAATACAGCCTAATAACAATATGGCTGCACTGGCCAGCACTTCATCTGAAGTGAACACAAAAGCCAAAATAAAGTTTAAATGTCATTTTTATTCACATCTGACATGTTCCTTTATTGTATCACACTCCCTTCACCAAAATCCCTTTAAACAATATAGAGGAAGGGGTGGACAGACAAGCCCTATAGGCTGTCACTATGTGTCTGCTAAAAGGATACCGTGCCTTTAAGGAACTCTCCAGAGACCCCCGGTATCCCAGGATGCACAGCCAAAGCAAGTTACTTTCAGTTCTTTTTGAAGGTGTATAACAACAGGCCTGATACTGTCAGTTTTACTCCACCGGGGAGGAGGGAGGGTCGCTTATGACTATAACAGAGATACCCCTACTACAGAACTGGAGTTACAGGTAAGAAACTACTCCTTCTGTAGTAGGGGATCTCTGTGTATAGTCATAATCTATGAATAGAATGGCAAGCCCATCCCAACCAAAAAACAGCTGTGGAGTAAAAACCGAACACCAACAAATTACTGTGCAAACAAATTCCTCAGCGAAGCCTGTCCAACCTGCGCATCTGCCCTAGCATCAGAGTCCAGGCAGTAATGCTTTGTAAACGTATGGACCGACTTCCAGGTGGCAGCCTTACAAATGTCAGCGATTGGAACATTCCTAAGCAAAGCCGTAGTCGCTGCTTTGCCCCTAGTTGAATGCGCTGTAGGCTTAGCCCCTAACGTCTTATTAGCTTTCTGATAACAGAGCTGAATACAGGACACAATCCATCTGGAGATGGACTGTTTTGAGGTAGCTAGACCAGTTCTTACCGAACCATAATTTACAAACAGTTGATCCGACCTGCGGATGTCTTTTGTCTTATCTAGATAGAATTTCAACACTCTACGCACATCTAGTGAATGCAGCGACCTCTCCGCCGGAGAGGAAGGATGCTGAAAAAATGTAGGCAAAGTTATCATTTGATGTACATGGAAATCCGATATCACTTTAGGTAAAAACTTAGGATGAGTACGCATTACCACTTTAGAAGCATGGAATACAGTATACGGTTCTTGACAACACAGACCCTGAATCTCACTTACTCTCCTGGCCGATGTAATGGCCACAAGGAAGGCAGCCTTCCAGGACAAATGCTGCAACGAAGCCTTATGAATAGGCTCAAAAGGCTCCCTCATTAATCTGGTCAACACCAAGTTCAATTCCCATGGTGGAGAAGGTCGTCTAACAGGGGGAAACACCTTACGCAAACCCTCCAAAAAATCTTTAATCACAGGGATTTGAAAAAATGAGGTTTGGGAAGGGCCCTTTCTATACGCAGTCAAAGCTGCGAGATGAACTTTAATAGACTGAAAGTTAAGCCCAGATTGAGCTAACTGCAGCAGATAAGGCAGAATAACATCTTCTTTACAGGATGTAGGGTCAATGTCCTTTGCCGTGCACCATAAGCAGAATCTCTTCCACTTATAGGCGTAAGAAGTCCTCGTAGACGGTCTCTTCGCCTCTTTCAAGATCTCCATACAGTCCTGAGGTAGGTTCAAGTGTCCATACTGTACTAGCTCAGGAGCCATGCCGCCAAACTCAAGGACGAGAGATTGGGGGGTACCATCTGTCCTCCGAACTTCGTGAGAAGGTCCGGCCGACACGGCAGGCGCCGGTGTGGTAGAACAGACCGGTGAAGAAGGTCGGTGAACCACCATTGCCGCGGCCACTCCGGAGCAATCAGGATCATCCTGGCTCTGGATTGCGACAGCTTGATCAGCACCGCCGGAATCAGGGGAATGGGTGGAAAGGCGTAGAGAAAGCTGTTTGACCAGCTGATCCATAGTGCATTCCCCAGCGTCCCTGGTTGGTAGTACCTGGACGCGAAGTCGCGGCATTTGCTGTTTTCTGCCGTAGCGAACAGATCGATATCCGGAGTGCCCCACTCTGCGAAGACGTCTCTTAGCATGTCGTCGTTTAGCACCCACTCGTGATTTTCTTGAACGAGCCTGCTGAGCGCATCGGCTTGGGCATTCTGCACTCCCGGCAGATGGGTTGCCGTGATCGTTAGGTTCCTGGCCACCAGCCAATTCCAGATCGTCTGTGCCTCCCGAGACAGCGTGCGTGAACGGGAGCCCCCCTGCTTGTTGAGGTAATACATGGTAGTAGTATTGTCCGTCTGAACTAGCAGGGAGTTCGTCTTGAAGGAGGGATGGAACGCCTTCAGGGCCAAGTGTACTGCTCTGAGTTCCAAAAAGTTGATGTGGTAAGTCATCTCTGTCTGTGACCATATCCCCTGAATCTGAAGAGGGCCCGAATGCGCTCCCCAGCCCTGGAGAGACGCATCGGTCACTATGGTCTGGACCGGAATATCCTTGTGAAAGGGAGTCCCCTTGCAGACATTCTCTGAGGAGCACCACCATTTCAGAGACTGTAGAGCGTGTTGGGACAGATGAATCTTGTCCTCCCAACGCCCCCGCCTCTGGTCCCATTGATCCTCCAGACATTCCTGCAGAGGCCTCATATGCAGACGTGCATTGGGGGTGAGAAAGATGCATGAAGCCATCGGCCCCAGTAAAGAGGCCACCGTCCTCACTGCAGGAGAGTGGGCTGAGAGGAGGTGCAGGGCCTTCCAACGGATAGATAAGCGTCTCTCCTCCGAAGGACACACGCTTGCGTTCAAAGTATTGACTGAGGCCCCCAAGTACTGGAGACACTGCACAGGGATCGGCACTGACTTCGTCATGTTGATGTGCAGTCCCAGGCGATGAAGCAAGGCAGCTGTCCTGTTGAAATGACACTGGGCTTCCTGGTACGTGGAAGCTTTGATCAGCCAATCGTCCAGGTATGGATACACAAACACTTTGTTCTTCCGCAAGTGTGCCGCCACCACTGCCATGCACTTGGAGAACGTCCTTGGTGCAGACTTCAGACCAAACGGGAGTACTGTGTACTGGTAATGGTTGTTGCCTACCAGAAACCTCAGGAACTTGCGATGCTTTTGTGCGATCGGCACATGAAAGTAAGCGTCCTGCAGATCTATGGCGCACAGCCAGTCTCCTCGATGCAACTGAGGGTAAATCTGATGCAGGGACAGCATACGGAACTTTTCTTTGCGGATCCACTTGTTTGCTTGACGCAGATCTAGAATAGGCCTGAACTCGTTCTTGTCCTTTTTTCTGACGAGAAAGAACCTTGAGTAAAGACCTTTTCCTTTTTGCCTCAAAGGAACAGTCTCTATCGCCTTCTTCTTTAACAGAATGTCCGCCTCCCACTGGAGCTCTCGCTCCATGTATGGAGAGCGCACTGGTGGGATCTGTGGAGGCGGGCTGGTGAAACGAAGACTGTACCCATTGCAAACAATATTCAGCACCCACTTGTCCTGAGTTATTGTTCTCCACTCTGCCAGGTAGTATTGAATACTTCCCCCCACCGGAGCGGGTAACGGATGAGGGGGAAGTGACCTTTCAGGGCTTCGACCCGGCCGGGCCTTTGTTCCCTGACGAGGATTGATGCTGTCCTCTGCCCCTCTGGCGCTTTTGGAAGGACTGCCTCGGGAACTGCTGTTGTTGCTGGAGTTGCTGTGGTTGACCAGACTGACGCCCTTGGCCGCGTTGTTTAGAATAACGCCTGCCATAGGAACGGAATGATCTCTTCTGTTCCTTGGGTTTTTCCAACCCCACGGCCTTCAGGGTTTCTGCTTCGGCCTTCATGCGGGCCATTTCGTCATCCGCATGAGACCCGAACAACGTCGTGCCAGAGAAAGGCAAGTTAGCAATCTTTTGCTACGCTTCAGGCTTTAGAGAGGTAAGTCTCAGCCAGGAATGTCTCGTCATGTGTACTCCATGACAGTACCCATGGGCCGCCAGCAATGACACATCCCCCGCTGCACTGATGATCTGGTTGGAGACCATCATGCCCTCATTCAACACTTCCTGGAAGTCTTCCCGTTTATCCCTAGGCAGGGAGTCAGCAAACTGTTGCAGGGAGTCCCATAATGATCGGTCATAGCGACCCAGCAGAGCGGAGGCGCTAGCAGCCTTCATAGTCGTGGCCAACGTAGAGCACATCCTCCTCCCCAAGGAGTCCATCTTGCGACTCTCCTTATCCGGAGGAGCTGTTGAAGAGGGCGACGTGGAATGTTGTTTCCTAGCCGCAACCACAATGACAGAGTCCGGGGGAGGGTCCACCCTGAGGAACGCCGGGTCCGAATCAGGGGCCCTGTACTTCTTCTGCAACCTTGAGGGAGCAGACTTCACCACGGCTGGTATCAAGAAGACCTCCATGGCTGGTTCCTCCAGACCTGGAACCAGAGGGAGGAGGGGGCGTGATAGATGCGCCTTGTGTAATGTCTCAAATATCACAGAGGTAGGGGGAACTGGTACTGTCACTGAGATTCCCAATTTTGCCGCCCCTCTCATCAGTACATCTTGGAAAATGGCAATATCATCCACTGGCGAGATTCTAGTAGGCGGCGTTTCCGATAACGTGCGGGAAAGCCGTCCAGTACCAGACGAGTCCGTATACCTCGTGCCTCTGGATCGAGATCTATACCACCGTCGTCCATGCCTTGTGTGAGTGGACGATCTGTGTCTGCTCCGTGACCGCCGGCGAGATCTAGAGCGTGATCTCAGTCTGCGTGGGGTCTTAGGAGCCACTGGTAGCCGCGGAGAAGGAGGGAGCTGTGGCACCGGAGGCGGTTGTAGCGGAGGTGGCGTAGGTGGCTTAGGAGGCGCCACAGGGAGCCGGGGGTCCGGTGGAGGAGGAGGAGGAGGAGGAGGAGGAGGAGGAGGAGGCGTAGGAGTCTTCTGAGGCCGCGGCTGAGGGGGCAGTGGCAGGGGGTGCATTGGAGGCTCACTCCGGCCATCACCCCTTGCAGGAGAACCCGGACTAGCTCTGTCCGGACATCCGTCCCCCATTCTCTTCTTTGCGGGTCTACCCCGTGAAGAGGCTGAAGTGAACGAGGGAGAGCCTCCTCCTCTCCTAGATCCACGACTGGAGATCGTAATCACTGAAGAAGTGTTACCAGGTGATCTCGTCCTCGATGTCGAACTGTGCGTCGACCTCGTACGGCTTCTCCACGCCGTTGAACGCAAACAGCGTCCCCTCGACGTCAAACGGCGTCCCCTGTCTTTCCTCGACGTCGAGCGCCTTCGTCTCGACGGCGAGCCTCTCGACGTCGACTGTGAGCGATGCCGCCTCGACGGCGATCTCCTTCGCCTCGATGGCGATTTCCTTCGCCTCGACGTCGATCTCCTCCGCCTCGACGGCGATCTCCTTCGTCTCGACGGCCTTCGCCGGTGTCTCTGCGTCGATGTCGTCGACGTTGATCCATGAGTCGACGGCGAAGGAGACGAGCGGGCTCGCCTCGACGGCGAGCGGCGCTGTCCGCGGGGCGCAGTACGACGTCGATGGTGTGTCGACGTCGACTGTGAAGTCTTCGACGGCGACCTAGTCCTAGGTCTCGCCGGCCCCTCTCTCGACATCGAACGTCGAGGACGCCGAGATCCAGAGCCCTGGATCGACGGCGAACACACCGGTGCTGTACCTCTCGCCGTCGTACACGACGTCGAACGGGATTTTCCGGCCGGTAGGCGTCGTTTCTGCTCCTTTTTCTGCCCGGAGGTCCCTCCAGTGGCTGAAGCATGGGCAGAGGATGGGGAAGGAGATCCTCCATGCCCAGAGGTCCCACCTGTTCTCTGCTTCTCCTGTCCCTGAAGGCGAATCTTCTCTCTGTCCCTCAGGGTCCTCTTGGAGAAGGTCTTGCAGATGTCACATGTAGCAGGGACATGTGAAGATGATCAGCAGAGAATACAGACATCATGTGGGTCCGTCTTGGCCATTTTCCTCCCACACTCAGGGCATTTATCAAATAAAGCCATGTTAATTAAAATAGAGTGGGTCAAACTGCACCAAACTACAGGATGCAGCAGAGAAAGGCTCTAGACGTCGAATGAACAAACTTTTATCTTCAAAAAACCAATTTTAGTCCAAAACATCCACCCAAAAGGGTAGAGCTCAATGCTCCCGGGTCCTGCTAGCAGGAGCCGGAAAAAAGAACAGAGATACGCCTACTACAGAACTGGAGTTACAGGTAAGAAACTACTCCTTCTTATTTAATACATCTGTGAGAGGTATAGCAGTCCAAAACATGTAGAATAAACTGCCTGTAGTAAGCAACTAATCCCAGGAAGGATTGTCCTCTGTTGTATCACTGCTACCTTGTTGACCAGGGGTCAAATGGGGCCCGCTCATTTGGAAAATCCCAGATATTGTATATGATCTGTAGCCAGAGTGGTCTTTTATGGTTTACCTGTCAGTCCTGCCCGTTCTAGAGCTCCTAACACCACCTCTATATGGACAAGATGGGCCTCCTATGTTGGACTAAAAACGACTATAAAGTCTAGATACACTGCTGCATATGCGCTTGGGGTTTCAACAGTGCATCCATTCACTTCTGAAAAGTGGCGGGTGCTCTATCAAGCCCAAATGATAGGGCTTTAAATTGGTAGAGACCTGAGGGAGTGGCAAAGGGTGTTTTCTCTCGGACCTCAGGGGCCAATGGAATTTGCCTAAACCCTTTTGTTAGGTCAACTGTGGATATAATACGGGCATTCTCTAGCTTCTTGCTTAGCTCATTTATTTGGGGCATGAGCGTACATGTCAAATTTTAAAATGTTGTTTACCTGTCTAAAATCAATACAGAATCATAAGCTGCCATTTCCTTTTGGCCAAGCACAACTGGATAATACGAGGCAATCTGGGATGGCTCAATTATATGCCCTTTCAACATGGCTTCTACCTCTTGTTCCAGCGCCTTCCTCTAGCTGCGGTGATCCTGTCCAGTCTCAGCATCACCGTTTGTTTCTCTAATGCAGTAATGTTATGTTGAACTAAGGTAGTTCTCTAGGACTTCAGGAGAATAGCATGGGATATTTCTGCAACATCTAATGGAGCAGCTGATCTGCTCCTTGGTAGCAACATTACCAATGGAAACAGCCTCTTTTACCATTTCTTGGGCAGGATGTAAAGTTATCTCCAGGGGACGGGTACTGGTGATATAGTGACCTGTAATTTCCGTGATTCTCCCCACTGGCCCTGGTGCCTCCCATGTTTTTTTATCAGGTTGACGAGATAGATCTGCTCTTCTCTGTGTGTGTGAGGAACAGCTACACATTATGTGACCAGAGTCACCCTTTTACAATATCTCATATGGTCCCTACCACTTAGCTAATAATTTGTTTTCTGTGGCAGCAGTATGAGTACATGATCTTTATAGGATACACGTGTTTGATGGACCTGGGCTTTCTCCAAATTCTCATGTCCTTGTTCCCATAAGGACGTGCTGGTTTGTTTGAGTTTTACTGCATACTCGATAAGGACGTCCCCTCATCTTCCTCCCTCCATGGCTATGTCTAGGAGTGTACAGAGCTGTCATCCAAAAACTAGCCCAAAAGGGGAAACTCAGTGGACCCATGAACATGGCACTGGATGGCAAAGAGATCTAAGGGAATCTTGTGATCCTAGTCTTTCCCCGACTCATGATGATTTTCTTTAGCAGAGTTTTAATAGTCTGAATATAGTGTCCTACCAATCTGTCAGTTTGCGGATGGTACACGGATGTTCATATTTGTTGTACCCCTAGAATTATGAAAATGTGCCCCATTAATTGAGCCAAGAAGGGGAACCCTGATCTGCCAATAACTCATGTGGGAACCCAGCTCTGGAGAAGAAAGTGATCATGGCCTCAGCTGCAGTGGGGATGGACATGCAGGGTAAGGGAATCGTTTCTGAATAGCTAGTGACCTAATCCACAAAAATGAGGCGAAATTGATGTCTCAGAGCTGAAGGCGTCAAAGGTCCTACTAAATCCATCCCCACTCTCTTAAAGGGGATGTCAATAATGGGGAACGGGTAGAGAGGGGACCTCTCCTCTGTCTCCGGGGGATTGCTAAATTGGCATTGCTCACAAGAGGTGCAGAATTTGGTTATATGTCTATACAACCCCGGCCAATAGAACTTTTCCAAAAGGCATTTTTCTGCTTTGTCTTTCCAATTGGCCCCTCCGCCTACTTGCCCTTGAGCTAGGTGCAACACTTGTTCATGGAAAACCCCAGGCCCAGTAATTGATATACGCGCTTCTCCCCATTTCTGACCACTTGATAAACCATCCCCTTTTTTAACTAAAAATACCGTTCTACTTGGTCTTGGTTCGTCTTGCTGGCTTGATTCCATGCTTGTGTCAGGGTATTTGTATTCCCTCTGTGCAGCCCTGAAGCTACAGTGGTGCTCCCAGGCCACTTCTGTGGGGGAAAGTACATGAGTTATTTCCCTATTACACTTGGTCACAAACCCCTGTTTCTCTCATCTTCTGTCCCTCCTGGGTTTCCTTTACCTATGGGGGGTGTTTCTAGCTTAATCTCCACAAAAGAGGCTTCTCTGAACCATTCACTCTTCTGATCTATTGGGTCTGGGCGGGTAAGGAAATGACGAACTTTGGTATGATCAATACCCATTATCAATTGCTCAGCTAATGTCAGGTGTTCCACGTCAATACCTAACAACACCTGAGCTACTGGGTATGTTTTGTCATTCCCATAGTTGCGCATGATAGAGATTCTCTCCCCGTATTGTATTTGGGTGGGGTGGACCCCTTGTTGATTGGTCACGGTACAGTAACAGCTAAATGATTCCACCTGTTGCTCAACCTACACTACTTCCCAATGTAGATACCTGTCCCTTCATATACCCCACCTTCATTGGTTCAGGTATTTGGGCTTTCTGGGGGCAGCTGTGAGCGATATAGCCCCATTCAGCACAATGAAAGCATTGCGGTTCTTGCACGATCCCTGCAGGAACAGGCTTATTCGTTGGTGTGGCCATGTTTGGAAAATGGGGCCCTAAACTAGCTGTATTGCCTCTTGTTAATTGCAGCTTAAATTCGGGGAAACTGTGATGAGCACATGGCAAATCAATAGCGGTAGTCACTGTGAGATTTGGTTGTTTCGGAATCTAGACTTCGGTGCATATGGGTAAGGCTTCGAGGAACTGCTCTAGATAAACCTTCTCTACTACTTCTGCAACAGTGGCAATTGGCAGGTTGCAGCCATCGGTTCTCTAAGTACTGAATGCTATAATATAATTCCCTGTGACTATCCCCAGCGACCCATTTTAGTTTGCAAAAGTTAACCTATAGAATTCAGCATCACTTCCTACTTTTTCCAGTATGACATTTTTTTTTATAAGTCTACGAAAAGAGTAGGCAGTTCCTTTAGGAAGAAGGTCGGTAGTGAACTGAGAAATCAGATCAGGGGATCTGATTGCTCAGGAGCAAGAGCCCTCACACACTCAATGGGTCTCATGCTTTATCATAGGGCAGCTCCATGTTAGGCCGGCCGTGAAATGCTCAACGGGCCACTCGAAAAGGCTCTATACCTGAGATCTTCTGATTTTGTTGCCGTATGTGAAATGTAAGGTTTTCAGTTATTTCAGAGGGCTATGTTACATAAGGAAAAGTATAAGTTGAGTAGTGAGGTGTTAGAATCCAGCCAGTGAAAGGGTCCATAATGTGATATTCTTCATCACACCACTACCAAGAGAGTCGAGTTTCGTTGTAGGGGAGCCAGAAAAGTTATTTTTTCAAATTCTTCTTGAAGCTAATGTAGTTTGGTTCAGACCTCAGGCATTTCACTACCTTGGGCTTGGGCTCCAATGGCCTTCATTCTGTGTTTCATCCATCTGAAAACTCTTTGGGTGATCAGGTGTGGTGTGGAGTGATAGAAATTTGTGTATTTGTCATAGTGGGGTGCAGATATATTGGACCCCTGCCTCAGTACAGATAAACTTTAATTTTATTCTTTACCTCCATTTGGACCCCTAAAGTGCATTTTGGTCTGGTATGATGTGATCTCTGCTGCTCCTAATCACGTGACCTCAGGCTATACCTCATTGATGCTTAGGATTCTTGCTTTCATTTTTGAATGTGTCGTAATGCTCTCCTGGTTATATATATATATATATCCCCCAGGGAAATTCTGCATGATACCATACAGGTAGATGATTCACAGTCTTATTTGGACTTGTTGGCTGCAGTACAAAAGGGAGGATGTGATCCATTTCGAGGCAGTCGCAGACAATCCGATCCATTCCTTGGGTTCAAAGCACGCTCTTATGATCCCTCTAACTGGATATGTGCATGGAGATCCATCCCAAATCTCTATCCGAACTTCATTCGTTCTAATTCGGTAAATTAATAAAATCCTATATACAAGTAGTTGTTAATGCCTCAAAGTTAAGTAACCCCGTTCAAATTCCCTCTTTACTTGCATATTAAGTGAACAGCCACAAGGTGCTGCAAGGCCACCTACCCATATGTCATCTGTAGAAGATGAGCTACACATCTGTACATGCATGGAAGCTCTGCAGCTGAGCTCCTAGTTGAAAAACAGCGGTATGAGAAAGCAAGCATATACTGGGCCTAGTTTATGGAACGCTGTTCTTATCTACATCTGCACAGAATTCAACGTCTCACAATTCATAAACAAACTTGAAATGTACTTAACAGTTGTGACACCCTACCGGAAACTGAGCCATTTCCTTCATTGGCCCCACTCCTCTTACACATGAATAGGTTATCTATGTCCAACCTAAAAGATCTCCAAGTAACTTGAGAAGATTTGTACAAAATATGCAACTAAAATGCCTACTACTTTGGTAGATACAGCCTCAACAATACAAAGCAACAATTTTTTGTATACCCTGTGGTTTACACATTGTGTAAGGAACAATTATTTACTTTTGGTAAGAAGTACTCAGAAATCCACATAACCAGCTGTAGCATTCCTGCAAAGCGCATGATCTTGCTTGGATTCCAGACATAGGGTAGTGTCATGATCTGACATCCATGCCTTCTTTCTGTCCACTAAGGATGCTACACTCATTTCTCATTTCTTACCACCAGTGCCTGACACCATGTACGAGATAAAGTTAGTGGCCTACAACAAGCATGAAGATGGATATGCTGCTTTGTGGAAGGGGAAGACTGATAAGGTGTCTGCGCTTGGAACAGGTGAGTACAACATGCTCTGTATAAACAAAAGTTAATCTTTTGTCTGTTTTAAATAGGTGGTTTCACTGGGATTTGGGGGTGGGGTGAGTATCTATTCATTTACTAGGTTGATAAAAGAATAGAGAGAGAACCCGTTATCTTTATTATTTTGGCGGGTTCTACAACACTCAGTCTGCTTCTGGATGTCATATATTTTACCGTTTTTTTTCTGGAAGAAACTGTTGTTGCTCAAGGAATCTGGCCTTGTTCTCTTGTGTCACCACAGAATACTGGCATCAGTCCATGACATCAAAACAATGCTGGTGCTGAGCACCGGAAAACACCAGCATAAATTCAGCACTGTTTCACATCTTTTGTTTCAGGCTCTGACATGCTCAGGTGAACTTAGATCTAACTTTATACCTCTCCCCAATGCTTTTCTCAGACCCACAGGTTCCAAAAGGCCCCCCACTCCCTCCTACGTATTTAGAAGTCGAGCCCAGAAGTTCCACATCAGTATGGCTGAAATGGAGGAAACCGGACTTTAACAGTGTCAAGATTGTCAACTACACTGTGCGCTGCAACCTGTGGGGTCAACAGAATGCCTCTCTGGTCAAATATCACACCAGGTAAGGGTATGAGGCTATGGGAACATCAAAATGGGGGAGGTTACTCATACATTAAGAAAACGTGGTGAGAGGTTCACTTTATTGTGGTGATGTATGATCTATGTAAAATATGTGATACCTTTTATTAATAATTTTTCACTATGCCACAACGCTTTCTCCCTTCAGTGCAATATGCTGTTTTTTACTTTTTCAATGTGATGGTTGTATTTCTCAAATATCCGAGGTGAAACCCCCATTTCTCCCTTTGGCTCCACCCTGCCCTCCATTCCTTCTTCACTTTATAAAATACGTATTCATACCCCATCTGCCTCCTGGTTTCATAGGTCTGTGTCTCAAGCTCAAGTAAACAAAAAAATGATGGCAGCTCCTTTCTTTCTGAACACAAGCAAGCCAAGACAGGTTTTGCCCTATTTGGGGCTCTTCAGACCATACAGAACACAACAGGCTCATCTTGAACCTCGAAAAAAGCACCCATATCACCCCCCCACCTCAAGATCCTCCACTGGCCCCGGTCAAGAAGAGATGCTAGATCAAGCTCCTGACACACGCCTACAAAGCCCTACATAACCAGGGACCAGCATACATGAACCACTGCGTAAACGTCCACCAACCAGCCAGACACCTGCGCTCCATCTCTCTGGCCCTCGCTCGCACCTGCCTCAGCGGAGGGTGTGCCTTCTCCTACCTCGCTGCGTAGGCTTGGAACTACCTGCCCCTCCACCTACGAACATCACCCTCCCTGGCAGAATTCAGAAGAGAACTCAAGACCCAGCTCTTTGGATGAGACCAGCGATAACCTCAGCATCCAGATACCCTCAGGGGTGAGGAGCTGCGCTTTACAAACTAATTGATTGATTGATTGTTTCAGTCAGGTGCAGCACACAGTGAGCACGGGAACCACATCTTGGCATACCCGTAGCACTAAGGGCATCATACTGAAGTAAACAAAAAAGTGATGGGTGGGTTGCTGCAATTATTCTTAGCCACTGGTAATTACTTCCAGAGCTTTGTTTTTTTCCTCACCATGCTGCTTCAGACGCAAATCTTCCTTAATCCTGCTAAAGTTGGAACATTCCAGCCTCATTTGCCAAACTAGGTCACCTCTGACCCAGAACACAGGCAACCCAAGACTGGTCTCGCCCTGAATAGGGCTCGCCAGTCTGGTGTTGAGAGGAAGCAACACACAGGGCGCATGTGGGAGGAGCAGAAATGAGCGAGGAGGAGGTCGCGGGTGGGAGGAACAATGGGAAGAAGCACATGGGCAAGCACAAAATGGAGGAGGCGAGGAGAAGCATGTGTGCAAAATAGCAACACAGAGTACTAGGTAGAGAAGTAAACAGAGGAGACAGCTCAAAAACATACACACTCATGGAGTGCTTAACATAAAAGAAAAAATAAGTTCTTGAAAAGCAAGCATTGGAAGCAGCAAAGGCCATCAATCAAAAAAGATGTAAAGAGACATTGCTCCATGGCCGGGACAAACATAAGACTGAATAGCTGGGATACAAATAAGAAGCAGGCAAATGAAAGTGAAAAGAAAAGCCAAACAATGGAATGCAATGGGCGAGCTTCAATCCCTGTATGTTCTTGATGAGCCGCGATATGTCTCACAATGGACAGCACATGTGCTTTCTAGTAGGATTTAAAGTAAAAATGAGACTGGATACCTATGCAGAACTGTAACTAAGGGCCTGATTTGGATCCTGGCAGTCCAACCGCCAGCCTCATGTCACGGCGGTCTTTGAAACAACGTCAAACTGATGGCGGTCCGCCCGCCCTATCAAGATGTATACGAGATAGACAGAAGACTGTGGCGGTCTTCTGTGCTGGCGAACCGCCCAACGTTGCCATCCTGACAGCGGGGTCCCCCGAGAAGATCTGGATGTTCCTATTGGCCTGGCAGTGTCCTGTCAGCAGAGTACTGACAAGGGGTGGACCTGGAGGTGGGAAGACAGGTAAGTGACTTTTTTTAACATGAGTCACATATATGGTCTGTAGGTGTACATATGTGTCTGTGGGATATGTGTTGTGTGCATCATGTGCACATTCTGCACTGCATCCCACTAACATACAGACCATACAATCTATACCCACACACACCACCAACACTTACTCTCCAGTCCGCCAAAACGGGATGCTGGTCCGTTGAGGTCAAGGTGCAGCAGGACAGCGGAGAGCTGACGAAGGAGAAGAGGAGGAAACCATAGCCTGAACTCCAAAAAAGGTGAGTATTCACCCCTTATTGTCCATTTCCGCCGACTCGAAGTAGGAGGGATTCCGGTTTGAATTCCCTCCGAAACAAGCCAGAACCAGATTCCGACAGTGGTAATCCTGGGTGGAGTCCCACCGCAGCCTCTTACAGCCCATCCTGCTGAAGGGGCGGGGAGCCAAGTCCTGGCGCAGTCGGTGGGACCGCTGCTGTCTTCTTGCCCATTGTAATGCAGCATCTAAATCGGGCGTGCGGAACGCCAGGTAGGGGTTTGGGAAAACCGCCAAAAAAGCCCACTCCGCTGCGGTCAGGCCAACATCTAAATCAGGCCCTAAATTACTTTGAGATTGTGGCAGATAGAACCGCAGAGAACAAAAGGGAGCTAGAGTAGAACAGGACTGGCAGAAATAGAAACTTACAGGGTGATGCAGATGTTTTGCAAGCAACAAAACTGTTTGCAGTACTGGTATCCCACCAAAAGTAAAAATCAAATCAAAAACTCAGAAATCTCTTGAAGCCTGCCAATACTTGGAATGCATTTGCTTGTTTGGCTGTCGCTGAATTAATTTAGTTTTAATCTCATACTTTTTTTAACCAACATAAATTCGCTGGCCTGTTTTTTGGTAAAAAACATAATGCTGACAGGTAACATATTTTTTTCCAATTTTTAACATGAGCAAGAGCTTACTTAAAATGTTCCTTTTCAGATTTGGAGAACTTCTTTAAACAGTTTGCCAACTTCAATTTTGTGTAACATGGGTTGTATCATGCATTCCAGAATGCAGGCAGTGTGGTTGGTGTTAGATGGACTAGGTTAGCTCAATAAAATGTTTTAATATTTCCCAAGTATATGCCTACTTCTGCTTTGAGTCTATGGAATTTTTCTAGTAGAAGTCTCTATTTTAAACGGAAACTTCCTTCTAGGGTGCGAAAGGGAAAGACCGTCTCCTACACTTCAGATCAGTGGTTACTCTATAATGAGTTAAAAACGAAAACTGATATTAATAATTACTGGGCTTTTCAAGCGCTATCACTTGTATTTGTGTTTTCTTTTACTCAAATGAATCTGTCCAGAAGCCTTCCCAAAACTATCGTATCCTTGTCAAACTTAAGAGCAACTATCCTACCTAATCAGATTGTCCGTCATACACTTCTGTTTCTACAAAGCTATCACAGGATATTTCCAGTTGTTCCTATGCGTTGGCATCAATGATACTTTGCACTATCACAAAACAACAAACAGCACTTGGCTGAGATGCCTCAGTGTCACCCTGGGAGTCAAGCTGTACCAGACTGTTACATAGAACAGGGAGGAGGAACAGGCGATGACAGCCTAGCACATGGATTTCTGATTAGGGAATTCTTGTACAGGGAAACCAAACCTATGTGCAGGAGGCAGAAATGAGATTCTGCAACAGCAAGAAATGCATGAGTGAAAACAGGGGCTTGTGGTAGGGTCGGTACATGATAATTTGTCATTAGTTCCTCTCATTTATCTTCAACATCTCCACTAAATTGTGGTGAAATGCTGCTCAAAGACGACCATGCTGCTTATGCAACCCTTCTTGTGGCCTCCTATGGACCGGGAAGACCGACCAGGGCGACCCTAGTGTATGTAACGCTGCACAGAGCCTGGATATAGGTCTGGAACCTGTGGGTATCAGACCAGGAGCAGAAATAAGATTATCACCCATTGTCCACTTCCAGAAAGGCCCTAGACTGCTCTGCTTGGTTCCTGAAGCGTATGCTTGTTGTCCAACATAAGCTGGTCACACTGTTCCTGTGCAATTACAGTTGCGCCACATGCTTCCAACATATCGCAACACACGTTCATGTACCACCAGCTCCTCGGTGTTGTGTTCAGATTCTAACAAGTTACACAAACTGGAAATCATCCTGTGGTGAATAGTGAAATACACCTTCGTGCTTGAAAGTTAGCTTACTTTCTCGTGCTGTGTTAGCTGTTCAGAACAACAGTTTGTGAAATGAGTGCATACGCATAGCCAGTTTGGACTTCCTGTGTATTTACCTACAACATGAAAGTTGCCAAACCTCCATTCCTAGCAGTGATCCTGAATGATCAAACTGCAAATATGTGTTTTGTTTTTCTCTCCACAGCACGGCAGAAGGTATCCTGATCAGCGGATTGAAGCCTTACACAAAGTACGAGTTTGCTGTGCAGTCAAATGGGCTTGACGTTGACGGGCCCTTCAGCAGCATTGTGGAGCAGGTCACCCTTCCAGATAGTGAGTAATAGGCATGAGTAGATTTAGGTGCTTTTAGGATTCTGCGCTCACCTGCCCATGGTGGGGGCAGCGCACGAAAGCTGTGGATGGGGGTGAGTACCTGGTTGACATGAATGATCCGGTGCCTGGTAAGGATAGAAAGCATTCCCACCTATTTTAAAAATGTGTTTGAAATATCACTTTTCACCTAACAGGAATGCCTTAGAAAAAAATGTTTTACCCAATAACAGTTCAGTGTATCTTCCATTTATCTAAAGCTGCAACAATTGTATTATAACATTAATTTCAGAGTTGCAACATAATTTTGATGAACAATTAAGAATGAAGATTTAGCATTAACTAATTTGTATTTTCGATTTGAAGACACATTGGATGTCAGCAACATTTTTGATGATTTTTTTCTTCTGTACATTAAAATTCGGCGTGGAAGCTAAAAGGGATAATCTTTACTAAGAGAAACAGATGGAAACTATAGGCTCTGGAACTAGGGAGTCCAAGGGGGGCTGCAGCAACCCCAAAATAACCATGCTGGAGTTCACAAGGTGAATGACCTCTAAAAATACCAATAAGCTTTGTTTTTGTATCTTGTCACCTTTGCTATGCGTTTAATGATAGAGGTCGCATGTCAGGCTATATCTTCTTACAAATTGCTATTTACTCTTATAACATGTAGATTTGTGTTTACATTTCTTTCTCTGGCTCCAAATCAGGAGAATTTTGTAAAGTGTACTATGTGAGAATACCTGGGGCACAGGGAGTGTCAAGGGAAAGGCTGTAGGATGTCAATGTTTTAAATAACAATTTAAATATCTGTAAATGAGCTGTTCAAATAATTCAAAGTATATTAGCAGATATGAAAGCACAACCGACGGAGATTTTTTGTAATTCTGAAGTATGATGGAAACAAAGATTTTAATAGAATAAAAAAAATCAGGACACTTTACATGGCGATGCACATATGACAAAAATGTGCTGAAACCCAATTTCCACTGATGATTATCATTGGTGCACTATGCACCTTTATCAGTAAAACAGCTAGTATGTGCAAATTTGGTGGCTATTACAATGACAAATGTACTGTGTAAATCACATTGTAAATGATACTGTGCCACCACTCCGTGCGTTAGTAATATATTTGCAACAGTTTGCTCTACAATGCACCACTGGCTATATACCACGCACTTATCACCCTCATGCTAAATGGGCATGGCTTATTTGCTAGACTTGTCATTTTTGGGAGGCTTGGATTCTTCACAAACCCTACACCTTGAGTGACGTAACATCGATGGCAGCACCCCCACTCTGAAAAATGTTCCAGCACCTATGATGAAATGTTTCCCATTTGTTCAACGGATCGTTTTGGACCTATTAGATACAAGTACTCGGATTGGATTTTCTTGTGAGAATTCCCACTGAAGAAAACTTATGTTTCGGACTGTGGGTCTGGCCTGCTGGGGCCAAGCACATAATGCGTCTAATCTCTTCGCCCCTAAGCAATTTCTAACACTCCTTCTACTTTCTTGGATTGCAGTTACTCTGTTCTCAATTTATACAATTCCAGGAAGGAAATAATCAGTCACTTATCAAATGTCTGTCATAAATATAATTCTTTTCAACCAGTTTCTATGTTAAAGTTGAACTTGTGAAAAAAACTTTCATAATATGCAGTCGAAAAGAGACCTTGTTATTCTAATATGCTCCTGGTGAAACTGGTTTGTAATTTGAGAGGCGCTTCTCAGTGTCTACAGGTTGCCATATTCTGGGTAGAAATCTCTCCTCCAGGGCTTCAGTCAGGCTGTGTGAATTGATCACAGGCTATTTATTTTTCTGCTGAACATTGCAATTCATGTGTTTGTCTGTTTTCTTGTATGATCCCTTGTATTGAGCTTCTTCTTAAGGCAGTACTTATCTGTAAGGGTGCAAATTGTGGTATGTTTGCCCACAGATTTTTAGCACATGGTACCAAGCCTTTCCTGTTTGGGTTTATGTTTTCTCTCTGCTTTCACTATACCAGAGGGCGCATGGTTCGGGGTTTACAGCGGTTGACGTTATAGTATTTCTTGATGCCTTTAAGCTTGTGAAAAGTGAAACTTTCCAAGAACTGTGCCTGACACTGAAGAAATGGCTAGATGGGGTAGTTCCTAAATGACTGAAGGTATAATATAGATAATGTTTCAAATTCAGTAGGATGTCTCATCTTTATTTATTCCTGTAGGGCCATCGTCTCCTCCCTTGGAACTCCAAGTCAACCCAATCAGCTCGTATGCTGTCAGGATGGTGTGGCGCCCCCCCATCGAGCCTAACGGTGTCATTGTGGAGTACATTATCCTGTATGTAGCAAACAACACACAGCCCGACCATATGTGGACACAGTTGACCAAAGAAGGTACATTTGAATAGAACTCTTGAAAAGAACCCTGGTTTACATCCTGCTGAAAGGGTCAAAATCTTTTCAGAATTGTTCAACACTTCCATATGATTATGTGAGTTGTCACACATCCCCATGCGTGTTGTATTTTGTTGCATCTTCTCCATGTGAATCGTCTTCTGTTGCACCATACCCATGTAATATGACTTTTGTTGCACCATTGCTTACCTCTGCCTGCCAGTAAGTACCTGCAACTTGAGCTCCATCACACATTCCTCAACCCTCATTTTTATTTGCCCAGACAGATTGCTATTACATTATTCTTCAAGCCTGTAGTCAACCATTGCTCATCCCAGATTTCCTTATTCCCCTGCATTTCAAGGTTTTACAGAAATTTGACTTTCCCATCCTTTTTCCTTAGGATGCTTTGCACACATGAAAATGTATGTTTTTTGTCTTCACATTTGATTTTAAACAGGAAATATTTCGAGGACAGAGATCCGGGGCCTTGAGAGTGGAACACGGTACTTCTTCAAGATGGGGGCAAAGACGAGTGCCGGAACTGGGCCATTCTCTGTTGTGAAAGATGTCCAAACTTTGCCGGCGAAGGCTGCAGGTACTGAGGTTCCATTTCCATCTTTCCATCCTTTGAAGGGCGGCCTGTGCCCCTGATTTGGCACCAAGTACTATAACGAGCATGCACTCAATTGGAGACAAACTGGTCTGTAGTAAAACTGGAGAATTTCTCAACAAACTGGGGCCTCTGAATGACTGGGAAAGAGTCAGTCACATGCCTCTGAATTTCTCTATTGAACAGACTGCTTCAAAATGCAGCAGTCCACCAAAAAAGTGAGGAGTAAATAAGACTGTATGCACAACTTATGTAGTAAGAGCAGCTAGTGAAAATAAAGAGCTGTGCTGACTGCCATCAAACTAGGTAACTGAGTAGAGTGAGTGCCCCAACAGAGGTGGTTCCAAACAATGGGTCATAGGTTTGAATCCTGTGAAGGCTGACTTAGTCAGGGCCAGTCTACCCAGGCAATGTGCAGTTCAGCTTGTCTCACTTTCCCATTCTAACCACTCCCCTTGTCTGTTCCTCTCTACCAACTAGAAGTCCTCGACATCCATTCAGTGACTGGCATCATTGTGGGAGTCTGCCTCGGGCTTCTGTGCATCCTCTTTTGTATGTGTGCCAGCTTCCGCAACAGCAAGCACAGGTAAGCAAGGGTGAAAGGCTGGTATGGGGTGTGAAGTTAGTGGAAATTTGATCATGAAATGTGAAAGAGGGGAGGAAATCATGGAGGGGTCAAAACAATTGTCACCTCTGTGGCTGGAATATTTCAAGTTTGCGGCCCTAGTATGGCAAGGAATCACATTTACAAACAATGGCCAATTAATTCCTCAAACAGCAATCAGAGGTTGCACACTTTATGCTGGAAACATGGCAGGAAGAGAGTCAAGTATGGAATACAGCATTTAAGTTGCACGGCAGTAGTGGCAAATAGTGGACAGGCCTTTGCACGGATTGCATACACACCGGGCAGGGAGTGCAATGGGCCCAGCATACCATAAACTAAGCACATAACCGGATGGCTTTACAATAGATGTACATCTCATAGAGCACAAAGTACTTAGGTGCATGACATCTGGTAGAGTAGCAGCCTGGGTATAAGGAAGATTAGGTAATCCACCGACAGCCCTTACACCAGATATAAAAGGCTTCGGGTACAGGAGGCATACAACAGTGTGTCTGAATACTTGAGCCTCATTAGGTAAATTAAAGCTAAAAGTACATTCAAATGTAGAATTATTAAACATTGAGCAGTAGTGGGACGAATTCCTTCATGTTAGTGAGGGATGGCAAGGAATGTCCCCACCTCCAGATCTCACTAGAAATAGTACTAAAATATGAAAGTCTAATACAGAACACATGAAGTACCGCTAGCACTCTACAGAAGGCAGCATCTCTCACCAGAGAGCTCTCTCGGCTCAAATGAATCCTCCGTACCGTGTGGCTCTCCTTTGTAAGCTCTATTTTCCCCTCCCTTGTTCACCCTCTTTTGCTTCCCTGTAACCTGTCGCCCGTTACCCCCTAGGGCCTATGGCCACTGTCTTCTTTTTTAACTGTTAATTTTGTATTTTTAGGGAGAGCTAGATGGAGGGGCTGCTGGCCCCTCCACCTTCAAATAAAGCACTTTTCTGCTACTACATTTTATGCTCTTGCTTAACAACACAGCTGTCACCAAACAGTTATGTGAGAATCACCAGGAGCGGGGCTTTGGCTCCGTCAACATATTGGGATCCAGGATTCATAAGCCTGACCGATTGGCATTACCAATGCTTGTTCATGTTTCTAATTACCAAACCAGCTCGAATCGGTAAATAAAAAAATGGTGTCCCCGTCATTTTGTAGGCATGCATAATCACGCATGCATGCATACGTGTCATCGCACATGCGTGCCCCAACAAAATAAAACCACCTGTTTTTTGACTTTTTTGTTAACTTTTTGGTGATGCTGCACAGCATTGCCAACAGTCATTGGCAAAGCCTGCAAGGTTTCAAAGGCGAGAACTATTGGCTTTGCCAATAGTTATTTACTACTGAGGTTGTAGCAGTTTAACTTTAACACCGCTTTGACAAATTCTGGATATGCTCCTTACTTCCCTTTGCTCCATTCTTCCTTTTGCGATAGACAATTTTCTTATGTACAATTCAGAATGTTCAATTTGACAAACAGTGTCTAGTGCTGCTTCTAGGTTTTGGATCTTCTGTTGAACCTTTTTACTGCCGCTTTTCTCCATCAACTGGTCTTGAATAATCTCATCCTTAGAGTCATGGTAGTTGTAGGTGGAGACTAATGTTTTTAATGCTGCCATAAAGGCATAAACCAGTTCCAGTGGCTGTTGTGCACATTGAAGGAACTTGTGTTTTTTAAAATTTTCTACAACTATATTCCTGCGAGGGTTGAACCATTTGTCTAAACTTTAATGATGTTGACATACCTACCAACCACCTCTACCAAACTTCCTTCATCACTTATGCTTATGTAGACCACTTGTATAGGTGTAGCCTGAGTTATGCACAAACAGAGCTGTTATCTTTTTAGAAGCAAAAATATCCTTGTGTGGGCCAGGCAGGGAACAGATACGGCAGGTCATGTGCTACAGAGGATGATTTATTTGAGAGGTAGGGTAAAGTCACAAAGAAAAAGTGAAACAAAAAGAAAATTAACAAAAATGGTAGCCACTTCCATCAGTGGTTCTTCATGGATGGGTGTTCCTGCTCTGGATCTTCGCGCAGCTCAGTATCGCCATAGAGGAACCGGGGAGGGAGAAGAAAAACAACAAACAAAAAGAAAAGAACACCTCCGTCAGTATGTCTGTCTGATGTACAAGGAGAATTGGGAGGGGTAGTGAGGGGGGAAAAAAGCAAGTGCACCGCAATCCGTCACCTGTGATTGATAGTGTAGAGGGAGCAAAAACTCTAACAGCACTCAATAACACTAGCGGGGCGTTTGCGTGCCTCCCTCCTCCCCGATGGTCGGTCTCCCACCCTCGGCACCTCTAGAGAATACGGCTTGGATACGAGCACGTACCTTTTGTCGCAGTGCCAATTCGGGTCCGGTGCCCCCTTGGCAGTAGAGAGATCCGTCTCTCTCGCGTCCCTCTCGTCTGCTTCTCGTCCTGTAACTCAGGTGTCTGGTATTGTAGCAGGCGGAGGACTCGTCAGCTGTTCCGGCTTCTCCCTCGTCCGGTCGACTTCCTCTTCAAGGGTTTCCACTGGCCCCGTTATGATGCTGGAGGTCGGTCAGATTCCTCCAATAGAACTCCAGCTTCCTGGTTGGTGGGCGGGGCTAGAGTCCCAAACGCCCAGATACTTAAAGGCCCACAACACCTCCAAAGCAGAAGAAGACTGATAAGAGAGGAGGGGGGAAAGGTAACGTGGGACTGTATCGGGATCCTCGTCCTCCGACTGGTCAACAGCTGGCACCTCGTCACACCCCATTAATGGCATCTAAGTAAGTTGAAAGGCCTACTTCCATTGTTGCCAGGTCAGAGATTGAGTTCCCGAAACGGCTGGGAAGCAGTGGTGATGGAGGTGGTTGTGTGACTCCTTTCTTGTTGCCATGTGAATATGGTCGAATGCAACTGATTTTGCTGAGATGCTGCTAGTTATGCCCAGACCATCCACAAGAGATTGTATAGCCAAATTCCTCAAGTCATCCCACATAATTGCCGTGCTCACCTGTACAGTCGCCGTCGAGCATCTATCACTGCAAATTTTATAAGCAGTCCCTGGCAGCGATGATATGTCACTACCATAAGGGGAATAGCTCCCCTGCTACAGAGCATCATGGAAGCAGACAGCATCAAAATGGCTGCCATAACTATGTGCATCAATGCACAAAGCATACATGTGACTCGTCAGGACCGCTTAGATGACATTGTTGTGCCTGGAGCCGGACCTTCTTTTCTTCTATCCTTCAAACACCCCTGGGCACTTGAAATTGAACTGCTAACACAAATATTGATTCTAAGGATGTCTCCAAGCAAAACAAACCGAAGCACTGACATCTATGGAGGATAGTATTAATCACCGATGAGGTGGTGCTAAACACAGCAAGCGGAATTCGGATGCAAGTGAATGAGAGTTGAGCACACCGTATGTTTATATTAATGAATTTAACAGAGAACCAGTACAGTTCCAGTAGCTCTTCAAAGAAAACAGCAGCTGCCAACAGAGAGAACTCTTGGTTGGAATACTAATACTGTACACACGGTCACACACAAATCCACCATTAGCATCCTCTCTTCTGGAGGTGGGATTTGAGGTGATGCATTGGTTCATGTTCTCCCTCAACAGCAGATATCACTTTCTTCAAATGGCATGTCTGGGTCTCTTCCCGGCTCGAGAGGCTCACTGATTATACTCAATGTCTGGAGGCCCCCACACAGACCCTGCAGATCAGACACGCAAGAACGCGGACAACACCCAACTGTTCCTAAGAATATTGCCAGTCCTTGATTTCTGCTACCTCTATTCTGTGGCTGTCCACACTTACCTCTGAGGGGATAATTAATTCTCTGAGCCGCCCCCAAAGAGACTCCACCCCTTACTTCTGCTCCCTGGCTCTGCACATCATCTGATTCACTCCTTTCCAGTGTTACCCTCCCCTACCTCCTTGTCCAGATTGGCCATCTCAAGAGCTACGTTTAGGACCCAAATGAAGGGTGGCTTGCATCCCATCAATGTTTTAATATCACTTAAACCAACTGAACTGTGTTCATTTGAAATGTCATTAATTTATTTAGGTATGACATACTGTAATTGGTCCCATAAGTAAGTCCATTCATTTAATTGTATCGCAAGTGACAGGTGTAGTATTGCTTATTTAGTTGTTGTTGTCTTTGTATTGATGAGAAACTACGGATCGTTTTCGCTTGGCCTTCTCATTACCATGGATATTAGGTACTCCCGCTTTAAAAAAGCATTGTTAGCAATGCCAATGCTTGTTTAAAGTGGAAGTGATCTGAAGTGTCTGGAACAGGTCTGGCTTTAAAAGAATGTTGTATGGTAATGTGAGTATTTCACGTAGCTAGCGTGAGAATGGATGTGTTTGTGTTGAAGCAAAGAACTGCAGAATAATATTGGTGTAGGTTAAACGGTCAGGTTGCACTGTCAAGCCAGACCTAAAACTCCATGTAGGTCAATGACTGCCCTCCTCCCATCTGTTCTCATGCCAGAGAAAAGCTCCATAAATTATCTAGTTCTCTAAGACAACCTAATAGCATTTGTGTGCCCCTGAAACTTCTACCTCGACAGCTGGATAAATAAACAAAATGATCACAGCTGTGTGGAGAGCAATCCCTGCTTTGTGGAAGGACACAACTGTTGCCCAATCATAACATGTACTCCTGGCTCCCAGCTTATGAGCGGAGCCGAAGCCCCTCGCCATGTGTTCTCACATTATTGTCTGGCGACAGCTGCGCTGTCAAGCCGGGCCATTTAAAAAAATGGGCATGTGTCCAACTCCTCGTGCCTTTAGAAGTGTGGCAATGAGCAGGTTTGATCAACGAAGGTAGGTTAGCAAGGGCAGATAGAACTATTCTATTCCGTTCTAGTCCTAGGGGGTTATAAAGCGCATAGCTACCCAAAAAGGGCTTCCCAGCACTATTGGAGTGAGTGAATTAGAAAGCAAAAAGAGTTTTAAAACTTAGGGAAAAGAGAGGTTTTACGTTTTTTTCCTAAAATTGACACGGTATCCTCTCTTCTGATACTTAATTGGCAATGCTCTGGTGCAAGATAACTGAAAGACCTGCCCCTGCTTCTGGCACTCTCTTTATTCCTAACTCTTAAAACAGTTTAAGCTTCAAACAACCACCTTCAAGTGCATTTCATGAACTAGCCTTTTTTTCAATTAGCTATTTTAAAATATGTTAAGCTTTTTGGTCTGGGTTGTGATGGAAGGTGATCCCCCTAATTGAGCATTTCTGTTTTTTCTTCTCTAGAGAGAGCACAGTAGGATTGGAACCCCAGGTATCTGGAACCCCATCCTATTGCCACCGGGGAAGGCAGAGTGTGGGGACCCAGGGCCCCAGTTCAAATTCACATGAGCTGGAATCTCTCATGCCTCCTCGGGCTGAAGAAGTGTGCCCGACACCAACAGAGATCACAGAGCTGTCAGATGGACACACACCGGCCAGCACTGGCCACCCAGAAGATGACGTGCTCGTTAAGTTGAAGGTATGTCTACTTTTGATAAAGTGTGGTGTTAGTGACTGTGTGTCAGGATTTATTGAAAACCACTTTAGAGCTTGGTTCACCTTTATTATAGATTGCATGTCAGATTTCTATTTAACAATCTTCAGTAACACTACTCTTTTCACCACCGTCAATCAGATCAACACCAGCATCAAAATCTCCAGCACAAGCAACCTACCGTCATCCCTGCACACACCCCCTAGTGACAACAACTACCAATCAAACCATTTCACGCTTCCATAATCACACCACCATTCATACCACAGTACTCACAGCGTTTCTAGGCCACTTATGCCCTTCATAGAGACTTCCATCAGTAATGACAATACTCAAACCTGGTTTCCTTTTTTTAGCACATCAGCCCCTGATGAAGGGCTCACATGCCCAAAATGCATTGGGCACTTTGAATGAATGTACAATTCAAAGTTGATGGAATGTTCAAAATGAAAGTTTATGAAGAACAGAAACTAAAACTAATGATACTGATGACATCACGATTGAAGTAATGTATTAATGATTGAAACTCACACCGAGTGCATGAGGGGGACACTCTCTCAACTAAAGAAAGTGCAATTAAGCTCATATCATCCTCATACTCAGGAGGACTCACCTGACTGCACCACCAACCCTATTACCATCTTCTACACAATGATTTAACACCCCAGGAGTGCGAAACACTCTGTTTTTCCACAATACTCAAACCACAACCACTCACAACACCCACTCTCCTGTCACTGCTACCCAACACATGCACTCCAGAAACAGACTGAAATCATTAACTGGATGTGCCCAAAACCAGCCACAGGAGTAGTGTTTGTGTGTTCTTGTAATGAGGCAGCACACGGATTAGATAGCACGCCAACACACCTGGAAGAGAGACTGTTCAGTCCAGTCCTGCAGCTGGAAGGAAGGCTCAGAGCCGAGGCCACAGGAAGAGAGTGCTCATTATGGATTTCGATTTGGGAATAAAGGCGTCAACAGTGGCCTGCAGGATGGGACAATGATGTCCAGCGCTGCACCCAGTGAGGGTCAGCATTTCAAAGCAGCTCACTTTCTTTCCCTGCCCCTCTTTCTGTCTCTTTTCATTCTCATAATAGGTGTACATAATTGATGCCTTAAGAATGAAACGAATGCCTGAAATTTGTGATTTGAATTAACAACAAACTGAATCTATTTCCCATATACAGCGATGTCACCCTACATTAAATCAGATACGCAGAGTTTAAAGTTTAAAGTGAAAGTTTATTAAAACAATTTGCAAGAATACGAATTAATTAATCATTACAAATATCATTAAGAATCGTGAAAAAAGAAAATACAAGAAACACCAGCAGAATGACATAAATGATAGCATTATATAGAACAAATGCAAGATAAGCAGTAAAATATCCCAAGAAATAAAACGTAACATCATAAAATAGAATTAGAATTAGTAATAAAAACTACATCATGGAGGTTTTGGTACCTCTTCAATTCGGGGTTTATGAGAACTGGAAGTTCGAGCGGACTTATCTAGAAAGTGTGTGATTGGGAGCCATGAAAGGTCTCTTTTAATAGCTGACAAAACAGGATGTATGTGAGCCCTATCAAGTCTATGGTGATAACATACACCACACCACCAAGCTTGAAAGGAGATTTGAGAAGAGTCTTTCCAAGATTTGGTAATCTGCTGGAAAGCTAGGAGTAAATCGATTCTATAAAAATTATCAGAATGTGATGGCCAATAATCAGAAGCACTTGCTAGAAAAAGATTAATAAAAATTAAAGGGAAAGTGGGAGTTAAAAATTAAATTAATCTGCTTCCAAACTTTTAACCAAAAATCATAAGTAAGGGAACATTCAAATAACAAATGCTTGAGATCTGCGAAAGGATGAGCACAGGACCAACATTTGGGAGAAAGTATGTGATCTAATTTATGAAGTCTGACAGGTGTGATATATAATCTATTCTATATAAAAAATGTTTGTGTGGTGTTAGCCGCTCTAGAAGACTTTCTTATTTTAGACCAAATCTTATTCCAAAGAGAAGTGGGAAAAATTGATTGTAGATCTATTTCCCAACAAATGTCAACGTCGGTTTTATCCCTGTACCCAGGAATTAGAGTTCTATGTTTATATATTTGAGATGCAGAAGGTAGTGTATCTAATAACTTACAAAAAGGAGAAGGAGAAAATTAGGGTAATTGCTCAGAAGAGAGTTTGTGAAATGTGTATTGTATTGCTGAGGTGAGTAAACTATATTTATTTTCATATGATGCCGGAAGTGAAAAAAGAGTTTGAGCTTCAGCAAAAGGAAGACTGGAGCCATCTTGATACAATTGAGATACGTGTTTTAATCCTTTAGAATGCCAGTCTCTCCAAAAAATAACTTTGTTATTGATTTTAATCAAAACATTATACCAAATAGAGGAGGTTAAAAATTTCTCTCTAGATGTTTGGAAAGAGATCAAAATGAGAGAGAGAATCCTGCACATATTCTTGAATATTGGAGGAGACAAGAAAGAAGGTTTAAAGGTAAAAGATAGACATTCCAACAAAGAAACGGAGTGAAACAGGCTTTCTCTAGATCGGCCCATAAAGGTACAGGTACATTATTGTTGTCTTGTAATAAAAAGGCTGATTGTTTAAGACAGAATGCCTGGTGATATTTGATGAAATCTGGAAAGTTGACACCCCCCAGAAGTTTTGTTTTTTTAAGTTTACATAAAGACATCCTACATTTTTTCCCAATCCACAAAAATTTAGATAAAATTGAATACATTTAAAAAAAATAATGTTTGGGAATATTTACAGGCATTTTAGAGATATAAAATAATATAACGGGAACTAACATCATCTTGATGGAATCAAGACGACCCCACCAGGATAAAAATAGGGGATTCCAACGAGATGTAAGATCAGTTAGGGATGCAGATAAAGAGTTCAAGTTCAAGGTGATAGAATTCTTAACAGAATCGGAGAACAATAACAAGATATTTAATTTGAGTTGGATTCCAATGAAAAGAGGCTACACTGAAATCAGCATGGAAATCTAACTTATTTAAGGGAAGAATTTCACATTTATCTGCGTTTAACTTGTACCCCGAAACCTTTGCAAAATTATCTACTTCTAATAAAAAGGCAGGTAAAGATGATTGGGGATGAGACATAAATAGCAGAATATCATCAGCATAAGCTGAAATTTTAAGTTGAGAATTTCCATAGGAAAAACCTTTAATTTGGGAGTTAGAACGAATCTTTATTAAAAAGGGTTCTAGGGCAAGAATAAATAATAAAGGGGAAAGAGGACATCCCTGACGTACACCTCTATGTAAAGAGAAATAAGGAGACATGAGACCATTAGCAAGAATAGAGGACTTGGGAGAAGAATAAAGTAAGGATACATATTGACTGAAATTGGGACCAAATCCAAACCAGAAAAGAGTATCAAAAATAAAGGACCAATTAACCCTATCGAATGCTTTTTCTGTGTCTAAAGAAATCGCTGCTAGGGAGGATTTATAAGATTTGGATTTACTAATCACATTAAAGAATAAACGAATGTTATCAGAAAGAAGTCTACCTTTGATAAACCCACACTGTTCTCTCCCAATTTAATGAGGTAACAAAGGCTCCAGGCGTAGAGCTAAAATGTTTAATAAAATCTTATAATCTAAATTAATTAAGGAGATTGGACGATAATTTTTACAGAATTTATGATCTTTTCCCTCTTTTGGAAGAAGGTAAATCAATGCTTCTTGAAAAGAACCACTGGATGATTTAGTTGAAATAAAATAAAGAAAGAGCTGATGTAATCTAGGAATAAGAAAAGAAGAGAAATGGGAGTAAAACTCAATGGTAAAACCATCAGGGCCAGGAGCTTTGCCTTGTTTAGTAGAGCGGATAGCAGTAGAAATGTCTTGAATCTGAATGTCTTGTTCCAATAAAGAGAAATCTAAGACAGGGTGAAAGGGTTCTGAGATGGAGGATGGATAAATAATGGCATCCTGTGTATCCGGTTGAATTTCTGGGGTATAAAGGATTTGATAAAAAAATTAAATTCTAAAAGAATATCCTCACTTTTATAAAGAGTTTGATTGGAAGGAGAGATAATAGAATCAATAACCGTGCGTTCTTTCTTAATTTTGAGATAATTCACAAGAAGATTCCCTGATTTATTTTGTCCCCCATAGTATTTCGCACTGGCCTTGAGTAAGAAAGAATTAACATTATTGGTTGAGATTCGGTTAAATTCAAATTTGGCCTTCAACAGATCATTCAAAGTGTTTGTAGACTGAGATTTATAATAAGAATATTCTAATGTCTTAATCAGTGAAGTGAGAGTCTTTAACTTATTGGTAGCTGGTTTCCGTTTATGGGAAACAAAATTAATAATGAAGTCTCTAGAGGCAGCTTTAAAAGTGTCCCAAACAATTTGAGGTGTATCCCAGGGGTCTCATTTTCCTTAAAGAAAATATGAGCAACATTTTCAAAATTGCGAGTTAAAAGTGGATCCGACAGGAGAGCATTGTTAAACCGCCACCGTTGAGGACCTTGAAGAGGAGGGAGGAATTCTAAATCAAAAGTGACTGGTGCATGATCTGAGATCAGTATAGATCCTATTTCAGAATTATTAACTCTCTCAGTAAATGTGTTGGGAATAAAAATATAATCTAGCCTAGATTGAGAAATATGGGCAGGAGGAAAGAAAGTATATTCTTGAAGACTGGGATTACATAATCTCCAAGCATCGACAAGAGATCGTTGGGAAAGGGTTGATGTAAATTGTGAATGTATGTGAGAGGGTATGAATTTGGATTTAGAATGTCTATCTAAGATAGGGTCAAGAACCATGTTACAATCACCACATTCAATCAAATAATCATCAGAATAGGTCATCAATTTAGATGATACTCCTGGCCAAAGAGACTTATCAGGTGTAGTCGGTGCATACAAATTAACAATAGTTACTGGAATCTTATCAATAAGTAATGAAACAGAACCCCATCTACCATCACAGTCCATATCTTGAGAAAGCAATTGAATATTAAGACGTTTGTGACATAAGATAGCCACCCCATTACGTTTTCCTGATCCTGGAGATGCAAAGACCTGACCAACCCATTGACGTTTTAACTTAGCAATTTCTTTATCAACAATGTGTATTTCTTGTAACAAAATTATATCTCCTTTTAAAGAAGAAAGATGAGATAAAACCCTTTGACGCTTAATAGGAGATACTAAACCTCTAACATTCCAGTAAATGATTCTTAAAGTCATTTATCACGAAATGTTAATTTAAGAACATTAGCATATATGAAAATAACAGGAACTGGTGCATTATCAGAGCAATAAGAAAAGTAGCATAACGGATAATTTTGAAAGAGTAAGAATAAAATAGAAAAGCTTGCAAATAGGACAAAGAGATAACGAGTATGAATTAGAGAGGAAATGAGAAAAGGAATAGTATAAATATCTATTCTTAAAAAACATCAGATTGAGGAGAAAACAGACGAGAAGTGTAGAGATAATTGATAAGAAACAATGAAGGGAGAGAGTAAAGAAAAAAGAGAAAAGCTAGAGGAAAAACATACAAGAAAGAGGATCATATAAACAAAAAGATACCAAAACCATATACAAGATACAAAAAATGAGATACCAAAAACACACACAAAAGTCGAGGGTAGTGGTGCCGCAAGGGGAATGGCACATCAACCGGAACTCCACTGACGGGAACGGAGGAAGGACAAAATATCACCAAACGGACAGATAATCACATGAATGAACGTGAGGGAGTTGAACCTAATGAGAAAACAAATAAAATAGATTATATATAGAATAACAAATACATTATATAAACCAACAACCAAAGCATTTTAGCAAAGTGAAAAATCATAGCAACATTAAACACCAAATCTTGAAACGTCCATGTCTTCCTGTCTGCAATTGTCCAAAAATCGTTGAAGTAGGCGGGGATCTTCATATGTCATAGTCTTATTTTTATACGTGACTTTAAAGATACAGGGATGAATAAGGCTAAATCTGGCATTGATATCACGTAATGCCGGTCTCATGTCCAAAAATGGCTTCCTTCTATCTGCTGTGGCTTTGGCATAATCTTGTGAGAAGAAAAGATTAGAACCTTGCCAGGAAATTCTACCTTTGGCCTTTGCAGCTTGTAAAACTTTCAGCAAATCTGTATATTCCAAACAGTATAGTATCACTCCTCCTGGTTTAGCTGAAGAATTGGACAAGTGAGAGACATGACCCAAATGATGAGTGCGTTGGATGTTCAAAGGTGGAGAGTTGGGAATGTCTAATAGTTTCGGGAGGAAAGATTGAAAAAAGGAGAGCGGATTCGTACCTTCAAGTCCCTCTATCAAGCCGTAAATGCGAAGATTGTTATGCCTGTTGCGATTTTCAAGGTTTTCAACTTGTTTCTGAAGATTTGAAATCTGCGACTGCATTGATGGAACTTGAATCACAGTAGACTGGAATTAATCTACTTTATTCTCCAATTGAACCACTCTACCTTCCATATTTGACCATTTTTCATTTAATTGCTGAAAACGTAAATTGGTCTCTTCCATATAAGGTTTAAGCGCACAAATTTCTTCTAAAATTAACTCCATTGAAATAGGAGGAGGAGATACTGTTGGTGAGGGGGGATCCTGTTTGACTCTCTTCACAGGTGATTGTGTCGAAGTGCCTGGCAGCATTGATAATGTCTTAGGAGTGGGTAGCGGAATATTAGAAACAGGTGGGTTTAAAGAAACCTGGTCAGAATTCGCCATATTATCCTGAAGAACGCTGAAAGGATTATAGTCCGCCGCCTGTGTAGAAGACATTGCTTTGGAACGCTGAGCAGATTTTGTCCTCCCCATACATGAAGGTTACACAGTAGTAAAAGCAAAGAATTTGAGGGGAAGAGTCGTGGTATATAAAGTATCCTTACAAAAATGCTCAAGGAATATCAAAATCTCAAGAACTGAAAAACACATTCCAAAAGTCATTGAGGAAGAGTAATATAAACACATTAGAAAAAACCCTCATTAAAAATTATGAAAAAAGGGTAATAAAACATGTGTTTCTTATGTACAGAATCATGTTGCTTCATACTGTGAGGAGATATCCCGCTCGCGGCAAAAACAAAATGTCGGACGCGAGTTTCAAACCCCCCGCGTCAGCACATAAAAGATAAAAATATGGTGCCGCTTACCGTGGTGTTGAGTGCCGAAAATATAAAGAAGGCTCCTGGCCTTTCACGGAGCTCACGGGAGAGCGGCCATTTCGATTGGCGTCCAAGCCACGCCCCGGACTCCAGTAGTTTTGACAGGAAACATATAACCTCAGTGGAGTACACACAGTTCATGGTAGGCGTTGCCAATAGGCAGCTGTTTGTGGTGCGCGCTTGTATACATCTTCATAATTCCAACGGCTTATCAGAGGGCGGATTTCAATTCCAGGATCCCAGAGTTCTCCATCCGTGATGGTTTGCATCATCACCTGCCTTCATTTAAGATTATTACCAAGACGATTCCGCCCTGTGCCGTAGATTGTTTGTCTCAATGTGTCCAGCTAGAGGAGACAGCTCTCTACCCTGCCATTAATATCTCTTCTAATGTTAGTGGTTGGTTATATATTTCACAGATTTTTTTCGCTGAAAATACTAAACATCTTCCTTTACTGTATTTAGTTAAACAACTATTTATTCCTGACTGAAACTTTGTAACTCCCGCTCCCCTTAAAAAGATTGTTTCCTTTAGAAATTGTTATTACCGAATGTACCTTTTCTCAAAAAAAGGCAAAATATATGACAAATGAAAACACGTATCCTTGGCTTCACTTTCCAATCCCATCAACTTTTTCACAAAGAGTAGTGATCTTTGCATTCACTGTGCTCTGATTTGTGAACAGTTGTTTGGGCAGTTTGTTTTGATTATTATTAGCAATCAACATGTTTTCTTTATTTACATGTATGAATTTTGCATTACTAGCCCATCATAGACACGTGATGCTACTATAGAAATATCTGGCAGCGAATTGAACGAGTTTCTATGTGGCTTCCGTTAACAAGCACGTTTGATTGTTCGACGCTGTCTTTACTGTAATGTCTAAGCATCTTGAAGCTTCTTCCTGTATTAAGCATTGTGCCATTAACAAACAAATCACTCTGCATACTGCATCACTAAACACATGACAATAGACAAATTGTATTACAATCTAGGTACTACACTCCTCGCAGTACGCTCATGAATACACACCCACAATTGCTACACACTACCACATTCCTTACTCTCACTAGACCTGTTTTAGAACATCACCACATACTAATTTTCTTATAAGGAATTACCACACAAGCAATCAGACATATAACTTCACACAGTACTACTATCCATTAAACTGCTTCATCACCACACTGGCAGAAACACCACACATACTAGCTCTGCATCCATTACACATTATCTGCTGCTGCTGATAGGGCTGATTGAACTGATGTGTGCGCCGTACACACTGTGCTTCTTCCTCTGTGTCTTGGATTCCCAGCATGCTTATGCAGAGTGTCCAATATCTGTACTCAAGGATGCAGAAGGATTAGCGCCCTCTCTCCCACACCATTTCCCTGCCTCATGGTTCACTTAACCTGGCCTCAGGACTTTCCTCGGGCCTGTAATGCCCTGTTTGTACAGATAGCGTGCTGATGCTGAACCTGGACACGCAATAACTTACAATTAAGCTTAGTGAGTTGATGTTCCAAATTATTTAATGAAATATCAAACGAGTAACAGAACCCTATCTAACCCCTATTTCTATGGGATTCTTAAATAAAATGATCCAAACATATCTTAGTGGACGCCTTAGTATGTGCCTGATCAAAAATCCCACCAAAAAGAAAAGCAATTCTGTTCAAATTGAAGCGATGGCCGACGCTCAGTACTCCTATTGCTATAGAAATGTAAACTAGAAGCTGCAAAAAGGCAGCAGAGCATAACAGTGAGGTTCACAAATCCAGTACAAGAAGCAGACAATCTAACAAAACAGCTACAGGGGGTGTGCTAAACATTAACAGCACAATCATACAATAGGAAAACATTTGATATAATGTCTTCCATAGTGCAGAAAAGAAATCTACATGTCAATGAGTGTGGCGGAGCAGCCCCCAAGTGTGTCTTCACTTTCTAACACACAATTAAGCAGCAGGAAATACAAGAAAGACGCTGAATGGCAAACGAAGCAACTCTTGCCTGGGGAAACACATTTTAGTGTGAAAATGGACATACTGATGTAACAATCGAAAATTTCACACTGCCTATAAACTACGACAAACAATATAAAAAGTGTGGAAGAAGAGTTCTACCTACTAATTTCGGAAACAGTATAGGGGCCAGCTTAACAATCAGTTATCGCAACCTTGTCAGCTATCTCATGTCACATTATGTAATTAGCCTCCAAAAGATGTTATGTATTTAGCAATTTATATTTATTTTGTCATTTTTATGTAGCGCAAACAAGGCATAAGAGCATCACAGTGCTTGGAGTGTCATAAGTCAGAAGGAATAATAGTCGAAAACTGAAAAATATACAAATAAAATATTATATAGACGATAAACAGAGGGGAATAAGCCATAATCAGGACAGGGACATAAATACACAGTATAAAGGGAGTCCTCAGAGTACCTTCGGACATCAAATGCCTCAAACACTGCCTGCCCTCCAGACTTGATATCCAAAGCGTACGTGATGCTTAACCCCATCAAGACAGAGTTCCTGTTATTTTCCCAGAAGAACAAATAAGAAACATTGCAAACCTGGCTCAATGAGATGAAACTTCTTGCCTTCAAACTGTAACTTACCCTGGACACCATCCTCACCCTCAAGGCACATAATGCCAAAAAACAAAGGTGACCTGATACAATCTCTCTAATTGAAGCAAAAAACAGTGAAACTATTTGTTCCAGAAAGCGAGTTCAGAACTGCTGTTCAAGCTGGTGTACTCTTGCATCTCGATGGTGGTAATGCCCTGCTCCATTGCCTCCCTGGTTCCAGACTGGCACCCCTTTAGGGATGTCCTGTATGCTGCAGGTTCTCATGCAGGACTTGAAGAAGTATGATCACATCACTCCCATCCTGATGGAACTATTGGCTCCCCTTGCCCCCACAATCTTCAGAACCAACTGCATTCTAGATAAAGCCATCATAAACAGCACCACTGCTTATCTTATATGCACATTCACCGTCCCTGGTGGGTCTTAGCACATCTGCAGCCACAACACCGCCAGGCTGCAGTGTAAAAAAGGCAGCATGCCTTAGCCATCATCTGGAACAACATCTCCGTATCCACCACTGCCGTCCCAAAGCTGTTCCAATCTTGGAACGAGTTGAAGACTCACAATGCAATGAACATTCACAACTCCGCTACGCCTCCTATCACTTGTTGACTTTATGCTTGTCTTTGGCTCAGTGCAGTGCTCCTCTGCATTTGGGCCTCTGCATTTTGGCTAGGTTCACTGTATAGAAATACCATATACATACATACAAACAAGTTGTATACAAAGCAATTTAAAAAGTCAGATCAGGCGCTCTTACTGAGCCTATCATGTGTGACAACCAAGAACAAGCTCACTAACAAGGAAGCAAAGAGAAGCTTAAGCGCAGGCAAGCGAAGATTCATTGATGGTCTGGCCACAGAAGCCCAGAAAGCAGCAAGCCATGTACACTTGAAAGAACTCTACAACATAACAAGGTACCTCTCCGGCAGATATAACAAGCCAGAAAGAACTGTTAAAGACAAAGCTGAGAAGACAATCATGGGTTACAAAGACCAACAACGAAGATGGATAGAGCACTTTGGAGTCTTGCTGAACCAGACTGTGACACAGTCTCCACTAGACATATAGCCAGCTGACCACGACTTGCCAATCAACTGCAGCAGACCAACCAAGAAAGAAATATGGCTGCCATCAAACATCTGGGAAATGGGAAAGCAGCAGGACCTGACATTCCATCAGAGGCCCTGAAGGCAGACATTGAAACATCAGGTGACATGCTCTACCCCATGTTTGGGAGGATCTGTGAATATGAAAAGGTGGCATCAGATTGGAAGGAGGAATATCTGATCAACAT
Organism: Triturus cristatus; assembly: GCF_964204655.1. NCBI lineage: Eukaryota > Metazoa > Chordata > Amphibia > Caudata > Salamandridae > Triturus > Triturus cristatus. The sequence continues at coordinate 625,535,261 of NC_140583.1, read as the reverse complement.
CCCCATGAAAGGTGACCTGAGTGACTACGTAAACTATTGTGGGATAACTCTTCTATTAACCCTAGGTAAAGTATTCAACAGATTTATCCTGAATAGAATGAAGGAACAAGTCAGTACTCAGTTACAAGAACAGCAAGCTGGCTTCTGCAAGATAGATCCTGCACACACCAGATTGTAACATCTTTACTGCGCAATCCATGGAATGGAACTCACCCCTGTATGTCAACTTAATTTACTATGAGAAGGCATTCAACACCATGGACAGTGAAACCCTTTGGAAACTCCTTTACCACAATGGTGTGCCAGATAAACTGGTAAGAATCATCAAGAACTCTAATGAGGGAATGACCTGCAAGATATTCCATGGAGGACAGCTGGCAGAAGCCTTTGAAGTGAGGACTGGAGTTCACCAGGGTTGTTTGCTCTCGCCTTTTCTCTTCCTGATGGTCATAGATTGGATCATGAAGACATTCCCTGCAAGGAAAAGAAATGGGATCCAGTGGACACCTTGGATGCTGCTCGACGACCTGGACTTTCCAGACGACCTGGCCCTACTCTGCCATACCCATATGTAGATGCAAGAGAAGACCGACAAAGTGGCAGCTACATCAGTACAACTTGGCCTCAAAGTCCAAAGGGGAAAAACCAAGATCCAGAAGGCTAACAGGACCAGCACAACTACAGTCACTCTTGCACTTGCAAGCTATGCACTGTAGAAAGTTGACGCCTTCTCCTACCTGGCCAGTGTCATAGACAAGCAGGGCGGCCCAGTCTCCGACGTCAAGGAAACAATAGGCTAAGCAAGGGCTGCATTCGTTCAGCTAAAGAAGACCTAGATCTCCAAGGACCCTAACACTGCAAACCAAGATTAGGCTATCTAACACCAATGTAAAATCTGTAATTTTGTATGGAGCGGAAACTTGGAGGGCAACAGTGACCCCCACCAGCAAAGTCCAGACCTTCATCAACACCTGTCTGAGGAAAACCCTCCAAATCTGCTTGCCAAACACCATCAGAAACCACAATGGCACCAGAATTTACAACTCCCTGCGCATGATGAAATCATGAAAAGACAATGGGGCTGGATAGGTCAAGCTATCTGCAAGCTCGCATCAAACACTACCAGACAAGCCCTCACCTGCAACCCTCAAGGGAAAAGAAAAAGAGGAAGGGCAAGTACATCTGCTGTTGAGGATGCAAGGCTGACTGCAAGGAGATGGGTTACACCTGGAGTCAGAGTGAAAGAATAGCCCTAGACCGAGATGGCTGGAGAGTCATGGATGCTGGCATACATCCCAGTAAGTAAGTACAGGGTAATCCAATAGGAGTTGTGCTCATTAGCAGGCAGCAATCCATTAAACTATGTGGAAGAAAGTCTACAGTATTTATGGCATGGATGGACGGGAGTGAGGAGGTCCAAACATTTGGTGCACATCTAGAGAATGACTAATTCATTGTCTGGATTTTGTTGAATGCAGGGGGCACTATAAGGGGAGTGTTAGCACTGCATAGTCCCCAATTAAATATTTAGTCTGCCTATTCCTGATTGAATGTGGGTATTTTCTTAAATTACATCACAATCATTCATTATACCTAAATAATAGCAAAATAACGATGGATTAAACCCTGATCTGTGACTGGGGGTGAATGTTTGACAATGTTCAACATTCCGTCCATCATCTTTTTGTGTTGCACTTTCACCCTAAGTGGGAAGGGTATGTATGCCCAGACGTGGGTCCCGTGCTCACTACGCCACTGGAGTCAAGCTATCCTGGCTGATAAGGGCTGAAAGTCCGAAACCGGTCCTAGGATGCTTGATTCCGGTCCAGGGAAGACATGGCTTGGCAGTTCGGGCTGGACTGTTCCCATGAGGCACAGGGTCAAGACTGATTTGCATATGGCCATGTCTGAACTGGGGTGGCGTGGTGAGCAAAATAACGATGGATTAAACCCAGATCTGTGACTGGGGGTGAATGTTTTGCCAATGTGCAACATTCCGTCCATCATCTTGTGTGTTTTGCTGTTCACCCTATGTGGGAAGGGTATGCCCAGACGTGGGTCCCGTGCTCACTACGCCGCTGGAGTCAAGCTATCCTGACTGAAGAGGGGTGAAACCCCGAAAGCGGTCCTAGGATGCTTGATTCCGGTCCAGGGAAGACATCACTTGGCAGTTCGGGCTGGACTGTTCCCATGGGGCACAGGGTCAAGACTGATTTGGATATAGCTGGGTCCAAACTGGAATGGCCTGGTGAGCAAAAAAACGATGGATTTAGGCCCAGATCTCTGTACTGGGGTGTATGTATGACATTGTTCTGCATTCTGTCCATCAATCGTTCTTTTTTGCATTCAACTTCTTTCAAGTACAGTTTATATTATATATTTTTATTTTATTTATACATTTTTAAATATATTATTTTCAAACTGATGAGCATTCCTTTTTTGAACTTTTGCTCGCTAATGGAGGGCCAGATGAGTTTAATCAATTAGCGGTTGTCAGGCAGGTCGACTTTTGGTTACTGGTGTGTTTCCTATAGCAGTTTCCTTGAGTCTAGTAATTTTACCTTTTTGTTGTTGTAGTCCTGAGCGATGCCTGGAAAGGAAGCCTGCTGTAATGCATGCACTAGTGATGGTGAACCACGTATTGGGCCAGATTTTCCTTGTCATTGTGATGGATAGATGGCTGGTGTGGTGATTTTTGAGCTAAAGACAAGGGAGAAAAGTAGGACTGATCCTTGCACATGCTGACAGCTAGTCATTCATCTGCATAGGTTCTCTTCATTATATCTTGGTATTTTCCTGTGCCAGGCTGGATCGTCAGCGTGGTGTCAGAGGAGGCTGGTAGCAGACATGACTCTTGCCCATGCCAAGATGGAAAGTGAGCTGGCATCACGATTGTACTGCAAATACTGTTTGTCTGTGTTGTACCCGTCCCTGATGGGATGTCAGATGGCCTTCAATTGTTGGTATTCTTGGAAAAGGAGAGTTTGGGTTTCGACTCAACTGTGGGATGAGATGGGTTGTTTAGCTTAGCGTAGTAGAATGTGGCGCATACATTTAGGAGGAACTAACTCTAGGTTTTGTAATTGGCTTGGTTATTGGCTAGAGTCTTTCAGTTTATAGAGAGAAAGGACGAGTGGGAATGAGATGGGCTAGTATCTGTTGTCAATAACCAGTAGGAGTGGAAAGGTCAGTGGAGGAATGACTAAGGGACGGAGTACCATTTTAGAGTTAAAGGGGTGCTAACAGCTGTATATTTAAGATGGTGAGAGATAAACAAGAAAAAGAAAATGAAGAGGGTCAACGTGTCGAGTGTAGTCATGAGTGAGCTGAAAAGAGGAGGATGAGACACGAGAAAGGGTAGGAGTAATATGACTCGGCCAGGTATGCAAGGCGGGAGGGAGTGAAGGGGGTTGTAAGTTCTTAATCTGGAATGGTATTGACTTGTAGACCAGGTCAAAGGTCATCCGAATAGTTGGGTAACATGGAACCTTCCTGGAGGAGAAGCTGACCTTTTTATAGGACGAGGTATGAGGGGTTGATGGGCACTCTGTGAAGAGTTTTTGTAAAGATAAGACATTCGAGGGGGTCAAATTCTGAGAGGGTAGTTGAAACTGTTGGTAATCAAGTTGCCCGGTGTTGGTTTTGGAGCCAAATGTGAGAATAGTTTTTCATACCATCAAAACGTCTTTGTCTTTTTGTGTTACTCTGGTCAGAGAGTGCTTGGTGCGGAAGGGAGATAAGGATACCCTGCAGGACAATATGATTCCAGTGCTGGGTAACCCAAAAAAGACCAGTAAATACCACAGTGGTGGGTCTATGCTCTATGCCCAAAATTAGTGATGGCCCTACCCCTAGATTGATGTTATGTACCTACTGTTCTGCATCCTGAGTTTCCACACTGAAAAGGATGTTGTACTATCGTTGAAGAAAATGAGTGGGCCTGTGGGGCATCCCCAGAACGACAATGACTCTATCCAGTAAAAAGATATAACACAGTTAGATGTCTATGGGGTATATCTTGAAGCACCACTGGCTCTTCTTGAGGAAACTGTTCGCCCCAGTATTCGATCTCTGATTGTACCCAGACTTGATGAAGATGCTACTCACAAAAAAGAGTGCATTTCTACTATGTGACTTTTGAGAGCTGGAGCTGTTTGAAGGTCCTCTGACCTTGTAACAGTTATAAAATGTCTGAGAATTGGATGGAGTGAGGGGCCAGCCTTCTGGCCCAATGCTTGTCCTAGCAATATCAGTCCCAAATAAGGATCTTTCTACACGTCTTTTCGACTTCTCCACTCTTTTTCCTGAATTCCTGCTTTGGAAGCTTTGAGAGGCGATGTCAAGTATTAATAAAGGGTATTCACATACAGCTGATGGGAAAGCCATGTGATTTATGGAAATTACAGGGTTATACTAGAAAGCATATTGGTCAATAAATTGCCCTGCAAATGACCAACTGGACCAACCTAGGGTGAGCGTTAGAAAGGAATGCAGCCAGGCCTGTATGACTGGGGATGAAACCTGCTCCACAGAGAAAGGCCTTAGGAGAGCGAGGTGGAAAAGTTGTTATGAGCGAGGGATTACATCTGCCGAGATATACCACCTCCTCCAGTGTGCATGCACAAACAATCCAGGCAGGATGCAATACAGCAAATTTCCGTTTTAACCCTAGTACCACAGTTGTTGAATGGATCAGCCACAGTACAGTAAACAGATACAATTGCATCGAAGTTGAAGACTTTTCAGGTAACTATCCATTCTGGTTGCGCTCTGTCAAGACAAGCAAACCTCACTCAAGATCTTTGTTGCTTACATCTTTGGGCTTTGTAATTGTATATTATGTTTCTTGAAGTTCAAAAAATGTATGGTGATTTCATTTATTATAGTGTGTATCCTGTCTGCGAACCTTGTTTTGTGGCTTTCATGAAATTATTTACTATCTCTTTATCGTGGAGTGCAACTTTTAGTTTGCTATTTAGGCGCAGTAGGTGATTACTATCATTTTTTCAATTAAAATGTCCCTGGGTGAACTCGTAAAGGACCATTTACCCATACCAATTTCCAGGTATTTTTTATTGGAATGAGGTCATTTTTCATCCCTCTACAGTGTGCGTTTATATCCCACTTGTGGCTCCCTTACTGACAGGCTTGGTTATATACACAGTCGCAGCCGAAACATTTCCCTCACGTTGTTCGCAGATGGTCCTAAACCTCTGTACAGACAGAGCCAAGCCAGAAGATCTCAGTGGTTATGTCAGCAAGTTACATTTGTAAGGGTTTGAGAACCTGAGGTGACACTAGCTGAGAATTCTTTATATAAAGTTTAAAATGCTATCCTCTGGCGTAATAACGGTACCGAGATACGAAAAATTGACAATTGGCATCATTTTTCATTTTCTTAACTCTGAACCTACTAAGCATGTTTATACCTAATCAAACCATAATCTAGTCTGATTAAAGTGTTATCTTCATGCCCCAGATTTGATGTAAATCTGACCAGTGTCGTTCGCAGTAGTAAGGAGCACATTTTAAGATGTACATTTTATATATAGATCATCGATTACAAGCTTGCAAAGCCTATTAAAAACAAGCATTGGCAAGCCTGATGATCTTGCCTTTCAGTGGCGTTAACCAACCTTTGGCTTTGCCAGTGATTTTTGCCAATGCTGTTGTGGATTGGGCAAAAAGAAAAAAAATGCTTGTTTGCCAATGCAGTACAGCATCAGTAAAAACAAGCCACCACCGTTGGTAGCAAATGTGAAAATGGCATCATTTTGCTCAATTCAGTTTGCAGAGTTTGCATCTTACCCTCTCAGCATTGTAAATAAATTGATACTTGTATAGCGCACTACTCACCCACAAGGGTCTCAAGGCGCTTGTACGAATACCGCTGTGGAACCCATCCTGGCTTTCCCTGTGAGGTGTCCACTCCTGGGCACCCCCAAGGTGGAGGCCAGGCATCCGTAGCGTTGTGGGGGCCGTTGTGGAGATTAAGCAAGCTATTGCCCAGAGTTGCAGAGTGGGTCTCCATGATTGGAATAGGCACCGAGGCGAGAATTGTCAGGTCCGTGGAATTTTGAGCCCAAGACCCACCGAGGAGGGGAATTGAACCCTGGTCCTGGGCCAGACCTCTGCATCAGGGTCTGCCGCTCTAACCATTGAGCCACACTTCTCCATTCAGATGTATTCACATGGGGGCGGGGGAGGGGGTTTGAGAAAAACTCCCAAACTTTAGAATTTGTGTTTTTTCATTTTCAGCATTCTCCACTGTGCACATTTCTACCACTACTACTGTGCTTGTGGTACATAAGCACTTGTAAACCCTGGAACCTTCTCTTCAGCTCTGTCTGCAATGGGTCATTTATACAATACAACTGTACCTCTCAGCAGCAAATGTTAATGCCTCCTGCTCTTCTTAACAATGATTGATGGGACTTAGCTAGGGAACAGACACTCCTTAATGTGTTTGAAGATGATCGAAACTTTTAATCAAGGAGCATACTAAAACGGCAGACAGTTCTTAGACTTTAGTATAGGTTTGAGGACTTTAAAGGAATTACTTGTAACTAATTTTCATGGAGATTTGCCCTGTTCAACATATCAACACAAAACTTGACGTACCAACAGAGAGACTGAAACTGTGTGTATCTTGAGAATTTCAATTTCACGTAGTTTTGACAAGGAGCACTAAGGCTATTAGCAAATTAGGCCAAACAAGCGGACCCGATCGGCTGCATAGGTTAACACGACCTGTTTTCCCCTGCCAAATGGTCAGCTTGGGATACTACAGACCGATCGGATCTTAGAGGCATAACTTACTCAGAGTCAATGTACTCCGATCAGAGGTCTTGTGAGTAACAATCACAACCCACTACACTCACAGCACACTTTAGGGTGTGTGCTGATACTTGCACCCCACGTGGCCTCCACCTATTTTTAGGCCACACACACTTTTTTGGTCCTGAAGAAAGCCTAAAGAACTATTAAAGGCTGAAACTAGTAGACCTTTATATAAGGGATACTAGGGTACATACCACACCCTTGTAATGATCCCGATCTTGTTTTTACTTATGTCCTAGGACATTCCTAAGAGACATTTTTAACTCATAATCACTTCTCACATAGCACACCACTTCCCTCTCACCAAACAACCTGCTCCGCTGTAACTCAGGTGTCGTAGCACAGCTGGATTACATTAGGTAATCCAGTTGGGCCCCAATGATGAAGCATGCCACCTACTAGGTAGGTGGGTGAGGGTTTTTTTTACAACAGTTGTTAATTCTCCTTGTCACTTTCGCATAAGGTAACGGCAAAAAAAAAAAGTGTGCCTAAAGATACCTTGTCAAAAGAAATTGTCCATTTTGTTTCTTAAATAATTGCTGGGGAAGAGGACAAGTTACTCTTTTTTCCTCGCTCTCTTCTTGATTATATATATTAGCAAATTATAACTTTTTTATTACGTCCTCCTTTAACTTTGGTCCCTCTTTGTCAGACCTTCACGAAACTTGGGATCCTCACACGGGATTTGTAGATATCTACCAAACTTTTATGTGGATTTGTCAAAAGTTATTAACCATGCCCTCCTCCCCTAATGGATCTGCACAACACTAAACGTATCAAGAGTAAGCTAAATATACTAAGAGCTTGTCAAATTTTGTGCTGGTCTGTAAAATGCCATCAAAGTTATTCGCAAATCCAATTTTTGACTCCCACCCCCTTTTCCTTCCCCCACGGTCACACCTCATTGAAACCTTAGATCCCTGCACTGGGTTTAACTTGCTAACAGCCTGCCAATTTTTATGCAGATTAATTAACACCAATGATATTAGCATACAGGCATTGTTTTGACCTCCCTTGTTAATTCTCCCCCCCCCCCCTTTTGTGGATTTGCATAAAACCCAATACATCAAGTGTAAACTAAAAATGGTAAGGGTCTGCCAAGCTGCGTCTTTGGCCTCGTGTCTTATGATCTCACCAGAACCCCTCAATAATGGCAATATTGAAGTATATTACACAATCACCCCTTATGTATCCTTTATCTCTCTGTCTTGCTATATATATAAAAATATATATGTGTGGGAGTGTATATTAATTCACTGAATAAAATAATGGTTGAAATGGTGTTCTAGTTAGGTGTTGAAATGGTTTAAAAACTAGTGTTCATAAATTTTAAAAAACACGACAATTTGCCAGTTTACGTTGAGGGAACTAACTATAAATTACATTATTACATATTACGTCACTCGTGAAAAGTTATATGGTGCACAGTTTAACTGCCAATAAAACTTTAAGTGCAAACACTTCATAACTTACTTCATTTTAACAAGGTAGAGACTGAGTGTAACTAGTGTAATTTCCAGATGTACATTACAAATAGGTTGCGGCTTAAATCAAAGTCCTGTTGTCAAAATATGTGAGAAAACTAAAGCTGATCCTTACAACACATTGTTAGCCTGTGGATTTCTGTGCACGTGCTGATGTTAAAGAGTTGTCATGTAGTGCTTAATATGTAGCTTAATAAGTTGCAGATATTTTTTTGTAGAAGTTCAGTGAAAAATTCTGAGATATTTTACATTCTACATTGTTGAAGACTGACTTACAAACCGTTAAATTCCCAGTCTGATTTTAAAGGCTGTCCTAATAGTGTACTTCATTCTGCTCATTTCAGGAATATGTGTAAGGTAGTTTTACAAACTACAGAGTTGTGTGAATGTCTTATCAGTGGCTAAGGCATCGATGTTAAGCAGTTTACTTAAAATTATATATCAGATGAGGTATTTAACAGGTACATCTTATTAAGGTAAATAATCATCAAACATTCTATTGAGCAGTATTCAAGGTTTAATAAATTGCTAATCACATTAATATGTACGGACACATTACTGGGGCTATTCACAAAGGTAGCTTACAATTGTGAGTAATTAACACATGTAAGTTTACTCTTACTTAAGTTGCTGATCACATTAATGATCTACAGAGACATTGTTTCATACACACCTGAATACCAGTAAAAAGAGCATAATATCTACTAAATGTGGGTGCTTCATGTTCTGCATGTTGCGAAAGGTTACACCCTTTAGCACCACATAGGTTATAGAAAATTAGATCCAGATGTACCTCGCTGAATACCTTCCTATATGAAATGTGTATAGCAAACTGTCACATTTATTGGATTATGTCACCAGTGATGTCATCAATGATGTAATTTAATGTGTAATGAGTGATGTAATATGTGTGGTTAAAAAAAGTGCTTAGCAGGTGTACAAATTACAGTTTGTTCACTGAACTATAAATGACGAACTTCGTATTTTTAGTTTAGAAATGTTCGTTTTCAACTCAGTTCTACAGCTAAGTATCACATGACTTTAACCTTTGTGTTTCTTCAGGAATTTCTGGGTTTTTAATCAAAGGGAAGATCATATCATCATACTTTTGTTATTTTCGGTGAATTGCTGAGTTTTTTCACCATATTGACCAGTTCCCCAATGGCCTATGCCTACACCGTGGGTGGCTCAACCACATCGGCCTGCCCTCTGTGGTCAACTTACAGCCCCTTCTCCCCTCCGACCTGTCCTCTATTCACCATATGCATGCTGCCTCCCTCCTGCCCTCTGTGGTCAGCTTTCTGTTCCTGCTATCCTGTCTTAAATAGTCAGCTTGCTGCACTTGTCCCGCTCCCGTCTGCCCTCTGCTCTCCATCTACGCTCCTCTGCCCCCTTTCGCCTGCCTTTCATGGTCAGCTTGCTACCCCTGCCCCTTCTGGCCTGCCCTCTGTGGTCCGCTTGCTGCCTTGCCGGTCTGCCTTACATAATCTGTGTCCATGCCCTTGCCCCCTCCCTACGTCCCTCTATGGTCCCTTGTGCTGCCCCTGCTGGCCTGCCCTACGTGGTCAGTGTGCTACTCCTGACTCCTTTCTCCTGCCCTCCGTTCTGTGTGTGTGTGCCTATGCCCCCTCCTTCCTGCTCTCAATGGTCAGTTAAACTTCCCCTCCCTTTGCTGGCTGGCCCTTCATGTTCAGCTTGCAGCCCCAGCCTCACTCCCCCAGCCCTCTATTTTCTGTTTTAACATCACTCTGTATGTTGTGATAGTGTAGACCCAAAATGGAGGGCAGGGTTAAGAGCATAACAATTAGGCTCAGAGCGCAATAAGCTGTTGACTAAAATCTTGTGACTCACTGATAGTTTTTCAAATGACTTGGATCCACTTGTCAGTGGTATGAATAAAATAGTCGGTGATTTTTCTTCCTTTTTTCTTTTTCCCCAATCCATAATCCTTACATTATTGGGTGGTAAATAAAAGTTTTTAAAAAAAGTTGTGATATGAAAGCTTTTCATTGTGACCAGAACCAATCCATCACTGCCCACAAAGAGCACATATAATTGCTGTAACATTTCTGACAATATGACATGGCAAGAGGGGCGAGGAGCAGAGGTGCAGATGCTTGCATTCTGCTGACACTGCTCTGGAAACAAATGCAGATGTTAAATACACCTTTATTGTCCAGAGCAATGAGCACATACTTGAGATTTGGTTCATGGGTCTCAGCACCACATGCATAGCACATCTCTTATGTCAATGTGTCAAAGCAGGACCAGGATTCCTTAAGAGACGCAGGAAAAGAAAACCAATATACTGACACCACGCAAGCTTCCATTATGCAAACTCACATTAAAATGTACACTTGTCATTCTGCCTCAGCTTTCATCCTCAGGGGACTGAGTCTCTGCTCTAAGATTAGTGGGGCAACTCTGTGCACCCACATTAACCCTGATTTGTACCCTACCCTAAGTTTACTTCAGAAGAGACAGTGGTGTATGTAGAGTTGTGGGCCCTAGGCCCACATGCTACAGAAAAGATGACAGACACTGGTGATGGTTAGTGAACTGGACATGAGCATGTGCATTCTTGCCCTTTTATTAGCAGGCCAACATCACTTGTGATGCCTGTGTTGGATGGGTGTGAGTGTGGCTAGCCCTTGAGGGAGTGTCTGGTAAAACTGGTGCCTGCTGAGACACTGGAAAGTGTTCAGCAGGACACTACATTCCTCCCAATTATTAAAACAAAACAAAGTTCAACCTGTGGGAATACTAAACACCATAGCCTCGAGAGGCAGTCAGCAGGACAGGTGCAGCTGGGAGCACCCGGGCTTCTTGGCACATGCCCATAAATTAACCAGCTACCACTGGGCACGAACACTGTGTAGACAGAGTCCGAATTCTTTGGCAGCCTGTCTTCTGGATCAATGTCCACTTACATACGGTTGGATGGGCTTGCATGCTTTCGCAGGAATGCTGTTGGTGTCAAACACTTCAAACATGGTAGATCAGGAGCATAGGTGGAGCCCTGCTGCAAAGTCTTCTCTTGGTGCATCTGGGCACTGTGATGACAAGTCTTGCCAGCGGCTCCTCAGTCTCTGGGTGCTTTGCAGGTGCAAGGCTCCATCCTGGTGATGAGTTGCGCGTTCGCTGGTTTGGGTGATGCATATGGCAATGATGATGTGGTTGCTATTAACCCCTTCAGTGCCCGCCCCTTTCCCCGCCCTGTGCCGGCCGTTTCATTAGCGGGCGGGGTTTGTGACGAGCTGGTCTTGTCATGGGCACAGCGCAACCGCGGCCCATGACGAGACCAGCTCGTCACGGGCATTGAAGAGGTTAAACCTGGACGGCAGGTGGTGATGATTCGCCTGGAGTGAGGATGACTGGAGGGACTTTGCAGCCACTTATCTTTGCCGTTCTCCTCCCATGGCATCTGCGGTCACAAGCAGGGATGCCATCAGACTCAAACTGCCGACGCTCGGGAACTGCGGTTGCACTGGGAAGCCTAGGGGAAGAGACGCGGTTTGCGCTTGCTGGGGGCTTGACGCACACAGTCACTGAGCATGGTGACAGCAAGGTGTTGGAGACTGTCCTCTCCTCCTTCAGGGCTAAGCTAAGGGTCACCCTCTTCTCAGGCAATGTGCCCACTTTACATGGGCAAGCTGCGGTGGCAGTAGGGACCCTGATCTCCTTCTCAAGGCAGACGATAGCGGCGAATCTATTGAAGAACTATCCTCCCCTTTTTCCATGACTGATGGCCGCAGGCAGCACGGCGTGTGGGGTCTAGAACCCACGTCACCATTGTAAAGTCGTGGTCCCTAGGCCCACATGCTACAGAAAAGATGACGCAGACACACTGGTGATGGCTAGTGAACTGGCCACGAGCATGTGCACTTGGGCCTTTTATTAGCTGGCCACGTCACTCGTGACGCCTGTGTTGGATGGGTGTGGGGTGTGAGTGTGGCCAGCCCTCGAGGGAGTAGCTGGTAAAACTGGTGCCTGCTGAGACACTAGAACGTGTCCAGCAGGACACTACAGGGCACAGGACAAATATAAAGGCCTGTGGGCCGTCCAGGAATCTGCAGTGGCAGCTGGAACGCAAATATGAACCCCTATCTTGTGCACTCAACAGATAGTACCCCTTTGCTCCTTAACTTCCATACTGGATCAAGTAAACTGCCAAGATGAAGCTCAATTAAAAGACATTTAATCCCAGAAGTATTAATCTTACCGACGTCTGCTGGAAGAACTTTCTATGCCCCTATTAGCTCCAGCTTCAATTTCCAAAACAAAAAGGGAAGTAATACCTTTTGTCATTATTGGGCTCAACTCCCCACTGAGTCCAGGAAACTGAAAGCTCCGTCGCCTGGTTTGATATATTTACTCCAATGAAACCCATGTAATCAATGCAACGGATTCTTGTTTAAACAGGAACGGCTCTCTTCCCCGGCAGTGGTCCATCGCCATAGAAGTCTAAGTGGGGAAGCGAGCTAGGCTGGGTGAGGGGTTCTGCCCCAGCACAGACCAAGGGTTAATACAGTCATACCAGCGTTGCCAGAAACTTTATTTCCATTAGAAGTTGCTTTTTTCCAACTTTATTTGTTCCTATCTTTTTATCTGTCTACAGAGCTTCAATGTCAAAAGCATGTAGCAGTAGAAATCTTAATCTATAGCATCCATGATAGCAAGGAAACCTGGCAGTCTGCTTTCACTCCTACTAAAGGGCACTGCACTGAGCTTTTCATTGTTGTTAATTTTTCACTATGAGCGTAATTCTCGATATTTTTGCTATTACTGTTGTTGCGCCTTGGTACCAGTGTCTATAAATCGAGCTGTTCATATCACGCCAGTGCACATTTCCTGTTTTCATTTAAAAAATGTTTCTTGCAGCCCACATGGAACGGGTCGATAAACCCAAACTGGGTGAACAACATTACCATATATGGGGACGCCAAGAGCCCCGCCAGCACCGCCAACGGACTGCTCCTTCCACACACCGACATTGGGAAGAAACCGACCATGTCAGTGGGGACATCGGATATTGCCCAGGTGAGCATGTGGGATGCCCGCCTCTACCTTTTCTGTGTAGTCTTTTAGTTCTTTCAGTTTCTGGTGTACAACCCAACTCTCTTTCAGCGCTGGATAGCCTGTCTCTGAGCTACGCTCTAGATAACCCAGTCATCAGTGTTATTGGTAAGTAGTCTCCTTAGCAAGCAACTTATTTGGTTTTATAGCAACTTCTAAAAAACCAAATGGGTTCCTTGCTAAGGAGCCTACTTTCCAATGACCCTGATGACTGGGTTATCTAGAGCGTAGCTCTGAGTTCGTGCTCTTTGTTTATATTCATCACTAAGGGAGATGAACGAATGCCTTTGCTTCCTCCTCTTTCTCTTTACTTTGTTAATTAGTCTGAGTCTATGGTAAAATAATCAGTTGATTATCTGATTGTAGCAGGGGACTGTGAGGAAGCAGAGCACACTTTTTATTTCGGGGCACCTACTTCATAAGCAAGGCCTAATACTCTTCAAATATTCCTCTGCATTTCTTTTGACACGGAATCATTTATTTCATATATCTAATTTTTGCCACCTGGAATCCTATTTTCTGTAACTAAAGCCCCTTTTATGGTCTGATTTGACAGCGCAGTTGTGGCCACAATTCTATGAGAAAAACCAAGAACCAAAAGAGGGGCTTTGGCTCCGCCCACATTTTGGGAGTCAGGAGTATATGTTTTGATTAGGCAAAAGTTGTGTGCTTCCACAAAAAAGTGCTTGCCCTCCATGCAGCTGTGATCATTTTGTTTATCCAACTGCTTGAGCTTGAACTTTCAGGTTCACATGTGACACTCTATTGCTATTGAAGTGTCTTAGATAGCTAGATAATGTATGGCGTTGTCTTTCTGTGGCAGCATCACAGATGGGAAGAAGGCAACTGTGGAGAATGCATTGTATTCCCTCCATTCTCCTCTTCCATCATTAATTTTGGCTTTCAGAGTGCAGATTTGTGTTTGAGAGCAGTATGCGATGTCCAGGGCTACACCAGTCTGCATGGATTTTAAGCTCTGGCCTGACAGTGCAACTGTTGCTTGAACTTATATGATCAACAAAGATAGATTTTTCAGAGAACTACTGAGAGAGGAGATAATGCTCCATCCACATGTTGGTTCTCTTGAGTACAGGATTGATGGACCAGACTATAAACTAATGATTGCACCTACTTGATAAATGAAAATCACAGAGAATTTCAAGGCTGCGGTTTGGGCAACATGTATGTCACACATGGAAACACTGATCCTTGGGCAAGATGCCCAGCCAATTCTTATGCTTCTTGACTTGTTTTACCCAGACTCACTTAACTCTGTGTTTTTTCATCCGATCTCTCATTATGGGAACTAAAGAGTCTTTTCCCCACAATAATAATATATGAATGGGTTACACAGGCCGGGAGAGGATAGGTTAAGCATAGTTTCTCTACGGAAAGAGTGATGGTAGCATGGACTGCCTTTGTTGGGGGCAGTAACAAGAGGATGTTCATTTTCTAATTGTATATATAATTCTATAATACATTCAGTGTAAAGAATGATCAGACCATGTGTTCTTTGAGAGTAATCTTTAAGTTGCTAGGGAAAACTGGCCAATCTTGATGAACCTGGTGGACTCTATCGCAGGTTCATTTTAATTGGCTTTGTACAGATCAATGTAATTAATTCTATCTGAGCCTTCGTTATTTCTAGACACATTGAGAAGAGGCCTGGTAGACCTATGGAGAAATCGGATTCCTAAAATGGGCTGCGGCTTTCAACAGACCATTTGGAGTGTGGCAATATCAGGTGCATATGTGGCACTCCGACACCAGACTGTTAATCATTATTAAGGCTCCCACTTTTCCATTTTTACTTATGTTTACATATAAATACAGAATTAAAACAATGTGTTTTCATGTCTGTATATATTTTTATAATGGAAAAATACCGAAAGTTGGTCTTTTTCCCCATAACTCTGTGCTATCATTCAAGAATGCCAGGCCAAAATGTGTGCAGATTGGCACCAAAGTAAGTCAACTGTAAAGGGGAAGGATTTCCCTAAATAACTACCAGTGATTTCATATTTTTTTACAGATAAAATGAGCAAATCATAAATATAAATAAATAGAGTGAAATGATAAAAAAAATACCATACAACCAGGAGCTTGCTAGATTTGTAGATCACTTATAAAATAAGTGCAAGAAGGAAGAGCAAAGCTTCTAGAAATTTTCAAGACGCAATGCCCACATCTTTTCAGAATACAAGTTGGTGATCAAGGGAAAAATGGACATTCTAGTGTTCTTGAGATTTTTGCCTTTAGCAGTGAAAATGAGCTTACCCTCCGCTGATCAGGCACTGTGGAGCTCATGTGAAAGCACTGCAGGTGAATGTATATTTTTAGGCCTCAGCAACATTTTAATAATTCAGGGGAAATTGGACTAATTTCTGTAATTCTTTTTGTTTTCTTAGTTTTATATGCAAGGTTAACAAAACACCCATAACATATTACAATCCCCCCACCACATTACATGTTATCCTTTATTCAAAAGACAAATATAATCCAGTTTGGCACAGCATAGTATCTCCCTCTTACGTTTGCCACATCAGCAGTCCCGGCCATAGACAGCTACTAATATCCATCCCATGTACTCCACACAGGTAAAAATAAGCTATAGGCTCCCACCCGGTTAGACCTCCATTTAATCAAGTCCAGAGGTCCAGCCACCCCAAATGTTCTTATATATTTCCTGTCACACCCCCTACCATGATAGATTTCCCTTTCCATCAGCCTACAGTGGTCAATTCCATTTACCCATTCTTAGCGGGTGATTACCAGTTCAACAGTCCATTGGACCGCCAAAGCCATGGTGGCAGTCTGTAAACTGCCAGACTGACGGTATGCCCGCCATATTCTAGGTTTGGTGGTTGGACCGCCAATGGACCACTGCGGCCACCAGGGATCCTGGATCTCACGGCGATGGGGCAGTGGTCAGGCTGAATAATATGCTGCCGGTGCCACTGTGTCACCGCTGAGCATATTACGATTTGCCTCACCACCAGCCTTTCCATGATGGTGAGCCTGCCATGGAAAGGCTGGCAGTGAGGGAACAAAGGGGGCCCTAACAGGCCCCCTGCCATCGGCGAGAGAAATGGAATGGCGGCAGGGAGGTGAGGGGGTTAGAAAACAAGAGAAAAAAAAGAAGACTTAGATGCTGGTTGCCAGCCGCCGCCTCACCTCCGTCCTCCCTCTTTTCCTGGCTCTCGGCAGCACCTAGGTTCTCAGACTCGCCTAGCCAATTACAACGATGCTGTGACCAGCATGATAGCAGCGTTGTAATTGGTCTGATCGGCCTAGTTTGGCCCTCAGACAGGGAGTGGGGGCCTGTGCATGTTCTCCACCGAGACTATGCAGTCCAGCCGGTTGAAGAACATGCCAAACGCGCATAATGGTTTGGCCGGCCCAAGACGGCCGGTCAACCCGTCATGCGCACTTATGATGCACCAAACACTCTTCCCTCCAACTTGAGCCCAGCCCCGTCCTGCCCTAACCTGGCTCCAGACTAAATATAAAATGATAATAACGTTCTGGTCTTATCATTTTATTTTTCCTTTGCATTGCTCATAGAGCAGTGGGGCAATGCTCCTCTGCCGTAGCGGAGGAGCCTGTGCTGCCTCCTGGCCCTCCAGGGCCTGGGGGTGGATGCAGGGGGGCACATGTTGTGCCCCCCTACAGATAAGCACACTGCTTCCTGCATGTGCAGTATGCACCACATGGTTCATGCTGCACCATGCAGAAACGTGCTGCGGCGGTGGTGCCAGTTTGAGGAACACCTGTGGACCTTTAGACAGGCACCGCCTGCCCACCAAGGATTACAATCGTAATTCAGCAGGCGGCGTGAGTACGACTTTGGTGGTCTTCCCGTGGGGTGCTGTTGTGGCGGCCCGCAGGAGGACCGCCTAAGTTGTAATTAGGCCCTTAGTGTTGAGGAAGTGTCCTCGAACCCTGAGCTATATCTCTTTTCACCACCATGCATCCTAAATGTACTAAGACCTTGTGATAACCAGGTATGATCTGTCTGTCTCCATATTCCCAGCAGCGCAAGCCCAGGCTGGAGCTCCAGGGGTGTCTCCATTGCATCTTCCAAAGTTCCACTCACTGCCTCCCAAAAGCTCTCAAGTCTAGGACAGCTCTAGAGCATATGATAAAGCATGCCCTCCTGACCACACCCCACAAGACAACCAACATCCGCAGCTCTACCCAGCCTATGGATCAGTGTCTGTGTGTACTAGACTCTGGGAAATGTTCAATTGGATCAGGCGGAGAGTCGCCGTGATGGCCACCACTGCTGGAAACATTAGTGCCTCTCGCCAGTCATCCTCATCCAGGTCCCCGTAATCCCGCGACCATCTATCCCGCAGACTGGTCTGGGGGAATTGTGTATTTCTCATCAAAGTCCCATATGTTAGAGAACTCAACTTTTCCCTCACTGGCTCATCCAGCAGTCTCATTTCCAACAGTTAGTCTTCCTGTGTCTCCTCGTCGGGGGGGGGGGGGCATTTGAATGACAACAGCCCTCATTTCAGCATATTGCGTATTGAGCATCTGGTATTCTGTTTGTAAATGAGCAAGTGGCACAACCCTATCAGCACCCCAAACTTCTGCTGGGGCCGAAATGCCATTTTTTTTCCCAACTTTGAAAACCTGTCAGTGTTGTCAGACATGGAAGCCTGGACCCCTCCTATCCCATAATGGTGTTCTTTGGGTCAGCCTACTTTCCATCCCATCTCCTTGGTTAATTTTCTCTAAGTTCGAACCACCGTTTCTGTAGCTGGACACATAGCCGGGTTCAGTCTGCCACCGTACAACCAGTGTAGGTAACTTCTGTTCCCCATAGCTTGTCGGTCCAAATGAAATGCTGGGACCCCCAATTGGCATACGCCCAATCGTTGACCACACTGACCTGCACAGCTTCATAGTATTTCCAATTTCTGTAATTTTGCTTTACTCTTGTGACCTGAAATTACCAAAAATAATGTAATTACGTCTGCCTGCGTAATTTGGGTAAAAATGCCTCTGCAAGAGCACAGGAACAGAACATGAGCTGCTTTTCCGTTTCTGTTGCATTTAGTGCTATTTCCTTAGCACAGATTTATCCTCCGATCCATTTTTGGATGAGTGGTGCATTTGGCACTAAGAAAATATCACTAACTGCAGAATTATGCTACTTGTGTAATTCCGTGTAATCTCGCATAATTTTGCTGTAATTTCGCGTAATTCCACTACAGTAAATTAAGCGAGTTACTCCCACTCCTAGTGTTTTTAGAGAATGTGCATTTTCTACTGCTTTTTGTAGTGCTATCATTAAGCAAACAAATGGAAAAAAAATACTGCCGTAAGGAAAGCAAATAATTCATAGTTGTATTGTTATTAAACATTGGATCTAATATTCTTTTTAATTAGACTTCATGTGTTTGGCTTGTTAACAATGTTAAGATATTTAATTAACACATGATTACATTCAAACATTTGAAATCGCTTTAGGAACCTTTTCAATATGTGTTAGAAATCATTTTTTTACAGTTATCGAATCAAAATCAGCTTTATGACTGCATGTCAAAGCTGGATGAGGTGTGTGTATTTTTGTACAACTGTAATGAATGTTATTTTCTTTAGCCTGACACAAAGTACTATTACATCGGTCGATGAGCAATGCTGATACATTTCCAGCCATACTATGAATGGTTTTCTCCATAATTTCTGCCACAGCAATATTCCCCCTGATTTCTTCACAGGGTTTATTACTTTATTTAAGACCATTATGGCTGTCCTATAACTTTAGCATTAAGAATTTGGTACCCCTCCGTAGACATGCTCAAACATTTTTAGTTTGTCCTGATGACGATCAATCTCTGTGTCCCATCAAAGGTCAAAACATTAAGTTTACGAGTAACCATAGAGCACTAGACCATTGAATGATTGTTAATGTTAAAAAATTAAAGGTTGATTTTCTTTTTTTGCACAGGAAACCATTATCACATCACTCGTGGTTGTTCAGTGCTATATGCTTTCTATAATTATTATACTCTGCACAACATGATTATTGAGCACCACGCTATCATTTACTGCTAATACAGTTTATCAATTGCTTTGTTTTACTAACTGCTTGCAGTAGCAGCTGGTATTTGAAGGCGGTGGGGGCAGGTCACGGGGGGAAGGAGGGAGCTAATTAAAAATTGAAATACTCACCTGTCTGCCGCAGCCACCCCGCTGTCGCCGCCACCTCCTCTGGGTCCACTTCAGCCCGCTTTCAGGGCAGGAAGCACCTTGCTCCCAGCCTCCTGATAGCCAAACATAACACTGCAATGCAACATTGTGATTGGTCTGAGCGCCATGGATCGGTGCTCAGTCAGAGAATGGGAGGCTGGGCATGTTCTCCATGCAGGCTGTAATGCAGCCTACATTGCGAACATGTAAAGTGCGCATGACAGTTTGACCGGTCTGAGACTGCTGGTCAAAGTGTCCTGCACACTTGGAGTGGCAAACCACTTCTCCCCTGCCCTGCTCTGTGAGCAGAGCAGCCCCGCCCATACCCACCTGCGCAAGGGGGCTGTCATTTTATTTTTTCCTTTTTCGACCTGCTCAGTGGGGCAACGCTCATCCGCCTTAGCGGAGGAGCCGCCACTGGTTGCTTGAGTCCTAATGATCCACATTCATGACTAAAGTTTTGATTCAAGCATTGTACAAATACCTTATTGGATGTTGTTTCCGTGGATGAACTGTAGTTTTTAGTTTCATAGTAATTATATGTTGAAAGGGAGAATGGCTGCCTGCTTCTGCTTTGTACCCACCCCCGGCTCTGGCATGTGTGCACTGCTTCCTCTTGGTCTTTTCTGGGCAGATCCAAAGAATCAAAACAGAGGATTGTGCAGGCTGTTGAACACCGTCCGACTTTGCATGCTTCTGCCAGCTTTTGAGAGAAGGACTTTCAACCAGTCACTTAAGTGGCCCTGTCTGCGATACGTTGAAGAAGCAAATGTTTCTAACAGACAAGTGGACTGGCAACAGGGGCTACTCTGCCAGTTGTACAGTAAGGGACTGCCATCGCTCGAAGTGCCTGTTTTATCATTGCTGGAAAGCAGACTTCTTCGTAGCAGCACCTTGAGGGAGGGGATGGATGCCCGCTTACCTGGCATACCATTTGTGCTATGGCAATGGCAAGTGCATTTTTTGTATGGCACTAAATACAAGACACCTGACGTGTTTGTTTATCTTTTTATTCCATGCAGAATGAAGTCCAGAAAGCTGGCCACCATCATCCGGCCATTTGCAATCGTGTGGAAGCTGAAGTCATTGTCCATTCGGACTTCTCTGCCTCTGAGAGGAGCTGTGAATGTGAGCAGAGCAGGTCGGAGAGTGAAGATATCATCACTGAGGTGGACGAAGAGCGGGCATTCAGTCCCTTGGAAGAGATTCTGCCTCAACCTGCCACCCCCTCTCCGCCAGGCAGAGAGGATACTGAGCACCACTTTGAAAGACCAGAAGAAGCTCACCAAATGCAAGAAGAACTCTTCCATGTAGACAAAGATACCGAAATATTGGAAGTCGCTATAGCACCTAAGCTTGCCAATGGCTTCCACAGGGATGGTGAGAACATCAGCCCTCTGAGCAACAGAGAGACGGACTTCCTCACGGAAGGCACTGAGATCTCACGGCTGGATATGAGTTGCCTCAAGGGAGGTCGAGTAGTGTTGCAGGTAGAAATGAACTACATGGAAGATAGAGGGAGCTCTGAGGCAGACAAACAGCCTCTTCTTTGCCCAGGTCTGCAAGATACCTCACTGTGCAATATCTCCTCTTCAAGCAATTCAACCTCAGCATCTGAGCAGACATGTTCCTAAATCTCACCGAGCCAACCCAAACTTTGATCATGCGGGTAGCTTCTAGATATAACCAATACAACATGTCCTACCGTGATAGCCATTAAAAACCACAATACAGGGGTCAGATATAATCAGGAAATTAGGGCTTGCATGATAGCTCTGTGGGTAAAAGCCAACTTCAGAGAATTGTGTTTCTCTGCTGGCCAGAGTTTCAAATCCAAGTGTTCTGACTCTGATTGTATTCCTTTTGGGGCCAATAAAATAAGTACCATTTGGTTATTTAATAGGTAGCTGTTGGTAATATAAGGTAATTACGTTTCTCAGCGTGCTATATAAATCATTAAGATCACTTTTAAATTCATGGTTAAAGAAATAGGACCAACGCAGCTACTAGGAAGTCTTATCATTTCTAATCATAACTTGAAAGGCTGCAGTGCGAGACGACAAGAATCAGAAGAATTCACTGAATGTAATACTTCTTTCTATTGTGGCTATATTGACTTCCAGCATACCACATAACGTGCCTTTTGCTCACTTGTTGGCCTTTTCAGGTAAAGAATTCTAGAAAATGGCTGTCAGAAAAAAACAGCAGTAGCCCAGCACACCTTCTTACTGAGTGTTTTTCTTGTTTCCTTTTGGCATCCGTCTGTCCTTGTACAGCAGAAAGAAACGAACCTTTAAACGGACTGCAGTAGGAAGTCATCTAGTCATTCACTGCCATACTCCATATTGAGTTTTGCTGAGATTCGACCACCAGGAGTTCTTCAGAGTTTGTTTCACAGAGCTCAGATTTATTTCCAAATGCAAAGGAAATATCTATATCTTTTTTCAGACCGCTAGAGGTTAGATGTTTTAAGGAATAAAGATCTTTTGAACCCGGTTTCTCTGAGGTCATTCCTGCAAATACTGCCTGCATTGCTTCACTGGCCTGCACACTCTGCCTTCTTGCCATTTGCATGAGTCGCAGTCATCTGGGGTCTATAAAAAACCGCTGCTGTTTCGTGACCAAAGGTATATCACTTCCAAGTGAGGAGATGCAAAGTAAGTACACATCTCCTCACACTATACAGACTTTGGTAATTTTAATAGATACAGGGCTGTTGCTATCATTGATGCAGCAGGTGCAGTATAAGCAGGGGTTGGCGGAATGTTTCATTCCAGCAGCAAAATTGTCGGAATCTTGCGACTCCTTGTTAATCTTGTAATGAGCAGATCTGGCCAAATTCTGCCAATGGCCACCTGGTGGAATTTTTTCCCCGCAAGACTCCAGAAATTAGAGCGAGGTCCTACCACGATTTTCTAGCATGGGTGGTCGCGAGCAGTCACCGTTAGAGGGCTGCTTTTTTAGTAGATTTGCTGCCACTCAAGTAGATTTCTACTCGCACAGCAGCAAAATCAAATCAGATGGCCGGGCACTCTTGCTCACAGCATGGTGCCATTCACGCTGATTTCTCAGTGCTGCTCGTGCTACTGGCCCTAAATGGCAGTGCGGCGTGCATTTTTTCGTTCTCTTGGTGGAACTCCATGGACTATTGCAAAGTTTTTATGTAACTCCGCGTAGTTTCGCACTACAGAATTCTGTGAATTCCGCCCACCCCTAATTGCCGTGGTGACAGATATGATGGGTCTGCTGCACCTCAGTAATGGCTGCTCTTTACAGTCCAGCTAGTGGAATGTAGACGCATTTTGCCATTTTCCTTGTACTTCCCATTCTCCTCCATGATGGTTGCCTTGCTTCAGTCACTCTCCTGGGCTTCTGGAACCCATTGGGTGAAGCCTCTGTGCAACAATTGGACCCACCATGTTCCATACTTTCATGTGATTACTAGCTCTTGTAGACGTGCCCATCCACATGGGAGTTTTTTCCAGCATGTGCAGCCACACATCATCTTCGAGACGTGGCACTGCTTTGTTTATTGAAGACTTTCTTCAAGAGACTTCTGATGGAGTTCTTTTTTAGTGAATTGGAGCTGAGATGGAGTCACCACCCCTCTTGTGATCCCTTCACTTGCTCTACAGGTTTATATTGTTCTCACGTGCAGCTCCCAAATTTCCTTTGCAGGTATAAGTGTGCTATACCAATATTTCGAAGCAACAAGTCAGTCCTTTGCTCTGGCTTTTCTTCCAGCACATAGTCGAATGGGCCGCCAATAGCTTCTTACTTCTTTGATGATGGGTCCTTCCAAGACCAGAGTTGGGAATCCAAGTTCTCTTCCCCCACAGACACAAGCCGAGATTCTGATTGGGTCAGTGAAGCATGTGGAATAGAACTAGCCTGACAAATGGTTTCTTTCATGACTTAAGGGAAGACACCATGGATTGGGATCAGGAATGCAGAAAGTGTGCTGGTCACCACCCTACTACAGAGGGAAGAGTAAAAAGACCAGAGTCCCACTTCAGGGGTCTAATAAAGTTGCAAAAATAATCTGACCCTGTTGACATCTTGGCTCTGTTGCAGTGAAAATTATAGTGCACGCGTACAGTTTTCCCTCTAATGTGATCTTTCTATTGCTTCTGCTGTTTTTCACATTCTCAACATTTTTGCTGCCTGAGAGTAAGGAAGCGTTAAGTGCTGAGGTGCCTTCTGATAGAATTGAGTATTAATTGGACAGTGCTCTTATCAGTACATATTTCTGCTCCACAGACAAGGCAAATCATATGCATTGCTGTTTGCCACTAGCTTGTAAGAGCCCACTGAAAATTTCAAGGAACATCATCCATCTTTATCACACAAGAAGTGCATGTGATGCTTATCAGATCCAACGATCAGAGAGATGGATATGCTGTGTGCCTCTTTAATGGCACTGAAAGACTGTGAGGGGCATAGCCTTAAGGCCATCACTGATGTGCCATGTGCTGCTAGACTCCTCCCACCTCACATAAGGAGCTCATCATTTAATTTACTTGGAAGTGCCTCTTTGGCTGTCAAGCAAGGAGATCCTTGCTCAGTTCAAGACCACATTGACTGTGGCCAAATTGTCCTCCATTGT
Organism: Triturus cristatus; assembly: GCF_964204655.1. Taxonomy (NCBI): domain Eukaryota; kingdom Metazoa; phylum Chordata; class Amphibia; order Caudata; family Salamandridae; genus Triturus; species Triturus cristatus. The sequence continues at coordinate 625,511,051 of NC_140583.1, read as the reverse complement.
TATGGAAGAGCTGCAACTTATATTGTCTGAAACCTCATGAGGTGCTCACTGGACAGGCCATTCAAGAATCTCTTGTGGTTTTCAGGACTACTTTGCTAAGAGCACACATCATTTAGTAGTTTCAGGTAAGAATTAAAGAGGTCTTTCACTGGCTTCCTTGACGTCACATTCAGGGAGGCCTAAAACAAGAAACAATATACACCGCTATCCGAGAGGTCAAAGAGTGTTGGCAGTGTATTTGTGCGAGTGGTTGCAAGTGGTGGACATCGGTGCCTATTTTGGGGGATCAGAACTTATTTTTTGATCATCAAGCTTTGACCTGTAGGAAGAAAGATAAAAGCAGGAAGGTTGAAAGAAGGAGGAAGAAAAATATGGGAAACTCATGACAAAGATAGAAAGCAGGGAAGACAATAATCTGCCGTAGTTAGATAAAGAAACATAACGTGTAGAATGGCAGAAGAAAGAGTAACTGGGTGGAAACAAGACTAGGCAGCCTTCATATGTGGCAGTCTCAGCAAATGGCAGCACTTGTGACAAGCTCATGATAAAAACTCTGGCCCCTGCACATTTTTCTCTAAATTGAGCATTGAGTTCTGCTTTCCATATGAGAGCGTGTTTTAGGATTTGCGGTGGTTGGAAGAAAATTACCAAGGGCCCTAAGGTTCTGTCAGTGGTGGGCAAGGATTTTCAGTCTGTTTTATCTGATTAGTTGTCCTTCTTTCCACCGTAGGATCATCATGTGAAATCAGACGTCTGGTCAGAAATCAAAACACTTCTCTTCCAGAAGCAATCTCCTCAATGGAGATTGGTCAGATTATTATTCCATAATCTCAAAGGAAGGCCCACACATTTGTGGTTTTGAGAAGGCACTGTCCATTGGGCCAATTTTAACTCCTCAGTTTTCACCAAGGTAATGGCAGTGGCTCACCGTGCCACTGAACCCAGCTACACCCTACCACAACCAGGGTGAAACCAGTCTTGAGCTTCTTGTGTTCCGGCTCAGAGAGGACCTGGCTTGGCAGTTCAGGCTGGACAGTTCCCAATGGAGTAACCAAGAATTATTTGCATATGGCTGGGTGCAAACTGAGGTTGCATGGCTGGAATGCTATGCCAAGCAATTGCTAGTATTTAGACATACTGCAAGCATCCTCCCATCACCTTTTGTGTTTTCAATGTAATGTCCTTTGTGGCCAAGGGTATGCCCAGACGTAGGTCTCTTGCTCATTGTGCCACTGGAACCAAGCTAGACTTGACTGGAAAGCACCAATCAGGGAAAACGGTCTTGGGTTGCTTGTGTTCCTGTTCCAAGAAGACCTGGCTTGTTAGTTCAGCTGGACTGTACCCATTGAAGCAGAACCAAACCTTATTTGCATATGACTGCTAGGTGCTTTCTGAGACTGCCTGGTGGGCAGCATGTGGGAATGCTACCCCGAGCTATTGCCAATGGTTAGACTTATTGCGAGCCACCTCTCGTCACTTTTTATGTGCTTGAGTGACTGCAACCTGCCTGGGACAAAGAATAACACCTTTAACCTTGTGTAGAGAATTGGCAGATCAGGGCTGATTCACTTTTGGCTACTCTTCAATGTTTGAAATCACAAATAAAAAATAAGTGGATCATGACCTGGCGTACTATTGGAGAACGTCGCTCTGGTTCCAGCATTATACTTGTTTATTGATTTATATTGTGCTTACTGGACATCTTAAAGGCGAGAGAGGTCAGCTAGGAGGTTAGTGTCGTAGGTAATGATGCTGCTCAGGTCCTGGCACAGCAAATGTGGTATTTACTTTGAGTGATAGGTGGAAAGTTTGTTTATTTTCACCTTGCCTCGAAAATATTTTACCATGGATCCTTCTAGGCATTTTTATGTGGTGAATAGGATCTTGAATGTTACACTCGCTTGAGTGGGGATTCACGGCTGCTAATGGTAGGCATCTTTAAAAATAAGACATTTTGCTCAGTTTTAGGGATTTTTGAAAGCTTATGATTTGATATGTGGGTTATTCTGCATACAGAGCATGGCCCAAGTGAAGACGCAAGTTGCTTTTACTTCCACATTGTACTTTTCTGGGGATATATGTAGCAGGGTCCTTTTAAGAGTCTGAGTAGTAAGAAGACTGACTTTACTGCAGCTCCTGTTTGTGTGTTTAGTTTGAGGTCATCACCCACATGATGCCATTTTATGTGACCTTAGTTTGAATGGGACAGTTTTAGAGATGAATGTCACCATATCAATCTCCTTTATTTAAGGAAAATATATTGGGCTTGGGCAGGATTGCTTTCATCTGCTAGGCTTTGGCTGTGGTATCGCAACCAGACTTCATGTCTTCCAGGTCATTTGATATCACTAGTGATAGTTTTACCCCGAAAGATAATGGTTTCTTTGCATGCCTTCTGCATAGGAGTGGAAGGTGAAGTAAAGGTGGTCATAGGCAGAGGAGATGTGTATGGGTTTCAACGTAAATGTTTTAAAGTGGGTGGAACAAGTCTTCTTATACACAGGGGGTGACCCGCTGTAAATCGGAGGAGGCTTCCCCTTGCTCTCCCTGCAGTTATACCTCTTTCAGAGGTCGGGTAACCACTAGGTTTAGAGTTGCCGAATCTCTGCTTGCAGCTCTTCCATCAGAGACCTATGACCCTGTTGTCCATCTCCCACAGGGCCACCGAGCCAGTACATCAGAAGACCCACCTCATCCAGGGGCAGGCCTTCTAGTGCAGATTTCACCTGCTTGAAACTGACATGCAATGTGTGTAGACCTGCGCAGTGACACCCACGTGCAGTGTGAAAACTCCCTATGCGTAAGGAACATTGATTTTTTTTCCTATTCAGAAATAGGAATCGCGACGCGCTGGGGATGTCTGAATACAACAGGTGGTGCTCTGTAGGTCTCGAGGAGGCAAGGACCTCCGACGCACTTTAGGCTGGTGTCCACCTGCAGGTGTCTAAATACCCTATGAGTCTTTAATGTCCAGGTGCGGTCACATAACAAGGATTCGTGCCTCTGACTGTGGAGAATCTTTTTTGTGATATACCATGCTGCATGTGACTGATGGATTAGGGAGGATCCGCATGCTGACCGAGCTTAAGTGAGTTAGCTTTTTATGTCACCCGAAGAGAGATTAGGGCTGACTTGGTACCATGTTGTGGGTTAAAATATAATTGGCGAGTATCTAGGATTTGGTTGGCTTCCATGTGCACCATTTATTTCCAGATATTTCAGACTTTTATAATTGCATGGGTACCCTACAATGAAACAGTAGTGTCAGCTCTGCTGAATCTAGGGTGCCTCTCAAATAATAGGGTTATCAGGCAGTGTTTTAGGACATCTGAGTCTTCCCTAGCTTTGAGGGAGAGTCTTTTCCAGACCTGAAGGTTAGTTGTGCTACAATGATTTGAATTATTGTAGGGATAACAGCTGATGTACACTGGGGTGTGTAATTAATGTTTGTATTACTTTGAATATGCAAGGTCATTTTTTTTTACTTTTTTAAATTTAGATTTTTATTATTTAAAAGTCATAGAAGTGCACACGCAGTAACACATTGACATTTAGGCACATATTGACCCCACATTTAGAGAGAAACAAAGACGATCTTACCACTGTACGAATAGTTTTAGCTGGAACACTTAAAAACGTTAGTCCGCGCCAGTGTTGGTGTGTGGATCTGAACAATGTCCTTCGGTATCTTGTGTCTGTCACTTCTGTACTGCCCTTCTCTTTCACTTGCTTAAAAAAGGGCGCTCTTTCTGCCTACTTAACAAGACCAGTTATAACACAAAACCTTTTAACAGAGGGGACTACAGCTTGGAATACATCTTGTGGTGAGAATGTGCAGGCCAATTTGCAGGGAAAGCATCTGATGCCTTGGCCATTGGAAGTGACTATTTTTATTATTTGTTGTTTGAAGTGAGCGATGCAAGCTGCCTTCCACACAGTACCAGCATAATAGTGCAAATCGTTCTCTAAATAAGTTGGCACTTGTGTGTAATCCTCTGGCTTTCTTTTAGCTGTCTTATATTCCTTACCCACCAAGTTGTTGAAGTGGCTTCCTCTGATTTTCTTGCCGTTATGCATTTAATGGAAGCAGCTTTAGCTCTCTTTGTTAAATCGTTTTTTTGCAAAACAAAACAAGCATTTGCAATGCAATAGGTCTCGTATTTGCGCGAGTTTGAGCAATTGGCATTGTAAATGACAATGCCTTTTATTTATATTTTGGTCTTTAAAACCTAAATAAAAGGCATTGTCATTTACAATGCAAATAGCTTAAACTTGCATTGCATTGCAAATGCTTGTTTTACATTCCTGCGTTAAACTCGTCCAAGGACAACCAAGCAAACATTGCAGTCCGCATATTTACAGAGCACGAGCTTACTGGTAGTCGAAATGTGGCAAGTGTAAGGTAACACTTTTAGCCCATTCAGTCAGCCTGGATTATGGCCACTGCTGTTTTTCTGAACAGAGATGAGTGAATGAATGATTTTCAAAACAAACATGGACTAATTGTCAAGGTGCTCTGCTTGTATAAATATTATTTCTCGGTGTGAATGGCTGCTCCCCTGGAATTTCAATAAATAGAGAATTGCACTGCTGTGCTGCTATACTGCTTTTTTCGTTTTAAATAAAAATAAATGTCATTTGATGCCGTATTTATTGAAGAAAGGCGAGAAGCACTTCAATGAACTAATACCCGCGCATCTAATACATAAATAACAATAATAATTTTGTCCTAATAGCCTTCTATATCTAAGTGCTAAAAGCAGCTGGTGTTCCCATTAGGCAAGAGAAGCAATTCAGTTCAAAGTGAACACTACTTGCACCATTCAATTTGGCACGTATACCTCTTTCTATGGATGCGGCACAGCTCTGTAAAAGTACTTGATAAAAACTAAAAATATTTTCAGAAATACTAAATTTCATGCTTCCTGTGTATTTGTTACGGTAGATGCAACGTAAAACTTAGTTCAAAGTATACTTTATTAAAACACATATAACAAGAACGGCCGCAAAAGTGAAAGCAAATCGTGCTGCAAATTAATTAAATAAACAAGCGCGGTCCCCAAAGTGAAAGCGGACCGCGCTGCAAATAACAAAAAAATATAGTGCTTACCGACGAATTGAAAGAGACAGTTAGAGACAGTATAACACCACAAGTAAAAGATCCAGTCCTGATGGGCAGTCCCAGAAGGAGACGGGCGGTAACAAGGAGGGACTCAGAAGCCTCATTATCAATCAGGAAGCCAGCATTTACCATGGACAATGACGCCACCCAATGAAAAATATGGGCTGGGCTTCCACACCTTTTCTAAAAAATACCCTAAAACAGCATGCCTTGCAAAGCGAGCAGTGCATGCGCTGCAACGCTAGGCTCGACCTAAAAAGGAAAGTGGTCATTCTCCATATACTTTCCCAAAGCTCTGGTAATATTTTGATGAAGCTTGGATCGGAATAGCCCAATTTTTGCACAGGTGCAGAAAAATGTGTGTTTCCGTCTTGACCCCAGTCCCCAGTGTTCAGTTGAGTATGGTACTCAAAATATAGTCTGCACTAGTTTCCACTGGAGTTTCCTGCTCCGTTCGCCTCTACAGAGAATGTGCTGTCCCCACTTTGTGTACTGGATGTGCAGAGGATCAAACTCCCCAGGGAACGCCTGTTTGCTTTTTCTATTCTGCCTTGAAGGTATTCAGAAAGTGCTAAAGAAAGGGGTTGTACAAGGATTTTTTGGTACCCCCAGTTGACCCAACCACTTCACGTTTTTGAGACAACTGGAGCTGAGCCACTTGCCCCACTGATTCCCTCTCTATGGGTTCCTGACGATTTTGAGTACTGAACTTTGCGTGTTGTTGAGCCTCGCTGCACAGAGCCCTACAGGCTAGCCACTGATCGTCTAGGTCTTTCGATGATATCAGTAGTGATATTCTATGAGGTGGCAGGAACCTACAGACTCGAAGATAGTGAATGAATACGTTCTAGTAATTTAAACTGTGGGTTATGGAAAAACGTAATCCTCTTTATAGACATTTAGTCACTTTATAGACATCTTTCTTTTGCTTCAAGCGTAGACCGTGAGAATGAGTGGCCTCTTAATTCCGATGGGACCAGTAATAGCAGCGTTGCTACATAATCCTAGGAGCCCCAACAGTGTAAAGCTTTGCAAAGTGGTTTGGGAGCTTTCATTATGATTATGAAACCCAGATTTCACAGAAAGCCATGAAATATTTCCCATATATGGGGATTATATGTATTACATTATATGTGAGAACGGGTTAGAATAATTTTGGGGGAAGGGCAAAAGGGAGGATCAGAGGTCCCCCTGATTGCAGGTGGGGCACTGGGTGTGCCCTGGTTCACATGTCCTAGAGAGGAACATGTGCCGTTCAGAGGTGCTTTGCTGCGGTCTCTTATCTCAAGACGCTTACAAGGACCACTAATAAATTGACTGAAATCTTTTGCAGTTGTCCCTCATTGCGTCTGCCTCACAAGCACGGGAAGCTAACTCTTCTGTGGTGGGATTTAAAGTTGATTCTGGGCTGGATCCATATCCCAGTCAAAAGAAACAAGGTAAAGGGTTGTTAAGAGACCTGTGGAATACCTGTCCTATTGATACAGTGCTCCCTTTAGCAACAATGCTGTGAAACCTGGTGTGCTTTGTAGAAATGTGAAGTGAAGTGGTGCTAAAGCATATCTTTTTGTTTTATCAGGTGTGCATTATGCCACACATACCTGACCTCACAGAAAACCCTCCTGGCTGTACGGCATCCATTACCTCAGGCATTCCACCTGGAGTAATTGCACATCTGACTCAGGAGTTTGCTTGGTGCAGCAGCATATGTGACGTGGCAGATGATGTGAGGAATGAAACACGACTTGTAAAGTGCACGGTTTCTTGTAATGCATCGTGGTGCTAGGGTAGAAGCCAGTAGCTCAACTGCAGAAACTTCGAGAAAGATGCTAACTTGGTTCAGAACGGCATGTGTTGGTTTAGGAATCCTTCGCAGATGGGGTACGTATGACCTGGTCAAAATGAATTCCCTCCACCAAGGGTGGAACGCCACCTTCCCATTGCTATTTTCAGCCACTTAAGAATTCCTTATGAAGGTATACTGGATATCCCGGGGAGTTTACCCCGTGTCAGTTTGTAATCACCATTTAACTAGGCGCAACTTGATATTTGTTGTACAGGACTTTACTCTCCCCTCCCAGTGAAGCAATTGCTACGGCTGCGTGCTGAGAGTTGTTTTGCGTTGTATCATCAGCAGTATAGAAAAACCCTTAATAGATCAGTGACAACTGTGAGTTTGGGAGATAAAACTGGCACAATTCCTGACCGTGGTGTGCTAAATTCTAAGGGACAAGGGTTCATAGTTGCAATTCCACTTGTAGCATGCGCTCTGCGAACATAAGCTAGGTTCTACCTGACCTCTGAACTACAGCTTTCATATTGATACCCATCAACTAAAGGGAATTACTCCTGGTACAGTGCCATAAGGAACCTTGTTGTAATGTCACCAGTACTGTGACATTAGGGTATCTTTGTATATAATTGAGTATTAAGCCTGCTGTTACTGGCAATTGCTTTCAAAAGTGTGGCAGTGGGCTCTTAAACACGCTCCATTTTTCCTTTTGTACCTCCTTCCTTTTTTGTGCCCATGCTTAAATTAATAATCTAGCTCCAGAACTTGAGACTGGAATAGATCTGTTCATGGAGGCACTAGACCTCCTCTGCTGACCAAAAGCACTTGACGTGATGTCATTATTTAAGCAACCAATGATAGGCTACATACTAAGCCTCTCGCCTTACTGAGATGAGATTCCAAGAGATGGCTCATGACTCGATATTTCAGTTAATGGTGCGAGTCACATCTAAATATAGTAGTCTAATGTGAGGCATTTTTTGTAAAAGCATCAGAGCATAGTCAAGTTAGTGTGTCATATGTAATGTTTTGTTTGTTCCCATTTTTTACCCACTGTAAAACATCCACCACTATCCCTTAATTTCATTCTAGCAATGGGTCTATTGTATATTCTGAGTGGCTTCCTGATTGTCCACACAATTGTTCTATTTTGTGTAGGCTGTTGTTATACTTGGTGCTTGCTATTGTAGTAGATGTACACTATCATCTATGTTGGTACACTGTTCTCGTTGATGGGTTATTGTATTTGAGAAGTCGGTTCATGGCAGTTTAACTATTAGGTTTTTGTATGACAATTAATATTTTGGAAATTGACGTTGTACATGTGAGCAGTAACCAGTATTCAAGTTATGGGTATAGCACATGCTTCTGGATAGATTGTGCTGTAGAAGTGCACACATTAGGGTCCTAGTGTCAAAATGGTGTATTATAGTTGTGGATATACATAATTCAGATTATAGAAATATGCTAGTCTGTTATCAAGTGTTCTACGGGTGGTATGCATTAGTGGCAGGTATTCTATTACCAGTATATTAAATGCTAGCACTGACTATATTCAGATTGATTATTGTATTCTCACAATGACTATTCCTTGGGTATTTTTGCTTTGTAGATACGCGTAATTTAGCAAATGGTATATTTTTTGCAGGTGATGGATGCCCACGAATTGTGTAATGTGTAAATGGAGGTTGTTCTGTGCCTAGCTCTATGTATACCAGGAGTGAATACAAAATTTCAGAGTTGGGGATATTTGTCAGATATTTCTCAATCTCTAATTGAAACCAGTTTGAAAGGCATTGCTGTAATTTGGGTTAAAGTGAAAATATTGTAACATTTTAGGAGTACGAGATTGTGAGACTTCTAGGAGAATGAGTGGTGTGCCCATGTGTGTGATGTTAGCACTACTATGGCACACTGGATTAACATATCATTGAAGTTTGATTATCCTCTGTTCCAGCCATGCCTTATAACAGTATTTTCTTTAGTAGTCACAGCGAGGTTTTCAGACACACAGGCCACATCCTCTTTAACTCTTGCGTGTCATATCTGTAAGTAATAAACGCAAATGAGAGCGACCGTCGAAAAGTGAATGCATGAAACAATACTTCATTATGTTTACCCTGCCTTCAAGACACACACAGTCCATTCCACTGGTTAAGTGGTCAATCTTTTCAGCTCCCGCATGATCAAAGTTCTGAGAGTCGCTCGTCAGGTTCAGTAGGGCAGAAACCTCCTCTGACCAGCTGATGGAGAGGACAAGTGCCGCTATTACACACTCTGGGAGTGTCTGTGACCTCATGGACCAGCAAAGAAATCTCTTGCAACTTCTGGGTTCCTGTGATGATCTGGATTTTGTCTTGGGTTCTCTGTGCCTAATAATTTAGGTGTGCATTATCCTTTTTGTGTATAATTGTACAGTATGTTTTAGGGTCACCATGCCTAATATTTTAGGTGGACATTATCTCTTTACTGAGTGACAGTGCATTTTGTTGCTTAACGTCATCATACCTAAAAAATTAGGTATGTGTTCTCTTTTTCATGTATGACTATGTACATTATGTTTTTAGCCTCTTCATACCTAATATTTCAGGTACAGAAGCTCTCTTTTGATGTAAGACTGTATACAGTAGATTTTTAACACCCTTTGGTTATCTGTATATTATTTAAACATATAACGTGAAGTAGCATGCAGACTTTGTAAACAAATTCTTTGACTGTCTCTCTTTTTCTTCACTTTTTTATTTTACTTTTTAATTTCTTAAGAACACAACTACCTCATGTACTTTAACCAGTAGTTGCATTTTCCAGTGTCCATTTTTTTAATGTCACAAGCTTTATTTTCATGCAAAGAGTACAGTGTTTTGGCTCTAGAAAACTGAAGCACTGATTAAAAAGGACCTCTCTGTTGCTCACAATTTTCTGTGCAACAGAATTGATGCGACACGCAAATGTTCTACTGGTTCTGTATGAAAGATCTGCTGAAAGGTGAATTAATTTGGTAAAATGATGTGTTAAATGAGGAATTTTCTGAAAATGGCAGTTGTTTTCCAGTGAACGAAAAATTTAGGATTGCTGAAAATACTAACAATGAGTTTTTCCAAAGGGAGTTCCTTTAAAATAAAAATTAAAGGGATTAGAGGATAAATAAGTGAAACAGAGGTATCGCGAAGGAGCACCGCTGTTCTGGCACCGCAGACCACAGCTGTAAACAGGCAGTAGTAACTCTTCAGGGTCTTTTGTCCTCACGTCTCATTCAATCTCAGTGATCTGGAAAAGAATATTTGGGTTCTACTTTGGATTGTTCTATGTTTGCACTTTGAAAGTGCCAATTTTAAAACTTAATTGAGACATTTCTTGCTGCACCACTACCCCTGAAAGGCCAACAGTGTTGGGGCAGAATCAATCACTTGTGAGGCATTAAGTCTTTCAGGGGTAACAGTGCATGTGGCTGTAGCAACAAAACAGGTGTCTGATATTTAATATGTAATGCTAATGTGTCTCAGCCGATGGTTTATGAAGTGTTTTCTGGATTTATCACTCAAAAAACAGTATTTTAGCTATATTTTAATCTGGGAATTTAGGCCCATCTCTGAAGATTTGGGGCAGTTGTTACTTTAGAGAAGTTGTTATAATGTGGAGATGTTTTTTACTGACATCTTTGTTCCACATTGATTTGACAATTCAGAGGAGGACGGAGTACTGCCATTGTGCCAAACAGCTGAGTCATTCTCCAGTTACTCAACACGATTTAATTATAATAACATATTAAAGGAATGACTTGCTAAATACATCCATATAACATGTTGAGATAATGAAATAGATTTTGAGTATCCCGGGTCTCACAGCTTGATATATTAGGAGAATTAAGACAATCTGGTGATGAGCCAAGAGCTCTAGGGACAATGGCTGCCAACTGTGTTTCTTGTTTTAAGAGTCATGTTAAATATCTGGCAGCAATATTTCATGACTCAAGACCTTGCTGTAAGGCGGTCACAAACAAGGAATCTTTCTTGTGAGCTTTATAGACGATAACTGCCAGTAGATTAACTGAAGAGCTCTTGATGAGGTGGCTGTCTCATTAAAATCTTTAGTTAAAATAGGCACCTGCATTCTTATGTCACCTAGAGCCCAGACAGACACGTGTCAGCATATTTAATTAACAAATGAAGATGGTTGAGACAGAGAACCGGGTCCCTGTGAGTCTCAAAAGATGGCAGGCATTGTGAAAACAAAGCTTTATTCAAAATGTAAGAATCATTACATAAGACAAAAAGAAGATAGGCAAATCCAAATCAGAATCACTAATTCATCAAATTATGCAAATTGAGAGAGCAATCAATATAAGGTCTACCTCGAAAGGAAGTAAATAGCCAGAAACAGTGTCATTCAGCAAGAGGACAAACATGGAAATCTGCTCAAATAGTCTAAGTATAAATTGACAGCCACACTAATGTGCAGTCTGCTCAGTTCAAAAAGCAAGAAAAGTATACGTTTAAATCAGTAGGTAGACTAGTTCGGAGCCTGTACAGTTCAAAAGGTGAGAAAAGCCTGACCCGCATCCCAAAAAAGGCAGATTTTATAGGTTTCAGTCAGTGAAAACTACATTTTCTGCATGATGAGATCATACATTATTGGACTGTACTAATAATGTTTCATTCACACAAACCAATAGGAAATTATAATAAATCAAAAAGAAACATTTCATGCTTAATTATAGTAAGGCATACATAAGAAATTAAGTAAATAACATGACATTTATGCAGTAAATTAAAACAATACACAATACAACTACTTAGAGCTGTCCCAGGTAAAGACATTTGAATTTGTTGCATATACAGGAACATTCTGCACATGGTTTTTATCTTTAAAACACAAATTACCACATTTGTTATGTTATGATATATTGACTTGTATAGCACACTAATCACCCAGGGAGTATCCAGGCACGTGGGCAGTTGAGTTTGTTTGTGGTCCCCTTGGTGCTTATACGAAGAGCCAGGTCTTCAGTTTCTTGCCACACTGAAGAAGTGAGAAGGAGGCTTGAATGTGTTGATGGAAGTTGTTCCATGTCTTGGGTGCGATGTAGTAGAATGAAAGCCAGGGATCAATTCCTTCAACAATAGCTTGGTTAACTTCTTAGTCACCCGGTTTATTTGAAATGCCTACAGTTTTGATTTCTTTTCCAGAGAGGGGTAGGTTAGGAACCTCAATGGGCTGAGTTATGAGCATGTAGCACTGAGATACTGGATGACTATTCACTTTCCCTTCCACAAAAGGACCATGCTGTCTACCTCTAGGACTACACCAAACATGCAATCCTCCTCTCCTCTCAGGCACCGTTGTTGTGATTGACTCAGTCCTGTAGTAACTGTAGTAACTGCAAATTTTGGAAAATTTTAATTAGTTACTAAATGTCTTTGCAGAAATCTGAAATTTGGCAGAAATCCCTGCATGTTATTTTACATGGGTTGTTGGGTAACTGGGGCTAAGCGAATATTCCCATTGAATTGCCTTGGGTTCTGCATGTTCTGCACAGAGGCCAGTAGGGCTTAGACGACTGATTCCGTCATCCCATCCTGTGCCATTTGATTAATATTCTGCTGAATTTGACCATTAGCAACTCATTTTGAAATCTTTTTGGATTTAACCTACATTCACTTTTCCAGTGCCCATTTTTCCCACAGATTTGACACAGACTACTTCTCATCTATGCATTACTAATACCCAGTACCACTGGAATTATGTGGGACGAGGGGGTAAAATTATGTGGCATGGATGGATAAATTGTGCTGCAAGAAAAGGCAAAGTATGTATCATAATGCAGCACTTTTTTTAATACTATTTCTTCATCATTTTGTCATTTTTATACTTGTTAGCACTGTCTGGACATTTGCTGCACCTCATTTGTACCAGTTTAACAACTAAATATAGCAATAAGCAACAGAAATGTGACTAGTATAGCTATGCAAAAGGCCTTCACGTATTGCTGTGTTTTTTCGTAACCTTTCAACCGTTTGAGCTCCAAAACTATTTTTGGATTAAAATCCGCAGATTATGCAGCAGATGATGAATTATGTGATAGATGCGGCAAAATCTTATGCAGAAATACTCCACAGCTGCACAGTTTCATAATTACAGTGGCTCTGCTAATACCATTCCTTACATTGCAATCATTATTAAATCCTATACATCTATCACAAGGACCACCATTTTTTCCTTGTACAAATTAGACAACATTGCCTTCTGCATTAACCCCTTGCATAGTAACACTTACACCTGAAAGACCTTTGTTTGAGCCACCATCAACTTCTCTTTCGTCATTTTTCTTTTTAGCATCACTACAAAATTAGGCAAGGATTTCGTCGAACAATTTTGCTTGCCGGCACATCACACTTTGCTGAATACAATCACTTATCTCCGGATGTAATCCAAACACAGATAATGAGACACACCTTCCTTTTCGGGGTCTTCATTGCCACTATACTATCTCTAATAATTAGTCAATCTGCATGCACTGACTCATCTGGAGTTTGCATTTCTCTAATGATTTTTGACCAATCAACTTGGTTCTTGGTAATCTTTGTTTTCAAATGCTCGATAACTCGATTACATTTCCACTGAACAATTCGGAAAAGCTTATTATGAGAAGCTTCTCTCTGTGGTTATTCCTCTGGCCACTGTACTATAGATTTTTACTCTGCCCACAAATCTTGAGGCACAACAATTGAAAATAATGCATTGAAGTCAGCCCAAGTTGTACTTTTGAAATCTTTCCACCTCTGTATGACACTACTCAGGCTCCTGTATGCCACTATTCTTTGTAAATGTTTAACGAACACTTGTTGTCCAAGGTAGGTGTGCATATGCTACACCCTGCCCTTCTCTCAACCCTTTTCAATAACAATTTCATATTCAGCATCACTCACATTTTTCTTTGTTTTACTCTACTTTGATGTTTCAGGCTTGTCGGGTTTTTACTTTTCAGTCTTCTCTATACCTTATCATATCTTCTCATTCTTTGATCTTCCCAATAGTTTGCTAAAATTTACTTGCAGGGTTCCAAGATCTTGTTTTTGTAAGTCACTTTGTCGATTTCATTCTAAATATTCCACAAATTCTCTTTTGTTCAAATCCTCATTAAATTCTTTAGTAAATTTCTCAGGCTTTTCAAATGCGTTTTGTGCATGTTTTCCTTCTTCAGCACCCAAAAATGTTGAAATGTCACTGTAGGTGATCTCACTTTATTCAACAATTTGTCCCTAAACTCACCCTTTCCCTCACAGTCACTTGCATTCTTTTTAATCTCATCTTTTACTCATTGTTGAGTTTTAGCACTTACTGATACCATGCCTTCTTCCATAAGCGCAATCTCATATCCAGCCATTTGTTAACAGTCTTAACAATTTGTCCTTTCAATATTTAAAAAAAAAATAATATTTTTATTCAAAGCATTTTACATCTTTTCTCCCCAGGCTCAAGTGGACAGCAATAAAATATATTTCATAACAAGCAGCAAAGACGCATTTCTAATAGCAAACAATTCATTAATAAATTAAGAATTTCACTCCATCAATAATCTGTGAACATTTTGGAAATAATAAAACCACTTGCACTCCCCAGACATCACTTCCTTATTATCCCTCCCACTTCCCCCTTACTATTGGCTTTCTAAAATCCAGTCGGAAATAGGCAGCCACAGCCGCATTCCTTTTTCCCTAGCTTGTTTGCCTTTCATGCATATAGAGCCTGTTCCAAATTATAAATTCATAAAAGCTGTGCGATCTATTGATAAGAAGAAGGGGTGGGATCAAGCCAGGCTGATGCCATGCCTAATCTAAATACAGTCATAGCAAAGAAACATAAGTAATTGAGCGTGGCTAGGTACCACCTCCTTATGTACCCCTAACAGAATCAATTGGGGGGGGGGGGGCGGGTTACTGTTATTTGTATTCCTAGTTTGGCATAGCAGAAATCCTTAATCTCCTTTCTTAAACCATCTAAAGAAGAACAAGTCGCAAACATATGAGTTTAATCAGCCCATGTGGTTGACATTGGGGATTGGGGGCAGCGCGTACCAGCCTACCCGCCCCATCTGGCAATTTTTCCGGGGGTATGATATAGATTAAAGCAAGTTTTAAAATGTTGAACTTGTTAATTATCCATGAAGTTGCTGATATGGGTAATATCAGTCCCGAGATGCTCACACCATGTAGAGATGATAAAATCATCCTGAATCGATTTCATTCAAAAGTTTCAACTCGTTTAATTGTAAGATCATCATTTTATTGTTCGTTTGTGCAAATTGTGAAACCGGTGATCTCCAATATTCAAATGCGTGTATTATGCTCAATCGCCTTTGATACAGCATGTTAGGATCCCAGTTTCTTAGAAATACAAGATGTTTAACCCAATGCATTTCGGGCACCTTCTGCCCTTCGTCAGGGGTTTGTATCTGTAAAGTTAAGAATCACATAAATGCTGTTACAATAGTGTATGACTTTTCACCAAACTGGCATTTAAACAACAATGTATCCATGTGAGTAGCCGATCTTAACGCTCCCAACTATACCGCTTTCCCGCTAAAAAGATATTCAACACATCATCACGATTTTACTCCAAATGTACTGATCAATCACATTACTCCAAAAAAGTTACCAACCGTCTAAACACAAAACATTCATCTAAATATTCAATACAGCTTCTAGCCTTTAGTTAGAACAAAAACCCCGCCCATCCCTAAATGGTCAATTAAATGCGATTTAAGTTGAAGATGCAATATACCCAAACCATGAATAAAAATATAAATAATGCGATGACCTCAGAACTTTTTTGGAGTAATGTGATTGATCAGTACATTTGGAGTAAAATCGTGATGATGTGTTGAATATCTTTTTAGCGGGAAAGCGGTATAGTTGGGAGCGTCAAGATCGGCTACTCACATGGATACATTGTTGTTTAAATGCCAGTTTGGTGAAAAGTCATACACTATTGTAACAGCATTTATGTGATTCTTAACTTTACAGATACAAACCCCTGACGAAGAGCAGAAGGTGCCCGAAATGCATTGGGTTAAACATCTTGTATTTCTAAGAAACTGGGATCCTAACATGCTGTATCAAAGGCGATTGAGCATAATACACGCATTTGAATATTGGAGATCACCGGTTTCACAATTTGCACAAACGAACAATAAAATGATGATCTTACAATTAAACGAGTTGAAACTTTTGAATGAAATCGATTCAGGATGATTTTATCATCTCTACATGGTGTGAGCATCTCGGGACTGATATTACCCATATCAGCAACTTAATGGATATTACTTCGGCGCTACCAGGATGAAGCGTACTCTGAGATACCTCCCCTTAATGGAATACTTTACGATAAACTTGATCTAAAATGGTGTGCGGGACATACAAATATACAATTACGAACTTGTTAATTAGACAGCAATGTAGATTGAGCAAGATCCAAAGAATCTAAAAAGACAGTGTTTTCAATCTGCAGTTTCTCATGCTATTCAGTCACCAATGCTGACCTTTCAACATTTTCTTATGTGCTTTTTCATTTGCTACGTAGTCCCACTCATTCAAGGCTTCAAGCTGTGCAGGCCTGGGCTTCAGTTTACTCTCAAACATGACATGTCTTAAGTCCTCAATCATTTACACTTTAAACATACCATTCACAGGAAATTGTAATTAGGTCTCGCCTGAGCCAGCGCTCATGTGGTGCTCTGCGAGACATAAGACGTAAGGGCTTTAAACTTTGGAACATGCGCTTGTGCGTGGTGTTTTGTTTTCTTCACCCGCTATTGGCCTTTGCATGCGTCTTTCTAAGAAAGACCGCACGCAATTGGCCAAATGCGGGTGCATGTCCCGCCTTCTCTCTGCCCTGGCCTAGGGTCCGTGGGAGCGAGTGCGGCTTTCCTCCCTCGTCATGGCTCATTAAGCTCAGTGTGCACTTTCAGCTCCAAACGCAGTCACTTTAAATTTCGCGTACTGCGCTTGTTTTATTTATTTACTAGAGCGCCGTAATGCCTTTCTGCACATAACACCCCTCCCACCTCCCAAACATCAACCAGAGCGATGCCGTGGCTTGTTTCTTTTCTATGTGAGCCACTCTCACTACAGACAAGACGTGTTTTTTTTTTTATTAACGGAGCATTGCGCTTTAATGTGTTTTCAATTTTAAATGCAGTACTGGGCTGTACAGAGCCCTCATTGCTGTGCGTGCGCTACATGAATGGATATTTGTTAGTTGTGTAGTGTGCAGTACTGGGCTGTACAGAGCCCTCATTGCTGTGCGTGCGCTACATGAACGGATATAATAGGCCCTTGCTCTACAAGGTCTGCTGGCTGTTTGTTTTGCAAATTCATACAGCGCAAGCTAAACTCAAGAGTAGTAGAGACCTTTACAAGACACCCAGGGGCATATGCATCAAGCTAACCAAAAGCGTTTCCTTAATAGCGAGAAATAAGGAATCGTTATTAAGGAATCGCTTTTGGGTATGCATCAACAGATTCGGTAATTATTAGCGATTCCTTAAAAATCGCTATTTTTACAGATTATACAATAGCGGGGCATGCAAACTCCGAATAGCTATTAGCGAGTTCGGTAATTCCGAATTAGCAAATAGCGAATTCGGTATTAGCGAAATCGCAAATGACCGCGTCGCCCCGGGAACGTGCAGATGACATCACCAACCAGGAAATACAGCAGCCCCACCCTCATTGCATCGACAGAGGAGCAAACAGGAGCACTGACTGCAGACTGCCTGTGCAGACTGAAGCCACACAGACTGTTCCATCTGCAAAAAAACACCATCCATGGAGAAGGAAGCCCCATCCAGCGCTGAGGCTGCGCGCAAGCGCAAGTTCTCCGACAGGGAGCTGGAGCACCTAATCGAGGGAGTCTCGAGCAAGCACGATCGCCTCTTCGGCAAGCTGTCCCTCAAGGTGCCTGAGGCGGAGAAGCGCCGCATATGGCTGCGGATCCGCGAGAGGGTGAATGCAGTTGGTGTGACACCCCGCAGCATCGACGACCTAAAAAAAAGGTGGTACGACCTGCGGAAGCGCGCGAAGGAGAGGATAGCAGAGAGGCTCCGGGACGCTAGCAGAACGGGAGGCGGCCCTTCCACGGTCCAGGCTAACACTGCCCTGGAGGAGCTGGTGGAAGGTACAATTGAGCGGGAAGCCGTCGTGGGAGTGATCCAGATGGACACGTCTGGCGCAGCCACAAGTGCCCAAGGTAAGATGCATGCCTGTTGCCATACCCAGCATAGCGTAAATCCCATTCCAGGCCCCCAGCAGGATCTGAGTGTGCATGCAGCTTTGCAACACACAGCTTTACTCCTAACACTAGTGCATCATGGGAGTTGTAGTATACTCAGGCAAGTGTGCATGTACAGGGGTAAATGCAATAACCATTCACCAGATCAGTAGAAGCTGGGTATAGACAGTATGTTTAGTGGATCACAGAGGGACATGTATGTGTGCAACACTACGTAGGTCTAACTATCCCACTAACCATGCACTGTTTCACACACAGATGCATCACCTGGGGATTCAGATGACAGCGGCCGGCTGATAATCTCCGAAACACCGGTTGAATCAGACCTTGAGACAGCGCAGGATGCCCTCACATCACCTACACCTGCCACCCCACCAGCACCAGCAACAACAGCACCAGCAACAACAGCACCAGCAACACCAGCACCACCAGCACCAGCCACACCAGCTGCTGCCACGACAGCCACCAAAGCGCCGCGGCGCAGGTCCCAGGTTGCGCCCTTGGCTGTGATGGAAACACCCACCACACAAACGGGACACGGTCAGCGCGCCATCACACCACCTGATGCACCACCTGTCCGCGCCAGGCTAACACAGCGGCGCAGGTCTCGCCAACGTTCGGTCTCCTCAGGCAACCTTGATCTCCAACACACTCCTGGCATTGAGGAGAGGATGCTGTCTGTCCAGCGCGTGCAGGGCCGCCACATGGCAACCATCAGCACCAACATCGTACACCTTGTTCGTGAAATGCGAGCCATGACTGCCGCAGTAACGGCCATGGGCACGGCGGTCAGGGACATGAGCACTGTGGTGGCAGAGGGCAATGCTCACCTCAGGGATGATGTACAAGAGCTCACCAGTGCCATGAGGGAGGGCCATGAGTGCCAGAAGAGGAGGCACCGACAGCAATTGTTGCGTTCCGCTGCCGCTACTAAGGCTATCACGCGCCACAGCAACAGTACCGCAGTGTTGGCACGCCGCACTGTGTCCTTGCAGGTCGACCTTGGGCACTTCTGCGGGGATGTGGCAAAGGCACTTGGGCAGTTGACCACTGCTGTGGAACACATCCAGAGCAGCACATGCAGTGCTGCAGCTTTGGGGGGGGATGACGCTAGTGAGGCTGCCTCGAGTGTGAGCAGCGTGTCTGTGGCAGAGGGCAGCACCAGGCGCCGCAGTTCGCGGGCATCCACGGGGACAGGCCGTGGTGAGGCTTTGGAGACACCTGAGCGGAGGCTTGGGGTACGTGGGAAGCGCCACTAGACAGTTGGACATGCATACAGGACCATGGTGGGGCAACCATGGACATCCACTTACGGAGTATGCCCAGGCGTGACTTTAAGGCACCTTTTATTTTACTTTATGCAATTGGAGCATGATTTACATAGCTAGTTTTGTTGCACAAACATCAGTGCTACTGTGCATTAAACAGTTGCACCCCAAACTAACTTGTAATGTTTCATTCTCACATGTTTCAAAAATGATTTTGCATGATGTATGTCCGCCTCCTATGGCCCTCTGCTGTGTTAGGGACGTGTGCCTGTCGTTGTTGGGCGGGTGGTTGGTCATCCCGGTGGTCGTCATCCCTGTCCACCTCTATGGGTATCCCCCTTCTGGTCGCAATGTTGTGCAGCATTGCACATACAGCAATTATCCGGCAGCATGTTTCAGGTTTGTATAGCAAGGCGCCGCCAGTCTTGTGTAGGATTCTGAAG
Source organism: Triturus cristatus (assembly GCF_964204655.1). NCBI lineage: Eukaryota > Metazoa > Chordata > Amphibia > Caudata > Salamandridae > Triturus > Triturus cristatus. The sequence goes on along the minus strand of NC_140583.1, from coordinate 625,491,137 downwards.
CGACTCTTCAGAATCCCAAATGTCCTCTCTATGACATTCCTAGTGCTGATGTGTGCAGCGTTGTAGCGATGTTCCTGCGGGGTTGCTGGATTGATGTATGGGGTGAGTATGTATTCACGCAGGGCGTAAGCACTGTCACCTAGAAGATAGAAGCATAGACTTAGCATTGGTGATGTACATACATGTGTGGTGTTGGTGTGGGGAAGCGTATTTTTACGTACCTAACAGGAGTCCCTCTCCAAATTCTCCGTAGATTAGTCGCCTGTGCATTCCACTGTGGCGGAAGATGTAGGAGTCGTGTGTGCTCCCTGGGAATTGTGCCACTAGGTCCGTTATGATGTTATTGGCATCGCACACAACCTGCACGTTGATTGAGTGGTATGACTTGCGGTTCCGGAAAATGTACTCATTTGCTGCGGGTGGACATATGGGGATATGCGTGCAGTCGATGCATCCAATCACATGTGGGAATTGTGCCACCTGGTAGAATGCCTGTTTGGTGCGGTCCAACTGCTGTGGGGTTGTGGGGAAGCTGATGTGGGTGTATAGCCTTGTCAGCATGGCATCTAGGAATTTCTTGAAGAAGCGTGACAGTGCGCTTTGCGATACGCCTCCGGCCACCGCAATTACCCCCTGGAAACTCCCTGAGGCCAGTAGGTGCAGGCTGCATAGGACCTGAACATGCGCAGGGATTGCATTAGTCCGGTGTGTCTGGTGCTGCAGTAATGGTTCCAGGTCTGCAATCAGGCGCATGATCATTGCACGATTGAGGCGATACTTCTCGTACACCTCGTCCTCATTCTGCCCGAGCAAGGTTATGCGCAGCCTGAAAACTCGCTCCTGGACCCTTCTCCTGCGCTGTCCTTCTGCATTGATACGCATCCTCCTTGCAAGCACGTAGAGGGCAGCCATTTTGTGGGAGCCAACAGGGTCTCCTGGGTCACATTTAAGGGTTTTGTGATTGCCTCAATCATTTGCACATGTTGAAATTTTTTTTTTGCATTTGCGTTTTTTTTTTTAACTTTACCTCCAGGTTTTGATTCCCCTTATTTAGCTCTTGCAAAATAGCGATTTTTGGGATTTTCGTTATTAGCGACTGTTGTTGCATTGGGGTGCGATTCGTTATTTGCTATTGGCACTTTCCGGGAGCTAATAGTGATTTAGGTAACTGCTAATTCGGTATTTAGCGATTCGGTAATTTTGCATTTTGGTTATTAGCGATTCGGTATTTTGGCGGATTTATTTTAGCGATTCGTTATTTGCTCACGTTTTGGGTTCATGCATTTGAAGTGGGTATTTTTTAATCGGTAACGGGTGATTTTTGCGATTCGGTATTTTACCGACTGGATTTTGGCTTGATGCATGAGGCTGCCAGTTACATTACATAAGAGCACATTCACACAGGATCACATTGCCTTTTAGAAGGCACGGGAGGTTAACTAATTTGCCCAGAATCACGCATTGGTAAGCCAACGCCGTGAGTCGAACAACACCAGCTTCCGCACGCGATCATCATGCGTGATTAATCAATTAATCGCACGCGATCATCATGCGTGAGTAATCAATTAATCTCCCCATGGTCCCCCGTTTACTAAAAACGGGGTGCTAAGGAACATTCACATGCGCTATAAGAAGGGACCACCCCATTAGATCTGTTTCGTGTTCTACTCTACTCTATATTACCCAATAGTCGTCCAACACCACGTCCAACACCACCACCACGTCCACCACCACGCCCACCACTAACACATCAACCACCACCACGTCCACCACCACATCCACCACCACCACATCCACCACCACCACGTCCACCACCCCATGTCAACCACCACCATGTCCACCACCACCACGTCCACCACATCCACCACCATCATGTCCATCACCACCACATCCACCACCACCCGTGACAGGTAAAGTGTCACTGGAGGGCAGCGGTAATAGGAGTGTCAACCCCGGCTGTACATGGGACATTTAAGGCTGCATTGGGTGCGAGAAGACGGGAATAGGGGCTAGAAGTATTACACCAGACCCAAGATACATTTTGAAGAGGCGCAATGTCACAGGGGCTCCTGTAAAAGCACTTGGAGCATCTCTGCCTCACAGTGTCAAACCTGCACGAGCCACTCACTCAAAACGAGCATTGGCATAGCCAATAGGTCTCGCCTTTGGGACCTTATAAGTGTTTAGCCATGCAACACTTGATGTTGTTGCACTAAGGATATTGCACTGGATAACTAAACACTTATCAGGTCCCAAAGGCGAGACCTATTGGCTATGCCAATGCTTGTTTTTTAATTGTCATCAGTAATCCTATTAAGCCACAGACATGTGTGCATACCTAAGTTAAGGACCATCTCATGGGCTGGGGTACCAACCGAGGTGGGAGTCTCTCCCCCATGGGTAGGAATCACAGACTTATCCAAAGTGCACCCATTTTAATCTCCACCTAGCTTGGCAATACACAGCGAGACACCAAAACGCAATACATAATGTTAATAACCAAACAAATAAACCTTTTCTGCCTACCGGGGTATGAAACAGAAAATCAAACTCGCCACAGAAAGGGGATAGCATAATGGTCACACCAAGATAGGCTCTCGATCAGCGGCAACCTACCTTTAGAATCAGCGTGTCTATCCTCCTACACAGAATAACACCCCTATTCAGGATTATTTCTCATATGTACAACTAGACTAGACTATCACATGCCTTTATTCAGCAAACAGCCTTGCATTATCTCAAGATCATAGATTTTTATAAATCTGTAACCCATATACATAGATCAACTTTTCTCATAAAATCATATTTCTTCATCATAACACAATTTAAACAGCTTTAGCAATTTGCATAGCACATTACAATGCAATGCAGTTTTCAACACCTGAAAAACAAACACAAAACACCACTGATAAAACACACTGTAAAGCAGGCACAATTACAATGCAGTTTTCAATACGTGGAAAAACCACCAGTGATAGAACACACTGTGCAGCAGACACAAAACGAATGATTTCACTCCAACCCACTTCTGTCTTACTCGGAGTGTGCAAGACCATTCATCACTCAGGGTCCTATTAACATGTAATTCAACTCCAGATTACACCTACAGGTACACCAGTACATGAAAATTAATTTGCACAACTCCCTGCATTCTCCACCAAAATTCGGTCGTTGCTTTTTATTAGGTCTTGCCTGGCGATAGCAGCGCATGCGCTGCCCTCGCCATGCAAGTGCCTTTTGCGATCGATTCTCTGAAAGCTTAACATGCATGCGTAGGGATGGACAAAGATGGCTGCTCTCGCCATTCATCCAAACCTAAGAACATGCACGCGTACGTACGTACGGACAGTGGACAGTCCAACGCCATATTGTGCCGAGCTTTCCATTGTCATGGCAACTAAGCTTCTTATCAGAAGCTTTGTCACGCTGCCTTGTTTTTATAGCGCAAAATTCACCCGAAGGTATCGGGTATCAGAGCGCTGTACATGAACACCAGTTGTGCTACACCAGGACACAAATGTGACACCACGTCACGTGCAATGCGCTGACTCTTGATCCAGCAGCAGGCCCGTTGCGTGGTTTCTGAGCCCACATCATTTGTAATCCTAGAGAATGCAAATTAAACTGCTTGTCCCAGAGTGCACATGCCAGGATTTAGTGATCGTATCACACCTGACTCTTGGCGGCTCGTCACACCTCGGTCACCTTGTCAGGACTGTAACTAGTGGCTTGTCAGGAAAGTGTGGGCTGAGCGCAGGTGCCCCAACTGGCTGAGCACCTTTTCCAGCATTGCTCTTTAATTACATCGGACGTGGCCTCGCCCATGGTAATAAAGCGCCTCTTTCGACTTCCTGCGCGCGAGGTAATTGATCCACTGCCAGGTTTAGGAACGCGATCCATTCCGCCGCACCCTGCGCTCCTCTGAAACCTCGAGAGGGATGTGCGGAGGGCCTGGCTCACCTTTATGCTTTCGAGCCCTTGGGACGGCGCCCGGTACAACTATCCTTAGAGTGCCTGGAAGGGTGCGGTAATCTGATCACCGGAGGTGTAGACTTGATCTCAAGACACCATGACGTTCTCAACGAGACCCTATGCAGTGGCTGCTGAGTGACCTGCATGTCATGCTTGACACTTTCCGCTGGAACTTCATTTTCAGAGGACTGCGCTTATATATCTGAGTTTGGGCCTGCAAATATGTTGACAACAAAACTACAAGTCCCAGAATGCAACATTCTGTGAACTAAAACCCAGGAGTGACTGATTGCAGCTCATATGACATGCCACCATTTGGCGGAATTGGTAAGTGCTTTTTTGGGGCTGTGAAATAATATTAACACAGGGCTCTGAAACCCTGATCCCAAACCTAGCGAACGCATCCGCTACAGCCTGCCCTTTCCTTCTTGGAACTTACAGACCTGCATTCATTGTAGGATAATATGGAACTGAGAGTAAAAGGGCTTCAGAAACCCTCCATGGGGTAAGAGCAGGGCTTGAAGTGGGATGAAAAAACTAGTGGGTCTCTCAAAGGGGCAAGGCTTCAAAACACATAAGCTAAAAATCTGTGCTTAGCATAGTGTGCCACCGACGGCTATGTCAATGGTTGTTAGTTGCAGAAGATAAATAAGCAGCAACTATGGCTTGTATATAAAGCTTCCACTTAAAGCCCTGCTGACACCAGGGCAATGTTGCTGCTCCTGAGTTTCAAAAAGAGAAGGGAAATCCAGAGAGAAAATGACTCTCTTTGAAGGATTTCTCTTCCCCTACCATGCTCACCTGGCATGACGTCTTGCCGTAACTTCTCCACTAGTGAGAAGTGAGCAGTGTGAGCAGCGCACATCGATGTGCCAGCTGTCACTGCAGTCCGGAAAAAAACGGACCACCTGTGCCAGGGCACAAAACAGAGCCTGATAGAGACCCGTTTCAAGGCTTCCTTTAAACAAGCATTGAAAATGCAATAGGTCTCGTCTTTCATTAATTTAAAGCCATTTGCTTTGCTAATGGTATTGTATAGCAAAGCAAATGGCTTTAACTTAATGAAAGGCGAGACCTATTGCATTTTTAATGCTTGTTTCTAAAGTAAGAGTGTTGAGACACAGGACGGTGTCATGCGAGTCTCAAAAGGCAACATCCTTGAGCAAATTTTAAAAAAAAACCTACACAGGAAAAAGAATTCAAAGTCAAAAACTAGAAAGGTTTATTAAAATGTAAGAATCATTAGAAAAGGCAAAACGTAGCTAATTAGTCAAAGGGAAATCAGCATCAATATTGCATGAAATAGCGCACATTGCAAGGTATCCTTCTCCAACGCAAGAATTTAGACAAAGTATTGTTAAGCAAGAAGAGTAACTTGGAAATTAGCTCAAATAGTAGTCTGCTCACTTTGAAAAGCAAAAAAAGTCTAAGTATAAATCAGTAAACAGGCTCATCCATGTAATTTCTAAAGCACATTTCTTTCGGTCACTGTCAAGTCAAGTCAGAGGCACTTATATAGCGCAAAACATATCACTCCGAAGAGTCTCATGGCGTTTGCAGCGGCTCTGGACAGACGGAAGAGGAGTTACTGGTCAAACAACCACGACTTCAAGTTCTTCCGAAAACAACTGTGAACAGGGATGGAGTGTAGGTATAAGGGCATTTTATTCCAGGAGGACGGCGCAAGATACGAGAAGGATCTGCCACATTGTCTCGCTGTGTATACTCTAAAAGGGGTGAGCAGTGACACAGTGCTAGACCTAAGTGTCCTCTGAGGCTTATACCAGTAAAGCTGTAAAATGAAAGTTAAAGCAGTCAGACTTTGGCTTATTTATGCTAGCTGAAGCCTGCTTATGCTAACTAATACACATTTAAATCAAGCTTTATTTTCAATTTACTAAAAATGCATTAACACATGGCTGCCAACATTAGGTACTAACAGAAAAGCATTGTGTTTGTTAACCTCCATCAATGCTTCAACACTGAGAGATTAAGATGGCTCCCTGAAGTGTACCTTTAATAAAGAGAATGGGCTTAGATGGCAGCAACAATGTTTCTTCACTGAGACTCTTGAATGAAAAATTGTTATGATATATATATATATATATATCCAAAGCACCGAAGTAAAATTTGCTTGCAAATGCACTCTCAGGACGCGAAGAAAGTTGCAGCAAATAAAGTTTCAATTAATTTTCCCACTTCACGTTTCGTCTGCTACGCAGCCTTGACCACATGAAAATTCATCACCAATCGGGTGCATGATAAAAGCTGTGTATGGAAAATCGACAAAGGACATGTTGTAACATGTCTGGTGAAATGAAAATACATTGTCGCCATATTAGGCTGTCCTGCGGTTCAACAGAGCATTCATCACAGGCATAACATGAGAAAATTCATACATTCATAAATAAAGTATATATTCTAATCGTATGTTATACCAGCACTATGAACAGTATTATTGAGTAACACAATGATCAGCAGGGGGAATTGGAAAATCACTTTAAAATGACATAACTGGACTTATCGTCAGTAAAGAAAAATGGACCATGATTTAGTGGTGCTGTCATTGCGCTACTGCAAGCACTGCCATCTCTTACTTCCAAGTGCCAAATCCTAAATGGTCTGTATTCCCCTGAAAACCGCGGGAAGATTTCATCTAAACAGAATAGATCGGGTTTGTAGTAAAGATGAAGGAAAATGGTATAAATGCCATGCCTGGATTGCGCCGAGAGCAGTACTCGGACATCAAGGATCACAAATGTCCGAGATGTGGTAATTTGACCCATAAAAAGGGGAAGGGGACGTGCAGATATCCCAGAGGGTCTGTGCCCACATACCAATGTATAACATGAAGGGATTGTTGTGGGCAGGAAACCCATAAACTAGTTTCAAGAGCTTGTGGGGGAACATAGCCTGAGAATGGAGACACATACTCTACAGACAAGTGCACATGTGTATTTGTGGACAAAGTCCCAGCTATAGCATCCTCCAACGAGGGTGTAACATGTGGGAGAGTACAGGGATACTGTGAGTACAGGGTTCCCAGAAAAGCGGGGACTAAGATCACAGTGGTCCATAAGACAATGTGGTCTAAATCAAAATGGAAACAAATAATTCCCAGGCGTTCTTGTCTAGTGTACCCCTCAAAAGGTAATGATCTGAGAGCTGTCCCGGGGAGGTTAGACACAGCAAAGTACAGAATAAAGAGGAAAAGTGCAGAAGTATTTTCCGACGGTGCTCCACGCATATGTGCCTCTGAAAAAAAGGGTAAGGAACCTGTGTAGGTGAAACTGCTGAAGCAGAGTGGGTCCCTTCCTTTCCTCCTGTAATCAAAGAAAACGTATAACAAAACTTTAAAATCACTATGTGAACATCATGGTACATTCATATGTAAAACAAGTCCCTAAAAAGAAGGCACTATGTAAGAGGATATGTTTAAAAGATAAGTGGGCTCCCCTCTGATGTAACTGGCCGTAAGTGGTGGGGACCCATCGTACAATGGCATGGGGATTGGGGGAGATAAGGAGTTTGTCAATCCTCTTGTAAATGGACTCACAGTTCCTCAATCAGGTTAAACCCTTCTGGGATCTTGGTTTGTAAATCAATGATGTACCTGGATTCTCTTTTTCTGAAATGGAGTACTCTGTCCCCCCTCAAATGATGTTTGGTATCTTCTCTATGGTATAATATGACAGAAGTGAGCTGTCTGAAAAAGGTTTGTCCTGGAAATGACACGCTACAGGATTAATCCGGGTCTGTGTTTGTGATGGACCTCATTGGAACCCCTCTGAGGCGGAAAGCCGGAGGTTTTGTAAACTGCTTTGCATTTTTAAAACTGTCACCTTTTGTGTTGTTATTTTAAAAATAAGACGATCTAAGCTCACCTGTTAGAAAGCGCTGCTGTTACGCGCTAAGTCAGACCCTCCAGATTCAGGGGAAAATGCCCTCACCGCCAGCGCGGCAAAGGTGTAGCCACGCCCACTGCGAGGCCACGCCCATAACAACTATTACAAATGTGCCGACCTCCCCAGCGCAGCGGACGAGCGCAGCGGGAGCGCCGTCTGCGCGCCGAAGGCGCGCCTAAGGCAAGCCCGTCTGCGCCCGTCCGGGGCAGACCGGGGCCTGGGGCCATAACCCCTGGTCATAATTACACATATTCCACTTCCTCATTGCTGTCACTTAGGCCCACTGATAGCGCCGGACTCGCCCCACCCGCTTTTGTTCTAAAGCGTGCCGCCACTTACGGCATTTTGAAGCCCGAATTCTCTCTCGGCAAGGCTCCTAAGCCTAGGTCCTATGTACCTCATTTTTCACCCAATGACTCTGAGGCCATTCTCAAATGCCTATATCTAAACACTAGATCCATGGTTAAACACCATTTGGATATCTTTCTCTTGCTCCAGGCTGAACAACCTGATTTTTTGTTTCTCTCTGAGACTTGGCTCACCGAGGGTTCCCTACCCGACATTTTAGCGGCAGTTCCCTCAAACTACTATATTCTACATGTCGATAGACCAGCCGGTAAAAGAGGTGGGGGGGTTGCTGCGATTATTCGCAGCACCCACAAAGTCTCCTCTTTACCATCCTTCGACATATTAGGAACAGACAATCTGATCTTTAAAATGGATACTAATACTGGATCATTACTTCTCATCCTTATATATCGCCCCCCTCAAAATATGCCCTCTTTTGCGGCATCCCTAGCTGAACAACTTGCCCCTCTGATAATCTCCCATAATAAAATCGTGTTGCTGGGAGACTTCAACCTTTGGCTGGACTCTGCCGAGTCTGACTCTCAGGCAGCTACGCTGAAAGAAACCCTCCTCGATATGAACCTTATTCAACATATTCACCTTCCAACTCATGACAAAGGGCATAGCCTAGATCAAATCTGGTCCCAAAACATTTCCTTGGCTATTAAGTCTATCACGCCCTGTATTTGGTCGGATCACTATCTGATCAACTTTACTATGACCACCGGGAAAAGTAGAAATCCCCTGCCCAAGCTAGGAGGAAAAACTAGAAGATGGAAGAATGTTGATGTCCCCGCTTTTATTGGTTCATTAACTTCCTCCCTTCCCCCGCTTGATCAGGACATCGAAAAGATGGAAGAAGCTTTCTCAGGATGGCTACTCCAGGCAGCGGACGCTCACGCCCCCTGTACCTACTTTCCACGCTCCCGCACCAATGACGCCCACAGGTGGTTTACACCCCTTCTGAAAACCCATAAACTTGAAGTCCGTCAATTGGAGCGAAAGTGGCGAATAGCCTATTTAGAACAAGATAGGGCTAACTATTGCAAGGCTCGTAAAAATTACCAAAAGCTTATTTTAAAATACAAAACCGACTATTTTTCGGAAAAAATTCTTAAGGCTCATAATAAATCCAAAGAACTGTTCAACATTGTGGAAGATCTTAGCACCAGTGACAGAACCTCCCTCCCGACAGTTCCCACTCAGGAACTTTGTAACTCATTAAACTCCTTTTTCTTTGACAAAATCTGCACCATTAAACAAAACATTCCTACCACTCAGCCTCCCCTTTTATTTGCAGACACCTTTTATAACCCTGTTACCCTGGACTCCTACCCCCCCATTGAAAGCGCTAACCTATCTAAACTCCTTTCTAAGATCAAATCCGGCTCCCCTGATGACATCTGCCCCCCCTTACATCCTGAAAGAAGTGGGTACCAGCATTCCTGGGAGCCTACTTCCCATGCTGAATGGTTCACTTGCTCAGGGTAAAGTTCCAAACAACTTCAAAAAAGCCCTCCTTATTCCCCTCATAAAAAAGGCAGGAGCCAACCCATTAGACCCACTCAATTACAGGCCTATATCTTTGTTGCCATACTGCGCCAAACTTTTGGAGTCTCATGTCTGTGACAGCATCTCCACATTCCTGGAAAAATCAGAGTATCTTGCACCTAATCAGGCCGGTTTCCGCCCTTGCCATTCTACTGAGGCGGTCATCCTCTCGGTGCAGAATACCCTGAGGCGGAATGCGGATGAAGGGATCCATCAGGCTCTGGTGCTTTTGGACCTCTCTGCTGCTTTCGACACGGTCGACTATACCATCTTGGTCGACCGTGTCGAACAGGCAGGCCTCAGGGGCCCTGCGCTGAGCTGGATCCGCTCATTTATCACTGACCGAACTCAATCGGTCAGACTGGGCTCCTTCACGGCTCCCACCATATCTACCATCTGTGGAGTACCTCAAGGCTCCTCGTTGTCTCCCCTGCTTTTTAATTTGTATCTACGCCCTCTTTTGTATTCCCTCAGGCACGCTAAGGTCACCATTTTCAATTACGCCGATGATTTGCAGCTCATCTTTTCTTTGAACACCAAGGACTCTGTGGTAGAATTCCAAAACACCATGTCCCACATTTTGAGCTGGATGAGCTGCAATCACCTGAAACTTAACCCAGGCAAGACCGAACTGGTCTTGCCTGGACAGAGCACCCTCAGTTGGAACCCCAGTTTCTGGCCCTCCTGCATGGCCGCCCCCCCATCCAAATCATCCTCGGTTAAGAGCCTTGGCATTTTCATTAGCGAGGATCTCTCCCTGAAAAAACAAGTTGGAGCTGTTGTTTCCTCCAGTTTTTTTCAGCTGAAGAAAATAAAAAAAATCGCCCGGTACTTCTCCTTAGCTGCCCTTACTCAGATCGTTATCTCCCTGGTTTTGTCCAGATTGGACTTTTCCAACAGTCTATACCTTGGGCTCCAAGCTGGAGAGCTAAAACGCCTCCAGTTGGTTCAAAACCAGGCAGCCAGACTTCTCTTGAACATCCCTAGGAGGCAATCAGTCAGACCTGGCTTGAAACAGCTGCATTGGCTTCCGGTTGAGCAACGCGTGGCCTTCAAAGCAGGGTGTATCCTTTTCAAGTCCTTACATGACATTGGGCCCATTTTCATTAGAGACCTATTTAAAAGATACAGCCCCTCCCGCAACCTCTGCTCTGCTCATAAAGCCCTTCTGACTATCCCTCCGTACAAGAAGAAGCGTCTCGGAGGCAGCTGCTTTGACCATCTTGCAGCTGCCCTCTGGAACTCTCTCCCTCTTCATCTGAAACTTAGTGATAACATCCTCAGCTTCAGACACTCTTTGAAGACCTGGCTCTTCTCTCAGGCGCATCACTAAGCTGCCTTATCTCCACCAACCAATGGCCACGCCTGTTCCTCCCTACAGCGCCATGAAGCCCCCGGGCGTACGAGCGCTTAACAAATGTCAAATAACATTAACATTAACATTAACATGTGTTCTAGCACTTTATTTTGGCCATCTGCGCGGTACTACCCATGTACCTCAATCTGCAAGAACATTCCAAGATATATATATATATATATATATATATATATCAAAGTTAGAGCTACATATCAGGAATTGGAAGATGGTCTTGGTGGTGTTCTTGTTGGCTGTCATGTATTCTTTGTGCATGCAACTATTCCTGCAGGCCTTGCAATGTCCGCTTGGGAAAAAGCCTTGGAGATTGTTCCTTCACCTGTCCGGGTATCATAATGTCACTGTGTACAATAAGGATATCTAAGACTCCGTCCCTTCCTATAGGTGATCCTGGGTCTTTCATGGATCGTGTGTCCTATGGTGGGGTCACTGGTAAAGATGTCTCAGTTTTTGACCAAAATTCTCTGGATATCTTTGGAATTCTTATTGTTTGTGAGGATGATCCTAGTTGTCTCTTCTTTATTGTCATTCTTGCTGGTAATGGGTATGAACAAAGTCTGAGCTCTTGTTACTTTGCTGGCTTTGTTCGTGGCCTTATTAAGAACCCACTGAGGATATCCTCTCTCTCTGAATCTCATGTTCATGATAATCTGTTCTGCCAAAAATGCCTCATCTGTGTTACAATTGCGTTTGGCCCTCAGTAGTTTCCCAAACGGAATACTTAATTCAAGGGTATCTGGGTGGCTGCTGTTGGCATGTAAGATGCTATTGCCCACAGTCTTTTTGCTGAAGAATTTAGTGTGTATGGTGTTCTGTAGGATGTCAATTCTGACATCCAGATAATCTACTGTGGTCCTGCTCATGGTGTGTGTAAGAAACGGGTTGATGTTATTGTTGTTTAGTTTATCAATAAACCTACTGGCCTCTTCTTCCGTCCCTTCTCAGAGGATGAATAGATCATCAATGTATCTCAACCAGAGGATGACCTGTTCAACCTCTAGGAACCTCTAGAAAGTTCTCACTGTCTTTAAATATTTCCCTCTTCCCACAGGCCTAGGAACATGTTAGCAAAACTCGTTGCAAAGCAAGTCCCCATGGCAGTCCTTAACACTTGTTTAAACAAGAGAAAAGTTTTATTCGTCAAGCAATGTTCAATCATGGTGAGAATCGTCAGTTGGGCTTTATATTTGTCATGTCTAGTCCGAAGAAAATGACGGCATGCTCTAAATCCCAATAGAGGCCTTCAGGTTTGCCTAGAAAATCTTTAGTATCCCTGACGTGGGTTGGAGAGGTTGGATACCAGGTCCCTCAAAAAATGACCCACATATTTTCGAGTGCTGTCCCCATGTATGAGACTATGGGCCTCTTAGGTGGGTTGGTGGAGTCTTTATGCAACTTTGGGAGTAGACATGGTACCGGTAATTTGGGAGAAGTCCTTGTGCAAGAAACAGTACTCCTCCCACTCAAGTATTCCTCTGTCCTTCTAATCTGCTAGTTTCCCCCAAATATATATGGCACTGTAAGTGTATGTCTCCTTGTTGATGGTAATATAGAATATTTTATCATTGAGTTGCCGGTGAGCTTCTCTGATGTACATTTCCCTAGTGAGCAGTACAATGTTCCTTTCTTTATCAGCGTGGTATATGATTATATTAGGATTCTCCGCCAAAGATTTCAGTGCCTGTTTTTGTGAAAATGTGAGATTATGAAGCGGGCTGTTTTTAAACCATGTTTTATGGCGAAATTTGATAAGATGTTTGATAATCTCGTGGAATCTGTCACTGTTATCATGTGGTAACGTGATAAAAGGTGGAAAGGGGCTTGAATTCCGTACTAGCTGCGGTGTCATTAGTAATGCCCATGACTTCTAGTAACGTGTCAGTATCAGCACTGCCTCTCTGCTCTCTTCAGTTTGTAATTCATGCAATGTGAGAAGGGTATCAATATCCCCAATATTAAGATCAAGTTTAAAATCACAATCCGTGTGTCCCACAGTAGTTCTCGGATTCTCCTTCTTTTAACTTAAGCTTTTGTATATACTTAAAAGATCGATCCGTGTTTCAATGTAGTTGAATGGGATCGTTGGACAGAATGATAAACCAAGGCACAGTGTTATATTTTTCCATATCATTTAAGAGTCTGGTGGAAAGAAAAATTATGGTTTTTATTCACTCTGTTAATATAATAATAAATGTTTATAAAGCGCACAGCTACCTCAAACAGAGGTTTCCCGGCGCTATACAGACTACATCAGCAACCTCGCAACAGACAGATATTATCCCTGCTTACAGAGCCAGGTTTTTAAGGCCTTCCTAAACTCATGTTCTGATTCAAGTTGGCGCAGGTATGCTGGTAAAGAGTTCCACAGTCTAGTGGTCCTAACCGAAAAGGACCGAACCCCTTGTCGGGCCTTAATATATTGCGGGACGCAGAGCAGTCTCTGGTGGTTGGATGTAAGCGTCTGTTCCTTTCGATATGGGCTGAGGTGGCGCTTGAGATAACCTTGGTCCTATCACCCATAGCTCGTAAAGCAAATGTCAACGCCTTAAATTCAATCCTCTTAGCCACTGGGAGTCAATGTAGGTGTCTCCAGTGGGGGAGATATATGCTGCCTGAAAGGGACCCGGCGAATCAGCCTTACCTCTCCATTCTGAACCATCTGTAGTCTCTGTATCCGGTAGTCTGGAAGCCCCAGATGCAAGCTGTTGGTGTAATCCAACTGGGAAGTCACCAGCGTGTGGACTATTGTACTGCGGCTCTCCTCCGGAAGCAAGTGGAGGAATTTTCCTTATGCAACACAACCTCCCAAAGCAAGCTGACAAAATCTGACGTACTTGTGTTGTAAAAGATAAATCCGTTTCTCACTTAATGACAAGATTTTTAGCCACCTCTTTTTGAATTGGCTGAGGTCCCATGTCTATGGGCCACCAGAGGCACAATGCAGGAGGAGGTGATTGACTAAGAAACAGGACCCCCGTTTTGTCTGCATTTAATTTCAAGCAGTTACTATTCATCCAGCTTTAGATATTTGTCAGGCATTCCTTGAAATTGTGGAAGGCGTCGTCGGAATGTTCTTTGAAAGAGAACGACAGCTGGGAGTCATCCACATAGGAGACCGCCTTCACCCCCCCCCCCCCCCTGCTGCAATGAGGGCCGACAGTGGTACCAAATAGATATTAAAAAGCAACGGACTCAGAGCAGAGTCCTGAGGCACTCCGCCCACTAGCGTTTTTTGAGTGAATTGACATGGTCGTAGGAAAACCTGTTGTGAAGGATCATCAAGGTAAGATTGGATCCAGGAGAGAGCCACCCCAGAATGCCGTACTGATTTAATCTTTCCAGTGAGATTCAGTATGAGACCGTGTCGAATACTGCCGATAGGTCTAACAGTACCAGCATTGCTGATGCACCATCATCAACAGTCATCCTCACAGATTCTGCTACTTCAAACAGGGCTGTCTCTGCACTGTATCCAGTGCGAAAACCCGATTGGGTATCATGAAGGAGGCCATTCGCCTCTGTGAAATCAGCTAGCTGTCGCTGAACCATCTTCTCCAGCATTTTTGCGGATGCCGGCAGAAGGGAAATTGGTCGCAAGTTACTTAGCACGGCTGGGTCAGCGTTAGGTTTCTTCAACAGTGGAAATAAGGATGCCTGTTTCCAAGTAGCTGGAAAGATGCCCTCTTTCAGCAAGGAATTCCAAATATGGTTCAACGCTGGGTTTAGCAGTGGGGCCCAAGATCTAAAAAACTATGGGGGGGCAAGGATCTGCAGCAGAACCTGACTTGCATCTCTGCAGTTCAGCAAGAGATTCCTTGGCTGTGATAGAGCGAAACACCATAAAGAAGTTTGAGGTGTTGTAAGTAGCAGGTTGCTGTATAGTCACTTTATTTACCCTAGCTGGGAATGAGGATATCATTTCTGAATTTCTTCCTCAAAGAAGTCTGACAGGCTTGCGCAAAGGGAGGGGGCGGGTGTATGATACCCTCCGATGCTGATGGTTAGTAAAAGATCTGACAAGCTTAAAGATTTCTTTTGCAGAGTTTCCTGAGCTCTCTATGCGGTTAACCAGGTATTCTCTCCTTGCCCGCCTCATTGTCTTGTGTAATTCCTTCAGTGCCTCCTTATACAAATCCTTTGCAATGGGATTGTAGTTCTTCCTCAAGCAGCGCTTTAACCTTTTGCATCTGCTCTTTTCCATTTTTAGTTCAACGTAGAACCAGGGGGCAGGTAGTGATGTTCTTGCGGAGATGCCTGACCTAAGTGGAGCCACTGTATCTAGGGTGGATGTAATCCACGAGTTAAAACAAGAGTAGTCTCTGTCAGGATCATCCAACAGCTGTGTCTCCGTTGCCTGTAAGGTAAACCCCTATGTATCTATATTTATCTTTTTCCAATTTCTCTTTAACTCACTTCGCTTTCTACTAGGCGATTGCTTTGTCTATAAGTCAACCAAAAAAAGAAACCAGAAAATAGTCCGTCCAAGCTAAACGGAGGGGGTACTCCACTTCCAGATCTTGGATGTTAGAAAATATTAGATCTAATGTGTGTCCTCCCCTGTGAGTTGGAGAAGTGACAAACTGAGTGAGTTTGACACCATTAAGAGTCGAAATTAGGTGAGAAGCCTGGGTGCACCACGTCATCGACGTGTAAGTTAAACTCTACTAGTACGGTAAAGTTGTCATAATGTAGAGACAACTGGACAATGGTATTACACAGTTCTGGCATAAGGGTATGAGGGCAGTCTAGTGGCCTATGTAGCAATAGACCAGCAAAGGTGCAGGCTGGGGAGATCTTAATGCAGAAGATTAAACCATCAATGTTGCCTAATTTATTCAGTTTCGATGTAGAGATCTCCAGGAGTCCTTCAAAATAATAGCCACTCCTCCCCCCCTTCTATCACCCTTCTATCACCATTCTAATTGGCGCATTGGATTTGGAGATGGGGGGGAGGGGGGTAGCCAGGGTCAGGTCTGGATTGGAGTCCTGCTTAATCCATGTTTCCGTTCGGACATCCGGTCCCATGACTTATCCATCAGACCCACATATATGTCATCAGCATGTTTAGGTAGAGATCTACAGTTGATTTAGCAAGCTCTTACCCTTGTGTCTTTCACATTAGAAAATTCAATTGATGCTCCCTTTCCCCCTCTGACCTGACATGAGTATTGAATTCAAAAGTACACTCTTGGCAGCGATACTCAGAGAGTCCATCCTCCAAGTTTGCGCAAGGATTACCTGAGCATGAGTTAACCCTTAAGGCCATAAGCGATTCTCTTGACCATATTCTGGTCTTATCACCTGCAATTTGACCAGAGTGTCTGGCGCTGGCGACAGTCCAGACGTGGATGGGCAGAGACAGGCTTGCCTTTGGCTGGTTGCATTAATTTAGCGCCGGGGAGCCAGTCTCAAATGTGTCCCTGCCCCTGGAGGAAAGATGGCGCTCCGCACGGGACCCGACAGCAGAAAGACTAAGCTTGTGCCCACTTTCGCAAGTGAGTGCAGGAATTAGGTGAAAATTGTGCTAACATTTATACAAATCTCAGTAAATTCAGTAATTAAAATAACGGGAAGCATAGAGTCAGAGCCCCGGTATCCCCAGCAGCGCACCCTGCAACACGCAGAGATGCACTGCCACAATAGCCCTCTGCCCAGCAAGTACACACAATGATCAAAACTCGAGTTAAAATAATTAGAAGCGAGGAGGTCAACTGCTTACTCGCATAGCAGTCCGTCAGACTGATTTCTTGGAGCTTGTAGTGCTGGTTCCCATGTGCCCTTTTCCTCTTCTTTTTTCCATCTCTGTCTGATTCTTATTGGCCTCTTCCGGCTCCTCCTCGGCCTCTTCCTCTTCCCCTGGCCTCTCCGTCCCGCTCCCTGGCCTCTGGATTTCAGTATTGGTTTTCCTCTTGTTGTCTGCTGGCCCAACGTAGAAGCCGGTACTCATCTAAAAAAGTAGCCGGCTTCCCACTTCGGTCGCTCCCAGAAGTGCCAGATGTGTCGGTGTCATTGTCACTTGTAGTTGCCGGTTCTAACAGGGATGCCTCCAATGCCGTGGCGGGTACTACAGGACCAGAGGTTTGAGACTTGAAAACATGGTCCTATTTGTAGCTAAAGGGTAGGATTCCTCCGCTCTCATAATCCTCACAGTCTCTGTGCTGTCTGGTTCTGTTACCTTCAATCACTGGTGTAGATGTGGCTGCTATCCAAGTTTCTAACTGAAAGCCTTGGGTAAGGAGGTCAGTGTATTTTTCTTTACTCAAAGCTGACAAAAGTGCCAGCAGTGCTTCCTCTAATGCCTGTATAGCTCTTGCCATTTTTGCTGATGGTCATGTGGTTCAGATGGCTAGCAGCAATGTTTTATTACTAAAGGGTCCAGTTTAACACAGAGTCTAGAGAACCGGATTATAATGTCTGCCTGATATATTTCATTATGTGAGTAAACCTGTTATCACCTAAGATTCTTCCTCTGGAAGTAGTCTCTCCTTGGACTCAGAAAAGGAGTACCAAACAGGACAACAGAGAAGAGGGAGGAGATGGAACCGGTGTGGTTTCTTCCCCCCTAAGCACCATTTGGGAATCGCCCACAAGGTGATAACTCATGGTGCTGACCCCCTAGCTTTGGTCCATCATCATTCATACACCAACAGAACATGCCTTGGTTTTACTCTACCGAATCTGTTTTAGGGAGAGGAAGAATGAGAGGCAGAGGTAAGAGAAAGGGTGTCTGGTAGCAAGGCAGGGAAACCCAACAAAGAACCGCATCCACAAATGAACAAACCCCGAATACGAGCAGGACTTGAATAGCCACAAGAACATAACTATACATTTCAGTGAGCGTACCCTGACTGACATAGAAAAGAAAGTCCTTAATAAAGGGCTCGGCTTCGTACCCACCCCAGAGTCAACATATGCAAACTGAAGTCAGAACTCATCGAGGAACAAAATAACCATCCTCGTCCCACGCAGAGTCCATCGTCGGTGGAATCTGCGTGGGACGAGGATGACCTGAAGAACACGGAGTAAGTGTGACAATTTGATCACGGCCCCACGACGGTCCCGGATTCAGCAAATAGCTGTGAAACTTGGTTATTTTGTTCCTCTACGCAATTGCATAACAGGAGATATGGAGATTATCCAGTGACTAAGACCTGAATGCGGGTTAAGACCAAGAATTTTCTTAAGGGATCAATACCCTGACGAAGGCCGCCGTGATCCCTGGGGGCATACATTTAGGCCGAAACATGTTGGTTCCTGCAAAGAGGATATAGGGGTATTAATTCCCCCGATGTATCCTATACATTTTTAATCCTATTGTGGGTGACCAAACATAAAGGAAACCTCAGTTCCCCTCAGATAGTTTTACCATTATTTTCTGTGTTTTGCACTTTCTGATCCCTTCCTGAAGGAACTACTCTTTTCCTTCTTTCTCATTTGTCTTTATATTCTTTATCCTCACCACTTTTCACTCTAAAAAATAGCGCTCCGCTCAGTGTGTTGGTCTGCACCTGGGCGTCAGATGCGGCTCAATGATGAAGCATGACACCGTAAGGTGTGTGAGGGCAGTATTAAAGAAATTAGATTTCTTTTCCACACCCACACCCCCATTATGATTGGGGTACAATAGTCCCCCACTCGTTTTAGTTTTTTACGTCCTTTTCTTTATAGTGAGTAATCACTTGTGGATGGGCTGAAATATACAGTCAAGACGTCACTGCTGATGATGTATTGATGGATGTCTGATATCATACTATTGTGTGACTACAGAGGGCATCGTCCCTCCCCAGATTGGATGGCGGGTATTCCCTGAGTGAGGGTAAGAACCGGGACCATTCCGTACAATGTGCATGTTTGTCTGTCACTTTTTACAAGTGTTCTTGTTTGTCGTGTGTCTTGCAGTGCCATTTCACGAGTGACTCACAATAAGGTCCCTGACCTCTGAATGTTACAAATACTATTACCTGTCTGATGAAGTTGATAAAAGATCTCCCTTTTTATTTGTCTATTGTTTTTAGGTAAACTAGTGCTGAGAACTCGAACAGTAGAGGCGATTAAAATTGGGGCAGAAACATGTTTGCACAAGGACGATGGTCCAATCCATTGCGCTCTCACTCCATCCCATAGTTGTTTTTAGATGCACCAGAGGCTACCACTATTAAAGGTGAAAACCCAGTTACCTTTAGGTACTTTTATTTTAAACTGGATCCCCTGTTTTGTTCAGTAAAATACCTTAACTAAGAACGGTCCACTAGGAGGTCTGGTCCCCCCTAGGAGTATTGTCCTACCAAGGTGGGGCGAGGTTGCCTGTGAGGAAGCATGTTACATTATGTGAGTGAGGCTTCCTCCTTCAAAAGATTGGTCTTTCTTCTTTTTACCCCTTTCCATACTAGAATCTTGGTAAATAGTGAACCAGTGATTTGTACAAACAACACTGACGTATAACGTACTACACAGCCACCTTACCTTTTTGTGTTTTGGATAGTGCAATATCTACAGTTGTGGCTGGCAGATACCAACCTGTCCTGTGGCAGGTCACTCTCCCTTCCCCCCACCTAGAGGTCATGATTGTGATGAATGTGTCGCTGCTGGATTGGCAAGCGAGGGCGATCCATCTGGCCCTGAAGGCCTTCCTGACATCCATTAAAGAGAGACTGATGCAGGTCCTCACAGACAATATGACCACCTTGTAGCACTACAACAGGCAGGGCCGAGTGAGATCCCGGATCATGTGCCTAAAGACCTCATACCTCTGGTTGCCAACCAACTTGTGGGGTTCCTAAATGCCAGAGCTAGTGAACTGAGCATGAGTCTCCATGCCAAGGTGGTGCTGGTTGTTTTGATCAATGGGGTTGTACACAAAGCCTAACTGAACTTAAATTAATCTTGATTTTTGCTGCATCTGGTACACACCTCCTTCTCCTTCACCACAGGAACAGTTTTCACATTCAAAGGATAACATTCCACAACAGTAGAATGAACATAGGAAAGATTCTATACTTACTTAGCTATATTATAAATTTCCAACCTCCACGCATCTTTCTCCTTAAGAAAATTAAAAAATACAGTTCACTAAGATAACTTAAATTTGGAAGGAAAATTAAACGTATGGGTATACAAATTAAACTAAATTACTTTACAGAATTGTAAGATCAAACTCATAAGACTATCAACACCCTCTTCCGTTTCCAACCTTAAGCCCAATCGTCCTCCTCTAACAACCAACCAAACCTTTGATTATATTTCTCTTGGTAATCCACATTATCTTTATAAACATGGGTCTTTCCTTTACATTTGCCAGTCCTACTCATACCCTACACCCTTCGGTCAGTGAGATGAGAAGAATTAGAAAAGTCGTCCACTACTTCCAATGGTTCTGAGTGCACACTCTCTCCTTTCTGCACCCTGCCACATTTTTTACACAGAGAGTGCCACTCCTCCCTAGACCTACCTCTTTCACTCTGTCTCATACCATAAGATTTTCTGTATACGTCTTGTGCTTTCTTGATGTTGTTTCTCGTTACTTCTATCGACCACTTTACCTGTTTATCCTGTGGCATCCAACACAAATTATCCTTGGCAAAGGGAACTCTCTCTTGCAGAATGGTCTATACCTTGTGACAATGGCAAAAATGTGATATGTCCAGACCAATTTTACTTCCAATTCTCATTTTTTTGTCTCCCTGCATGTCAGTTGCATTATACCCTTAATAACTTAGTTGAACCTTTAAACTTTATCCAGGATGGTACGTAGAAGTGTACTTATGGTCAATACTATTCGATTTGAAAAAAATCTCAAATTCCTCTCCTTTGAATTGAGAGCCATTCTTGGTGATCACCCTTCTGGTTAACCCTTCCCTTTGGAAGATACTGTCCAGTAAAGTTATAATACTACTATATTCAGCACACTTTACAAATTCAACCTTTGGACACTCGGAACATTAATCAATACCTACCAGAATGAACAGGAATACTCCATCGCTTGCCACAGGGCTCTTAATATCTACACCTATATTTTCCCAAGCCATGCTGGGACACTACATGTGATGTAGTGGGGTCTCATCACCTGTGCTTTATCAGTGTCGTACAATCTACACAGTAATGTACTCTTCGCTGCAGGTCACAATCCACTTCTGGCCACCAATAAGATTCTGTCACTCTTTTCTTCTCTTTAATTATCACACAGTGACACTCATAGCGTGAACCTATAATTTTAGTACTCATCAGTTTGTCATCTTCCTCAGACAGTTTATGGCAGACTTCCCAGATGCACGCACATTATCAGACTTGTCTTTTTTGTGGCCAATAGGACATTGCATACTCTCATATCCCATAACAGTTCATTCTTGTAGGCATTAATCTGCTCTTCTTTCAAACGCGCCTCACATCCACCCACATCTTCGACCAAACAAGCCACACTGTAATCCTCCTAGTCATGTCTGGGAAGTTGTTCCAAAGGAAGTGGTAATCTGCTGAAACAATCTGTTTGTTACCTTTTTCTTAACAACAGGGGCATTTTCAGTTTTGTAAAGGTCTCATAGAGAATCGTGCTATCCTGGGGGTGATAGAAAGCCATCCTTCCATAGTCAAGAGCTTTGTGAGCAGTTTATGACCACACCTGATCAGAACTTTGGACCCCCAAACAAATTGTCTAAAATGTTTTAAACCCCATACCACTGTAATGGTCTCCTTTTCTACAACAGACTAGCATTCTTGAGTCAGGGCTCTTGAAGCAAAAGACACTATTACTTCCTTTCCTTATTTACTTTGTATCACAAATGCACCAATTCCCCTGCAACTTGCATATGTTGTAATTGTGCACTTGCTCATTGAACCTTATTAAGCATTCACTGTGCATATATCTGTTTTAACTTTGAATGGTTTTTCTTGTTGCCCTCTGACCCCTCAAATGTATTCTCTCCTTTAACAGTTGTCTCATGAAATGTTTTTTCTGCAAGGCTCTGTATAAACCTTGTATACAATCCACTAGACCTAAAAGAGCTCTTAAGCTATCTTTATTTGATAGGACAGGTCTTGTTTGATAGCTTCTAATAATTTCTCTTTTGGATTAATATATTCTTCACTGGCCTCATGTCCAAGATAGTGAAATGTCTGCCCTGCAAACTTATACTTTTCAAATTTTGCAGTCAAATCAATCCCCCTCAAAATGCTTAACACCTTTCTCAACCACACATCATGCTGCTCTTCACTTTCTTCCATCACCAAAATGTCACAATGCATCCTGGAAAACATTGTCCTCATAGTGTCTTTCAACAACCAGTGCATTCGTTATTAGAAGGCTTCCACTGCCGACACTAACTGCATAACATCATACAGACATATTGGAAACACCCCATGGACGTCAAACGTGTAGTTAATTTCCTACTCTGTGTACGTTTTTAGGTCTCGCCTAGCTATTGCGTAGCAGTTGCTATGCGAGACTCTAGTAAGGGGCTCCCAAAAGTGGATTGCATGGCGAGCACGCGCACAATCATGTGCATCGTGCCGCCATGCAGTCCGTTTGGTTGAAGTGCTTCAGCCCACTGGTGCCCTCGGCATCAAACTTCAAAGGGTCCATTCCCCCGCCTGTAATGCGCTCCCCTGCCAAGCGCGCGCGCCACGCTCCGCCGCGTCACAAATTTGCTTTCACTTTCGCGGCGGGCGCTCGCTTGCGTCCGGACCACTTTAGAAGCCGGGCTTGAATGCTGCCCTTAATGAATAATGGCGGGCGCTTCGTGCTTCTTGTAGTTGTTCACCACGTCCGTCTAGTTTTCAAAATATTAAGTACACATTTTAAGTCAGATATTCTTTACGTTTAAGGCTTTCCTGCCTAGCGCTGAAGTCAGCTGGCAAAAAGGCAGAAATCCGAGTGCCCTGTGAGATCACTGGGTAGATTTACTTCCTGGCGATTCGCGTGCCGCCCGGTAGCTTTGGGGACTGCAGCTTGCTGGGTCTCAGACCATGTTGAGCCCTGCGCGCATGCTTTCTCGGTGTCCTGTGTGTTTGGGATTGCTCAGGAAATACCCTCCGTCACACGCTGGCCTGTCTCAGGCCCAGCAGCACCAAGAGCTGAGGAGAAACATTTTCACAGTGGATGAAAAGTACCAGGTATGTACCAGCAAGTAATTCAATCATTTATTCTGCACGCAGGGCGGAGGAAATTAAAGGGGTAGTCGGAACTCTGTGTAAACAAAATGCTTAATCTGAGACAATGAACGCTCAAATGCAGAGTATATTCGTTGAATTTACCCGGGGAATTTGATTTACAAGTTGTGTGCTGTGGAAAATCACAGACGGGAGGAACAGAAACATGTGTGTTGGGTTTTCTTTAAATTCTCATTGAAAGTTTCCTTGGCAAGAGCGTGCTACGTGCAAGCTGATTTATTGGTCGCCACCTGTTCCTCTTCTCAAGCTTATCCAACCATGGCGGAAAAATTAAACCTCAGTGAGGAACTACTTCTTGGAGGGAATGAGCCTCTGCGCCCCAGAGACCAAACCAATTAGCACCTACCGTGTTAAACATTGGGCCTTTTAGTGAACGACAAAGGCAGCCAGAAACCTCGTTATGCATTATCTAATTTAAAGATAACATGCTGCTCCGTGGGATGGGCGGTCGCTCGGAGTAGAATTCATATGTGGTCCGCCTCAGAAGTAGAATATGCTATAACGCGTATACCTTAATTTATCAGCAGTAAATGAGTGCTGTTGAAGTATTTTTTAAATATGTGGACTAGATGGCTTTTCTAATTTCGTTCGATATTTAACCGTGATATGGTGAGTCAGGTGTAATTGGAGTATTAGCTTGTCAGTTGATGTAGTTGTGGTTTATCAATGGTAAATAAGAAAGTAATGTATCAGAGCTGTGGGATCTATAACGTGTCTATCCTGGGACCCTTGTCTGCCCTGCTTGCTTCCTGAACTTTCAGAGATCATGATGTTGCTTGTAACCTACTACTTATGCAAATTACTTTCACAAATGTGCTTACCTTCGCATCAATCAGTATGGATAGTATGTTGTATGTATTCTCTTCAGTTGTAAAGCCTTTGATATCTACTCTTGTGTGTCTACAATGCTTGATTTGTACCTATGGTCAGAAGTGGTGGGCAACAGCTCTCATTTTTGGGAAGCAGGAATTAATTTGTCATTATCAGACTTTTATAGTAACGGAGAGGAAAGGAGCAAAGGCAACAACATAGCTGCACACTGTTCCGTTTTTTACGGGACAGTCCCAGCAAGGTGGGGACTGTCTCTGGCAATGCAATAGGTCTCGCATTTACGCGAGTATAAGCTATTGGCATTGTAAATGACAATGCCTTTTATTTACATTTTATAAACCAAAACATAAATAAAAGTTATTGTGATTTACAATGCCAAGAGCTAAAAATCATGTCAAAGCGAGGCCTATTGCATCGCAAATGCTTGTTACTTGATAGCATTCAGGGGAGAGATCAATTGATGAAAACCTTTGCATTCCTCCAGATATGGCCATCATCTTGTTTATCTTAGGGGAGACATCTCAACAATGATGTTGCTGCTTAGAGCTCTAAGATCAAAGCATAAACATATTTCCCTATTAGCTCATCTGGCCGCGACTAAAAGGGCAATTCACCTTGTTGCTTCAGTAGGCTTTAAAATACCAGCTTTCAAAAGTTTCCCAGTCTCTTATTCGTCAACTTCTCTCACTACCATGGTAGATTGATCATCTTGTATACCTTTTGTGTGAACTTGTTCCCTCTTTCAAAACTATTTTGTGAGAGAAACCCTTTAATACAGTCATTTTCCCCAAAACACATGCTCGCCAATGCCTCCAAAATCTCGTAACCCATGCTGACACTCCGCCCCACCTATCGCTTCCCCACAACTGATACCTCCTCCTGCCTATTTGGATTGAGTATGAAATCCAGTGGTATTCAGTCGATTGACCCTCACACTGATAGAGCTTCTTCCGCTGCGATAATTTCCCCATCGCCTTCCAGCTCTTAAACTCAAAAGCAACAGTCATCGGTATGGGCTTCCTTTTGAAACTCTCTGGGTTTATAATAGATGGTAGTAACTCATGACCCTGAAACTTTCTCTTCCCAAATATTTCTATTTACCATTGTATAGGAGAATACCTAGTCTCCCACTACCATTATCTCAACGCCCCCTAACTTTATTGTGCTCACTGGCTTATTGTGCAAACAATTGTTGATGACACCTTAACATCCTTAATCTCACCTGATTCTCAACTCCCTGACTCTGAGTCAGAGCTTATTCTTTTCTCATTCACCAGCTTAATTGTATTGCCTCACTTGGTCTTCCTGCATCTCTTGAAAAAATAACCCCTAGTTCTATATGCTATGCACTATTGATTTACAGCAGGGCAATCCTTGCTAAACACTAAGGTGCCAATTACGATCCGGTAAAAAAATGGCCCGTATGACTCGTATCCGGTCTTTTTACCGTACGAATCGTACAAGTGCCGTACAAACTGCCAACTACGATTCGCATGGGAAAAAGACCATGCGAATCGCATTGGGAATAATTCCCCACACGTCCTCGGGTCGGAAAACGTGTCCGACACGTCCCCGGACGAATTACCGTATAAATGTGAAAAGTGAAGTCCGACCGCGGAATCACGATCCATCCCGTGCGTCCGATGTTACAACCGTATGGAAAAAACACCGTCCGCACCGAACTCCCATAGCAACCATGGCGACATGTGCCCGCATACGCGCCGAACACCCCCCAGCCCCCGTACGTTTGAGTCGTACCCCCACCCGTGTACGTTCGAGACGTACCCCCACCCGTGTATGTACACCCGTGTACGTGTCGCACCCCCCGTGTATGTACACCCGTGTACGTGTCGTACCCCCATGTATGTACACCCGTGTACGTGTCGAACCCCCGTGTATGTACACCCGTGTACGTGTCGTACCCTGCGTGTATGTACACCCGTGTACGTGTCGTACCCCCATGTATGTACACCCGTGTACGTTCGAGTCGTACCACACCCGTGTACGTTCGAGTCGTACCCCCACCCGTGTATGTACACCCGTGTACGTGTTGTACCCCCACCCGTGTATGTACACCCGTGTACGTGTCGTACCCCCACCCGTGTATGTACACCCGTGTACGTGTCGCACCCCCGTGTATGTACACCCGTGTCCGTGTCGTACCCCCACCCGTGTACGTGTCGTACCCCCGTGTATGTACACCCGTGTACGTGTCGAACCCCCGTGTATGTACACCCGTGTACGTGTCGAACCCCCCGTGTATGTACACCCGTGTACGTGTCGTACCACCACCCGTGTATGTACACCCGTGTACGTGTTGTACCCCCGTGTATGTACACCCGTGTACGTTCGAGTCGTACCCCCACCCATGTATGTACACCCGTGTACGTGTCGTACCCCCACCCGTGTATGCACACCCGTGTACATGTCGTACCCCCCGTGTATGTACACCCATGTACGTGTCGAACCCCCATGTATGTACACCCGTGTACGTGTCGAACCCCCGTGTATGTACACCCGTGTACGTGTCGAACCCCCCGTGTATGTACACCCGTGTACGTTCGAGTCGTACCCCCACCCGTGTATGTACACCCGTGTACGTGTCGTACCCCCCGTGTTCGTGCGAGTCGTACCCCCCCCTTGTATGTACACCCGTGTACGTTCGAGTTGTACCCCCACCCGTGTATGTACACCCGTGTATGTTCGAGTCTTACCCCCGTGTATGTACACCTGTGTACGTGTCGCACCCCCGTGTATGTACACCCGTGTACGTTCGAGTCGTACCCCCACCCGTGTATGTACACCCGTGTAGGTTCGAGTCGTACCCCCACCCGTGTACGTGTCGTACCCCCCGTGTATGTACGAACCGTACCCTCACCCGCGGACGTATGGAGCGTGCCCCAACACCAGCACCTTCACACAACATCGCGCATGTACGAGTCGTACCAAGCCAGACACAAGGACAGCACTGTACAACAAAATGCCCGAAGTACACACCGTACACACGTTAAAAACGCACGTACACAACAAGGAAAAAGCTAAACAACACAAGAATACACCATTCGAATGGCACAAAGCCACTAAACATGTCCAACAAGCTCAAAAACAACACAATCACTGACCTGCAACTGCCAAAATCCAAAACAGAGGCCCAAAACACAACCACTCCTTATAACACACCCACTCCTTATAACACACCCACCCAAAGTTCAAACACAGCAACACCCACCAATG
Source organism: Triturus cristatus (assembly GCF_964204655.1). Classification (NCBI taxonomy): domain Eukaryota; kingdom Metazoa; phylum Chordata; class Amphibia; order Caudata; family Salamandridae; genus Triturus; species Triturus cristatus. The sequence goes on along the minus strand of NC_140583.1, from coordinate 625,463,759 downwards.
GACCAATAAAAAGGGACCACACACACAAACCATGAGCCTTTGCAACAGACTCACTGCTGCCAGACCCCACAGACAACCTACAGCACCATACTAGAAGCTTTACCACACCTTACACTTGCACACCTTCACACACACACACCTTCACAAACACCCCCACATCACATTCACACACACACCCAAACAACCACACCCACACACCCACAACCATCCACACCACCCCCCCCACCATCCACACCCCTCACCATGCCCACTAACAAGAATCCAAAGTTCACTAGCCGAGAGTTGGAGGTCCTTGTCGATGAAATCCTCAGAGTTGAGCCACACCTCTTTGGAACATTGGTCAGACAGACCAGCATTTCAGAAAAAACATCCATGTGGCAGACCATCGTCGATGCTGTGAATGCTGTTGCGGACACCAGAAGGACCAGGCATGAATGCCAAGCCAGGTGGTATGATCTGCGGAGGAGGATCGAGCCAAAATGACGGACGAACACAACCAGGCCAACGTCACTGGAGGAGGGCCGCCCCGCAGACGCGTAGAATACCATCCCTGGGAGGAGAGGGTGATGGCCATACTGCCGGTGGTGGCAGTGGACGGATTAGAAGGACTCCGAGACCCGGGTGAGTACACAAACAACTCACCTCACATGGGGGGAATGTCATCCACAACCAAACTCACAAACAGGCACGCAACCACCCCAAGCTATCGCATGACTCAACCACACTCCATGAACACGCACATGCCACTGGCGCCACCATGCCCCATGCACCCAGCTGGACAATGTCAAGTCACAGGCCACAGAAAACACCAACACATGACACGGTAAGCCAGATGGCGGGAGTGTGGACCCAAAAAATCACATAGTGCAAATCAGAAGCAGACAACAATGCCCTCTGCCCATATGGCCTAGGTCACAGCCAGACAAACAGTGTGTCCCCACACAGGAAAGACTCGCCAGCAAATGGCGGACGCCTTGCATCAACACATGGGGGTGACGGCACGTTCTTGCACATGACAGCAGCCAATGAACAGCCAACACTGTGAAAGAGTGGCAGCACACACCACCACAGCAGCAGTGCAGACACACACACTACACCCAATGGGTGCCTGGAGATCAGAAACAAACTCACATCAACAATCCAAGGGCCATTCAAAGATCTGCTAACAGTCTGTGCCCAGGAAGCTGGGCTGAGGTGACAGAGGGTGACACACAGAGGGAGGGAGAGGGGGACAGAGAGGGAGGGAGACAGAGGTGGACACAGGGAGACAGACAGAGGGAGGGAGGAGGGTGACAGAGGGAGGGAGAAAGGGAGACAGAGGGAGACGGACAGAGGGAGGCGGTTGACAGAGGGAGACGGACAGAGGGAGGGAGAAAGGGAGACAGAGGGAGACGGACAGAGGGAGGAGGTTGACAGAGGGAGGGAGAAAGGGAGACATAGGGAGACGGACAGAGGGAGGAGGCTGACACACGGAGGGAGGGAGAGGGGGACAGAGAGGGAGGGAGACACAGGGAGACGGACAGAGGGAGGAGGCTGACGCACAGAGGGAGGGAGAGGGGGACAGAGAGGGAGGGAGACACAGGGAGACGGACAGAGGGAGGAGGCTGACACACAGAGGGAGGGAGAGGGGGACAGAGAGGGAGGGAGACACAGGGAGACGGACAGAGGGAGGAGGCCGACACACAGAGCGAGGGAGAGGGGGACAGAGAGGGAGCGAGAAAGGGACACACAGGGAGAGCAAATCAGCCTTGTGGGGCGTGGGAATGTCTGCTCGTCAGCAGGTGGACTGCGTGCATGTAGACAAGGGTGGCCAGTGCCAGAACCCCCCCTCTTCCCCATGGCAAAACACAGGGCCATGTCACAACCTGTGCACGAGCACAACGACAGCTACCTGCATTATCTAAGTGTGTGGAACCACTCCATGTGCCCACGTACAGTGCAACACGGAAGGCACCAATGCATGGCTCGCCACACCTGCCCACTCCACTGCTGACTGCAGTCACAATTGACGCAGCAAGTAACACTGTGCCACACATAGGTAAAGTCGCAAAAGCTGTGGCCAAGGGACCTACCCATGTACAAGTGCACTGTGAGTGGAATGCAAGACATATCCAAATTCCCAGAGGAAATGTGCCTACTTAGAAACCAATGAAACATGGATGTTGCATGGAACAAAATTAACATTGTCTCTCTCACACACAGGTCAACGTCGTGGATCACCCCCCAACACTGGGGGGGAAGACTCACAGGACCCGGCTCGGCGGGATGACGGAGCCACCGGCAGCGACGACTCTCACCACTCTGTGGACGAACCCGCCCCCGACCAACCTGGCCCCTCTGGTGTCCAACGACCTGCAGCACCTGCGTCAGGTACAACTGGGCCAACCACCACCCCCACTCCTGCCACATCCCAGGAGACACCCAGGATCCCTGCCCCACTACCACAATGCAGCCAGGCTGGCCAGGAGGGACACGGTGTCCCGGGCACCCAGGAGGAGGCAGGCGGCAACGCAAATGCCACCCCTCAGGGGTCCCAGAGACCCGATGTGCCCACAACGGCAGGCCAGGTGCAAGTGGGCAGGGGTGGTGGGAGTGGAGGATGGCGGAGGCGCGAGCCTGACCAGTTGGCTGGGGAACCGGTATATTCCCATGTCCGAAACATCCTGGACACATACCGGCAGGACACCACGGGCATGGCCCAGGTTGTGTCCATCCTCGAGGGAATCAAGACCCAGCAGGCCCAGCAACATGCGGAGCAACATGCCTGTCTACTGCAACACCAACGGAGGATGGAGGACAGACAGGCTGAGCTCGTGACGGTGTTCACGGGAATTCACAGTACACTCCGTCGGATGGCCGACAACATGGGCAACCCTCCCTGTGCCAGCAGGCGTAGAACATCACCACCCACAGGGAGGGATGAGGAGGAGGAGGAGACATCCGACGGAGCATCCCAAACATCGTCACGGCCTGCTTCTGAGGGTCCCCGCAGGAGGGCGGGTCGTCCACGGAAAAGACCGTGAGGGTCGGCGCAACAGCACCATCTCCCAGGACACCTGGCCTGGCACCTGGCCCACTGGAGCAACAGCAGCACAGCAGCAAAAGACATTCTCTGCCACATGGACTTGCTGGTCACTGTCTGACCAATGTTGACAAAGACTGTGGCATGGACTCTGAGGATTTACAATGGCAAGGACACCAAGTCCCCTAGTGAACTTTGGATTCCACACACCCGGAAAGCCCCTCATGTCAACCCCCCCCCCACCCCAACCAAAATAAAAAGTCACACAATAAAGAGAAGATGCCGACTGATTGCATTATTACCTTACATGTGTCTTGTAAAGTCTAACTATGCCTGAGTTCTCATTTGACTTCAACCATCCACACCCTGGGGCCTGAGTCTGGCACAGGACACACATGGGTCACATTGTATTAGGCAAGACAGACAAGGAGCACCATACACACCCGTGATGGGCCCAACCAGCTGAGGGGGTGGCCGCACAACCGTGCCGACAGACATATTGAGTACAGCGACAGCCATGCGCAGAGGTCAGGGATCATGTGGAGTGTCCTGGGGGGCACCCAGGTATGTGTGGACAGGTGGCAGAACCATGTCCTGCAAGCTTGAGTCAGGTGGATGCAGTGAATGGTGGCCTGGCCAACGTTGGATGCATGGGGATGGCACATGTCACAATACCCACACAGTCATTGACTACATGCACAATACAGTCTAATCCCACACAAACAGCTTGCATCTTGCTACTCTACACATAGACACATAGCCACTATCACGGAAAACCATGCCAGACATGCCGGATGCACCTTGGCAACACACCAGCATTGACTGAGAAGAGGCACCTTGGAGGCATAGGGACACCTTTATTAGTCATGTATTCGGGATTGCATAGGCAACTCGGAGTACACATGAAGGGGTCATATGGAGTAACATGTGGGTCCAACACTGGAACCCCCCTTCTGCAGCACAAATGCGTGATAGCCATGGAACTGGCACACAAGTGTCGGCTAACAGCTAAACACCCCCTGCTGCTCACGGAGAGATTGCCATACACCATTGATCCGCTGATGTGGAAGTCCCACAGCATGTCAAGCCAAGGCAAACCGTATGTGTCCGAGGGCAGTGTAACACACATTGATGCCATCATCACATTCCACAATCCCATCACTGATGACTGTCAACAAGTCTGACCATCTATTCAGGTGTACTCAGCTGCATATAATGTGTTCCATGGTGATGCGACATGTCTGCAGAGGAACCAAACATCGACAGGGGCAGTGTGCATACATCGTGAACAACTGCCACACCCAATACACCCCTGATGCATCCCTTACCCTAAGGAGACTTCCAAACTTGTCCGAGCGTGTAACGCTGAGTCAGCACACGATGACGTGTCCATGAGGAATAGCAGTGCCACAACAATGCAACCAGCAGACGGCATGCGCAAGTACCTGGGGATGAGAGACACACAAGAAGTCAGCCACAAAAAGCACAGCCACTTGCATGTGCATGTACACGACACATGTAAGGATGACAACATGCCAGGTCACAATTATGACTGGGGAAATACACATCACTGCCACCATCACTCCAGTGACACATCCACACACACCTCTGACTCACGTCGCATACATGCAGATGGACACACACATCGCAACACATGCCACACAGGGACGAATGCGTGCACACACAGACACTGGTACTCACCACTAAGCAAAGAAGTCACGTATGAGCCGAGTCCGGATGTCCTCTTGCGGAACCACGTCCTCCACATCACTAGCCCCATTGCCAAGCCCTTCGTCCTCCACGGGTGGATGGTCCTGATCATCTTGATCCAGGATGAGTGGCACAGCTTTCTCAACTGCCATGTTGTGCAGCATGCAGCAGACCATGAAGATTTTGCAGACCTTCGCCGGGGCATATGGGAGCGCGCCGCCGGTCTTGTGGAGGCATCGGAATCGGCTCTTCAGGAGGCCAAACGTCCTCTCTATCACTCGCCTTGTCCGGCCATGGGCGTTGTTGTAGCGGAGCTGGGCCGGTGTGATGGGGTTGCGGAGAGGTGTGATCAGCCATGGCATGTTGGGATAGCCAGCGTCCCCTACATGGAAACCACATGGACATAAGTAGGACAGGAGAAGCGGTTGTGCTGGAAGTCTACGCAAAATACAGGACACACAGACTGTACCCACCAACAACACATGCTCGTTCGTTGCGCAGCTGTGTCATCATTTCAGGCATCCTGCTACGCCTCATGATGTAGGCATCGTGTGCTGATCCTGGAAAACGAGCACAGACATGTGAAATCACCATGTTGGACAGACACACCACAAGGGCATTGATGGAGTGGTAGTGCTTGCGATTCCTGTACGCTACCTCCTGTGCCTGTGGTGGTACCAAAGCCACATGTGTCCCATCTATGGAACCAATGACATGGGGCATCCCTCCCAGGGCATAGAATCCACGCTTGACCCCAGTCAACATTGCAGGGGTTGGGAAATGGATGAAGTCATCCAGGTGAATCAACATGGCCTCTAAGAAATCATGCAGCACACGGCAGAACATGCTCTGGGACATGCCACCAACATGAGCTATGGTATTTTGAAAGGTACCCGTGGCAAGAAAATGTAGGGCTGCCATTACCTTCAGCTTGGGTGTCAGTGCCGTAGGATACCTGTGCAGCGGTTGCAGGTGTGGTGCCAGTCTCGCCGTCAACTCCAGAATCAACCGTTGGGAGAAGCGGTAGCACCGGATACAGTCATTCTCCCGCATGGCAGCTAAGTCCGGAATTGGTCGGGGAAGAGGCGGCGCTCTGCAGTAATTTGGAAGTGACAAGGAAGAGTGAGTGCACCACAACAACAATTTATTTGTACTGAGCACATGTTAATCTGTCAATACACATATGCTACATACGCAGTCAGGTATGTGCCACATGCCCTGGACACGTATGGCTGCCAGGTGACACCCCTACCAAGACCCAGCTACACACGGAGATTGTGAACCTCCACATGCCATGGCATGGGATTAGCTGTGTCCCAGTGTAAGTGAACAGCCAGACGCAAGACAGGAGTGGCATACATCCACACATAAGCAGAAGTAGGATGTTGATTGCAGAGACTGGTAGCGGAACAATAGAGCCACAGGTCACATGACATTACACTAGGACAGCCCACACACCTTGCCATGAAGGTGTACATGTGATGACTCACCACACATTCATAGACAGGATGCAGACATGTCCTTGTTACGCTACTCCGTGTCCCTTGCATACATACGCACCTCACATCCAATACCACATGTGGCATGGTGTGCGGTACAGTGTGCCATGTCAATCTACACACAGACACATGTTGGTTGCTGCCACAGCTGCTGCTTTTGAGGGAGCTCCAACATCAACCTAATGGGAACCCCCCACACATACATGACATAGTCACATCGTGCACCGTGGGTAGTGACATGTCAGGTGTGGTAACCCCTGTACCGGGCCTCAGGGGACACTTGCGTGTGTTGTTGTCCGTGCCATGCCAGTGACGCTCATCCCAAGTGTGCAGTACGACATGCACACATGTCAAAGGAGTCAAGGGCATGCCTGGCACACATTGCACCGTCACACATTACATGTGTACACATCTCATCATACATCTGGTACGTTCTCGACTCAGGAGTAATGTGCCACATCACAGCCTTTCACACCTGTGCCCCACACATGTAGTACTGCACAGACAATGCCTTGATGTCCATCCATGGACAAGTATGTCAGCCCTATTCCTTCCTGTGTGCTGCCTGTCACCACTGTGATGTGTGAAAAGCACCGTACTTTCGCAAAAAGGGCCTGTGTACGTTCCCGTATCACTATGGGAGTGCTGCCGTATGTGTACCCCTAGGGATAGTGAGCGTATGCACGCGTGTATGCTCCGTCTCACTATGGGTGTTCTCGCGTATGCGTACTCATAGTGATAGTGAGCGTACAGGCGTGTGTACGGTCCGTACCACCATGAGTACGCATATGCGAGAACACCCATAGTGAGACGGGCCGTACACGCGTGTGTACGCTCCGTACCACTATGGGTGTTCTCGTGTATGCGTACTCATAGTGATAGTGAGCGTACAGGCGTGTGTATGGTCCGTACCACCATGAGTACGCATACGCGAGAACACCCATAGTGAGACGGGCCGTACACGCGTGTGTACGCTCAGTCTCACTATGGGTGTTCTCGCGTATGCGTACTCATAGTGATAGTGAGCGTACAGGCGTGTGTACGGTCCGTACCACCATGAGTACGCATACGCGAGAACACCCATAGTGAGACTGGCCGTACACGCGTGTGTACGCTACGTACCACTATGGGTGTTCTCGCGTATGCGTACTCATAGTGATAGTGAGCGTACAGGCGTGTGTACGGTCCGTACCACCATGAGTACGCATACGCGAGAACACCCATAGTGAGACGGGCCGTAAACGCGTGTGTACGCTCCGTCTCACTATGGGTGTTCTCGCGTATGCGTACTCATAGTGATAGTGAGCGTACAGGCGTGTGTACGGTCCGTACCACCATGAGTACGCATACGCGAGAACACCCATAGTGAGACGGGCCGTACACGCGTGTGTACGCTCCGTACCACTATGGGTGTTCTCGCGTATGCGTACTCATAGTGATAGTGAGCGTACAGGCGTGTGTACGGTCCGTACCACCATGAGTACGCATACGCGAGAACACCCATAGTGAGACGGGCCGTACACGCGTGTGTACGCTCCGTACCACTATGGGTGTTCTCGCGTATGCGTACTCATAGTGATAGTGAGCGTACAGGCGTGTGTATGGTCCGTACCACCATGAGTACGCATATGCGAGAACACCCATAGTGGTACGGAGCGTGCACACGCCTGTACGGGCCGTTGCTATGCATTTGGGGTGCCCTAGGGCCCCGGAATGCACCGTACCTGTGTGTGAAGCTCCAAATTACATAGGGGACACATGAGGGACAAGTATAAAGGCCTACATGCATGCTGGTTGTCATGGAGACCAAGTTTAAATTTTGAATTTTTTCCGGAAGGTGCACAGCAGAAGTCAGTTGGAATGAATCTACTTTGTTGCAATGTGGTTCTGGAGTTGACATCATGCTCAAGAAAAAAACACATTAAGAACCCACTGACTGCTAGGTTTGAAGGGATTGGAGGAGACATAGGATGCAAATGTGAGTGACCAATCACTCTGTACTCCTGTGCATGAAACAGGCCAGCAAGGCAGATATAAGGCAGCCAGGTCCCATGAGGGAGCACTTGCCTGCACATCTTTGTATTCCACGACCCAGCTGCTGCTACTGATTCCCTGCAACCATGTCAAGGGCTGTGGAGAGGTCACAGCCATTCACCCTGGAGGAGAACCTGGCTTTGCTGGATGTGATCCTCCCACAGTACCCCATGCTGTATGGGCGAGCAGGTTATCAGGTGAGTGCAGAGTCCACTAGCACAGACTGTGTCCCTTTTTTGTGACTGTGACTTCTGCCATTGTGTCCAGGTGTGACACACATGCTATGTACTGTAGGGGGGGTCACAGGGGGGGAATGCCTGATGTCTCACAGCCAGAGCATGCTGTGGTGTATGTCTGCCGTCCTCACTAGCATGGTGTTTACTGTGACAATCACTGCATGGTGCATGCCACATTCTGCCTGTCTTGTCCTCCTGGGAATGTAGCCTCTACAGTCCTCATGTGATTCTGTGGTCACCCCAGTGTGACAGGTGACTGTACCCACAGATGTGTGTTAGTTCTGTGTACCTGTGCTGAGAGTGTCCACATGATGTGTTCGTACCCTGGACATCGGTGTGTGTGTAAGTCCCCTGTCATGTGGGTGGGTGCATATGTGGAGTGTAGGACCCCAGCTGCATGAGGGATGGATATACCCTGGCCATGTGATGTGAGCAGGGAGCAGTGCTGTGTGTCTGACGTGCAGAGCCAGCCCCACACCTGTGAGCCCCACCCCCCCCGTCTAGTGGCACATGTGCAGAGTGAGGTATGTCGCTGCATTTGGCAATGGCAGGTGAATGTCCTGTGCCTGTGTGTGTCTGTGTACTCTGCAGCGGTAGCGTCAGTGGCCTGTGGCATGTGACTGCTTAGAGGTGCTGCACATAATCCTGGTGTAGCTTGTGATGCACAGTGTGAGCCTGGATCATTGATTGTGTAGTTGCCCTCATTCCACCTGTGTCCTTTCAATGGCACGTACTGCTTTTGCCCTTCCCCAGAGGATCATGTCCCTATGACAAAGGTGCAATGCGTTGGATGCATACTATGCCTTGTTGTAAACAGCAAATGTGTTCTAATATGTGTCTCTGTGACATGTGCCAGGTGTATTGATGTAGTGTCACTTGTTCATCCTCACAGGTAGGCGCCTCTGCCAAGGAGCAGATATGGCTGTCCGCCGTCAGCGCCGTGAGGAGTGCGGATGGTCGGAAGCGGCGCCTGACCCAGGTGAGGAAACGCTGGCAGGATATCCGGTGCTGGACGCGGAGGATCGCACGGGTCCTGCTGGGGGACTCACCTGAGAGCCATAAGAACCACGGGCGCCGCCTACTGACCCACATCCACAAGCGTGTGCTGCCGGTGGTATTTCCAGACTTGGAGAGGCGCTTACAGGAGAAGCAGCAGCAGGAAGGGGGTAGGTACATGTGTGTTTGTTGTGTTTCACCAGCATTTGTAAGTGCACAGTTGCATGGATACACTGCCAGGGTTTAAAGGTGCTGTGCAGATCCAGTTACCCACAGTATAGCTGTGCTCTCCTGCCTCCCTTGCCCTCCTCGCAATGTGTTCCCTGGTCTGTGTGTAGTCACTCCTTCACAAGGTAATGTAGGCTGGCGCTTTCTCCACGTGAACTATGCCTGTAGCATCATGTGTGGGGGTGGTGTGTAACAGGTTTGGTGATCTTGGCTGTGCCCTGTCCAGTTCAGTACATGTGGGTTCCATGTCAGTTGGCACTGATGCAGAGTCCAGACATGGGAGTTAGTCTCACAAGTGTCATGCCTTACAGTGCGCATGTCCTATGTAGTGGCCTGTGACATGATGTGCATGAGTGTGCGATACTCATAGTGCAGGGATGGTGGTGTGTGTTGCAGTCATTCCCATTCAGGACCATGGAGTTGTGTTGCCACTACTGTCCCCTGGGGCATACTTTCCTAGGTGTCATGTGTGTAAGCACAAAACGTGGACACTCTCAGTGTCTACAGCATAGGTTGTGCTCTGTGCCATTGTCCCCTGGCACCATGTATATTGACGTGAAATGTAGTACTAGTGTCCACTGTACAGCCTGACCTGATTTTCCTTGTTCATAGTCACAGTGGCCAGTGCCTGTGTGTCTTGTTACAATCATCTGATGATGGCCATTTGTACATGATTATTTGGACAGGCGCACCTTGGGTATTTGGCGTCCAATCTTGCATTCATGCAGCCCCTGTGTATTTCACCCAGACTAAGAGATGTAAGTGCCACCTGTGTCTCAACAAATTGTCTCATGTAGGGGGTGGTTGGTGCGGGCCAAGCCTACATGTCAAAACCAGAATTCTCCTTGCTAGGTCTGGCCAGTGTGTGATGTTTGTCTGGACATACACTCAAGATGCAGTGACCCATTAATGTTGGGCATGTTTTTAAGTATTGCCTTTGCAGCATGTGCCTACAGTTAATAGACATGGTTCCTGCTCATCCCTTTTTACGCCAACGCTGTGTGCTGCAGATGCTGTGCTGGATTGTCCCCAGTGCCTGGCTCCTCTGTCCAAATCCATATCATGTTATTTGCTATTGTGTCATGCTCTCCATAGTTGGTCAGTGGCATGGTGGGTCAACCAACTGTGTGTTGCAGGGCCTACATATGTGCCTTGTATTGTAGATGTTACTCATGTTGCTTTTCAGGCTATGCACTGTAACCTATGTAGATTGGACTCATGTGACATATGTATACAGGTGTGTGATTAATTGCTGTCTCTTCACCTTGCCCACAGCATCATCGGGGGACACGGAGGGAGACATGAGCACAGACGGAGCGGAGGGACCGAGCACCAGTGCCAGCGTTGACATCGTGGCTGGCACATTGAGTGGTACAGAGGCGGAGGAGAGTGAGGCCGAGGACCTGTCCACTGGCACCACCGAATATGAAGCGGACGGGTCCGAGGATGATCTCTCCGAGTGGGCGGAGGCTGCACCACCAGCTGACAGCGGCACAACATCGCACCCCGCCCCCTCCATTGCCATCAGCCGCCTCCCACTTGCTCGTGTCCCTTCCCAACGTGCCCGGTCACCACATGTCTCCTTCCTGCCAGGCACCGCACCCCCTGCCCCTGTCTCCACTGCTGCCGCCAATGCCGAGTCTGTGGACATCCAGCGGCAGTTGCAGATTGGTCAGGTTGCGATCCTTAATGTCCTCCATGGCCACAGCCAGGTCCTCAACAACATGGAGGCATACTTGGAGGGCATTCACTCATCGCAGGCTGACCAACGCAGCTTGCTGAGGTCGATAGACTCGACACTGACTGCAGCAGTGGGTCTCCTGCAGCGCTTCATCCAACCCCCTACCCCTGCCCCATCCACACTTCCCACTCCCATGCCTGTCCCACGTACACCCAGACGTCAGCATGCACCCACCACGACGGACACAGGCACCACACCAGCAGGGAAGGTCACCCGCACACCTCCTGGCACGCACACACAGGGTGAAGTAGGCACACCCACTGGATCGGGGGGCAAACGTAAGACACGCAGCCAGAGTGGGAGTCCGCATTCCACCAAATCCACTCCCTCCAAATCCCCTCCCCTCAGCTCTCCTGGCCACATATCACACAAAGACTCCTTCATGTCCGCTCTGTCCCTGAGCCCCACAGTGACACCACCCCGCAAGCGGTCAAGGGAGTCCCTGGTCAGGGTGGTTGAATCCCCCCCCTGTCTACACCCTCCCCCAGTGGCGCTGCGACCCATCCCTCTGACCCCCCCCCCCTCCTTGGGGCCTGTGGTTCCTTCGGGTGCAGGGGATTCCTTGGAGGACCTTGCTAAGGTGTGCAGCGAGATCCTGGCCTCCGCCTTTGGCCCTGCCCCACCCCCTGTGGTGGAGTCCTCAATCCCTGCACCCACGACGCCTACCCTTCGCCCTCATGTCCCTGCGGTGCCTGGTCCTTCCCCCTCACATGATGCCCTCACCCCTGTGGAAGACGACGGTATCTAAATGTGCAGGCAAGCTAGGGGACACGCATCCCACTGTGTCCCCCATCCAGCTGTGACTTCTGGACTGCCCTATGGGCTTTGTAAATATTGAACTTCCTACAAACAAGATTTTTTGGATCATGTTGAATAAAGCAATTTATTTTTTTCCCTTGGAACACTACTGCTTTGCTGGTATTGCTGTTGGTGGGGCTGCTACATGGTTTTGGGTGGTGTTCATGTGTTGGGTGTGTGGGAAATGTAGTAGTGTGCTGCTCATAGGGGGGACCCTGGGATCTGTGTGCCATCACACGGTGTTAGCTAGGTTTCTCTGTTCATGTAAGCAGTTGCTGCATGGTGAAATTGTCCCAAGGTGTATTCCTTCCTCTGTGTACCCTGATATCTTCCCTGCAGGGTGTTCCCAATATTTAGCGCTGAGCTGTGTGTACATTAGCTGGGTGTGTGACGGACTCCTTCAACTTTGCACATGCATGCTGAGCGATGTCTCCACCTGCATCATTCGTGGCATCCTTGGTGGTCACTGTACTTGTGTATGTGGACTATTGACATGACTTCATGTGGACATGTTTTCTTTTCGGCGCTATGCATGCGTATACTCCCAGCCTCGCACACATGTGGTACATGTACTGCAGGGTCTTTGTGCACCTGACTGACATTTGTGGGCATGGTATCTGTGGCTACTCCACCCTTTGCGTTCCATGGGCACTGCTGGGAGTGTTAGGCACCCACCCCTCCTGTCTCTGGGCACTGCTGGGAGGACTCTGCACACACCCCTCCTGTCTCTGGGCACTGCTGGGAGTGTTAGGCACCCACCCCTCCTGTCTCTGGGCACTGCTGGGAGTGTTAGGCACCCACCCCTCCTGTCTCTGGGCACTGCTGGGAGTGTTAGGCACCCACCCCTCCTGTCTCTGGGCACTGCTGGGAGGACTCTGCACACACCCCTCCTGTCTCTGGGCACTGCTGGGAGTGTTAGGCACCCACCCCTCCTGTCTCTGGGCACTGCTGGGAGTGTTACACCCACCCCTCCTGTCTCTGGGCACTGCTGGGAGTGTTAGGCACCCACCCCTCCTGTCTCTGGGCACTGCTGGGAGTGTTAGGCACCCACCACTCCTGTCTCTGGGCACTGCTGGGAGTGTTAGGCACACACCCCTCCTGTCTCTGGGCACTGCTGGGAGTGTTAGGCACCCACCCCTCCTGTCTCTGGGCACTGCTGGGAGTGTTAGGCACCCACCCCTCCTGTCTCTGGGCACTGCTGGGAGTGTTAGGCACCCACCCCTCCTGTCTCTGGGCACTGCTGGGAGTGTTAGGCACACACCCCTCCTGTCTCTGGGCACTGCTGGGAGTGTTAGGCACCCACCCCTCCTGTCTCTGGGCACTGCTGGGAGTGTTAGGCACCCACCCCTCCTGTCTCTGGGCACTGCTGGGAGGACTCTGCACCCACCCCTCCTGTCTCTGGGCACTGCTGGGAGGACTCTGCACACACACCTCTTGTCTCTGGGCACTGCTGGGAGTGTTAGGCACCCACCCCTCCTGTCTCTGGGCACTGCTGGGAGGACTCTGCACCCACCCCTCCTGTCTCTGGGCACTGCTGGGAGTGTTAGGCACCCACCCCTCCTGGCTCTGGGCACTGCTGGGAGGACTCTGCACACACCCCTCCTATTTCACAATATGTACGCTTAGAACATACACGTGTGTGGGTTCGCTCCATGCATACGAGGTGGGGGTACGTGTCGTACATACACGGTTGGGGTGGGGGTACGCTCCATACATACGCGGGTGTGGCTTCGGGTCGTACTTACACTGTTGGGGTGGGGGGTACGCTCCATACGTACGCGGGGGGGGGACGGGTCGTACTTACACTGTTGGGGTGGGGGTACGCTCCATGCATACGCGGGTGGGGTTACGTGTCGTACTTACACTGTTGGCATCGGGGGTACGCTCCATGCATATGCGGGTGAGGGTACGGGTCGTACTTACACTGTTGGCATGGGGGGTACGCTCCATGCATACGCGGGTGAGGGTACGGGTCGTACTTACACTGTTGGGGTGAGGGGTACGCTCCATACATACGCGGGTGAGGGTACGTGTCGTACTTACACTGTTGGCATGGGGGGTACGCTCCATGCATACGCGGGTGAGGGTACGGGTTGTACTTACACTGTTGGGGTGGGGGGTACGCTCCATACGTACGCGGGGGGTACGGGTCGTACTTACACTGTTGGGGTGGGGGGTATGCTCCATACGTCCGCCGTTGAGGGGACGTGTCGTACGTACACTGTTGGCATGGGGGGTACGCTCCATGCATACGCGGGTGAGGGTACGGGTCGTACTTACACTGTTGGGGTGGGTGGGGGGTACGCTCCATGCATACGCGGGTGGGGGTACGGTCCATACGTACACTGTTGGCATGGGGGGTATGCTCCATGCATACGCGGGTGAGGGTACGGGTTGTACTTGCACTGTTGGGGTGGGGGTACGCTCCATGCATACGCGGGTGAGGGTACGGGTCGTACTTACACTGTTGGGGTGGGGGGTACACTCCATGCATACGCGGGTGGGGGTACGGTCCGTACATATCCGTACCCACGCTGTGGAATGCTTGTGCGGGCCGTACCCAGGCCTTTGCCACGTGGGTACGAGCCGTCCCGCCATTGTTGGGGTGACGTAGGTGTGGGCGTGGTACGATTCGTACCCACGCTCTTAAGGCGTGGGTACGGGACGTACCTGTATTGTTGTGTTGCCGGTTCGTGTCATCAAGAACTTCCGTTGTGGCGGTCGCTGGCTTAGCTGGACAAGCCCCCACCCCCTCGTAGTGACCAGGGCCTGAGGGTCAGGTATGTCCAGGGCATGTGTGCTGTGTGACTTTGGTGGGGGTTTTGTGGCCTGCCCCTGGTCCTGCCCCCCCCCCTTTCACCCCTCCCTTTGTTGTTCTGACCTTCTGCGGCGTCTGCGTCCGAACCTGTAGAGGAGGTCGACTGCTATGAGGGCCGGGATGACACGTAGGTTCGGGTCCATGTCTGTCCGTCGCGTACAGGTACTCCTTGTTCGCTTCGTCCTGTCTGTCCGTCGCGTACAGGTACTCCTTGTTCGCGTCGTCCTGATTTCCCGGCAGTTTTTGGCAGCCGGAAAATATTCACCGTGCGGGATGACGTCGGTGCGAATCGTAATTCCTGGTTCGTGAATGGCAGGCTGCGTGCGTCCCGACGTCACGTCGGCGCTTTCCCGGTTCGCATTTGTAGGTTTATTTTCGTCGGTCGGGGTTTTGTACGATTCGTACGGAAATGGTGTTTCCGTGCGAATCGTAATTCCATGTTTGTATATTTTGACGACCGGGTACGCGTCGGACGGAGAATATGCTCCGTCCGACGGCTCGTACCCGGTTTTTACAGGATCGTAATTGGCACCAAGGTATTTTAGACTACCACACCTGTAACACATTTGTTAACTTCCCCTACTCTTAAACTATTTGTATTTTCGGTTCTCAGTTCTTTCCTCCTTAGGTCTCCCATGACCCCTAACTGGAGATAAGCTATGTGTTTGGAGGTTTTGTTTTTTGTTGTTTGTAGTACATTGCCAATAATCTTTCATGAGTTAGAGGACATACAAGCAACTACTGTTTTGACACATTTGTTAGAAATATCTACCTTACGAAGCAGTAAAATCAGCCATATGTGAAACCCCTATGTACCTATAACCTATCTTATACATTTTTGTCATTCACATGCATAATGATTTGGTCCCTTAAAAATTAATCCTGTAAATCCCCAAATTTGCAATTGATAGCGAGTTTTTACGACAAGAGTACAGAATCATCAATTGGCTCAGTTTCCCCTTGTTTCCTACTAAAAAATGTAATCTGCCAGTCGCTTTTCATACAAGGGGAAATTTAGTCGTTCAAATCACCTAAGGGATTTAGAAAACCAAATGCCCTTCTGTAGGTGGTCTTGTTTTCTTTTCCATCCTATTGTAGATTTTGAGACTTTGTGGCCTCGCCGAATGTAATATGATATTTTTCCTCCTTTCTGGAGTAATGTCTTCATCATCACTTGTGTCGTATAATTAGCACAGTCTTCCTTTCGCTCCTGGCACGTTCAAGATTGATCTCCCAGAGTGGTTAAGGAGGAGTCAGGAGCACATTGTAAGTAGTAATGGGTGTAGCTATGAAGTATATATATACATGATAAATTATACATTTTGCACACCTTAGTATAAATGGTATCACTACAGTAATTATGCTCACAACCATATGGTATTAGATGATAATACAGAAGTACAGTGTTCCCCTAAATTGCACACTTCAACAGTATAAATGACCAAAACTTATTAAAAATTATATTTGTTAGAGGGTGCCTCCTTTAATATTCTGATACATTGGAAAAGAGGAGCAATCTGCATTAGAAAGCAGATACAGCCACAATGAGGCAGACAGTAGACTAGAGCCGATGCTCTTGAGAAAATGAACAACAGGAGTTGCACTGGATGCGCTAATGATTTGAGGTACCAGGTCAGCCAAGTGTGTTGTATATTGTGTTCTGAGATATGTCTGTATCTCTGAAGAGGTGCGAGCAGTTTGTAAATCAAAAGTCTTGGTAGCTGGCATTAAAACAACATCCTTCTGGAGGAAGACTGCAACAAGGTTGCTAATTTTGTATGTTTTGGGTTTGTACTCTGGGCCAAGGGACACCTTCAACGACTTGCGTAGGTAGGGGATAGAATGTTCTTCTACAGCATTTTATCGCTTTTGATATTGTCAACAAACCCCTTCAGTCATCCAGCAACAAGTAAAATTTGCTTAAAGAAGTTATGACCTGTTTGATTAAAATGTGTATCATGTTTGAATACTCAATGTGGGAGTCCCTAAAAAAAACATGCTAATCCAGGCTTTGAGCCATTACGGAGGCCATGGAGAGAGATTGAATCGCACAACAGCGAATGCCCTCGTTTTCTTTTTTTAAACAACTACACACTTACAAAAACATCTGTGTATTCATTTAAACAATTGTACTCCAACAGGAGTGTCCACCTCTGATCTAGAAATTGATCATGAATTATTTCGTACCATCTCAAGGACTGATATATTTGGCAGTCATTGAAATGAAGTTTCATTGTAAGTGCAATTGTTCAAAATCATGGAAAAAGCCAAGTTATCGCTGGTGTGTTATCTACTGAAAATGGTGAGGCGAGAACTAGAAGCACCTGAAGCAAGATTATCTAATTGAATCCAATTGGGTAGTAAGGAGTGTACCAACGGCTTCTAGACATTCCTAAAGAATGGAATGGTTCACAGCAAATGTTGATGCAGATAAGGCTAATTATACAAGGGTTTTAACCAATTCCAACTTGGTCGCAAGTGCAGATATCATCAGCAACTTAATATCCTGAGCCAAATTAAATCTTGTTGAAAAATGTAACGAAGCACACTAGGAATTCCAGTGGGCACCGTATATGCACATCAATGAGGTATTCCAAAGTCCAAATAAGTGTTGAATATATTTATTCTCCTCAGTTTTTTTCATATCCCTTGTGGATAAGACGTGACATCAAAGAAAGGCAACAGCTGACTTGTATAGTCTTATAGACTTTTTCAAGGCTGTGGTCGCAAGTAAGTTCGGACGCCAAATGTCGTGGAGTAAAAGGTCTCTATCACTGCAATCTGTTCTGCAGTCATATTAAGTACCAGTAAAGTGAATGCCAAATGTGTCGGTCCCATTCAGATAATTGAGCTGTCAGTGATGCCTCCGGCAGTTAGGTAGAAAATGCCTTGGGTGTGCTGTAAAGCTAAGAGTCTTGCTGTTTCTCGTTAATTATTTTCTAGGTTTCAGAATATTCTACATCCGAGAAGCGTGTCCGCGAATGCAGCATTCTGCAAACCCCCACTGATGCACCGTGTGCCAGACGGCCCACCCATCACTCATCCAGCCATCATGGGTGGCTGATGAAACTGGTGATGCTTCAGTACATTTTTCTACAAATCTTTGCTCCAGGCTGACTATCTCAAGTTTGTTGGTAGGGTATACGTACCAGGAGATTACCAATTTACAGTCAATTTCCTCTATACTAAATATTATATTTCCCTAACTACGAACAGCATTTGGATGTGCGGACATTATAGCACAGCCATCACTTGTTATTGTCCAACTTAAATCTTGCTTGGTTGGAGTAAAAAATACAGTTTATTTTAAGGAAGAAGGTTGTTTGAGTGGGTAGAGCCACTTCCATCAGGTTTTCCATTCCATGTAATACGGATATTGGTCAAAAATTTGAGAACTGGGAGGGATCTGCTTCAAGTTTTTTCAAGATTGGCAAGTCTCTAGCTAACGTGATTTGACATGGACCAGGTCAGAATGAAGGGCTTAAGTTTGACCTGGGGAGGCAGAATAGCTGTTTTTATCCAGTTAAGCGCCAATGCAGGTCAGGGATTCCGAGAACAAAGTCATATATGACATTCTATTGAGACCTGTGACCCAATAATTCTAGGAGAAATATGACATTTTTTGAACAAACTGACAGCAGTGCTGATAACATTTTAAATAGTCATTAGCTCCTCCTGTAGGACAGTAACATAGGCTCTGAGAAGGCCTAATGAATGGATTATGTTAGAGGGCTGTCAAGCAACCCTGATACTGTCTGAAAGACGGTTCTCAGAGTCTTATCCCCCTAGAGAATTTTTGTAGAGTAGAAGAAGTGGTATTGAGTTTTACAAAGACTATTACGTATAAGTAAAGAAGCCTTATACTCAAGCTTATCCTCAGGATCGTAGGAGTGTTGTTCTAAACCTTCTGCTCGCATCACTTTAGTTTTCTCTAATACAGTTTTAGGGTGGATGAGTTTATCCTTGCGAATTCTAGTTACGAGAGAATCTTCAGTGTTTGATGTCCAAGTGCAAAAGGATGCACAGATCTCTGGAGAGAGATGCATTAGAGTCTGATGTGGAAATCTTCATGTGTACTGTGCTCAAAACTGAAGAATAGTTCTTAGTAGGTATTCTGTTTTTAATATTGAGAGTAATTTGTTCTGGTATTGTGATGAAAAATGTAATCTGTGCAGTGATCTGTCCAGCTCAAAGGAGAGGACAACAGCTTCATTAAAAGCAACTCTTTTGCCCACAGCAAATGCACTGCATAAGGTCAGGCTCGATAAGAGTAGTGACCGTGAGGCTTGTGCCATTATCGAATCAATGAGTGGCATCTACAACAGGGCAGGAGGATGAGGAAGTACTGAAAACAGTAACAGGGTCAGTTAATTTCTCATAGAAGGCAGGATTGCTGCCAAGAGCACAGCTGATAATGAGTCCTGAGTGGGTAGAATTGGAGAAGGGGTTGGGATCTCCCTACCTAGGCCGGCGGAGCCAATATTGATGGCTGGTCCAACCCTAGTGCTTAGAAGAATGGTTGACTTGAAAGGTAAGGTAATTAGGTGGGGGGGAGGGCAGTTGTATTATCAAAGCTTGCAGTGGGTGAACGCCAAGTTTGATACAGCAGATATGTTTCTCCAGATCAGAAACATGGTGGTGAGATTCGAGAGCATCTTAGCAGGCGCTATACCCTGCGGCTTGCAGTATACACATAGATGTTGACGGCAAGTACAGTAAACTCCTAAACTAGCTTAAATTGGAGCCTGTTTGCAACCAGTAAACCAGTTAAGTAAGCCAGAGCAGTGTGACAACCGCGTTTTCCTTTGTTGTCTGTGTCTCTGTAAAATAATATATATGAATTCAAGATTGACGGGCGGCCCTAGGGTTGTTGTCGTTGTCGCTTATCATCTTGAGTGTGACTTTCTTAACTCCATCCCCTTTATGCCCCCCAAGTTGTGGTTTCCGAAGTAACTATTTTCCATTTCCAGTTGAAGGCGCTATGCACATGCTCATAACTTTAAAGAGATCAGGATCTGAGACCCAAAGAGCTTACAAAATGAAGAGTATGACCCAACACAAGTCTCTGGGGAGCAGGGGGGGGGGGTGGTGGGGTGGTAGGGGACCACTATATTTTGAGCTTTTGTTTTTGTAACCAGCGTGAAGTGACACAGTCAGACCCCATTGTGAAGCGACATTGGTGGGCAAGTCATTCCCTGTTTATATGAATATATTAACGCCTTAATCCTGTCCTTAAAAACAAATCTCGTCGACCTGCTTTCATGGCGGCTGGACGTGCACTCAGAAGCCCCGCCTCCCTCAGCAAACATCTCAACAGTACCAGACTTTATCCCCGCTTGACCCCATCCCCCCTTGCGTGCGAGAAGGTCTCCGAAGCCCGAAGTGGGCATTCTCCCACGGGGACCCTTTTCTTGCAGCAGGGATCAACCGGTTGCACCCCTTCTGCTAGGAATAATCCCTTTCCAAACAGGCTGAGACGTTCCAGGCCCTCCCTCCAACCCCCCCTCCCCCTCATCCCAACCATTTTCCGGGGAAGAGGACGGATTTATTACCGCTATTAATCGCCCTGTAATCAAAACCACCCTGTCCCTACGCTTCCCACGTGTTCCAAAACATTCTAGTATCACGTGCTCTGGAATGTTCTGAGAGTATTCTAGTGCCATACCTTGCAGTATAACAATTTGCCATTTTTTAAAGTACATTTGCGCCCCATACAGAAAGCTGTGGTAGCCTGGGTCCAGAATATTTTATGAGAATGTTTTGGAAAAATTCGGATTCCACGCATATGGCATGTCCAAGAATATTCAGAAACAACATATTTCAGAATATTCAGGTAGTTTATGCTCTGGATAGTGCTGTACCACGTGCTCCAGGCTGTTCCAATGCCACATTTTGGGGTAGTCCTCACCTCCAGTTACCAGAATGTTCTTGAAGAATAGGCTCGCAATATGCTAATAGTATGAATCGGAACATTTGGTTGCCGCAGTGTTTCGGAATATTCAGCCGCTTTATGTGGCCCAATATTTTAGTACCATAGGTTTGGAATATTGTGGTACCAAATGTTGCCTGATGTGACCATGCAGACAAATATTACATGCTGTGGAAAATCTTGGTAGCACGTGATTGGAAAAATGTTGTCAACACATGTTCAAAATATCCATCACACTGAGTTATCCACCCAGTACACCAAACTTTAGAACTTAATGCCTGGTCAAATTAGGAGTGTTCAATCACCTGCAAAACTGGAAAGCATTAAAAGATGACTATGGCGATCATTATAACCGTAAACTGCAGAGTACTGACTATAAACATTGGGAAGTAGATATGCTTGGCTATATCTACGCTGACAGGATCTACATCACAACATGCGTATGCACTGCGCGCCCCACCATTTCTTATGGTTACCTCTTCATGGAGATTCCTTGCCTTATGAATGCTCCCGGGTGCCAGAATGGATCTGAAAAATCTTCTAGCAGTAGCTCTGCAGATCCACCAGGTGGCGCCACATGGCTCCAGTTAGAGCTCGATCTGTCCTATATTAGCCGCCATCTGTAATGTAGATGCCTGTTCTAGTTTTTCAGCAGTGTTCTGATGAAGTACGGAGCTATTCTTTTGTTTTTTTTACTGTTTTCCAACTTTATACAGCACTTTTTCAGCAGGCTAGGACAAGTGTCACCTCTCAAGGTGTTGGGGATTGAGCCCCGTCGATGATGCCAGGACAAGTGTCACCTCTTAAGGTGTTGGGGATTGAGCCCCGTCGATGATGCCAGGACAAGTGTCCCCACTTAAGGTGTTGGGGATTAAACCCCTTTGATGATGCCAGGCTAAGTGTCCCCACTTAAGGTGTTGGTGATTAAACCCCGTTGATGATGCCAGGACAAGTGTCCCCACTTAAGGTGTTGGGGATTAAACCCCGTTGTTGATGCCAGGACAAGTGTCACCTCTTAAGGTGTTGAGGATTAAAGCCTGTCGATGATGCCCAGCCGGATCCCCATCATCCCACGCTTCTGCTTGTGGTGCCTGATGATAGATAACAATCCCTCACCTGCCATGTTTGCACGTCCATGCATCTGAAGCCATCAATCAGTGAGTGAAAGGTCAAGCTGTTCCTAGCTCATGCATACAGGGAGACCCCAAAATGGCCCCTCTCTGCGCCGTCAGGTGCCCAGATAGGAAGCAACCCTCCAAAGGATCCTGTTATAAGAAATACAACAGACAGAGCAGGAAAGACTAGTTCTCTTTTTTGTTGGAATTGTCTCGCTCTCTGGACCTTTCTGAAAGTCAACAGCGCCGGCCTCCATACTGATCTATACATTATCTCTCTAGGGGCCAGTTCTGGTATTGAATCTTCAGCAAAGAAGCTTCACCCACAGTCTCCGACTCCTTCTACCGACCCTTCTTAAGTGGATGTTTTTGGCAGACTATGCTGGACTTCCTCAGGGCTTCCTCTTCTCCATTGGGGCCCCTCCAGCTCCCAGTGGCAGATCAGACCCCCTCGGATCCATCTACCCCAGCTGCCCTGGTCCTGACACCATCCAACTCTGTGCAATTACAGGCCCCAGCCTCAGGACCACTTCTCAGGAAGCTTCATCTACCGGCATATAGGCAAGTTTGGCTCCCACTGTTGCCACTTTTAATTTCCTCTCTGGCATAATTTTTGGAGCCGCATTTGGCTTAGCACCTCCTCGGCCATTAAAACCTGTTGAAATTCTAAGAGTGACAATAGAGGAGGTTAAAGCATCCTTTGAGAACCAACCTCTTGTGGACTCCCTACTCAGAGACTAGAGTTTACCCACATGGAAGAACACTTTGGCTCGGATTCAGATGCTCTGAATATGATGAACTTGGAGTTCTGGAACACCGCGGAGGATGATTTAGACACTGATACCCTCCATCCCTCCATCCCTGAGAGCATACTTTTAATAGATCATCAAAATGGCAGAGGCTTTGATATGTCTCCAGAGGGAAATATTTTCTATCCTACAGGCCTTCCCTCAAACAAAGTTTATTCATATACAGCCTTTGTTCATATGGCTGCGGTACACTTGAATTGGACTTTCTCACAGCTGAGCCCAAGCCCCAAACCCTTACTTAAATTCTACAGCTACCTTCAGTGGCTCCTGAGTCATTTCTGTCCTTCAATGATGCCTTGCTCAAGCCAGTGCTTGCTGCAAGGGAGAATCCCTTTGAATTTCCAGCAGGTCAGACCATCTGACACAAAGATTGTTCTTGAAAAATCTGGTGGTTCAGACATCATCAGAGAAACTGAATTAACGCCATATCTGCTCCCCCTCCTGACCGCTCATGCCTCCTTGAATGTTGTGTTCATGTGTTGTGCTTTCAGGGCCTGATGATAAAGTCTCTCCAGAATGCTTCCAGCGTCGGAGCAGTCTCCAAGTGAGTGTAGATCCTTGCTTCCTCCCAAACCTCTGCTGGTCCAATGTCAAAGCAACCATATGGCCCATTTTAACCCCCTTCCTACTGCTCTCACAGGCTACGGCGATGACAAATGCCTCGTCTTTGGGTTGAAGGAATCACCCTGGGAAATAATGGTACATGGGTTTTGGTCTCCAACAGGGCAACGATTGGACATCAGCGTGCTTGGGCTGTGGGTCACTGACGTAGCCATGAAAGTTTCCTCCCCTCTATCTTGTGCTAAGTTGTTCAAAGTTGCCACTACCTCAACAGGGAAGATGAATTCTGCTTCAGGATCCTGTGCTTGGTGGCCAAGGGTTTGTGGCAGTGGTTTCTGATGCACTGATTTCTGGTGGAAACACACTTTGCAGGGGCACTGAACATTAGGTGGATGCCTCCAGTTTTTTTCTCTATGGACCATGAATAGAAACACAACCCCAAACTTGTAGGGGGTGCTTTCTCTTAGTTGAGGGACACTTGCATCAACCTCATTGCCTCAACCTTCTATGGGACGTTTCCTCTGTTTTACGCCCTGCACTTTCCATCACATTGCTCTGTGAGAGACGCCATTCACATGGCTCTCTGGTGGTCTGCTTTATGAATTCCCTATGATTAAACTAATTTCATGAGTGATGCAGGGGGTGCACCAGGATGCAGTTCAACTCATTTTCGTTGCATTATATAGGGCAAGGAGGATTTGGGTAAACCTATATGTTGGAACTTAGTGTTCAGTGGTGAGGGTTTCCAGCCAGTAGCACTTCAGAACTCCAGCACTTGGCAGTTTTCGTCTCAATGCATGATCTAATGCATAAAGGCAAATTCATTTCAGAGCCTTCGATTATGAAATCCTACTAGTATGGGTGTATGTTTCCATGCATCATTTTGTTAATATTATTCCAGTAGAACCTTTAACAGACTTGAGTTGTTAACCTTGCTTGTATTAGATTCACAGCTCAATCGAAGATCTGTGGGTAACTAGTTAAGCTCACTATGTTAATAGGGAGTAAAAGCCTCTTTGACAGGCATATGACTAGATAGAACATTTCAAGGATGATTATGTAAATGGAGACTGATCCTTAGTGAAGTAATGACTGCTGTATATTCAGTTTTCTTTTATACTGTAGTGTTTGCCGGAATAAATTGCACCCAGCACACAGGGCGTGGTCACATTGTGGATGCATATCAACACCATGGATGTGAACCAGGCAGCAAAAGAAGGTTGGTCTCTCTGTCTATCCCATTCACTTTCCTCCTACTGGTGTGTTGCCAGTGGCAGCAGCTTGCTAAGAGGATCATCACCCCACTGCTCACAATGAAAAATAAAATGATAATAATGATCTATTGCAGTCAGTGGCTCTGTTTCATGCGGGCGGGCAGGCGGGGCTGGCCAGAGCAGGGAGTAGGAGTGGTGGCACTCTCTAAGTGCGCATGACTGTTTGCCCGGCACTTTGCATGTTCCCTACCAGGCTGTAATGTACTGCCTGGTGGGGAACATGCACAGCTTCATTGTCCCTGTCTGAGCACCGACCAATCACAACGCTGCATTGTGATTGTGTTAGGGTTAGCCCAGGTGCTTCCTGCTGCCGGCACAGGAGACAGGAAGATGAAGAGGATGGAGGAGAGGTGGCGGCTGACCGGTCCTAGGTAAGTGCTTTTTTTTGCTTTTGTCTTTCATCCCCGCCACACCACCCCGTCCGGTAGCAGCCGCTACTGTGCGTTGCTTGCCCTGTGATACTCTGTGGTAGTAGTCACAATTGAGTACGGGAGTGCTGGATCAGTGTCCCTCATGCAATACCAGTGACAGCCCAGTGCAGATAAGTGCATGTCATCTTCTTCTGGACAGGGCAGATCTGCATTCAAAGCAGGGTGGTTGAATCCCCCACCCCAATCCCTAGATCTTTCGACTGTATATGTGGAGATTGAGGGGGGGGCAATTAAAGGTTTTCAGCACTTCCTTTAACAATAGCAGATGTTATTCTAGGTGCCAGGAAGCCAGCCACTAAGTCTATTTATACTAGAGGCTGGAAAAATATGTTTCTTGTGTTTGGGGAGAGGACGTGGTCTCTTCTGAGGGTCACGTGTCACATGTTTTATGATTTGCCAGACCTCCCACACCTCGGTTCTGACTTTTCTAAGAGTGTCTCCTTTTGAGCCACTGCGCAGCTATCCCATATGCCTATTGACTCAGAAGACGGGCCTTTCTGATGGCCCTTGCTCCATCCTGCAGGGCCAGCGAGTAAAAGGTTCTGTTGTTCTCATCACCATATACTAAGTTACCCAGGAAAATCGGCTCTGCACATTTGCCCAGTGGTGGCCGGAAATTCAAGCAGGAGGGAGAGGGCAACTAAGTCACACACATACACACATTCATCTACATGTACATTGACTCCCCCATGCATTCACCAGCGTTCACACATACACCCACCATTCACAAGCACTCACAAATACACGTGCATTCATACATACATGCATGTATTCACCAAACGTTACAAAACATAGCACTTCCCTCCTCGAGATGCTGCAGAAGGTAAGTCTTGAAGGTTCCAGAAGGGTTGGGACTGCTGCCTCCTCACATGGCTGACCTTAGGTGGATGGGTGGGGTCAGTGATAGTTGCTGACCCCACCCAAATCTGTGACGAGGTATCAGTGATAGACGCTCAGCCGTGGGCACTTCAGAGCTTAAAACGGAACCACCAGGGTCCTGGGCTGTCAGTGACGCTCTCCCTCATCATGAGGTCTTTCCCAGTCTGAAGCGGTCACGCCTTAAGGAGCTGTGAAATCTTCAGCCCGGGAAAATTGAGCACAAGCAGCTAAGCGTATATGCATTTAGGGTATGTCTTGTTCCTGGCTCCCTGGCCTGAAAATAAAGACTATCTGTTAGGCTGAGCAAAGGTCAGCCTGACAGACATACTTTATGTCGTCCAAAGGTGGGGGCACGGGGGCATGCCCCTCCACTCTTAAGGATGGGCATCTCCTGCACTTGCCCCTGCTTTTTGCCTAAGGTGAGGTGGTGTCCACTTTCCACAGAGGCCAGTCTGTCACTACATCTTTCTTCCCTCCTGGTGACCCTTCTAAGGAGGATCAGGTGCATGTGCTGGATCCTAAGATGGCAGTTCCATACTACATTGATCAGATGAGATTGGATCAGGTTGATGTCTAGCTTTTTGTAAGTTTTACTGAGGTGAAGAATTAGAAAGCCGTGTCTAAATATATAATTTCATGTTAAGCTACTCTTTGGATCAAGATCTGCTATACGTTGGCATAAAACACTGGTCTGCAGGCATTCCGGATGTTCCACTAGAGCCATAGCTGCTAGTGCAGATCTGGCTAGAAGTGCTCTTTTGGCTGATATTTACCTGATCCTCATCGCACACTTTTGACAAACATTATTTCTTGGCTGATTAGGTGAGATGTGAGGCCTGTTCTGATTGGCCTCGATATGATGGCCTGTGCTGATTGGCTTCAGTGACTAATCTTAACTACACAGTCCTGCCTCCAGGTGGCTACTGCTTTAGGACCTCTTCAAAAGATGAGGAATCTTCCAGAAGAAGTATGTATCAGAAGAATAAGTTACTTATCTGCGGTAATGCTGTTTCTGGTGCAAAGGGGAATATTCCCTGGCATAATGGTAGTCTGAGAGTATAACAAATGGGGTGACCCGTAAAGCCACTGGACCTGGGTAAACAATGGTACAGAAAAAACGGTCACAGTGGACAAGTATTTTTCGGATTTCATAAAAGATCGAACGTAAATCAAATGCATTAAATAGTTCAGACATCACTGCAAAAAACAGGTAAATGCTTGTGATTTAATTTTTCATCACCGATATAGAATGAAACAAAACATAATAATAAGATATTAATCCTCATTGGTACACATTGGTGCTCAGAAAAAGAGGGGAGGGGGGATTGAGTGCTCAGGGAGAGTTGAGTGATTATGTGCGGGTACGGAAAGGTAATGTGGTTCCAAAAACATCCAAATCTTTTGAACCAATCCGCCTTTTTGTTTGGCAACAAAAAACATATAAATATAAACATAACATTCTAGGCACAGATAAACATGTCTTTGTTGCCTTCATGTCTTTGTTTGATACATGATAAGGAACCCTCTAATACTTTGACATGTGTAACTACATACACCCTATGATGAAGCATGACACAGCTTGCTGTGTGTGAGGGCAGTTTTACAATTTTCCCCCACTCACTTATTGGTCTTCACAAAATATGTTCTTTATCCCTCTTCTTTTTGTGAGATTCAATTCCTGAGCGGGAGGTCGAAGAGGGATCTACCTCTCACCCCTCTGTAGTTTTTGTGTTTTGTAACTACATACACACCAAGATCCAACTTGATAAAAAAATCAGTGAACAAACATCGGGAGATCTTGAACACAGGTACACTGACAATACCTAAACCCAAGTTTGTGTTCAAGCTTACTAACAATTTGAAAGATATGTTAATACATACGAGACCCAAGAACAAGAATAATTCTAACCAGAGACAACTGTGGGACCTCCCCCCAGTCACGGGACACTACCCCTGCGGCTCATTTACTGTGTGTCCACAGACTAAACACACTAAACAACTGGTTCTTTCAGACACATTTACATGGACGCTGACCAAACACACCAATTGTAACACATCACATTGTGTGTACATGCTGACATGCCCCTGTGAGAAGAGATACATTGGCATGACCATGAGGCCCATTAAGACCAGAATCACTGAACATAAGAGCAGTATTCGCTGTCAGAAAACAAACACCAAACTATAAATCCATTTTTCAGAACTAAGACATCCCCCAGAGAGTTTGCGCTGGGTTATCCTTGAGTCTCACCAACAAATAACACACACAGCACTGTTCAGGATTGAACAGAGGTGGGTATTTCGACTTGACTTAGCTAATAACGGATTGAACGATGACATCCCATGGAGCACTATCAACTAACAGTTTATTTACATGCATATAGCTATTGTGCTCAACACAAACCACTATACATCAGCACTACCTGTATAGGAATCTCCTCTCTGTCAATTTTGTTTTGACATACAACATCTTTCCCATATCTATCACTACAGAGAAATAGCGTAATAAGAATACCGATACACACTGACAACATAGCATTAAACTACACTCCAAGATGGCCGCCGCGAGAGCTCCTTTAGTGACATCACCCACAAACACCTGATGTTGCCATTATCAAAGGCTACCAATTTTCCTCAAAAGGCAGAGACACACTGAGATAACCAGGCGCCAATAATTTACAGGCCGACATGGCGGACACGTTATCATCCTTTATGACTTGGGGTTTTTAGAAGTCTGAACACCAGTATTTTTTAATAATGAAACAAGACATATCTTGAATTTTTTCAATTTTAGCACTTTATAACAGTAGGCATCAGCTTTACTTATAAAAAATTACCTCTTAATTACCACGTATTTATAAACTAATAAGGGGTGCGCCTACAGCATACTGAGATAGCTTTGATTGATTTAAACCACACTCTAAGATGGCCACCATGATTCCGTCAAATATGACGTCATTCGATACCACCAGGCTAATTCCTTTCAGCTGCAGCCAATTTACCCTGCTTGGCGGCTTCAGAGGCAGGTATTTAAAACAGGTCCCATCTGTTACACGGTACCTTCCTGATGCAGCGGAGAGGGTAGGTGAGCCACGAAGCTCCGAGCGGGAGCAGGTGAGTAAGCACTACCATTTGGAGGCCAACTCTGACACCGGCAACTAACTGAGGTAAGAGGTATTGGGAAGTGGTGTTAGCAGCCTTAAGTCTTAAATGGCATAATGACACCTTTGTTTGTTTATTTTTGAATACCCGCCCTAGTCGCGGCCAGGTTACTGGAGGCGCTAAACATTGTGCCTCATTATTATTTTAATTGAGGGGCATAGAAAGCGGCAAGACTACCAGACACACGGGCCTGACTTGAGCACCCTAATATTGAATAATCGTGTCATATGTTTAGATTTACAACTACGGGCCTAGTCCACCCTGATCCATACCTCCTGCACATCGTAATATAGTTAACCAGAGCCAAGAAGTGAGCGCTTATCTGAAGTGCTTGCAGCCTACTTCTAGCTGATACTCTGTCTCCTTATACAACAGAGACACTACACTGTGTGTCCAAATTACTCCGCTGTGATCTGATGAGGCAGCACATGAAAACCAAAGAGGTGAGCATATGTTCACTCACCCACCATGGTCTGAACCATGACCTTTCTGAATACGGTTACACAGGGGATATATGTATATATGAAGGCACACACAGAGCGCGATGGGTTTGCATGACAGCACTGTGTGTTTTTAAAGTTTTTACATGTTTAACTTTGAGAATGTATATAGTGAGACACATCCACTGCATTTAACCAGGATCATTTGCCATTATCTTGACATGGTTTTTGATCTTTCTCCTTTCTTGTACTCTAGGTTTGCTGCCCTTCTCCGGGGCATTAACCCTCGGATAGAAAGAGTGGTAGGTAGCGTTGCACCACACCACCCACTGTAGATAGTTTTTTAGTCACCTGGTCCTGAGGAATCGCCAACTGATCACTTCGTGACATTCTGAGGCGAGAAACATGTTGACCATCTGGGGGTAGAGTGAATTTTTGTCACATTAAAACAAAATAGTCGCCCCCCTCTCTTCCGTTTTTAGTCAGGTTGGGACCTTTCCAGAATAAAAATAATCACAAAGGATTCCCTTACCTGTTTTAATCCACACACCACATCTACACGCCTCTAGGCCCCTTACATCCACGGCACCTATACGGCAAGGAACTAAAGATCTCTGAAAAAGAGCCCCTTTATGGGTGCCCGTCGAGCATTGCAGTGCCGGCTCGACGAGGAGCAGACCCATATGATGAAGCATGACACCTAGCTTGCTGGGTGTGTGAGGGTCCTAGTTCCGACAGGAGGTATCCCCCACCTCCTCACTACCTTGAGTACACACCAGGTGGCCAACTTGCCACGGAGGAACTCCGTATCTTTCATTGTCTTCTAGCTTAACTCAGGGCAAGTACGTTGGACCTCTATTAAGCCCTAGCTGTCCCTCTCTTTGTTGATTCCGTAAATGCTGCCTTCAGATTCGTTAATAGGCTTGTTAGTCCCTCCTGAGTACGGCCTTGTCTTCATTTGTACCCTCCCATAAGCACTATTTACTTTATTGAGTTTCTCTTACTGCAGGCCGGACATGTGCTGCTTCAGTTGAAACCGCTTGTAGTTTTTTTAGCAGCACAGCCGTCCCCGTAACACAGGAGCATGCTTTCAATCACTTTAATCCAGTATTATCTTGTGTCCGTTTCAACCCTCCCCCCCTGCCCCCCCCCCAAGTACAATGGATTTAGAAATGATTAGCAAATTAAGTCGTGTGAATTCCAGGTAGCACATAATCCTGTGCTGATGGGCTGAAGCTGACAACAGCACATCTGTGTTGCATGTCATCTGTACTAAAGCCACCTGGTTATTTTCAATAGTATTTCTTATTATCACCACCAATACCACCACCAATACCACCCACATCAATACCACCATCACCACCAACACCACCACCATCAATATCACCACCACCAATACCACCACCACCAGTACCCCCAATGCCAATACCACCAACACCAATACCATCAATACCACCACAATGCCAATACCACCACCACTAATACCACCACCACCAATACCACCATTACCAATACCAATGCCAATACCACCACCAATACCAACACCTGCAATACCACCACCAATATCACCACTGCAAATGCCACCAATACCACCACCGCTACCACCACCACCAATACCACCACCACGGTACCACCACCACCAATACCAACATCCACCAATACCACAACCACCAATACCACTACCAATACTATCAGCACCACCAATACCACCACCAGTACCCCCACCACCAATACCACAACCAATACCACCACCACCAATACCGCCACCACCAATACCAGTACCACCACCACCAATACCAATAACGCCACCAATACCTCCACCAATACCACCACCACCAATACCACCACCAATACTATCACCACCACCAATACCAATACCACCACCACCAATACCATCTCCACCACCAATACCACCACCACCACTACCACCACCACCACCAATACCAGTACCACCATCTCAGTGCCTATCACTCACTAGTAATAGCAGGGGCACTGTTCAAGGCTGGAGCTGCAGCTGAGACCATCCCTTTCTTCTTCCATGCCTGCCATGAAGCACTGCCCGCCCTGCACCAGGAGGTGAAGCCAGGGCCCTACCACAGCTGGAGTGTTTTTTATTAGGCCAAAGATAGCAATGCCATTACGCAATGCCACACTGCACACTCAAATCACTGAGAGGGTAGGAAATAGACCCCCCCCCCCCTTCCTCCTGAGCCGCAACAGTGTAATCGCAGAGCGAAAGGTGTTGGAGCGCTTTGTTAGTGTTTATAGCTCGAATCATATGTAACTCTCACTTCACACTTTGTGTCTGTGTAATTTACAATACTTGCATATCTTCTTCACTGCACTATTCATCACTACTTTGAAGACGTTCCAGGCCGGTCTTTTCCTCTGATATTTACAATCTAACAAGCAGTGACTGTGAATCTTTTTTAAACTTTTCCAAACTTTTTTAAGGGAAAACCTTGCAAAAAATAATAACTCTGGTTCCCTTCATCAAATTTTTGATGTCTATTTGAAGATAAAGATATACTCTATTTTCATAAACTGGAGTGGTGTTTTTATTGTGTTGTGTTTCTTACTTATTTACAGTTTTGGTGATGATAAATTCTTTACACTTGTTTTCCTTTGAGTTAAGCCTGACCATTCTGTTCCATAGCTACCTAGAACTTAGTTAAGGTTTGATTTAAAGAAACTTACTAGGCTTGATATTGAATACTGACATTATTACATAGGGGCCGATTACGAGTTTGGCAGCCCTCCTGTAGGACCACCACCGCTGCACTTCCAGGAGGACTGCAAAGCCCGTGGTGCACCCGCCCGCCAGATTCAGAGTTGAATCCAGGCTGGTCGGTGCGGTGGCGGTGTCACTTCAGTGGTCTGTTAGGCTCACAGGAGAGCCCAACAAACAGACCGCTGCCGTGACAGCGCCTACTGCACGTTCCTGCATGGTGTGCCATGCACCATGTCGTGCATGCCACACTGTGAAGGAACAAAGGGGCTATTGTGGGGGGGCACAACATGTGCCCCCACGCACGCACGTTCATGTGAAAATTTGCCGGGGACCCTGTTAGGCCCCCCCTTACTTGCATGTCCGTCACCATTTTCATGGCAGGCCCACCGCCATGAAATGGGTGGTGAAAATGCAACTCGGAATATGCTTGGCGGTGCTGGCATTTGCGTCACCAGCATATTTGTGCCCCTTTCCACACTGCCACCACTACGGGATCCTGGATCTTGGAGGAGGCGGTGGTCCTGTGGGGGTCCAACCGCTACACATGGATAACGGCAGGCGGACCCACAGGAGTGGTGGTGGTCCCAGGACAGCTGTACTCGTAATAACCCCCTTAGTGAGGTCTCACAACCACCCCAACTAATATTCCACTTTTCTCACACCCAGGAAGTCATGTAAGAGTGGGTGGGATTACCTGTGGGAATTTTACTTCTATTGGTTAGGGAGTCTCCACCACCCAGAAGCTAGGACCAGGCATAAATGCGACACCTTGGCTACCTTCCCCAGAACACCTTTGTGTCTCTGGAAAACCTGTTGAACCAAAGGTGTGGAACTCAGAAGAAGGGATTAGCCTGCTGTTTTACTTGTGGAGAGGAACCCCAAGTGCTGGACCTGCTCCCACTTAAACCAATGACAGAAAGAAAAGTGGAGTCTAAAGGCTAGTTGGCTAAACTTCTGCTAAGCTCCTGGAACACAAAAGCTACAAGCGACTTGCAACAAAGAAGAGCCCAGCTGACCAGTTCCAACTGGATTTGCCCTGAACGCTGCTGTTGGCTTCTGGGATATTAAGTCCCAGCTCACCACATGGTGCTCAATTAGTCAGGACCCTTGGCTCATGTTAGAGTGTACTTTCTTCCCCTCATGATTCCAAAAGAGGACACATAAACTTTTTCTGAACTTCTTCTTAACAGAACCAGAGGCAACTACAGGACTGCTGCCGCTGTTGTCACATCGCCAGTTTGATTCAACTTGCTGGTTTCTCCCACTGAAAGCAGAAAAGTTTCTAAGTCTCAATGCCCGGTGTCGTTTAGAACTCCATTGGACCCAGTCGGCAGCCTGCCTGCCGACGAGCAAATTCCTCCAGAAAAATGACAAAGTCAGAAGGTAAACTTTTCACCATGACGAACCTGTTCTGTGTAGCTGACCTGTGCTCCATTGCAGTCAGCCTTAGCCTTTGACTTTGACCCGGTTTAGCAAGACCAAATACCTATGGTTGGCACTTTGTGCTTTTTGGCCCTAGAAAATTCTAAAACTCTTAAATTTGGGTTTTGTCGCTTTGGTGTCTATTTGATCATTAGAATTTGCACTATACATTATAGTGGGGCATTTATTGTGTTGTGTATTCGGCTTATTATTTTTTCCTTTGAACTAAGCCTGACTGCTCTGTGCACAGCTACCCAGGACTGAAATAAAGTTTATATTAAAGTACTCTAACTTGACCTGGTACAGAATAGTGACATTATTACTTGGTAAGTTCTCACAACCACGACAACTAATAATCCACTTTCTCACAGTGACTATCCTTGCAGTGGCGGCCGGCATGGCTCGCGGGTGGCGGGGCAGGCGGGTCGCGCGCTTGGGGGGGGGGGAGATTGGTTGTGCATAGTTAATAAAAAATACATTTAATATATAAACGTACCTTTGCACCGGGTCCCGCGTCTCCACTCCTGATCTTCTCCGTCTCGGATGGAAGAACAGCCAGGCCCTACTGACCAATCACAATGCTACAATGCAGCATTGGGATTAGTAGGCACCCAGGCTCCCCTGACCAATCACAACGCTGCAATGCAGTGTTGTGATTGGTTTTGAGCGTCCTGGTTCGACGCTCAACCAGGTAACGGGGGCCTGGACTTGTTCTCCACACAGGCTGTAATGCTGCCTGCATGGAGAACGGGGAAAGTGCACATGACTGGTTTGGGCAGCCCAAGAGGGCCGACCAAACGGTCATTGTGTACTTAGGAGTGGGCAAACCACTCCTCCCCCGCCCTGCTCCTAGAGCAGAACAAACCCGCCCAGCCGCCTGCAAAGCAGCGCGAAGCATAATATAATAACTTAAAGTTATTATCACTTTATGCTTCTTCTCTGCACTGCTTAAAAGCAGTGGGGTGACGCTCCTCCGCCATAGTGGAGCCACCACTGTATCCTTGGTATAATAGTGATGCTGATATAGTAGTGACCTCTTTGATATCTTGTGATCATTGTTGACATATTTGTGGCTGCCCCTGGGATAATAAGGACCCTAGCCTAATGATGGCCATCATTGAGATATTGTCACTTGTGTATTGGTATTTCATCATCTTTTTATGGCACTACTTCTGCTGCCTGAGGCATAAGCATGTAAGATTACCGTAATTTATGTTCTTTCTGGTTCTCTGTAAGATCTCTGTGACCTGAACAGTAGTGCTGCTATAAGATGTGTTTAACTCTGCTGTACATATGATTGTGAAATTTGTATTGCTGCCAGTTCCAGTAACTTCTCAATCATGAAGATATGTCTGAGAATCTACTTGGAAGGGGCGGGCAAGGAACGTAAATGTGACAAAGGATGCTATATACATTTTGAAACAATATAAGTGGTGTACAATTGTGTAGCCAAATATTTCAAACTGTCTGTAATACTTATAGGCACTTTTTAGGGATATGTTACTGTAAGGCACTGTTTTGCCGTAATTTTCTCAATGTTTTCTTGAGGAGGGTGAATCCTGATTACTTTTAGGGAGGATAAGGCTTGGCTGACATAGGAAAGTCTTCAAATATTTAATTAGCGCCTTTTGTGCTGTGACTTTTTTTTGACAGTTTATGTGGAAATTGTGCTATAAAATGCACCATTTGGCCCTATTTTTTTCCAAAATATTCTCAAAGACCCCCACCAGAATTCAAACGCTACATGGCAAAACACCAGAAGGCGCCGCACTGGTCTTGCTCCAGATCAGAGTCGAAGGCGAGGACCTGCTGCTGCTGTTGCTCCCCAAGACGTTACTGATTTAGATCTTCCTTGCAATCGAAGCCCTCAGGTAAGTTGAAGAGGAAACACAAGAAGTCTAAGCAGGACTCTACTTCTTCCCACCACTCTGGGCCTTCTGAAAATGAATGATGGTGTCACTGTGTCTCCAGGTCTTGATCTGTTCCACTGAGGAGCCAGTTCCATATCTGATCCCGATGCACCTGAGTTTCTGGGTCCATTGGCAATGTCGCAACAGGTAAAGGACTTTCATGAAGCCACACTCGTATCTTTGGCACGCTTCTGACTCTCTCTCATGAGCCTTTAATACCCAAAAAACTGCTGCAATGCTCACTACGGTTACCACTGGTGCGGTCTGGGCCCCTTTGGCCCATTTCAGTTTCTGTGCTAGCATCAGGACCACAATGGAAACTGGGTCCGGCTCCTCTGGAGTCAACGCTGGCACTACTGGTGCCAGAGGAAGACCCACAACCCATTGTGGTGTCTGACTCTGAGCCAACATCGTCTCCACATCGGCCACATCCAAATCTTGATGTACCTCAGCCCCTGCTGCACCCATCTGACTCCCATGCCACACGGTTGCTCATAGGCATTACACAAGCTTTTTGACTTGGACTCTGTCCAGAGCCAGTCTTACGGAGACAACACTGGTGTTGATGGGAAAGGGTTTGCCTCATCTTATGATGATGTTGAAGACAACTGGTAATGGAGCTACGAGATGCCAGTGGGCTGCTGGACATTTCACCCGATACTGGGCTGGTACTGCTGGGCCACCAATTGAGGAAAGCACATCATTTGCCACAGTAATAAAGAGTGCTGGAGAGGTCCTTCCCCTCCCCACTACGGAGGTTAAGACGTGTTAACAAGGGTCCCACAGCCTGGCCAGGCACTTACCGAATCTGTCAACCTTCAATGATGCCCTAACTGGCACGCTGCTAGGCACTAAACCACGCTCTTGTGTCCCCAGTCAATCAACAGGTCACCCGTCCCCTTAGACCTGCTCCAGGGGACCTGGATTTCCTCATACAGCACCCAACACCTGAAAGTCTGGTATTCCACTGATCTAGCTGTAGAGTCAACCCTAATGCATTTCCTGCCATGCTCCCGGATAGAGAGTTAAAATTAGTGGACACATTTTGAAAGCATATTCTTCTCAGCCATCCTCACCTTGAGGTCGGTCAACTCGAGCTGTTTATTAGGCCGCTACACTCATGTAGTCTGGGTCATGGAGGATGAGATCTTGCCCGCAGTCCCAGAAGACTGATGGGTTTCTGTAGCCCAAATATTCAGGATGGTCGCGAAGCGGTCAGACTTGGGCCTGAACACCATGGACTGTCTAGATAGGGTTATGGGAAACAGAATGGTGCTTCAACCTGACACTTGGATGAGGTCCCCTGGCTTCTCAGGAGATGTCTTGGCATCTTAAATGAACATGTATGTTGGCAGGTCCCACCTGTTTACTGAGAACGCCGATTCGGCCTTAGAGCTTTTTAAGGAGAGCCAAGCCACAGCAGGCTCCATGGGCCTTTCAACTCCAGTCAGACATTTCTCCCCATCATTTTGTTCTTTGCGGAGATATGCCAGGGGTTAGTCAGACCCCCCAGGATATTGCGGCATGGATTGGCAAATTTAGCGGCATAAATATGGAAATTTAGCGGCACAAATGTGGATATTTAGCCGCATTTTTGTGGCACTTTATTTTACTCATAATCATTCATTTTCAGCCTGAAATCAATGGAAACTGTTTTAGAAGTATTCCACTTTGCAATAGGCATGTTTAAAGTGTCTGCAGCTCTACGGAAGCACAGCTGCAGTCCTTACTTCGTGGGAGGGTGCTGTATTTCTCCCTGGGATGTTCTAGCGCCCATGAATGCACCTCTGCCGGGGCACAGCTGCCGGGGCACCGATGCCTCCCGGATCTGTGAGGCAGGAAACCTCTTCCTCTGGCACCCTAGGGTGCAGGGTCGTAGTGGCTGATCCAAATAAGTGAGACAGTCTGCATAGGGAGGTAACCTCCTGCTTACTCATTGTTTGGACATGAGTAATCCGATATGGTAGAAAAAGGTGAGGAGTGAAACCATCTGCTATTTGGAGAATTGTGTCCAGAGTTTCATGGACCTCCAGTTGTATAAGATTAAATACATCACCTCGAATTATATGAGTGATCAGATCCTCTCTTATGTTTCGAAAGCTGGTTTCAGTTCCCCCTCGAAGGTGGAGACGTAATCATTAGCTCATCAAGATTCCATTTGGATGCAGGCAAGAGGAGTGTTGTAATGGGAGTAACTAATGTAAGGAATTCTCAGTAATATCTTATCCAATACCTATCTAGGTAACATGTTACCTAATATCTATTTCAGTAACATCTACCAAATACCCCCCTCAGTAACATCTTGCCCAAAACCTACCTCAGTAACATATCACCCAATACCTATTTCAGTAACACCACCCCCTAAGTAACACCTTACCTTTTACGTTTCTCAGTACTATCTTACCCAACACCCCCCTCAGTAACACTCACCCAATACTGGGAAAGTTTGTAGTGAATGTCAGTGACTCCGGAGGGGGCTCTATGTCTGGGGGGGCTCTGTGTGTCTAGGGCTCTGTATCTTGAGGGGTCTGTGTGTCTTGAGGTCTCTGTGTATCTTGAGGTCTCTGTGTATCTTGAGAGCTCTGTGTGTCTTGAGGGCTCTGTGTATCTTGAGGGCTCTGTGTGTCTGGAGGGCTCTGTGTGTCTGGAGGGCTCTGTGTGTCTGGAGGGCTCTGTGTGTCTGGAGGGCTCTGTGTGTCTGGAGGGCTCTGTGTGTCTGGAGGGTTGTGTGTATCTGGAGGGCTGTGTGTATCTGGAGGGCTCTGTGTATCTTGAGGGCTCTGTGTATCTTGAGGGCTCTGTGTATCTTGAGAGTTCTGTGTATCTTGAGGGCTCTGTGTGTCTGGAGGGCTCTGTGTGTCTGGAGGGTTCTGTGTGTCTGGAGGGTTCTGTGTGTCTGGAGGGCGCTATGCACAGTCGTTTGAATGCATGGGCAATGTGGGCTCTGGCCCCCGATCCCAGCCTTTCAGGGGCCCCTGATAGAGCCAGCTCTGTTCTGCAGTCTTGCTGTGATGACCTGAAATCAATCCTACACTGATAGATTTAAGCACCGTTTTCCTTTAATTTATTTTTAATGTGGGAATGTGTGAGAGTCTATTTCAGACAAATGCAGTGACGTTTTGTTTGTTTCATGCAAGAGCCATAAAAAAAAATTCTTTTAGATGTTAACAGGTCCTCACATATGATAAATGGAATGTGGGGTGATGGGGGTCACAGAGATTATTGTAAGTCTGCTTTTTGCTTCATTCTTTATTTACAGCCACTCTCTACTTATGCTTTATGTTAACATTGATTTCCTTTGAGTCTGCCATAGTGCAAGTGTCCGGTCCACAAACTCCGAGTGAAAACATAGGGTCCCAGTGACAAAGCGCCATCTGTGTCGTCTAAGCGCATGCACCTGGAATCATCCTCCCCTGAAATAAATCACCCCGCTCACCTGGCCCGCTCACCTGGCCGCATGCCTCCCCCACCCTTCAAACCTCAGACCACGCCTTCTCACAGACCTTCCTTCTGCTTCCCACCTACTGAGACCCTTTCACACTCCACAGACCTGACTCCCTGCCTCACCTCACGTACCTACAGACTGCCGTGAACCGACCCACATGGCATGTATTTAGTGAGTGTTTGCTCAACTTTCCCCCCACACACAGCGGCATGTGATGGTGAAGTGAGAGCACAACCCAAGCGCTGTCTTACTCTGTTCTTTTCCGCAGACTTCCTCTTTCCAAGATCTTGTAACCCAGGTCTGTACTCCTCCCATTACCTTCCCACCTGCTACCTCACACTTACACTACATCTCCCAGTAGACCTTGCGCTGGGGCTTGGCGTCTGCTGCAGGCCTTCTCTCTGGACATTGTGCATGGACACTGTTGTTTCCCATAATGTCTGCCTCTAAGTTAGAAAATATCTGTTTTCACACCCCTTCGTGAAAAAAAATAAAAAAAATATCACATTTTCGAAATTTCGCGGGCAGTTTTGTAAAAATCGCTGCATTTTTACAAAACTGCTGATTTCGCGACTTTTTTGCAAATCGCGAAATCCTGGAGGGTCTGGTTAGTGCATCAGCAACATCCGGATCCTCTGCTCAAACAACATGCTTTCTAGTCCTTTCGGAGTCAGGGCTGTGGGCCCAACATACAGCGACTTGACCACCAGGGGTAGCATTCATCCCAGTCTTCCGCCCCTCCCACCATAACTTCCAAGCCCCTGTAGTACACCCTTGCCAGCATACAGCTACCCATTAGGAGGCACGATCAGTCACTTGATGGAGGGCTGGCAACAAATCACATCTGACAAATGGGTCCTGCAGATTGTTCAACAGGGCTACGCCCTGCCATTCCTTTTAGACTAACGGCACCAGCCACGTACTTCAGACCACTTCTCGAGGACCACATCTCTGTTTTATGCCAGAAAATAGAGGCTATTTTGGCCAAAGGAGCCATAGAGAGGGCACCGGCCTCAGAAGTAGGGACTGGGTGTTATTTCCACTACTTCCTTGTGCCAAAGGATGACGGAGGCCTCTATCTTATCCAAAACCTGTAAACTCTCATTGCCTTTCTATGCAAGGACAAATTCAAAATGCTCACCCTGGCCCAGGTTCTCTCTGCCCTGGATTCTGGTGACTGGATAATGGTGCTGGACTGCAGGATGCTTATTTTTACATCCCCGTCTTG
This sequence comes from Triturus cristatus, assembly GCF_964204655.1. NCBI lineage: Eukaryota > Metazoa > Chordata > Amphibia > Caudata > Salamandridae > Triturus > Triturus cristatus. Next base: position 625,423,341 of record NC_140583.1, on the reverse strand, counting down.
CAGGCCCACAGATGCGATCTGCGGTCCACAGTGGGCCACAAGTACTTACAGTTTGCTGTGCAACCTCACCACTAAAGTGATCGCTAAGGTGACCACAAAAGTGCTACCCATCTTCGGAGGTTGGGGTCAACCGAGTTCAGGGTACCAGTCTTTCCCTATTTTGACAACTGGCTGTTGAAGGCAGACTTGCCACATTTAGTTGTGGACTACCTCCAGATGATGGCAGGCCTATGTATATCTTTGGGGTTTTCAATTAACTTTCCAAAGTTACTTCTGACAATTTAACAGAGACTCCCCTTCTTCTGACCTATCCTGGATATAGTGCGCTTTCAAGACTTTCCTCTGGACCAACTAGTCATGGACATTCATGCTATGATCCTGCTGTTTCAGACTCTGTCCTGAGGAAATTCAAATTCGACCCCATCCCGTTTTGGTAACATCGTTGCGCTGTTGCCCTCACTCAGGCACCTTAAACCTCTATAGCGTTTCTTTCGTATTTCATGCTGTTGTACATATTACACGACCTCTCCTCTTCTCTCGAGCTGAACCCATCCTGAACCTCGTGAACCTCGGTTCGAAACAACCAATTCTCGAGATAAGCATCTATTGACCCTTGGTGACCGTTCTCCGGCCCCTACAGCTGTTTTACAAATCATCATCTCCAGCATGCACACGCGCCCTGTCGTAAAGTAATTTAACTAAGGAATGGCTAAGCCACCTGACCTGTCGGGTCTGGTAGAGAACACGACCTTAGGGAAAGAATGTGTATTGCCCATTATCCAGCATCTTGTACGAAGAATGTGTCCTTGTGGATGATTTGTATTTTTATTGCACATGCAGGGGGGTTGTTGCTTTAGGGGATTCCAGCGCTACAAAAGATTGTGAGCCACAGATTGAAGTGGCAGTCTCCTAAGAACCTACTTACGATGTACTTCTGGGACAACTGTACCTAGCTGCAGCTAAATAAATTGAAGTTCCTATGCTAACAGAGTGTTCCGTGTCTCTGTAACTTGGAAGGCAAACTCAGAAGATTTCAGGCGTACCCTGCGCCGCCAGGCTAGACAGAGTCTGGTTCTTCAAATGGTGCCCTCTCTGAGGACGCTTCAGAGGACGTGGGTCCAGCCCGAGGATCGTGAGGAGCCCCGCCAGGAAATTCCGGAGGACGCGCACCACGTGATCGACCCCTGCATGTCGTAAGTGGACCGAAGGTTTTCACAGCGTGGCTTCTCCCTTCCGACGGCTGCGAAGACCTGCTGCCCTGACTGCGGCCACGCTTTGGCTCCCTTGGTATTTGGTATCGCGAAACATCAGACGGACCTCTGTTGGCGTACGGACTGATCTGGTTAAGTTAAGTATAGTGGCCACTCCTTTGTCTTTGTTTTGTTTGGTTCGACTTTTGCAAAAGCCGAAACCTAGGGGTGAGTGCAGTTTGTGTACCGTAAAGTGACTAATTAATCCCCTTGACGTTTGTAAGAAACTAGTGAGCTAGCGATGCCTGGTTTCAATAAGTTTGGTAATTGGTTTGGTTTTGGTTGCAATAGGGATTCCCGACTGGAGGACTCTTGTCCAATTCCTTCGGCCGGGACTCCCACTTATGAAGTATACTCGAAACATGGTATCGGGCCCATAGCCTTTAATGAGGCGTGGGTCCGCTATACTAGGAAAGAGGGTGTTTTACGGTGGCCGCAGCACGGCAGTTATGAGCTCAATATCTTAGATAATTTGGAAGACGCCCTGTTTAAACGGAAAGCCCAGCCGGCTATGTTTGACTCCTTTCGCTTATGGCGCAAGGAGGCCAAACGGAAAGAAATGAAACAAGCTAAAAAAGATAGGAGAAATATGATTATTGTACAAGCTGCTCAGCAATTTAAAATTGACGAGACCGATGGTGCGATTGAGGTTTTAGATAGGCAACATCGTATGGCAGTCGATAGATGTTATCCAGTGTTGCCAACACCCCCTGCAGAGAAAAATGCGGACCCTGAGAAGGATCCCTTAATGTCCCACCTCTTGAGACTACCACCGCCCTATGCGCAAGGGACTAATGTACCTCCCGTACTGCCGCCTCCCCCGGGAGTGAATGCACCCTTATTGTTAGTACCTGCCCCACCTGTTGTTCCACCCGTCGCTCCCCAATTGGTTCCTGCACCCCCATTACGGCCTCTTCCGGTATTATCGAGCTCTCCCTTGCCTTCGGCTCCCCTCGTAAATGCTACCCCCTCACCTGCTCCGCCTAATATTATGTCTCCTGTCCTAATGACGAATTCCCCCTCCGCTCGGAAGCGGATGATCGATACCGTTTCCGGCCTTTTGTCCCCTCTCTTTGGGACTTTGCAAACTACCCCCGTTCCTCCTCGCAGGCAAACTCGTAGCCAGGTCCCCGGTCCTGACGAACGGGAAGTGCTAGACCTCCTTGCCCGACGGGGTCCCAGTATAATTTGCAGGATATTATGATTACCTTTAACCAGTGGGAAGCGCCGACACAAAGATACGTTTTTGATGTGATGTGTAATGTTTTAAGTCAAGAATGGGAAGATCTGGGATTGGGGCCAGTTCCCCAGGGCCAGCTAGATGTGCAGGCCGAGTTTGATAAAGGATCGATTGTGGGCGCTGAGGTAGAGGACGTGGTAGGGACGCTCGTCACGTTCAGAATGATGTTTGCTTGCCGGACTTTGCCGAAACGCGATTCTTCTGTTAGGCGAAAATTAAAGCACTACCCTATGAGGGAGGTTCCCCCAGTGTGGAGAGAGGAGGTCGCAGCTCAGGGAAACAATCCTCTTATACCTGCTCACTTCCAGCGTGTGTGGGTGCACGTTCCTTGGAAACGTTCCGAAGTATTGGCCCTTAAGCAGTCGTTACCGGACCCCCGTAAAAATCCTGCTGGGTATTATAAAGAGTTGTCCCAAACTGTCGACGCATGTGTTATGAATTTGGCCGACATAGACATGCTCATGGGTAATGTAGTACCACAACCATTATGGGCCAGAATTTGGAAGGAAGACCACCCTGCGGAATTGGGGGGTAATTGAGCTGCCATACTTGCCGCAGACAGACTCCAAGTGGGTGGTGCTAAACCGGAGCCGTTAGTTACGGAACTCCCACCTAGAATTATTGCCTTACTGAAAACTATGATGCCCCCTCTGCGAGTAATTGGGATAAACTAGCAGCTTGTAAGCAAAAAGCGGACGAAAATGTCTCTGATTTCTTCACTCGTTTTGAGGAGACGTTCTTCGATCATAGTGGTCAGGATATGAGCACGGAAGGTGGCCAACGACTGTTTGTAGATAAATTTGTGTCTAATTGGGTTCCGGAAATATCAAATAAATTAAAGAATTCCGAAAGTGCGTGGGCCGTGTCATCTTCTGCCCAGATACTGGCCACTGCTCAGTATTATGAGAATAGGGATAAAGAGGAGAGAGAGAAACTAGATAAAAAGACGAAAGAACTGAAAACGAAAGTTCTCTTGCAACAGGCTTATCCTCCTCGCCCTGACCAACAGGAATATCAGGCGCCTCCACAATTTCAGAGACCGTTGCAGAAGTCTGGGCCTTTTATTCCCCGACCGGCGCTGGGCCAGAATCAATGCGCCTATTGTAAAGAAGACGGCCATTTAAAATATAATTGCCCAGTTTTGTTACAGCGTACGAGTGGCATCCCTGGGTCGTGAGGCCGGGGTGGTTATCAGTCAGCATCGAGAGGTAGAGGGCGGGGCACACAGCCTAATAACCCACGTTCCATGCCCCCTGAAAACTCCACCAACTATTTTGATCAGCGCAATGTTCAGTCTACCAACTATTACAATTATGATTACTATACCGAGGATGAGTGCCAGAATTGCCAATCTAGTTAGGACAGCCTTGGACAAAGTAAGGGAGTAGTATCAATTCCAGTGGACCAAAACGGGCCTTATGTTGATGTGGTAGCACTAGGTGTTACAGAGCCATTCCTATTAGACACTGGTGCGACAAAGAGCTTGATGATTCACTCTAAACTCCCCGGGGCACCTTTGTCTGGCTGTACTAATGTTTCTGTGGGTTTTTCTGGTGCCCCAGTTCAGAACCCAGTTTCACGCCCTTTGCCCATTTCAATAGGTCCTTACAAATTGGAGGCCCCGCTTCTTTTAACAACTGGTTGTGGTGAAAATTTGTTGGGTTTGGATTTATTGAAAAAATTGTATGCGACATTGCACTGTTCTCCTTCTGGTGTGCGACTTACCCTAGGTAAGAAATTGACGTCATCGATGTATTTGTCCACAGACCAGCTTCCTCCTGAATTACAGTCTCTTTCTGCCACCCTCTGGGCCACGGGCCCCAATGATGTGGGCCTCTTACAAATTCCACCCTATATTGTAACCATTAAGCCCAATGTTAAATTCCCTCGCATTCCAAAATATAATTTTCCAGTGACGGCGAAAAGGCTCTTTTAACTATAGTTCACGATTTGGTACAAAATGGTGTGGTCGAAGAGACTAGGGGAAATGTATGCAACAGCCCTGTTCTGCCCGTTTTTAAACGGACCGACCCCTCCCAGCCACCTGTTTATCGTTTTGTGATTGATCTCAGAGAAGTCAATAAGATTGTAGTACCTCAATTCCCTGTTGTCCCAGACATTAATGCCATATTGACAATGATACCTGCCTCAGCTTCCTGGTTTTGTGTCATTGACCTCAAAAATGCTTTTTTCAGCATACCTATTGCTGAGGAGAGTAGGGATATTTTTGGCTTCTCCTTAGCAGGCCGAAGCTTCCGGTTCAAGAGGGCTCCCCAAGGGTATTGCGAGAGCCCCTCCATTTACAGTCAAGCATTAAAATCACAGCTCGACACTATGCCTTTACCACCAGGTGCCACTCTTATTCAATATGTGGATGACCTGTTGGTTGCAGCAGATTCGGAGGGCACTTGTAAAAAGGCCACTGTTTCATTGTTACGCCACTTATCTGACCACCACCACAAGGTTTCACCGTCTAAATTGTAATATTGTTGCCAAGAGGTTACCTATCTAGGTCATCTCTTGTCAAAGGAGGGATGACGATTGACCCCAGAACATATCCAAGCAATTGCCCAAATGCCTATTCCATGTACGCAAAAAGAGGTGCGTGCCTTTTAAGGTATTACCTCTTACTGTAGACAATAGATCCCCAATTTCTCCCTTCTGGCAAAACCCTTGTTGGCACTGACTCTTAAAGACACACCACACCCTCTGCCATGGTCAGCGGAATGCCAGAAAAGTTTCACTGATTTACGCACTGCCTTGTGCTCTGCTCCTGTGTTAGGTACTCCTGATTACAGTAAACCTTTCACACTCTATGTTCATGAGAAAGAAGGTTGCTCATTATCAGTTTTAACGCAACGATTTGGGTACAGGCAACGTCCTTGTGCCTATTTCTCTGCCACATTAGATCCAGTGGCCAAGGCGTTACCTAGCTGTTTGAGAGCAGCAGCAGCAGCAGTTTCCATTCGCCAGTCTGCCGGATTGGTATTAGATAATACCCTCATTGTCATGGTGCCACATGCAGTAGACACCCTCCTAAACAGAACAAAGACGCAACACCTTACGAGTGCCCGCCTTTCGGGGTATGAACTGACACTCTTGGCTAGCCACATACACATTAAACGATGTAATGTCCTGAACCCGGCCACATTGCTGCCGATTCCAGTAGAAAATAGTACACCGGAGCAACATGATTGTTTCCTCCGCACGGAGGAAGAGACAAGAGGCAGAGTTGATTTGAAGGATACTCCACTCCCGGACCCGGATGGGACCCTATGGGTGGACGGTTCCTGTTTTAAGCTTCCCAATGGCGAAACAACTGCAGCCTATGCAGTCACTACCTTGTACACTGTTGTGGAAACAGCACGGATTATGCATAATTCAGCCCAGGCAGCTGAATGATAGCACTGACTAGAGCGTGTGTGTTGGCTGAAGGAAAAAGGGTGAATGTGTTCACTGATAGTCAGTATGCGTTTGGAGTGGCCCATAGTTTTGGCCGCCTGTGGAAGGAAAGAGGTTTTCTCACATCCCATGGCACTAAGATACAGCATGGCCAATTGGTAAATGACCTTCTTGAATCGCTTACTGTAGGAAGGTGGATATCTGACTATGGTTACCCCCAACTTTTTGCCTAGTGTCTAGCTGGTTTTTCGACTTAGTTGGCCTGAGATTCTGCCATTCAGGGTCTCAGGCTGTCTGCTCTCTCTTTAAAATGGACTCCATGTACCCTAGGTACATAACCAATTGGTAAGGATCACCTTATTGGACCCTGTACAGTGTACCCTAGGTACCCATGGCATAGGTGTACCCTAGGCCTCCCAGGGGCTGCAGCATGTATTATGCCACCCCTGGTCTGGCCTTCCAATCAGACACAACTGGCTGATCACTCAGCTGGGGCAAGGTCGTGTAATCACCCCTTGCTTAGGTGTAGTATTCCTATACCTACCTTATATATAGACACATGTGTACCTATCAGTCACTCCTATGGCAGGCCTTAACAATCCTGGAGGCAGAGTGCTTGGTAACATGTGAGATGGTGCTCTAGCATGAGCTGAGCCTGTCTGCAGCTTTCGGAACCATGTCCTTATAGCTGTTCTATGATATAGCCTACCATATACTCTTAAAGTGCCTTATAATCTTAAACGGTTATGGTAACTATGGTTTGGCTTTATCAAAACATGTCGTGTAAGGTGTCTAACACTTTGGAATAATACCCCCATACCATTTCTGGTGATGAGGATATTATTCCTCCCCCCTTCTAGAGGGAGAGACATGTTAAAATCCTACTTTGCTGTTTAACTCTAACCAAAGCCTCAGCATCACAAAATGGATGCTGCTGCCACAGACACAAGTCTGACCTCCTGCTGCTGGGAGTGATCCCGGCCAGGGAGGCTTGGACAATAGGTTTCCTGCTTGGGGAGGTGCTAGCACCTCCCCAGACAGACTTTAGTGTATTGGGGCAGGGAGGGCTGAAAGGAATGAGACATGCCTGGGGCACACAAGGTGTCCCATGCATAGTCCAGTTCAAACCGGTGCTGGGGCACTCCAGCCCCAGTCCTGGCGCGAAACTGGACAAAGGGAAGGGGGTGTAACCACCCCCCTCCCAGGTCCCACCCATAAGGCGTGACCTAGCAGGTATCCCCGCCCCCCAGATTAGTATAAGTGTGGGAGTTGGGCCTCAAGACTTTGGATTATCCTGAACCTGCAACTTGAACAGAAACTCTGGACCTTCGACATTCGACGAAAGAAGAAGACTGAAGAATCTCCCTTGTGGCCAAGGAGTGGCTACCCTGTGCAAACAGGCACCATCAAGAGACTACCCTTTGCTTTGCTCCAGTTCTACGAGGGACCGACTGCAGAGCCCGACCAGAGCCTTGACTTCCAGACTTCTCCGACCCTGATCCACATCCACAGCCGTGCTGAGATCCGTGGAGGCGACGAGAGACGTGGGACCGGCTACCTGGGAAAAGTGGCTAGTATCTTCAAGCGCAGCTTCTGAGGCACCCTCGAAGTTGTGCACCGGGGATTGAGAAGCCCCAACCCCAAGCACCATCTGCACCGAAGATCAGCCCCCCACACTCCACGAGTCCTGCGTGGGGCCCTTCTGCATTTTCCTGCTTGCCGCGTCTGTCCGGTTGCTTGCCCGCTGGCTAGTGGCCTTTGAGACGACGCACCCTGAAATCTTCAGCGCTGGTTTGGCTCCTCCAGACTGGCTCCCGCTTCTCTGCAAAGAAGAAGCACCCCAGACCTTCCTGGTCTGCACCAGAAGCAAGTCCTCCGTTCTTCGTGGGTTCCGCTTGCCAAGGCTTGGTGAGTCCTAGTCCAACTTCGACGCCGCCGACAGCAAGAGCCTTCGTGGGACAGCTCGCCTCCTGGTCCTGGTCGTCCTCGACGTTCCCTGGTCCTCGTGGCTGCAGCGACAAGCTTCACCTTCACCTGCAATCTTCACGACATCGCCTGGTTCCTTCCTGGTTCCACGTGGTCACTGGCTAGTGACCTTGACTCTGTCCCTTCTGCTTGCAGGTATCCTTTCTTCCTGATCCCAGCCTTGGGATCCACCGGACACTCTTCACTGACTGCCTGTCAGCATCTTTCTTCAGGCATCCATAGGAGTCGACGACGAAACCCGACGCAACTTCACCCCTATGCACCCGCAGCCTGTGGGCTAGGTAACTTGGGTACTCCGGTGCTCATCAGGATAGTGGCTATCCTAGTGTCTAGTTTTCAAGTCTCGACTTCCTAGCTACTCCGGAAGTTTCCTAAATCTATCTATTTCTAAACTGTACTATTGCTAGTGACTTTTACGCATTACGCGAGTGTTTCCACTCTGCACCTGAATCCCGTGGGCCTCCCACTTCCTAACCTTTGGTAGTATAGTGTAGCCCCAGCGATTCCCTAGGCCTAGGCCTATCCTATTTCCGTGACAGTGGTCCTTATACCACTTACTTAGTATATGGTTTGCGTGGCCCCTAGGGCCTAACTGTATTACTTACCTGTGTGACTTAATGTATGCATAAATAAGACTGTGTTGTACTTACCTCTAATCTCATAAAGAGTGCTGAGGGTTTGTCTAGAATAAATACACTTTATTTTATATATATATCTGTTGTGGTGTCCTTTCATTTGGTATTCAAGGGATTATATATGGTATCACAGCTGGCTTCACATGCCATTCAGAGTTTAGCCTAAGACTGCTCTTGTCCATGCTACCACTAGGATAGCTGGTCTATAAGGCTGACTTTACAACCAATCACCATAAGGGTATTTGGACTGATATAAGGTGTACAGTAGAACTAGTGACATCGTACATCAGGCCAACTTCTCACATTGGTGAGCAGCGGTTGGGATCTGAGCTTGCTGTTGTAATACCATTGTAATCTTGAGATACTAAATTGAAAGATCACACAGATATTGTTTAGGTACATATAACATAGATTATAATACTTAAGTCCTACTGGACTTAGTGGTTGTAGGTTGAAGGGAGTAACACACCCTGACTACAACTACTAGAGAGGTTTAGTAGATACAACTAGTGTAGGTAGGTGCACACACCACACCCTCACTAGAATCATGCCCCTGGATGGAGATCACACTGATGCTCCCTCAGGAGAGGAGAATCCTAGACAGGTTCCCTCTAGGTATGATGCATTCACTTTCCAGGGGATGAGACAACTGTGTACCTCCAGGAGATTAAAACAGGGTTCCAACCCTACCCTTAGACAGCTAGTGGAGCTTCTGGAGGCCTATGATGCTGAAAGAGCTGCCCAGGATGGGACCATAGCTATAGATAAGGGTCTACCCACCACAGAGGAGTCAGATGGGGCTTCAGATGGAGAGGTAGACAGCCAGGGCCAAGTAGGAAGACTTAGCCAGGCTAACCTAAGTTTACATGGGAGTTTGCATGGGATCCCCCCATACAGACCCCCAAGCAGGCTTAACCAGAGAAGCAGGAGAGACAGATCCCCTTCAAGGGAATCCATCCACTCCCATGTCTCTAGCATCTCTAATGCTTCCTCTCACAGGGGAATGACTTCCCCTGAGAGAAAGGAGCATGAAGCCAGAATGAGGGAAGCTAATCTGAGGATTCAGAGGGAAGAACTTGCCCTTGCCAAGGAGAAGCTTGCTCTGGCTAGAGAGCAACAATTGTGTGGGTCAGAACCCACTGGTGGCAGCAACATTCCTAGAGATAGGGATAGGTCTTATGACCATAGAAACCTAAGCAAGATAGTCCCCCCATATCAGAATGGGGATGACATCCACAAGTGGATGACTGCTTTGGAGAGGGCCTGCAAAGTACAGCAGGTACCCCAGAGTCAGTGGGCAGCTATCTTGTGGCTCTCCTTTTCTGACAAAGGTAGAGACAAGCTCCTCACAGTCAGTGATGAGGATGCTAACAATTACAAAGTCCTGAAGAGTGCTCTGATAGATGGGTTTGGCTTAACCACTGAGCAATATAGGTTGTTGTTCAGAGACACCCAGAAGACACAGACACAGGACTGGTCTGATTTTGTGGATTGTGCCACTAAGGCTTTGGAAGGTTGGTTTACTGGCAGCAAGGTGCAGGACTATACAGGATTGTACAACTTGATTATGAGGGAGCAGATCCTTAGTAATTGTCAGAACCAGCTTCTCCATCAACACCTGGTAGACTCAGATTTGACCTCTCCCCAAGAATTGGGAAAGAGGGCAGATAAATGGGTCAGGACCAGGATTAGGCCTAAAAATCAGGGTGGTGACCAAAAGAACGATACCACCAAGCCTCAAGAGAAGGGTGGGGATAAAACAAAAGAGAAATCTTCCTCAGGGCCCCAAAACTCCACACAGGGTGGTGGGTCCCAAGCTCCCTCCTCTACCACAGTTAAAAAGCCTTACTGCCATGAGTGTAAAACTCCTGGGCATTGGAAAACTGACAGCAATTGCCCAAAGGCTAAAAACAAAACTGTTCCTCCAACTACTCCTGTCACACCACCTATTACTGTCAGCAGTAATCCCCCAGGTGGTGGGAGTGCCCCCAAAAATTTGGTTGGGTTTTCTTGGGGAACACAGGGGGACCCTGGCTTAGCCAATTCCCCTACAGCAGCTACTCTTGTCTGTGATGGTGGCATGGGGTTTGCCAACTTCACTGCCTGTCCCGACACTTTGGGTAGGTACAGACAGGAACCCTACATCAATGGTAGAAAAGCTGAGGCCTACAGAGACACTGGAGCTAGCATCACTATGGTGGCCCATAGGCTAGTTCTCTCTGAGCAGCTTTTGCCTGGTTTCTCATACCAGGTAACTAACATTGATGGCAAACAGAACAGTCATCCCATGGCAGAGGTATGTCTCAGCTGGGGAGGTGTCACTGGCCCTAAAAGGGTGGCAGTGTCTCCAACCTTGCCTGTGGACTGCTTACTGGGGAATGACTTAGAACTCTCAGCTTGGGCTGGAGTTGAACAAGACACCCATTCTAGAATGGTAGGCCTTTCAAAAAAGGGTAGTGGGGTTGTGCCAGTCACAACCCCTGTCCAAATAGATTTCCTCCCTGAAAAGGTTGGAAGGGCAGTGGTAGCCACAGCCCAGGCAAAGACAGACTTCCCTGTAGGGATTGGCAGAGCTGTGACAGTCACAGTTCAAACCCAAACTGAGTGCCTCCCTGAAAAGGTTGGCAAGGCTGTAATGGTCTCAGCCCATACTCAGACTGACATAGGTGTAGTGAAGCCTGAAACTATGGATCACTCCACACAAACAGAGAGTAGTGGGGAGGAAGAAAAGTCTCCCTCTCCCCAGACATTAGGAAAAGGTCAGCCTCCTCAGGGATCTGACCTCACCCCTTGTGAAGGAACTGCCCCAGAGGTAGCCAGGCCTGGCCTGGCAGAGCCTCTGATGTCAGTGGCCCCTTCCAAGGTGGGACCCAGTCTGGTGCAGGTAGCCTGCCTCTCTCTACCCTGCCTCAGTCAGCCCAGGGCTGCAGAGGTCAGGGAGGCCAGTGGACCCCAAGAGGGCCCCTGTCCACAAGAACCCCCCATCAAAAGAATGAGGATTGCCTGGCTAGTAGCCCTAGCCAGGTGATGGTTAAAAACATTCCTGAGGGATCTCCTTTACAGGTAGTTAGGGACCTCCCCCAGAGGGATTCTGTTGGGCACAGGCAAACATGGGACCTTAGGGCCCCAAACCTGACCTGTCCCTCCAGTAAGCCCACAAAAGGGACCCAGCCTCCAGCTTTAGGTAGCCAGAGGCTGACCCTGAGAGCACAGTGCAACTCAGTTAAAGAAAGAAAGGCATCCATGGTGGAGGATGATTGGAGGAAGCTGAGGCCTCACTTTGAGGACACTCACTTCGGTACTCCATCTCAACACCAGCCTTTTACTTTGCAAAGACACACCCAAAGTAGAGATTCCCTATGGTGGAGACCCTATGATACCTTTAGGATGAGGGATTGCTTAGTGGACCATGAGACAGGGGGTAACCATGCCAGTGCTGGTTCTTCCTTATATGGCCACTTAGGCAATAGAGGCTTACCTTGTCAAGGCCAGCCTTATATCCTTTCGTTTGGGGGGGGGGTTGTGTAGGAAGGTGGATATCTGACTATGGTTACCCCCAACTTTTTGCCTAGTGTCTAGCTGGTTTTTCGACTTAGTTGGCCTGAGATCCTGCCATTCAGGGTCTCAGGCTGTCTGCTCTCTCTTTAAAATGGACTCCATGTACCCTAGGTACATAACCAATTGGTAAGGATCACCTTATTGGACCCTGTACAGTGTACCCTAGGTACCCAGGGCATAGGTGTACCCTAGGCCTCCCAGGGGCTGCAGCATGTATTATGCCACCCCTGGTCTGGCCTTCCAATCAGACACAACTGGCTGATCACTCAGCTGGGGCAAGGTCGTGTAATCACCCCTTGCTTAGGTGTAGTATTCCTATACCTACCTTATATATAGACACATGTGTACCTATCAGTCACTCCTATGGCAGGCCTTAACAATCCTGGAGGCAGAGTGCTTGGTAACATGTGAGATGGTGCTCTAGCATGAGCTGAGCCTGTCTGCAGCTTTCGGAACCATGTCCTTATAGCTGTTCTATGATATAGCCTACCATATACTCTTAAAGTGCCTTATAATCTTAAACGGTTATGGTAACTATGGTTTGGCTTTAGCAAAACATGTCGTGTAAGGTGTCTAACACTTTGGAATAATACCCCCATACCATTTCTGGTGATGAGGATATTATTCCCCCCTTCTAGAGGGAGAGACATGTTAAAATCCTACTTTGCTGTTTAACTCTAACCAAAGCCTCAGCATCACAAAATGGATGCTGCTGCCACAGACACAAGTCTGACCTCCTGCTGCTGGGATTGATCCCGGCCAGGGAGGCTTGGACAATAGGTTTCCTGCTTGGGGAGGTGCTAGCACCTCCCCAGACAGACTTTAGTGTATTGGGGCAGGGAGGGCTGAAAGGAATGAGACATGCCTGGGGCACACAAGGTGTCCCATGCATAGTCCAGTTCAAACCGGTGCTGGGGCCCTCCAGCCCCAGTCCTGGCGCAAAACTGGACAAAGGGAAGGGGGTGTAACCACCCCCCTCCCAGGTCCCACCCATAAGGCGTGACCTAGCAGGTATCCCCGCCCCCCAGATTAGTATAAGAGTGGGAGTTGGGCCTCAAGACTTTGGATTATCCTGAACCTGCAACTTGAACAGAAACTCTGGACCTTCGACATTCGACGAAAGAAGAAGACTGAAGAATCTCCCTTGTGGCCAAGGAGTGGCTACCCTGTGCAAACAGGCACCATCAAGAGACTACCCTTTGCTTTGCTCCAGTTCTACGAGGGACCGACTGCAGAGCCCGACCAGAGCCTTGACTTCCAGACTTCTCCGACCCTGATCCACATCCACAGCCGTGCTGAGATCCGTGGAGGCGACGAGAGACGTGGGACCGGCTACCTGGGAAAAGTGGCTAGTATCTTCAAGCGCAGCTTCTGAGGCACCCTCGAAGTTGTGCACCGGGGATTGAGAAGCCCCAAGCACCATCTGCACCGAAGATCAGCCCCCCACACTCCACGAGTCCTGCGTGGGGCCCTTCTGCATTTTCCTGCTTGCCGCGTCTGTCCGGTTGCTTGCCCGCTGGCTAGTGGCCTTTGAGACGACGCACCCTGAAATCTTCAGCGCTGGTTTGGCTCCTCCAGACTGGCTCCCGCTTCTCTGCAAAGAAGAAGCACCCCAGACCTTCCTGGTCTGCACCAGAAGCAAGTCCTCCGTTCTTCGTGGGTTCCGCTTGCCAAGGCTTGGTGAGTCCTAGTCCAACCTCGACGCCGCCGACAGCAAGAGCCTTCGTGGGACAGCTCGCCTCCTGGTCCTGGTCGTCCTCGACGTTCCCTGGTCCTCGTTGCTGCAGCGACAAGCTTCACCTTCACCTGCAATCTTCACGACATCGCCTGGTTCCTTCCTGGTTCCACGTGGTCACTGGCTAGTGACCTTGACTCTGTCCCTTCTGCTTGCAGGTATCCTTTCTTCCTGATCCCAGCCTTGGGATCCACCGGACACTCTTCACTGACTGCCTGTCAGCATCTTTCTTCAGGCATCCATAGGAGTCGACGACGAAACCCGACGCAACTTCACCCCTATGCACCCGCAGCCTGTGGGCTAGGTAACTTGGGTACTCCGGTGCTCATCAGGATAGTGGCTATCCTAGTGTCTAGTTTTCAAGTCTCGACTTCCTAGCTACTCCGGAAGTGTCCTAAATCTATCTATTTCTAAACTGTACTATTGCTAGTGACTTTTACGCATTATGCGTGAGTGTTTCCACTCTGCACCTGAATCCCGTGGGCCTCCCACTTCCTAACCTTTGGTAGTATAGTGTAGCCCCAGCGATTCCCTAGGCCTAGGCCTATCCTATTTCCGTGACAGTGGTCCTTATACCACTTACTTAGTATATGGTTTGCGTGGCCCCTAGGGCCTGACTGTATTACTTACCTGTGTGACTTAATGTATGCATAAATAAGACTGTGTTGTACTTACCTCTAATCTCATAAAGAGTGCTGAGGGTTTGTCTAGAATAAATACACTTTATTTTATATATATATCTGTTGTGGTCTCCTTTCATTTGGTATTCAAGGGATTATATATGGTATCACAGCTGGCTTCACATGCCATTCAGAGTTTAGCCTAAGACTGCTCTTGTCCATGCTACCACTAGGATAGCTGGTCTATAAGGTTGACTTTACAACCAATCACCATAAGGGTATTTGGACTGATATAAGGTGTACACTAGAACTAGTGACATCATACATCAGGCCAACTTCTCACACTTACCTTGCCCACTCAGATAGCAATTGTAAAGTGTAGCGCACATAGGAAGATTACTGATGATGTAGGTCAAGGAAATGCTTTTGCAGACCAGATAACGAAAGAGACAGCTAAGGACACCACTAGCCGCATGTACCTTGTGGACTCCGCTAGATGGTTTGCACAAGGTGGAGAATACTGTGGACAGTGTGAAAATGATCCAGGCGGAAGCCACAGAGAAGGAATTAAGTACGTGGAAAGAAAGTATGGGAAGGTTGGATGTGACAGGGTGCTGGACAGATTTGTCAGAGCATCAACGCTGGTTGTTACCAGATGCTTACGTGCTACCAATAGTGACCATGGCACATGGTCCAGCCCACATCAGTGCAAAAGGTATATGCAAACTTCTGGCCCCAGTATGGCAGAATGTGGGGATCCCTAAATGTGCAGACAATCTGGTTAAACACTGTATTGTATGTTTGATGCATAACCCAGGGAAGGGAACACCAACACCGACAGGCCACTTTGCTCCCCCAATGTACCCTTTTGAGGTATTACAAATAGATTACATTCACATGGAACAATGTAACAATTTGAAGTACGTTCTTGTTGTGGTATGTGCCTTCTCCCGATGGATAGAGGCCTATCCTCTGAAATATAATACTGCTCTATCAACGGCGAAAGTCCTCTTAAAGGAATTTCTGCCATGATTTGGGTTACCTAGAATTATTTGGAGTGACAACGGGAGTGAATTTGTGGGCCAGATCATGCAGAAAGTATGTGCTGGTCTTGGCATCAAGCAAAAGTTCCACGCAGCAAACCATCCCCAGTCAGCAGGTTTAGTGGAATGCTATAATGGCACTCTCAAGCTTAAGTTAGCGAAAATTCAAGCCAGCACGGGTCTGGCTTGGCCTGATGCCTTGCCCTTGGCTCTCTTATCTACCAGAACAACCACTCATTCCCGTATGGGGCTTAGTCCCTATGAGGTTGTGTTCGGATGCCCGGCAAATGTTTGGGGAGTCCCAAGGCCCAAGAAATACTCCGAGATAGAGCATCCATTGTTAATTGATTATTTGTATGAACTCACCACTAAGCTACGTGTCCTTCACCAACAGGTACAAGATAATTTGCCTCAGGCTTCAACTGATCCTGGTCATACCATACGGCCGGGAGACTGGGTCTGTGTTAAAAACTTCCAGAGGTCGAAGTACTTGGAACCTCGCTGGAGAGAACCCCGCCAGGTACTTCTGACAACACGCACTGCAGTGAAGGTCGTCGGCAAAAAGAACTGGGTACATGGGGTGCATTGCAAGAAAGTGCCCTTACCTTTGCCTTATGATCAGTGGCTTCGTAACCCAATTGGCGATTCTGAAAGTGAAAGAATACCAAGATTTGAACTGTTTAGCGATGCACACCTAGACTCTGCCAGATCACAGAAAAACGACGGCGAGGCCTTCCAAGCAACCGTAGCACCGACATCGAAATTGGGCACTACTGGAACACATCTCCTTTTCCAAGAACAAACTGTACCTGGTTCCCAGAGATACGATTTGAGGCACAGGTTGAATAGAAATTCCTCAATAGTACCTCATTGACTTTGTCTTTTATCCTGATTTCCACATGTTGCAGGGCCGTGACTGAAGTCTCAGACTTGTGACCCAACTTGTGGCACTAGGCCTGTGGGACTTGTAGAAAACTACAGACAATCACAGCTGAGTGAAGCAACCTCCCGTCACGGGCAACCTTTAGAGATGGAAATGACTGTTAAAAAGGGAATGGATAAAACACGAACAATGAACACGAAGCATTGTAAATTATTGCATAACCGTTTTGTAGTAGTCTTAATAGTATTGATTGTAAGGTGTATTATATTGTCTTGCATAGGATGGGGACTACATGCAATTTTTACGCAGCCTGTTACCAAAGTTACCGTTGAAATGCATACATATGTCACGCTACCACCTCATGTCGAGTCAAGAAGGGGTGAATTCCATAACAACACATTTGTTTCTATGCTACACCAACATCAATTGGCGACTAATGCAACAAACTGTTGGGTTTGTGGCCTCCTGCCAAGTTCAGTGAACACTGGAATGCCATATATTACCCTTCCTTTTTCATTTAATGGTTCTTGTAGTGCATGGTGGGAAATGAGTGCCAGTTGGGTATTTTCTGGAGATGGTGATACCAAAGACGTAAGAAGCTTGGGAGTACATCTGTATCACTTATGTTGGCGGCACAGAAAAAGGATATATGGGACCAGTAATGAGAAATCAGAATATGCCGATCGCCAAACCAGATCTACAGACTTGTACTTTCTGCCCTCCAATAAAACCTCTCGAAAAGGACAAACTTTTCTAGTGGTACCCGGACAAGCACCATTCTGTATTAGAAAAGGGGGGTCAGAATGTAAGGGTACAAGCAGATGTCAACATATTGTGACATTGAATGGGACAGACTGGCCTCGCATGGTTCCCTCGCGTAATACATACTTCGTATGTGGAAATAAGGCTTATACTTCCCTACCTGGTAGTTGGAGAGGCACTTGTTATATCGCTTGGTTGTTGCCCCCTACATACATAGCTGATGCCAAACATCATTTACAGAAAAGAGGGGTGGCATCTGACCAGGATACGTCAGGACAGGAAGCCGGGGAGGTCTTGAAAGGACTCCTCCCATTCTGGGGCCCGATAGCTAACAGTAGGGACATAAGGCAACCAATTCGAGTTGTAGAAGCCACTATCAATGAAACAGCTGGAGCTTTGAGTAATCTCACTGCAGAACTCGTTGCTGACCGCCTCGTCACGCTTCAGAACTGAATGGTATTAGATATTATTCTTGCTGACCGTGGGGGCGTATGCAAATTGATCGGATCAAGCTGCTGCATTTATATTCCAGACCACACCCCTACAGTATACCAAGCCATCTCTAAGCTACATAAGATCACGGAGTCCGTTCACCAGGATGAAGGAAACTGGTCTTTGATGGGATGGTTTGGGGAAATACTGTCTATATGGGGATGGAAGATCCTTACCTTTGTCGGAGCGATTTTGGCTATTCTCTTCTCATGTTGCCTTTGCCTACAATGTGGTCCCGCTATATGCGGGCTCTGCGCCACCCTGTGTCTTCCACATCCTGTGTCCCAGAAAGCAGGGAATGCAAAAATAATGTTGCAACAACAGCTTGTAGATTTCATGGCCATTGAAGTCGATTCAGATTAACAACAGCCTCTGTTTCCTTTGCCTGAGTAATGGCAAAAGGAGGGTCTGAGGAAATTCAAATTCGACCCCATCCCGTTTTGGTAACATGGTTGCGCTGTTGCCCTCACTCAGGCACCTTAAACCTCTATAGCGTTTCTTTCGTATTTTATGCTATTGTACATATTACACGACCTCTCCTCTTCTCTCGAGCTGAAACCATCCTGAACCTCGGTTCGAAACAACCAATTCTCGAGATAAGTATCTATTGACCCTTGGTGACCGTTCTCCGGCCTCTACAGCTGTTTTACAAATCATCATCTCCAGCATGCACACGCGCCCTGTCGTAAAGTAATTTAACTAAGGAATGGCTAAGCCACCTGACCTGTCGGGTCGGGTAGAGAACACGACCTTAGGGAAAGAATGTGCAAAGGTTGGTCGCACACTGCTCGTCACACCAGCAAGTTGCCCCAAGGGACTGTGGTAAATGTAGTGGCGACGGCGGGTACGCCTATGCCACGGTGTATAAAGAACAGTATGTGTTGCGTTAGCCATCCCTGGACACGTGTTTCGAGGTAGTTGCCTCTCGTCAGCAGGAAGCAGGTCAGTGTAAAGGGGTGCCGCGTGGACTGCCAAAATGTAATTAAAACAGGTCAAGTACCTCTCATGGCGCGCAGGTGCAGATCCAAGGCTCGTCAGCCCGTTGGCTCAAGGGAGCCGTAATAAATTATGCAAAGGTTGGTCGCACACTGCTCGTCACACCAGCAAGTTGCCCCAAGGGACTGTGGTAAATGTAGTGGCGACGGCGGGTACGCCTATGCCACGATGTATAAAGAACAGTATGTGTTGTATTAGCCATCCCTGGACACGTGTTTCGAGGTAGTTGCCTCTCGTCAGCAGGGAGCAGGTCAGTGTAAAGGGGTGCCGCGTGGACTGCCAAAATGTAATTAAAACAGGTCAAGAACCTCTCATGGCGCGCAGGTGCAGATCCAAGGCTCGTCAGCCCGTTGGCTCAAGGGAGCCGTAATAAATTATGCAAAGGTTGGTCGCACACTGCTCGTCACACCAGCAAGTTGCCCCAAGGGACTGTGGTAAATGTAGTGGCGACGGCGGGTACGCCTATGCCACGATGTATAAAGAACAGTATGAGTTGCGTTAGCCATCCCTGGACACGTGTTTCGAGGTAGTTGCCTCTCGTCAGCAGGGAGCAGGTCAGTGTAAAGGGGTGCCGCGTGGACTGCCAAAATGTAATTAAAACAGGTCAAGTACCTCTCATGGCGCGCAGGTGCAGATCCAAGGCTCGTCAGCCCGTTGGCTCAAGGGAGCCGTAATAAATTATGCAAAGGTTGGTCGCACACTGCTCGTCACACCAGCAAGTTGCCCCAAGGGACTGTGGTAAATGTAGTGGCGACGGCGGGTACGCCTATGCCACGATGTATAAAGAACAGTATGTGTTGCGTTAGCCATCCCTGGACACGTGTTTCGAGGTAGTTGCCTCTCGTCAGCAGGGAGCAGGTCAGTGTAAAGGGGTGCCGCGTGGACTGCCAAAATGTAATTAAAACAGGTCAAGTACCTCTCATGGCGCGCAGGTGCAGATCCAAGGCTCGTCAGCCCGTTGGCTCAAGGGAGCCGTAATAAAGTATGCAAAGGTTGGTCGCACACTGCTCGTCACACCAGCAAGTTGCCCCAAGGGACTGTGGTAAATGTACTGGCGACGGCAGGTACGCCTATGCCACGATGTATAAAGAACAGTATGTGTTGCGTTAGCCATCCCTGGACACGTGTTTCGAGGTAGTTGCCTCTCGTCAGCAGGGAGCAGGTCAGTGTAAAGGGGTGCCGCGTGGACTGCCAAAATGTAATTAAAACAGGTCAAGTACCTCTCATGGCGCGCAGGTGCAGATCCAAGGCTCGTTGGCTCAAGGGAGCCGTAAGAAATTATGCAAAGGTTGGTCGCACACTGCTCGTCACACCAGCAAGTTGCCCCAAGGGACTGTGGTAAATGTAGTGGCGACGGCGGGTACGCCTATGCCACGATGTATAAAGAACAGTATGTGTTGCGTTAGCGGTCCCTGGACACGTGTTTCGAGGTAGTTGCCTCTCGTCAGCAGGGAGCATGTCAGTGTAAAGGGGTGCCGCGTGGACTGCCAAAATGTAATTAAAACAGGTCAAGTACCTCTCATGGCGCGCAGGTGCAGATCCAAGGCTCGTCAGCCCGTTGGCTCAAGGGAGCCGTAATAAATTATGCAAAGGTTGGTCGCACACTGCTCGTCACACCAGCAAGTTGCCCCAAGGGACTGTGGTAAATGTAGTGGCGACGGCGGGTACGCCTATGCCACGATGTATAAAGAACAGTATGTGTTGCGTTAGCCATCCCTGGACACGTGTTTCGAGGTAGTTGCCTCTCGTCAGCAGGGAGCAGGTCAGTGTAAAGGGGTGCCGCGTGGACTGCCAAAATGTAATTAAAACAGGTCAAGTACCTCTCATGGCGTGCAGGTGCAGATCCAAGGCTCGTCAGCCCGTTGGCTCAAGGGAGCCGTAATAAATTATGCAAAGGTTGGTCGCACACTGCTCGTCACACCAGCAAGTTGCCCCAAGGGACTGTGGTAAATGTAGTGGCTACGGCGGGTACGCCTATGCCACGATGTATAAAGAACAGTATGTGTTGCGTTAGCCATCCCTGGACACGTGTTTCCACCTGTTTTAATTACATTTTGGCAGTCCATGCGGCACCCCTTTACACTGACCTGCTCCCTGCTGACGAGAGGCAACTACCTCGAAACACGTGTCCAGGGATGGCTAATGCAACACATACTTTTCTACATACATCGTGGCATAGGCGTACTCCCCGTCGCCACTACATCTACCACAGTTCCTTGGGGCAACTTGCTGGTGTGACGAGCAGAGTGCGACCAACCTTTGAATCATTTATTACGGCTCCCTTGAGCCAACGGGCTGACGAGCCTTGGACCTGCACCTGCACGCCATGAGAGGTACTTCACCTGTTTTAATTACATTTTGGCAGTCCACGCGGCACCCCTTTACACTGACCTGCTCCCTGCTGACGAGAGGCAACTACCTCGAAACACGTGTCCAGGGATGGCTAATGCAACACATACTTTTCTACATACATCGTGGCATAGGCGTACTCGCCGTCGCCACTACATCTACCACAGTTCCTTGGGGCAACTTGCTGGTGTGACGAGCAGAGTGCGACCAACCTTTGAATCATTTATTACGGCTCCCTTGAGCCAACGGGCTGACGAGCCTTGGACCTGCACCTGCGCGCCATGAGAGGTACTTCACCTGTTTTAATTACATTTTGGCAGTCCACGCGGCACCCCTTTACACTGACCTGCTCCCTGCTGACGAGAGGCAACTACCTCGAAACACGTGTCCAGGGATGGCTAATGCAACACATACTTTTCTACATACATCGTGGCATAGGCGTACTCGCCGTCGCCACTACATCTACCACAGTTCCTTGGGGCAACTTGCTGGTGTGACGAGCAGAGTGCGACCAACCTTTGAATCATTTATTACGGCTCCCTTGATCCAACGGGCTGACGAGCCTTGGACCTACACCTGCGCGCCATGAGAGGTACTTCACCTGTTTTAATTACATTTTGGCAGTCCACGCGGCACCCCTTTACACTGACCTGCTCCCTGCTGATGAGAGGCAACTACCTCGAAACACGTGTCCAGGGATGGCTAATGCAACACATACTTTTCTACATACATCGTGGCATAGGCGTACTCGCCGTCGCCACTACATCTACCACAGTTCCTTGGGGCAACTTGCTGGTGTGACGAGCAGAGTGCGACCAACCTTTGAATCATTTATTACGGCTTCCTTGAGCCAACGGGCTGACGAGCCTTGGACCTGCACCTGCGCGCCATGAGAGGTACTTCACCTGTTTTAATTACATTTTGGCAGTCCACGCGGCACCCCTTTACACTGACCTGCTCCCTGCTGACGAGAGGCAACTACCTCGAAACACGTGTCCAGGGATGGCTAATGCAACACATACTTTTCTACATACATCGTGGCATATGCGTACTCGCCGTCGCCACTACATCTACCACAGTTCCTTGGGGCAACTTGCTGGTGTGACGAGCAGAGTGTGACCAACCTTTGAATCATTTATTACGGCTCCCTTGAGCCAACGGGCTGACGAGCCTTGGACCTACACCTGCGCGCCATGAGAGGTACTTCACCTGTTTTAATTACATTTTGGCAGTCCACGCGGCACCCCTTTACACTGACCTGCTCCCTGCTGACGAGAGGTAACTAACTCGAAACACGTGTCCAGGGATGGCTAATGCAACACATTCTTTTCTACATACATCGTGGCATAGGCGTACTCGCCGTCGCCACTACATTTACCACAGTTCCTTGGGGCAACTTGCTGGTGTGACGAGCAGAGTGCGACCAACCTTTGAATCATTTATTACGGCTCCCTTGAGCCAACGGGCTGACGAGCCTTGGACCTGCACCTGCGCGCCATGAGAGGTACTTCACCTGTTTTAATTACATTTTGGCAGTCCACGCGGCACCCCTTTACACTGACCTGCTCCCTGCTGACGAGAGGCAACTACCTCGAAACACGTGTCCAGGGATGGCTAATGCAACACATACTTTTCTACATACATCGTGGCATAGGCGTACTCGCCGTCGCCACATCTACCACAGTTCCTTGGGGCAACTTGCTGGTGTGACGAGCAGTGCGACCAACCTTTGAATCATTTATTACGGCTCCCTTGAGCCAACGGGCTGACGAGCCTTGGACCTGCACCTGCGCGCCATGAGAGGTACTTCACCTGTTTTAATTACATTTTGGCAGTCCACGCGGCACCCCTTTACACTGACCTGCTCCCTGCTGACGAGAGGCAACTACCTCGAAACACATGTCCAGGGATGGCTAATGCAACACATACTTTTCTACATACATCGTGGCATAGGCGTACTCGCCGTCGCCACTACATCTACCACAGTTCCTTGGGGCAACTTGCTGGTGTGACGAGCAGAGTGCGACCAACCTTTGAATCATTTATTACGGCTCCCTTGAGCCAACGGGCTGACGAGCCTTGGACCTGCACCTGCGCGCCATGAGAGGTACTTCACCTGTTTTAATTACATTTTGGCAGTCCACGCGGCACCCCTTTACACTGACCTGCTCCCTGCTGACGAGAGGCAACTACCTCGAAACACGTGTCCAGGGATGGCTAATGCAACACATACTTTTCTACATACATCGTGGCATAGGCGTACTCGCCGTCGCCACTACATCTACCACAGTTCCTTGGGGCAACTTGCTGGTGTGACGAGCAGAGTGCGACCAACCTTTGAATCATTTATTACGGCTCCCTTGAGCCAACGGGCTGACGAGCCTTGGACCTGCACCTGCGCGCCATGAGAGGTACTTCACCTGTTTTAATTACATTTTGGCAGTCCACGCGGCACCCCTTTACACTGACCTGCTCCCTGCTGACGAGAGGCAACTACCTCGAAACACGTGTCCAGGGATGGCTAATGCAACACATACTTTTCTACATACATCGTGGCATAGGCGTACTCGCCGTCGCCACTACATCTACCACAGTTCCTTGGGGCAACTTGCTGGTTTGACGAGCAGAGTGCGACCAACCTTTGAATCATTTATTACGGCTCCCTTGAGCCAACGGGCTGACGAGCCTTGGACCTGCACCTGCGCGCCATGAGAGGTACTTCACCTGTTTTAATTACATTTTGGCAGTCCACGCGGCACCCCTTTACACTGACCTGCTCTCTGCTGACGAGAGGCAAATACCTCGAAACACGTGTCCAGGGATGGCTAATGCAACACATACTTTTCTACATACATCGTGGCATAGGCGTACTCGCCGTCGCCACTACATCTACCACAGTTCCTTGGGGAAACTTGCTGGTGTGACGAGCAGAGTGCGACCAACCTTTGAATCATTTATTACGGCTCCCTTGAGCCAACGGGCTGACGAGCCTTGGACCTGCACCTGCGCGCCATGAGAGGTACTTCACCTGTTTTAATTACATTTTGGCAGTCCACGCGGCACCCCTTTACACTGACCTGCTCCCTGCTGACGAGAGGCAACTACCTCGAAACACGTGTCCAGGGATGGCTAATGCAACACATACTTTTCTACATACATCGTGGCATAGGCGTACTCGCCGTCGCCACATCTACCACAGTTCCTTGGGGCAACTTGCTGGTGTGACGAGCAGTGCGACCAACCTTTGAATCATTTATTACGGCTCCCTTGAGCCAACGGGCTTACGAGCCTTGGACCTGCACCTGCGCGCCATGAGAGGTACTTCACCTGTTTTAATTACATTTTGGCAGTCCACGCGGCACCCCTTTACACTGACCTGCTCCCTGCTGACGAGAGGCAACTACCTCGAAACACGTGTCCAGGGATGGCTAATGCAACACATACTTTTCTACATACATCGTGGCATAGGCGTACTCGCCGTCGCCACTACATCTACCACAGTTCCTTGGGGCAACTTGCTGGTGTGACGAGCAGAGTGCGACCAACATTTGAATCATTTATTACGACTCCCTTGAGCCAACGGGCTGACGAGCCTTGGACCTGCACCTGCACGCCATGAGAGGTACTTCACCTGTTTTAATTACATTTTGGCAGTCCACGCGGCACCCCTTTACACTGACCTGCTCCCTGCTGACGAGAGGCAACTACCTCGAAACACGTGTCCAGGGATGGCTAATGCAACACATACTTTTCTACATACATCGTGGCATAGGCGTACTCGCCGTCGCCACTACATCTACCACAGTTCCTTGGGGCAACTTGCTGGTGTGACGAGCAGAGTGCGACCAACCTTTGAATCATTTATTACGGCTCCCTTGAGCCAACGGGCTGACGAGCCTTGGACCTGCACCTGCGCGCCATGAGAGGTACTTCACCTGTTTTAATTACATTTTGGCAGTCCACGCGGCACCCCTTTACACTGACCTGCTCCCTGCTGACGAGAGGCAACTACCTCGAAACACGTGTCCAGGGATGGCTAATGCAACACATACTTATCTACATACATCGTGGCATAGGCGTACCCGCCGTCGCCACTACATCTACCACAGTTCCTTGGGGCAACTTGCTGGTGTGACGAGCAGAGTGCGACCAACCTTTGAATCATTTATTACGGCTCCCTTGAGCCAACGGGCTGACGAGCCTTGGACCTGCACCTGCGCGCCATGAGAGGTACTTCACCTGTTTTAATTACATTTTGGCAGTCCACGCGGCACCCCTTTACACTGACCTGCTCCCTGCTGACGAGAGGCAACTACCTCGAAACACGTGTCCAGGGATGGCTAATGCAACACATACTTTTCTACATACATCGTGGCATAGGCGTACTCGCCGTCGCCACTACATCTACCACAGTTCCTTGGGGTAACTTGCTGGTGTGACGAGCAGAGTGTGACCAACCTTTGAATCATTTATTACGACTCCCTTGAGCCAACGGGCTGACGAGCCTTGGACCTGCACCTGCACGCCATGAGAGGTACTTCACCTGTTTTAATTACATTTTGGCAGTCCACGCGGCACCCCTTTACACTGACCTGCTCCCTGCTGACGAGAGGCAACTACCTCGAAACACGTGTCCAGGGATGGCTAATGCAACACATACTTTTCTACATACATCGTGGCATAGGCGTACTCGCCGTCGCCACTACATCTACCACAGTTCCTTGCGGCAACTTGCTGGTGTGACGAGCAGAGTGCGACCAACCTTTGAATCATTTATTACGGCTCCCTTGAGCCAACGGGCTGACGAGCCTTGGACCTGCACCTGCGCGCCATGAGAGGTACTTCACCTGTTTTAATTACATTTTGGCAGTCCACGCGGCACCCCTTTACACTGACCTGCTCCCTGCTGACGAGAGGCAACTACCTCGAAACACGTGTCCAGGGATGGCTAATGCAACACATACTTTTCTACATACATCGTGGCATAGGCGTACTCGCCGTCGCCACTACATCTACCACAGTTCCTTGGGGCAACTTGCTGGTGTGACGAGCAGAGTGCGACCAACCTTTGAATCATTTATTACGGCTCCCTTGAGCCAACGGGCTGACGAGCCTTGGACCTGCACCTGCGCGCCATGAGAGGTACTTCACCTGTTTTAATTACATTTTGGCAGTCCACGCGGCACCCCTTTACACTGACCTGCTCCCTGCTGACGAGAGGCAACTACCTCGAAACACGTGTCCAGGGATGGCTAATGCAACACATACTTTTCTACATACATCGTGGCATAGGCGTACTCGCCGTCGCCACTACATCTACCACAGTTCCTTGGGGCAACTTGCTGGTGTGACGAGCAGAGTGCGACCAACCTTTGAATCATTAGGGAAAGAATGTGTATTGCCCATTATCCAGCATCTTGTACGAAGAATGTGTCCTTGTGGATGATTTGTATTTTTATTGCACATGCAGGGGGGTTGTTGCTTTAGGGGATTCCAGCGCTACAAAAGATTGTGAGCCACAGATTTAAGTGGCAGTCTCCTAAGAACCTACTTACGATGTACTTCTGGGACAACTGTACCTAGCTGCAGCTAAATAAATTGAAGTTCCTATGCTAACAGAGTGTTCCGTGTCTCTGTAACTTGGAAGGCGAACTCAGAAGATTTCAGGCGTACCCTGCGCCGCCAGGCTAGACAGAGTCTGGTTCTTCAAAACAGAGTCTGGTTCTTTAGTCCTGGGTCTCAGTGAGCTTGACCCGGGGGCTTCTGGACCTACCAGCCTTTCGCATCCTGCTCACTGACCAGGCCAGGTGACACATACAACCTTTACATTGAGACCTGAAGTCTCAGTGGGCCCAACACCAAGGGAACGGGTCTGATCCCATCCAGGTGTCGGGGGACACGACAAAAGACCTGAACTGCTGTAGTGGTGGTGTAATGGCAATTGGTGCATGTGCAGAGCTTATATGCAATTCATTCATCACTTCCGGAACAGAATAGCATTTAGGCGCAGTGCATGGCGCCACCTACCAGGCACACACAAACACTGCTTTTGAGTTTCTGGATCCTGTTTGGCGCCTGGAGAAAATTCACAAGGTGAGGAATCTGCAGTTAGATAGAGCATCCTCTAGAAAGAGTGTTACTAAAGGTAAGTAACAACTTTGTTGTTCATGTAACATGTTTAAACCCTAGAAGTGATGGATGCTTCTGGTATGTTCTAGTACATGTCAGGGTGGCACCTGCTGCTCACTATTCTGTTACCATATGATGTGGAAACTTGTGGAATATTTCTGGGATATAATTGCGAGCCTTATTTTTGAATAATCTGGTACCAATTTTCAAACCACCTCTGCTGGCCGTCTTCCCTAAGAGGCCATCAAGATAAGTATCCACCCGCCTTCTCGCCCTCATCTCAACTCCTCAAAAATCCATAAATAGCTGACTGGTTTTAAGTCTGTGGCATGCACAATGTGTGATTTGGTCTATATTTGTATTCTTTCTTCCTTTTCTAGAAATCCATTAAAATGAAAATCACTGGAATTGTTGTTATTGCTGTGTGTTTTACAAGTGAATTTAATTCATTGTTGAGTACATTAATACTACCAAAAACAGTGAGAAAAAGGAGTTTCAAAACGGATACAACCCCCCCCACACACACACACAAAACCCCCGTTTTCAGCATTCGAGCGTGCCTAGTTGGGAGGTATCTAATGCACAGTCTTCCTGCAGTGCCTGCTTGCCCCAGCGTGCCTAGTTGTGAGGTATTCTAATGCACAGTCTTCCTGCAGTGCCTGCTTACCCCAGCGTGCCTAGTTGGGAGGTATTCTAATGCACAGTCTTCCTGCAGTGCCTGCTTGCCCCAGCGTGCCTAGTTGGAAGGTGTTCTAATGCACTGTCTTCCTGCAGTGCCTGCTTGCCCCAGAGTGCCTAGTTGGGAGGTATTCTAATGCACGATCTTCCTGCAGTGCCTGCTTGCCCCAGCGTGCCTAGTTGGGAGGTATCTAATGCACAGTCTTCCTGCAGTGCCTGCTTGCCCCAGCGTGCCTAGTTGGAAGGTATTCTAATGCACAGTCTTCCTGCAGTGCCTGCTTGCCCCAGCGTGCCTAGTTGGGAGGTATTCTAATGCACGGTCTTCCTGTAGTGCCTGCTTGCCCCAGCGTGCCTAGTTGGGAGGTATTCTAATGCACGGTCTACCTGCAGTGCCTGCTTGCCCCAGCGTGCCTAGTTGGGAGGTATTCTAATGCACGGTCTTCCTGCAGTGCCTGCTTGCCCCAGCGTGCCTAGTTGGGAGGTGTTCTAATGCACGGTCTTCCTGCAGTGCCTGCTTGCCCCAGCGTGCTTAGTTGGGAGGTATTTAATGCACGGTCTTCCTGCAGTGCCTGCTTGCCCCAGCGTGCCTAGTTGTGAGGTGTTCGAATGCACAGTCTTCCTGCAGTGCCTGCTTGCCCCAGCGTGCCTAGTTGGGAGGTATTCTAATGCACAGTCTTCCTGTAGTGCTTGATTGCCCCAGCGTGCCTAGTTGTGAGGTTTTCTAATGCACAGTCTTCCTGCAGTGCCTGCTTGCCCCAGCGTGCCTAGTTGTGAGGTATTCTAATGCACATCTTCCTGCAGTGCCTGCTTGCCCCAGCGTGCCTAGTTGGGAGGTGTCCTAATGCACAGTCTTCCTGCAGTGACTGCTTGCCCCAGCGTGCCTAGTTGTGAGGTGTTCTAATGCACAGTCTTCCTGCAGTGCCTGCTTGCCCCAGCGTGCCTAGTTGGGAGGTGTTCTAATGCACAGTCTTCCTGCAGTGCCTGCTTGCCCCAGCGTGCCTGGTTGTGAGGTATCTAATGCACGGTCTTCCTGCAGTGCCTGCTTGCCCCAGTGTGCCTAGTTGTGAGGTGTTCTAATGCACAGTCTTCCTGCAGTGCCTGCTTGCCCCAGCGTGCCTAGTTGTGAGGTATTCTAATGCACATCTTCCTGCAGTGCCTGCTTGCCCCAGCGTGCCTAGTTGGGAGGTGTCCTAATGCACAGTCTTCCTGCAGTGACTGCTTGCCCCAGCGTGCCTAGTTGTGAGGTGTTCTAATGCACAGTCTTCCTGCAGTGCCTGCTTGCCCCAGCGTGCCTAGTTGGGAGGTGTTCTAATGCACAGTCTTCCTGCAGTGCCTGCTTGCCCCAGCGTGCCTAGTTGGGAGGTATTCTAATGCACGATCTTCCTGCAGTGCCTGCTTGCCCCAGCGTGCCTAGTTGGGAGGTATCTAATGCACAGTCTTCCTGCAGTGCCTGCTTGCCCCAGCGTGCCTAGTTGGAAGGTATTCTAATGCACAGTCTTCCTGCAGTGCCTGCTTGCCCCAGCGTGCCTAGTTGGGAGGTATTCTAATGCACGGTCTTCCTGTAGTGCCTGCTTGCCCCAGCGTGCCTAGTTGGGAGGTATTCTAATGCACGGTCTACCTGCAGTGCCTGCTTGCCCCAGGGTGCCTAGTTGGGAGGTATTCTAATGCACGGTCTTCCTGCAGTGCCTGCTTGCCCCAGCGTGCCTAGTTGGGAGGTGTTCTAATGCACGGTCTTCCTGCAGTGCCTGCTTGCCCCAGCGTGCTTAGTTGGGAGGTATTTAATGCACGGTCTTCCTGCAGTGCCTGCTTGCCCCAGCGTGCCTAGTTGTGAGGTGTTTGAATGCACAGTCTTCCTGCAGTGCCTGCTTGCCCCAGCGTGCCTAGTTGGGAGGTATTCTAATGCACAGTCTTCCTGTAGTGCTTGATTGCCCCAGCGTGCCTAGTTGTGAGGTTTTCTAATGCACAGTCTTCCTGCAGTGCCTGCTTGCCCCAGCGTGCCTAGTTGTGAGGTATTCTAATGCACATCTTCCTGCAGTGCCTGCTTGCCCCAGCGTGCCTAGTTGGGAGGTGTCCTAATGCACAGTCTTCCTGCAGTGACTGCTTGCCCCAGCGTGCCTAGTTGTGAGGTGTTCTAATGCACAGTCTTCCTGCAGTGCCTGCTTGCCCCAGCGTGCCTAGTTGGGAGGTGTTCTAATGCACAGTCTTCCTGCAGTGCCTGCTTGCCCCAGCGTGCCTAGTTGTGAGGTATCTAATGCACGGTCTTCCTGCAGTGCCTGCTTGCCCCAGTGTGCCTAGTTGTGAGGTGTTCTAATGCACAGTCTTCCTGCAGTGCCTGCTTGCCCCAGCGTGCCTAGTTGTGAGGTATTCTAATGCACATCTTCCTGCAGTGCCTGCTTGCCCCAGTGTGCCTAGTTGGGAGGTGTCCTAATGCACAGTCTTCCTGCAGTGACTGCTTTCCCCAGCGTGCCTAGTTGTGAGGTGTTCTAATGCACAGTCTTCCTGCAGTGCCTGCTTGCCCCAGCGTGCCTAGTTGGGAGGTGTTCTAATGCACAGTCTTCCTGCAGTGCCTGCTTGCCCCAGCGTGCCTAGTTGTGAGGTATCTAATGCACGGTCTTCCTGCAGTGCCTGCTTGCCCCAGCGTGCCTAGTTGTGAGGTGTTCTAATGCACAGTCTTCCTGCAGTGCCTGCTTGCCCCAGCGTGCCTAGTTGGGAGGTGTTCTAATGCACAGTCTTCCTGCAGTGCCTGCTTGCCCCAGCGTGCCTAGTTGTGAGGTATCTAATGCACGGTCTTCCTGCAGTGCCTGCTTGCCCCAGCGTGCCTAGTTGTGAGGTGTTCTAATGCACAGTCTTCCTGCAGTGCCTGCTTGCCCCAGCGTGCCTAGTTGGGAGGTGTTCTAATGCACAGTCTTCCTGCAGTGCCTGCTTGCCCCAGCGTGCCTAGTTGTGAGGTATCTAATGCACGGTCTTCCTGCAGTGCCTGCTTGCCCCAGCGTGCCTAGTTGTGAGGTGTTCTAATGCACGGTCTTCCTGCAGTGCCTGCTTGCCCCAGCGGGCCTAGTTGTGAGGTGTTCTAATGCACAGTCTTCCTGCAGTGCCTGCTTGCCCCCACCCACGGATTATGTTAAACACACGCCGCATTAATTCTCACGCGCGGCGTTCTTTCATTTTACATGTCTTGTTGCGACGTCCTCTCTACAATATAAATATACTTCAATAAAGCGGAATGCGTCTGGCCTGCTTTCTACAACTGGGTTATTCATGTCCGCCGCACCTGGCACCTCGAAAGCAACAAATACTGTCCAAAAAAATAAAAATACAACTGACACTTTATCACAAAAAATTCGCACACACTGGTTCTATCAACAGCAACAACATGAGAAATAAAGAGTACAATTTAGAAACCCAACTCCCCATCCATGGAAAATATCAGTGATAACATAAACATTGCATACAGCGCCCACAAGATTCATAGGACAGTATGTGGCACTATAAGAATCACATGTCTATATCTTCTTTACAACAATAGAAGGATCATAACTCCAACACGTGTGGAGATGTGTGTGTACCATGCGACATGCTAAACATACGTCTTGAAAATTGGTATTTTGTGTTGAAGAGTAGGCTCCGGATCACACATCAAAACAAAGGGGGGAGGGAGGGAATTAGAGGGGACAAAGCAGAAAATGCCATAAGCTTCTATCATCTAGTAAGTAAATTGCGGGTGGGATATACAACATTGTCACCCTATAACCTGCTCTATTTCTGGATTAGTGCCGATTCTTTGGGTGTTTTATTGGAGGCATAAAGTCAAGGCATGGGGCCGAGAGAGCAGCGCGCTCCTCCCTTGAGGAGGGAGGGGGGGGGGGCATTCTAAGGCTAACATTAAACCCCCTTGAAATGGACACCCCCCTCCTCCAGTTCAAAGTGAAGGGGCATCTCACGCTTTCCTCCTAATGTCTAGTTATAAAAGGGCTGCTCTTTTGTTTCCCCGAAGGGCCTCCGGAGGACTGAGGGGGGAGGGGGGGGGGGGGAGGTGGAGTGTAGGCAGAGAAAGGTGGAAGGAAACAGAGAGAGGATGAAAGAGGGTGAGGAAAAGAGAAAACGTGGAGAGGGAAGTCGAACGACAGGGCGGTGGGAAGTCAGTAATTGAAGCGAGGAATAAAGAGGGATGGCGGAGGGGTGATGGGAGGACGGGGTGAAGGGAGGACGGAGCCACGGAAAGGGTGAAGAACGGTAAAAGGAGGAATAGGGTGAGGTATCGGGAAGGGGGTGTGTGGGAGAATAGCGAGGGAGAAGGAGAGGGGGAGGGGGAGTGGCGCGAGGGAGGGAGGGAGGTGGAGGGAATGAGTGAGGGGAAAGGTGGGGGAGGGCGATTCCTCGTCGCCCTCTCTGGCAGCCGAGCCGGGGATGCTGCTGACGGATTGCTGGTCTGTAAGATGGCGCAAGCGGCCAGCAGGCAGCAGCCGAGCTAGGGAAGCGGCACGAGGCGCACACGGACTTACACCACACACCTATTTATATATTGTGTCTTTAATATCGAGGAGCGGATTCTACCCCACCCTCTTTTTTGGGATTTGGCAGAAAATAGGAGCCCGGTGTGGAGGTCGAGCTGATGGCTGCTGGGGGAGGCTGGGGGCTCCCCGCCCCGGGGCTTCTCTTCCTGCTCCTGGGCTTTGCTGTGGGTGAGTAGGTTTCTGTGTCACTCTGTATGTTGGTGGGGGAGGGCGGATATAACGGGGAGTGGGACAGGTGGCAGGGGATGGGGAGTACCCCGAGTAGTCTATCCACTACCTCGCTTTGCACCCACACCACCTCACGCGTACCCCTAGTGACCGACTGACGGGGCTCGCTCGTGGTGTTTACATACATGTTCACCGCGTCTCAGTACTCCCAGGACAGCATTTCTATAGGAGTACCGGTACCTGTTTCTTCTCAAGAGGAAGAAACGCACTACTCAGGGGAGAGAGTGTGAGCACTTCTTTACACGAAGGGGGGCGCTTCGGAACTGTTTTATTCTAATGGCGAGAGTGCCAGCACTTCTAGAGGGGATCAGAGTACGGGCCCTTGTTTATACAAAGAGTACCGGTACCCATCCCTTCTCAAGAGGAGAGTGTGAGCACTTCTTTATACTCTGGGGTGTGGGGGAGCGGGGCGCCTCGGCACTGTTTTATTCCTTTATTCCAATGGCGAGAGTGCCAGCACTTCTAAAGGGGATGTATTTATTTAAAAGGGAGAGTACAATTGTGAAGTAGGTAGTACACGCACGACTTTATTCTCAGTTTACTCCCAGTTGAAGTGTACCGGTACTTCATTGTTCCATACGAGAGGATGACAGTACAGGTCCATTCTATAGTCGAGAGTACCAACACTTTCTTATTCTGAAGATGGATTCGAACGCGGGGAGCACCCGCATATTTCTTTTCCAAAGGAGTGGGACGGCACGGTTTGCATGCTCCATGAAAGGAACGCGCCAGTACATCTTAAGATTGAAGAAGACAAGAGCTCCAGAACTTGTTGGTACTCGAGCACAGCACCAGCACTTCTTACTACTTGAGTGGATAAGGGTACCAGCACTTCTTAATACACGAGGAGAGGCAACCACCAACTCATCTTTACCCTCAAGGGGCAGGAGCAGACCTTTGATATACTCGAGAGAAAGGAATACTGGAATGGCTTCGGCTCTGCTACTGAAAAGGAGAGCGCCAGCATCTTTGTTTCCTCGGGGTGCAGCACGGGCACCCCTGCATACTGAGGCAAAGGTACCAGTACCACAGTATCATCCGAAAAGAGTACCATCATATCTGTACCCTCTGTATTCTCTGGATCCTCAGGAGAGAGCTTCAGCATCTTTGTGTACCAAAGGCAGGATACTAGCACAGCTGTATCCTTAAGTGAGTGTGCAAGCACTTCTGCATCCTCAGGAGAGAGTATCAGCCTCTTTGTGTACCAAAGGCAGGATACTAGCACAGCTGTATCCTTAAGTGAGTGTGCAAGCACTTCTGCATCCTCAGGAGAGAGTATCAACCTCTTTGTGTACCAAAGGCAGGATACTAGCACCGCTGTATACTTAAGTGAGTGTGCAAGCACTTCTGCATCCTCAGGAGAGAGTATCAGCCTCTTTGTGTACCAAAGGCAGGATACTAGCACCGCTGTATCCGTAAGTGAGTGTGCAAGCACTTCTGCATCCTCAGGAGAGAGTATCAGCCTCTTTGTGCACCAAAGGCAGGATACTAGCACATCTGTATCCTTAAGTGAGTGTGCAAGCACTTCTGCATCCTCAGGAGAGAGCATCAGCATCTTTGTGTACCAAAGGCAGGATACTAGCACAGCTGTATACTTAAGTGAGTGTGCAAGCACTTCTGCATCCTCAGGAGAGAGTATCAGCCTCTTTGTGTACCAAAGGCAGGATACTAGCACCGCTGTATACTTAAGTGAGTGTGCAAGCACTTCTGCATCCTCAGGAGATAGTATCAACCTCTTTGTGTACCAAAGGCAGGATACTAGCACAGCTGTATCTTTAAGTGAGTGTGCAAGCACTTCTGCATCCTCAGGAGAGAGTATCAGCCTCTTTGTGTACCAAAGGCAGGATACTAGCACAGCTGTATCCTTAAGTGAGTGTGCAAGCACGTCTGCATCCTCAGGAGAGAGTATCAACCTCTTTGTGTACCAAAGGCAGGATACTAGCACCGCTGTATACTTAAGTGAGTGTGCAAGCACTTCTGCATCCTCAGGAGAGAGTATCAGCCTCTTTGGGTCGTGAAGGCAGAGTACCGGCACATCCACTTAGTAAGTGATAGTGTCAGCACAGCATATCTGCATTCTCGGGAGGGAGTACCAACATCTTTGTGTCATGAAGGCAGAGTACAGGCACATCTGTATCCTTAAAAGTGAGAGTACTTCTGTATTCTCCGAAGAGAGTACCAGCCACTCAGTATCCTCTGGAGCAGTGATACTCAAAGTACCGCCTGGGGGCCGCATGCAGCCCTCCTGACCTCTAAATGCGGCCCACGGGGCAACAGCAGCACTGGGCTGCCCTTTTATCGACACAGCACTAACATGGAAAACATTTTTAAATATACAGCTAACATTTATTCAAAGGTTAATTGCAGTTAGGGAAAAGAAGTAACTAGGACCTTAACTTTATGAACACATTTATTTTTAAAGACAGCTACTACATATACATGCTTTGCTTCCCCTACTCCCACTTTACACCCCCTGCTTGCAGCCCTTGATCACGCCATAGACCAAACTTAATGGCCCCCAGGAAAATGCATGTGAGTACCCATGCTCTAGAGAGAGTACCTGCACCTCCCTATCCTTAGGAAAGAGCACCCTCACCACTGCATCCTCCGGAGAGAGTACCAGCACTTCGGTATCCTCCAGAGAGGGTATCAGCACTTTGGTATCCTCCAGAGAGGGTATCAGCACTTCGGTATCCTCCAGAGAGGGTTGTATGATAGATGCACAGATGGCTAAACCACGCTTGGCTCTACCAGGCAGCCCGAACCATGAATGCGTCTTAACCACGCACTCCTTCACCACGCAATTTTGTTATAAAGGCATGAGGTAAAGGGGTATGCGTGGCTAAGTTCGCCACTACTATGAGCCTCTACCCTTGCCCGAAGCTACATACCCCCTACCTGCCCCACCCCCTGTTCTGAGGCTCAAAACCTTCCCCCTCCCATCCCACGTTGTCCCCAAAACTACCCCAACTCCTTCCACAGCCCTTAGGCTGAAAATCCTAACCTCTAATTTAAAAAAAACTACCCAGACCCCCCCTTTAGCCCTAAAAACGACACTGACTACCCATTCCCCTGAGGCCTGACACCCTAACCCCTAATTAAAAAAACTACCCCAACCCCCGGCCCTTCCAGCCTGACCCCATCAGCCCTGAAAACTACCCCAACAAGCCCTCCAGCCCTGAAAACTACCCTGACCGCCCCTCCAGCCCTGAAGACTACCTGCCCCCCAGCCTTGGAAACTACCCTAACGCCCTCAACCAATACAAACTACCCCAAAACTCGACCCCAGCCCCACTAACCTCACCATATCCTCCACTTCCTCATCCGAGGTCTTCTTGCTTCCGAGTTCTGCTGGGCTGCAGCCAGTAGCTAGACCGCACACTGCGGTAACCAGGCGTATGCATGGTTAAGGCATATGCATGGTTAAGGCAAGCATAGTAGCACTTGCGTAGTCGGAACACGTGTGGCTGAGGCTGCAGTGTTCTGGCTGTTTCCCTCCAGAGAGAGTACCAGCTGCTCGGTATCTCCCGGAGAGAGTACTAGTAGTTCAGTATTCTGAGGAGGAAGTACCATAGTCTCTTTATTCTGAAGGTGGAATACCAGCGACTCGGTATCCCTACGGGTGAGTACCAAAACCTTGGTACCCCTAGGGGAGAGTACCAGCAACTTGGTATCCTCCATAAAGAGTACCAGCATCTCAGTGTCCTCTGGAGGGATACCAGTACCTCGGTATCCTCCAGAGAGAGTGACAACACTTCAGTATCCTCTGGAGAGATTACCAGCACCGCAGTATCCTCCGGAGAGAGAGTACCAGCAACTCTATATTCTCCGGAGACAATACCAGAACCTCAATATTCTCCGGAGAGAGTACCAGCATCTCAGTATCCTCCGGAGAGAGTAATGACACCTCAGTATCCTCCAGAGAGAGTACCAGCACATCTGTATTCTCCAAAGAGAGTACCAGCACCTCGGTATCCTCTGGAGAGAGTACCAGCACTTCGGTATCCTCAGGAGAGAGTACCAGACCCTCAATATCCCAGGAGAGAGTACCAGCACCTCTGTAGTCTCTGGAAGAGTACTAGCACCTCTGTATTCTCCGTAGAGAGTACCAGCAACTCGGTATCCTCCGGTGAGAGTACCAGGACCTCAGTATCCTCTGGGGAAAGTACCAGCATCTAAGTATTCTCTGGAGAGAGTACTAGCACCTCTGTATCCTCCAGATAGAGTACCAGCACCTCAGGATCCTCCAGAGAGAGTACCAGTACCTCAATATCCACCAGTGAGAGTACCAGCACCTCACTATCCTTCAGAGAGAGAGTACTATCACCTTGTTATCCTCCAGAGACCGTACCAACACCTTTGTATTCTCCAGATAGAGTACCAGCACCTTGATAGCCTCCAGAGAGAGTACCCACACCTCAATATCCTCCAGAGAGAGTACCAGCACCTCGTTATCCTCCAGAGACAGTACCAACACCACTGTATTCTCCAGAGAGAGTACCAGCATCTCGGTATCCTCCGGAGAGAGTACCCGAACCTTGGTACCCTCCAGAGAGAGTACCAGCACCTCAATATCCTCCAGAGAGAGTACCTGCACCTCAATATCCTCCAGAGAGAGTACCAGAACCTCGATATCCTCCGGAGAGAGAGTACCAGCACCTCATTATCCTCCAGAGACAGTACCAACACCTCTGTATTCTCCAGATAGAGTACCAGCACCTTGGTATCCTCCAGAGTGAGTACCAGCACTCCAATATCCTCCAGAGAGAGTACCAGCACCTCGGTATCCTCCGGAGAGAGTACCAGCCCCTTTGTATTCTCCAGATAGAGTACCAACACCTCTGTATCCTTCAGAGAGAGTACCAGCACCTCGTTATACTCCGGAGAGAGTGTACCAGCATCTTGTTATCCTCCAGAGACAGTACCAACACCACTGTATTCTCCAGATAGAGTACCAGCACCTTGTTATCCTCCAGGGACAGTACCAGCACCTCGGTATCCTCCGGAGAGAGTACCAGCACCTCGGTATCCTCCGGAGAGAGTACCAGCCCCTCTGTATTCGCCAGATAGAGTACCAACACCTCGGTATCCTCCAGAGAGAGTACCAGCACCTCGGTATCCTCCGGAGAGAGTACCAGCCCTTCTGCATTCTCCAGATAGAGTACCAACACCTTGTTATCCTCCAGGGACAGTACCAGCACCTCAGTATCCTCCGGAGAGAGTACCAGCACCTCGGTATCCTCCGGAGAGAGCACCAGCCCCTCTGTATTCTCCAGATAGAGTACCAACACCTCGGTATCCTCCGGAGAGAGTACCAGTACCTTGGTATCTTCCGGAGAGAGTACCAGCCCCTCTGTATTCTCCAGAGAGAGTACCAACACCTCGGTATCCTCCATAGAGAGAGTACTAGCACCTCTGTATCCTTCAGAGAGAGTACCAGTACCTTGTTATACTCCGGAGAGAGAGTACCAACACCACTGTATTCTCCGGAGAGAGAACCAGCATCTCTGTATCCTTCAGAGAGAGTACCAGCACCTCGTTATACTCCGGAGAGAGAGTACCAGCACCTTGTTATCCTCCAGAGACAGTACCAATACCACTGTATTCTCTGGAGAGAGTACCACCCCCTTGGTATCCTCCGGAGAGAGTATCACCACCTCGTTATCCTCCGGAGAGAGTACCACCACCTCGGTATCCTCCAGAGAAAGTACCAGCACCTCGGTATCCTCCGGGGAGAACACCACCACCTGGGCATCCTGCGGAGAGAGTACTAGCACCTCTGTATCCTCCAGAGAGAGTACCAGCACCTCGGTATCCTCCAGAGAGAGTACCAGCACCTCGTTATCCTCCAGAGACAGTACCAACACCTCTGTATTCTCCAGAGAGAGTACCACCACCTCGGTATCCTCCGGAGAGAGTACCACCACCTCGGTATCCTCCGGAGAGAGTACCAGCACCTCTTTATCGTCCGGAGAGAGCACCCGCACCCCGGTGTCCTCAAAAAAGGTTCCCAGAACCTCTTTCTCATGAAGGCAGAGTACCAGCACCGCGGTATCCCTATGGGAGAGTACGAGTCGTAGATATGCTCTCCCGAGAGAATGCTATTTTTCGGTGTCGCACATTTTTTGCTGGTGCTGGTAGCACATGGACCCTGTGAACAAGCGTCGCGGATTGGGCCGGGCGCCAGAGCCCTCGAGCCAGCTCCGGGATCGGAGCCGCTCGGGGACAGACTGACTCTGCCCAGCCGGCGCCTCTCTAGTCCTGGCACCGCTGCCTGCCAGCAGGCCTGACACCCCTAGCGCCCCCTGACATACCATAGCATACCTAACATACCTATCTTTAAAACCAGGGTGCTCTTTGCATGCATGCTCGACGTCTTCCGGGATCCGACCTGTAGAAAAGTGTTCCATAGCATTGTAAAGCACAGTACAAGCGGCCTGTGGCATCCCTACCCACAGGTTATGGAAACTTGATGCGGCTACTCTACTGACTTTGGAATATGAAAAATACTTTAGTTAGATAAACAAGTCCATTAAAGTGCCAGCAATATAAAATAATACTCTACTGTGATCATTTAGTAGTCGCTAGTTCTAAAACCACTATTTCACCTGTTATTAGAGCTTGAGATCACTTCTCTTGTGCATCGGTCCAGTTGTGGCCGCACTAATAACTCTCCGATTACAGAAACATGACATCGCTAGTCACCTTGGGTTAGAACATGGCATCACTACTCTACCGTGATTGTTTGTTACACTCTAGTTGTGACCTCACTACTTACTCTCTGATATAGGACCATGACATCACCAGTCACCTTCTCTATTAGAACATGACATCACTACTCTACCGTGATTGTTTGTTAGTATAGTTGTGACCTCACTACTTACTCTCTGATATAGGACCATGACATCGCTAGTCACCTTCTATTAGAACATGGCATCACTACTCTACCATGATTGTTTGTTACAGTCTAGTTGAGACCTCACTACTTACTTACTCTCCGATAATACAAACATGACATCGCCAGTCACCTTGTATTAGAACATGGCATCACTACTCTACCGTGATTGTTTGTTACACTCCAGTTGTGACCTCACTGCTTACTTACTCTCCAATAACAGAAACATGACATCGCTAGTCACCTTCTATTAGAACATGGCATCACTACTCTACCATGATTGTTTGTTACAGTCTAGTTGAGACCTCACTACTTACTTACTCTCCGATAATACAAACATGACATCGCCAGTCACCTTGTATTAGAACATGGCATCACTACTCTACCGTGATTGTTTGTTACACTCCAGTTGTGACCTCACTGCTTACTTACTCTCCAATAACAGAAACATGACATCGCTAGTCACCTTGTATTAGAACATGGCATCACTACTCTACCGTGATTGTTTGTTACAGTCTAGTTGAGACCTCACTACTTACTTACTCTCCGATAATACAAACATGACATCGCCAGTCAGCTTGTATTAGAACATGGCATCACTACTCTACCGTGATTGTTTGTTACACTCTAGTTGTGACCTCACTGCTTACTTACTCTCCAATAACAGAAACATGACATCGCCAGTCAGCTTGTATTAGAACATGACATCACTACTCTACCGTGATTGTTTGTTACAGTCTAGTTGAGACCTCACTACTTACTTACTCTCCGATAATACAAACATGACATCGCCAGTCAGCTTGTATTAGAACATGGCATCACTACTCTACCGTGAATGTTTGTTACAGTCTAGTTGAGACCTCACTACTTACTTACTCTCCGATAATACAAACATGACATCGCCAGTCACCTTGTATTAGAACATGGCATCACTACTCTACCGTGATTGTTTGTTACACTCCAGTTGTGACCTCACTGCTTACTTACTCTCCAATAACAGAAACATGACATCGCTAGTCACCTTGTATTAGAACATGGCATCACTACTCTACCGTGATTGTTTGTTACAGTCTAGTTGAGACCTCACTACTTACTTACTCTCCGATAATACAAACATGACATCGCCAGTCAGCTTGTATTAGAACATGGCATCACTACTCTACCGTGATTGTTTGTTACACTCCAGTTGTGACCTCACTGCTTACTTACTCTCCAATAACAGAAACATGACATCGCCAGTCAGCTTGTATTAGAACATGACATCACTACTCTACCGTGATTGTTTGTTACAGTCTAGTTGAGACCTCACTACTTACTTACTCTCCGATAATACAAACATGACATCGCCAGTCAGTTTGTTTTAGAACATTGCATCACTACTCTACCGTGATTGTTTGTTACAGTGTTAGTCTAGTTGTGACCTCACTACTTACTTACTCTCCGATAATAGAAACATGACATCGTTAGTTACCTTGTATTAGAACATGACATCACTACCAGGCAGGCAACTAGAGGCAAATTTCGGGGGGGGCTGAAAAATATTTCGGGGGGGGCTAAGTCTTCGAGCCATAGGCAGAGTGGCTATAAGCAGGGGTGAAACCACAACAAAAACCTCATTACCGAGTAAATGGTCTTTTAAAGACCTGTGAAGTACTCGGGTGCGGCAGCAATTAGACGGACGCCAGCCCGCGAAGCTGTCTCAGCCGGGCTGACACACACGACGGGGGGGGCTGAAGCCCGGTGAGCCCAATGGGTGTTGCGCGCCTGATCACTACTCTACCGTGATTGTTTGTCTAGTTGTGACATCACTACTTTGCAGGTGATAGCACTAGGCACAATTACCCATTATTAGAACATAATACAACTGTTCTGCTGTGATCCTTGATTGGTCTAGTTGTGACATCACTACTTTCCTGTTAGTAGAACATGACGTCACTACTCAACGTAATGGTTTATTACACTCTAGTTGTGGCATCAGTACTCCCATTATTAGAACAGGATTCCTAAGCTCGTTTGTTGCATTTTGATTGTGTCACTGCGCACTATTATTAGAACACAGAATCCCTACTGTACTATGAGGGTCTGACAGTCTAGTTGTGACGTCACTACTCCCCTCTAATGAGAACATGATAAACTACTCACCGGTAGTTTGTATTAAAATTGGGTTGTCACGTCACAATGTTCATGCCAGCGCCAACAGACAGTGTGAAAAACAAGTCTGTTGAAGGGCATAAAATGCGTATCAATTTCAGGGGAAAACAGGCTTTTACCTTTCTTTTTACCAACTGGTTTTCCCTGGAGAATTCATATGATAGTGTGTTAATTTATTGCACTTCTGGAGTTTCTTAAAAGAAAGCTGGACTATAGCTGTATGTTATTTTAATTACATCTGGGGTTTGAACTGACGTGTTTCAATGCTCACAATTTGGGTTTATGGCAAAATTCATATTGCATATTGGTCGTTTTCACAGTACATATCCCATTTGTGTTCTACCTAACTGTGGTAAGATGCTGCTATCTCTAATAGGAAGGAGAATGCAGTCCTGGTTTTAAAGGGGGTCAGCCCACTTCAGCCATTGGCTAACTTTACTGTGAATGACAGAATTCTGCTCTTTCACAAGAGCACAGCTGCACGCAAAGTACTTCCCTTCATGATTATGGCTATAACTGCAATGGGTGCTTTTTGAGAATAAAATACATTATTTGTATGCTCTTTTTCTATATTCGCAAGGATTGGCAGCTGCCCGAACAATTACGTTTTACAAAAGTTGTTTGCGAAACAAATCAGGCTTTGGCAAAGCTAAAAGGCTGCCTGCTAACGCCCGACCTATTGACTTTGTCAATGCTTGTTTCTTGGACCAAATGAAAAACGTCCAAATAAACGTCTAGCAGCAGCACATCCAAGCACTGAGCCTAGCTTGAGAGCTGACACGTGCTCTCTACACTCCTGTGCAAGTACTCCCAGTTACAGGCCGGCCTGGGTCTAGGGCCCAACACTTGCAAGGAAGGTACCCTTCTGTCCTACCTGGAGGTCCCTCTTTTCGCAGCAGAGTTGAGGTGTGCTGTGCGACCCCCCCCCCAGAATGCAAGTGCCATGTTTTTAGGGCTTCGAGCCGTCCTCGCGCTTTGTTCTCGCTACGTTCGGCTCCACGTCACAGGCCCACGGCCCAATCCATCATTGATGCTGTGTGGGCTGAGCCGCACCTAGCCTGTCGCAGGCAGCAGAGCAGGCCCAGTGCGACTTCTGCGCGCACTTTTATATCTGCCTGCGCTTCTTCAGAGGCGTGGGCGGGTGTCACGGATAGCTGAACATTATTGGAGTGTCAGACCTGGCGGAGCCAAAAACAGCCCCTGGAAGGCTAAGAAAGAAAGCGGAGCAATGGACCAGGGTAAAGAAGGGTGAAGGCAGAGGCCGCGTTGAGACGGAGCAGGCAGGATAAGGACAGACATGATTGGAGTCTGTTCGGGCGCGGGTGTTTTATCGACTTAAACCTTTGCCACTGATGTCTGATAGAACTTGGAGGTCACAGCCAACTATCCACGGCCGATAGAGAGAGGAATTGTAATTGCATTTTATATAGCGCTTACTACCCTTGACGAGGCGTCGAAGCGCTTTTCGGCGAGTAGTACGCTACTCCAGTATCCAAAAAGGGTTAGTGGTGAATTAGTACAGATAAATTGATTTGAGCGGTGGACATGTGAGTCTGTTGTGTGGGTGAAAAGGGAGGGTCTTGCGTTCATATTGCGATATGAAACTATGGCATAATAAAAGTTGAGGACCCCCCACTGCAAAGTACATGGAGGGGCCCCTTCCAGAGTCAGTCAGGAGCTCTCCAGCAAGGGCTGAGGGAGGCCCCCTTGAGCTTGCCCCCCCCCCTCCCCCCCTGCGGGAGCCTATGTTATGACACTGCTTGGTACACCTGATGAGGCATCAAAGTGATTTTCGACAAGTAGCACGCTACTCCGGAACCCTAACAGGATCAGTGGTGAATTAGTATAGGGAAATATGAAATTAATTTGAGCGGTGGATTTGTGAGTCTGTGAGTTGGATTGAAAAGGATAGTGGAGGGATAGAAGATGGAAGGGTCCAGAAGGTGTTTATTTGGAGATCATAGCAGCAGGAGAAGGTTTGGGATGAGTAAGGGGGGAAGAGTCAGAGGGAAGAGTTTAGAAAGGCTTGTTTGGGAGATCTGAATAGTTAAGAGGTTTGAGATGATGCAAGGGAGGGGTAGTGTCGGAAAGAGCCTAGAATGGGTTATTTGGGGGCTCAAGGTATGCATGTATAAGTAAGGTAATATATCTAGATTTAAGTTGTATTAAATAAACTCAGACTTTCAAGTGTTGCTGTACTTTAAGCTAATTTATTTATATACATATATATATTCCCCCCACAATAGTGAAGCAATTGTAGGTGAACAGTTATTATACAATGTACTTATGTATGCAGTGACCTTTATGCATGTTAAACATAGAACAATATAACCACAAGTAATACGCACATTTGTGAAGCAGAATTAATGAACATGTATATATTTATAAACAAGATTATTATACGCATTTATACAAAGGAATGCACATACCTAGGTACACATATATAATCCAAATAACTACTTGTATACCCAGGGATATGCTGTATATTTATGTTTGAGTATGGTGGTTATCTGAGGAAGAGCCAACTGTTGAGTAGTCTTCTGAAGATAAGTTAGTTATTGGTGGATCTTATGTTTGGGTGTAAAGAGTTCCATAGTTTGGGTGCTTGAAAAGAAAAGGATGTGCCACCTATGTATTTTTTTCTTGTATGGTGCAGTAGAACTGGGTGATAGAAACTCTTGTTATTTACAGTGCTTAGAAACAACAACCTCTGTGTTAACTGCTACTAAAAATATATCTATTATTAGGGCTTCCGATTTTATGGTATTTATTTCTTGGATTTGTATGTCTGTATTTATACATATTTATATTTTTCCCATGTTATTGGACGTTAAAGGAAGTTGTGCTTAGTACATTACCTCATATATTTTACAGAAAATGTGCACTTGTACTTTGATGACTGTAGAGGTTTTAGCACTGTAAGTAGCCAAATAGTATAGAAGACATTCATGTGAAAATATTAGTATTATAGAGCAAACAACTGCACACATAAAGATGGTTAAGAATATTTCATAACTCGTCATGCTGCCTTTTCCACAGGAAGTCTTGAATGGCGGCTTGGTGTATAATGTAAAAAAACATTTTTCTGTATTTTTGTTTTTTAAATAAATGCATAAAGGAAAATATTGTTTTCTGGTTGTATTTATATGTAAACACCAGTAAAAGGTGAAAGCAGAGAACCTTAACTATTATCAAGATTATTCTCATTGTTTTTGCTGCTGTA
This sequence comes from Triturus cristatus, assembly GCF_964204655.1. Lineage (NCBI taxonomy): Eukaryota > Metazoa > Chordata > Amphibia > Caudata > Salamandridae > Triturus > Triturus cristatus. The sequence continues at coordinate 625,378,572 of NC_140583.1, read as the reverse complement.
CTCATGGCACAGACACTGCCATGCGGTGCTTCAGCACCCCGAGAAGGCAGTACAAGCCCCCCTGGGCCCTAGAATGATCCCTATCAGGGACAAGCCCATCACTTCATGTCACCTAGAAGATATCACACTGTCCAAACGCTGTCCTGCGTTGTAGAGCGTGGTGAGGATGTTAGTGATACGGGGGCGAGTGTGGAACGAGGGTAGCTGTAAAGGGCTTTGGTGTTGATACATGGTTGGGGAGTTGTTACGTTTCACACAACGCATGTTTATGTAGTGATAGAGACACTATATAGGCATCTTTCTATCTGCGTAGGGTGGAGGGAATGTGGCAAGCACCAGGCAAGCAGTGAGAGGGCTCTAGGTGATGAGGTTTGTGTGCCCTGCAGGCACTACTTCCTGTGTTGTCTTGTTTGAGGGTGTGGCATTTCAGGCTCGGCATGAACTCAAGGAGTTCACACATTGAATGCAGATGACTTTGGGGACAATTCTGAAGAAAGGATCCAAGTAGTTAAAAGGATCGAAATCTGCTCACAGCATCGGGTGATTTCGGGATGTTAGGAGATTGGGGTTTTCTGAACATGGACAAGGGACCTGGTGTGGAAGAGTCACTGGAGGTGGCAGTGATGTGCCAGGGACTGATTTACGTACAAGTATGAGTAGTATGTGTTTGACAAAATATTTAGCCGAGAGTCACAATGCTTGGCGTCTGTGGAAGGACATGGCTAGAGCCTTGGATGGTTGAGGAGTGTGCTTGCAATGAACTTGATTTATGTTGGAGGGCATGAATGAGAGCCTTCTGAGTGGAGAATTAGGGGTACCGTGGGAGCTCGTAAGCAAGCTTGATTGGTCATAGTGTGGAAATTTAGCGTGCAAACTGAACATCATCTGCGCCATCTTGCCTCTCCCCAGCGTCACGCACAACGAATGCACGGCCGCCATTTTAGACACCCCACTCATTGTCAATCGCCAGCGCGGTCCCCTTGGCGCTGCGAGCATCCCCCGCGCGCTGGCCACCCCCGCTCTCTCATACAGGCCATAAACCCTCTCCTTCTGCGCGATCCTGCTACGGAACCACTTCCGACCGACAAACCCATACATGGTCATGCCTCTCCTTTGATAACCCCCTTCCTCTGCGCCCCATTGACCGAACTGGTCCCAGGCCATCACCTAGCCCTGCGGATGCAGTTTATTGCCCCTACTGTAAAGGAAACACCCCACATCAAAGGGATTACAGTAGAATCAAAGCCCCTACCCCCTGAGACCCGGCCAGTTGCACACACCCCCGGGAATTAGCGGAATTCCCTGCTGCGCGATAGCCATCTCCCACTGCGGGTAGGGTGAGAACTTCTACTGTATCTATGTGTGGGATCGGATCTGAACCGGGGCTTCAGGGGATATTTCCCCGCACATCAAGGGAATCACAAGAATGTACTATGTGTAATAAAGCAATAAACCAGTGTATAAGAGACCAGGTCTCAGAGATGCAGTTAGAGCACCTCGTGACGATACCTTGCTGTCTGATCTGATGTGTTCTGCTCCGACGGAATAAAACCTTGTTTCCTGCCTTCCAGTCTCCGGCGCCTGCCTCTTTTATTGGTAAATTATCGAGTGGTATGAGAGGCGATTATCGCCGGGCAAAATACTTGGAAGATATCGACTGAAACTGCCGCTACCATTTAACAATTGGCGTCCCAAACGTGGGGCCCATCAGCGACACGTGGATCCAGTGGGAGAGGTCCCGACGACAGAGTGAACGACTGCAACGATCGGGAGAGCTCCTGCCCAATAGACCCTCGTCTGGCAGCCGATCATCCGAACTTCACTGGTTCCGAGCAGACCTCTCTCGAGTGATCTACGGTCCTGACTGGGAACCATCAGGAGTGCCGCGGCAAATACGGAGAATAGAGGACGATCGGGCGCTGGAGGCGGAAGACGAGAAACTGTCCATGCGGTCCGGGTAAGGTCGTGAAACACGACAAAAGTGCGAAATAATTGATTGATTGATTGAATACTAGTATTGCTCATTGATTGTGCTCATTGATTGTTCTCTTTTGAGATATTCGCTGTCTACAAACGGGGAGGAGTAGAAATACTCTCTCTCTCTCTCTCCCTTTGCAGATAGTGAAGGGTAGGTAACGCAGACTTTTGTCCCCGTTGAAACCCGTCGTGCCTATCTTTATCTCCCCATTGATTGATTGTCCGAACATTGATTGTTTTGAAGAATAGTGCTTTTTGAGATATTCTCTGTTTGCAAATAACGTAGAATAGGAATATTCTGTCTAGTCTTTGCAAATAGTGAAGGGTAGGTAACGCAGACTTTTGTCCCCATTGAAACCCGTCGTGCCTATCTTTATCTCCCCATTGATTGATTGATTGATTGTCCGAACACTAGTTGTTCGATATTGGTTCTTTGGAGGTATTCTCTGCTTACAAATAACGAGGAATAGAGATATTCTGTCTAGTCTTTGCAAGCAGTGAAAAGATAGGTAGTGCTGACTTTTGTCCCCGTTGAAACCCGTCATGCCTATCTTCTCCCCACTGATTGGTAGTTGGTTCTGCCCGGACCGCTTATTAGAGGTGAACCACCCGGCTCCACTGGAAGGCACCCCTAATAAGGACATGTTCACTAAATATGGACTAGTCGCCGTGGCTTATAGCAAGCTGTGGCATAAATATACCAAGAAGGAGCCCGAAAGTCAGTGGCCACTGATGGGATCCTTCGACGATCGCAAGATAGAAGCGCTAGAAGTAGCTCTGCGTAGCAATAAGACGACGCCTACTATGCTTGACAGTATTGGCATGTGGCGTAAAGAAGCGACGCAACGGAAAAAGAGGGAAGAAGTAAAAGCAGAAAAGGAATTACGAAAGGCAGCTCACCTTGCCGCTAAAAAGTTAGAAGAAGACATAAAAGAGAGAAGGGAAACTAAGCTAAGCCAGGAGCCCGAAACCTCAGGCCAGTACGCTGTTAGGTCCCCTTCTTTGCTCTACCCTGTGTTGTCCTCCAGACAGCAAACGAATGACGAATTACTGTTAGGTCCCCCGACCATTTACATGCCCCCTCCGTATGCACCCTCCCAATCAGTAGTGCAACACCCACAACCCCCGAACACGAACGAAAGCAGTACAGGGGCCTCGGCCCTCACGGCCTCCGCGCCGGCTGAACCTCTTGTACTGAACCTAACGTCGACTACAACGCTAGACGACCATGAGATAGGAAAGAAAGAGTCCACCAGAATGAATCGGTTAACTAAAGATGAACGAGCAGGAATTGACAAGATAGTAGGGACGCTGGTGGAGCGAAAAGAAAGTGAGGAGTATATAACGGACGTGTATAAATCGTATGCCGACAGCCGCAGACGACACTTCGTCGTACGGCTCTGTTATCGCACCCTGAATACATATGAGAATAGGTACCACGATAAAGGTCCCGAAGGCCTAGCGGCCCTATATAGGAAGGTAGACATTGGGGAAGAAAGAGAGGGCGATGTAACGAACCTCTTCACTCGTACACTCGAGGTCTACCGACACCTTAAAGAACATGGACAGACAACCACAACGGAAACCCCCATGGCAACTAAGCCCCAGGGAGGAAGGGCCGAGGCCATGATGCCCATTAAAGAAGCTGCCCCCTACTGGGTCCCCCCACGGGGTCAGGGAACACACGACGACATCAACCACCAAGATGCGAAGGGAAGGGTTGTATATAACTGGGTCTACCAGCCGTGGGACCGGCAAGATATTTTGACCTTTAGAAAGACCCTACCCGACTTGAGAAAGAACCCGACTGCCTTCTACACTGAATTAGGTACAGCCTTAGGCTCAACGATAATGACGTTAGCAGATATCGACTTGTTCTTTGGGCTATGTCTGCCGGCTGATGTGTGGAAACAAATCCGGAAAGTTGACCACGCTGAGCCGTTCGGATATACCTGGGTACAACTCGATACCATAGATAAACAGCGAGAACCAGGACAGAAACCCCCGAAAGCCATCCTAGAGCTCCCAGATAAGATTGTACAAAAGCTGAAGACTCTAATCCCTGAAAGAAAGGTAGACTGGTCGATAGTGACGGCTTGCCGCCAGAAACCCCAGGAAGACGTGTCTGAATACTTCTCCCGATTCGAGACTGTGTTTTCCGACTACAGTGGCCAAGACATGACCACCGCAACCGGACACCACCTCTTTGTCCAGAATTATGTAAAGGGTCTGTCGCCAGAAGTTTCCCAGAAACTACAGACCAGCGAGAGTAGTTGGGCAGCCTCCAAACCCGCAGCAATTCTCCAGATGGCCCAATACTACGAAAACCAGAAAAACGAGAACGATAGGGCGTCGGAGAAAAAGAAAAAGGAATTAAAGGAGAGGGTGATGATAGCTCAGTTGCAAGGGGTGACCATAGGAAGGGAACCCCCGAAAGAGAACTACCAACCAACCGCCCCTAGAAAGCTACCCCCTAGAGACCATACACCTACACCCTACAACGGACGGAGAGACTTAGATGGAAATCAATGTGCGTTCTGTAGAGGGTTCGGACACTGGAAATCCCAGTGCCCGGTCCTTCTGGAATTGAACAAGAATAGGGGCCCCAGAGACGCAGCATATGACCCCAGAAATAGAGAACAGGGACGAGGGCACACGAACAACACCATCAACGACAGGCCAGGCAGACCAAACACCTTTGATCGCCCCCGGCAAAACCAGTGTCAGCAGTCCGACTATGAAAGCACTCATGACTTCGCATAGGACCGCCAGGGGCAAGGGAGGGATCCAGTCGAACTCCGTGTTGACCAGCAAGGTCCTTACGTCACCGCTAAGGTCTTGGGCACAAAATCTCCATTCCTGGTAGATACTGGGGCGACACGTAGTGCGTTATCTAAACGACTGATTCCTAGGGCACCCTTGTCTGGCTCACACGTAACCTCAATAGGCTTTGACGGAACGCCCTCCACTAACCCCTTATCGGCACCAATCCCCTTTGACTTGGAAGATAACACCACTGACACGACCTTTCTGCTCTCCTCCAACACCCCCGATGCTATTATGGGACTCGATTTGCTAAAACATTTTCGAGCCACTATCAGATGCTCCCCAGACGGAGTTCGAGTCATCCTACACGATAACCCAGATCTGTTCAGACCCTGTCACACTCGGCACATGCTCTCTATAACCGATGCTGATATGTCCCTACTCGACACATTACCTTCACATCTATGGGCTAAAACCGACTCAGATGTAGGGCGCATGGTGATCGACCCGGTACACATAACCGTCCGACCGGACGCAGTGCTCCCAAAACTTCCTCAGTATCGGATATCCCCCGAAGGCGAGAAGGCATTGGTGGAAATCATCGAGTCCCTGGTCGAGGCAGGAGTGGTAGAAGAAGTAGTGAGTAATGTTTGCAACAGCCCTATCCTACCCATTGTAAAGAAGCAAGGCGAGGGGGATGAGAAAGCCTACCGTTTCATTGTTGACTTGCGGGAGGTTAACAAAGTAGTCATACCCCAGTACCCCGTAGTCTCAGACATCACCACCATCCTCACCCTGATTCCATCCACCGCCACCATCTTTACTGTTATTGACCTCAAGAACGCATTCTTTTCCATCCCCATCCACCCAGACAGCCGCTACCTGTTCGGCTTCACCTTAAAAGCCCGTTCGTACAGATTCTGTAGGGCACCCCAAGGCTACACTGAGAGTCCCAGTATTTACAGCCAAGCCCTCAAGAGGCAGCTAGATGCAGTCCAACTACCCGATGGAGTGGCATTGATACAGTACGTCGATGACATTCTTTTGGCGGCCGACACCACCCCTCTTGCCGTCACGGCCACCATTCACCTCCTTCGCTTCCTTGCGGAGAACGGTCACAAGGTCTCCAGAAAGAAATTGCAATTCTGCCAGCCCCAAGTAACGTATCTAGGCCACCTACTATCCAAAGATGGGAGGAAACTTACCCCTGACCGAATTCAAACCATCCTAGAAACCCCTGTTCCCAAAACTCAGAAGCAAGTGCGGTCCCTAGTGGGCCTCACCTCCTTTTGTCGTCAGTGGTTGCCAAATTTCAGTCTTATCGTAAAACCTCTGCTTTCCCTGCTGGCCAAAGATACCCCCTTCCCCCTCCCATGGACACCCGAATGCCAATCCTCCTTCAAGGAATTACGAGACGCCCTCTGCTCAGCCCCAGTCCTAGGAACCCCAGACTACACTAAACCTTTCTCCCTGTACACCCACGAAAGGGAGGGATGCGCATTGTCTGTCCTAACCCAGTCCATAGGCCCTAAACAACGCCCTTGTGCCTACTTCTCTGCCACTCTCGACCCCGTAGCCAGAGCCTTGCCCGCCTGCCTTCGAGCAGTAGCCGCCGCTGCTGTCTCTATCCGACAAAGTGAGGGGATCGTGCTCTCGAACCCCCTCACTGTATTGGTGCCCCATGCTGTTGATACCCTCCTGAACCAAACCAAAACTCAACACCTGACTAGCGCACGACTGACTGGGTACGAACTGACTCTGCTTGCACCCCACATCACATTGAAACGATGCACCACTCTGAATCCAGCCACTCTACTACCTCTCCCTGACACTGACCCTAATGCGTCCCCTATACATGACTGTGTGACCCTCACCGACGAACAGACCAAGAGTAGGGTTGACCTCCGGGATACTGCCTTCCCGAACCCTGACGGAGAACTGTGGGTGGATGGCTCGTGTATCAAGCTCCCCGATGGCACCACCTCAGCTGCCTATGCAGTCACCACGGCCCGAACCGTTGTTGAGACAGCCCGCATCACCCAGCGATCCGCACAGGCGGCTGAACTTATTGCCCTCACACGAGCCTGCATCCTGGCAGCAGGGACAACCGCAAACATTTACACAGACAGTCAGTATGCCTTCGGGGTAGTTCACCACTTTGGGCTCTTATGGAAAGAGAGGGGATTCTTGACCTCGCATGGCACACCCATCCTGCATGGAGATCTAGTCTCTGCCCTGACCGAAGCAGTCCTCCTCCCCACACGGCTGGCTGTGATCAAATGCCAGGCACACAAGAAGGTGACAGACATTGTAGGACAGGGAAATGCACTAGCTGACGTTACTGCCCGAACCACAGCCGAGAATAGGTCCACGACCCGCATGTACGTGACCAGGTCACAAACTGAGAATTGGAAGGATGCTAGGGAAACGATTAGGGATATCCAATTAGCCAGCACACCACACGAATTAACTGAATGGGCCCGGGTAGGATTGAAGGACGATGACGGTTGTTGGCGAACTAAAGACTCGAACAAATGGTTGCTACCCGACTCATACTTGATCCCCATGCTGACCATGGCACACTCCCCCGCACACATAGGGTCTGCCCCCATGATCGAACTCATCTCCAAAGTCTGGCACAACGACAGAATACCAGACTCAGCCAAACGACTGGTCCAACAATGCCTAGTATGCCTCCAACACAACCCTGGGAAAGGAACTGCTGTACCCCGGGGAGGGTTTGGGGTCCCCAATCACCCCTTTGAAGTCCTACAAATGGACTACGTCCAGCTAGAAAGGTGCCGAGGTTTAAAGTATGTGCTTGTCGTTGTGTGTGCCTTCAGCAAGTGGGTGGAAGCCTACCCAACCCACGACAACACCGCTATGACTACTGCAAAAGTACTACTGAAGGAATTCTTCCCCCGATACGGCCTTTGTCGAATTTTGTGGAGCGACAATGGCCCCCACTTCGTAGCCGAAGTTATCCAACTCATCTTAAAAGGGTTGGGGGTAAAACAGAAGTTCCACGCGGTCTTCCATCCCCAATCTGCAGGCTTGGTTGAGCGACACAATGCCACGTTGAAGCTTAAGATAGCAAAAATAGTCGCCACCACAGGGCTAAGATGGCCAGACGCTCTCCCGCTAGCATTGCTATCAATGCGTTCCACCCCCACCAAACACCACTTAACCCCCTACGAGGTCGTCTTCGGGCGGCCCATGAACCTTTGGACTGCACCAAAACCATCATCCATCCACGACGTCCCGGACGTCCTCATGTCTGACTATTTGTATAACCTAACTAAGACATTGTCTGTTATCCATCAGCAGGTGCTGCACGCCATTCCCGATGTTTCCAGGGGCCCGGGACACGACATCCAACCCGGCGATTTCGTCTTAGTGCGTAACTTCCAACGCACCAAGAGTCTGGAGCCCCGGTGGACGGGTCCCCTGCAAGTCCTGATCACCACCCGAACAGCTCTTCGAGTGGAGGGGAAACGCAATTGGCTGCATGCACACCACTGCAAGAAGGTATCACCGACCCTGAACAGCATCACCGCCCAAGAAGAACTCCTGGACAAAGATCGACCATCCCTGAACCGCTGCCCAGATACAGAGACACTCGAGTTAGTAAGATATCCTGATCCCACTGTGCCATCCAAAGAAGGGTATAACTTACGACGAAAGGAGAGAACTTCGGCTAAGCAGACCACAAGCTAAGTGAGAATCTCAAAGCGGTAGCCTAGTCACCCCAAAGGCCACCAGGAGAGAAACCAAACAAAGTCTGTGGTTCTGCCCGCTACCGAGTCTCTTGAAGATGATGGAAGCAACCGGACGTCCGAAGATCCACTACAGAAACCCAAAAACTGACCGAATGCACAGCTTAAAGACTATTGCACTTTTCATTACCCTTCTCTTTTGCCTTCTCCTCATGGTCGCCTTCTGGATCATGGAGGAGAGCACACCCGCTCATAAGACATTACTGGCCACCGTTCAACCTACCACCACGAAAGAACATCATCTGATCTCGCTTTCACCCCAACTCCGAGAAAGGCGTAAGGAGTTCTGGAATAACTCCTTTGTGCAGTTGCTCCACCAACACAATCTTGCTACCAACGCCACTAATTGCTGGATCTGTGGACTGCTACCACATGCCACTGGACACTCTATCCCTTTCATCCCTTCACCTTTTTCTGTCCATGGCTCCTGCCTCGCCTGGCTAATCCTCCTGCAAGAAAGCTACAAGGACAATGCCACTTCCGGCAGAACCATATCACACTTCTACCATGGGTTCTGGCTGAACAAAACTGGAAGAACTTCTGCCCTCTTCTGCCCTCTGAGATCGAACACTTCCTTTCACATGGACATCCCTGCCAAAGAACGAGTTGAAATGCAAGTGTTCAACAATCCAGCCAGACCCACCTTCTCCTACCTCCGGAAACGAACGGCCGCCACCCTAACAGTGGCCCTGTCCGTCATCAACGTCACTGGGTCTGTATGCCTCGAAGGCCTGGGGGCACAGCTGGTGGGCCACAGCTCCTGCCTCATCACCCGAACATTGGACTCAGTTGACCCACCCTCCTTTGTTGCCTCCCCGAATATGTACTTCATCTGCGGTACTAAGGCCTATACCTGGCTTCCGAAAGGTTGGGGAGGCACCTGCTACATCGCCTTTGTCCTTCCTCCGACGTATGTGGCTCCAGCAAACCATCACCGACAGAAACGGGCCAAAGACATTGTTCAGGCCGACTCCACCAGAGCACAGTTCATGGACGCAGTCAAAGGCCTTGTTCCTCTCTGGGGTCCAATGGCAAACAGCCGTGCCATCCGCCACTTAACCCAGGCAGTCGAAACGGCAATGAACATTACAGCTGGCGCCCTCGCCAACAACACCGCTGAGCTTCAGGCCGTCCGCCTGGTGGCTCTCCAGAACCGCCTTGTTCTAGACGTGGTTCTAGCAGATCGTGGAGGAGCATGCCGCATCATTGGGTCCAGCTGTTGTACCTACGTACCGGATAACTCACCCTCAGTCTACAAAGCAATTGAACACCTCCACAGACTGTCCGCAGAGGTCCATCAAGAACAAGAAGAATGGTCGCTGGGGAGTTGGTTTTGGGACACTATTAAAGGTTGGGGATGGAGGCTGTTTTCATTTATCCTGATACCCATTGTGATACTATGTGGATGTTGCTTGGGGATTCAGTGTCTGCCACCTTTATGTTCGCTTTTTATGAACTGCATCTGCCCTAAGACTTTGGACTTTGAAACCGAGCGGATGAAAGCTCTGAACGAGGTGGAGGTACGGGGTATTATGGGGATAGATCCAAACTAGGCAAGCTGGCGAGATATGTTAAAAGGGAGGACTGTGGAAATTTAGCGTGCAAACTGAACATCATCTGCGCCATCTTGCCTCTCCCCAGCGTCACGCACAACGAATGCACGGCCGCCATTTTAGACACCCCACTCATTGTCAATCGCCAGCGCGGTCCCCTTGGCGCTGCGAGCATCCCCCGCGCGCTGGCCACCCCCGCTCTCTCATACAGGCCATAAACCCTCTCCTTCTGCGCGATCCTGCTACGGAACCACTTCCGACCGACAAACCCATACATGGTCATGCCTCTCCTTTGATAACCCCCTTCCTCTGCGCCCCATTGACCGAACTGGTCCCAGGCCATCACCTAGCCCTGCGGATGCAGTTTATTGCCCCTACTGTAAAGGAAACACCCCACATCAAAGGGATTACAGTAGAATCAAAGCCCCTACCCCCTGAGACCCGGCCAGTTGCACACACCCCCGGGAATTAGCGGAATTCCCTGCTGCGCGATAGCCATCTCCCACTGCGGGTAGGGTGAGAACTTCTACTGTATCTATGTGTGGGATCGGATCTGAACCGGGGCTTCAGGGGATATTTCCCCGCACATCAAGGGAATCACAAGAATGTACTATGTGTAATAAAGCAATAAACCAGTGTATAAGAGACCAGGTCTCAGAGATGCAGTTAGAGCACCTCGTGACGATACCTTGCTGTCTGATCTGATGTGTTCTGCTCCGACGGAATAAAACCTTGTTTCCTGCCTTCCAGTCTCCGGCGCCTGCCTCTTTTATTGGTAAATTATCGAGTGGTATGAGAGGCGATTATCGCCGGGCAAAATACTTGGAAGATATCGACTGAAACTGCCGCTACCATTTAACAATAGTCTTAAGCGTACTCCAGGAGCAACTGGCTCAGTTCTCGACTTAGTCTTGACAAGAGTGTTGGTCAAAGTTTTACGAGTAATGCAGGAGCACAGTAAGTAAGCTGGGTCAGTACTCGAGCTGTCTCTCAACAAGAGCGCTGATCGGGGTTTTAGAAGCAGTGCAGGAGCACAGTAAGTAAGCTGGGACAGTACTCGAGCTGTCTCTCAACAAGAGCGCTGATCGGGGTTTTAGAAGCAGTGCAGGAGCACAGTAAGTAAGCTGGGTCAGTACTCGAGCTGTCTCTCAACAAGAGCGCTGATCGGGGTTTTAAAAGCAGTGCAGTAAGTTAGCTGGGTCAGTACTCGAGCTGTCTCTCAACAAGAGCGCTGATCGGGGTTTTAAAAGCAGTGCAGTAAGTTAGCTGGGTCAGTACTCGAGCTGTCTCTCAACAAGAGCGCTGATCGGGGTTTTGGAAGCAGTGCAGGAGCACAGTAAGTAAGCTGGGTCAGTACTCGAGCTGTCTCTCAACAAGAGCGCTGATCGGGGTTTTAGAAGCAGTGCAGGAGCACAGTAAGTAAGCTGGGTCAGTACTCGAGCTGTCTCTCAACAAGAGCGCTGATCGGGGTTTTAGAAGCAGTGCAGGAGCACAGTAAGTAAGCTGGGACAGTACTCGAGCTGTCTCTCAACAAGAGCGCTGATCGGGGTTTTAGAAGCAGTGCAGGAGCACAGTAAGTAAGCTGGGTCAGTACTCGAGCTGTCTCTCAACAAGAGCGCTGATCGGGGTTTTAAAAGCAGTGCAGTAAGTTAGCTGGGTCAGTACTCGAGCTGTCTCTCAACAAGAGCGCTGATCGGGGTTTTAAAAGCAGTGCAGTAAGTTAGCTGGGTCAGTACTCGAGCTGTCTCTCAACAAGAGCGCTGATCGGGGTTTTAGAAGCAGTGCAGGAGCACAGTAAGTAAGCTGGGTCAGTACTCGAGCTGTCTCTCAACAAGAGCGCTGATCAGGGTTTTAGAAGCAGTGCAGGAGCACAGTAAGTAAGCTGGGTCAGTACACGAGCTGTCTCTCAACAAGAGCGCTGATCGGGGTTTTAGAAGCAGTGCAGGAGCACAGTAAGTAAGCTGGGTCAGTACTCGAGCTGTCTCTCAACAAGAGCGCTGATCGGGGTTTTAGAAGCAGTGCAGGAGCACAGTAAGTAAGCTGGGTCAGTACTCGAGCTGTCTCTCAACAAGAGCGCTGATAGGGGTTTTAGAAGCAGTGCAGGAGCACAGTAAGTAAGCTGGGTCAGTACTCGAGCTGTCTCTCAACAAGAGCGCTGATCGGGGTTTTAGCAGCAGTGCAGGAGCACAGTAAGTAAGCTGGGTCTACTCGAGCTGTCTCTCAACAAGAGCGCTGATCGGGGTTTTAGAAGCAGTGCAGGAGCGCAGTAAGTAAGCTGGGACAGTACTCGAGCTGTCTCTCAACAAGAGCGCTGATCGGGGTTTTAAAAGCAGTGCAGTAAGTTAGCTGGGTCAGTACTCGAGCTGTCTCTCAGCCAGAGCGCTGATCGGGGTTTTAGAAGCAGTGCAGGAGCACGGTAAGTAAGCTGGGTCAGTACTCGAGCTGTCTCTCAGCCAGCATGGTAAGTAAGCTGGGTCAGTACTCGAGCTGTCTCTCAACAAGAGCGCTGATCGGGGTTTTAGAAGCAGTGCAGGAGCACAGTAAGTAAGCTGGGTCAGTACTCGAGCTGTCTCTCAACAAGAGCGCTGATCGGGGTTTTAAAAGCAGTGCAGTAAGTTAGCTGGGTCAGTACTCGAGCTGTCTCTCAACAAGAGCGCTGATCGGGGTTTTAGAAGCAGTGCAGGAGCACAGTAAGTAAGCTGTGTCAGTACTCGAGCTGTCTCTCAACAAGAGCGCTGATCGGGGTTTTAGAAGCAGTGCAGGAGCACAGTAAGTAAGCTGGGTCAGTACTCGAGCTGACTCTCAACAAGAGCGCTGATCGGGGTTTTAGAAGCAGTGCAGGAGCGCAGTAAGTAAGCTGGGTCAGTACTCGAGCTGTCTCTCAACAAGAGCGCTGATCTGGGTTTTAAAAGCAGTGCAGTAAGTTAGCTGGGTCAGTACTCGAGCTGTCTCAACAAGAGCGCTGATCGGGGTTTTAGAAGCAGTGCAGGAGCACAGTAAGTAAGCTGGGTCAGTACTCGAGCTGTCTCTCAACAAGAGCGCTGATCGGGGTTTTAGAAGCAGTGCAGGAGCACAGTAAGTAAGCTGCGTCTACTCGAGCTGTCTCTCAACAAGAGCGCTGATCTGGGTTTTAGAAGCAGTGCAGGAGCGCAGTAAGTAAGCTGGGTCAGTACTCGAGCTGTCTCTCAACAAGAGCGCTGATCGGGGTTTTAAAAGCAGTGCAGTAAGTTAGCTGGGTCAGTACTCGAGCTGTCTCAACAAGAGCGCTGATCGGGGTTTTAGAAGCAGTGCAGGAGCACAGTAAGTAAGCTGGGTCAGTACTCGAGCTGTCTCTCAACAAGAGCGCTGATCGGGGTTTTAGAAGCAGTGCAGGAGCACAGTAAGTAAGCTGGGTCAGTACTCGAGCTGTCTTGCAACAAGAGCGCTGATCGGGGTTTTAGAAGCAGTGCAGGAGCACAGTAAGTAAGCTGGGTCAGTACTCGAGCTGTCTCTCAACAAGAGCGCTGATCGGGGTTTTAGAAGCAGTGCAGGAGCGCAGTAAGTAAGCTGGGACAGTACTCGAGCTGTCTCTCAACAAGAGCGCTGATCGGGGTTTTAGAAGCAGTGCAGGAGCGCAGTAAGTAAGCTGGGACAGTACTCGAGCTGTCTCTCAACAAGAGCGCTGATCAGGGTTTTAGAAGCAGTGCAGGAGCACAGTAAGTAAGCTGTGTCAGTACTCGAGCTGTCTCTCAACAAGAGCGCTGATCAGGGTTTTAGAAGCAGTGCAGGAGCACAGTAAGTAAGCTGGGTCAGTACTCGAGCTGTCTCTCAACAAGAGCGCTGATCGGGGTTTTAAAAGCAGTGCAGTAAGTTAGCTGGGTCAGTACTCGAGCTGTCTCTCAGCCAGAGCGCTGATCGGGGTTTTAGAAGCAGTGCAGGAGCGCAGTAAGTAAGCTGGGTCAGTACTCGAGCTGTCTCTCTGTCGTGTCGTGATGCCCCCCCAGGAACGACCGACGCAAGGGACTTACTTGACGGAATCCTTTATTTTCCTTCCTCTCACTTTCTCGTCCCTACTCTAACTGCCCGCTCTTCCCGTCACTCCTCCTCTTCCCCTCACCACAGCTCCGCCCCACCAACTACTAGCATGCTCACAACATTACATCTCCCCCTTTGTTAATAAAGCTTGTGACCAGTGCTCACATCTCTTCGATCAGCCGTCTCGGTTTTTGAATGTCTCTTCTTGGCCGGAGGGACATGCTTTCAGACACAGTTCCATTGTCGCCCTCAGTGTCCCGTTCCTGACCTATAGGTGTCCGATCATGTCCTTCACAGTGTTTAGTCACAGACGTTGTAGGCCCCAGCGTGAGTGTCTCTTTCATGGTGGGACTGCATCTTTGAAAGTGGGGGACATTGCGAGTGGTGCACCTGTTCTCCGACTCGGCCGTCGGCGCGGTGCCCGTTCGTCTAGTGGCTGTGAGGGGCTTTGCCCAGAACCAACAGTCCGTTTCCTTAATTGGCTCTTGTTTGACCACGACGCAGTCCCCTTCATGAGGCGAGAGGGATCTAGCTCGTCTCTTGTGGTCCGTAGAAGTTTTCGTGCTCTCCTCGTCAGCGCGATCAGCATCAGGTGCTACTCCTTGGTGAGGACGACCTGATGGCACCGGTCTTAATGCATCCTCCCACGTGGGTATCCGCGTCCAGATGGGGTGCCCTAACATGAGTGTCGCTGGACATTTGCCTGTCGCGGCATGGGGTGTTGTTCGATATGCTTGAAGCACTTCGTTGAGAGCCATTTGCAAATCTCGTCTATCACGGGTAGCCTGCTGGAAAGTCTCTTTCAGTATGGCCATAAACCTTTCGCCAGTGCCATTGGCTTGTGACCACACAGGTGTTATCCGCCGATGCCGGACACCCACGGATTTCGCAAACTCGCTGAATGTCCGTCCAGTGAACGATGGACTGTTGTCTGTTTTCAGTTCCTTGGGCACACCCCAAGCTGCAAAGACTTCATCTAGGACCGCAATGGTGGCGGCAGCACTGGTGGACGGCACAAACTGGGCAATGGGAAACCGGGAGTATTCGTCCATTATTACGAGAACATATTTGCCTGATTGCATTGGGCCATAAAAGTCCAGGGCTAGTTCGTGCCACACTTCAGGCGGCGGCGGTGTCATCTGACTCGGGGCCGGGGGATCACCGTGCCCTACTGCTGGACACTGCGGACACTCTTTCAGGGTGACATGTGGGGTGGTCTCCAGGGAGACCGCAGGCGGTCGCGCTTGATCCTCCACTAGATGGACATCTTCCTCTACACCAGACAGTCCTAGTGGGTGTGGTGCCCTGGGGTGTCGCGACTTGTAATCAGCCAGGCTGACTGATTTGCCTGGCATGTACGCGATGTCAGTGCCATTGTTGACGCGATAGAGAACCTCCACCAGACGCAGCCGCTCGGCCGTCGGCAGGCTAAGAAGACAGTCAGCCTCCGGCCCTTCTATGACGTGGATCACAGCGGGAACTGACATTGTGTTGTGTCTCAGCGTAGTTGAAAACTTCCCGAGACAGGGAAGGGGCTTCCTGGACATCCAGGTGTAGACCCGAACAAATGCAGGACTCAGACGCGGGAGGGGGTTCATTTTTTTGTACTCCGTCACCGGAATGTAATTTAGTGACGCTCCACTATCCATCACAAATTTTGTGGCATGTCCGCCGACGCTGATGTCCAGTCGGGAATACGTCTCCAGTTGGTCCGGGTCAGCGACCATGCTCGCGTATTCAACTGAATATTCTTGTTCGTCTGATGTCGATCTAGAGTCCCGAGAGGGTGATCTCCTTGACCATCGCGATGTCCGCGACTCCCTACTGGAGTGCGATGATCTTGATGACGACTTCGGACGACTATCGCCAGCTGTCGTGTCGTGATGCCCCCCCAGGAACGACCGACACAAGGGACTTACTTGACGGAATCCTTTATTTTCCTTCCTCTCACTTTCTCGTCCCTACTCTAACTGCCCGCTCTTCCCGTCACTCCTCCTCTTCCCCTCACCACAGCTCCGCCCCACCAACTACTAGCATGCTCACAACATTACACTCTCAACAAGAGCGCTGATCGGGGTTTTAGAAGCAGTGCAGGAGCGCAGTAAGTAAGCTGGGACAGTACTCGAGCTGTCTCTCAACAAGAGCGCTGATCGGGGTTTTAGAAGCAGTGCAGGAGCGCAGTAAGTAAGCTGGGACAGTACTCGAGCTGTCTCTCAACAAGAGCGCTGATCGGGGTTTTAGAAGCAGTGCAGGAGCACAGTAAGTAAGCTGGGTCAGTACTCGAGCTGTCTCTCAACAAGAGCGCTGATAGGGGTTTTAGAAGCAGTGCAGGAGCACAGTAAGTAAGCTGGGTCAGTACTCGAGCTGTCTCTCAGCCAGAGCGCTGATCGGGGTTTTAAAAGCAGTGCAGTAAGTTAGCTGGGTCAGTACTCGAGCTGTCTCTCAACAAGAGCGCTGATCGGGGTTTTAGAAGCAGCGCAGGAGCACAGTAAGTAAGCTGGCTTAGTACTCAAGCTAATTCTTGACAAAAGTGTTGATCAAGGACTTAGGAATCACGCAGGAACACAGTGAGTCCGCTTATTCAAGTGCACTTAGATTCAGTCCTAAAACTTACTTATAACCCTTGTTGGTCAAGGCACTGGTTGACTGAAAAGGGAGGGCAGAGAATATTTAGGAGCTGGAACTTGGCAGCAACAGCAGAGCCGACCATGATGAAAACTCAAGTCCCAGGCTGAGGTAAGCCACTTGTTGGTAGCAGTTCCAGGCAGAGAGGGGGTCTTCTAGGCTGTCGAGCTATAAGTCAGGAAGGGGCGTAGAGTGAAGGAGACAAGTAAACTATCTCCGCTTTTGTGGAGCTGAGCAGTGACCATGAACGCGTTCCACTGTTAAGTGGCTGTGAGAAGTTCGATGTGGAGGCTTAGAGATGAAGGGGCAGATTTATGAGCCCCTTGCGCCCATGTTAAAAGTGACGCAAAAGTGGCACAAGGGGCTCATAAATCTGCCCCTTAGTGTGAAAGAAGGCATACGAAGGATAACATCGAAGTGTTTCCTTGTAAAGTGAGAGGTAGGAGAAGCCAAATGCAGAGATGTCTCTATGGAAGGTGTTGAGGAGGGAGAAGGTGAGCGGAGGATACAAGGCTGACTGGATGGCAACCTTTGTTGTTGAGGGCTTTCTCGAACTCGCTTTTCAAACATGCTCTAATGTGTGCTAAGCAATAACAGTTAGGCCGTGTCTTTATTGTCTCCGGGGATCTGACGCCCAATAAATCCACCCATCGAAGAAAAAACATCCACTTGCAGCACGTACCAACCAAACCAGCCGGCCAGACAGCACTGTAATAAATCACACCGCCCGGCCTCACGTGCGTTAATATGCAAACATACACCAGCGCTAAATGCCGGATGACTGTTGGTTGCTGTGTGTGTGTGCAGGGACTGTTTAATTCTGAGAGACCGGGTTGCCCGTTTGCAACCGTAATGGTGTGCGAGAACTAATCCCATATGCAGAGATCTCAAGGACCCGATTGGTCTTGCTGGCAATCAAAGAAAACACTGACGAATTAAGGCAAATGCATACGTTTCCTTTAAAACCTTGTGATTTGATTATTTCAAGTGCTGTTTGCGTAGCCACGCGCCTTCCCCCAGCGTCCTTCTGGACTGCAGGACCAGGGGGGCCTCTTCTCCCCTTCACCCCCCTGTCGCTGACTCTAAAATCAAGTCGATATTGCGTCAAGAGTCAGCCTCGCGGCGCGCATGCGGGATGAGCAGTGTTCGTGGAGGCTGCCAGGCCAATTAAGCCCGGGAACGCAGGGTGATCAGAAGTGCAGTTGCAGCCTTTCGCGCCCATCCACCATTCACCCCATCTTCCGCGGCTGCAACCTGCTGGTGTTTTTTTGAGGTTTATAATTGCCAATCGTGAAACCGCATCGCATATATTTTTTGTGTGTAGTTTTAAGTGGGAAGGCCTGGGCTGTAGTAAACAGCGGTTTTAAGAGAGAGAGGGGGAGATGTGCTTGATTGCAACCATTTACTACTTGGCAGCGGGCCCGCACGCCCCTAGCAGCGCCACCGCGCGTGCTGGTGTAGTGCGGAACTACAACAACAAAGAGGTTCCCTATTTAGTCAGCTGCCTGGGCTCTAAATGCAACACAAAGAGATTTCGGATCCGAGAAAATATTCCGTTTGTTTCGTGGATCGTGTTCTGTTAGACACCAAAATAGGTCCGATGATGATAAAACTAACTTTGTTTTGGGATTCCTGGATACGGAAAAACCAAGGGGACATTCAGAGAAAAAATCGTCGGTCTTTAATTTCCCCGTAGACTTCCATTGGAATGGTGGCAGTTTTAAGAGGGAGAAAGCAAACATAATACGATTTGCTGCTAGGAAGAAATCGGAAGTTTCCCATCTAAATCAGGAAAGCAAGCATGCGTGTGGAGCCACTTTGGGTTCTCACATCGTGCGAGAATGAAATCCCCCGTAAGGGGAATTCGGAACGTTTTTGACAGCTGCGTGGCTCTGAAAGGCCGGCGAAGCCCTGGCAGTCATAAACGTGAGACGCCCCGGTCCTTTAGAGGCGCCACGCATGCATTTATTTAATGCAGTTTTATATAGCGGGAAGTGTACCTAGAGGTGTCAGAGCGCTTTACAACAGAACCAAGTAAGTCGCACAAGCTACAGGTGATGGAAGTTGCACACTAACACGTTACATATACAATCACAATTATAAAATTAAAGGAGGGAACATTTGGTTAATTTTGGACTGTACAAATAGTCTTTACTACATTTCTTAGTCTGTTCACTCTTTTTACTCCACTCACAACTTCAATCAAGGCGAGATGTTAGCTCTCACGAGTGGTGCAAAAAAATAATAATAATCCCCCCCCCCCCCTCCAGAATGTGAAGAGGGCCCCCTGAGCCTCACATATCTCACAACTATTCATTGGCCTCGGGTTTCATGGCTTGCCTTACGCCCTTGGCTCCCACCTGGGACATGGTAGTAAATACGGTGTGAGTGTTTCTAATGGTCCCCGAATTGTAGAGATGAATGAAGTGTTGGGTGAGGTACGGTCAGTACACAGAGGAAGGCTGATTCACTCAGGCCTGCAGACTTTCAGAGGACCGAAGCAACAGTCCCTTGCACACGGCGACAGTATATATTATGTATCATTGCCAATAATGAAAAACACTCTTGTTCCTCCGTTGAAACAGTCACTTCAGTTTAATCTTGAGATCCTTAGCCAACACAAGTTTCGGTGCACTTAATAGTTGTGCGCAGCAACTTCTTAAGGGCTCTAATCTCTTTGCATGGATCCTCAGTTCCGGTTGTATTTCTGACCCGGAATGGGTTCTAGTACTCCAGTGATATTTGCACAGTAAAGGGCAACAGTGATTACTGTGTCCAAGATTTAGTGTATTCCAGAATTATTTTCTTAAGTGTGGATCTTGTGTATATAAGTCATAATTCCATCATGAAGAATGTCAACATGGTATAGTAAAACCACGCTTTGGGGGCTGAGGCTCCTCTGCGGACACGCCGGAGGGAGCCCTGCTACTGAATAGAGGGTTTGCGTTTACGTTAGGAGGCGCAGGACAATAAACTCAACATGGGGGGTGAAGAGACTCGGCATCGACTCAACAGTGTGTCATTCTGGGCTTTCAGTAACTGCCAGCCATAGTGAACAGCAGATGTGTTGCTAGACAACATGTCTAAAAGGCATTCACATTGACAAGGCCAATAGCTCAGGCATACGTTATGATGAAAATCAACTGTGAAGTGGCAGTGTGGAAAACTTAAAATTCCTCATAATTCACAACCTTAGGCTGCAGATGGCTGAGCTTGACAGATTGTAAGAGTCATAGAACCGATTGACCACCACAAATATTGCAGGCTCAGGGTTCAAATAGCAGTGGTATAATATCATCAAAAGCTTAGTCAATATTGTTTATGAAATGTCTCACCAGTCATGAAATGAAAGGGTTAGGGCGAAGGAAAAACAGTTCCATAATAAGTCTCCAGATGTCTTCTTGAATTGTAATCATTTTGTTCTCAAATATCAGCTCCCAGACATATATTTATATAGACACTATGAAATCAACTTTATATTCTAATTTTGGATAAATAAATATCAACTGTCCCAAACCCCAGTGTGCATCCTCGTGAAATCGCTATTTTGTCCTGAAATAAGTAACTTTTTTATTAGTAAATATACATTTTATTCCCAGTTATGGGTGCTCAACACGTGGACAGATTCTGCCTCATATGCATATCTAGCACCATCACAAGAAAGCAATAACTATTACATGCCAAATATTTCTGCTGTCATTATTTCAGGAATATCTAAGAAAGGACGGGGTCATGGACACGGATAGAATCTTTGTAGTCTTCCGAAACATGGAAAATTCCTGAGTGAGGACGTTTTCCACGATTACCCAAGGGACCTGATTCACAAGGGTTTCGGGTTATTGGCTCCAAATGTATTCCCCAGGAAACACTCCAATGGGGATAGCTATCAATTCATGCAAGTAACATGGGTTTTCTAACAATTGGTATCGATTTTGGAACACTAAACATTCTAGTTGAGCACAACGTAAACAATATAGGGGCTTCACCAAGTAGATTAGAAGTACGCCTTTTGGTCCTGATTAATTGCCACTGATCCCTGTGGGGACACCTGGGCAAGAAACAAGTCGACCGTTCTGCGAACCTAAGGAACATTATTTCTAATTTGGCTCTACCACTCTGATTTTAATCTTAACAAGGACATCTGGATACATTAAATGTAGTTTTGAGGTCCTTAGGTCATTTTAACTCACTTTCAATTTTTCTCTACAATCTACTATTGGCCACACCTAAAAAAATCCTGAGAGCACATGTCTGTCTTTTAAAGTTTCTCGCTTCATATCTGAATCAAAAAAACCTCTCTGGCTAAGAGCCCCGTTTGAGGAGCCTGTGGGGCTTTGCATCGCCCACCCAACAAGGAGCATGGCCCGATGATGAAATATGCTATCTCGGTGGGTGAGGCCATGTGCATCCTGAAAAGGATGCCCTGGGACCAGTGAGAAGCATATGAACTCTCAAGGTGGGTCTAGCTTCCCATGATTGCCGCAACTGCACACTTGATCCATTTAATTTGTTATGTCAGGAGTAGACTTCATCATATGATGGACGGCCACAATATGGCACGAATTATCACCACTACTAGAAGAACATTTTGCTGGGGTGGGCATCATTCTGCCACATGCCATGTATATAAACAATAGGAAAATAATTACCACCTATAGGCCATATTCAACTTTATATGAACAAAAGTGTCATACCTGTCCACAATATGCCAAGAATTGCAACCATTATAACAAGGCAAGCCAGCGATGGGCATCATTGTTCAGAGTATCCCATAATATTGCAAAAAGTACTACAGTTATTCCATGGCCAACACTGGAGGAAGGGTGGCATAATATGACATATGTCCCCTTCCCCCGCCGTCAGGGGTTGGCGGCATGGCTTGCGGGTCGGGTGATGGGGGCGGCAGGGGCCGCGGGGTTTAGAAATTTACAGGGAAAAAAATTACCTTGAGGCCGGGTCCCGCGTCTTCAGTGCTCCTGCTCTCCTGAGTCCGCTTCGAGGAACAGGAAGCAGGCAGCCATGCTCCTTCCCCTAAGCAATCACAACGTTGCAGTGCAGCGTTGTGATTGGTCTGAGCGTCATGACACAGCGGTCAGCCAGTGGTTGTAGGGGTTCTCCATGTTCTCCATGCAGGCTGTAATGCAGTCTGCATAGAGAACAGGGAAGTGCGCATGACTGCTTTGGGCTGCCCGAGAGGCACTTGAGTGGGCAAACCACTCCGCCCCTGCCTTGGTCCATGAGCAGAGCAGCCCCGCCCACCATCCCGCCCTCAAAGGAAACATCACATGATCATAAATGAAAGTTTTTATCATGTGATGTTTCCTCTTCTCGCACTGCTTGAAAGCAGTGGGGCGACGCTCTTCCGCCATAGCGGAGGAGCCGCCACTGCCCCCAGTGCACAAAGAATTTCCATCATTATGTCAGTGGTTGCATTCTGCCAGGAGTGGTTACCATTGTGGTGACATGGACTAGAAATGTGGCAAAGATAGGGAAGGTGGGAGGTATTAGAGGTGTGACAGAGATTGGGTGCGTGAGAGTGACAGGCAGGGGGGCTAGGGCAGGAATTCAGATTGTGATAAGGATTATGGTAGAGGTTAGAAGGGTGCCGGGGATGTGGTTGTGACAGGAGTTCAGAGTTATAGGGATTGGCAAAATGACAGCTATTGAAGGGCCAATTTTACCAACACTTCCCGGGCCCACACTTGATTCCTGCACCTCATGTCTGGAAATAACCGGAGTACTCCCTCTGGAGGAAGAGAGAAACTGCTGGTGTAGAGAAAGCCAGGTCCTCCAACTATGCCAAATACCCCCTCACCTACTGCTAGATGCCCACCCCTCATCGCTGCTCCAACTCTCTCTTTCACTACTCACCTACCCCCACACAACTGCCCATACCTCAGTCACTATGCACTTACGTCCTTCTACCCCTTCCACACTCATTAGTGGCCCATCCCCTCTGCACCTGCCCCCGCGTTAGCCACAGTACCTGCCCTCATCTCAATCACTGTCCATCTGCCCCCACATCTGTCATTAGCCCTTTCCCGTACACATTCATATCCAGAGGAATTTTAAGATTTTAGGGGGTCCTTGGCAAGCAATATCAACCCTCCCACCCCCCAGTATGATAACATTACATTTGATTACGCAAGTAAGTCCCTTAAAGCTAGGCAATATTTGTTAATGGTTATGATACAAGAATAGACAGAAGTGAGATAGAGAAAAAGTTCACTTCCACAGCGGCCGGTTGGAAAGTGGGGCCCTGGGCAATTGCCCACTTTGCCGATGCCTTAAAATATCTCTCCCCCATCCCCAGGAAGAAATTAGGAACCCAAGAGAGTGAGGTAAAGGGGCAGCAGTGTCTGGCAGTGGACTAAAGAGGCATGGGGTGGTTTCAAGACTACGCAGCCTTGGTAGTGGGCGCGCTGACATTCAATAGCTCCGGCTACTAGCATCTAAGCAGAGCTTTGGGCACTGGCGCCCATTCTCTTACAAATCAAGCACAGTTTGACACCTTAACTGAAAGTCTCTATTCCCTTCAGTAAGCAGCCTGACCCCCCTGAAGACAATCAGAATGAACTGTGCTGCTGTAGATTGAAAGTCGTGCTATTTCATGCTGTTTGACTTGCCAGCTGTACACTGGCCCAGACTCCAGGGGCCCATCGGGACACTCCTAGATAAACAAGGTGGGGGAGGGGCTTGCCCCTTTGCACCCCTATTAAATCCACCGCTCTTGTAGATGAGCTGGTATCGGGTGTGTGGAGAGATTCTTTGAAGGCAAGAGAGGAGGCTGATGTTTACGTACACCCCCCGGGAGCAGACCTGGCCCTGAGATGTTCGCTGCTGCGCTGTACTCTGCACAGAGAGCTCTGACGCGGTGTCTTATTGCAGCCTGTGCGTGAAGAGCCCGTGGGTCAGAGTAGACGCTTGGAGATGACGCAAACGGAGATGACGCAAGCTGCCGCTTCGGGCTCCTTGTAGCTCCACTAGGCCCTAGGGAGCTAGGGTGACTCGGATAGATGACCGCCTTTACTTAGATGTGACATTTGTACTGTCGGGGCCGTGACCATTCCTTTGGTGGGAAGGGACACAGGCATGTAGAGGGCCATCCCGCCTCTACAATACTTTGTTGCCATATGCCACCCCTCGTGACCGGGCTCGATGGGCCCCTGGTCGCACGTGACCTTCGGCCGACACCAAGCAGAGAGTGAACGTCTTGCAGCTCTTCACAAGGCAGGATGCCTTGGATTAGGCACAGTTGGTTCAAACATGTCTTTCCAGTACCGCTGTCTGACTATGCGTGCCACACACAGCCCTCCATGTCCACGCTAAACTCAGACCTGGGGCACACCCACTTCGTCTTCAGATGCCATTTTAACATGTTTTTATGGGTATCACAGGGTTGAAGTTGCAGTTTTCCTTCTGGTGGAGTCGTTGCTGCATACATCCCAGTGATAAACTCAGATCTTCCCTGGAAATGTCTCTCACACTTATACTCAACTCTCATTCAGCTTTCCCCCTTCATGTAACTGTCTTGTGCATTTGAAAAATATGAAATTGTGCAAAAGCCATGCTGGCTGTCCGGTGCTGCTGCCGAAGGTAGACAAGCGACTTCTTGCTCTGGAAGAGGCATGTACAGAGACGCATATGTGCAGATGGAGAGCCCCAGCACTCGTTTATGGGGTGCGGACTTATTATTCATCACCTGACCTTGAGTGCCAAAGAAAGAGGAAGGTATAAAGGAGAAAACGAAAGAGAAAGAGAAAGATAGGAAAACTGTGACATAGGGAGAAACCTGCAAAAGTGAGATAAGGAGACAGGATGTGTAGAGTAGAGGCAGATAAATTTATAGTTGGAATCAAGACCAGATATCCTTGGTGTTCTGCCATAATGCTCCCAGCGTTCTGCAGCACTGGTGGTTGGCTCCTGAGAAAAACTTTGGACCCCAGCACTTATTTGTTTATTTTTATTAATTTTATATTGGGAGGCAAGTACTGTACAAGACTGGAGAGGAGGTTTTTCCCTGTGATAACACACATGTCATTTTGGCAGTACTGCATGTATGAGTACACGGTTTTATTTGGTGGGTACTGAATGTCATATTGTGCGAGAAGCACTTCAGCGCTGTGCCCAGGATATGCACCTCCTCTTCACGGTACTGGAGAGGAACCTCACGGGCGATAGCTCTGGGGCGAAAGGAACTTCAGACCAATCTGATGACCCCATCACACGCTTGCGTTGGGGTTTGCTAGGCATGCTAATGATGACTATCTTCTCAGTAAGACACTTGCTTCAATTAATTTCCATGTGTGATGCGTGTGAGGCATGGCGTTCTGCCAGCTGGAAGATGCCTCGTCCAGTCCCTTTCCAAGGCTCCTCTACGTCTGGTCAGTGCCTGGGATTCATCAGTTATCAAGTGACTTGGGATGTGCTTAGATGTACATATATTTAGTAAGATTACTTTACCCTTTCCTATATCGCCCCCTTAGTTGGGAGGGGCATATCGATCGGTGAGCGGTTGTCTGAAAAATTGATGGTGTCAACATATTTGAGAAAAGGTCCATATTCGTGTTTGAGAGGATCCCGAGCCACAAATGGGAGCGACCAGGGTTCGAGGAGGGTGGGCAGGGGATCTCTCAAGGAAAGAGGGTAGAATTTATTAACAGAAATCTGTTTAGTGCGACAGACGGTACAAGATGTGGCACTCTCGTGAGTTGGCTTATCGATCAACTAAGCTTAGCCTGGATTTCCAACGCCTGAGATGGCGTGTTGGGCATAGATAAACAGCAGTCTACCAATTGAAATGTTTTGGTCACCCTTCACCGGCCCAGATTGAGGAGGTCTGCGAGGAAAGAGACCTGACTCCTGGGGTGCAGTAGGCCACATCATGCTGCACTAATTGAAGGCGAAGGGAGATGACTGGTAATGCCTTCCTTTCATTGACACCGATGGACCTGGATAAACTAGCAGCAGCTCCTCTCCTCAGCGTGGGAAGGGGTGCTGCTTCTCTTAATAGCTCTGTAGTTGGTTATGAGTTCGGGGAGGCAGTGCTAGAAATCACTGCGCCTGGTCTTAACCATAGGGATTTATCAGAGATACAGACACACATGTTATCGGAACATTTACCTGCCCATCTGGCCTCAGATAGAAGACCTCCAAGCGCTATTGGGGTTAAAGTTGATGTCACGTGGTGTGTCCAAAGCAATTCGTTGGGGAGGAGATGAATTTTCCCTGGCTTCCTGCCTGTTGGATTTCCTATTTTTGTGCCTAGTATAAAATAATAATGTTATGCCAACTAAAGTTCGTTTTTTGAATTCCATTAAGATTCACTTACATATCATTTAATTTAGAAATCTGTTGGCCTCGATTGCTTGTTAAGTTTTTTTTTCAAGGCACCAGTATATACAGGTCTATACATGTATGCGTCCAGTTAGTGCTATTTATTAACATGGTGGGCGGAGGGGTCGTGATTCACGTAAGGTGGAGGCTCCAATGGGTCACGATGCTCCTCCCATTCCTTAATCTTGGAATGAGCTATGAATATGCAAATTCGGATTGTGCACGCAGGATTTTCAAGTGTAGAAAATATAACCAGTTATTCAACCAGAACCTGTGAGCGGGGTGTTCAAGAGATTCAGCCATTCAATATCCTGTGAGTACAGGCCAAGTTGTTATCCTCTGTAAAATGAATGTAGCGTCGAATCTGTAGGCCAGAAAGCAGAGACATTTGAAATGAGTGAGGCTATGTCACTGTAAAAAAGGTAAAATGCAACCTTTTTTTCAACTGTTTAAGTAAATGTGCGCTCATGTGTTTATTAGCATAATTATTCAAAATATCATTGTATTGTATTGTAAATTGCATTTATATAGCGCTTACTACCCCTGACGAGGCGTCAAAGTGCTTTTTCGGCGAGTAGCACGCTACTCCGGGACCCATAGAGGATTAGTGTTGAATTATTATAGTGAAACATGCAAGTACATTTTAAGTGGTGGATAGGTTAGTCAGTTATTTGGATTTGGAAGGATAGCAGAAGGATAGAGGAGGAAAAAAGGTTTGTATTCATATAGCGCTTGTTACCCCTGATGGGGTGTTGAAGCATGCTATTCAGGAAGCCCATAAAGGATTAGTAGTGAATTAGTATGGTGAAATATGAAAGTAATTTGAGTGGTGGATATTAGTCAGTTAATTGGAGTGAGAAGGATAGCGGGGGGATAAAAGGGAAGAAAGGTTTGCATTGATATAGCACTTGTTACCCCTGATAGGTGTTGAAGCGCTTTTCTGGCGAGTAGCACGCCATTCCGGAACCCATAAAGGATTAGTGTTGAAAATTAGTATAGTAAAATATGAAGTAATTTGAGTAGTGGATATGTTATTCAGTTATTTGGGTAGAGAAGGGTAGGTGGCGGGATAGAAGAGGGAAAGAGGTTTGTATTTATATAGCACTTGCTACCCCTGATGGGGTTTTGAAGCGCAAGTAGCACACTACTCTGGAACCCTTAAGGATTAGTGTTGAATTAGTATGGTGAAACATGAAATTATTTGTCACACCTATTTTCACTGGCATGGCATAACAACCTTACCAACTGTGCCTATGTCCTAGATGAAGGTTGATTTGATGGGGGATTAATTTTCTGACGTCTTGTGTTCGTCCTCAGTACTTCCATAGCTGTCAGGCATTTCCCTTTATTTGTGCATTTGTACTATGACACCAGGGTACTGGATAAATGACACATTCCCAGCCCAGTAAACGATACCAAGTTTGATCTTTGTTATGTGAATTATATTCCACCAAACTGTAATTAAGTATTTCGATGATCTGCGATGTCTGTGATCCAGAACTTAAAAATATATATTCCTGGACGCTCACATGTGATAAAATGATTTTTAGATGTTAATTCTTAGCCTTGGAGGCAGCCTGTAACACATGTGACACACCATGTCCTGGGTGTGCGACTTCCTTTGCTGCATCACTTGAAGAGCCCCCCTCTTCAAACAAGGATCTACCCCCAGGCTAGCTCTAATGAATATCTGCCTTTGACTGACAGCCTCACACTTTCCCTTCATTTATTTTGCTCGACAAGAAGCTGTGCTTTATTACAATACATTTATATGGCACATGCCTTCTGAAGAGCAGCAGCCTGGAGCAACAGGTATACAAGTGCTACGGATCGGTGGCGCTGGGAGGAGGGGTGCTGCGAGGAGGAGTGCTACAGAACCCCCATAAATCCTTGGAATTCAATGGAGAGTCAACAACGAGGCCTGTATACTGCACTCAAGTACAAACTATCTTCCAATGGGCAACTTTGTTTGACTAAGTGCTTCTAATTCTTTGAAAATGAAGTACCATATTTACTGTCCCTTTTTAGGTCTCGCCTAGCGTTGCAAAACGCATGCGCTGGTCGCTCTGCGAGACATATTGTGGTAAAGTAGATTTCAGAAGGGGACTTGAAGCCCCGCCCATTATTTTCATTGGCTGGCGTCATCGTTTATGCTTAACAGTGGCCTCCGATTGATAATGAAGCTTCTTTTTTACCGCCCTGTCTCCTTTTCGGACGGCCCATCCGGACTGGATCGTTTGCATGACGGCTGTCGTGAGGGTATTTCTTATCTAACGGACGCTGTAATGACGGATCATGTTTCCAAAGTCTTGTTTTTTTTTCTAAATGTACCTGCCTGAAGCAATTGGACGGCGCGCTTTTCAGATGCAGCGTACGCCACGTTGCATCAAGCATACCCAGAGATTAGCGGCAAGAGGGAAGTAAGGCAGTAAGGAAAGGCAGTATTTAATCACAGTGAAACCCAGAGCTCCAAAGGTACATTGTTACTGTTGTTGTTTTACTTACAATTTATAAATTAAAATGCTTTTATCAGAATTAACAGCGCAATACGCGCTTTAACTGTGGCTGCCAAGCACTTACAAGATGCCGCCATTCCCAGCGTCCCGCAATATGTTAGCAGCGCTTTCACTGTGGCTATCCCTCCCCTCGCCCCTGCAGTCGCGGGACGCCGGGTGATTCTAATTTGTTACGAGCGCGCCATGCTCACTGTCTCTCTCAGAATCCGTAACTCTAACAATGAAACCCAGGGCTCCAAAAGTACTGTTGTTGTTTTTACTTGCCACTTATATATAGCGCACCATCTGCATTAGAATGGCACTGGTGTGTTTGGTTTCAGGATGAATTAATAAATTACAATTCTTTCATCGCAGAAATGACAATTGCCACGAGGCGAAGTTAATTTGGTTGCATCATCTTTAAAATCACTTAACGCAAGTGTTATGTACATTGCTCTATCACAATGAAGTCATTCAAAGTGAAAACTTACAATCAATAAAAACGGGGAACATGCTAATCAACCCCTTCGCCATCACCGTGAGAGTGTAACCTGTCTATCCATGAATCACACTCTGGAGGTGAATTATTGTGACGTTGTTCCCCTCCCTTCTAAGACTCCCTCAAAAAGGAAACTATTGGCATGAAGCCATTAAAAACATTGATCTTTGAAGTAAAATAATTGCGGAGTAAACTATAAGGTTGTTCCCTTTTCCGAAGTGCTGCAATTATAGAGGTATAAATCTTATACACGTCTCCAGCACTCAGGTTTCAAGTGCCTCACCCACTGCGAGGCGCTGTACCCTGGCAGTGAGCATACGCATGCAAAAGATGAGGGACGGTGTGTCTGACGTGCAGAGTGAAGTGATTAATCTGTAACAAATAGATCGCCAATTTAATGGTGGCTATTAGGGTCTGCACGGGGTTCTAGGGAGGTAGCCTAAGGACACGGGGCTCACTAGGAGGGCTAGGGCCTGTAATACAGGATATTATTTTAAAAAGAAGGAAGGCCCTTAGAAGCATAGCTTTTTCTAATGCAATTTAACGCTGATGTAATCCTCAGGTTTATTATTATTTTGTTCTTTCTGCTAAGATGTTCAACTGCATCAAGGATTAAAAAAAGCACTTTTAATACATGTTCAATTCAGAGTTTCTCGTTCTATGTGGCTTTTTAATATGCTAAACGTGTGTAAGCCCCCTTATTCTCAAGTTGTATTATTATTTCCCTTTAAACTTAACAATGTACATATGTATACACTGCACCATGTTTTCTGTTCGAGACCATGCTACAATCCAAAACACAACGTTTTGATCACAGTTTACGTATAAATGTTGTTTTTTTCTAATGTATTCACATTTAATTTCTTCAGAATTTTACAAAGCAATTGGTCTCGCATTTGCAACAGTTTAACATATTGGCATTGTAAATGACAATGCCTTTTATGTTTTAAAAACCAACACGTAAATAAAAGGCCTTGTCATTTACAATGCCAATAGCTCAAAATCATGTGAATGCGAGACCTATTGCATTGCAAATGCTTGTTCCGAATGCATGTATAAGACTTTTTGTAATTTTAATTAGTGATACTCTTACAGGAATACTGGGTATGGGTTTGGCACATTTGTTCATAAGGATTTCCACCCAGCCTGTCATGCAGCAGATTAGACTAATAAAACAGGGCTTTCTCCGGACACACACAATATTTCTTGCTATACTAGCATTTTGGAGGCACATGCCAATCTAGACTGGAGATCCATTGAAGGCCAGCTCTTCTCTGCTGCAGTACCTGATCACAAACCTGTCTTGTGGGTGCCAGTCACGTGATCTTTCAGATCAAATTAACATGCAATTCAACAGGACCCCAAAGAAGCCATAATCACCCCTCTACCGGCCCAAAAGTGTTGCAAAACTGACTTATGGCAATATTTCCCCATCTCATAAGCATTTGTTCTGCAGTCGCAGAATACATTGTAATAATGCACCTTGAAGATGTTCGCGTCTGGGCCTCAGCTTCTGTGAAGTCCATTCTTCCAGATGGGATGCACAATGTCAAATGAAATCTTCAACATCCAGAATTTTAAGAGGTGTCCCTCAAGGATCACTACTGTCTCCACTCTTTTCAAACACCTATTTCAAAAATGCTGAAATAATTTGCTTTCCCAATATTCTGTGTCATATGTACATGGATTATATACACCTCGACCACAGACTAAGCACTAATTACAGTGGCTCATTACGATTATATGCCTGTCGCGTGCACAGTAAGTCGCGGGTGAACCACAGCAGCTTGGCCCCGGTAATGCCAAGTCTGGGATCCATCCCATCAGGCTCAATCTGAGTGGGCCATAGCTCTTTCAGCTCTGTCGTCACTAAGTCCTAAACCTCGAAGTCCCATCAGACCTTTATCGCACATGTTGAGTATGTCACAAAAACATTTGTTCAGAGAAGCCGAAGCGTACTCTGCCTAGACCAGTAACGCACAATGATGGGGCACCCCTGCAGAGTCTGGTGAGGTGCCCCTGAGACTCCCACACCTTCTAATATACATAATGCTTGGAGTGAATAGGGGGTCCCTGCACTACTGGGCCTGCCGGGACCTATGTCCCCCCTTGCTAACTGGGGCTTGCAGAGTAATGAGTCATGTACGTTGTACTGTCCTGCATGTAAGCAGCACCTATGGAGGATTGTACTGCCCGTATACATCACCTATGGATTATTGCCCTGCCTCTAACCAACACCTATGGACTATTGCCCTACCTGTAAGAAGCACCTTTGGAGGATTGTCCTGCTTGTAAGCAACACCTATGGGGGGATTTCTTTGCCTATAAGCAGCGCCTATGGAGTGTCTGTATGAAGCACTTAGGGAGGATTGCCTATAAGCAACACTTAAGGAGGATTGTCCTACCTATAAGCAGCACCTATGGTGTATTGTCCTGTTTGTAAGCAGCACCTATGGATATTTTCGTTGTGTGAGGCCTGTGGCTATAGGGTCCTAATCTTCTGAGTGATTTATTTGCTTTGTGCTTCCTGAGCCGGAAGGCTTATGTCGGATAGCTCTACTTTCAATAGCCAGCTCCTGTTGGTCTCTGTCACCTTAGGATAGCTCGGTTGGTGAAGGCTTTAGAGGGTCATACCTCTGTAGCCCGAGAGATATCTCTGCTGCTCGAGGCCTGCACATGCAGGATAGCTTTGCCTCTAAAGGCTGGGCTTATCCGTTATGTCTCACTTGAGCGATAGCTTTTCTGAGGCCCAAACCTGTGAATCCTCTATAGCACTATCGATAACTCCACTCTTCCACCAAAGCGTTTGTTAGTTATCGCTAGAGGGCTAGCCACTTTTGAATCTGGCATCTGTAAGCTCTATGAGGTTTGAATCTGGCTTTGCTGCTCAAAGCCAAAGCACGAGAATTTTTTGTCGCTTGAAGGGTAATTCTATCCTGTAAGGTTTGTGAAACCTGAGATAAAGCTTTGCTGTTCGACAGCTGACGCCTGTAAGATCTGTGCAGGCCTTCCTGGGTGTGCTCTGAGCCTCTGCCACCCGAGTGATTGCTCTGGCGCCTGTTGTGGTGAATGTGTAACATCTGGAATAGTCCTGTGCGAGACCCGCGCCTGTAAGTTTATTTCATTTCATACATGTATTTTTTATTGTTTGGTGGTGGCTAGAACGACCCCCCTAAAAAAGGGTCTACCAACCAATAATTCGAACGACCCATTCAAAATCCCATATCTGCCGCTGAAAACATAGAGTCGGTTATTTGTGACTTAATTGAGCATTTGGTACACATGACGCTAAAATTCCTCAAACAAAACCACACTTGTTCATTTATCAGTGCTTGTTTTTTTTCTTTTTCTTTTATATAAGTCCGCCTTAGCACTGCCATTTCCTCTGGGTAAATGTCAACGCCGGTCTTGAATTGGTGATCTAGAGCGGACAGTCCGTAAACTCCACTCGCTCTGCCTGGGAGTGCGTCTGATTCCATGCCTGGCCGGCTCCGCCCACTGGCCTCCTTACTCCCTGGCCCGGCACGTCCCTCCCCCACCGCTGACGTGATATCCTGCCACGGAGCGTGCCGCTGTCCAGGCACAGAGAGATCACCTTTCTCAGGGATCAAGTATCTGAGCTGCTTCCATGTGATCAGGAGCAACACACTGTTTACAGAAAGTTAAGTCCCTGCACGGCTTCCATATCTGCATACTTGCGCCCCCATCAGGATAATATAGTTATGCCTTTCTGTAACAGAGTGAAATAATGCTATCCACAGATGTCGTGGAAACATCTCTGTACTTTGAGGTATTGCTCTAAGTTTGTCATTGAATCCCAGCTGTACTGCTGGCAAACCTTATGATATCAGACATGTCGATTTGGTGCCTCTGTTTATCTGATTGGATTCAAGAGAAGTGAGTGATGGGATACGACATCCTCTGGAATAGGCTCCAATGAGCTGCCAAATGACCTCATGCCATTTACAGCCCATTCAAATGTGCTCACTTTTTAGTCTAAAGCACTTTATATTGTGGGGCGTTTAAAAAGATATGTATTGTGTGTAAATGTTATCTACAAGTCCTATATGGCTGTAAAGCTGGGCTGGCTAAGGGACGCACATGACGTGGAGCTCGTGGCCATTTATAAATCCATCCAGTGTCATTTCCAGGCAGGGACCTGTTTACATCAAGCACTTTTTGTTGCGGATATCCACAACCACAACCATTGAGGACACACGTGGAAGTCTCTTTAATGAAAGGGAGCCTGCCTAGGGGTTTCCCCCAGGGCCAGGGATGTTGTACGACCTGCTGCACACACCTGTATTTACTTGGTTGGTGCCTGGTGTGTCTCTGTGGGGTGCATCACAGTGGACATGTAGGTCTTTTGATTTCAAGTCTAAACCCAAGTTTGATTTGAGGTGTGGTCCACAATGTAGGGTCCTGCTGACCCCCATACTGCACACAGTGATTAGTACCACCTGTTTGTGCCTGTTGGGTGAACATACGCCTAGCAGGTGCGTAATGCAAACCCCTGCGGTGCGGTGATGGTGGTGGGGGGCACTCCGCAGAGTCCATCAACCCTTCAGGGGACCCTATGTATCCCAAGACCAATGAATATCTGTGAAATGCAAGAGAACAAGGGGTCCCTCTTCACATTCTGCAGGTGGGTCCCATCATTTTGCATTATGCCACTGGTGTCGAGGGCCCGTTTACATTGTTGCTAGCACCCGTGCAGAAGGTATGAAAGTGAGTGACGATGGTGTCTGACTTGAGTATGGAATCTTTCTGTACTTATAGTCAGTGTTCTGCCTGGCCCAGGTCCCTGCTTCTAGTGTTTTGCTGTATCTTAGATAATCTGCATGATGGTAGCATGCCCATTTGCAGGGGTCAGTGTCGTGTTAACCTCACCCTTCATGAGGCAATGTGTCCCAGAGACAAGATTCAAATAGCATTAAAAAAATAAGAGGAAACCATTTAGGTTAGTTACAAAATCAAAAGTCTGGCTCACCCTAAAATGTAAGGGTTTCTCTTAGGGGAGAGGAGTTGACTTAACGGCTAGGGCGCTCGACCTCGGACCTGAGGAACTGGGTTCGAGTTTCGGTAACGACGCTGAACATCCTGTGATTCTGGGCAAATCACTTATTCTCCCCGTGCCCAACAAAAATGAATGTGTGTCCTCATGTAACGTAACTGGAACTGGTGCTATGTAAAGCGCTCTGATACCTGATTGGATTCGGGTCAAGTTCGCGCTATATAAAACTCTGCAAAAAAAAGGGTTTATTTAGCCACTTTCAGCGTATGAAATCAAAGAAACTGCAAAGTCAGCATGGTGTGAGCATTGCTACAACTAATCACTATTCATGTTATAAAAAAAGTCCCTGAACCCTACGATCTCTGAACTAACTCACTACAAATGAATATTTATTTGCCTCTTTTTGACTCAATGTCATTAGAACTTTTACAACAAACTAGTTACATAAACAACAGAAAACATCTGTGAATGAATGAAATACAGTGAGCAAACAGGCTTAGCCTTGAAAGTAACAAATAGGCTCTCTCCAGCGAGTTCTTCAAGAATAATATGTCATACAAGATAAACAGTGCACATCTTGCTGCATGTGATAACAAGCTAGAAAATACAGACACAGATTGAACATCATGATTTGGCAGCCATTTTAACAAACACGGAGATGAGTCCTAAGTAAGGCATAGTTAGCCCAAGCCATTAAAAAATGCACTAAACCACTTCATAATGATTTTATTTCAATTCCAATCGCTCCACGCCAGTCCATATGTGTGAATTCAATGTACAAAATGAAAAGTATTAAGGCACAAATACAATTTAATGTGGAAAATGTCCACAGTGCTCTGTTTGTGTTCCCAAGAGGCTCAGTTGATTGTCCTCAGTATGAGATGCAGTGTACTTGAGCAGGCTAAGGTTTCTGTTTAAGGGTGTCCGCCCTCTTACTTCTTCCCATCTGTGCAATACTCTTCCCGTAAGTTAACGGGGCTGTATGCAGGAGCAGCACCCTAAGCATCCTGCAAGTCAATAGATAACGGTGGGCGTAAACAGAGAAACCAAGCCTTGAAGCTTTTCAGATCATCTAGCTATCTGTCAGGGTAAGAAACTGAAAATTCAAGTAGGTTAAAAGTGCTGAATAAGCGAAGTGGTAGGTTCAGCCCTTCCACTTGAGGCAAGGATTGATGGGATGGGGCCTTGGTTGTGCCGCGGTTATCTTGTCCTTGTCTGTATTGGTATTGGGCGTTCCTAATACGAGTACCCAGAGAGGATGTGGCTGTTTTACTTGGACGCACCCGTAAAGTGTAGTGTGATGGTACACTCTGCGATTATATCATATAACAAATAAAAGGGGGTCCTTGGTCCATGTGGGCAGTTCCCAGTTAACCAGTACATGCCATGTCTGTGTCCTTATTCCAGCTGTGCCTAACGCCAACATACAGAATGGCGACAAGGAGGGCATTCTAACGCACACTCGAGCTACCTCCCCGGGGTGCAGAATCACCCCTCTTTTGGCACCTCAAACTAACGCTCACCGCTGGTGCAAACAGTGTTTGGGCCTACGCACCTCACCCAATACTATCCCAGGGCGTAGAGCAACCAGCGAGGGCACTGGAGGGGATCGGGCCCTGTGAACACTGCAGTTGACCCGAGAGCAGCATGACTGGAGGCGGCAAAGGGGGACTGCCCAGTGAAACCCCCTAGCACTTTTCCTGCAGGAAAGCTAGCATTATTCACAGCATGGCAGGCTGGACCCATGTCCCCTTCAGTCAACACATGCCCGGCACAAGCACCTAGCTCTTCACACCAATGCCCTTTGCAGGTTTGTGAGTGTATCTGACACTGCCATTTGTCACCACAGTGGCACCTGGAAGCAGCCAGGCCCACAAAAGAGACACACTAAGCTGCTCTTCGCCCCAATTGAGCCACCATCACTACGCCTGCCCCTAGGAAGAAGACCTATTTACCAAACGGAGGGAGGGAAACGTTAACTGATGCCCGCTTGCAATGCCTAAACTCATGGGAAAAGAATAAGTTCAGTCCCCATCACAACGGCATTCATCCTGGCCGTGGAGCTGTTCACTATAAATGGACCTCTGTCTGCACAAGCCCTACAGTGGAAGCTATGGGTTGAGCTGTCGGAGATGTACTTTGCGGCAGTGGCATTTGACAGTGACTGGAAAAGGCCCATGTTACTCCATCTAGCAGGCGAAGAGATATACATTTCCAGGAATATTGTGGAAGCTGGACAGCCGTCCACGCTAAAGGCAGCCCTTCACAACTACTTCATACAGATGGTCCACCTTAAGTATGAGCGGTTTCTACTGTGCCAAGCCAGACAAGGGTCAGAGGAGTCAGTGGGTTTTTTTTTATACGAGGCTCAGAAAACTGGCTAGGACAAGCACTCTCCAGGACAAGATGGACAAATTCAGGGCCCAGTTTATACAAGAATGTCTCTCAGCCAAGCTAGGGGAACTAATTCTTCCAGACCTAAGGAAATCCATGTAAGACACACTCACACTAGGACACTCCAAAGAACTCCCAAAAGCCGAAGGGTCCCACATGGATCTGCCCTGTAGAAACGGATCAAAGTCGAACCAGTCAACCACAAATCCAGAGGGCCACCCCCAGGTAAATGAGTCAGAAACAAACGCAGCCATTGTGCAGATCCTGTGGATGCTGTGGTGGCCCCTTCCCACACACAGGAGAATGCCCTACAATGGGCAAGAAATGCTCAACATGAAGTAGGTGGTGAACAACACCGATTTAACACAAAGGAGCTTTAGAGGGAAAAATTATAGCCAGATCACCCTCCACCCGTAAATCACTTAAACAACAAAAGGATCTGGCTAAGCAGGGCAACATCCACTTTATTACATAGGGCTGGTGTTGGGGGGGGGGGGTCCCCCTCTACCCAACAGCTGGTCTAAACAATTTCCAGGTCTAATCCAGTCCTAATTACCCAATATCTTAATTTTACTTAAAATGTAAGTCAGATCACTCAGCACATACATACCCTAGACTGAAACAGGTGTATGTAACCCACAAAAAAATTGTGTAAAGGTGAGAAAGTACCTCACGTGCGCTACACCTGAGGAGCTACTTGCAGGTTCTCACCAGCTTGCCCACGTTTTATCATCATTGGTAGCTTTTTCACCTGTAGAAAAGAAATTGTGTTCAGTGTATAGAAAAATAATGAAAAGCTGAAAAACAGTGATCTATGTATCAACAAGAAGACCCCGTGTACGTGAGAGATAGTATATATCTCAAAATTAAAATTGAGTTAAGACTCATGTATATGGCTTGACCCTTTTCAATCAGAATTGTGATCTTACTCAGCAGTAAAAACACAGCATGTTGCAGACAAATTCAAAGTAGGCCAACATGTTTCATTGCCTGTACTTCGATGCGGCAATTTCGTCAGGGCTCGAGGTCGGCAATCACCTCACTGGACATCTGACTTTATGCATAGAGTGACAGGTGGCAGCCACGAGCCCTCGTACCAGCTCCCACCAAGCCAGGGGGTGTATATCTCATACAAACAAACCCCTATTTATAGCACCTCCGTTGTTTTGAATGTACCGCATTCGCACGTGTCTCGAGCTTTGTCTCGTTCCGGTGAAAGTCAGATGTCCAGTGAGGTGATTGCCCTGCATAGCCAGATCATTTTGTTGTTTAAGTGGTGAACAACACCGAGCGGGACACTCCAGAGCATGACAATGGGGCGGATGGTACCATACATGTCCAGGCGGTGGAGCTGAGCCATATACAGATCAAAGCCACCCTGAAGTGCTGTGTGCAGCTAGAAGCGAAAACCCTAACCACTGTCCTCGACACAGGGGCATCTATAAACATTATGGCACAAGAACTTTTTAAGAATCTAAACAGGAAACCCAACCTTCCAGCAACCCGAGTGAAGGTGTACACTTTTGGCAGCGCTTTGCGTTCATGATTGACAATGGTTACAATAGACAATTGACCTCTGCCAGAGTGTACGTTACTCGAAAAGGCAAAGGCATGCTGTTCAGCTGTCAGAAGGCGGAGAGACTCCAACTGAAAGGGTTCACATTAGCATGCCCACGTCAAGTCTAGATGAGTTGATTGGC
Organism: Triturus cristatus; assembly: GCF_964204655.1. Lineage (NCBI taxonomy): Eukaryota > Metazoa > Chordata > Amphibia > Caudata > Salamandridae > Triturus > Triturus cristatus. The sequence continues at coordinate 625,340,423 of NC_140583.1, read as the reverse complement.
AGTATTCAAATACTATTCCAAAGAATAAGATACCTGAAAGGGAAGATGATGCGACTCTATATCAATTGATTAATCCTACCAAATGTGGAGGAGGAGTTAAAGAACCTAGAAGCAGCAGACATCATCCAGATGGTATCCCCACACCCAACCCCACTAGTATCCCTGATTGTTGCTACCTTAAAACCAAAACTGGGCGCAGTACAAATATGTGTGGATATGTGCCTTACAAACCTATTCATCAAACAACAGAGGCATCCAACCCCAACAGTCAACGACACTGTGAGTAAAGTCATGGGGTCCTGTTGGTTTTTGACGATGGATCTCAGGTCGAGGTACCACCAAATCCTGCTGGCACCTGAGTCACGTATATAGCTCACCTGGGCCACTGACATGACAAGCACCCCAACTTTGGCATATCTGGCACCGCCAAAGGGTTTCAGGACACTATACGAGGGGTGCTGGCTGGGATTCACGGAGTACTCAATGTCAGCAATGACGCCATGGTGCACACCGTACACCCCCACCCTGGAAGAGCGCTTACAGCATTTGAGGGAAGAGTTCCACAGACACCAAGATAGTGGCCTCAAGCTTCACAGGGAAAAATGTGAATTCCTGAAGAATGAGATCTGCGTGTTCTCCGGTTCTCAGCAGCAGGTGTAGCATCTGATCCAACTAGGTAACAGGACACACCGTCTATCCCACCCGATGGCCGTGACTGGAATTTGGAGTTTCTTGGGCATGGTCAATCACTGTGGATGTCATATATCGAACTTGAGCACATTATATGGCTACCCTTTTACAGCTTACAAAGACCATAAGCCCCTCATCCCACTGTTCCAAGGATCCTCCTCCAAACCACCACATCAAATAGAGAAATGGATTCGCCCACTTCTAGAGTACTAGCTTACCGTCAAGTATAAGCTGGGAGTGCAAACCCTTCAGACTACCCCTCAGATCATGCCAGGCCTGCCACTTTCAAGGAGGAAGAGATCGCCCTGGAAACTGAGGAATATTTCCAACTAGTGGTTGAGCGCTCCAGACCTCTGCCAAAATCCTTTGAAGAGGTAGTTGAAGCTACACAGGCTGATGACAGTCTGCAGCTGCCCGTGGAGGCAGTCCAGTCATGGGACTGTGAAACCCTCCAAAACAAAATGTTTCATGAGATTGTTGAGGCCAAGCAAATGCTAACATGAGAGACGGGAGATGGCAGTATCAGACGAAGATGCCTCCTAAGGGGCCAGAGGTTAGCCATGCCCCAGAGTTTGGCCTGACAAGTAGTCTCCTTGGCTCATAGGTCGCATCAAGGAATACCAAGAATAGAATCAGAAGTAGGGTCCGATTCCTGCTGCTCCACAAATTGGTGCGAGATGTGTAAAGTAGCTGCCAGTGCTGGTAGTGTCAGAAGAAATCCTGCAGATTCCTTAGTATCAAGCTATGGTCTGATTTCTAGGATTTGCCGGATAGATGGTACATGTTGGTTGTCATTGACGACTACTTGAAATATCCTGAGGTGGAAGTGGTGTTGTCCACAGCAGCTGCCGAGGTGATCCCAAAGTTGGAAAAGATGATGGCGACACAAGGCCTTATCAGGGAACTCTGCACTGACAATGGTCCTCTATTAAATGGGCAAAAGGTTGCTGAATACCTTCAGTCCTGGTGTACCAAGCATCGAAAAGTCACACCTAGGTGGCGGCATGCCAATGGTCAACACTTCATGAGAAATTTGGCAAAGACTTCTGCATATCCCCGGCTACAAGTGGGCCATATTTTTAGTCCTAGGGGAATACAGACAAATTACTCATGTGACTACGACAGTAGCTCCGAGTGTGAGGTGTCCGGGAAGTAGACGCCGATGACCCCTAAAGGGGGCGTGCTGCACCAGCGGCGGCAGTTTCAAAATGCTAAGGCCAGTAGGTGATGAAGAGCAGGAGTAAAGAAGCTGCAGTTGAGAGACTTAGTCCTCAGATACCCGGCAGCAAATTCTGACGCCCTTTTTAACCTACGCCCTGGAAAGTCCTACAAACCCAAGCCATGGTGTTTGCTCAAAATGTTTTTTTAGTTTTGGAGCCTGGAAAGCAGACTGAAAGGTGAGGCGGAAGAAAGCAGTGAAAGAGAAGCAGAACATCGATCGGAACCCCAGAACCAGCGAAGATGCACGAACCAGTGCAACCTAAGAACTGAGATAGAAAGACTTTGTGGCTTAAGAAGTCATCCATCGATTTAGTTCTGATGTAGTTCTTTTCATTTCTTATTATGTCTTCATTTTGTTTTACCTCATCTAGGTTCAAGGAGGAGTGCGGCATTGGGCGTTCCCAATGCGCGTACCCAGACAGGGTGTGGTTGGTTTGCTTGGACGCACCCGCGGGGTTAGAGTATGGGTATGCTCCGCGGCGACCTTATATACCAGATAAAAGGAGTTGCACAGCCTGCACTGACAATTGCCAGTTCACCTGTTCATGTTGTGTGTGTGTCCTTAATGCAGCTGGCTCTAGGTCCCAACGTCACAGTTGTGTAGAGATTCCAGTGGTTTGGAGAGGGCGGTGGTACCATCAGTGGAAACAGAGTGGCTGGTGTACCGGCGGACCTTTCTTTCCCCTGGTAATGGGTGATTCTGGGCCGAGCTCGGGCGGGGGGGGGAGAGTGTGTAAGGCAGTTATAGAGGTCTCTGTGGGTCGGGAGATGAGGGCGCGAGATATCGACGAAAAATGAAGCTTTTAGAGACGAGAATACGTAGAAAGGGAGGTGATAGCTGCAAAATATAAGGGGTGCGAAATTCAGCATGAGAAGACTAACTCAACCGTAGTCTTTCCTTATATGACATCACTGATTACATCATTTGTCGCATCACACATGAGATACACAATCACGAGAAAATTGGCTCATTTTAAGCAAAGTTAGAATAAATTCATTAAGAGAATTTAGCCTAGAAAGAACATTCTAGCCTTGATTACGTAGACTGTGGCGGAAGACTGCAGGAGGGGAAGCACAGCGCGTGAGTCTTATATCACTGGATTAATAATTAAACCATTCTGACTGGCGGCTTGGTGCGGGGGCGTCTTCCCTGGGCAGGCCACTGCAAGTGAGTTGGAAGTGTTGGTAGCCACAGTAACTTAGCTGTCCCCGAGGGCGGTCGCTGGTCTGTGATATGTCACCCACCGCTGCCGCGGCGCCTTGAAAGCCCCCCGTACGCCCACATACACTCGGGGAGCTGTTGACAGAAAGGCTGATGTGCCCTTTGCGCCTCCCTCCTGCGGGACCATTATGCGCACGTCAGGCAGTGAGAAGGCGCAGCTTTCACGGCTCTCGCTCACTCTAACGTGGCCCTGCTGTTCCTCAAATGCATCGCTGCCTCTGTCGTGAGATTTATGCTACCTGGACGAAAGACCGGTGCAAAGACATTTACTATGCTGAGATTTTTACAAATGGAAAAAAACTGTCACATTTGGTGCAGATTAACATGCTTTTTCTATAGACTTCTTTAAGAGGGGATACAGCAAAAACTGCTGAATGGAATTATATCAAATTCAGCAAGAAGCTAGACCTTGGTCTACAGATTTTGCCTTTTGTGATTTGGTCTAAATCCGTTCAGTAGTTATGGAAATATTAAGGATAAAAAAATATAGATATTTAGACGGTTGGGCTTGCAAGAGTCTCAGAGACTCTCGCGGGTGCGATAATTTAAAAAGTGTTCTGATTGGCCCAGGGAGCTTTATTTTCCTTGGGCTATCTCACTCCTGTAGGAGTCAGATTCATGCGAGAGCGAGTGCTCTGATTGACTACCAGCAACATGAGAAAAATGTTACTGGCAGCCATTACACAACTCGGGGGCCTAGTCCCCTGTCCTGAAGTTACAAACAAAACAATAATACATGGGGGCAGGGTAGGGATACCCTGACCCCCTAGGACCCATGGGGGGGGCCTGGAACCAAAATGGAAAATGAAGCGGCCAAAAATGCTGCAAGACTCTTGCGGGATCATAAAAATAAATTGCGGCCGGCTGCATCCAATAACTATAAGCCCCCCCTGGGGCATTCTTTTGGTAAAGAGGAGGGGGGCTGTGCAGCCTCTCTTCCTGCAGATGCACCTGGGAGCCCACCCCATGGCCGAAATGACCTTATATGGGGGTGGTAGGCCGCAGGGAGCTGACTTTGGATTCGTTTCCCTGCCCGCAATGAGAAAAATGAGATGCGGGGGCGGCATGGGCCCCTGCAGCCCCGGGGACCGCCACTTCCCTGGGGCTTATACATCCAATGCGAGGGGCTAGGTTTTACACACATAACCTAGTGGCGGTCGCCAGTAAGTAGTTATAGTTAGGGCCTAGTTTCCATAGGAAAGCTTTTGTTGATTTGCCAAATCTTTGGCGTCATTTGACAAATCTTCACAAAATTTTCAAAACTAATGGGGCGGTCAGGTCAGCTGCTGTGTTGAAAGTTTCGGGATGAATCGTCAAGCTGGGACCGAGAAAAAGGGGGGTCCCAAAACGTGTTTTCTCCATGTTAATTTCCACAGGAAACTTTAGGCACGGCTAAAGCCTGAACTGCTGAACGGCACAACACCAAATTTCGCAAAAAGGTAGCTCTTGACTCAAAAAGCCCTCTTTTTGTTAAATGGTGTAAAACCATTCAGTTGTTCCTGAGAAATGTAAATATTTTTCAGAAATCCAAGTGGGGACGCGGGGGATCCACAAACCCTCCCGATCTCATGCCTGCAATCTGATTGGCTGCCAACACTTCAAGCCAGGAAGTCTTGGCAGCCATATTGTGACTCGGTTGAACCGAGTCTCAAGAAAAAAAGTAAAAAAACGTTAGAAAACAAAGAGGGTCAAGGTAGAAACACCCAGACCCCCCTGGCCTGCTCAGGGGGTCCCACAGGGACCCCAGGGCCGAAGAAAACGAAGCGCAGGAGCCCGGAGTGGGCTGGTTGCTGGGGCAGCACTTGGGTCTCCTTGGTGAGCAATCAGTCCAGGAGTCTTCACACCAGCTGTCTTGATGTGGGGAATGTAGGCTGTAGCCAGTGTATAGCTATCCGTCCCTTGGCTATCAGAAGGCCTAGAGGTGCTATTTTGAGCTTCATCTTGCCCTTCTTTGGTAATTAATGAACATACTGTAGGTCAACACTGGTTCCATGGCCTTCCTGCTCTCTCTCTCTTTACAGGATTTCTCCATTATCTGGATGGACCAGTTGATGTTAATAAGGGTTGATCCCTCTACCTCATAGTTTGGATTGTTAGATGATCTCGCCGGGTAACATTTGTAAATGGTCACTGGAGTGCATTATGTATGGTGAAGTATTTAAACCTCACATTACGTGACCTTTCAAACAGGTGTACATGCCTTCATCCATTCAGTGTCTTAAATGGTCTTGAGCAGTCTTCTTCGTGTTCTCCACCTTCTCCAGGTGCTAGAGTTTGTTTGTACATGCCTTTTCAGTGATAGGATTATCTCCCACCCAGATGATCTTATTTCTGTCAAATTTCTTGTCTCTTCTGGGATCTTAAGGAATTTTCTGAAGCGCTCTAATCCCATCCTTGTCCATTTTGCATACTTCACATTGGCTCTCACCTCATGGAATCACATGGACTTAGAATTAATGTGAGTTGCCCTCCTCCGGCTTCATGGTCTTTGTTTTATAACAACTTCTACATTACCCCTTCCACTGGTCCTTTTCTTTGCCCTTGGCCTCCTATCCCGATCCCTCCTTCCAGATCAGTGGAAATAGCAAACAGACAAGAACATCCATAAAGTTATATAGTATTCTCGAGGACTCCTCTGAAATACCTATGTTCGGCATCTCTAGATCTTTCCCGCTATCAGCCCAACCTGGCCAATACGCTGTAAAATATATCATAATGCCCAGGAATATCCACAGGGACTAAGGTCAATTTATCCAGTGTTAGCTTCATTTCCTCCAAAGACATCAGACAATTATCAGCTGGTGGTTATTTCCCGTTCAATTCATTTAGTAATTTCCACCAATGCCTTCAACAATTTTATTTAGATTTGGATTTATAGTGCTTTGTTCTCTAGTGGATTGAATGCCTTTCGAGAGACCTGCATGTTTGAATCCCAGGAGGGTTGACTCATCTTTCCATCCTTCTGGGTCGATAAATTGGTTATCTGTCAGATGGGTAATACTGACTCCATTTACTTTGCAGCTTCTGTTCGCCTTTGTTATATGCATTGCATTAGACTGGCTATTTGGTGGTACTAATAAACACGTCTATCTGCTAGCCCTGACCCCACTGCTTGTGAGCGACTTCTTCAGCTCACAGCCATCTTTGTGCCAAATCTGAAGGCTTTAAAGTCTAGTTCGGTGTCACTTAGGCCCCCTACACAGTGTGGCTGCCATTGGAAGCCACTTCTAAAGCTGCAGCCCGAGAACGCCCTCCTGCAGCCTCTCAGCCTTCAACATCATCAGGCCTGATATTGGCCCACTGCTTCTTTACTTTGGATCCATACATCAACTAGCTGCAAACCTGTTATTGACCTGCAGTGGGCCTGATACTGACCTGATTTAAGGTGTACATTGAACCGCTGCACACATAATGTTAACCCAATGCAGACCTGATCTAACTTGTTGAAGACTTGACATTGACTTGCTACAGCCCCTGACCTTGAGTAGCCACTGCAGACCTGATGTTGTCCTGTGGCAAACTGGTATTAGCCTGATGCATACCTACCTAGCGGCATTGCTGCCTGACAAGTATATGGACCACTCCAGGCAACCATCTGTGGATGTTACAAAGACCCTTTGCCTCCTTGTTATTGACAGTCTTTTGGTCAGACTGATTTTAGGGTAAGCTTGCATTAAATGAGAAAAGTGGCATTCCAACCCACTTTAAACTTGATATTGACCCACTGGAGGCCTGATATTGACATGCTACAATCGTGATATTGACCCACTGGAGGCATGATATTGACGTGCTACAATTGTGATATTGACCCGCTGGAGGCATGAAATTGACCTGCTGGAGGCCTGATATTGACGTGCTACAATCGTGATATTGACCTGCAGGAGGCCTGATATTGACCTGCAGGAGGCCTGATATTGACGTGCTAGGGCCCTGATAGTGACCTGCTGGAGGCCTGATATTGACCTGCTGGGACCTGATATTAACGTGCTACAGTCGTGATATTGACCTGCGGAGGCCCTGATATTGACATGCTACAGGCCTGATATTGACCTCCTGGGGGCCTGATATTGATGTGCTACAGTCGTGATATTGATCTGCTGGGGCCCTGATATTGACCTGCTCGGGCCCAGATATTGACCTGCTGGAGGCCTGATCTTGACCTGCTGGGGCCCTGATATTGACCTGCTACAGTCGTGATATTGACCCGCTGCAGCCTAATATTGACCCGCTGCAGGCTGGATGCTGGCCGTTCTGATTGCTGCAGAGTTGCAGCTGTGAAGCTGGCTGCCCTCAGGACATGATTGATTGCAATTTTCAGGCTGATTAATTCTCAGGCAGGCGCGGAGTGATGGCCAGGGAAGGCAGAGGTGGATCCCGCCAGCAGGCCGCGCGCCCTCTCTTCTCTCTGCATTGCCTTCCTCGCCTCCGCTCGGGCTCCCGCGCGCACCTTCCCAGCGCTGTCTTGTCTTTCCATTACTGTAATAAATTGGCCTGTGAAATGAAATACCCCAATAACGAAGCAGCGATGCGGGGGGACCCGACGGGGCCTGGAAGGTGCAGGGAGCGATAAACCTCGGCCTGCGCCTGGGGAAACCCGGCAGGTGCTCCCCTGCTCGGCCTTCGCAGGAGGCCAACAAAGCTAATTTAAATCGAGCAGATGGAAAAATCTGATTATCCAAATGAAAAGTGGGTGGGGGCCAAGGCAGAGTTGAGGGCCTATTTCCATCCAAGTCTCCTCTCTGCTTATTTACTCGGGTTCCATTAAGCAACCCTCTTTCACCAGAGAAAATTAGAATATTTCCTTCGTCTATTTGTTGGGCATGCAGAGCACAGCTACAGAGGATAGATACATTAGTGCAGGTCAGAGGAACTTGTGGGCTGCGTGCTAATGTAACCATCCTTGTGGAGAGGAGCTTTGACCTTGAATAGCAACCATAGGGAGACAGTCTTTTCAGGAATAGACAGCCTTCTGAAGGGCCCAGAACTCATAGGTCTTTCCAGTGCAACATGTGGTACACGTGATACATAGATGGGATGCAACCCATGCACGCATGAGGCCTGTACTCAGTGTGTCCAAGTTTCTGGGAAGGGGCCAGATATGCAATGTAGACCTTGACAGCAGAGCTGGTCTGCATCCCAGCCCTCCTCCGCCTTTGTACATGTGTATGACAGTCGGTGTACTTAAGTTTTAGGCTCCCCTCACCACTTTTTTTTAGATGGGCCTCATCATATTGTGTTGCGCCAGTGGTAGAGGCCTCAAGTGAGACCTGAGACTCAAAGAGGCCCTGAGGCGGTCCACGCGGGTGGCACTGTGTTTGGGGGCGGTGGAGGTGAGGAAGTCATGTCTGTCGACTACCATCACCTCCCCACCCCCTGACCCCCCCACCCCTGGAACAAGTCGTCCACCACCTTCTTCCCCTCCCCCTGGAACAAGTCGTCCGTCGGACGCCATCCCCCCCTTACCTACACCGGGTGGCAAACTTACGGTCTGCCTCAGGTGGCAGTAGGTCTAGGTACGCCGCTGGCCTTGACACAAACATTCTATAGTTGAATGTTTGAGCGCGTCCACCCACAGTGCTCATATTGTATGCAATAGTGTGCCCAGCCCCTGAGAATGATCACAGACCACCTCTGAACTTAAATACCGCTGTGGAAGAACCATGGGTCAGTACTTGGACTCTATGCAATGCTATAACGTTGCAACCTTTAATACCTTAGCACATTGACCCTTTGCACAAGATAGCTGCCATCCCTTAAAAGCCTAAAATTACTCAAATGTGAAGGTTAAAGTGACTTTTTCAACAGTCACTTTAACCAAATATCCTAAGCTTTGTGTTTATTGTTGCAGTACTTTTGACAAATGAACCCTGGCATGGCATAACTATCCAGCGTCTCCCCTCTCTCAATATTGGTAATAAATAGCATATTACGTTCTGCACATCTGTGCACATGGTTTATTACTTGTTTTTTCAAGTGGATTAGTTATAAAAACAGGTATTTAAGTGAAACTAGAGTGCAATCTCATTGCATAGGCCCACAGTGTGAACAATGAAGATCAAGAGGTGGACCCAAGCCCTGACACATCTGCTCTCTACCACTGCACTGATATATTTATCCTTTGCACTGCAGTAATAAATGATTACATTTACATTTGCTACAGTCAACATGTATAATTGGCTATATTTATTTTTATTGGCTGGTCTACACTCTGGCTTGAAAAGACCGCCAACCTCATCTGATAGCATCCTTCCTACAGGCCGGCAGTCCAGATGCTCAGCTACATGCTGAGGAAAGCATCTCAGAACATGCCGCCTTACAGTGCAAACAACGCTCCTTCCTCTTTGGCCCACACAAGGCCTCCGTAAGCTCATAATTCCATTCTTGGCATGGCTGTAACAAGAAGGTTTTATTTATTTTACCACAATGTAGAGAGAGAGAGAGAGTGAGAGAGTGAGAGAGAGAGAAACAATAAGACCAGTTGCAGTCTCCCAAAGACAATATCACACAAAAGCAATTGGAATGTGCAATGATTTAGGGGGAGAAGGAAATTGGACCCTATTATATGGAAGATGTTTCTCCTCAAACCTCTTGGATATCCAAAGATATTGGCATGGACGCCTCATTCACTTTATCATGACATGCTACATCATTGGCGCCCAGCCACACCCTGGTAGGATGATACCACCGGGGCGAACTCAACCAAAGATAGAATGGGAGTTCTTAGATTAAATCAAGCTTGATAAGCAGAGATCCAGATGAAAGGTATGCAGTTAAAAATACCTACAAGTATACCCACAGTTTTTTATTTTTATTCATAGTGTTCCTGTGGTATGGATAACATTTTGTTGAGGTTTTTTATTGAAAACAAGTGTTCAATTAAACCTCATAAATTTGTGCCAGCCTGTTACGGCTCGCGCTACGAGCCCGTTCGGGTCTGGGGCTTTCGTCAGCTCTTGTTAAATGTATCTCTGCCTATCTATGCATGCACACTTGTGAGGCCTAAGGGTTCCTGTTCTGGGGATTTTCCTCTGTTCTGGCTCGGCGGCGGTCAGAGAGACGACATCAGGTAGTTCCGCAGTGCTGTTTTTTTTAAGAAAGTGTGACTAAAAGACGGCACCATCCGCCAGAACCTCATGATCCTTGAAAAACCAGAACTCACTAAATCAGAACACGGTGAGACCAAAATGCTCCTGGATAGGATAAGCACCTGAATAGGGAAGAAAACCATTGAACCAACAGCAGTCAACTGAGATGGACTACAAAGCATCCATGTGAACAAGGTGCTGACTCAGCGCCAACTCTAAGTATATGTTATGTATTGGAAACACAAGGTCTCCCTTCACACAGCTGAAAAAAAATGGATTGCACCATATTCACATTTTGGTGATCGGCTTGCACATTCCTAACAAATGGACCTTTGGCTTAGCCTTTCATCCTCCAAAGCAGGCAAAAAGACTGCCATTGAGTAGGTCAGTAGTAAACTGATTAGCCGCAGCGACGTGCAGCTGCCAAACAGTGGTAGCATGCTTTTATAAAAACAAGTTATAACCTTCCAACGCCCGCCCCACACGGCACACCCCGGCCAGCTGCTATGCAAATGGAAGATTGTTTAATCACACGAACAACAAGCAACTAATTTGTCAATCCTGTAAAGCTGAGCACACTGCCTTTCTCCCCTCAGGAAGAAATTGCATGCTAGCAGGAAGGAAATGTAACACGTTCTAATTTGAGGAAATGGATTTCCATGCATTTACCCCTTTCCTGAGGGAATTTAATATGGCGTCGCATGGTTTGACACAAACCCTCTATGCAAAGAAGGGCACCAAGAGGTGTGCGCCGAGCCTGCCTCATCACAGACATTTTCACAGGTTCCTTCTCTCCCAGAAACACGTTTTCTCATTTGCATATCCCACACATTGGGAACTCGTGTCTGTTTTGTGTTTGGGTTCAAAGCAGCCCCTTTGAATGTGACAAGGCCCCCAGTCAAAGCCCTACTGCCCTCTTTCTGTCAGACCCAATTTCGTGTACAAAATGACCACTTCACTGCGTGTACTTTCTTTTTTTTTTCAGTTTGAAATGCTTTATTGAGATAACTTGAAAGAATACAGAGATACTGACCAATACATATGATCTTAACGATGATGAATGAAAGGGACAGTAGGTCAATACTATCTAATAAATAAACAAAAATCATTTTATAAGGTTTTTATGATTGAGACGGGAGGGACAGAAGAAAGAGAGAAAGAAAGAAAGAAAGAAAAGAAAAAGAAAAGGGGAAGAAGGAGAACAGAAGAAAAGAAGAAAGGGAAACAATATGAAGGAGGTAGGAAGCAAACATGGCAAATAGAACAAGCAGATAAAAAAGTCAAAAAGCGATTATCAGTTGAGTATAGGAAAAGATAAACAATATAGGAGATATGATAAGGAGGACAGAGCAGAAACAATCATTCATGGAGGTTTGAAATTCTCAGAAGAACAATGTGAAGTACGCCTCGACGCCATGCGATCAAGGTATGTTGTGAGGGGCAACCAAAACAAGTCTCTATTAAGAGAGGGAGTGGAGGAGGCAGCAAAGCGTACATCAAGCCTGTGATGGTGACAAAGAGAGTTCCACCAGCATTTTATGGATAGATTGGTAAGAGATTTCCAGTTAAAGGCTATGTGTTGGAATGCCAGGGCAAGCATAAGGTCTAATAGACCAGAGCAGTCTGAGGGGATACCTAAGGAGTCAGAAAGGCTGCCTGAGAAAAGGAGAGGAATAGAGTAGGGGAGAGAGATGGAAAATAGTCGAGAAACATAAGACCAAACCTCACTCCACAGAGTAGCAACAGGAGGGCAAAGAAAGAGAAGATGAAGAAGATCCGCATCAGAGGAACCACAGGTCCAACAATTAGAACCATGAGTAGGGGAGAAACGAGAAATCGAAACCGGGGTGAGATATAATCTGTGATAAAGAAAAAACAAAGACTGAGTCAGGGAAGCAGAGCGAGACGTTTTCAAAGATCTGGACCAAATTTTATCCCAAAGAGCAGTCGACCAGTCACAACCTAGATCTAACTCCCAAGCGCATTCCAGCTTAGATTTAGAACGGCTCAGAGGAGGGGACGAGAAAGATTTATATATAAGAGAGGCTTTGGGAAGATTGAGCAAAATTTGAAGGAGAGGAGGCTGGGAGATAGGAGATGATGAAGGAGGGAGGGAATAGTAAACATCGAGAATGAGAGTCATGAGAACAGTGAATTTGTGCAAGAAAGACTGAGGACAGTGAAATAAAAGACGAAAGCTAGGAAAGGAGCATGGAAGAAACCCATCAAAGAGCTGTTTAACCCATACGAGACCCTTTGACCTCCAAGAAGACCAATAATTATGCCTATTATTTAAGAGGATAAGTGAATTATACCAAATAGGGGATTCTAAAAAGGAATCACGAGTAATAGGAGTAGAACAGACTAGAGAATGTAGAAGGGAGGAGGTATATCTGAATAAAGGAAGAGAAGTGAATGGATTTTTAACAGAGAAATATATGGTTTCAAGAGGAGAAAACGGAGAGAGTAGTGAGCGTTCAATAGAAAGCCAAAGAGGGTCAAAAGGAGAGGGTTGTGAGATAAGCCATCTAGAGGCCTGACGTAAAGAGAAAGCCTTATGATAGAGACGGAAATCTGGGAAGTTGACTCCCGTTCGGTTTAGGTTTACGAAGGATGGCTAAAGCAATCCTGGACCTCTTATTCCTCCACAGAAATTTAGAAAGACAGGAATCAATGCGCTTAAAATGGACATCCGGAATGTGTACAGGGAGCACGGATAAAGTATATATGAGAATAGGAGATACCATTATCTTAATCGAGTCAAGCCGACCCCACCATGAAAGATAAAGAGGGTTCCAAGAGGATAATAATTTATCAATACGGGAAAGAACTATAGACATATTCAATTGAATGGATGTGGCGATGGAATTAGAGAACCATATTCCGAGATATTTAATTTTAGAGGAATTCCATGCAAAGCCAGTAGAAGAAAACTGATGGGGGAGGCAATATTTTGTAAGGGGAAGAATCTCAGTTTTATCAGAGTTGATCTTATATCCAGAGACTTGTGAGAAGGAGGTAAACTCAGATAGTAGAGCTGGGATAGACTTTTCATGGGCAGAGATAAATAAAAGAATGTCATCAGCATATGCGGAGAGTTTCAGATGCGTCTTGCCATACAGAAAGCCAGAAATAGATACATTATTCCGAATAGACGTCAAAAATGGTTCAAGGGCAAGAACAAAAAGAAGCGGGGATAAAGGACAACCTTGACGGACACCACGTTGGAGAGGGAAATACGAAGAAAGATGGCCGTTGACAAGAACAGATGCCTTAGGGGCGAATAAAGTAAGGAGATAAGGGAAATAAAATTAGGACCAAAGCCATGCCAACGCAAAGCAGCAAACAAAAAGGACCAATCCACTCTGTCGAAAGCTTTCTCAGCATCAACAGAAATAGCAGCAAGAGGAATGGAAAGAGACGTGACTATATTTAAAACGTTAAGGAAGAGGCGAGAATTGTCCGAAGTGAGTCTACCTTTGACAAAACCACACTGTTCCTTCCCAATAAGGTGGGGCATAAGAGGGTCCAGACGTAGGGCAAGGAGTTTGGCAAATAATTTATAGTCTACGTTGACTAAAGATATCGGACGGTAGTTTTTACATAGTTGAGGATCACGACCTTCCTTGGGGATAAGGCAGATCGTGGCCTCATGAAAAGAGCCAGCTGCAGAGCCGGAGAGAAAAAAGGATTGAAAAAGTGATAGAAGTTTGGGGAGCAAAAGGTCAGAGAAATGCATGTAAAACTCAACAGAGAAGCCATCGGGGCCCGGCGCTTTGCCTTTAGTGAGAGTCCTTAAGGCACTATCCAGTTCAGTGATAGAAAGGTCATGCTCAAGATCAGGGAAATTAAGATGGGAGGTGGAGGGGGCAGGGAGCTTTTCAAAGTAGGATTGAAGAAGTGAAGGGGAAGGCGGAGACTCGGGTGTATAAAGGGACTGATAAAAAAGTTGGAATTGGTTAAGAATCTCCTGTTCCTTATGAAGAAGTAGGTTATCCGAAGAGTATATGGAATCTATAGAGGTACGCTCTTTGCGGGTTTTAAGATAGTTAGCTAGAAGCTTACCTGATTTATTGCGACCCCCATAGTAACGAGCACTACTCCGAAGCAAAATTGAAGAGGCATTGTCAGTCGTGGTTTTGTTGAAATCCATTTTAGCACGTATAAGGTCTGGCAAAACAGAATTGCTAGAGGAAGTATAGAATTTATGCTCTAAAGATTTAATATGAGCCAACACGCCTTTCTGTTTATTAAGAAAATGTTTCTTCTTTTTAGAAACAAAATCAATAACAAAGCCCCGTGCAGTCGCCTTAAAAGAATCCCAAATAACATGAGGAGCCAAAGAGGGGTCAGAATTAAGTAAGAAGAATTCATTAGCAAAGGAAAGAAAAGAGGAAGAGAAAAGAGGATCTGTGAGGAGGGAGTTATTAAATCGCCAGCGGGAAGGCTTAGGAGGTGCAGGGAGAAGATCGAAGGTCGTGACAATAGGGGCATGGTCAGAAATAACTATGGGTTCGATAGAAGAGGATAAGAGGTTCTGAGAAAGGGGCTGAGAAAGAAAGATATAATCAAGGCGGGAGAGGGAGGCATGAGGAGGCGAGAAAAAGGAGTAATCAAGGGTATCAGGGTGTGAGAGTCTCCATGAATCAATGAGATGTGACTGCGAAATGGTGTCGAGAAATTGTTTGTGTGATTTGTGAGGGTTAAAACGGACAGAGGATTTGCGGTCAAGAAACGGATCAACAACCTGGTTGCAGTCACCTCCTAAAACAAACATGGTATCTTTATGCTGAAAACATTTCGAGGTAACTACAGGCAAAAATTACAATCAGGGTGAGTAGGGCCATAAACATTAAGAACAGTTAGAGATACAGAATTGATTAACAACTTAGCTAATACCCATCGACCATCAGTGTCAGTATCTTGGGAAACAACTTTACATGTTAACCTTTTATGGCATAAAATAGCAACACCATTCTTTTTATTAGAAGAGGGAGAGAACAAAACCGTGCCCACCCAGCTTCTTTTCAAATTAAGCGATTCCGCTTCAGTAAGATGAGTTTCTTGTAAAAGTACTAAATCGGGGTTGTAAGAAGCTAGGTGGGAAAGGACTCTCTGTCTCTTAATCGGGTTAATAAAACCTTTTACATTCCATGAAATAACTTTGAAGGCAAAAACAGTGAATTATGAACATGGAAATAAAGCCACAGTAACAGAAAAGAAGAAAAAGATGCCAATAGATACATATGAAGAGAAGAAAGAAAAAAAAGAATGAAAGGTGCAGTTAAAAGGGAATAAGAAAAAAGATGTAATAATAGAGCAGGCAGAGGAAAGATAGAAATAAATAACAGGGGAAGCGAAAAAGAAGGGGAAGAAGAGGAAGGACAGGAAGAAGGAAGTGTAAGAAGAGACAGTACATATCCAAAAAGGATGACTGAAAGAGACATACCTGAGAGGGAAAAAGGGGAGATATTGGGGTTATGGAAGGATTCGACAAGAATGACCACCCAAAGCCAGGAGAGCCAACTGCACCAGGACGGGGAAAGAACAAAACGAACCACATGGGATGGAGAATAATACACCAGCAAATCTAGGGAAGGAAGAAGATAATGCAGACAATAAGACTAAAAACAACAATATAAAAGCAGAAAATATACATAGGAAGCGAAAACACAATCCAGCAGCTTAATAAAAAACAACGACAAAAGCGACAAAGGAAAGCCCACACCAGAACATTAACCGAAAAAACCTGCAAGAAAAGAAAAGAGGTTAAAATAGTCAACCATTAGCAGAGTTGGAGGTATCCATGCCAGCATTAGTCTGAATATGAATGAAATTTTTGAGTTCGGCAGGATCATGAAAAGTCCAGGTCTGATTCTGATGGGTCACCTTGAAGAGCCAGGGATGGAATAAACCATACCTAGCACCCAGAGAGCGTAGAGAAGGTCGAAGACTCAAAAATTCCTTTCTTCTCGCGGCAGTAACATTAGAGACATCTTGCGAGAGGAACACCCTCTGGCCCATCCAGGAGACTTGGCGTTTGGATCGAGCTGCAGAAAGGACCAGAAGGAGATCAGTGAACTTCAGAAATAGGATGATGACTCCTCGTGGTTTAGTCGAGGTCGAGGAACGAGGGCCAAGTCTATGTGCTCTCTGGATTCTAAGAGAAGTAGTAGTAGGGATGTCCAAAAGTTTCAAAAGAAAAGAAGAGAAAAACGTAACAGGGTCATCTCCCTCCAAAGATTCCGGCAGACCATAAATACGTAGGTTATTCCTCCTGTTTCTATTTTCCAAGTCCTCAGTGTGCTGTTGAAGTGTGAGAACAAACTTTTCCAGCGAGGAAATGCGTTGAGAGTTAGTGTGGATATCTGTAATCTGCTGCTCCACGGAGGATACTCGGGTGTCCATAGTCGCCCATCTTGCCTCAAAAAGTTGCATTTTTGTATTGGTCTCTTCCACAAACGGGCGTAAAGCGCGAATTTCCTCCAGCAGTAGTTCCATAGAAATAGGAGACGATGGTTTATCGGGAGGAGGAGAGTCCTGTTTCAAGCGCTTAGAAGAAGTAGTAGAAGGAGACGCTTTGTTAGGGGCTGATGATGGTGGAGAAGGGCGATTGGAAGCCGCTGCCGCCATTGTATCTGTAGGTGAAGATTGATCCGCTGTTGATGAAGAAGAGGAAGAGGGCGTAGAAGAAGACTTCGAGGGCACAAAGACGAACTTTGGATTGCGTAGCTTGCCCATAGAGCCCAAACGTGCAGAAAACAGAGTGAGAAGGACCCTGGCGAGCGCCGTGTACCACAAATAACAAAGTTCAAAAATGGAGCAACAATGTTCAACTATGTGTGGTAGAGCTCAATAACGGTCCATAGTGATGTGTGGAAACCAGCGGAAATATTTACTGAGGGGCAGCAGCACACCAGGTATCAAAGGTAGTCCCAACCAACGATGAGCTGACCATCAAAGAGTAGCAAAAATGACCTGCGGACATCCAGGAGCCATGCAGGGTATATTTGTTTGTTAACTGAAGTGGGAAAGTCTAAAACTTCTTATTCATACTTGGGGCAGAGAAGCAGAAGTCACCCATGAGGCAGGAATAATGGCTGGTGGGGGAGAAAAGCTGCAGTTTAACATGAGGGAGAGTAAGAAGCAGCTGTCAAGTGAACGGCCTGCTGGACCGGCTTAAGCGCACTGCTGTCCTTAAATACGCCCAGCGCGCGGGTGCGGACGTGCTCCTGCTTCAAGAAACCCACCTCCTTGGTGAGAACTGTCCCTTTCTGGCGCGCTTCGGCTTCGACCGGGTGTGGCACTCCGGGTTCTCGCGCGGGTCGCGGGGAGTTGCGGTCCTCCTGCGCCGTTCCTTCCCTTTTGTGCTGGCCCGAGTGGTCCATGACTCCCAGGGGAGGGGGGTTGCGATTAGCGGCACGCTCGAGGGCCGGCCACTCAGCCTCCTGTCACTTTACGTGCCGTCCACGGGGCTGTCCTCGGCCTTATCTCTGACCGCGTCCTGGCTAGCTGCTTTTCCACCTGGTACTGTTGTTCTCGGAGGAGACTTTAACGCCGTCTCGGCCCCGCACCTCGACTCTTCGGGTCCGGTCTCGGACTCCCGCGCGGCGCGGGCGAAGCAGCTGGCCGGGTGGGCAGAGGCACAGGGCCTCTGTGACGTGTGGCGGCTCTGGCACCCACGCACGCGACAATATACCCACACCTCGGCCGCCCACCACACTCAGGCACGCATTGACGCGATCTTTGTCCCCTCGGCCGACTGTCTGGGTATCCAAGACGTCCGCATCCTTCCCCGGGGGATATCCGACCATTCTCCGCTTTTGCTGGGTTTGGGCCCCCCGCCTCACGGTGCTCGCCAATTGTGGCGTTTTAATGCATGGTTCCTGCAAGACAAGGCGCTCCGTAAGGAAGTGGGGACCGCGCTGGCACTTTATTTTGGCGACAACGACGGGTCGGTCTCCTCGGCGGGCACCCTCTGGGAAGCTTGTAAGGCCACGGTTAGGGGGGTCGCTAAGGCACAGGTGATGAAACACCGCCTGACGCAGCTGCAGCAGCTCACGGCCTGTGAGGCTCAGGCGCTGCGCCTGGAGCAATCCGTCTCTGACTCTGGCGACCCGGCCGAGACCCGGCAACTACGGCTCCTACGCGAAGAGATTCGTCAGCGGTCGCTTGACGCAGCTAAGCTTCTTTGGCAATCCTCGGTGGCGCGGGTATACGGCTGGGGCGACAAAAACGGGGCACTTCTGCACCGGCTGGCCACTTACCCCAGGGCATCGCGCATCATCCCGGCGGTGACCGACTCGAGTGGCGCGCTTCAGTCTTCATCCGTGGCTATAGCGGACGCTTTCGCTCAGTATTACTCGCAACTCTACCGGGCACGGGCATCGGATCTGTCTTTGGCTTCCTTGCTCGCCGCTGGTGCCCTCAGCCTTCCCCGGCTGGGGCCGAGTGATTGGGAGAGCCTGGAGGCTCCCATCTCCCCTGCGGAGATCGGAGATGCGATAGGGCGCACGTCCGCAGGGAAGACCCCCGGCCCGGACGGGTTCCCGCAGGAGTTTTATGCCACCTACAAGGAGCACTTGGTTCCACGGCTGGGTGCCCTGTACGCGGAGGCGGTCGAGAGAGGCTCCTTCCCTCCGGAGGCCGACATTGCCACGATTGTGGTCCTGCCTAAATCCATTCCGCCGCCCAGTGACAGGTCGGCCTACCGGCCGATCTCTCTGATCAATACCGATATCAAACTATATGCCGCGGTCCTTGCCCAGCGGCTCCGGCCCCTCCTGTCGCGTTTAGTGCACCCAGACCAATGCGGCTTCATGCCGGATCGAGGCACTCGCCATTGCCTCCGCCGCCTCCATGTGGCTCTGGCGCACCGCCACCGTCTATCTCCATACCTCACTCTCCTGCTGGCCGACTTCGAGAAAGCCTTCGACTCGGTGGGGTGGCCTTACTTGTTCGACGTCTTGGCTCATGTGGGTTTTGGTCCCAAGTTTGTTGGGATGGTGCGGGTTCTGTACGCGCGCCCTCGCGCCAGAGTGTTGGTTAATGGGGCGCTGTCAGGAACGTTCCGGATCGGCCGGGGCACGCGGCAGGGGTGCCCGCTCTCACCCCTCCTTTTCGCGCTCGCAATGGAGCCCCTTGCCGCCCTCATCAGAGCGGATCCTCTCATTCGGGGATGGGAGTGGCCGGGCCTCGAGGAGGACAGGATCGCCCTCTACGCGGACGATGTCCTGCTGTACCTTGGTGACCCAGCGCGCTCGGGTCCTCGGGCTCTCCACATTTTGGGCCGCTTTGCCCGCGCCTCTGGCCTCTGCCTCAACTCGCACAAGTCGGTCCTCGTGCCTCTCCACCCCTCCCGCGAATGCTTCGATTGGCAGACTACGATTCCCCTCCGCCGACTGTCTTTCAAATACCTGGGCATCTGGGTTTCCCTCCTCCCGGAATTGAGCTGGGCACTCAACGTGGCCCCTTTGGTCAAAAAAGCCAAAGCGGACCTCACCCGGTGGCACTCGCTCCCGCTGAACCCGCTGGGGCGCGTGGCGCTCTACAAAATGATGATCCTCCCTCGGTTTTTGTATGTATTGCAGAACACCCCGGTGTCCTTTCCGAGGTCGTGGTTTCGCGAGTTGGACGGGATGGCCACCAGGTTCCTCTGGGGTGGTGGACGGCCGAGGTTGGCCCTGCCGATCTGCCGCCTCCCCACCTTTGATGGGGGGCTTGGTATGACCAACCTCTACCTTTATTACCTGGCCACCCGGCTTCTGGTCATCCACGACTGGTTTGGGGGGGGATGGTCCGATCCGGCCTACAGGGTGGAACTGGAAGCCCTGGGTCTCTCCAGCGTTCAGGACCGCATGTACGGCGCCCCGGTTCCCACCTCCTGCCCCGACATCACTAGGGCGGTCTTCCTGGCTTGGCGGGCTGCGCTCCGCCACACTGGATGGACCGGGACGTTGACGCGCGCCACCCCTCTCTGGCATGGGACATGGTTGCGGGAGGTTGTGGGGCTGGAGGGCTTCGGATCGTGGGATCTGCTCGGTATCTCCCAGCTGGGGGACGTGTGGCGAGGGGGGCGCATGTGCTCATACTCTGAACTGCGGGCGCGCTTTTCTCTCCACTCATCCCAATTCTATAGATACCTCCAATTGCGACACGCCATACGGGTACACACCCCGCTTGACATCCGGCTGCCGGACCATAGCCCCCCGGAGGCTCAGGTTCTGATGGGTAACCTAGGAAAGGGAGGCATATCCAGAATATATCGTTCCCTTGTTAACAATACCCCTGTGCCCCAGGAGGGTCTGAAGGAGCGATGGGAGGAATGGGTGGGTCCCTTGGACGAGATCGACTGGCGGGACGCCCTTATGGCCCCCAGGCTGGTGACTGCCTCCGCCAAGCTGAGGCTCATTCAAATCTATTATCTACATGCGGCATACCTTACACCAGCGCGCATGCGCCGTGCGGGTCTCTCCACCGACGCAGCCTGCCCTCGCTGTGGATTTGACCCGGCCGACTTCATCCATATGGTATGGTCATGCCCGGAACTGGAGGGGTACTGGCGTAGCATTGAAACTGACTTGACGGATGTCCTGGGGTGGGAGGTGCCGCACGACCCCAAGCACATCCTCTTGGGTATCACTGATGGACTAGACGGCTCCCGCGCTGAAAAACTGTTCCTTATGACAGCGCTAATGGTGGCAAAGCGGGACATTGCGGCAGCCTGGAAACAGCCGCAGCCGCCCAGTCTGACCAGGTGGAGCGCGGGAGTGGACTGGTGTGCGGCGCAGGAGCGGTCTCTCTACCAAGCTCGGGGCTGCCACAAAAAATACCGTAGGGTGTGGGGGAAATGGTTAGGAAATGTAATGTGATCTGGTGGGGCGGGGTGGGGGGCGGGGTGGTACGGGGGGGGGCTGAGAGGGGTAATGATTCCCAGATGGGACGAATGTATATTGTTGGTCTGAAAGGCTCACTGTTTTTGTTGCAAAAAAGAACAATAAAAACTTGTTTATCAAAAAAAAGAAGCAGCTGTCAAAAATATAGATAAAAGGAGGAGCAAATGATCAGAGGCAGCGGGCAGGTATAGGAGGAGCCATCAGGCGCTATCGACTGTTCTCCGTGTGAGGAGAATTTACACAGATCGGCCGCGCGCGAACGTCGCGCCAGCCTCAAAATGGCGGACGCGCTGAGGCACCTACGGTTCCAAACGAAAAATGGAGCATTACCGCACGAAGGTCGGGTCTGGCGGTCACATCAGAGGCACACCACGGTCCGTAGGGGGCAGCCGAAGGAAATCCACAGGAACGGGCGGAAAATCAGCAGAAACGGAAGAGAAGTCCGTCTCGGTGCAGCGGAGCTCCGGAGTCAGGCAGCCATCTTGTTCGGCGTCCAAGCCGCGCCCCCACTGCGTGTACTTTCTAACCCCGGAAGGACTTAACGCACCGGAAGAGGAAAGTACCAGCCCCTTCCCTAGCTGCTCTTCTGTCACCCACACCTCCATCACACTCAAGTTAAGTCTGATGGATCACAACAGCTCTTCCACCCGCCTCCAAGTAAAGAAATCCACATCCAATGGTGCTGATGTAATCTGCAATACAGTCCCGGCACCCACGGCACCCTCGTCCACCTCCCCACCCCAATATTGGAGCCACACCTGCGCTCTCCTCCGGGCCTTCATTCCCGTCCCCCCCGTCTATATTGGCTTCAAGGGAGGTGTTTGGGGTGTTATACCCCCCATAATGAATGTATTTTCGAACAAATAGCTGGAGACAGGTGCTTTCAGCTGGGTAAATGAGGTTGGATTTCACCTGGGATTCTTAAAACACACTCTCTCTCTCTCTTGCTCTCTTTCTCTCTCTCTTGCTCTCTTTCTCTCTCTCTCTTTTTCTCTGTTTTGAAGGCCTTTAATTTTGTTTTTATTTTACAAAATGATGAGCTGTATGTTCCCTTAACAATCCGCACTCTTCTCACATTTCACTGCTTCTTAAGACCCCCTTACGTGCTGCTTCTCATGCAATGTATATTTTACCATGATATGCCAGTGTGATTGTTGGGAAATCTAAAGCTCACCCACACCACCAATCTTACTGACTAACCAGCTGCCCTTTCCAGATCGCACTCATGACTTCCTTCTCGTTCTTTTATGTTGTTGTCACTCCCCCGTGCTCCTCCCCATCCTGCCTCGCAGGTTCACACTATGTACATCAACTATATACATACAGCCCGCTCCTGCAAGAGAACGAGTCTTCCTTGCTGGCTGCAGTTCACGAAGCGATGAATGACCCATACTTAACAGCATCCATTCAGAAGCCCGCACCCACCTGCAGACTGTTCAGAAGGGTTTTAGGAGGTGTTTTCAGTGTCTGATTGGTGGAAGTCAGGAGCAGTAGTGGCCAGTATGCCGATAGAGGGGGTGGGACAGAGAGACGGATGACGAGGCAAATGAAAAAAAACCACTTACCTGCAGCATCGCCGCATTGCGCTCCTGTCCACTGCAGGCGCAGGCTCCCAAAGGCCACTGCGGCCAATCCTGATGCTGATTTCATGCTGCTGAAAGCAGCGTCAAGATTGGCCTGAGCACCGATGATTTGGTTTCCCAGATTGACTGGGAGCCGGTGCCTGCTCTCTCCAACCCGGCAATGCAGCTCGGGCTGAAGAGAGCTTCGGTGCGCATGTCGGTTTGGCCATCCGGAGACGGCTGGCCAGACTATCATGTGCAGTGAATGACAGTGCAACCACTCCCCCACCAGCCTGTCATTCCCCTGGCCCAGACCCCAAGACTTGGCTCCAAGAGCAAAAATAAAACGATAACAAAACAAGAGTTTATTATCGTTTTATTTTTCATTTTTTTGGGCTGCTGGCAGGTGAGGCGACGCTCCTCCGCCATAGCAGAGGAGCTGCCGCTGGTCAGGAGATGAAATTGTGTTCTGCGGTATTGGTCATGAGATTGAGTTCTGTAGCCTGGGTGGTGGGAAGGAGCTGCTCAGTTTGGATGCTAGTGAATTACACTCTGGGTGATGGTAATAAACTCAGTGCTCTGGATGATCAGAGTGAGGGCCAACATATAGGTGGTGGTAGCAAGTTCCCTGCCCCGGTTAGTGGTATTGCGTTACATAGACTAGCTGGTGGAACTGGCCTGCAGGCTAGGTTTTAGTGGAAGTGAGATACATGTTGTTTCTGACTGAGTGAGGGCCGTCATCTTGAAGGTGGGAGTAAGCTTCACTCTTGGTACTGAGGGTTACTGGGTTACTCCATTATTTTCAATGGCCACTCTTGGTAGTGGTAGTGGAAATGCAGCAGTCTTGGTGTTGGGATTGTGTTCTATGCTAGACGCTGAACCAATTGTCTTTGCCATTGCTTGGTTTTATTATTGGGTGAGTTGTTCATTTGTATAGCTTTCTATAGTAGCAACCAGGCCTCAAGGGCAGTGTAGCAATGTACAAAGGGGGTCAACGTCTATTATCAGAACATATAACAAAACCAGTGATTTCAATTTCTATGTAGACCGTGCAGTGCTCAATTTGAGCCAGTGGTTTTTGGTGCTCGGCACTGGCACTTAATCTTCAGCACCTGCGCTTATAGCGTGAACTTGACCCAAAGGTATTGGAGCCCTTTTCATGAGCACCAGTTAAAGACACGTTCATTTTTTGTAGGCACGGGGAGATTAAGTGATTTGCCCAGAATCACAGGATGTTGAGCCTACGCCGAGACTCAAACCTTGTTCCCCAGCTCCAAAGTTGGCAGCTCTGGCCATTACGCCACATCCTCTCCTCACTTGTAGCGTTTCGTGGTTAGTAGCTAGTTCAGTTATAGGTGGTGCTAATAGGAGCAATGGGCTGATGCAGGCTGCCTCCTGAAGAGAACCCCAGCACTTATTCTTTTACAAATTAACCACTGATGTACAGGCATGGCTTAATAAATGCTGAACAGTGCAAATGCACAGTAACAGCACATATGTCGGTTGTGCGTATGAGCTAAGCATATTGTGTATCCACAGGTGCAAGAAAAAACAAGGCAGCAATTGGTCCATCAGAGATGAGAAATTCCTTGCATACAATACAAGCCAGTGCGACACTTGCTGAGATTAAACAATAAATCTAGCTGCCTTCTTTGAAATGTTTTGAGTTCATATTTGAATGTGTGAAGAGTGGATGTTTCCTAATGTTCCAGAGTTTCAGTGCTGCTTCACAGAGGGTCTTTTTGAGTGTCTAATTTTTCAGAGATTTTTTTAATTCAGAGTTTTGACATCGCAGGTGTCAAACATCTTTTGCTTACAATATACAAGAGTGGGCTTTGAGCCCGCCTTTTCACCTATTGGCTTTCTACGTCTCTCATCTTCTGCCTTTGGCTTTAGACTGTCTTTCACATCTTGCTTCTCCCTCAGTGGAATATTAACTTCTCACGTAAGTTCAATTGGCTGTTTGGATGTATCCTCATGCTGCCACGTGAGTGATGATACTGAACTGCATGAGGCACTAACTTAACCCTAGAGCACTCTCTGCCCATTCCTGTCGGCTCCCTCCTGTGTGTCTCGCACTAATATGGTAATGCTACATGTGTTAATAACCCTAGGGCTCCTGATCTTGCCAGTGCATGTTGAGACTTCTGTTTGATCACTGCTTTTGTTTCTGGAGGCCAGGCACCGCTTGATATCTCTGTTTTTGCAAGAATTAGCTTGGAGTGCTTATAGTTTATTAAAGAGAAGATGCTATGTACCCCTTTTGCTTGTTTGAGGGGTAGAATTTGAGTTCAGGTGGCATGGTAATAGCCCTTTTTGGTTTTGAGTATACTGTATTTCAGTTTGTGGTTATTGAAGATTAATAGCTTAAATCATTTTCGCTAAGTGTTGGCTAGGAGAGTTGATTTTGGGGGGTGGGGGATGTGGGGAACATTGACGCCCTTCCTTCTGCCTCTGTGACTTCCAGCCTTGGGTCCATGGGACCGGGAAAGGAGGAGTCTCAGAGAGTGCATCTGGGGTTTGGCGGTTGACCTGACCTTTCTCCCAAATGGGTGCTTGACTCATTGTAGGCGCATAAGCACAAGAATTTTATGTTTTAGAGGAGCCTAGCGGCAGCACACATGCGCCGCTCGCCCTGCGAGGCATGCTGTAATAGACTATGCAGTGGAAGCCCCGCCCACTCTCCGCCCATATTTGTCATTGGCTTGTGTCATTGTACTTCTTAAATGCTGGCTTTTGATTCGTAAAAAGGCTTGTTAGTTCCTCCTTAGTACCACCTTGTCTGCTTTTGTTACCGCCCAAAACGACTGGACCTTTTACTTGGCTTGTTACACAGTCTGCATTATAAGTGGGTGAACACTATTTTATTTATTGACACTGGGGACAATGGCGGCTGCTCTTTTTGTATGTACATACTTAGCGCGGCGCCCGCTTTAGGGACACCGCACTCCGTTTTTTTTGTTTTGTTAACTTTAATACTGAGCGCAGCGCCCGCTTCAGGGACACCGCGCTCGGTTGCATTCGTTTTTAAAAAGTTTAATACAGAGCACGTCGCCCGCTTCAGGGATACCGCACTCAGTTGCATTTTGTTTTTACTTTAATTCTAAACGCGGTATCTCTAAAGCGGGCACCACACTCTCTCTTTTTTATGTTTTATTCAACTTTCATAATAAGCGCGGCACCCGCTTCAGGGACACCATGCTGAACCAGGAGCAGCTTCGGCTTCTTCACTGCCAACTCCCTCCCTCCGTGTTCGCCTCCTCTTTTGGCACACTCCCTCCCTCGCATGAGTGGGCGGGGCTTAGGGGCAATCTTAGCGAGTGAAAAAAAGCCTTTGCAATGCAATAAATCTCACATTTACGTGCGTTTGAGCTATTGGAATTGTAAATGACAATGCCTTTTATTTATGTTTTGGTGGTTTTTAAAGCATAAATAAAAGGCATTGTCATTTTCAATGCCAATAGCTTAAACTCACGTAAATGCGAGACCTATAGCATTGCAAATGCTTGTTCTCAAGTGGCACAAGGTAATTTTATCTAGTGTATATAGATCCTTTTCAGTGTTTAGTTAAATGTCAGTTCTAAAATTGAAATTAATTTATTCCACAATTTTCTGTACATGATTTTTGCAAATCTGTCATATAATATATACGATCCATGTTATAAGGTAAATTGAAACATGTGCCGCAATCCGCTAGGGTCACACCTTGTTATCAGTGAGCAAGCTGCTCTGATATGCAAATGCTGCAGTTGGGGTTCAGTAATACCAGTGACAAAAAGTAATACTCCCTTTGCAAACTGAATTGTAAGATCGACACATAAGCACATCACCCTGCTGCTGAAGTCTGCATGCAACGTGCGATCTCGAGTTAAAACAGCACAGCAGGTGTGAGCCAACCTCATCCTTTCATCCTTCAAGTGGTTGATATCAGAAGCACTAATGAGTTTTCAGATTATGGCTTCAGCTAAATTTTTAGGTTTGGCATTCGCCAAGACCTTTAGATTTTTACTACAAGTACATGTAAAATATGCTTAAAGGGGCTTACAGCTGTGGATTTGGGGGTCTTTTGGGGGACCAACCAAAGATGCAGGGTCACCCTATAGTCCACGGGTCCGGAATACAAACTAAGACTAACACTGGAGCACGGAGAGAAAGGGTATTTATTACAATCTCATGAGAGAGAAAGCATCAACAACAGACACCCATAGCTGTCTGAGGAGGCAGTCTGCTGAGTGCTTTGGTTCTGCACCTTATATACCCTTCATCCCCACCCTGTGTGTGCTAGGTGAACAATAACAAACACCAATAATTTCCAGACAAGCAATGGTCAGTTCTGATACAATCAGCAGGTGGTGGCTGTTTGGCCCCTGCAGGGCATAGGTGAAAAAGGCATGATTATATGTCAAACAAAGGTTAATCTGATAAGTCCACAGATGGTAGCGGTGAGGCCCCTACAGGGTGTAGGCGAAAAGCATGTTTATACGACAACTAAAGTTCGATCGGATAAGTTCGCAGATGGTAGTTGTTGGATCCCTGCAGGGCACAGGCGAGAGGAATGATTACACAGCAAGCAGAGGTCAATCTGATAGGCCTGCAGATGATAGCTGTTGGACGCCTGCAGGGCCTAGTGTGCAGGGTGAGGACGATAAACATCTGGGACACTCCCTGTCTGACTAGTTGAGCATGGGCTGGTCAGTTTGTGGCAGGTCAAAGCACGAACAGGGTGTGAGCGTCCGTGCAGGAATGTGGGAGGTCAAAAGTGGAGCTCCAGAGTGTTCGTGATACAGAGAGAAGGTCAGTCATGAAGGGTATAGCACAAAATGAATGAGTGAATGGCAAGATAACAGACCTACTTTTCCACACAGCCAGCCACCTCAAACAAAGGTCTGTTATGTTGTTTATATTTTTGTTCTGCCTACTACAGTTCATACCACGAGGCAGTGCATGAGCCCATTTCAGCCATTTTCTAACTTTACTGTGAGAGATGGCATTCCACTCTCCAACAAGGAGCACATCCGACACAAAGTAATGCCTTTCAGTACCAGGGACTACTATGACAGTGTACTTTTTTGAGGCCAAAAGTATTTGTACTTTTAAACTTTTTTTTTTAGTATTGGCGTAGGCCTGGCAGTTCCTAAAAACTAAAGTTTTACAAAAAGCATGACAAAACAAACAAGCATTGAGAAAGCCAAAAAGCTAGAAGTGAATGCCAAACCTAATGGCTTTGCTAATGCTTGTTTATATTGCTACAAAACTGAAAGTTTGTACAAGTCTATGTACAAAGTGTGCTTTGTGAGGCCAAAAAATATTTGCTTTTAGCCATTTATTATACATATTGGTGAGGGCCTGACAGCGCTTCAAAAATAAAGTATTCTCAAAACTATGACAAAACAAGCATTGACAAAGTCAAAAGGCTGGCAGCTAATGCTAGACCGAGCTTTTGCCAGTGCTTGTTTAGATTGACACAAAGCCACAGGTCGGTGGCAGCAAACTGTATGCACAAATCTATATATAGAACATAAGTTGTCTGATTTGCAACTCCTTTCTGCTGACATGTAAAACACAGTGCTATAGCCAAATGAACAGATTCCAATTTGTTAATCTCTTAAGAGTGAAATGTGTTAAACCACTGGAAATTACAACTACTATTTTCATATTAGACATCTCTGTTAACCCATTAAACTACTTTAGTAGGACAGTTTAAGGCACGCTTTGGCAAAAGTGATTCTAGTTTTTTGAAAGATTAAACCTTCCATGTGTAAAGCTTAGCTTAAATGACAAAAAAATACAAACGATTCTTAGGTGAGAGACCAGGTGGCACCCTCTCTTTCATTTTTAGGCTTGACATTTAGGATAGATTTAGCTCAACAGACTATCCCCCCCAACAAAGATATTACCCACTATATGTAGATAGAAGTCCTTTGCTCGGTAGGTTCCATACATTGGCCTGGTAATTGTAATTCACCGATTGCTTCCTCCCACCCCTGCACACAGCATGGGACAGTGGGTCAGCCCCCTTTATCCCTTGGCTCCCTGCACTCTGAGTGACTGTACAAAGCCTGTTCACTTTGTTTATGTCGCCCTAAAAATTGTTAATATTAACTTTAATTCCAGCTATTTACTTTGCCAACACTTCGTTGCCTAATTAGATGGCGATGTATTCCCTTTAAATGCAAAGTTGCTGCAATAAAGTGTTTAAGCAACATTGTTGCTGCCTGAGGTTGACGTGGTTACTTTTGTCTGGTTCGTAAATAATAATAATATTAAAATACATGGGACAGCTGAAAGTTCTGGTATTTAAAAAACATCACTAGCAAAAAGGCCACATCAGTGAAGGCTTTTGAATTTAATTTTGTTGATTGCAAGCATATGGCAGCCATGTTTTATTACTTTTTATTTTTTGTCTTAGGCTTGCAATAAAAAAGTAACCATTGCACCAGCTTTCCAAAGCTAGACCTATTAGCTCTGCTAATGCTTGTTTTAGTCTGAGGAAAAAACATGAAAGGCAGAGTTGCCAATAGCAGTAGGAAGAACTACTGTGAAAAATCTACACCGAGCGAATGGAAGCAAATGTTCAGTGAGCTGTTCATCCAACAGTTCAAGAATATTTCCCCGACGTCATGGACAGAAGGGCTCATGTAAACACTAAGCAATCTATGGAATGTACTTCCCGACTTCTATTTTGTGGTTTCTGTTGGTGCTTTCTAGCCTTTTCAATTGTTCTTGAAGTGTGACGTCACTAAGTGGCCCTTCCTGAAGAGCCAGATTCGTCAGAGGCTACCATCTTGGTATGGGCATGGCGCATATTGTCCGACTTGTTCTCTTATTTACATTTCATCTCTTGCCTCTGGTGAGCAGGTTGTATGTTTTGTCAAATGCTGTGTTTGTGTTCATGGCTCTTGTAACAGTTCTGATCATGGTGGTGGAGGTTCTGTTGTTGAGACCAGAGGGTTTTCTTATGGTGCTCTGTTCTTCTCCCATAGACCCGAGCTGTTCTGCAGAGCTGGCCTTTGCCATCGAGCCCAGTGATGATGTGGCGGTCCAGGAACAGCCGCTTCTCCTGCACTGCCTTGTGGAAGGCACCCCGCCTATTGCAATCTCGTGGCGGAGAAATGGGGTGCTGCTGGTGGATGGTGGGCACACCACCATGTTGGCCAATGGCTCGCTGCAGTTGGATCGCTTCCAGAAGATGCTGGACGACGGTTCCTCAGATGAAGGTGAATACGACTGCCTGGCCCAGAACCGCTTTGGCTCTGTGGTGAGCCGCCGGGCCAAGGTCCAAGCAGCAAGTGAGTATAACATGGCCTCATTTCTCAGAATTTTGGTGAAAGTTAGTTAATGAATCCACCGATTAATGTGCGAAATAGCAGTGAGTTCTGAACAGTAGTTTGAAGTGTTTGTACTCACTCTAGGTAAGACACCTATGTGCCAGGAACCAGTGCTGCAGAGAACTGGCATGCATACAGCATTTCAGATCTTCACTCAGTACTCCATGTGTAGCGGTGAAGTGCATAGAAGTGGTTTGCATTGCAATGGGTGCTAGATGTAACCCTATATTAATAATGCATTCATCTATATTAATAATGCATTAATAGCTGGGAATGTTCTTTTTATGCTGTCGGTTGTTTCATGTAGCGGTACAGGGCACGCTTGAGCTGCCTTCAGTGTATTTTGATCACTGTTGGGTGCCAACTTTACTGGAAGTTTGGCGGGAACTATCCGTATGTTCGGTGGATGTACTGTAGAATTTCCCCCCTGAACTGGGCGGGAGATGACGGTTCCCTGGGTCATCACAGCCTATGTATTCTGCATCTCTGCCTTTCCCACTAGTGGAAGCCCCACGCCTGTATATTGATGGTTTTGGTGTCCACTGAATGTAGTCTTTTTCTTATCACATACTTGTGTTTCCTTATTGCCTTGGTTAATAATCGCAGTGTGTATTGATCACAGAAAGCGGCACCAATGGTAGTCTTGCAACCTCGTGTGGTTGTTACATGCTTCAGCTTCCAAAGAGTTCTCAGTTCAGATCTGTCACCCTAACTATGCTGTTTGCTCTGTACTCAAAAGGCAGTTTTAGGTCCAAGCACTGACCTTAATTTAAATCCCGCCACTGTAAGTGGAGTTTCACTTTCGGTCTTTTTAGTTTTGTCTGTTGTATTAATTACTATTATATCAGTTTTATTCATGTTTAATTTTTATTTGATTTCATTGAACATGTTTGCTTTGTCCTAACCGTTTTGTAATAGATTATACGGTATATTTGTGGCTACTGATGAGGCGTATCTATCTATCTATCTATCTATCTATCTATCTATCTATCTATCTATCTAGCTCTGTCTGTCTGTCCGTCTGTATACACAGTATATATGCAGATGCACTGACTGTAATATTTATTGCCATTGTTGGATCTGGGGTGGAAGCATGACTCAAGAAATGGTAATAAATAGTTTGTTGCATTCTGCACATCGACACATATGTCTTATGTCATGGCGTTTTACATGTTTGTTGATTAAGTAATTATGCAAACGAGGATGCAAGGTGCTAAAGTTATGCTGTGAAGTGAAATCGCAAGGACAGGCCTTGTGACTATTAGCAGAGCTGTTTCCTTGTGCAATGTCATTGTCATTTGCAATCTGTGAAGCAGTGACCCAGGTCCATCTCATGTCAACTTCACTATACTGCTAATAACACAGAATTTGAAATTGAATTGAAATTGAAATAGCATGAATAACGCACAACTAAAACCTCAAAGATACCTTGGCGCTAATTTGATCCTTGCACTGTAATTATAAATGTGTGACTATGTTTATAAGTGTTGTTAATAGTAACATGTTTTATATATGTATACATAATTTATCTCTATCTCTCTCTATATATGTATCGTGTGTGTATATATATATATTTTTTTTTTTCTTTCACTGACATGGCATCAATATATACATTTATCTATATACATGCCATACCAGTAAAAGTAAATGTGGCCCCATAAAATGTTATTTTGAGCAATCATGCTATGTGTGTGCACTTGTGTGTGTGTTTGGTATTACTCGTGTATTGTTGGAATACACGCCCCTCATTCCTTCTTTTTAAAGCCTGCAGCTTGCTCATCTTGCCTTGAGGTTTATGATCTTACAAGATAAGACAATCTACAGAACCCAGTCTCCTTATAGCACACGTGTATTTCTTCGCTCTAGAAGTAGTTCATGGTCCATTGTATAAGGCACTACAGGGATTCCAAACCCCTAATAATCTCAACAACAAAAATCATGGTGTCATGAGCCTGTGCTGCCCATGCACATCATGGCTGGGGCTTAAAACGCAACTCCCAACTACCTCCCCTCTCCCTCCCCCCACCTATTTCTGTGGTTTCTGCTCTTCTTCGCACCTCACCTCTCCTTTCCCTTCGTCTTTCTTCGTTTTTTATTAAAACGACTTCTACCAGTAATGCCTTGGCGTGTCAAACTTATCCATTCCGCTAAATGTCTTCATACAACAAGTCTGCCATCAGCAACACGCACATTTGCTATACCCTGATAACATCAAATCCCTCTGGCTGCACCGTATGTACCATGCTCATCACACGCACATACAACTAATGCTGTTCCATGTGGCCAGGTATTGCCGAGTCCCCTCTCCAGTATTGACACCCCTTCCCAGCATTGACACCCCTTCCCAGCCATGGCCCCATGGGTACACCAACCCCCTCCACTCTCCCCCGAGGCATAGATGTACATCGACACAGTTGTCTTGGGTAACAGGCGCTCTCCGTCACGTGGACGGTCTCTGCTGGAATGCGATGTGGAGCGGCGAGGGAAAAGACCGTGCCCCCGAGAAACCGGCACGATCCAGATGGGACCCGCCTCCCCATGCCCATACCCCCAATCAGTGGCGAAGGTCGGGGCGGGTGCCGGCCGTGTCACCGTGCGCCGTCACCCGCCCCTCTATGGCGTCGGGGACCAGCACAACCGCCATAAGTGCAGCGTTCCCGAGTCCCGGTTGGCGCCTTAGCATTTTACCTTTTATGTTCTAGTTTCTTTTCTTTGTTTTTTGTATCATACATCTAAATACAATTTTCTACAATAAAAAAAAGCCTGACTGGCAATCCTCCAGAATGTCATTCTTCACCAAATGTATGCTGAACGTATTTTATGCACATATTTTCCATAACTTTCTGCACAAGTGCCGAATTTTAATATATAAGAACCCTGGGTTCTGATGTGCAGCTTTAGAGGAGGGGGTTCACATACGATGCTTCTTTTTCCTGGTCCTTCTTGTGCTCGCAGCTGTTTAATGGACACCCCTGCATGAATCATAAACTGATACAAAGTATAGGCGTGCGAGATCGACTCAGCATGAATGAAGAATTCTCTTGAAATATGAGTTGTTATCTGAACTCCTCTTCACGCACAAGCAATACTGTGGTGGGTGCACTTTGTCTCCCTTGCAGCGTTTTTTGTGGTGTCACTGCTAATCCCAAATCATATTTACTTCGAAATTAGGGTGGATGATGTCATTTAAGAGCGATCCAAATGTCTCCCCCCGAAAGGTGTTGGCTCATTATTTCAGCGTTGGCGAGGGCATGACTTTGGGACACACTGTAATGATGTAACATGGCTCCATGCCAGAACACTAGGCATGGAACCAGCTTGTTCTGAGGTTCTGTCATGTGAGGGTTCTATGATGACAGTTGATATGCTGGCTGTTGGTTGAGGCTGTAATAAATACCTCTTACCACATATCTTCATCTGGTGTGGATTTACTTTATTACACACACGCCATCCGTGTAAGTTACAGTACCAGTGCATGCACCGTCCATGTGAGTTACAGTATCAGGGCATGCACTATCTACACGAGTTGCAATATCAGTGCATGCGCCATCCACGCGAGTTACAGTATCAGTGCATGCGCCATCCGCGTGAGTTACAGTATCAGTGCATGTACCATCCGCGCGAGTTACAGTATCAGTGCATGCGCCATCCGCGCGAGTTACAGTATCAGTGCATGCGCCATCCGCGTGAGTTACAGTATCAGTGCATGTACCATCCGCGCGATTCAGTACCTGTGATTACTTTAATTTAGGACTTCAGTTTCTGTGAGTGTTTCATGAAGTGACCCGTGTTCTTGGCACAGTGAGGGTGTCTGAGGCACAGGAAGTCATCAGAAACAAAGTCATGACACTTGTAGGACAATAATGATGCCCATGGCACAGTAATGATGCCTGCGGGATAGAGTGAAGATAGAGGCACTCTAACTGTGTCTGTGGGCAGTAATCGTGACCATGCCACACTGATGATGCCTGAGGATAGGATGGTGTGAGGGACACAGCTATTATGTCTGTAGGCAGTAATAGTGACTTCGCCACAATATTAAGTTATGTTAATCAAGGATTTATAGAGCGCGCAGCTACTCGACAGAGTGTCCCGGCGCTATGACAGAAGAGACAAAGAGCAAAGACTATGAGACCAAAATTAGCTGAGGTGATAAGTTATGGTAATTGTTGAAACATCCAAGTTTTTAACTGCTTTCTAAACTCCAGAAGGGTAGTGGTCTGTCTCAGGGATAGAGGCAGGGTATTCCAGGCGCGGGCTGCTTGCACATGGAAAGACCGTCCTCCACAGCGGGCGCTACAGAAATGATGATGCCTGAGGGATAGGATGGCGTGAGAGCCACTCTAACCGTGTCTGTGGGCAGTAATAGTGACCCCACCACACTGATGATGCCTGAGGGATAGGACGGCGTGAGAGCCACTCTAACCGTGTCTGTGGGCAGTAATAGTGACCCCACCACAATGATGATGCCTGAGGGATAGGATGGCGTGAGAGCCACTCTAACCGTGTCTGTGGGCAGTAATAGTGACCCCACCACAATGATGATGCCTGAGGGATAGGACGGCGTGAGAGCCACTCTAACCGTGTCTGTGGGCAGTAATAGTGACCCCACCACACTGATGATGCCTGAGGGATAGGATGATGTGAGAGCCACTCTAACCGTGTCTGTGGGCAGTAATAGTGACCCCACCACAATGATGATGCCTGAGGGATAGGACGGCGTGAGAGCCACTCTAACCGTGTCTGTGGGCAGTAATAGTGACCCCACCACAATGATGATGCCTGAGGGATAGGACGGCGTGAGAGCCACTCTAACCGTGTCTGTGGGCAGTAATAGTGACCCCACCACAATGATGATGCCTGAGGGATAGGATGGCGTGAGAGCCACTCTAACCGTGTCTGTGGGCAGTAATAGTGACCCCACCACACTGATGATGCCTGGGGACAAGGATGATGTGAGAGGCACAGTAGCCATTGCAGTGGTACTTTAATGACGTCCATGGCAGGATAGTGGCGTCCAAGGCTCGGACGGTGTCATCTGAACGTAGCCCTTTCCGTGGTCGTGCTATTCATAAATATCCTGCTTACTTTATTAATGTATTTAAACATGTGTCGGATGCAACGATACAACTAACTGCAAACCCCAGAAATGGGAAAGGCGTCGCAAGGAGTCCTGGGATCGGAGGCTGAAGGATTAAGCCCCAGATAGCAGGCAGAGGAAGAGGGCCCGCCGAGTGTGCCAGAGCCGTGGAAAAGAGACCGAAGCAGTGGGTGGAAGAGGGGGTGGGATGAATTAAAATAGGTCTTCGCTTTCCGTGAAAGAGTCTTAAAGGAGGACTTGGTGGCTAAAAACCGAGGTCGAAGCTCTATGACTTATGCACAAGGAATGTTGTGTGGTTATAGTAGTACAACCTGTGTCAGCTCCTGTCCAGCATAGAGCCAATAAGGCCCATGCAATAGATGGCACCAAGGAAGAATGCACGAGATGGAACACCGTCGACTAAAAAGAGTCCACTGAGGTCCACTCCAAGGTGGAGACACAGTGAGAATAATGGCGGTGCCGTAAAATGTCGGTCTTGCATCTTGATAACGAAATGTATCCAACATAATGTTGCATTACTACAAAAAAGGTAACTAAAGGAAACAGAATTTTCAATTATCAGTCTACAGGATAATCGAAAAATGCATTCAGGTTCCTTGTTACCAAGTTCCATTTAGCGCTGTGTCACCATTGGTACGGCCTTGCAGCACTGTAGGATTTTGGGTACCTTCGCTCCCCTGTTTCAGGGTTAAGACACAGACTGGGGCCACTTTTATGAATGTTTCATTTCAGTCAACAGTAGTGTGCACATGCTAATATGCTATTGTCATGTCATGTACCTAGTCACTAAAACACGTTTTTGACAAAAAAAACAAGTCTTTGATGCACTCTGAGACCATTATCACAGCCACAGTTGCCCTGCAGCCAGCTAATGACATGTTCCTCTCTAAAAAGCACCAGAATTGAGATGCTCCATGGTGACTTTGGCTAACACTTTGTATCACCGCGAAAGCCCCAGGCAGTAATAACATGGCGCCATTTTCTCTATACATTAGTGGACAATTTAGATTATCCCCAAGTCTCATAATGCCGGCATAGGGTGGGAGCAGGCGTGTCAGTGTGCCGTGTGTAGATAGATGGCGGAGGGGAGGGGGAACTCACTGCAACAAGCAGGAGATCCCAACCCTCCAGAGCCGTCTTGCAATGATCTTCCACCGCTCTGCGGAGGAGTTGTCTCCCATCTTCATGTTGGGGAGGTCTCATTTGCCACCTCTCTCTGGGGGATATCTCTTCATGTTGGGGAGGTCTCATTTGCTACCTCTCTCTGGGGGAGATCTCTTCATGTTGGGGAGGTCTCATTTGCTGCCTCTCTCTGGGGGAGATCTCTTCATGTTGGGGAGGTCTCATTTGCTACCCCTCTCTGGGGAAGATTTCTTCATGTTGGGGAGGTCTCATTTGCTACCTCTCTCTGGGGGAGATCTCTTCATGTTGGGGAGGTCTCATTTGCTACCTCTCTCTGGGGGAGATCTCTTCATGTTGGGGAGGTCTCATTTGCTGCCTCTCTATGGGGGAGATCTCTTCATGTTGGGGAGGTCTCATTTGCTACCCCTCTCTGGGGAAGATTTCTTCATGTTGGGGAGGTCTCATTTGCTACCTCTCTCTGGGGGAGATCTCTTCATGTTGGGGAGGTCTCATTTGCTACCTCTCTCTGGGGGAGATCTCTTCATGTTGGGGAGGTCTCATTTGCTACCTCTCTCTGGGGGAGATCTCTTCATGTTGGGGAGGTCTCATTTGCCACTTCTCTCTGGGGGAGATCTCTTCATGTTGGGGAGGTCTCATTTGCCTCCTCTCTCTGGTGGAGATCTCTTCATGTTGGGGAGGTCTCATTTGCCACCTCTCTCTGGGGGAGATCTCGTCATGTTAGGGAGGTCTCATTTGCCACTTCTCTCTGGGGGAGATCTCTTCATGTTGGGGAGGTCTCATTTGCCACTTCTCTCTGGGGGAGATCTCTTCATGTTGGGGAGGTCTCATTTGCTACCTCTCTCTGGGGGAGATCTCTTCATGTTGGGGAGGTCTCATTTGCTACCCCTCTCTGGGGGAGATTTCTTCATGTTGGGGAGGTCTCATTTGCTACCTCTCTCTGGGGGAGATCTCTTCATGTTGGGGAGGTCTCATTTGCTACCTCTCTCTGGGGGAGATCTCTTCATGTTGGGGAGGTCTCATTTGCTACCTCTCTCTGGGGGAGATCTCTTCATGTTGGGGAGGTCTCATTTGCTACCCCTCTCTGGGGGAGATTTCTTCATGTTGGGGAGGTCTCATTTGCCACCTCTCTGGGGGAGATCTCTTCATGTTGGGGAGGTCTCATTTGCTACCTCTCTCTGGGGGAGATCTCTTCATGTTGGGGAGGTCTCATTTGCTACCTCTCTCTGGGGGAGATCTCTTCATGTTGGGGAGGTCTCATTTGCCACTTCTCTCTGGGGGAGATCTCTTCATGTTGGGGAGGTCTCATTTGCCTCCTCTCTCTGGTGGAGATCTCTTCATGTTGGGGAGGTCTCATTTGCTACCTCTCTCTGGGGGAGATCTCGTCATGTTAGGGAGGTCTCATTTGCCACCTCTCTCTGGGGGAGATCTCTTCATGTTGGGGAGGTCTCATTTGCTACCTCTCTCTGGGGGAGATCTCTTCATGTTGGGGAGGTCTCATTTGCTACCTCTCTCTGGGGGAGATCTCTTCATGTTGGGGAGGTCTCATTTGCCACTTCTCTCTGGGGGAGATCTCTTCATGTTGGGGAGGTCTCATTTGCCTCCTCTCTCTGGGGGAGACCTCTTCATGTTGGGGAGGTCTCATTTGCCACCTCTCTCTGGGGGAGATCTCGTCATGTTAGGGAGGTCTCATTTGCCACTTCTCTCTGGGGGAGATCTCTTCATGTTGGGGAGGTCTCATTTGCTACCTCTCTCTGGGGGAGATCTCTTCATGTTGGGGAGGTCTCATTTGCTACCTCTCTCTGGGGGAGATCTCTTCATGTTGGGGAGGTCTCATTTGCCACTTCTCTCTG
The DNA here is from genome assembly GCF_964204655.1 of Triturus cristatus. Classification (NCBI taxonomy): domain Eukaryota; kingdom Metazoa; phylum Chordata; class Amphibia; order Caudata; family Salamandridae; genus Triturus; species Triturus cristatus. Next base: position 625,302,326 of record NC_140583.1, on the reverse strand, counting down.
GGGGAGATCTCTTCATGTTGGGGAGGTCTCATTTGCCTCCTCTCTCTGGTGGAGATCTCTTCATGTTGGGGAGGTCTCATTTGCCACCTCTCTCTGGGGGAGATCTCGTCATGTTAGGGAGGTCTCATTTGCCACTTCTCTCTGGGGGAGATCTCTTCATGTTGGGGAGGTCTCATTTGCCACTTCTCTCTGGGGGAGATCTCTTCATGTTGGGGAGGTCTCATTTGCTACCTCTCTCTGGGGGAGATTTCTTCATGTTGGGGAGGTCTCATTTGCTACCCCTCTCTGGGGGAGATTTCTTCATGTTGGGGAGGTCTCATTTGCTACCTCTCTCTGGGGGAGATCTCTTCATGTTGGGGAGGTCTCATTTGCTACCTCTCTCTGGGGGAGATCTCTTCATGTTGGGGAGGTCTCATTTGCTACCTCTCTCTGGGGGAGATCTCTTCATGTTGGGGAGGTCTCATTTGCTACCCCTCTCTGGGGGAGATTTCTTCATGTTGGGGAGGTCTCATTTGCTACCTCTCTCTGGGGGAGATCTCTTCATGTTGGGGAGGTCTCATTTGCTACCTCTCTCTGGGGGAGATCTCTTCATGTTGGGGAGGTCTCATTTGCTACCTCTCTCTGGGGGAGATCTCTTCATGTTGTGGAGGTCTCATTTGCCACTTCTCTCTGGGGGAGATCTCTTCATGTTGGGGAGGTCTCATTTGCCTCCTCTCTCTGGTGGAGATCTCTTCATGTTGGGGAGGTCTCATTTGCCACCTCTCTCTGGGGGAGATCTCGTCATGTTAGGGAGGTCTCATTTGCCACTTCTCTCTGGGGGAGATCTCTTCATGTTGGGGAGGTCTCATTTGCCACCTCTCTCTGGGGGAGATCTCTTCATGTTGGGGAGGTCTCATTTGCTACCTCTCTCTGGGGGAGATCTCTTCATGTTGGGGAGGTCTCATTTGCTACCTCTCTCTGGGGGAGATCTCTTCATGTTGTGGAGGTCTCATTTGCCACTTCTCTCTGGGGGAGATCTCTTCATGTTGGGGAGGTCTCATTTGCCTCCTCTCTCTGGGGGAGACCTCTTCATGTTGGGGAGGTCTCATTTGCCACCTCTCTCTGGGGGAGATCTCGTCATGTTAGGGAGGTCTCATTTGCCACTTCTCTCTGGGGGAGATCTCTTCATGTTGGGGAGGTCTCATTTGCTACCTCTCTCTGGGGGAGATCTCTTCATGTTGGGGAGGTCTCATTTGCTACCTCTCTCTGGGGGAGATCTCTTCATGTTGGGGAGGTCTCATTTGCCACTTCTCTCTGGGGGAGATCTCTTCATGTTGGGGAGGTCTCATTTGCCTCCTCTCTCTGGTGGAGATCTCTTCATGTTGGGGAGGTCTCATTTGCCACCTCTCTCTGGGGGAGATCTCGTCATGTTAGGGAGGTCTCATTTGCCACTTCTCTCTGGGGGAGATCTCTTCATGTTGGGGAGGTCTCATTTGCCACTTCTCTCTGGGGGAGATCTCTTCATGTTGGGGAGGTCTCATTTGCTACCTCTCTCTGGGGGAGATTTCTTCATGTTGGGGAGGTCTCATTTGCTACCCCTCTCTGGGGGAGATTTCTTCATGTTGGGGAGGTCTCATTTGCTACCTCTCTCTGGGGGAGATCTCTTCATGTTGGGGAGGTCTCATTTGCTACCTCTCTCTGGGGGAGATCTCTTCATGTTGGGGAGGTCTCATTTGCTACCTCTCTCTGGGGGAGATCTCTTCATGTTGGGGAGGTCTCATTTGCTACCCCTCTCTGGGGGAGATTTCTTCATGTTGGGGAGGTCTCATTTGCTACCTCTCTCTGGGGGAGATCTCTTCATGTTGGGGAGGTCTCATTTGCTACCTCTCTCTGGGGGAGATCTCTTCATGTTGGGGAGGTCTCATTTGCTACCTCTCTCTGGGGGAGATCTCTTCATGTTGTGGAGGTCTCATTTGCCACTTCTCTCTGGGGGAGATCTCTTCATGTTGGGGAGGTCTCATTTGCCTCCTCTCTCTGGTGGAGATCTCTTCATGTTGGGGAGGTCTCATTTGCCACCTCTCTCTGGGGGAGATCTCGTCATGTTAGGGAGGTCTCATTTGCCACTTCTCTCTGGGGGAGATCTCTTCATGTTGGGGAGGTCTCATTTGCCACCTCTCTCTGGGGGAGATCTCTTCATGTTGGGGAGGTCTCATTTGCTACCTCTCTCTGGGGGAGATCTCTTCATGTTGGGGAGGTCTCATTTGCTACCTCTCTCTGGGGGAGATCTCTTCATGTTGGGGAGGTCTCATTTGCCACTTCTCTCTGGGGGAGATCTCTTCATGTTGGGGAGGTCTCATTTGCCTCCTCTCTCTGGTGGAGATCTCTTCATGTTGGGGAGGTCTCATTTGCCACCTCTCTCTGGGGGAGATCTCGTCATGTTAGGGAGGTCTCATTTGCCACCTCTCTCTGGGGGACATCTCTTCATGTTGGGGAGGTCTCATTTGCTACCTCTCTCTGGGGGAGATCTCTTCATGTTGGGGAGGTCTCATTTGCCACCTCTCTCTGGGGGAGATCTCGTCATGTTAGGGAGGTCTCATTTGCCACCTCTCTCTGGGGGAGATCTCTTCATGTTGGGGAGGTCTCATTTGCTACCTCTCTCTGGGGGAGATCTCTTCATGTTGGGGAGGTCTCATTTGCCACTTCTCTCTGGGGGAGATCTCTTCATGTTGGGGAGGTCTCATTTGCCTCCTCTCTCTGGTGGAGATCTCTTCATGTTGGGGAGGTCTCATTTGCCACCTCTCTCTGGGGGAGATCTCGTCATGTTAGGGAGGTCTCATTTGCCACCTCTCTCTGGGGGACATCTCTTCATGTTGGGGAGGTCTCATTTGCTACCTCTCTCTGGGGGAGATCTCTTCATGTTGGGGAGGTCTCATTTGCTACCTCTCTCTGGGGGAGATCTCTTCATGTTGGGGAGGTCTCATTTGCCACTTCTCTCTGGGGGAGATCTCTTCATGTTGGGGAGGTCTCATTTGCCTCCTCTCTCTGGGGGAGATCTCTTCATGTTGGGGAGGTCTCATTTGCCACCTCTCTCTGGGGGAGATGTCGTCATGTTAGGGAGGTCTCATTTGCCACTTCTCTCTGGGGGAGATCTCTTCATGTTGGGGAGGTCTCATTTGCCACCTCTCTCTGGGGGAGATCTCTTCATGTTGGGGAGGTCTCATTTGCTACCTTTCTCTGGGGGAGATCTTTTCATCCATTTACCTCAGACCCAGTCCTACTGTCACGTGGGCACATCTCATCTTTCATTTCTCTCTGAAAACGTCCATCGCCCCCATCGTCCTTTTTGTGGGGGAGGGTGGGAGTTTAAGGAATTCTATTCTAGCCCTCGAGGGAGCATCTTCTCCATCACTTATCACGGGGCGTGGGGGTCATACCCCACTCCTCTCTCTGGAAGCGCCTCCCTGAGAGGCTGGCCTCATTTCTCACCTCCCTCTGGGGAGGAGGTTCTTGTCTTCCACCGCACTCTGTAGAGGTTTCCTTCCCTTTCTCTAAAGAGGACATCTCAGGTTGTCCTCCCTATGTCTATTTATCATAAAGCGACCAGGCCAGGTCACAGTAATAATGCGTCAAACTTTAGGACGACTGACCCAAGTTCAAGGAGGCATGGGGCTGTCGGATGGTCACCGGTAGAATTGTGCCTGTTGTTTTTCACTGTGTCTTCTCTGAAAAGGCCTTTTTTGATTTGAAATCAATTTTGCGCTGATATTAGAGCCACCGTGCCGTCTTACGATACATTCGATCCACCACCTCTCTCCCTATCCCCCCCCCGCCTCCCCCACCACCTCGTCCAATAAGGATGCTTAAGGCGGACCTGAGGCACCTGTTAAAGCCGTGATAAAATCACCTAAAGTCACCCTCCTCCATTTTAGAGGGAATCCACATGGAGCTAAATCACACAGATGGGGTTTGATCCCTGCGACCCCAGCTATTGATCCGGTAGATAAGTGCCCATGACCCCACATATCGACCCCCAGGATAAGTGGATAAGTGCACATGACCTGAGAGGTTAAATCTTTGGATAAGTGCTCGCCAGGCCTGCGCTGCTTGTGTTGTGCAAGCTGAGGCATAAACTTGGTTAAATTAGCTGAAGACGCGACTTGTGAGCTGCTGTGTTTTAATGAAGCGCTAACCAGCGAGGCAGAAAAAATCGGGAGCAGGGAAGGAAGCAGGTGGTAAATAAATGAGGTGAAAGGAAGGCGCCTAACCTGGGCTCTAGGTTTGAAAGGCAGGCCCGCAGGCTTCGCGTGTGATCGCAGGCGCGGCGGAGCGAGCATATGGCTTCATTTACATGCTGACTGCGCTCCCCGTGAGGAGACAGGCTCTGGAACCAACGAGGCACGCTGTCGAGGACGTCACTCAGTCTCATAAGAACTGTCACGTTATACCGCATTATACTGCATTGATATTTGTATAGCACTTTCCCGACGCCTGTTAAGCCCAAAGCGCCTTAAAGGTTGAAGAGTCCGAAGCTATTGGGTTGAACCTTATATATATTAGACTTCATGCCCCTGACGAGGGCACTCCTAATGACATCAGGTTCCTGTGCACCCTTTGAGTGCAAGGCTGGAAAGGGTGTGTTTGTACTTTGACGCCTACGGGAACACGTGGGGGAAGTGCGTGAGCCTCGAAGGCGTGACATAAGCATGGCGCCTCGAGACTGAGCTGTGCATTCGAGTGGGATATTGCCGAGAGTGGGAGAAGAGATGCTGTCATGCAGGCAGGTACTTACCGTCTGTAGGATGGGTTGTGTCATACCTAGAAACCACAGCTGATGAGCATCAGTGTGTCCACAGGTGCATACTCTGTGTTCATTTTGTAGTGAACAATGAGCAGTTGTCCTCTGTGGAGTCCGCTCAGTAATAATGAAGGTCCTGACTCAGAGGCAGTACCGTAAACACCTCCAAGGGAGAGTAAATGGAGTCCACCCGGGAGCCACTGAAGGCTCTATAATGCCGCCAGGTGACTACACACCTCTAAAGGAGAGTATATGGAGCCCACCCGGGAGCCACTGAAGGCTCTATAATGCCGCCAGGTGACTACACACCTCTAAAGGAGAGTATATGGAGTCCACCCGGGAGCCACTGAAGGCTCTATAATGCCGCAAGGTGGCTATACACCTCCAAGGGAGAGTATATGTAGTCCACCCAGGACCCACTGAAGGCTCTATGATGCCACCAGGCGACCACACACCTCCAAGGGAGAGTATATGGAGTCCACCCAGGAGCCACTGAAGGCTTTATAATGCCACCAGGTGACTATACACCTCCAAGGGAGAGTGTATGGAGTCAACCCGGGAGCCACTGAAGGCCTTATAATGCCGCCAGGTGACTACACACCTCCAAAGTAGAGTATATGGAGTCCACCCGCGAGCCACTGAAGGCTCTATAATGCCGCCAGGTGACTATACACCTCCAAGGGAGAGTATATGGAGTCCACCTGGGAGCCACTGAAGGCTCTATAATGCCACCAGCTGACTACACACCTCCAAGAGAGAGTATATGGAGTCCACCCAGGAGCCACTGAAGGCCCTGTCGAGCTACCAGGCGACCACACACCTCCAAGAGAGAGTATATAGAGTCCACCCGGGAGCCACTGAAGGCTCTGTTGTGCCACCAGGTGACTAAAAACTTTCAGGTGAGAGTATATGGGGTCCACCCGGGAGCCACTGAAGGCTCTGTTGTGCCACCATGTGACTACACACCTCCAAAGGAGAGTATATGGAGACCACCTGGGAGCCACTGAAGGCTCTGTCGAGCCACCAGGTGACCACACACCTCCAAGAGACAGTATATGGAGTCCACCTGGGAGCCACTGAGGTCTCTATAATGCCACCAAGTGACTACACACATCCAAGGGAGAGTTTATGGAGTCCACCCGGGAGACACTGAAGGTGCTGTCATGCCACCAGGCGACCACACACCTCCAAGTGAGAGTATATGGAGTCCACCCGGGAGCCACTGAAGGCTCTTTCGTGCCACCAGGCGACTACACACCTCCAAGGGAGAGTATATGGAGTCCACCCGGGAGCCACTGAAGGCTCTATAATGCCACCATGTGACTACACACCTCCAAGGGAGAGTATATGGAGTCCACCCGGAAGCCACTGAAGGCGCTGCCATGCCACAAGGCGACCACACACCTCCAAGGGAGAGTATATGGAGTCCACCTGGGAGCCACTGAGGGCTCTATAATGCCACCAGGTGACTACACACCTCTAAGGGAGAGTATATGGAGTCCACCCGGGAGGCACTGAAAGCTCTATAATGCCACCAGGTGACCACACCTCCAAGGGAGAGTATATGGAGTCCACCCGGGAGCCACTGAAGGCTCTGTCGAGCCACCAGGTGACTAAACACCTCCAAGGGGGGAGTTTATGGAGTCCACCCGCGAGCCGCTGAAGGCTCTATAATGCCACCAGGCGACCACACACCTCCAAGGGAGAGTATATGGGGTCCACCCGGGAGCCAATGAAGGCTCTATAATGCCGCCAGGTGACTAAACACATCCAAAGGAGAGTATATGGAGTTCACCTGTGAGCCGCTGAAGGCTTTATAATGCCACCAGGCGACCACATTCCTCCAAGGGAGAGTATATGGAGTCCACCCGGGAGCCACTGAAGGCTCTATAATGCCGCCAGGTGACTATACACCTCCAAGGGAGAGTATATGGAGTCCACCCGGGAGCCGCTGAAGGCTCTATAATGCCACCAGGTGACCACACACCTCCAAGGGAGGGTATATGAAGTCCACCCAGGAGCCACTGAAGGCTCTATAATGCCACCAGGTGACTAAACACCTCCAAGGGAGAGTATATGGGGTCCACCCGGGAGCCACTGAAGTCTCTGTTGTGCCACCAGGCGACTAATCACCTCCAAGGGAGAGTATATTGAGTCCACCCAGGAGCCACTGAAGGCTCTGTCGTGCCACCAGGTGACTAAACACCTCCAAGGGGGAGTAGATGGAGTCCACCCGGGAGCAACGGAAGGCTCTGTCGTGCCACCAGGTGACTATACACCTCCAAGGCAGAGTATATGGAGTCCACCCGGAAGCCTCTGAAGGCTCTGCCATGCCACCAGGCGACTAACCACCTCCAAGGGAGAGTATATGGAGTCCACCTGGAAGCCTCTGAAGGCTCTGCCATGCCACCGGGGGACTAAACACCTGCAAGGGAGCTCTAAATAAAGTTCACCCGGAAGCCACTGAAGGCTCTGTCGTGCCACCAGGTGACTAAACACCTCCAAGGGAGACATATGGCGTCCACCCGGGAGCCACTGAAGGCTCTATAATGCCACCAGGTGACTTTACACCTCCAAGGGAGAGTATATGGAGTCCACCCGGAAGCCACTGAAGGCTCTATAATGCCACCAGGCGATTAAACACCTCTAAGGGAGAGTATATGGAGTCCACCCGGAAGCCACTGAAGGCTCTGTCATGCCACCAGGCGACTAAACACCTCCAAGGGAGAGTATATGGAGTGCACCTGTGAGCCACAGAAGGCTCTGTCATGCCACCAGGCAACTAAATACCTGCAAGGGAGCTCTATGTGGAGCCCACCCGGGAGCCACTGAAGGCTCTGTCATGCCACCAGGCGACTAAACACCTCCAAGGGAGAGTATATGGAGTGCACCTGTGAGCCACTGAAGGCTCTGTCATGCCACCAATGACTAAACACCTCCAAGGGAGAATATACGGAGTCCACCCGGGAGCCACTTACGGCTCTGTTGTGCCACCAGGTGACCAAACACCTCGAAGGCCAAGGGAGAGTATATGGAGTCCACCCGGAAGCCTCTGAAGGCTCTGCCATGCCACCAGGTGACTAAATACCTCCAAGGGAGCCGTATATGGTGTCCACCCGGAAGCCTCTGAAGGCTCCGCCATGCCACCAGGCGACTAAACACCTGAAAGGGAGCTCTTTATGGAGGCTACCCGGGAGCCACTGAAGGCTCTGTCGTGCCACCAGGCGACTACACACCTCCAAGGGAGAGATATGGAGTCCACCCAGGAGCCACTGAAGGCTCTATAATGCCACCAGGCGACTAAACACTTCCAAGGGAGAGTATATGGGGTCCACCCGAGAGCCACTTAAGGCTCTATAATGTCAACAGGTGAGTATACACCTCCAAGGGAGAGTATATGGAGTCCACCCCGGAGCCACTGAAGGCTAGGTCATGCCACCAGGTGACGCCATCTAGAGACTACACCGGAGTGAATGGCTTCCCAGTTTTATATGATCTGGGCATCAGACTCCTAGCTGCAACAGGCACACCTGATGGAAATGACACGATCCTGGAGTAGGGAAAAGACTACATTGAAGAAAAGAGGGGTGGTTATTGAGCCTTGGGGAGCGCTTATCTATTGCGAGAATGGTATGGAGCAGAAAGGAGGCAGTGTCGCGATTTGTGCTATCTAGGAGGAGGCACTTTATATAGTTTAGGGCAGTGCCCTGAATTCCTGTCATTTTGGCCCCCAATACAAGTTGACCTCTAAGCTCCAGTTACCACACATATCAGAATTACGAGTTTTGCAAGAGAAAATTGCACCGCCTAGGATAATTTTTAGCACATCAAATCTGCTGATATTTAAAGGGGAAAAATGTTTGGTAAATATCAGGATATGTGGAGTAAGCACTAACATCTGGATGTTAAGCCCTATTATCAGGAAAAAACTCGTACTTGGGTAGTATTTTTGCACCCAATAAATTCCGACTCGAAGGAGCTGGATTTTATCATGTGTGATAAATATCTCACGGGTTATCTGTCACAGACAAGGTTCTTATGCTCATGGACTTCTGAAGTCAGAATCAAACTGCTTTTTCAGTTAGCTTAGCGAGAACTGGTCCAGTTCATATAGATATATAGTGTTTAAGTCTGCATGGCCAAGTCCTTGTTTCTTTAGGGTTGGCTTGATGTAGGCTGATTGTAATTCACTGTGGAATTCTCCAGGTGAAATGGGTGCGTTAATGTTCCCTCTGGCTGGTACCATCGCAGAGGATGCTAGGAGCATGTTCGTGAATGTATTGGTAAGCAAGAGTCGGCAAGTCACTCACTAAAGCTGATACCTTTGATAAGATCGTTGGTTAGTTTTATGGAACGCAATGTCAAGGAGCAGATATTTCGTTCTGCAGTAAAATGGACACAACTTTTGTCTTCTTGGCAGTAGGAGGTGGGTCTCAACCAACTGCTTTTTTAAAATCATTTGCTCAACTGCAGAGTTGCAGAATTCTTGAGTGGGATTGGTGCGGTCTGAGGTACTGAGGTGGTTTCAGAATTCTGAGACAATTTTGTCCCTTAGTCGAATACATTGTTTCACCTCGTAAAAAACATAACTTGGCAAATTTACAGGTGATAGTTTGTGCGTTTTCTATCAGTCTGCATAGCACCTTTGAGAATATATCCCTGTTGTACTCATTACCACCCTGTCCATCTTCCTTGTCCCATTCCTTAAGTGCATGAGGCCTGTGAGAAGGAAATTAGGATGTGGAGGAATGCAGGTTACCAGTAAGTAATCAGGACATTACCAATACATATTGCTCTTCGAAGTATGGACTAGCCCACATGAAGGTGGTCTTTGGCCTATGTTCAGAATATACAGGCACGCAGAGTCCCTGTGTTTACTTTTGCCTACTGTTGTGTGGCAGAAATGAGTAGTGCATATGTTTAGTGTACAGACACATACATTCAGTGGCGTAACAAAGGCCCCCGCGGTCAGGGGTGGCCCAGAGCTCCAGAGTTCCCCCTTAGCACATTACCCTGGCGTGAGAGCTACTGATGAGGGGGCCCTCGATGTAGTGTGGAGGGGGCCCCCTCATGTTTCGTTACACTATTGCATACATTGGTTACATAACTACAAGTCAGTGATATGTGAGCTGTAGTCAGTGCATGAGTGAATGCTTCTTAAGCCCCTTCTGCTGACCCATCCCAGGGTGATTGGCGGGTAATCCTTCTAAATTAACACTGTCCATGAGTTTCAGTGAGTCACTCACCACTGCACTCACATGCTAGCACACAATCCACACAAACACAAGCACAAATGTGTACTAGCACACATTAACGGTAGCATTGTCAACCGCTACCACATTCACACGCTAACCCCTACACTCAGTTATTCAGTAATATTAACACGCTAGCCCACATCTATGCACATATTGTGTGTTCACATGTGCACACACCCTGTCGCTACCACCCACCCACACACACATATACAGACACACAAACACACATATATATATATATGCAATACCAAGCATGATGACCCTGAAACATCTCTTAAGTAGAGCATCAAGAAGCTAAACTATGACCAACAGCATTCCAAAAGGAAAGAGTAGACCAGTATTGCGTACTAAATGATCCTGACTTTAGAATCGTACTAACGCACCTCATCCCTGCTTCACCCATACCCTTCCCCCTGCCGACTTTACCAGATATGTTTTCTTTTACGCCCTGGGGAAATGACATTGACTTTATTAAAAGCTGCCGTCATAGAGCTGGAAGCAGCCATATTGAGAGCTTGAACTGCTGTGTTAAGGATTAAGAGCAGCTGTGTCCAGAGCTGGAAAGCGCCAGGTTGAGTACATCAAACCACCATATTGAGTAGGAAAGCCGCTGCGTTGAGAGTTGTAAACCACCAATGTTGAGGGTTAAAATCTCCCTGCTGAGAAATGGAAGCTGCATATTTGGAAGAGTATTTGCTGGAGTTGGGTGGGGCTAAGGCCTTGGCGCGACTTCCTGTTTAGCAGGGACCAATGGCTTGTTGTTGGAAGTTTTCTTAGGATGAGTTAACTACTGACATCAGATGAACAGTAGATTAGTGTCAGGGGGTTGGTAAACGCTTTTATCATTCCAAGAATGTTAAAATGAGTACTGTTGTTTGAGCGTTATCATAAAATTGTATTAAAAGTGCATTTCCTCGCTTGTGTGAATTTTTCCTAGAAATATCCTGGACCTGGAATTCACTGTGCGTGGTGTGTGTGTGTGTGTGTGTGTGTGTGTTTGTCTGTCTATCTGTCAGGCTTGATATCCCCCTTTTCTTGTTCTCTTCAACACACTTCCTGTTTAAAGCAGAGCCGGAAGCTCCCCCCTGGCTACGCCATCTCGCACTCCACTCTCTGTCTGATGAAAGTGAGTGACCCAGGCAACCTCCAGCCATTCACTCCGTGTGCAGTAACGGGCAGGAGCGGAAATGAGATTCCGCACACAGCTTGAAAGGCTGGAGCCTCACCCAGACTAGACATCACCATCAGAGATGCCCGACCCTCTCCCAGTGCAGAAAAGAGCTGAAGACTCGCCTTGCTGAAGAACACCACAGCCGGATACCTTGGAAAATATCCTTTCCCTCTACAGACTACTGTGCTCCCCTCCCCTCTGTAACGAATATGGATCGTAACCTTGCCCACTGCCCGTTTTCAGTTCTCCAATGCCCTCGGATAGGTAGGCGCTGTACAAGTGCCCACTTACATACACGCAAGTAAGGACCTAAGGGCATATGTACCAACCATTTTTTCTGGTCGCAAATGAGCCGATTCACAGAATTGGCTCTTTTGTGACTGGAAAAATGCATTTTGAGATGTTGAAAGCCCAAATTGCGATTCGGTTAGCGAATCGCAATTTGGGTTTTGCGATTCGGTATTTGGAAGGGGCGTGCCTAGGGCATCCCTTCCAAATACCAAATCGCATTGACATGTACAAATATTTTGTGACCGAAATGCGTTCGCAACACATCTGTACTTTACCACCAACTCAAAGTTGGTGGTATTGCATTCGCAAATTGAAAGGGGTCTGCAACAGACCACTGACTGCTCTTAAAAAATGAAAACAAAATGTTTCGTTTTTTATTGTTGAAACGCATCCCGTTTTCCTTTAAGGAAAATGGGTTGTATTTCAACAAAAATAAAAACCTTTATCCAAAGGCAATCACAGACATTTTGGTCTGTTGACTGGGGGTGAGTGTCTGAAAAGTTTCAGCGCTCCGTCCATCATCTCCTTGTGTTTGCTTTGTTTGACCGTAGCAGGCCACCGTCCCTGTGGTGGCTGTAATTCCTAATGGTTCGCAAACTGCGACCTACCTCATTGATATTTATGAGGTAGACTGATTTGCAACCCAATAGGAATCGCAAGTATGGGACAAAAGGTTTCATTGGTAAGGAATAGCGATTTCCAAAGCAATGCCGATAAAATGGTTATTTGGAAATCGCAATTCCTCTTCTTTGTACATATGGCCTTAAGTGCTCCACTGCTCACTGCAAGGTTGCTAGATCCTTCCAAGTTAGCAGGACAGCATGTTTCCTTCATCGGGTGTTCATTACAATGTGGGAGCTGTCGTCTTTGTTTCCTTTAGTTGAATCATCTGGTACCTGGTAACATTCATTTGTTAATGGAAACCCCTTGTTGCCCCTCGTTGGATACATGATGTCCTGGTGATCTGGAGTGATCAGCAGTAGCGGCTGCTGCTGTAGTAAAGTGGTGAGCCGGGGTGGGAGGGTTTGGGGTTGGGTTTTAAATATAAAATAAAAAGACTTACCTGCCGCTCCGCTCCCACTGCCGGCCTCCTCGTTGCTCCACTTGTCACGGATGTGGATGGGCTTCACTGCATAGCCTCTCCACCCAATCCAGACGCTGCTCTCATGCTATTCCTAACATGAGAGCAGTGCCTGGATTGGCCTGAGCTGGCTGGTTTAACGCCCGCACAGTCACAGGGAGCCTGCAGCTTTCCTCCATACCGACTGTACAACACAGCTGGATTGGAGAAACGTAAGTGTGTATGTCTGATTGGCCGGCTTAAAACGGCGGGCCAAACTGACATGCGCACTTATAAGTGCGTCCAACTCCTACCTACTGCTGATGTGATTCTCGTCTGCATGACCCCACTCCCGCCTTAACCTCGGCTCGGCTGGATATAATGTTTCGCGCCAGGATACTATACTATTTAGTAGCAGAGCGCGTTATAAAAGCCTCTATAAATAAATAAATAATGTATGAAAAATAAAATAATAATAAAATAGTTTTATTATCATGTGATTTTTCAGTGGAGGAACTTCCTCCGGTGATCTGGCGAACCTATAAGGTGATATCTACTCCTTGCAATGTCAGATTACAAAAGATGAGGAAGGAAAAGACACAAATTTAATGTAGATTAAAATCCGAAGGTTAGCTCGAGTTTCCCCTGCAGACAGGCAATGGAAGATTTATTTTTCAGTGTAAATGTATTAAAGTAATACAAATAAAACCCAAACATCTGCCTTTCACAGAGATGCAGGAAGAGTGGCCAGTTTTATTTTTGCTCTACACTGTGCGTCATCCTTGGCAGGCACAATTATGAGCTCGCTGGGCCTGGAAAAGCTTGATATATGAGGAAGAAAGACTGTCCCAGGGGAGAACAGCCCGTCGATACCCAGGATTAGCTGGCTTGCCAATCAATAAATATTTGATGTATTCCGCCGCGTTTAATGTTGTTTTTTTAATGTTTGTAATCTTAATTAAACCGCAGGCAGCAAAGGCAGCAGGCCCCCTTCAGAGAAGGTCCTTGTCGGATCCACGAAGAACACAGCGCCTTCTGAAGACACTGCGCAGCCAGGGAGATGTGTTACTGCTTCTTGGCGCTTGTGTGAGATGCGAGGGCGTGCGCCGTGTGGCTCGTTCACGTCTCGGGAAGGCGCAGTTCTGCACCCCCTTCTTTTGTGAGGCTACCTAGTAATGCTTTCCTGACAGGCGGATTGGCGGGGGCTGGGGCAGGAGCAGTGGAACGGTAACAAGTAATAGAACATCTGTTGTACACTGGCACAATTATACAAATGGATGGCATTGTGTGAGCGGCCAGTTTTGTATATGTCTTATATCCTATACATTTATGTTATCAATGGGAAATAATGTTAATATTTTGGCCCCATCTACTTGAGGTCTCTTCTATTTTCTTTTGGTATTTACAGAGATGTTTAAAGTTTGAAAAGCCATCTCTGGCTCACTTACATCATTGGCTGACCAGGAGTACTGTCATCATACCCACGTGTGTGCTCAGTTTCTTGCATTGTAGCATTTATGTAGCGCTTCAGAGTGCAGACAAAGCCACGAAGCACTTCAGTTTGCATGGATTTCCTGAGTAGAGGCGGTGGAGTGCGGTCTCCAGGAGTACTTATGCTCTGGTATGGACTACTGCTTTCAGAATGCAGCTTTCAGGCTCTTGGCGTGTCCCTATACCACAGTGTGCAGCTACCAGCTTCATCCAGTTTCTCTAGCTCGTGCTAGTTGCAGGGGACACCGAGCATTTTCATAAGCCTGCCTTGTGCCTGCCCACCAAGCCCCCAGGATGCGTGGAGCCATGACCTAAGATGGCCTCCCTTGGACTATTTCCAGCATCCTAAGTATCATGATGAACATGCATCGTCAGGGGTAGTAAGCGCTATAGAAATACAATTACAATGAGGCACCCCTGCTAAACAGTGGCTACCCTTGGCGCCTGATCATGGCATAAAGTGGGCATCCCTGAAATTGTTTGCTAGTATAAGCATATGTTTAGCATTTACCCAAAATAAAAAACTGCCATATGAGAACAGGGTCAATGTTTTTACAGGGAATGTCAGGGTGAGGTTTGAGGGCAAATGTATTGTTTCCCATCATATATTTAAGGATACTATTTGAATTGTCATTAAGGCTGAGTGGTGGATATACAATACTGACGCTTCTTTTGTAGTGTCTGAGGGCTCTTGCCGCTGTGCCTGTTATTACACCATTAATGGGCAGGTATTTCATCATATATGGTGATATACATTTTTACAACATTTGTATAATTTCTGCTGTTCGAGACCAGAGCATGTAAGATGAGTGGAACATTAGGTATTTATTTTGCTGTCTGGACCTGAAGGGTCTCTGTAGAATGAACGGTAGCTGTAGTGCCTGAGTCTGTGAGGCCTGTCTGACTTCATAATATGCCACTGAAAACCTACTCGGGAATAGCAGGTTTGGAAAAGGAAAGGAGGGAGAAGGCAGAAGGGAAGAAAGATGCTACGTACGTCTAGAAAAATAGAGATAGAAGGCCATGTGAAACTGTCTATTCAGAATCTCTGAACTGCTTGTAAAACCGGTGTTTTCTTAGCTTTTTAGTATTGAAATAAGATTAAAAATGTTCTATTTTGCCACGATTTATAGCAAGATTTCTCGGGAACGAGGATAAACCTCTCTCTCAGACTACTGCCCTCGTGAAGATAATAATTATCTGGCACACCATCACAATACTGGAATACTAGTGCTCTTCGGGACTGGTTGTTAAAAGTATACCATGTAGCCATTTCATTTGAAAATCGTACTGTAATGCACCTTTGGGTCCTATCTTTCCTGAATGGTTGTGAGGAGGGGGACCCTCGGTCCCCCCGAGAAGGTCAGCGAACAGTACTTTATTTTGTGCATTATTTCATGACTGCCCCTTGAGATCCGCCTGGAAGACTTTTCGCTTTTTGGCTAAATTCTTTAATACACTGTGGTGTAAAATGGGCCATTCGGCCCCATTTCTTTTCAAATGTTCTCGGCGGTAGCACATCTCCCTCCTCCCACTGAGCAGGCCTGGGTATGTTTGGATTTGCTTGCTTCGCTCACTGGCTGTCTGAGAGCTAAGGTTCAAAGTGTGGGGTATGAGTCACTTTTTCATGATTAGGTTTGCTTGATGCTGGAACCATTTGGTTTGCGCACAAAGTCTGTAAAGATTAGTTGTTTTAAAAAAAAAAGACTTCATTGCCTTTATTTGTGGTCATACTTCTTTGGCACCCACATGGTCCTGGAGACTGAGGAAGCTTGCAGTTAGCTGTTATTTTGGTGCATGTATGCCACTGAATATTTGCGAACAGCATTTTCTATGGAGTTGTGAACCTTGTCGTGCTGAGTAGGGCTCACGGGGGAGCAGGAATGGTTTTATCTCTGGGTTCCTGGAAGTCAATGTATACCTGTGCGCTGGAGCACCTGAAGAGTTGTGGTCCTCTTGGGTAGGATTTGACTCCACCAAAATCAAAAATGTACTTGTAGCTTATTTTCATCCACTTGTGGTTGAGAGATGTGTGGGTTGCCCAGGAGGGCCTTATCCTAAGACAGTATTCTTTTAGGATCAGGGGCTTTAAGCAGACATTAACATTGGTTTGTTTTTTCAATTTGAAATGTTCTTCTGTGCATGAATACCTAGTAATTTAAGGCCTCTCTTGAAAGATCGGGGTCTGCAGGAGCCACGGTTCTTTGGCAGTGTGGGGGTTTTGACGTTTTTTAAGCAGTTGATGTTTGCAAAAACAGGTTTTAGTGTAAATGGGTGGGCATTCACAGGGCAGCCAGTAGGTCTCACCCTTGCTTTACTATAAAGTCCGCTCTTCAAATTCTGATAGTTTGCCATCAATTCATCAATGTCTACATCTTCTAGTGGAGAATTCACTCCCACGGACAAAGGATGGGGAAGTTTTGATACCCCATGGGCCAAAGGCTTTTAAGGGTTCTGATGGGAATGCAAAAGCCGCCATCCTGGTAGTCAATGGGATTAGAGTAAATCCCCCAAAAATGCATGATGCTGCACTTGGTAGCTACAGCTCTGGACTTAAGTCCTTACACCACCCCTTTACACACTTTGGCTGGCAAGCAGGCTGTGCCGTGAAGTCCACAGAGCCATTCTCATCATTCAAAGTTCTACAAACCAGATGAGTCTGACAGTTCCCTCTACAGAAAACAAGCTTTCTTCCAGTCTCCTCTCTGCCTCTCTGCTTTCCAAGGCTCGTCTTTAGGGGAGGCAACCCAGGAGGAAGTGAATGGACACCATGGCTTCCCTCCCCAGCATCCTTTCAATGCCCTTGGCGAGGGTACATTCAGTGTATTTAACCTGGCAGGCCCTCAGAGTGGAGAGCTCTGTGTAAGAACTATGGGGACCAAATAAAGGCAGCATTTATCGAGCCGGCGAGCCAAGAAGGGAGCCTAAAAGGATTAGGGCGAGACAAAGCGGGCTGATTATTTTATGGGTCACCATACTGAGAATTAGGCCACTTGCACAAAGACTCGTAATTACTACAGGATGACATACTCTCGGATCGGCTGGGATTAACCCTGCACAATGTTTTTACACAGTTTTGTGCCACTCATTATAAAGATGGTGCTCGGAATGCCAGGTTCACGTAAAGTGACACATTTTAGTGCACAGCAGGATAAGTGAAAACCAGCAAACAGGACTGACCTCCACCTTGCTTCTCCAAAGATGGCTGCGGATAATAATCCCCCATGTGGTCTTCACTCAGCTAAGCTACCATCAATCTGCTTGATCTTGTCAACATGAAATAGTGTTGTGTAAAAGTATTCAACAATCAACATCCACTTTGATACATTTTTTGCGCAAGTATATTACAAAGGGTTAGGATCCTAAGACCCTTCCCACAGAAGCCACTCCATAAAGCCACACTGCTCCAACCAAGCACAGCCTCTGGAGTAGAGTGCCATCCATCCCCAGAACGCATATCGACACGTCATAGCTATGAATTTCTATATACATGTACCTATACAGAATAGGTTTGGTTACATTTACAGAAATCCAGAAGAAATCGGCGATAAGACCTGACTACACATCAAGTGTTAAACCGCAGATTCCAACCACTGTGCTAGTTGCAGAGCCCTTATTTCATGGAGAATTTACTCCATGATTTTAATGAGTGTTTCTTGGACAGTGCTGGCATTACCACATGTTTTAAAATCTATTGGCTCCCTTTGCCAGCCCGCACCATCTTCAAAACCAGCTGCATCATTTACTAAGCCATCACGATCGGCACCCCCGTCTTATCTAGGATACAAACTCACCCTCTCTGGTGGCTGTCGGCGCACTCACTGCCAGGACACTATCAGACGGAGGCTGAGACGTGTAAACCATAGGACCTGGAACAACATTTCTGTATCCTTAAGGACCACCCCAAATCTGCTCCAGTTTAGGAAAGATTTGAAAACACACCTCCTTAAATACAATTACACCACAATTCAGTAACTATCCTGTAACCAGCTACCTCTCCTACCACTCATTAATAACTGATTGCTTTGTCTTATACGGTGCTCGGCAGCCTTTTCTGCTAGGTTTGCGCTATAGAAATACCACATACATCATGCATATTGTCTCCAGAGAGCTCGGGGTTAGCCCTGTTTTCACCAAGCTGGATGCTGGTGTTCTTTTCTCTCCATGTTGCCTTCAGGATCTCCCTTTAAACCTACCAAGTCATGTGAAGGACAGTACTTGTTGCTGCCCAGAGAGCCTTCCAACTTTTTTTCATAGGACACTTGCTGTCCATCTACAGCCAAACTTCTCACGGAATGTTCAAAAGGAACAGATCATGTCAGCCTAATGGATCCCAAACCTTGAGTTTTCTGTAGCTGGCAGAATTATTCAGTGGTTTCTGCTGTGATGTGCACCTTTAAATTGCCTTTTTTGACTCAACCTTCCACTTTGTGAGGGCGGTAAATTGTCATTAAATTGGGGCTAGTAACTGCTTTATTTTAAAGCTTTTGCAAATCAGGAAAGTTTGTTTTGAAGCACTATATAAGTATTTTATTATTACATTAATATTATGATATTTCTCCATGGTATAAATAATTTTGTGCAAAGGCAAGTTGGAACTGTACGGAGGCTCTGTTGTGTGCAAAATGGTTTCTGGCAAATGGTTTATTACAGAACTAGAGCCAAGTCCAATCTCTGTGGTTGCATGCATTACTGTGCCCCTGCCAATCATTGTTACACCAAACCCACCAAAGAGTGTTGCAGGTATGTGTCCTAGCTGTGTTCCCCTACTGAAGTATAACATTGTTGACTAACATAGTCAAGGAAACCCAGCATTTGTTTTTTTGGGATATATTTTATTTGAGTTTTAAATTAACAGCACATTACCAGCTGAACATTTCCAACAAACGTACACAAAAACAACGTGGTTAGAGCGATGTTCGTCACATTTCCCTCTCCTCTCTCACTTCCACAACCCGGGAGATACCTCAGTCATTTATGTTGTGATGGTTTATCCCAGGTCATCCCAGTGCCCGGAGCTGTGCCTCCTTCTCGCGTCCTTGAGCCATTCAGCTATATTGAGTTTGACCCTTCTTTTCATTACCAGTGTGTTGGTCCTGCAGCTCTTGACCCCTGTGTGCATATTTTTGTGGGTCCCTTCCTCGTATACCATTTGTCCCTCAAACCTGCGTAATTCCATTCCAATTGTCCAATGTCGGAGTCTTGGGCATGCTTGGCTGCCCCATTTCCCTTTCGCTAACAGAAATCCTAAGTTAATCAGTAATCTCTTATAGGATGTTGCCTCGGAGTCCCTCCATATTCCCAGTAATGTCAGTAGAGGCTGTGCTTCAATAGTTACATTTTGTGGCCTCTTCCAGTTTACATACCACCCCTTCCCATAATATTATGGGGGAGTCCCATAGAGAATGCAAGAAAGTGCCCTTTTGCCCTAAGTTTCTCAGGCACGTATTGTCTTGGATTCGACCTATTTTGAACAACAGTGCTCTGCCTAAGTATATTCCATGGGGTATTTAGAGCTGGATGAGGTGTAAAGTCGCCTTTATTGCCACTGCTTGAGGGAATCGCAATGCGTCTCCCCAGTCGTCATCGTCCAATCATCCTATATCTGTCTGCAATCAGGCTCGTCATCTCCCCAGGCCGTCCTGTGTGTTGTTAATTAAGGCAGCATATGTGAGGGAAATATCCTTTGCGGTCAAAAGTCCGTTCAGAAATCTCCTCTCAAGCGGGAGTCATCTTTGGTCTCCTTATCATCAGTAGGAATTGTCACCTGTAGGGTGAGGTGTAGTTGGAGGTTGTCCCCTAGTGTTGTGAAGCCGATTGAGTCCCATTTTTGGAAACCTGGTAAAACAGTTAACGGGCCGGGTCTTGTTCCATACCACAATGGGGTAAGAGGGGTTAGTCTCTTGTCTCATCCTAGTTCCCTCATTAACTTACTCCACATAATGGTGGGGCATTTGTTCTCATCTTCCCTCCATATAGACTGTGTAGGCATTCTCTGTGTTCCGGAGTGGCCTGGTCCATCTTATATGCGGGGTCGTCCAATTGAGCACACACACATTCATTGATTACAGTAACCTGAACTGCCTCATAGAATCTACGGCCATTTTGAAGCATTATACTCCCATTGTAGACTGATCTGTGGAAGGTCGCCATCGCTACTCGGGGTGGGCTGTTACTCCATAGCAAGGCCCGGAGTAATCTATCATAGGAAAAAATACTGGTGGAATCATGTACGGGCTATTTGCAGTACATATGTAAAATGTGACAATGCAACCATTTTAAAGAGCGATGCTCTGCTAAGGAGAGAGAGTGGAAATGCCTCCCAGTGGTTGATATCAGTGGCGGCCGGCATGACTCGCAGGTAGGTAGGTAGGCATCTCAAATGACGTGTCTTCATTCACCGTCTCTGAAACTGTAGGAGCACAAACACTCAGCACCATGATGGTAGGGGGGCAAAGAGTGGTTGGATGTGAAATTGAGTTAGGCTGTAGTAGGATTCTTTGTAAAGAGATATGTCATTGTTAGGCTGTCAGGTAGGAGGATATGAGAGGAAGAAGTCTCTTACATCTAAGAGGCATGCATTGGAAGGAATAGGCCACGATACAACGCATGCGATACATCACAAGCCATTACAACGCACGTCGTTACATCAACTTGCTGTAGGAGGCGCTGGATGTTGAAATAGTATAATTTACTATTCCAACTCCAGTCTGTGCAATAATAGGAAAGGTGATGGATTTTAAATCCAACACCTCCTGCCCTCCACAGCAAGTCAATGTAACGGCTTGTGTTGTAATGATTTGTGATTTAACAACGCGGTCGTTGTAACAACCGCATTGTAATGGTTTGTGATGTAACAACGCGGTCGTTGTAACAACCGCATTGTAATGACATGCAATGTATCGCATGCGATGTAAACGATGTTTCCCCATTGGAAGAACTACAGGTATTCTGGGAGGGAACTTGCACATTTCTGGAAGCAAGCATGAGTGGCATTAGCAGATTAAGGAATATATTAGCAATAAAGGCCAGACTAGAGAGGCACCTTGAGCATAAAAGGACCAGCCTAGAAGAACACTAAAGATCTCTGTGCTTCTATAATTGTGTCTCTTAAGTAAAGGGCCTCTCTATTTTAAAGAGTTTCTGTTAAAATGCATAATTCTTTGTATTAAAAAGAGTTTTTTTTAGGATTCAGAAGCTTTGACAGTGACCAGTGAAATCCAGAAGGTAGTGCCAAAAACCATTGAGAGCCTCTCATGAGATCGCATCCGTCAACTTCAAGAGTACAGCAGGCCCAGAAGCAGAGAATGCCTTTATCCAACACAGGGGTCTTTGGTGGCCAGATCTTCCCTTATAAAAGTTGATGATTTGATGGGCCGAAGAGAAGAGAGGAGAAAATAGCCCAGCCACGGGCCACATGAGAACTGGAAGTGCTGAGCGGCAGCATGTGTTTTCTCGTGTAGCACCAACTGTGAACTAAATACGTATCATCTTAAGGATTTTGGTGCCCCTGATCAAGAATTACTTTGGGGCACCCTGTAGGGAATACATTTGTATTCTGTTTCACATTTCCTTCTAAATCAAGCCTGCATTATGCCAAATGATACGCCATGAACTTTAACAAGATCACAAAAAGCTGTTGTCCTGCCCGGGACACCAAAAATCCTTTAGATAACACTCAGTGAAGAGACGGAGGTAGATGCAGGCAGAGATCGAAGGAGAATTATAAAGAGAAATTCAATAGACTGAGGTCAAATTTAGAGAAAGTTTACTTTCCCAGGGGGCCTCCTGGAAGGTGGGGGCCCTGGGTGGTTGCCCACTGTGCCCAGGCCTTAAAACGTCTCTGCTAAATCATGACCTAGGTCTGCGAGAAGGTTTAGGGCGTGGACTTTAGGCTTTGAAAATGATCCTGATTGATGACCCTTGAACTGTAGTAGTATCATTGTCATTTACCTTCTTCCCTGTGTTATCACATTATGATGAGATCCAGGTTCAGTGACAATTACAGATTTATAATATTCATTTGCGTATTGAAATGACTGTAAGAATGAAGACCATGATGATAGTAACAATAATAATAGTATTGACGATAGTCGCGATGACGATGATGACAGTAAAAACATTATAGCGATGATTGTGACGGCCAGGATGCATGAGCATTCTCAACGTCCTGTTTTTAATTGAAAAAATGTTAGTAATAGGAATGATAAAAATAATACTGGCACGATAGATATCAATTCTATGCATCTTAATGATGATCATATTAAAGAAAACAAGTATGCCAAGGAAGAAAATTATGAATAATAAATTGCTCAAAATTATTGTAATGAATACCTGAATTCTGATAATATTGATAATGATGATAAAAGCAACGCTGGTGGCGTTAGTAATTATAACATGTATTTATTATAATAATGAAAAGAGGAGTAAAGATTATCCCTATACTCTATGAAAAGGATGACTTGGGTACTTTTATAGGCCACAGAAGCAGTGTGAGTGGGAGAGGACCCTCTATGAGTGTTGAGATATGAATATGTTGCAGTCACAGAGATTAAACAGCTAACCTGTGGTACCTGCTCACAATCTACAATGCACTGCTTGAAGACGGAAATCAATTCATATCATATGCCCACCTAAAGGATGCCCCCCTCCCGTGCTGTAACTACTGCTCTTGATTAATAGATGTCCCCGAGCTGCTGCAGCCCCAAAAACATTTTATCTTGATTTTTGTTCTTGTAATCTATGGTGGCTCATGTCACGGCTCTCGTCCGAAAATTCATTCTGATGGCACTGTAATAACAAGCATTTGCAATTCAATAGGTCTCGCATTTGCGAGAGTTTAGGCGATTGGCATTGTAAATGACAATGCCTTTTATTTATCTGTTTTGCTAATTAACAAATAAAAGGCATTGTCATTTACAATGCCAATAGCTCAAACTCTTGTAAATGCGAGACCTATTCAAAGTAGCAGCCGCCATTGTCCCAGCTGCTCGGAAAGTTAAAGCGCGCATGGCACGCTGAATGTTGCAAGAAGGCACGTCATGACTGCAGTAGGAGAAACTCAATAAATAAAATAGTGCTTACAGACTAAAAAAGATGTACCCTGTAACAACTGAAGTAAAAGGGCAAGTCCTCATGGGAGGTTACAAATGAAGACAAGGTAGTACTAAGGAGGGACCAGCAAGCCTATTAGTGAATCAGAAGCCAGCATTTACGAAGGGCAATGACACAAGCCAATGACAAATATGGGCGGAGAGTGGGCGGGGCTTTAATTCCATACTCCGCTAAAGCATGCCGCAGAGCAGCACATGTGCAGTCCAGGCTTGACCTAAAAAGGATTTCAGATGAGGATTCCTACATCTAACAACTCCTCTCGGCCTGGAGACAAACAAAAAGCCATTGTCAAGGCAGTCAGGATGATTACAGTGCACAATGCACTGCAAGCAGGCTATTTGTGGAAACTTTCTAGGGCTGGTGTGGTACAAATGAGTCTCCCTTGCTAAAGGCTTGTTATGGTTTTTTTTTTGGTGCATACGTTCATAATGGGGAGGGTGCAGGTGCAACTGAAATCGACTTTCTTTGGCCATTTTGCAGAAGAGAAATCAATAGTCATTGACCTAGCGGCTAATGGCCATTCTCCATCAATGTAAAACGTTCACTCGGCTTGATGCATGATCCCGCCAGACCAAGGCTTCACTGCCCTAAGGTTAATGAAAATGGTGGAAGGCGGGGGAGAGGATGGGATGGTTACAAATGATTAATATTGATTTCAACCATACCATTTTCCTCCCTACGCCACTTTTACACTACACTTCACGATACATACAACCTTTCCTTTTTGAGATGCTACTCCTCCTCAAACTCTCTCTACCACTTCAATTCATCCACATGTCAATATTATCTCCTCAAAGCCTACTTGGCCAACAACATAATACCTCTTCTTCTGCTGCAACCAGCACCATTTTTTTCTGTGTTTCAAGGAGCAAGACTTTTACGAGACAATCTGATAGAGACTTTTAGCCGCAGATTCCTTATCTCAGAATTATCCCCTGGTGTCAGACTGGTTCCAGAAACATTTTGTGAGCAGTTCCCCTGCGCATTGGTAGGTGGCATTGATCGACTCCACGTTACATCATCGTCTGCGTCAGATGTGATGTGCACAGTGTCTGCATATGCACCACCCTGGCACGCTGACGCAAGTTCTTTTCTTTCTGCATCAGTCAGTGCAGATCCGAAGAGAGCGACCCCTTAGTTGTTTTTTTGACAAAGCCTTTTTTGACTTTTGCCAAAGTGTTTTTTTTTCTTCTCCTGGTGTGGCAGGGATGTTATCTCAGAAGGCCGGCTTCAAGCCCAGCGGCGCCTATCACCAATGTCTGTGATGATCCGCATCTTGTATGCGTGTGACTTCTTTGAGAATGACCACGATCCGAAAGCCTGCTTCAGTTGATGCACCATGAACTTGAATGTCTTGAAGGAGCGATCCCTCAAGCTCCTTGAGGCTTGACGTGCGATGCTGAGATGATCTGGTTCTCGGTCGAGATAAAGGTCCCGTGGTCGGTTGCGGAGCCCAAAATCTTCGTCGCACTCAATGTCATCGGACCACTTGGGTAAGGAAAAGAACAAGAAGTTGAAGAGGTCTGTCGGCCGATGAGACAAGGGAACATCAGCATGCGAGGGATACTTCTGCGATTGAGGCAGCGCCTGGTTCGGATCCGCTTTGAGTTTCCGGGATCCGGTGTGACCTCCGCTTAGCTTCAAGAGTTTTATGAGACCATGTGCTTCATATTTGAAGGACCCACTTCTGCTGGCATGCTTTCGGACCCCACTGTTTCGGGGACGGGGGCCCTGCTAGATTCACATCGTTAGCTCCGGCTCCCTAAAACTTTGCCGATGCCGGTTGTCATGCCAGCGCTCCCACCAACACAGGCGCCCACCAGTAGCACCATCCCCATTTTGATCCCTGACTCTGACATGAAGCCTGATGGGCATCGCTTGACGCTGACTCTGGCGCCGACTCGAGCCATGCCTTCCAGGCAAGGCCTGAGCCCTAATATTATGGGCTAGGATTAACGGAGGATTGGGAAGGGTCACTGGACCCTGAAGAATACCAGCCCTTAGACCTTAATGTGGACTCGTGTGAGGATTTGGCGCAAGCCAGGGAAATGGACACTTCTCCAGATACTGGCATGCTTTCTCCCCCTAAAGGAGCTATGGAAGAGAGAGCGTCCTTCGTAATGGTGCCCCTTCAGGAGGATCTTCTGTCACAGCAGCAGGAGAGGGTTCTCCACCAAACCTGTCAACGCTCCGCCTTCTTGTGTGGAGATTTCTTGTGGCTATAACATGTGCCAGAGGGTTAGTGAGCTTTAGGCTTTGTCATCCAAGCCTCCATACTTGAACCTCTACCCTGACAAGCTGGTGCTTCGTACAAGAGCTTCCTTTCTCCAGAAAGTTGTCACTCCTTTTCTTGAAGGCCATTCCATCACTCTACCTACTTTTTACGCTCTGCCACATCTCTCGAAAGCAGAGGCGCGACTTCACCTATTTGTCCCAAAAAGAGCATTGTTCTACCTTGACCGCATAAGAGAATTCTGGGTGGATGACCAACTATTTGTGTGGTATGTCGGAGTAAAGAAGTGAAAGGCTGTGCAGAGGAAAACAATCTCTACGTGGATCATGCTCTAGATAAAAATCTGCTACACATTGGCCAAGAAGCAACCACCTGAGGGCTTGCGGGCTCATTCCACTAGGCCAAGGCTGCGATCACTGTGTTAGCATGCGGAGGTCCGGTCGGTGGGCCTCCCTGCACATGTTCACAAAACACTACTGCCTGGACAGTGAGGTCCGTAGGGCTGGGCTATTTGCCCATTCGGTCCTGCAGAACTTCCTTGTGTGAAATTGGTCCACAGACCCACCTCCGGGGAGGTATTGCTTGAGTATCTATTCTAAGGTAAGGAATCAGCAGCTAGAAGTATCTATCAGATGAACAAGTTACTTATCTTTGGTAACGCCTTATCTGGTCCCATCCATCCTACCCACTCTGCGAACAGATTTCTAGAGACAGGCTTTTCTCTTTCAGGGCCCTAATGTTCGAAACCAGTAGTCGGTATTCTTTTGTGGCTCTGTGCTCCTGACATGGAAAGTCGCAAAAAGTAACTGAAGACAGCGCGCTTGGATGGCACCTAGATAGGCACAGCGCAAGTCACATCTGGCGCGGACAATGCCACACAGAGCCAATCGATGTCACCTACTGGCATTTAATAATTTTCCAAATTCAGTCTTGATGCATGAGGATAATACTAAGGTTAGGTATCTGCGGATAGAGTCTCTACCAGATAAGGCGTTACCGAAGGTAAGTAACTTGCACTACAGCTGCAAGGTGGGAAACTCACCATATTTGATGCTGCATTGAATCCTACAGCACCACAACTGATTTCACCATGATACATATCCAAGGAGCCCACTATCCACCCACTTACACTGCTTTCCTCCCTTCTTGAACTTAGAACCAAATGCCCTGCTTCTATAGCTAGCTTAAAAACCACCATTATGAAAACAGAGTTGCATCCACCTTCTCATACTGCACAAGTCAAAACCCTACCTACAAGAAACGTACTTCCAAACGCCTGTCTTGACCCTGATACAGATTCCTACATATCTGGCCCCATTAAATGCTGCCCCACATGATACAGCAAATCTTCAAAGTTCCATGAAGGTTGATTGTTGCTGTTATTGTTAAATGGCTCTTGTGTGGTGTATAGCCGCCATTAGTTCAGCAATGAAGAGCCTTTTGGTAGTGTAGCGCAACACATACTTCTTCCATCGCATACCGGGGTCTCATTTGGATTTGTTGAGGAAGACATAGCGCAACCCTGCTTAAATTGCACTGGCTTCCACTGTAGGCAACATCATCTCCAAGACCTGCTGAACCGCTGAAAAGACTGGTAGGGCAAAATCAGCGGCCTTCTTAGCAGAGGGCTCATCGTTTCTTGCCAACACTGCAGCATTAGAGCCATTTGTAAAACCCTATACCTGCACATGTGTACGGATGCAAAGACTTTGAAGTCTGCATTCTCAATCCATGCCCTTACACAGGGGCCAGACCCACGCTGTACTACAATTCAGAGAGGAGCTCAAGGCGCACCCCATCAAACAGCACCATTGACCTACACAATAGGGCCACCTTGCATCCCGCAAGACGGCAATGACCCTGTGCCTTATGCAAGACTCTGCTCTAAACATTCTTAATCTGGCATGAAGGCCCACCTAAACACTTTTCATGTAAACAACCTTCATCAACCCTACTGCTCCATGCATGTTGTATGTGTGCGCCCCCTGCGCTACATTCATCGCTGCATTGCTTCCCAGTGCTAAGTTTGTACTTGATAATGTGTAAATGGCATACTCCAAGAGAAAGACCTGAGATGTTAACGTGGGACTGCAGCAAGAGATTCCCGCGCTGTGAGTTAGAGATGAAATGCCCGGGGGATACCTGAGGTGTGAGACTCGAGCACAAAGCATGAGCCATGGACTGACTGTGCTGCAGAACGCGGGGCTCACACCCAGCAGTGAGTGAGATTGTGCTGCAAGGTGTGAGACTCACACCTAATGAGTTCAAATGTAACCGTCTGGGTACCAGTAGCGCTTCTAGCAGCAAGGGCGCAGAGCAGAGGGTCATATTAACATGGTACCGATCAGAGGGCAACCTCTGGTAGTGAGTGCCGGGGAATTTCAGTAAACTCTTTTCCCTGGGGCGGGACAGTTTTTCCCAGCATGCCGCTGTAGTCCTCTTTGAATAGGAAAGCCCGAGGCCCCTTTCCTTGTGTCTGCAAAGAATAGCAGTGTCTCCCGGGCCTGAATGGGGTGGCATTTCTGGTGCATTCCCTGATTAATGCCGCGCCTTTGTCCCCCTGGCCTGGCCCCCGGTCTGCGGCTTTGATGTTGGGCCTGCGCTCTGCACTGTCACCGAGCTCAGTGCCTGGCGTTCACAGGTCAGGGGAGCGGGACAATGCATGCAGGGAAGCAGCGCAACATGGCTGCCACCGAGCGCTCTAATTAAGAGGCATAAGCACTGGCAGGGCCCATGGGTGCCTGCCCGAGCCCTCTTGGAGGCCAGGAAAGGAAAGGGCATCACTTTTGGCCTCTAAGTACCATAACATGTCTGATGGCAGGTAAACGTCACAGGCTACCCTGTTTACTATTAGACTTTTTTTCGTCCTCGGTATTTAGGTCTGGCCTATGGATTTTACTAAAATTCTATGCGTATAGGGGCTTTCAGCTAGTTCTTTTCATCCATTGGTCGGTTGTTGTGTCATTCATAGTTTTCTTTCGTCTAGCGTGTAAGCATTGGACAGTGGGCAAAGCCCACCTCAGCCTGGCTAACTTCACTATTAGTGTTGGCGATTGGACATTTCGCAAGGGGCACGCCATCCCACACATGAGTTCCCTTCGGTTGCAGGGATGACTGTGGCGTTGTGGACTAATTGATATAAAAAAATAATTTTTCTTTCGGATATTTTTTGTAACTTTCAGATTAATGAGTGCCCAGCAGATTTCCTAACAATAAAGTTGATCCAAAACCATGACAAGCCAAAGCAGGAATTGAGAAAGCCAAAAGGGAGACTGCCAACGCCAGACCTCTTGGCTTTGCCAGTGCTTGTTTCCAATAGCGAGAACACAGTCCGGATGGACGCCAACATACATCACGGGGGAAGAGATCTTCACACAATGTACAGAGGCAGTGAGTAGTGACAAGAAAAAAGAGTTTTGTCGGTTGGTTCGTAGGTTCCCTCTAAGGTGACCGCGCGCACCGTCCCTGTGAAAAGCGCCCATGTGGTCTTTTGGAGCGCGCGCACCAAACATGCTCAAAGAGGTGCTGCGAAGTGCTGATGTAAAACTAGCGGCACGGAAGTTCCTCCTGGTGCCCGCCAGCACTCACTGCTCGGTGAGGGATCCCAGAAGTGTGGGGGCATGCATTTCAGGGCAGAGGCGGGCGGATTCTGCACACACCCCCTGGCCCTTAATTTGTCTCTGCGGGAGAGCTGCTGGGCTTTTTGTAAATAAATAAGAGGCTGACACCAACCACTGAGCCCAGAAGCTGCTCCGCTGCAGACAAGAGCGGCCCAACAATGCCACATCCCCGGGACTGAAACAAGCTCTGTGCTCCCATCCCATACTTTGTTTTAATTTAGGGTCTAGGCGTGAAGGTCTCCCTTTAGGTTTCTGCTTTGAAGTTTGAGAACATGCAAATGAGAAACAATGAAAGTTCCACTCCTGATGGATATTGCACTAGACAAATTGTAAATTCCTTCCGTTGGCGCGCTTTGCAAGAAATGGCCTTTTGTGGGTTGCCTAGGAGTGCTGGCGTGAGTGCCCCCTGGTCCTCACTGGAGCATCGCTATCAATAGTCCAGCAGGTGCAGTGGCTTCGGGCTCAAGGCTGAACAATAGCCGTATCATCCAAATATATTGCCTTATGGTCAAACAAACCAAGAGCGGCATTTCACATGCCTTGCTCGAGACATAAAAGAGTGCGTGTGATTCATTTGTGAACTTACTCTAGAATGATTCCGTTTTTGTTCTGTGTATTCCCAATGTGCTTCGTCTGCATATTTACTTCACAACTTGGCAAGGGTTGATTACTGACCATTAAATACTGTTTACACCCTGATAGACTGTGCATGTTTATGTTTAATGACATGATGTTGGTAAGGAGTTCAATGCGTTGTATATCAGACTCTTTTTAATCAGTTTATTTGCAAGAGTGGCGCTGTATTTTGAAACGTGTGCTGTTTAATGTGAAAATTCCCTCTGCTGCACCTTGAAAGTTACTTCGTTTTAAAGACAGCGGGGTTTAAACAGAGGAGTTGTAGCTCACCAAGTGGTTCCTTACAACCACTTATTGACGGCGCCTAGAAGTGGCAAAAAGCACTTCGAAACAGAAAGAACTCGAAAGATGTGCTTGGCTTATACTTATAGCGCCGTTTCATGCAGTGCGTTAAATATAAGCAAACCGAAATTGTAAATATTGTTAACAGTGCATTTAGTAGAGCTGGTGAAATGTGAAATGCGTTATCCCTAAGACCCAAACAAAACGTCTGTTTTGACGAGAGAAGCGGTAATCACATGAGAGCGAGAATGTATCGCCGCAGGTCCTTGAGATGTGATCAGGAAGACAGATCGTCCTGCAGCCAAAGCAATTTTACTTGAAGGATACACTCGTTCACGGAGAATGAAGGCTAAACATATGTTCGAATACATAATCTAAAGCTGGCGCAGAGATAACCAAATGTTCTTTTTAGAATGAATTGCAGAGTTCATGTACAGCTCTCAGGATACAGCTCTTAATAAATGGAAGCCTCGCGTGGCGCTATTTCCTGGAAAGACACGGGATGCTGTTGAGATCGGAAAGGGGTATGCCTTGAATGTAATGCTTGGCATCATGTAGGAAAGCAGACTCAGGCATCCCGGAAGGACCACAGACGCCATGTGCTGAGTCCACTGAGTCACCTCGGTTCTCTGACACTCTCACATCTTTTACTGCCCCTCTTCATCACAGTTGTCCTTGAGAAGCTGCTGTCACCTGCCCACGGTTCCTACGTGTAGTGCATACATCCTCTCACAACCTGAGGGCTCCGCCTTCTGCATCAAAGCAGAGGGCAAACGAGAGCGAGGTCTTTCCCCCTTACTGCTCCCGAATGCGCCCAAGTACCTCTCTTTTGAAGCTTACCTATGTCCATGCCCCAAGTGAGTGCCAGCCTCCAAGTGGCAGCGAGGTTAAAGGCAATTTATATGCCTCCTTTGCCTTGGGAACAGACTGGCCAGGTAAGTTACTGCCCAGCACAGAGTCCCTCCAATCTCCTTACTCACCTTGCAATGGAGGTTACTAGGAATGGGGTGGCATGGGTGGTGGGCACCCTGCCCCCCACCCCCGATCTCCCTTCCATGCTGCCCCCCCAGTGTCGCTTCTGGACATCTGGACACAAGGTGGTATTTATTGAAGACAGATCCTGCTGTGCTTAGCTTTGATCAGTGTCCGGGGCTGGGGTGGGGGCTCTTTAGCTCCTGCTGCTTCTGGGTGGATACCTATGCAGCATGACGTCAAAGGCATGGGGGGACTTTATACTTTTTCTCCTTCAACATAAGCACATGTTTTCAGGGCTGGTTTTAATGGCACTTTAGCACCATTCATGGCGCATCTTTTCGTAGAGGAGAAGAGGTTGAAATGCAGAACTGCAGGCTGTGGTAGGTGGCTTTCACGGTATGGGATTTCTTGGTGTTATTGGTGTGTGCTGCTAAAGGTGGGTTTCTTTTTACAGTCTCTCTGATGGGGTCAGGCATTTGACAGAAAAAAGTGGTGTGTGCTACCTTCCCAAAAATGCAAGAAATGTTTCCTGTCTGGTGTCTATATTTCTCAAATTTAACTCATTCATATTTTCAAATGGACT
Organism: Triturus cristatus; assembly: GCF_964204655.1. NCBI lineage: Eukaryota > Metazoa > Chordata > Amphibia > Caudata > Salamandridae > Triturus > Triturus cristatus. Next base: position 625,270,841 of record NC_140583.1, on the reverse strand, counting down.
GCTATTTCACTCTGATCATATTACTGAGCATTTCCAATGAAACAATTCTCACCATTTTATAACTAAAACCGAGTAGGTGAATATGAGAAAGAGTTAATGGTTAGATGAATGAGTGATGGAGTGCCTGGATAATGGGTAGAGGTGGGCGAGCCACTGAAGGCCCGAGACAGAGGCTCAGCTCTGACTCCCTTTCCATTTGAAAACTTTATTTCGGCATACTGCCATGAAAACACAATAAAAATATAAAAACATATGTAAAAACAATCATCACATTTTACAAAAAGCGGAATCTTCATCACCACACCCACAGATAAGATCATTGAAAAAAAAACAAAGGGCTCAGTTTGGCCATCGTCTCAAAATGCAAAGTACAAAAAAGTAACGATATATGCATTCCAAAAAAAAGGAGGTCCCAGCCTTTCTAAAAGTACAGGTAAACCGTGTTAAAATTGATTGGATAGGAGTAACAGGAGTTTGATCAATAGGCTATAGTTCATTACAAAACAGCTCAGACTATTAAAAGAGCCTTTTTAAGGATCGCATTGCGAGTGCACCATATAGAGAACAAAAAGCGGGCTACAGAGAAAACAATGGGTAATTGAGTATCATATTTAAGAATTCTATAAACCTCATTGCACCTCCCAGAGCCCAGATTTTTGATAAGTTGCTTTAACCAACGGGATCTGGCTCGTTTGTATTCTTGGCAAAAAAATAAAACATGGGGAACTGTTTCTATTGCGATATTGCACGCAGGACAGATCTCTATACCAGAGTTTTCCAATTTCTTCGTAAAAGTGCGTAACGGGAGAACCCCATGTCTAAACTGTAAATAGAGTTTCTTAGCTAAAAAGGGTTGTATATCACCCAGAACCAGTTCGATGGAATAGCTTTCCTTTACAGCTAGAAACTCAGAAGTTAATCTGCCCAGAGTAGGGCTCCTAAAAAGAGCCAAAAGCTTGTATTCTCTATAACTCATTGCCAATTCCTTCTTAGCAATTGACATGGAGCAATCTTCTGGAGCACTCCAAAGAGTAGATCTGGCAAGGGTCTTACATGTATCTTTTACAAATCCGAGCCAGAGAACTTTTTGGGCTCCCGGTAGCCCCATCAATTCTTGCAATTCCTCCCTAAAATGTATTAATTCTGGGGTGCTCCATAGGCGCCGCCAGTATAGTATTGGTCTTAGGGAGGCTTCCTCCGCAATGGGTCTTAGGCCTAGATCCATACGTAATGGTACTAGAGGAGTACTAGATGGTAACATTATGAGTTGTCTGATGAAACTATTTTCAATACATGTTAGCCTATTTAATGCACAGTGGCCCCATAGCTCTGCCCCGTACAAAGTATCACTCCTTGCCTGTACTTTGTATTATTCCAGGGCGGGGCTGACCGCACGATTCGCAGCACTCCTGTAAATCTTTGTATACCTCCTGCTACCTGAGTCAGTTTTAGACTGGCTTTAATAAGTTGTACTCCCCAATCCATTCTTTCGGTAAGTGTAATGCCTAAGTAATCAAAGGTATTAACCTTTTCTAAAGCTTGCCCATTTAGGCTGGGATTTAAGCGAGTGGTACTGCCTGTGTTAAAGGCCATATATTTAGTTTTTTGGAGATTAATCTCCAGGCCCTATGCTTGCAGAAGACACCAAAGTTGTCCAACGTCCACTGTATCCCCATAGGGAACTTGGCAAGCAATAAAGTGTCGTCCGCAAACATCAGGGCCGGTATTTTTCTATTGGCCAACCTAGGGGCATCAATATTCTTCCCCGCATTAAGGGCGTCCACCTGGCCATTGATATATAAGGAAAAAAGAGTAGGCACCAGGACACAGCCCTGGCGCACACCCCTCTCCACCGGGATAGGAGATGTTAATCTACCCACTTTGCCATAACGAATTTGTGCAAAGTTGTTTAAATGCAAGCTTTTGATCAACTGGCAAAGATATTCTGGAGCTCCCATATCTAAGAGATTTTTCCAGAGCTTATCCCGTGGTACAAGGTCGAACGCAGACTTCAGGTCTACAAAAATGAGGTATAAACTGCCTCGTTCTATTTTTACTGTTTTCCAGTAAATCATTTGTAGCCTGAAGATCTGATCGATTGTCGACATTCGTTCCCTGAAACCAACTTGAAGAGGGGTGACAACATTAAAGTCTTCCATCCAGGCCTGTAGGCGCGATAGAAGAACACAAGCAAATACTTTTTGGGACACATCTATTAAGCTAATGGGGCGATAGTTAACAGGCAAAAGGGGTGAGCTTTTCTTAAAAATAGGTATTATTTCTGCCCCAGCCCACGAGTGTGGAATTGACATCCCTTGTAGAATTGCGTTAAACAAGACTAGCAAGTAAGGAGCACATATAGACGGTTCGGAGCGAAAGAGATCGCCTGGAATCTTGTCTAGGCATGGGGCCTTAGCCGGCGCTATCTTCCCTAATGCCAATATAACCTCTTTCAAAGTTATCAGGAGATGATCCGGAACACTGGAGGTCCTTTGCAGTTGATCGTATGTATTGGTAGCTTCGCCCTCTCTAATTCCTACATATAGGGCTTCAAAATGGGCCTTCCAGGCTCCCTCACTAATATTGGGTTCAAGGGCTGGTTTACCTTCTTTAGAGCCCTGATTAATAAGGTTCCAAAAGGTGCGCATATCACGGGTCTTTAGGGCAGTTCTAATTTCATCCCACATTTGGGATGCCCACTCACTTTTGGCCTTCGTCAACTCTAGTTTATATTTAACCCTTTCTTCTCTGATCTTTGACCTCTCACTCTGTTTGATGGAATAAAGGAGGTTGGTTCTGGCTTTACGACAGTTTGAATTATACCAGCCGTGCCGTTCCTTTCTGTGTGGAAAAATACTGCCACAGAGTTGGTAAGCTCTTGGTGGTTGTTTTCCAGGACTTCAAGAAACTCCTTAATATCACCAGCTTGGCCGGCAACCTTTAAACACGGGATAATTTTCTGATATAGTGCTGCCAAGTTATCTTGGGATTTAACAAATTCACACCACCGGACTCTTCTACCCCCATTAACCTGTATCAGTCCCTGGTCTTCATGTAAACTATTTTTCTGCGCACTCTTTACATAAGGCAATAACATTTCTAAGGAAAGGGCATTATGATCACTATCAATGCGAGGGATAATTTTAAAATCACACACTCTATTCCAAGAGCTTGTAGAGACCATTATATAATCAATAAAAGAGGTATGCCCAGGTCTGTTAAATGTGCAAACCCCTGGGTTGTCTGATTTGGTCCTACCATTGCATGCTCTTAAGGAAAAATTTAAAATAAGGGTGGTTAGTTGCAAGGCTAATGGAGTCCAAATGTCAACAGATGGCAAACTTGACTCGGGAATGGACCAATACCGGTCCTCCTCTTCAAATGTGCCCATGTCAAGTCCATTTAGGGGTTCAAAATGGCAATTCATATCACCTCCCACAACCACCTCAATATCACCAGGTATGGATAAAAGGAAAGAGGTTAGATCTGCTAAGGTTGGAGAAATATGTCCCCTACGAACTGGTCGAGAATAGACATTAATTAAGGCAAATGTTGTCCCTTTATCAAAAATTAAAAAAATACATAAAATGTCCTGGGAGTGTGTATCTACCTGCTTTACCTCGTATCCTAAATGAGTTCCCACCCAAGTACACAACCCTCCAGAGGGTCTACCCCTCCCGGCTGTGTTGCTGGAATAGAAAAGGTTTCATAGCCAGCTTTACAGGGTTCTAACCGGGCCCAAGTTTCCTGGAACAAACACAGGTCAAATGATTAGACTAATTCAATCCATTCTGGAATATCCATCTTGGGTGCAATCCCTGCGACATTCCAGGAGAGAAGCCGGAAAGGCGCAGCACCTGTTCCTAGAGGTATATTAAGGGCACAAGAATCTAAAACCATAGAATCAACTAATTGCACCCTCCTGCCTAAAGGCAAACACACTACAGGAGAAGGGGGGCGTGGTTCAGGGCTCAACCCCTCATTTACCAAGTTCTTAATCTTAGGGGGTCACAAACCTAGGAGCATCGCCCAAGTTATCTACTTTCAAATCTTTGCATTCTTTTTTATGCATATGACATTCATATGATACATCAGCCCACCCCCTAAGTGGGGACTCTTCATGATTGACCAAATCTATTTGCAACGACATCCTGGGGTTATGTCAGGTTATGTCAATCTACAGCATCCAGGGGGTCGAATCTATTAAAAACCGAAACATTATAAAAGGGTGTTGTACACAGAGGATTCTGCTGCGCTTGGTGATAAAAATTCCTCTGGGAGCAGTTCTCTCTGTCCCGGGAAAAACTATTTCTGCTTTCTCTAAACTGTGGAGTATTTGGGGGATAAAAATAACCAAGTGGGAGAAGACTAATACTGCCCCCTCCTTTGATGTTACTACTATTAATTAGTGAGTAGGCCGTGTACTCATTTCTAAAATTAATCACGATGCACTCTCCATTGATGTCTTTACGTCTTTGGCCCACCCAGTTCACCCTGCGTACCATAATAATTTTCCTGGCGTCCCTGATTTTATATTGTTTATTTAGCATTAGCCAATGTAGGGCTTTGTTTCTTAGTTCAGAAAAAGATTCTCTGTGCCCTTTTTTTAGCTCCGGGACGCCTGCCAAAATTAGAGCAAGGGAAGCTGAGGCTGGTGGAAGATCTAAACGGGGTAATTGGGAGGATGGTTCAGAGGCACCCATATGAGACACAAACTTTTGTCTAGAATCAACTGGATTGTTGGCTTCAATACATACTATAGTTGATCTATTTTCGCTAGCTCTTATCTGTGAGCATTGAGTATCGTTTTTGCTCAGAGGGACCATATCCCCCTCAGCTAGGGCACCCTGAATTATTTCCTGCTCTGCAGAGATAGCTAAACTAATAGGTAGATCATTAGTAGTCCCCCTTGGAGGGTTTGTTTCTCTATCCCTTCTACAGAGGTTATCTCCATCGACCAATTGTTCTACCATTTTAGCTAACTTGTCCACCCGATCCCAGGTATTTTTAAGTTCTTCCCTAACAATAGACCTCACATGAATTTGTATGTCCAATATAACCTCTGTGACCCACAATGGTCGATCCTGGGCTACATGAGTGGGGGAAGATTGTTCCAGATCACTTAAGTCTATTGTGGATTTTGATTGTTTGGTAATCTTGGTCTTTGATTTTGTCCGGGATGCCACTTTCCTAGTTTTGGGACGGGCGCCTCTAGTTGCTATCTCCTTTGAAGTTTCAGCTATACTGCCTGGTGGTGAAGTTGAAGAATCCAAATTTAGAGGAATAGAATTTGCAGTAATAAAGAATAAAGTCATTGTTGGAGCAAGGATAGGGGTAAGTGAAAGCCGTCTTTCAGTTAGTTCAATCTCATTAGCGACGGCACCAATAGCTCTTTGAAGCATTTTGTCAATTGCTGTTGGTTGAACCAGTGGCGAAACGGGGGCCGGAGCCTCTTGGGGCTTTTCAATAATTACACGCCTGCCCATTGTTCATCAAACAGGGGAACTCCTTTTAGATTTGAAATAAATATATCTAAGGAGCACCTACCTTGTGGCAAAATAAGGTAGACAATTAAAGAGAAATGGCCCAGCTCAGCCTCTGGCAGTCACTGACGTGCAAGGATGGGCCCGCCCTTGGCCCGGGCACGGCCCGTGCGCGTCCCGATGAAGGGCGCTCTTAAAGACACCTGGCGCAAAGCAATGACGCCAGGAGGAGTACGCCGTGGCCGGGGCAGCTGGGATTTGAAGTCCGGAGGAAAGTTCAAGCCGTTTTCCTCACGGCGTCTATGGTGACCAGGTTCAGCCGTTCCCCTCACGGCAGGATCAAAGGACAGAAAACAGCCCCCTCACAGGCAGGTGCAGCCTGGGACTTGAAGTTTCACTTTTAACAGGGGTTTAAATTCCCGCAAGCTGAGTGCTGTTTGCTCCAAAACCAGGACTGGCTGAAGGTGTCACTCGGGACCTGGCCTTCAATTTGTGAATGCTGACACCAAACAAACCCCCTCAGCACCCTTTGAATGAGGGCAGCGAATGAGCCATTTTCCGAGGAAGACGGTCCACTCTCACCTGCACTGTCACCGACTTTCACTTGTAGGTGAGAGGTCACGGCTCACTCGCCTAAAGCTCCTTTTAATGCTAGCTCCAAATTTCTGTTCTAGGCACTAGGGTGTAATCCGGTGTGATGGTGTTCAGCCGCCAGACACAGACTGGACCCTTCAGCTCTCGCGCTGGTGTCCTTCTGGTCCCCTGCTGGTTGTCAACATGCACCAGGCTCACGGGTTCCCTCCCGGTTTACTTTTCACCGTCCCAGCCTCTCCCTTTGCATCTGTCCCCGCCGGTCCACTCGCCTGAGTTTCTCTAGAGCCGCTGCCGCTTGACCCAAACTTGCAGCAAAACTTGTCAGTTTCCTGTGGCGTCCAGTTCCCCAGCCAGGAGCCTCTAGGCGCACGGCGTCCTCTCACAGCCCGGATAGACACAGCGTGAATGTACTGTATCAATTACTTATCTATCTAGCGATGTTCCCTCTCTGTTCGTCTCCACTGGTGACATGAAAGTTACCACTTCGTTTTCATCTTTGACCTGCTGCTGCTGGGCATTTACCGAAGCTGTCTCCCAGCCTTCATGCGTGTGTGTCTCTCTCTGCTGTTTCAAAGCACGACTTCCTGCCAGGAGACAGGCACTTGAGTTCTGACTCAGTTCAAGGTCCTCTTGGACCCTCAAGCCCAAATTGAGTCGAGCTTTCATGTGACTTCTGCCTGCCACCCATGCCCTAACCTCATGCACCAAGAAATAAAGGCAAATCATTAACCTTTGATGTAACACGGGAGAGTGAGATTCTCATCTAGTGTCTCAATGGGACAATGTGAAACAAGGAAACCTGCGATCAATCCTAGCTTCCCCACTTGACGAAATTGTGTGATCCTAAGCAAATATTTTATTACACCATGACACCTTTTTCTTAATTATTGCTTACAAGTTCACCTTGAAATATGTGAGTTCAGGATGTGTGCTGCACAAAAACCTATTGTGTTTCATATAACATTCCTCATGTACAACAAAAAATCCTGGCCACACATAGGGTGCACATGACAACCAACTTGTGTTCTAGCTCACCAAAGACATTGTGGTCAGGGTAGTAGGAAGCTCTAATTTTTCGAAATCCATGTTTAAAAACTATCACTTTTAATAAATACCTCTTAATGTAGTGACAATATGATTTAGTAAAGTTACACTCTTTTGCATCCTAACGAAATATGCTTTTTTGAATTTTGAAGAGACTTTATCATTTTTACGTTCGGCCTGGCGAAAGTAGCGCATGCGCTGCTCTTGCAACGCAGAGTGCTTCTTGGAATCAATACGGATTCCGAAGTCATGTCCCAGCTCCGCCTTCAGTTTTCATTTGTGCGCGTCCTTTGGCGTCACTAATTATGCAAAAGGCTGTGCAATGATTGCACCTGAGGCCTATCAATCTCTCCTTGCTGCCACCCTGTCCCCTTTTGGCCCCGCCCACCGGGATTGGATCTTTTACCAGCGGCGTTAGACTATGGCCTATAATTACTGGGAAACCACTATTTGTTTCCCCTTCCCTCTGTCTCTCTCCCCAAGCAGACCCTTCCCTCTATCTCTCTCAGAGACACAGATGCTTGTTCTGTAATATGTAGACATAAAATATGGATTTTGAAAGGCACGTTTATGCTGGTGTACGAGCACGTAATGTACGTCGCTCGACAAATTATTATTAAATGAAAATTAATTCGATTTTGAGGAAAACGTAAAAAACTCAATGTGTGCATTTTTTTTATTATTTAAATGGATCATGTCGCGAAATGTTAAACTATCTAAATAGTGCAATTTTCGGTTGGACCGTCACAGGATCTAGTAAATAGTACATTGTGGTTTGTTTCTTTCAATGGAATCGGGTCCATTGAAATATGGCGTGTTCTTTTCATGTGTGTTTGAGTTGTCGGCAACCTCGTGAAAAATATACGTTACGCATTATTTGTGCCCACCTATATGTTTTATTGAAAGGGGACTAAGAGCTGCGTTGGTGCAAAGTTCTACGTGTTTTTCTATTTGACTCTTTAGATCCGTTGTCTCGAGCGGTGTATTTAAGGAGCAGCAGTCTCCGCTGCGAGGCAGACTTGTTTCCGTTGCATGATGAGCTGGTGACGGGCTTTCCTTGTTTTGCCCATGCCCCCATCTTATTCCTTTCACCTTGATACCTGATCTCTCACCCATGCACTTATCCGGCTCCCCCTTTATGACCCGCAGCCCCAGTGCTTTACACGCTTTTACTCACAGTCCAGTTTCGCCTGTACCCTCACTCATTCTCCCTGTGCCCCCTCTCATCCTTTGCTCCCACCACTCCTTGCCCGCCACCAAATATGAAGAGACATGACACCAAACTTCAAACTCTAGAACGAGCATGCGCAACACCAGGGGGATCATAGAGCACTAGAGAAAGAGAGGACGTGGAACTACAAACCCAGACGGAAGACAAGAAAGACTGTCAGAGTGGAGCTTCCGGTTATTACAGCTACAACATCAGATGTGCCTATCACGGGAGCAGAACTAATGCATCAAAAAGTGCGGGGAACCGGGTCCTACCTCAACTGCTCAAAATGTGAACAAAAAATATTGGAAGAATATGCGCAGCACTTTGGCCGTCGTGCTCCGGTGCTGGAAGAAAATGTTATCCTTCAAGATCTAAAATACGGCCATCTTGGAAGGGGAAAGGGGTTAGTGGTCTGCTCCAGGCGGACATCTCAGAATGGGTTAAATTAGACCGCGTTACTTAGACCGCAAATGAAGACATCTGCGTATAGATGGGGGAAACAAAAACAAGCATTGAAAATGCAATAGGTCTCGCCTTTTATTAAGTTAAAGCCATTTGCTTTGCTATACAATACCATTAGCAAAGCAAATGGCTTTAACTTAATCAAAGGCGAGACCTATTGCATTTTCAATGCTTGTCATATAATGTATGTTGTACAATTTACATGCCAAACATTCCCATGGCTCTGCTTGTGCATGGGTCTTGGGCTCAGTTCTCCCTGTTAATTTGTTTGCCCGCCCATCTCTAATAATTGGTGAGTGAGAGCATGGATGAATGGGTAAGTGCATAGATTGAATGGTTGAATAAGTGAGTGTGTCTATGGATGGATGAGAAATGGATGAGCAATAAATAGTTACTTACACGAATGGATAAAGAAGAAGCTTACATGGATGTGAACAGGTTACACTAATCGTTCAGGCTGAAGTGATAGTCAGTGGTTACCAAAATGTTATAAACATACATGCGTAATACAATCCTTTGCAGTATCCAGAAAAATATAGGTGGAGCTGTTTAACAGACTGTTAATATATGGTCTTCGTTTCTGACACAGGTTTGATACAGATACTGAGAAAACAAATTAGGAGGCACTGCATGATAGACTGGTTGTTGAGGAAAAAAGATTTGTGGTCTAAAAGTTCTTTCTGCTCAACTTTAGGAAAACATAACTTGTACCACTTTGTGGTACCAAAATGTCTAGCATCCACCAAAATCCACTCTAAGGCAATGTTGGCGTTATCTTTGCTGTACTAGGGCTGACTACTGGTGCCGGACTCACATACAGGATCAGCAATTGATCAACCTGCATGTTTGGCGGCCATATTGGGATAGCCATTAGAGCTGAGCTTGGAGAGCTATACGACCACTTACGAGGCACAGATGTTAGCGATGACTGCATTAAGTGAGATCTTCACCCACCTTTCCTTGGGGACGGTATGCCGTGCTGCAGGTGTGTGCTGGCTATTTGACGGCAAGGATAACTCCAATATCACTGTGGAAGGATTCTCACCCACCACAAGGCACAATGACCATTAGCTTCCTCAGTGCCCAAGCGATAAGACGAGTGGATGGAGGTGGTCTCACAGTCATGCAGCCATCCAAGGTGAAAGAAGGGCAGATAATCTTAAACAGTATTCTTGATGTCCGTGTTGCTACACATAATATTTATACAAAAAAAGACCCATATATGCATCAAAACATATCCATCAGCCATGAAAAATGAATGATTCCAGTAACGTGCAAAAGGAAAAAACAGACCCTGATGTCATACAAGGAACGATATATCACTCAACAAATCTAAAACAGGTGAGACTAAAAAACTCCTCTAGAGAGGACTAGCACAAAAATAGACAAGGAAGGCAATGACCAAGGACATGAAAGGCAATGAATTAGGCCCTACGTCCAATCCATGCATGTGTTAAAGTATTGTTCACCACAGGTTTACTGGACAGATAAACATGTTAGTAGCCAGACGATAAAATGAATTGCTACACTTCTACATGTTCATACATAGCAGGTTCACAATTAGAAACATGTTTTTGTTGTATGTATTATTGAGGAGCAACAAACATTTTCTGACCAAACAAGTAAGTTTAGTCTGCAAGACCGCAAGGTAAGTTTGCACTCTGGCCCTTCCAGGTTTGGATCTCAAGATTTCCTGCTAAGGTTGGGAGGACTTCTTAGCACCTTCGATCTTCCAGAGGTGTTATAGATGAACCCAGGACTGTTGATCCTGTGATGCTATTTACAGTACTCAGTCTCCTCGGTCCTTAATTTTAGGGTCCATCTAAGATAATAGGAAGAAAGTCGGGCTTCCTGAATCTCAAATGTGTTAAAATCTTTAACGGTGACCAGAAATTACCGAGATTTCAGTATTAACTGCACCTAGTGGGAGGCTAGACCCGTACCCCAAGGGCACTGACGTTTTTATACTGTGACTAGTATAAACAAAATTAGTGGTTGTGATTTTGAACCAGCATCCCCCTCCAAAGTCCATCCATAGTGTGTAATGCAGTATTAAAAAAGCTCAGCATTCTAAATAGCTCCAGAGTTTTCCATGGTGCTGAGCCCGCACAGAACAACACTGACAGCACAGCTGTCTGGTTTGCTCAAGACTTCTTAGGGACACTCTGAAAGCTTTCCTGGGGTTGCATTCTACTCATTGCTTACTATTGGCTTTGTCTTTTGTAACACACAGTTGCTTGCTTTCTATTTGTTAGCTTAATTTGTTTTAGGCTATCCAGTTTGAGTTTGTCCCTCCCGTGGATCATAGCCTGTTTACTTAAATTCTTCCACCAGTGCTCGCTTTCTGTGAACAGGCCTATAAACTTTTTTCTTATCTTGTCACATTTGCTGTGCATTCAAAGACAGAGGACACTCTACACTACTCTAGTCCACTCCACTCTCCTCCACTCTATGCAACTCTCTCTATGCCATTCCATGCCACTGTACTCCACTCCACGCCACTCCACAACACACTAGTCCACTCTACACCTCTTCTCCAATCTACACCACTCCATGCCACTCCACCCTACTTCACTCCATGAACCTCCACGACATTGCACTCTACTCCAGTCTACTCAACTCTACTATATTCCACGCCACTCCACTCTTCTCTACGACACTCTACTCAATGCCACTCTATTTTACAACACTCTATTCTATGACACTCTACGCTACACTACGACACTGCTCTATGACACTCTACTCAAAAATACTCCACTCTACCACACTCCATGACACTCCTCTCCACTCTACCCCACACCACAACCCTACAATCCACTCTACGCCATTTAACAACATTCTATGCCGCTGCACTCTACAACACTCTACTCCACTCTGCGCCACTCCACACTATGACACATTACTCCACGTCACTCTCCTCTATGCCAGTAACTTTTAACCATGCTGGTGTACAACATGGCTAACATACGTTGGCAAAGCCAATAGCTCTCGCAGAGGCAAGACCTGTTGGCTTTGCCTATGTTTTTTGTATGTTGAACTTTTTTCACCAAAGTTAACCTCTTGAAAGACCACAAAGCATTCCATGAACCATAGAATGATGTCCTTAAGCCAATGCCATTTTACCCTTTATCAGTAGTCACATTAACGCTAGAGATTGTAGAATTTCACTGTTGATTTTTACTGTATTATATTTCTAAGGTGTTTATTAAAGCATACTTTTATTTAAGTAATAACTCTGACTGAACAGTCATAGTTATATCTGACTCAACGTTTAGGCACCTACTCAACTTTCTCACCACCTACCTTTGCGAGGCCTTCAATGTTCCGTCAAGCTACACAAGGGAGTGAAAGAAGGCGACTGAGACTCAACTATCTGTGTTAGAGCCAGTACCCAGCATCCTTGTTAAGTAGACAACGCATATGGTTGTGCTTTTGATACTGGTGTGTCATTTCTATCACATGAGAAGCTGCAAAAGCATACCATTCGCGGGCAAAAGAGATTGCCTCTTTTATCTCTCACATAGTGTGCAGTGTGGTCTTTCATGATGCCTCTCTCTTACTTATACATTTACATGAAGTGTGTGCTGGGGGATGGGTGGTCTACTCTGTGCACTCTCCCCTATATCCCGGGGTGTGCGGGTTTGTTGAAGGATGAAGGCTTCTAGGTACTAGGAAGATCCCTCCTCAGCGGGATGAAGGCTGGTACCTGGTACTCATCTAGACTCGGGAGGACTGGACCCGGCAGACCTCTGGGTCCCACTGGGGTTTGCCTGAGAAGCTGCTACAGTGATTCCTGGAGAAGGCTTGCGCAGACAAGGCTCAAGTTTAGGGGTGCCGATGGATGCAGGGTCAGACTGGGTCAGAAAATAGGCCAGGGCACAAAAATAAAAGCAGCCCAGATTAGTGAATCAGATAGCTAAAAAGATGTTTGTAAACTGGGGGCAATTTTAAACTAGTAAAGACACGCTGAGTATGTTTTGCAGGGTATGGAAGACTGCATGGATTTGTGCTTACTGTAGGCAATGTTTATTGTTTAATATCTGAGAAATCAACAGTACAACAAACGGCTAGACAGACCATAAAACAGGCCCAAAACAGCCAAAACCCAGCCCACTCACTGACCTGTCAGACAGGGTCGGATCTGTAAGGTGGCCAATGGGCCGGTATCTGAGTTGCAGCTGTGGGCTTCTCTTTTGGCCAGCGTAGTGGCCGATTTGGGCTGTGTCTGTGCTGTTCAGATGCCGCCAGCTGCCCAGTGGGGGACTGAGCAGCCTTTTCGGACGCAGATGGGCCTCTATTACCTCCCTTTAACCAACAGGGTGGAGATGTCATTCCCAGTCTCCCGCTGCGCCGGCTTGTTAATGTATGCAGATTGAGAAGGGGTAGAGGGGCCCGAGTAGAAGTGGTCTTAATTATATTCAGGCGTGGTTCACCATTGTGAACTAATCCGTGTACAATTAGTCCTGGCAACAGTTGCATTTTTTTTAAACTCAGAGAAGTTAAGAAAACATGCCTCTTTTAGAGAACCCCGACTCCTTCTTTTCATTATACTTAAAACACTGAACAGTGTTTTGCGAAAAGGCGCAATCCGCAATTGCGGGCCTCTTTTTTTTGGGGGGGGTACGGTACCCAGGCTTATTTTTTACCCAAACCAACCCTGCTGTCAGACCAGCCAGTCGGGCACTGCCCGATTACCATATAGGCCAGTCCAACCCTGGCAGGGTGATCAACGCTCGTCTGTTGATGTCGCGATTTCTGAGTGTGCTCAACAATTATAGATTCACTATAGCTCAGTGGTAAGAGCACTTCTCACCCTAAGCACAGTAAATGGCATGTTAAGACATAATGGAAATGAGTGTTCAGGCAGTAGTCCTCGGAATTGCAACACAAAAAGATGAAGGACGGAATGTTGAACATTGTCAAACATTCACCCCAAGTCACAGATCTGGGTTTAATCCATCGTTATTTTGCTCACCACGCTACCCCAGTTCAGACATAGCCATATGCAAATCAGTCTTGACCCTGTGCCTCATGGGAACAGTCCAGCCCAAACTGCCAGGCCATGTCTTCCCTGGACAGGAATCAAGCATCCTAGGACCGGTTTCGGGCTTTCAGCCCTCTTCAGCCAGGATAGCTTGACTCCAGTGGGGTAGTGAGCACAGGACCCACGTCTGGGCATACCCTTCCCACTTAGGGTGAAAATGCAACACAAAACAAAAGTCCTCGGAAGGCAGACGACTATAGACTTTCACTATTCTCTCTATGGATTTTCACTATGGATTCACTATATCCCAAATCCCAAACCCCTTACAGAATATCCCCACTAATAGGAGAGCATGCCATGCCGTGCCCAGCTGTAGGAAGGAAAAATCTGACTATATGGTTGCCCCCAACTTTTTGCCTGGTATTTGAATGGTTTTTGACTAGTCTGGTTGGGCTCCTGCTATCCAGGACCCCAGCCTATCTGCTTCCTCCCTAAAACTGATGTGAGTACCCTAGGTACCTTCCAATTGGATACTGAGGACACCCTATCAGCCCCTTGTAGTTGGTACCCTAGGGACCCAGGGCATGGGTCCCTCAGAGGTCTACCAGGGGCTGCAGCACTTATTGTGCCACCCCTGGGACAGCCATACCAAATGACACCACCAGACCACTACTGTAGTCTGGGTAAGGTGGTGCTTGCACTCCTTACAGGGATATAGGTATCCTGTATCCCACTTAATACAACACATATATCCTCATAGGTCATCCCTAGAGCAGGCCTTGCTAATCCTACAAGGCAGGGTGCTGAGATATGTGTGAGGGGGGACCCCTACCTGAGTAGGGCCCCTCTGCAACCTTCGTAAAATCATTGCTGGGTTGTTTGTAGTGTAGCCATTCCATATACTCTTAACCGCATTATAAGTATAGCGCGACAGCGTGATAACTTGAGAATGGCTACACAGAACCATATTGTGTTTGGTGTCAAACATGTAGGAATCATACCCCCAATCCAGCCATGGGACTGAGGGCATGATTCCCCCCTGCTAGAGGGGCGATATGGGAAAAGCGGCAGAATTTAGACACCAATTTAAAAGTGCACACGTAGTAAAAAATGGATGCTACCCACCACCCACACGACTCTGGCTGCCTGTTGCTGGGCAGAACTCCAGCCACGGCAGCTGGACAATAGGAATCCTGTTGCAGGGAGGTGTTCCCACCTCCCCAGACAGACTATGTGGATTGGAACTGGGTGGGTGCACCATAGGATGCCTTTCAGAGTTCCACGTAGGCTTCTCCAGTGCCTACATTCTGCTTACACCGCCTGGAACCGGTTCAGGGGCATCCTGTCCCCTGCCCTGGTGGGAAACACACAAAGGGGAGAGGGTGTAGCCACCCTTTCCCGCCTGACCTCTCATTGGTGGGCGCTGATCTAGACACTCCCCAAATCTTTGGATAAAGGTGAATACTGGGTCCCCAGAGCATCAGATTATTCTTGAACTTCACAGACGTGAACTTCGACTTGCTGCCGCACAGCTACCTGAAGAAATCTCCCTTGGGGTAAAGGAGTTACCCCCCTGCTTGGCAGGCACCTGAAGCACTGCAAGTGACCCGGTTGGAACCTCGCTGCTCCTTCGGACATCGACGACTCTTTCCTACCTTGAGGTGGGTTTCCAAGCATCCCAGAGGCCAGTGAGTGTGCGCAGCAAAGCTCAGCACCGTGGACCCCGTGGGTGCCGAGATCCCCAATACTCCTGGACACCGGCCACCTCTTGCACAGCACCCGACCCCGACAAGTGGGGAAGTTGTGCTTTGGCCCATTTTTGTGCCAACCTCTCAGCATCATCTGTGCCAAATATCGATGCCCTAGCCCACTCCGGTGCATCTTTACGCACGCCAAGTTGCTGCCTCCCGCGGTCCCTTGTCTCTTGACTTGTGGGCCCTAGCGGAGTTCAATCTTCGATTCCAAGAGTTCCCCTGGTTACTCCAGGCCTGCTCTTCAGTCTCCTTGCTAGAGACCTTGCTCAAACCTTGTGGGTCTGCACCAGTAGCTGCTTTGTGTTTCTTGCGTGGGTTGCGGTTGCCAAGGCTTAGTGGATCCAATCCAGACACTAATACCGCAGCGACCCTCATCCTTCGTGGGACAGTCGCCCTCCAGAAGCTGGCCTTCCTTGACGCCTCCTGGACCCCGTAGCTGACGATCCAAGCTACACCTCTTCCACCTGGAAGCACCCGGCATTGAAGGGCTCCTTCTCTTGAGCCCCCTGGTCACTGTGCCGTGACCCAGACTCTGTCCCCTCTGCTTTCAGGTCCTTCTCTACATGATCTACATTTTCATTCTTCACGACAATGACAACTGTTCTTGCTAGCAGCAGTTCTTCACGTTTTGCCATTGAAAATCAGCCCGCGACCCAACATCGAAAACGACCTATGCACCCGGCTTCCCTGGGGCAGGTAACAGTGGTACCTCGGTACTCTTGTGGGTGTGGGCTCTTCAAAAGCTTAACTCTAAAGTATTGAACTTGAACTACTGCTAGAAGTGTTTTTAAACTTGTAAAATTAAACCGCGACATTCTCCATAGGCTTTAATAGAGATACCGACAGTAGCTTTAGCCACTGCACGCGTCTCCCGTGGGTCCCCTTCCTCATTACCTTGGGTGGTTTCACAAGGGGCCAGCGACCCTAAATGCCCTAGGCATTGTCTGTAGAATTGTAGGGGTTCTTATACCACTTTTTTGATGTATGGTTTGGTCCCCCCCTGGGGCCCTGTGATTCCAGTGCTATTTATTGTAACTATCAATGCTTGTTTGAATTGTATCTTCACCTCTAGCCTCATAAAGAGACTAGTGGGGTTATTCCTAGAATAAATACATATATTTTATATATATATCTGTGTGGACTACTCTTTCACTTGGTTATTCAAGAGGTTATCTATGGTAAAACAATAAACTTAACACTCCTTCAAGACTTAGCCTGAAGGCTGCTCTCCACAGCTACCACTAGGATAGCTTTCTTTAAAGGTTGTCTTTCAACCTATCACCTTAAGAGTCGAATTGGACTGGTGCAAGGTGGCCACTATAACTAGTGACCAGCATATGCCAGTCCAACTCCTCACACCAGCATATAGCCTGCTCATGCATGATGTAAGAAAGACTCCGCAGTGAAGCATACAGGGAGCGAGTGGGCTTCCTGTAAAAGGCAGTATAGCACCTCGATTCTTTTCCCTTTCATAAGATTGCCTCATTCCCTGGATATGAAATAGCAGCTGGTTCCAGGAGGGGCTTCGAAGGAAGAAGGGAATTCGGCGATTGGTCTCCCTGCGTGTGCCCTTCAAGAGAATCAGGCGTTCCCACGGCAACGACACGCCTCTCCCATCGGGGAGCATTATTCATCCTTGCTTGTTATAGAGAAGAGGTTGAATTCTGTAAATTAATATCTGCTTAGAGTGGGTGTTTTGGAGCTGGCCTTGCCTGCGTTTTGTGAAACACCACAAACGCCGTGCCGCGCCCCTCTTTCCAGGGCACCCAGAGCTATGCACTGGGATGAATCTGTGTGTGCCAGGCAGACAGCCCTTGGAATTATGCCCTGACACCAGCGGATCTGGATTAAGAAAGAAAATCTCAAAAACGACTTCAAGGAATATGAACCAGCCCTCCACTACTAAAATGAATTTGGACAAGGGAACAAGGAATCCTGAGATGACCAAGCACTGCCCAGGGCGGCTGCAAATGACCTTAAGTTGGCCATGCTCTGCCCAAGGGGCTCTGGGAAGGGAGCCTAGGAACCTCAGTGACTTGGCTCTGCTCAGAGATGCCTTGGAATGACCCTCCGATGCCCTGACCTAGTAGTCATAAGTCATGAATTATTCAGTGGGGTCTTGGAATTGGCCTCTGAGAAGCCCTGATAGTAGAGACTAGGCCTTGGAAATGACCCTTCAGTGCCCTGACCTTGTAGTCATACACTGGCCACAGGGTCTAGGAAATTACTTCTGTGCCATAGACCTGGCCAAAGTGGTCTTGGCAACGTCGTGAAATATTTGTTTTTTCGGGGTGTGCTTGTACATATAGATGCGCTTTACAATGTTACCCTCGACAGAAAATAAGACTACTTGTATATAATCATTGAATTGGAATGTGTGCTTCTTTTATTCTGTCCATGAGAGCCCCTGGATACAGCTTTCTGTTAAGAAGCAGCTCTGCGGAGCAGTATTGCACTCTGCTTATGTTTGGGGTTTGTTTCTTTGTCTCCTTCTAGCTACCTTCTCTTTGTCTTGTTTGAGGGGACACTACTTCCGACCCTTATTTCTGACCTCCTCTTTTGCTTTATTTTTATACACGCCTTTCGCCCCTTTCCTTATTTTTACTTTACTTCCAGTCCTCACCTTTGTCCATGCCTCTTACCATTCGATTACCTTAGTGTATCTACCCTTACTGTATATAGTACATGTACCAGTATATAAGACTTATTAATCTCTGTCCATACCTAAAGCTTAGTACCTCTGCCCTCCTACTTCTACCCAAACCTATACTCTAGTGCCTTTATCTCTACCTAGTCCCTAGTACTCATTCCTCCCACGCCTCCATTGCCTTAGTCACTTTCTTTCCTTGTTTTGTATTTTTCTGCTGTTTTTTGGCCGAACATTCCATTTTATTTTTAAAGGAAATGGGTTTTGCTTACTTTGGAAATTTATCAACAGGGAGTTGCAACAGCCATTACGTTCTTGTGTT
This sequence comes from Triturus cristatus, assembly GCF_964204655.1. Lineage (NCBI taxonomy): Eukaryota > Metazoa > Chordata > Amphibia > Caudata > Salamandridae > Triturus > Triturus cristatus. Next base: position 625,252,338 of record NC_140583.1, on the reverse strand, counting down.
GTTTCTTTTGTTTGTATCCGTAAATAAAGTAGAGTAATCGGAAGCCACAGTTAACAGTAGTTAAGTATCTGTTGCAACGATGTCGCACATATGGAACATTTTGATTCGCCCGAGTTAGAAAATATTTTATATTTTTGTCGACATCTGCAAAGTATGCTTCTAATGGCGGGTAAGACAAATCCATATCATGTAGGCCACAAAGCAGCTGCAAAATCTCATAATTCCAGTGGCCATGGCTATAAAATGAGAGAATGTAAACGTGAGTTAATTATCTTAACAAAGTTTTGTGTGTCGTAGTAAGTCAAGTACTAATCACAATCCATGTCAGGGTGAATCACTAAATACACCTAAGTTCAACACTGTGGTAGTTATGGCACAGAGCAGACAGGCTTAAATTGGAAGCATTGTGTAAAGTATTTATGCAGTATCAAAACAGTAATAAAGTTGAAATGCAAAACAAAATAAAAATCCCAAACACAATTAGAAAAACAGAGTACACATTAATAAACAAAATTACACCAACAATGGCAAAAATTCAAGAAGCGCCAAGAAGCACAAAGTGCAAGTAATAGTCCAGGTTCATGATAAAACTGGCCCAAGGTGTAATATGATGGAGACTGCGATGAAGTCTGGGTTGGATACATCAACCAGGTTAGTTGTTGGATACATCAACCAGGTTAGTTTGTCTTTGTCTCAATTCACCACAGGAGTACACTTCTAAAGCACCCTGGACCTCAGGGGAGGCACATAAACTCACAGGATGTCAGCTAGAGTCAACTCTAGATCCAGTTGCCACTTATCAACTGGGCATTTGCAGGAAAGGCCCCTTGTAGCTTGTTTTATGCCTGTAGCTTGAACAGGAGGGTCAGCATTATGACTCTTGAAGTCCACTTCTTTGTCCTGGGTACAAGAGAGAGCAGGTCAAGTCCTGCATGGCTCTACTCAGGTTGTAGACAGCAGGTTCAGTCCACCTCTGATCTTCCTCAGGTCCAAGAGTGTTCTGAAACAAGTGCCCGGAGATGCCACGTTTATGCCTGACACATGCCAGTGAGTGGGAATGATCCCTGGGCAGGCCCTCACCAATGGGGTAAAGGTTCCTGGGACTAACCCTAACCACTTTTGGCATTTTCAAGATGGCCGCAGTCTTCCACTCTACTATACTTGGGCTCTGAGCGATGGAGAGGGTGTGTGGGAGTGTACCATGGTCATCATAGTGTCCTCCCATATCTAACATCAAAATCCAGTACACCCAAGAAATTCAGAGACAGACGCTGGTAGAAAAAAGTTGAGTTTTTAAGCAACTAGACAGTAGATACACAAGAATTGTTGTGGCATCCTGTCCTCGCCCTTTGAAGTGCGCCTCACACCCCAGAAGACCTTTCAAGCAGGTTTTGACACACCAGTAGGATTTGACACTAATGTAAAAAACAAATAGGCCCAATGTGATAGAAGCCTGCCTAGCTTGGGGAAAACCGAAGAGTTCAGGCCTAGGTGTTAGCTACATCTGCCTGTGACAGGGTAGGTCTCTTTGAAATGAATTAAGTATGCAGGACCAGCCCCCAGGCCATCCTGTCTCAGAAGCAGCACACATCCTATGGAACAGCCAGGCGTGCTGCCTTGAAAATAGCCTTTTTGGGACCTTTTCTCTGTAGGGACATGTTTAACATTAAATTCCTACATATCCTACTTTTAAATACCAGGAACCTTGCCTTACGGACAATAAGGCCTACTTAGGGGTTATAAATATTTCAAAGGAAGGTTTTGACCTGTCAAAAGGGGTTATTTTGATAGGTTGAATCTGCAGTTTTAAAACTGCAACAACTAGGCCTGCATTCATGTTTGCATTGTCACTGGAATACATAGAGTGGATGGCACAATAGGTGCGGCAGTCCACAAGTCCACATTTAACTTACATGCCCTTGGTTCACTTTGTACCACATACTAGGGTCTAATAGGTAATTCAAATATGCCAACTGGGTGTATACCAAATTTCATCATATTGAAAATGGGAGCACAGGCACTTTACCACTAGTTAACAGGGGTAAAGTGCACATAGTTCTACAACCAGCAAAAAAGGCAAACAATCCAGGTGACCCTGCAGAAAGGGCAAATTTCCAAGAACCCACTAATACAAGAGTATCTTCTTATTCTCTATTCCACCAGTCCAGTGGCAGTTTCACCCCCGCCCCCAAACTCTTCTCACACTCATACCAGTGCACTTTTAGAGCAATCACTAAGTGGGATAGAGGGTTTACACTGTATTTCTAGTGTGTGTTAGGTCACTGTGCAGAGAACATCAGCAGGCCCACAGGACATAAGTGACTGAGGGGTTTGGGCCAAACATGAATGTTTTAATAGAAGGATGACTATTCCAGGTGTGTGATTGCATTAAAGTAAATATGGTGCCTGTGCCTCACAGTGTGAGACCCAAACCCCATGAGACAGAGTGCCTTGAGGTGTAAGGCGCATCAACCAACCAAATAAGACCTTTGTTTTCTGCGATTGTTCCAACTGTTTTCAGAGCAGTGGGTGGGACACCATCATGTCAGATGATAGGAAAACAATTCTTCCCAAGGCAGTAAATAACTCTTCTGCCCTTCCCTTTCCATACCATTTGACCTGCTACTCTACACTCTCTCCTGTTGGCCTGCCATGTCATGATACTAGCTGACATTGCTCCTTTCTCTGTCGGTGCTTCACCTCATTGCCTGTTAGTTTCCTGTGGGTGAGTTTAAGATGAATATTTTAATGCATGTTGGTGCAACGTAGTGCTGTAAAATTGTGGCTAAATAGCAAATCTTATCAATAGGAGTTAGAACTGTGCAACCAGATAAAATCCGAGTGCACAAACATCCTTGTAGGTATGTGAAGATAGGCTATGCGTCCTGACCCGCTTCCAGAGTATATACTGCCCAACCAGTGCTCACTGATCTAGCATGCCCCACATAACTAACCCATCTGGCTCCTTGTCAATGGATGTGCTCTTTATGTGACAACCGCATACCTCTTTCAGTCAGGACCCGGCTCCATTGTCTCGGTTTGGCTCCTTTCCATCAAGTACCCTATTTCCCATCTCAATCCTTCTCATGTCACTCTGCCTCAGTGGTTAATTAGTTCCAGTGTTTTCCGGTGCTCTGCACCAGCACTTAATTATTGACATCGGCACTTACTTCCCAAATGGTGGCGCTATCTTTCTATTTCTGTGTGGCACACACCAGTTTAACAATTAAATGCACATTTAAAGAATAATTCTATAGGTCATTCTTTATTGCTTGAATCGTCCATCCTGTCATATCTATAGCAGTGTGATGTTTGGCAAGGAGCATTTATACTGGCACGTGACAGTGAAGGCAGTTCCAGTCGGTAGTGCAACCTGATTTAGTTTCCTAAGCAATACCTTGGGCCCTGGCACTTATTTTCAAATTAAACACTGCTCTGCCCCGTCGAGTAAGAAGGGGGACTTAAGAGAATCTGGAGTGGGCTGAGCCAGTGGTCCCTACAGACTCAACAATGGTCTTGATCAAGAGGTAAAGGAGATGATGTGGTCTACAGGCAGGTGTTATGGGGGCAAGGACCTGCGTCGAGTCAGCCACTTTGAAACACCAGCTACTGTACGATTCAGCTAATGGACTGCACTTTTACAACTCCTTTCCCTGTGTCTTATCTAGAGCCATTTCCCACGATCCATTAAGGGTTCTCATGGTGGCCTTTGGAAACTTGTAGGTCTATTCCATAGACTCCCTTTCAGCATTCGCAAAACACTTAGGACCCTCCTTCAGTATCCAACCAAGGAAGTGCTGGCTGCACTGCACATCCCTAACCCACAATGCCTTCTTCAGCGGCAGTGTGCATCACAGATTACTCCTGAAAGCCCCAGTCTCTTTGGTCTCACCGAGAACCCCTCAGTCGTGGACAGTTCATGTGGAATAGCATGTGAGGTTGTCGACCGATTTTGAAAGATAATCACATTTATGTTGCAGAAGGAAGCCTTGCTTTTTATCGACCGGAAGTGTTGGCCTCCAGCAAGATGGCTCCTACAGAGAAAGCCGGAATATTTTCTACCAAAAGCATTTTCTTCCCAAATCAACCTACTAGCAAAACTCCTTTAATGTTATTTTTAGTAACGAAACCAGTGTGTCGTGGAATCTACACCAAGGAAGGACATGAGTCCCCTGGCTGCTGTTTGAATGATAAAATACAGCAATAACCGGGACCAGTTGGCTCCTCAGGTATCGAGATGCTGGTGCCACTGCACCTGCTGCACCAATGGATGCAATGCCTCTGGACATTTACTTGACACGTCCTTTCTTCCCTTGGCTTTCTCAACCACACCATACTTTGCGTAGACCTTTGAAATGGAGCTGCTGAATTAAGACTTTTGAGTGCATGAAAAGGTAGCCCTGGACAAAGTGGGTGGCTTTGCACTATCATAGTGTCTCCTTCCAAACACGGGTGGAAAATGGTGAACTCAGCACAGTCTTTAGAGAATGTGGGCTTGTCCTACTTTAATTGGTCACTGTGGGATGTCTGAGAGTCTGCAGCTCCATGTTGAGAAACACTTGCACATAGTAGGACAACCATTGGCGTTGCCACGTGCACTGGTGCATAGCTGTCAATGTTACATCGAGAGCAGTGCTTCCAGGGCCCATGGGTGCGAGGGTTCCACTGCATCCCAGTTATGGGTGCCGTGCCTCTTTCTATCCATGCAGGGAGTCAGGAGGTAATCTCCTAACTTGGATTAGGTTTCTTGATATTGTTGGAAAATACCATCAAATATGTTCAGTGGTAACTCGTGGTCCATTTCAGTCATATTGGTACAGCCTGGTGAGTTATGAACTGTGCTCAGCCCATTAAGCTTTTTACAGGGCCATTCCGAAATCTGGTCCTTTTCTCTTAAACCAATTCAGTTCTGACTATGCACATTACCTTGGAAAAAGGAGCAGCAGTTGGCCCGGACTGTTTGATTTTACTAAAATTATATGCATAAAACTACTTCTAGCCGTCTTCATCCATTGTTACTCTTGTAACATTCACGTTTTTCTTCCACCCAGTGCAGCATATGGCGTAGGGCAATGGGTCAGCCCACTACAACCATTGGCTAACTTCACTCTGAGTGACAGCATTCTGTTCTTTCACAAGAAGCACATCCGCAAAGAACGTAATCTCTTCAGTTCTAGGGAATACTATGTCAATGGGTGCTTTTTTTAGACCAAAATATTTTTGCTTTTAGCAATTGTTTTTTAATATACTGGTGAGGGCCGGGCAGATCCATAAACAATAACGTTTTACAAAAACTGTGATTTTTGCAGTCAATGACAGATCTATTGTCTTTGCCCATGCTTGTTTGTCATGTGACAATTGGTGCTGAACACCAATTTAAACAGATTGGGCAATTATGCGACCGTAGAGCAACCACTGTGTGTGAGGTGCCATCCTGCTGCTAGTGGACACCGAGGCAGCCCGGGGAGGGTTATGTGAACAGCCAGGCCACAGAAAAGACAAACCCCACAGAGAGAAACCACTTCACGCGTCCTTTCACGCCATTATTGAATGTGAGTGCCTGGGGCGAGATGAAGCTGCCACTACAAACAGCCCCCACACAATCTCCGATTGTTCATGTCCAATAATGTGTTATTCTAAGAAGTGAATACCACCCCTGCAAACTGTCATTTTTTCCTCTTTTCCTATAGTTAATTAGGACTTATTCATGCTCCAAACGAAAAGCCCCTCTTTCCTTATGGCTTAGGCTTGGCTTTTCGAAGGGCCCAGAGAAAAGACGCAGGCCTTGGGACCTGGGGGTTGGGGACTATTCAATGGTAGAAGTTGACTTTTTGTGTACTGCTGAAAGTGGGGTGGAGCCGAGCTTGGCTGGCGGCCAACGGCACATAATGGCCGCGCGGTGTGCGGATCAACAGAGGCCTACCGCCTTTCCACCATGGCGCCATTGTGGGTCAGTCTGGGCTTTTTGGTCTTCATTCTCCCATCCATGTCAGTAGGGACCAGAGAAGGGTGTAGTGTGAGTGGAGGACGGGGCGAGGAAGGTGGGGACAGGACCAAATGAGTGACAGAGTTGACAGTTTGACAGCTTGACTCCAGGTACTTACTGTCAACGTAAATACGTTCATTTCAGTCTAATTTGTGCCAACTGATGCCCGTGATAAAGGGCGTAAATAGGGGGGGGGTGCACCGATTAATGGCAGGGCTGAAAGCCTTGGGTCTGAAAGTAGCGCGTATTGTGCGTATTGTGTCGCTTGAAGTGGTTCCTGCCCTCCACTGACTTGCCTTTCCACAAAATCACCTCATTATTTTCCTTTCCTGTCCCCCCCACCCTTTAGCCGCTCCACATGTTAATTTACAGAAGAATAAAAGAAAGATCTGCATTGTGGGACTTTGTGGGAAGTGCTGGTGGATTTAGGGGATATGGGTGTTGAGAGGAAGTGCTGTTTAGTGTTCGACGATAATAATCCGGTGGAGCTGCTGCACCGCCTGGGTTTGCAGTGACCACAACTGCTTCGAAGGTGGCCGCTCTGCCTTGAACCTGTGGATGAAGAAGACACGCTGAATGCTTGGCTCGGTTTGGCACTAAGGCAACTATGGCAACCCATGGGGTTAGTGGTCTGTAGGACATGACTGCCTCTCCCATTGCTCTGTTATCCTAGTAGGTGCTGATGGGAAGCCCGCACATTTCAAACGAGCAAGTCTGAGAAGCCGACACCCAGGTGGCCATCTTTCAAGAGGTGGCTGCTGCTCGCTTGCATATGGTTATTCTCTCCCCACCCCACCCCACCCTAGAACAGCCAACTGAAAAGCTAGCCTGTAAGGGGCTCAGCCTCATTTTGGCAACATTCCAGAGGTGGGAAGAGGGCTCCGACCCTTAGGCCTGCAATTAGGCCTTAAGGGTTTTGTGCAGGGTAAGAAGGCGAAATACATATGTAATGTTGAAAAATGCAGCTAAGTGGCTAGAAGAAAAATAAAAAACTATCACTGAAAAGTGTTAGGTTAAAAAAGCGGTGGTAGGCTCGAGATTCTCTAGGTTACCTCAAGTTTTTCAGTTTATGCTGAACAGGACACCCTTGATGTACCTTGAATATGAGCAAGCATACCTTGCTTAAGGCTGTAGGGCGTTAGGCGGCAGGCACCCATGGATTTCTACCCTCCCCCACTCTTGTGATTCTGTGGCCAGAGGCACTGGGTCGCAAGGATCATGCAGGTGCACAGATGGTCCCACTCCCGTGAGAGCCGACCAGGCACCAACAGGGGATTGGTGGGCGAAGGGAGCATATAGGGGAGGAATGAGTCGGGGATCGGGCAGTGCAAATGCTACGTCACAGGTAGGCTGACATTGTGGGAGGGAAGTGGTTATTTTAGTCAGCTTTTTAGCTCGAACCTGGGCAGCTCATGTACCGCTCTACGAGGCATTCTGTATTCAGGTATGGACTTGAAGCTCCGCCCATTTCCGCCCATCTATTCAATTGGCTCCTGTTACTGTCTTTTCTAAATGGTTGCTTTTGATTCATGAATAGGCTTAGTAGTCCCTCCTTAGTACCGCCTTATCTGCATTTGTAATCTCCCATACATAAGGACTGGACTTTTTACTGGTGTTGTTAAACGGTCTGTTTTATCTACAGTCTGTGAGCACTATTTTCTTTAATGTCTTTATTCTAGCTGCTGTTGCAGGCACAACAGGCTCTCCCTAACCCACCCTGTTTTCCTGACATTGAGGCACCTTATCTTTGGAAAATGCTCCCTGCACATCGCGGCACTTCTGCACGCGCTATGCTGCTTAACAAATGCTTTTTTGGGTAAAAGTGCCTCATATAGGGCTTTCACTTAAATGGCGGCCACGCACCTTTCTTTAAACGAGCTGCTTCTAAAGAAAGGAGCGTGACCGACATTCAAGTGAAAGCGTGGCATGGGGCACTTTACAAAAAATTTTTGGGACAACTTGACAAACAATTGTTTTTTTTTGTAAAAGGGCCCCATACTGCGCTTTCACTTTAATGGCGACCACACACCCTTATTTAGATGGCAGCTTCTAAAGAAAGGGGCCTGGCCACGATTAAAGTGAAAGCGCGCAATGGGGAGCTTTTACAAAAAAAAACATGTTTGTCAACTTGACAAAAAAATGCTTTTTTTTTTTCTGTAAAAGCGCCCCATACTGCGCATTCACTTTATTGAAGGCGGCACACCATATATTAAACGAGCTGCGTCTAAAGAAAGGGGCGGGCCGCCATTAAACTGAACGCCTGGCATGGGGCACTTTTACAAAAAAGATATTTGTTTGTCAACTTAACACACAAATGTGCTTTTATGTAAAAGCGCCCCATACCGTGTTTTTACTTTAATGGCGGCTTCGCACCTTTCCTTAGACGTGGGTCATCTAAACAAAGGGGCATGGCCACCATTAAAGGGAAAGTACGTCATGGGGTGCTTTTACAAACAAGCATTTGCAATGCAATAGGTCTCGTATTTGCGAGAATTTGAGCTATTGGCAATGTAAATGACAATGACTTTTATTTATGTTTTTAAAAGCCAACACATAAATGAAAGGCATTGTCATTTACAATGCCAATAGCTCAAACTCTCGCAAATGCGAGACCTACTGCATTGCAAATGCTTGTTTTTCCTTTGCTTCTGGACTGGCGGGACGGCAGGATTCAAAATGGCCGCCTGCCTGGCCTCTCTGTATATGCAGTGAACCTTCACTTTCCATTGTTCTGTATTGTAATTGCATTTACATAGCGCTGACTACCTCTGAAGAGACGTTGAAGTGCTTTATGGCGGGTAGCAGGCTACTCCGTAGCCCAAAGTTAGTGGTTATTGTTATTGGAGATTTGTTGGTTATTGGGTAGGTATTCTGCTCTTAGGAAACTGAAGAAGTCCCTTCATTTTGAAATGGTGATGCATTTAGTTAATAAGAGTTGTTGTTCCGGCCGCCGCCGCGATGCTCTGTTCCCGTACAAGGCAGAGGCCAGGGGAAGGGGCACCTTATATACCCACTGGCCATTGCAGTGGCGGCAGTGACACATATCCAGTGCGACTGCATTTCCCGTCTCCCGGGAAGTAGCAATTGGCCGGCGTGTCTCCGGCTCGAGATAAGGCCCGGGCCATGGTGGTCCCAGGTCCTAAGTGCCGCTCTCCCCTATGGGGGGGTGCTTTGTAGAATAGGACTTGTAATTATTAGAGTGATTTAATATAAGTGGAAAATGTTGGAGGAGAAAATCAGACAGAGGAGGGTACATATTGTGAGATAGCAAGGAGAGGTTAAGCAGAGTGAGGCATTGTGATTTATGAGAGTGGCGTGAGCGTGAGTGGACAGGTTTTGGTGTTGCAGGACCCGTCATTTCATGCTGCACAACGGGAGAGACTTGTGCGAATCCCATGAGATTTGCCTACAGGCCACCAAGGCCTCTCCCTACCCTGTGCAGCCTCGATCCTTCCTCCTCGCCAGAATATTCACGCGCCACTGGAAATTTGACGAGAATTGGGAATGACAGGGAAATGACATGAAAGGCTTTCATCATTAACAGAGGATCCCAAGGGGAGGGGGGGGGGGAAGAGGGCCCGTGCTTCTCATATCAGCTTGTGAAGAACGTGGCTAGAAGGCTGCTCAAGACCCCACCCCCATAGTTAATTTCTCCCATCCTGTTTCCCCTTTCCCAGTTGCCCCAAAACACGCGAGGACATACTCTGTCAATGAGGGCTTTGTTCCTGCTGCACCAGGCACGTCAAAATATTTTGCATTTCTCCGGGAAAGAGGCTTCTGGAAGCTTCAATGAAGATTTAACAGTCTTTCTTTATGAAAACATGCGGCAGACTTTTCTGTCACGCTGCAAAACAACGTCCTGCGCACCTTTCCGGAGAAGCAGCGGACTATTTGTAATGTTCCTAGTTATGCAAGACAGCTCAGTGTGGCTCGAACTAACGCTGCAGATATGCGACTATTTATTTTTTAAATTGCATTTCGATCGGAGCTGTACATAAGAACATTGGCAGTACACAGGACAAACGATTGCATAAACTACTAGCAGGAGGACGACAGGTGCAGCAGCTTCCAAGCAGAAAGCGCGAGAACACAACGAACAGCCATACTCAAATCTACCATGATATGCAGGCAGCAATATACATGCTTGCAATCGGAGAAGGAGGTGTTTGTAGGGGATGACTGCAGGGTGCGCTTCTTCAGCACTGCCTTAACGCGCTGACGTGAGGCGCGTGCTCCGATGACCAGGGACGAGAGGTCACAGGTTAGAATCCTTTGAGGCTCCTCGCGCAATAACCAGGGCACAAGTCGGGGGTACCCGCGGGTGGACGGCGTCCACCCACTATTTTCACAGGGTGGACGCCGTCCACCCTGCCAAGAAGTTGGGTCCCACTGAAAAATATGCTGAATTCGTCCCCGTATAATTTGCAAAGACAGGGACACGTTGTTGTTCAAGCCACAACAATGTGCAGGCGGGGAGGGGGCTTTCTTAGTTCAGACTCCTGCTGGGCCCATAACAAAGGCTGGATCTGAGGGGTCATCAGGCCTCCTTATACCACCTTGAGTCTCCTGGCTGAGAGTGGTCAGGAGCCTCACACCTAGAAGCAAATGCAGCAGAGGGGAAAGGAAGGCTCACACCTTGTTAGCACTTCACACATGCTCAAGAGAGGCAGCTTTTCACTTTGCTCAGGCTCTGTTTAGGATATATGCATGTCCTGTAAGAATGTCAGATGTGTTGGTCTTTCCCAGTATGTAGACAAAATAAATAGCATTAATATAGCGCTTACTCCCCCTGAGGAGGTGTTGTAATAATTTAAATATCACTATTTTTTCTTGCAAAGCACTATGGGTAGAGGAAGTTTACACTGACAAAAGGCAACATTGTTTTATGTGTAGCTTACAAAAGTGTGAATCTTCTGCCTAAATCAGGAGGGTTTCCCTGTGCACTCGAAACGTGCTCCAGTGTACTCATGATACACATGTTAAACATATATGTGAGGGCTTAAGATCCGTGATGTTATTTGCACACTGAATAAAAAGGTTAGCCCCCCATCTTCTTTTTTAGGTTAAGCATTCAAGACCTCTTGTACATACTTTAATATGTATGTACTTTGTGGGCTCTGGAGATCAGCGCCAGGACTTGTCTGCTTCCGCTTAGGGACTTTTTTTTCTGTACAACTGCCTCTATTTAACTGTCTTGATCGAAAACAACCAGTAGAGGTCAGTAAAATAACAGAATTGCTTTTTGCTTGTTCAACTGCCTCCATTTAACTGTCTTGATAGAAAACTACCAGTAGAGGTCAGTAAAATACTAGAATTGCTTTCTGCTGAGGGACTTTCTCTTTTTTTATTTTTCTGGCAACTGCCTCTATTTGACTTTCTTGATAGAAAACGACCAGCAGGATCACTTTAGCATTCTCTAGATTCCAGTCCATAGAAATTGTCTTCCACGAGCACCCGTAGATAGTAATATTTTATTCAAATCTTGTATTTTCAGTGATATGACCACTGAAGGCCCTGATTTTATATAAAAAACAGAGCTTTGGACTATACCATTTCCTGCTGAAAGGCAATATTCCTCTCCATGTGCTCCCATACCTGGCATGCCATGCAGTTTGGTACTTACTTTAACTCCATGTTAAAGAACAGTAGATGTTTCAGCACCCAGGCTAATGTGTTGTATAACTAAATGCATATAAGGACCCAAAGGTGAGACCGATTGCATTGCAAATGCTTGTTTAGCACTTGTGCCCTGGCAATATCCACACTCCAGGCTGTTACTTGAAGCGTCAGAGGCCATTTTATTAGGAGAAGGTTGTAACAGATTAAACTTTATCAATAATACATTACTGCAATTATATAACTTTTATCATAAGCATACATCTCATTCTCCCCAGTCATTCTCCAACCATCTCACCTGTTTCACTCCTCCCCTTTCACTCTGCGACCTTCTTCATATCACCATTCTCCCATCACTTGCCCTCCAAAACATCCTCTCATGAATTCCTTCCGTGCTTATTGAATCCCACACCCCGCCATCCGTCACCTGTGTACCTCCTCCCAACCCCCAAAGGGTGGATCTGCCCGTATGTGACTCACTACCCTTCCAAAGTACAGCCAACCAGGGAACCACCGTAGGGCGGTTACCTGCCCCCACCCCAACAGTTCCTGTGCACCTGTCACCCTCCTTCAGTATTCCCTGCAACACCAAATGGACTCATTCCACAACTTACTGATTTCATCTCGCATTTCCATCATATGGCATGCGTTCCCCATCCACGACAGGTGCACCCCATTGTCCCTGAATAATAGTGGGGATGCACTCCAATGCACCCGAGGCGATGCAAGGACTTCATGCATGCAGGGTTGGCTTTAGTGCTGGTGGCGCCCTGTGCGACAATGTTTGTTGGCCCTCCCTATGACCACCTCACCCCGGATTCCCTCACTACCACCACTTGACAATCACCCCAAGTCTCCATAACCACTGTCTCTTGGATTGATTTAGTTTTATAGTGCCACTTATACCAGTTTAAATTGATTTCTACCCAAATAAACCCTTTTTGCAATATTAGCATGAGGAAAGACTGGGCAAAAAACGTATAACTGTATAGTAAATAGCACACTGCTCTATATTAGGATTTTACCTTTAAAACTGCAAGTAACAAAAGGATCTCTCTGACAAAAGCGATAACCCATTGACCTATTTATAGTGTATGCACTTTGTGATCTGAATGGGACACGTTCTTTGGCGCAGGCATATTAACCTTCTGCGCCATGAGTCAGAACTTCCACTACCAGACAAAGCTCCGGTCTCTCTACAGTTATCATGACATTTTTATTGATGCTTGAAAATTGCTGGGACAAGGAACGTGGCATCTGGTGCTTTTAAAACAATAAACATGGCACCCCCACACCAAGTCAGCGCCCGTTGCGATGGTACTGATCGCACCGCCCTAGAGCCGGCCCTGCATGTATGCTCTCGACGTGAAGAAGGTATTCACACATTATATGGTGGCACGAGGTAGATGTGTGTAGGACTGACCGCGTCCTCTATACTTTGAAGTTTCGTCAAACAAGTACCGATTACTTTGTATGTTCAGCTAGTACAATTGATAGATTACACATATTGTCAAGCCTTGATAAATCTAGCCTAGTACATCCGAATGTTATTTAAGTTTCGATTCGGTTCACTTGATGACGTGTAGCCTACATTTGATCAAAAGTAATAGTTCCATTGGAATCGATTTGTTTTACAAAGCTCCAGTATAGTGCCAGAATGATTGGTACATGGAAATAGCATACCTGCCAACTCACACGGTACCACTGTGTGACACATGATATTGGCACCCATCATACGGTCTCCCGGTGAGGAGCGATATCACAGGGTGGCTGGGACTGGATTTCAGTCAGGGCCGGACTGGGAACAGCAACCATCCCTGGCAGATTGCTGCTCAACCAGCCCTGGGAGGGGGCATGCTAGTAAAATGCACCGCTCATGCTTTTGTTACTGGGGCCGGATATTGCAGCACTGCTGCAAAACCGGCCCCCAGTGACAAAACCGCCCCACGGCCTGAAAACCGGCCCAACCCCTCCAGCCAACCAGGGAAACACCCAGTGACCACTACTGCCAGTCCGGACCTGATTTCAGTTCGGTCTTAGAGGCTTTGTACTGCTGACGTCTATTAAGGGGTGTGAAAACACCCCAGGACATCGGCACCAGCCTCAGCAAACTTTTGTTTTGGGGGGGGGAGGAGGAGGCAACCCATTCTACCCCCTGCTGGCTTTGACGACAGCCAAGCCGTGCCCCAAAACTGGCTTCAGCACAGAAAAATAAAATGATAATAACATTGTGCTATTAGCATTTTATATTTCCTTTTTTGCACTGCTAAAAAGCAGTGGGGCGACGCTCCTCCACCTTAAAGGAGAAGCCGCTACTGGTTAAACATCTTGCTGCACAGTCAGTGTTGTGAACAGGTAAAGTGAACTCACTGAAGGTTGTTTTATGCCTCACGTTAATGTTGGAGCTGCTTAGCTCATAAAAAAGACGCCACTCCTCTTCTCCAGCTTTATATCGGAAGGATGAGTATTTGTAGGTCCCGAAAGTTTTCTTCAAGCTGGAGCTTGAGTGGTCAGAGCGCCGCTGCTCGAGGGAAGGGGGTTCGTGAGGCATGGACGCTGCTTGGTCTCTGTGACCAGCTCTCCATTCCGTGCCCTTAAAGTCTGCAAACTGCTAGGCTGATAATGACCGTAACCGAGGGGTGCATATTCTGCTCGGCCTCCACCCAAAGAACACGTTCTGCCAGCAGCAACAGATCCTTGACTAAACGACAAACACTTAAAAAATTAGCCCAAATAAGCGTGATCGTAGTGATTTGCAAAATAGCAATTACATTAATGCATGCATCAACAAGGCAATATGTCAACCTTTTTAATCAAAGGTGTTTTTTTTACTTTTTGCTGAGTTTGTGTACGCGAGTGTCTTTGAAGGGAACGAGTGAATGGTTGTGAGAATGTATTAATGGGTGTGCATGGATAAATGCGTGGGTGGGTGAATGAATGAATGGATGACTGGGTGTGTAATGTTGCCCTGAGTTGATACAGTTAGTGACATTAGATTGTCACTGATACGCCAGCTGAAACCATAGAAATGCACAAGCACAAAAGAAAGGAGAAATAAAAGCATTTCTCCTTGATAGTGCTATTTGAAATGGGCATATTTTGTACTCAAATCTCTGTCTACTTTTTGTTTTAGTAAGTGGAGTTTTACGTCAAAATGGGTGGTTGCGTGGTAACACCCATGTACCACCCATGGAATGCCCGCAGGGTGCTAAGAAATGCAAAGCAGCTTTATGCAGTGCTTTGCATTACTTCCAAGGGAATTCCCATCACAAGTTTTCGCTGGAAGGTAAATTGTGAAAAAAAGAGTTTGCGGCTATGTGTGTTACTTTGGTGACACAAACACGGCACAAAATCTTAGTAAATATACCCCATAATGTTAAAATACATTATACAACAAGAATGGGGCTCTAGAGGAGCCTAAGAAGCAGTGAAAAGGGAGAGTAATGCAGATTGGTAGGGGGTACTAAGTGAGAAAACGCATTATTTTGTGAAATAACCAATTGTTCATTCTCTTTCTGAATAGATAGAGGGAGAGTGTGTGTGTGTGCTCTTACTGTGTGTGTGTAAACATTCCTGGTGAAATCCGACAGACCTCACCCTACCTGACTGAAAGTACCTGTACCCAACTATTTATCAGAAAATACATTTATTAAGGGGGCGTAATACTCCAAACACCCCCTGAAGCTACGCCCCTGCTCACCCACTGTAAAATCTTCTGTGATCACAGAGCCTGTGCTAAGAAATAATGTCTTCCAGCAATTTATGCACCACTATCGGCTGCGAAGCGTGCATGCATTTTTTCTATGTGGTAATCAATCATAGGCCGAATGGACTCTTATACCAAATTCTTGCCCGAGTCCAAATTAGCCATTTCTCCACGCATCCGAGTGTTTCTATGGAGCTCATTAAATGCAAGGGCTTAAAACAAGGAAGTTTTACTAAAAAATAGATTCCTTCCCTCGTATGTGTTTAAATGCCTTGGAATAATACCAGTTTTTGTTAGAACTGATTGGTAAGTGCGTGTTTGTATAGTGATGTTTGTGATTTATTCAATGATAGATGGCTATTGGTGAGAAATGAAGTAGTGGCGCAATTGTAATGACTTATTATGTGACGTTAGAAGGCCTGCTGCTAGGGCAATCAGGCAAAGTGAATGGCAGGGCACAGAGCATCATTAGAGCTGCAGACCAGGCTTTTCCTTCTTTAGATCTACTGTGCTCTAGAAATTTGCTATCAAAAAAGATATCGGAATCAGTTTATTGTAAGTCACATCAACAAATGCTGTAGGTCAGAATGTGTAGAAACATACAGAAGGTTTATCATCCGCATAATGACATACTTTAGCATAGAAAAAATAAGCATGAGTGTTCAGCATATTTATGGCAACATTTTTAGGTCTCGCCTGACCCAGCGCATGCGCTGGTCTGGCGAGACTTTTTGAGAGGGCTCCAAAAAGTGCTACCAGGCCAGCCTAGCGCTACAGTGCATGTGCGCGGGGGCGCGCGCCGCGCTTGCCCGCGATTACTTTCCCTTTCGCGGCCCCACGGCCGCTCTGATGTTTGATCGCGATTATTTTCGCAGCCGCACGGCCGCTTGGCATAGCTAATAGGTCTCGCTTTTGGGAACTTATAAGTATTTAGTTATGCAACTGTTGCATTGCTAAACACTTGTAAGGTCCCAAAGGCGAGACCTATTGGCTATGCCAATGCTTGGTATTTTTTCGACGATATAAGTCGTTTCAAGAATGATAAAAATGCTCTGCATGTTTCTACACATTTGAAGCTACAGCATTTTTTAATCTGACTTAAAATAAACTGATTCTGCAAACCATTTTGGCAACACATTTTTGAATGCTTTTTGGCATGTTTAATTGTGCATTACAGGTTCTGCTTTTATTCTTCGGGTCCGCAAACATACTGTGTCTTTCACATGAAAGATCAAGACACCAGGGATTTACGCCGTTTTCGGGAAGAATTATGGTGTGATCATGCATTAAAATGAATACAATACCCTCTGATGTACATGAAAAGGACATTTCAAGTCACTTCAGAATTCCATGGCCTTATAAGTGAACTTGGCCTTTTGCCTCACTCCTCTACATGGTAATGGAACTCGTCAATGACTTAAAATGTCTTTTTATTGTGTGTCAGGGGGTCCTTTATTCCATATATGTTGCTTTGTATAACACAAATCTCTCTTCTGTTCCACCACTTCTGGGTGAATTCCAGGGGTGGGCAGTAAACTTGGCTCCTCCGGCAGAATTTGTGGAGTTTTGCCCAGTTTCGGAAAATCTTTGCCAACCGCCGTGTGGTGGAGTTTATTGTTGCGCGCAGCTTGCCAACGATAAGTTGGCTAGCTAGAAAATCATGTGCTAGACCACCTCCTGGCGAGATTTCTCAACACGGGTGGTCGTGGCCGTGGCAGGTCACTACCACTCACGTTGAGAAAGCTGCTGCTCAACTAGAAAAAGCTACTCGAACAGAAGAAAGAAGCAGTGCCCTCTGGTTATCATAAGCATACATCTCATTCTCCCCAGTCATTCTCCAACCATCTCACCTGTTTCACTCCTCCCCTTTCACTCTGCGACCTTCTTCATATCACCATTCTCCCATCACTTGCCCTCCAAAACATCCTCTCATGAATTCCTTCCGTGCTTATTGAATCCCACACCCCGCCATCCGTCACCTGTGTACCTCCTCCCAACCCCCAAAGGGTGGATCTGCCCGTATGTGACTCACTACCCTTCCAAAGTACAGCCAACCAGGGAACCACCGTAGGGCGGTTACCTGCCCCCACCCCAACAGTTCCTGTGCACCTGTCACCCTGTGATCAGTTATGTCCCCTATCGTAGACCCCAACGGCTCCATGTGCATGCTATAAGTACATGTATGTTCCCTCCTATTCCACTTTTGAAGACGCAAATATATGTGCGTCCACCGTCAACATGTCCTCTTTCAGATCTGCCATGAATGGGTCAGATATTCCATTCCTAAGTATGAAAGGCCACCGACTTTATATGGTTCACTTTCCACATTTTACGGATTCAGGCGAGTAGGCCCGAATTCTGTCATCAAGCCTTTTCCTGCCTTCTGCCTCTGAAAGCTCCAGTCTGAGCCCGCATCTGTGACCATGAACTTTGTCCTACTCCCTGCGCGGCTAACGGTGCCTGATCCAGCCAGTTGCCTGCCAAAAACTGTATTTCACCTTCGAGATTATCTCCTTCGCTCCTCATCCGATGCATTCCTGTCTAGTAGTTTAGGTAAACATTCTTCCAGCTCTCGTGCAAAGGGCCAGGCCTCGCTGCCCTCATGCAAGTAATTCATAGCCCCGTCACCATGGAATATTCCTACCCCCTCGCATCTAGTGTAGACACTTAGACGCTTGTACACGCACTAACAGTCAGTATAGTCAGTATAGAATAAGATTCTATCCTAAGAGACCTCTCTTTTTCGATAACACAGTTCTTTAAACATAGGATATTAGATATGATTCGGGATTAGGTTGACATAACCCCAGACTTCTGTCTCCACATGTAGAGCTAAATGTCAAGTCCCCTTCACCCTCTAGTTACACGTCAATCACACGTCATGCGGCTGCGCGCGCATCTCTGCCAACTATTTCTGCTGACATTGCAGGATTCTCTTATGGATCCACCCACTTATGACATCATGTATGATGACGTTTATTAAATTACGCCCTCTATTAGCTACGTATGCACCTTTTATCAGCTGTTACGCCTCTTGCATCTGTTTCATTGTAATGTATTTTCTATAAAACTGCTTATCTGTCAATAATATATGTTCCTTCCTTCCTGAACTTTCGTGGTGATGGAATAGAAGGCCCACAATTCGAATTGTCTTCCTTTTTATAGGAATAAAGCCTTTTAAACCCTCTAATACCACGGATTCTGCCTCTTATATTTACTGAGTTATTCTTGATAGACTTTACCGCATAAAAAATAGTACCGGTAACGAAATATTTACCACATAAATTGGCGCCCGAACAGGGACACTTTCTCATCTCACGCGCCGGCGGTGCGTTGCAGGCCCGGTCTCCTGCCACAGCTGAACGGACAACAAAAACGCGTATCTACAGGATTTCCTGTGTCTCCTTCCGGCCAAGCGGGGACGACTGAGGCTGCGATCAACACCCAGACGAGGCGGTGAGAAGTGCGAAGTATTCCGACCAGAGCCTAGCTGAGAGAGCAAGATCCGAGGTATACAGAGACCCGCCAGGTTCCGAAGTTCCGAATCCAGTCGAGTCGAGTCCAGTCCGGTCCAGTTTCAAGTTCCGTTTCGAGGCCTTCCGTTCCGAGCTACCCGGTGAGTACCATTACCGGGGAGGCATTTTACGTGCACATAGTCTGTGCCGGTCAAGACGGGTTTGGGTACACAAATCCGGTCTGCACTGTTTTAGCAGTGTATCTGTACTGTTTAGCAGTATATATAGTATGTTGTGCATATAAATAAGTATTATCTAGTGTCAGTATTATGTCAGTAACCAGTTTCCTATTAGTTATCATTGTTCGTAAAACTATTAAGTGTTAAATGTTTTAAATACGTTCTATATATTGTGGTATGAATGACTGTTCATTATTGTGTTTTTTGTATAAAGTGTGTTCTAGTGATAAGGTCTAAAAATGCCGCTCTTTTCGAAACTAAGACAAATCAAAACTAGAAAAGGTGTACTCGAAGAAGCTGTTCCCATCCCACCGAGGGACACTCCAGGGTACTTTATGTATCATAAGCATGGCCTAGATGCCGTATTATTTCTTGATTTATGGGTGGATTACACCAAAGAATTACCAGAGAGTCAGAGATGGCCCGCAGCGGGGACCTGGGATGCAGATTGCATCATGAGAGTAGAAGAAGAATTATGGAAAAAGAAAGCCAGACAGTCACAGAAAGATGCCATTGAATTATGGCGTAAAGAATCATATAGACGTACAGAAAAAGCACTCAGACAGGAAAATAAGGGTAAGGAGAATTTAAATAAAGTCCGAGAAAATCTATTACTTGAGGAAGGTACCCGAGTAAAATCAGAACAAGTAGATAGACAAAGAAACGCCCTTATGAATGGTATGTATCCACTTCTGGCCGAAGGGTTACCTAAGGCTACTCCGGAAATACCAAAAGACTTGCCACCTCCATTGTTCCCGATAAAAGCACATCCCAAGGGACATCCCAGAACCGCAGAAGATGTTTTCCTTTCCCGCTATTTAGATGACGCAGCTCCCGAGTATGCTAACACCGCACCACATAGACCGCTTGCCGATGATGCTCATCGCCAAGAGCATTCGTCTGTACCTCCGCAACAACACGCTTCGACACACATTCCGACAAACACATCTGTTTCCACCGCTTTTCCCGCAACGACGGTTGCTGTCTCACCCTCAACAAATCCTTTCACGTCCAGCACCCCAGACGGTGCTACAGGAGGTACGACAGACATTTTTTCTACGCCACCCAGAGGAAATAAATTTTCCCTTAGAGAATTAGCACACCAACGTACGCCCAAACTAGCAACTCCCGACATGCTTAAGGAACTTCTAGTAGATTGTAGATATGATCCTGTGCCCGGTAAACGGGACGAAATGCTGCTGTCATCATTACGTATTAGACGAGCTGCAATATATTTAACGAAGTTACCAGGAATTAATACACATTTAGAAAATATATATCACTTTGTCCAGTCAGGGCGAAGTCCTGAAAGTATTAGCAGAGCCATGGAGTACCAGAAAGCGGAAGTACAGGGACAACTGTTACGTTTCCTCATAAACTGTGTAATTAGAAATCAAGACCGGCCTGGGGTAAATCCGGAAGAAATGCAAACACTTGTCACTTGGGGCCGGAATATATCAGAAGGAAGACATGACAAACAGTTATGTATAGTAGCTATGTACCGAAAGATCCGCAAAGAGGTAGAACGAATACATGAAGAAAGATTAGAGGTAGACGCCGCTGACCTAAACAGAGAGGAGGAGGAGCAGGAATCAGAGCAAGTAGACACGATAGCTTATGTAAGTAAAGGAAGACCCCATAATACTACCAGAGGTTTTAACGACCCAATACGTCCAATACGTCCAGAATATAATAGACATCTTCCAAACCCTATGCTAAATACAAAATCCCCTGAACACTTATTCCAAGCCGCTGATAAATTACTCCGAGATCGAAGGGGGTACCACGTGCTCGATTCCATGGACGAACAAGAATTAGCCAGGTCAGCAGTACAATGGGCTGACAGTCCCGGCGAATACAATGATGATGTACTTGCACACACGTTTCTGAATCTAGACCCATATGAACAGCGTTTAGCTAGTATATACATGATTCAACACCTCCTTATATTATATAAAAGCCAACACTCTGATCCAGGACCCTTACCTGACATATTGACGGAACTACTCACGAACATATGGAGAGGGTCAGGTACTGATTTGATTAAGGAAATACTAGAATCCCGAAACCAATATTTAAATTTCGTATGCCCAGAACACGTTCCAGTTCCCATAATGGGAAGAAAAATGTATCACATAGATAGACAGAACCCGTTACGCGAAGTGCACCCGATCAGAGGTGCCGGCGATAATTTCACACGCGTGTTTGTGTACACGCCTATAACTAAACTGGAATTATTAGAAATGAAGAAAGTAGTACCCAGTCATGACAAAGATCCAGCAGGTTTCCACCGTGAGATAAAAGACATGTTACTCATGGGAGAGTATACCTACCCCGACATTATGAAAATATTAAAAGTCCTGTTACCCGCAGGTGTTTATGAAAAACTCAAAGAAAAAGAATGGGAGGTAGGAGACCAAAATATAGATTGGACAGCATTAGAAAACGAAGAGAAGGCCCGAGCTGCAGGAGCAGGGCTTGGGGAAAAGACTACAGCATTAGCAGGATTATTAATACAGGTACTGCCACGTTTATTAACTACGAAAAAGGAAGACTGGGGTGCAATCTCAGCCTGTAAACAAAAACCAGATGAAGACACTAGTGATTTCTATTCCCGATTTGAAAAATGTTTTAGTATAAATAGTGGCATAAAAGCCAGTAGTGAGTCATATCCACATCTGTTTGTGACAAAATTAGTTGAAAATTCTCTGCTACAAGTCAAGAATAGAGTATTGAAATTCGAAAGTACCTGGCAAGGTAATACCCCATCACAGATGCTACAGATGTTACAATATCATCACAATAGAATTCGAGAAGAACAAGAACACGAACAAAGACGTATGAAAGATACGAAAATTAAAATGCTTGTTGCTCAGTCAGTTCCAGCCGATGGTCATCAAAAGGGTGATTCCGCAGGTCCAACGAAAGGGACATGCAACTATTGTAAACAACCAGGTCATTATATACACAATTGTCCAGTCCTGAAACATAATATAGCCACAGGTAGAACACATGAGAGACCACGTCCACCTAGACAGGATCAGAATCGACAACAGACGCCTCAGCAGGCACAACCTAGGTTAGCTCCGCAACAATTAGCTCCACAACAGGCAGCTCCACAACAGATCGTAGCACCACCACAAGCGCAGCCTATTGCTGCAACACAAGCGACAACACAACAGATGTATCAGTATGCACAAGCAGATTATCCCGATTATCAGCGATACTCATGAGATAGCCTAGAAAGGGAAGTTGGCTTACCCCTTATTGAGGTTCCTGTAGACCAAGAGGGACCTTATGTACATAGTGAACTATTAGGGGAAGACAGAAAGTTTTTACTTGATACAGGGGCAAGCAGAACAACTATAAGACGCAGTGAAGTTCCAGGGGCACCCCTCTCAGGCTCACAGAATATTTCCCTTGGATTCTCAGGAAAACCTATAATTAATGACGTAACACAACCTCTTGCACTCACAGTAGGTCCATTAACACGTACAACAGATTTGTTGCTTACTAAATCATGTCCGGAAAACTTGTTAGGCATAAAAACATTGAAAGCTCTAGGAGCCATAATATGTTGTTCTCCGGAAGGAGTACGACTATTTTTACGTGACTTTAAAGGTCACTACGTATCCAGAGACATGGATCACCGACTGCAGAATTTACCTACACATTTATGGGCACAAGGCCCCACTGATGTTGGTTGCATGAACATTACACCATATCGAGTTACACTGAAAACAGGAATAGTACTACCACGAATGCGACAATACAAGTTACCACCAGATGCTGTAGTGGCTTTACTGCAAATCATTGACGAGCTCATTGCACAAGGAGTGGTTGTCGAAACTGACTCCAATGTATGTAATTCTCCGATAATTCCGATTCTTAAAAGAACGGATCCAAAAGCTCCACCAGTATATCGATTAGTTATTGATCTGCGCGAATTAAATAAATGCATTGTACCACAATACCCTGTGGTCCCAGATATCTCTTCATTACTCACAGCTATTGACTCAGAAGCAACGTTTTTCACTGTAATTGATCTCAAGAATGCTTTCTTTAGTGTCCCAATCGATCCGGAAAGTCAATATTTGTTCGGTTTTAGTTTAAATGGACGAAGTTTTAAATTCACACGCGCACCTCAAGGATTTACAGAGAGCCCCAGCATCTATAGCCAAGCACTGAAACGAGAACTTGACAGTATCCACATGCCAGTTAACACTGCCTTGCTTCAATATGTCGATGATCTGCTGATCACCGCTCGAAGCGAACATGAATGTGAAAAAGCGTCACTGACGGTTTTAAAATTTCTGGCTGACAAGGGGCACAAGGTGTCCCCTTCTAAGCTGCAATTCTGTGTCCAGCGAGTTGTTTACCTTGGGCACTCGCTGTCCAAGGAGGGAAGGCAGCTTACACCCGACCGCATCCAGTTAATTGCTAACATGCCAGCACCCAAGACACAAAAGGAGGTGCGGGCTTTTATAGGCCTCACTTCATACTGTAGGCAGTGGATCCCTCAATATGCATTTCTAGCAAAACCACTCATCCAGTTGACAACACAGGAGGCAGCCACATCGACTGTCCTCCCTTGGACTCCAGAACATACACACGCCTTTGAAAGCTTAAAGAAAGCTTTATGCCAAGCACCTGTCCTAGCAACACCATGTTACGGTAAACAGTTTACACTCTTTGTTACAGAACGCGAAGGTACTGCTTTGTCGGTACTCACTCAGGAACAAGCAGGATCACACAAACCATGTGCTTATTTCTCTAGTACATTAGATCCAGTAGCTCAGGCACTTCCAGCGTGCCTGAAATCAGTGGCAGCAACAGCTTTAGCAATCAGACAAAGCGATGCCATAGTGTTAGGACACCAACTGACAGTACAAGTACCACACGCAGTAGAGGTTCTCTTGAACCGCACACAAACACAACACTTGACGATAGCAAGACTCACCGGTTACGAATTAACATTGTTTCAGCCACATATAGAAATCAGACGTTGTAATACGTTAAATCCTGCCACACTGTTACCAGTAGGCGGAACAGATCCATTGGCACATGATTGTGTCGAAGTCATTACTATCACGACGAAACCCAGACAAGACTTGACAGATATCCCTTTGACAGATCCAGACTTGACATTGTATGTAGATGGGTCATGTATGAGAACAAGTACAGGAGAGTTAGTGGCCGCTTACGCAGTCACAACAGACACTGAAGTCATTGAAACAAATTGTATTAACACTTTGTCAGCTCAAGCAGCAGAGCTCACCGCTCTGACACAAGCCTGTATTCAAGCCATAAATAAAAAAGTCAACATATACACAGATTCACGTTATGCATTCGGAGTCGTCCATGACTTCGGCGTACTGTGGCGAGAGAGAGGTTATTTAACTTCTCACGGTGCCCACATCCAACACGGACCCCTCATTCAAGCCCTATTAGACGCAATTCATCTACCTACTGCAATATCGATTATGAAATGCAAAGCCCATACAAAAGCTACCGATATCATTTCTCAGGGTAATGACCTAGCTGACAGAACAGCTAAACAGACTGCTCAGAATCAGACTCACACAACTGACATGACAAAGACAATGGTTCCGACACCAACACATTGCATGACAGTTAAGGATCCCGCCCTTGATGTAATTGATATACAGACACACGCTACACCAGAAGAAATAAAGAAATGGACTGAATTAGGAGGGATCCAAACAGATCAAGGATGGATGACGAAGGAAAAATCTATATGGTTTCTTCCCGACTCAATGGTCCAAGTCATCATTAACACTATACATAGTCCAGCGCACCTAGGAGAAAAAGCTATGCTAGACAGCATTCAACACATTTGGTTCAACAAACATTTACGAGCCGCAGCTAAACAAAAAGTTCGTACCTGTATGATATGTTGTCAGTTTAATCCAGGTAAAAGCATCCCCGTAGAACAGGGTGGATTCCAAACTCCCGATCATGCTTTTGAAGTCCTCCAGATGGATTATATCCAGATGGAACGATGTCGAGGATTCAAATATGTTCTCGTAGTTGTCTGTGCTCTTTCCCGTTGGACAGAAGCATACCCGGTTTCAGATTACACTGCCCCGACTACTGCCAAACAGTTAGTTCGAGAATTCTTCCCACGGTACGGTTTACCACGTGTTGTCTATTCAGATAACGGCCAGCCGTTCTCATCCGAACTAATGAAACACGTTTCCCTTCTATTAGGCTATCAATGGAAATTTCACTGTGTCCGACATCCCGAGGCAGCAGGTCTCGTAGAACGCCATAATCAAACTCTGAAAATTAGATTGTCCAAAATATGTAGAGAAAAAGGAGTCGATTGGATAGTAGCCTTACCAGTTGCGCTCTTTTACATGAGAATGGTAGCACATTCTCGAACAGGGCTATCCCCGTATGAGGTGATCTTCGGTAGACCACCAAATATGTGGGGGACGCCTATACCTCGCAAAATCACTGACGTTGACTGTAATATGCTGACAGATTACCTGGCTTCCTTGATGTCTGCACTACAATCTTGTCGTTCACAGGTATCCGCAGCTTTTCCCGACAATACTGAGGTGAAGCCCCATGACGTAGTTCCTGGTGACCTGGTGCTGGTCAGGAACTTTGACCGGAAGACCCAACTGGATCCTAGGTGGAAGTCACCGAAGTTAGTTCTACTCACCACAAGGACAGCCGTGAAAATCGAAGGAAGAAAAGGGTGGTTGCACTCGAGTCATATCAAGAAATTTTATGGACTACCATCCAATGTAGAGACTCACCCCTGTATTCCCTCACAGACAGACTCAAAGCTCCCCTTGGTTGAGCAATCGAACTCAGAACTATATAAACTAAAATTGAGGTCCAGTAAGTCAGACAATTTGATTGTTTAAGTCCTCTCCAAGGTGAATCGGTTGAATTTGTCTCTGACATGTATCCTCTGGACCGGAATAGAGAAAGAAATAATCAAATGCTGCTCAAGAAGCAAGCGTATTGTAAATCATTTCGTAGTCATTGTACAGTAACATTATTAATTTTGTTTTTTCTAAGTCTTCTGATCATCATTGTCAGCATACTATTGCACATGTATTACCCTATTCCTAAGCGTGCTTACAATATAACTGCAGAACATTCTTTTAGTGAATTACCTCCACATGAATTGTCTTATAGATTTGCGCTGCGCAACAACACATTCATTAGTATGTTACATCATTCCCATCAAACCAGCAATGCCACAAATTGTTGGATATGTGGCCAACTCCCTCCCTATCAGAACTATAAGGGAGTTTTGCCCCTCTTTCCCTATCCGTTCACACACAATGGCTCCTGTGGAGCATGGTTTAGTTTGATTAATTCCCTAGATTTGAATTCCGCAGTTTATCAAGACAACTGGGTATGGGGAAACCTGAACTTAGTTTTGCTTAAAGTCTGCTACCCTAACAAGGAGGGACTTCCCAAAAGAACAGGAACTGATCTAGAAAATGAAGTATATGGATTAGGTAATTTTACACTTAACCTCATGATCCTGAACGTTGAATCTGAAGCTACACCAATCTTGCCCGCCATGTCAGTATTCCCAGTAAAGGGGGAATTATGTATAAGAAAGAATGGCTCCATACACATGGGCCATAGTAAATGCACCACTGTAATAAAATTCAGTGATCAAGGCAAGTCTACATTTAGAGCTTCTCGTCATTCCTACTTTATATGTGGCCAGACCGCATATATACGTCTACCTTTAGATTGGGATGGTACCTGTTACATAGCATTCCTTCTACCACCTGTTTTCCTAGCTCCTCCTGATTATCATAGAAATACCCATTTAGTACACAATAGACAGCAGAGAGATCTCCCAATTGTCGATTACACTGAAACAGCATGGGAGAAATACACAGATTTCAATAAAGGTTTCTTTCCCTATATAGGTACAGTCACTAATAGTAAGCTGATACGTAGATTAACCAGAACCCTTGAAGCAGTAGTGAATGAAACTATTTCCGCCTTAGGCAATTTAACAGAAGAGCAGTCTGCTATGCGGATTGTTGTGCTCCAAAATCGTCTTGTCCTTGACGTCATCCTGGCCGATAGGGGCGGAGCTTGTAGGGTCATCGGATCAAGTTGCTGCATTTTCATCCCAGAAAATTCGCCATCAGTATATAAAGCCATAACTCGCCTTCATAAGATTGTAAGCCAGATACACCAGAGTCCAGGCACCTGGACTTGGTCCGGTTGGTTCTGGGGCGTGTTGTCAGCCTGGGGATGGAGAATCCTATCCTTCCTAGGTATTGGCTTTCTCATACTATCCAGTTGCTGCTTATGTCTACAATGTGGGCCAGCGATTTGTGGTCTGTGTGCCACCTCGTGTATCCCACATCCAAGTATTCGTTCGAGATCCCGGAAGAAGAAAGAAGAACAAATGATGCTATATGAACAGATCGATGGATTGATGAAGATCGATATCTCCTAAGGGTCCGAAGGGGACAAGGAGGGAATGAGGAAATATGAATTTTGTGATCAGTTATGTCCCCTATCGTAGACCCCAACGGCTCCATGTGCATGCTATAAGTACATGTATGTTCCCTCCTATTCCACTTTTGAAGACGCAAATATATGTGCGTCCACCGTCAACATGTCCTCTTTCAGATCCGCCATGAATGGGTCAGATATTCCATTCCTAAGTATGAAAGGCCACCGACTTTATATGGTTCACTTTCCACATTTTACGGATTCAGGCGAGTAGGCCCGAATTCTGTCATCAAGCCTTTTCCTGCCTTCTGCCTCTGAAAGCTCCAGTCTGAGCCCGCATCTGTGACCATGAACTTTGTCCTACTCCCTGCGCGGCTAACGGTGCCTGATCCAGCCAGTTGCCTGCCAAAAACTGTATTTCACCTTCGAGATTATCTCCTTCGCTCCTCATCCGATGCATTCCTGTCTAGTAGTTTAGGTAAACATTCTTCCAGCTCTCGTGCAAAGGGCCAGGCCTCGCTGCCCTCATGCAAGTAATTCATAGCCCCGTCACCATGGAATATTCCTACCCCCTCGCATCTAGTGTAGACACTTAGACGCTTGTACACGCACTAACAGTCAGTATAGTCAGTATAGAATAAGATTCTATCCTAAGAGACCTCTCTTTTTCGATAACACAGTTCTTTAAACATAGGATATTAGATATGATTCGGGATTAGGTTGACATAACCCCAGACTTCTGTCTCCACATGTAGAGCTAAATGTCAAGTCCCCTTCACCCTCTAGTTACACGTCAATCACACGTCATGCGGCTGCGCGCGCATCTCTGCCAACTATTTCTGCTGACATTGCAGGATTCTCTTATGGATCCACCCACTTATGACATCATGTATGATGACGTTTATTAAATTACGCCCTCTATTAGCTACGTATGCACCTTTTATCAGCTGTTACGCCTCTTGCATCTGTTTCATTGTAATGTATTTTCTATAAAACTGCTTATCTGTCAATAATATATGTTCCTTCCTTCCTGAACTTTCGTGGTGATGGAATAGAAGGCCCACAATTCGAATTGTCTTCCTTTTTATAGGAATAAAGCCTTTTAAACCCTCTAATACCACGGATTCTGCCTCTTATATTTACTGAGTTATTCTTGATAGACTTTACCGCATAAAAAATAGTACCGGTAACGAAATATTTACCACACTCCAACCATCTCACCTGTTTCACTCCTCCCCTTTCACTCTGCGACCTTCTTCATATCACCATTCTCCCATCACTTGCCCTCCAAAACATCCTCTCATGAATTCCTTCCGTGCTTATTGAATCCCACACCCCGCCATCCGTCACCTGTGTACCTCCTCCCAACCCCCAAAGGGTGGATCTGCCCGTATGTGACTCACTACCCTTCCAAAGTACAGCCAACCAGGGAACCACCGTAGGGCGGTTACCTGCCCCCACCCCAACAGTTCCTGTGCACCTGTCACCCTCCTTCAGTATTCCCTGCAACACCAAATGGACTCATTCCACAACTTACTGATTTCATCTCGCATTTCCATCATATGGCATGCGTTCCCCATCCACGACAGGTGCACCCCATTGTCCCTGAATAATAGTGGGGATGCACTCCAATGCACCCGAGGCGATGCAAGGACTTCATGCATGCAGGGTTGGCTTTAGTGCTGGTGGCGCCCTGTGCGACAATGTTTGTTGGCCCTCCCTATGACCACCTCACCCCGGATTCCCTCACTACCACCACTTGACAATCACCCCAAGTCTCCATAACCACTGTCTCTTGGATTGATTTAGTTTTATAGTGCCACTTATACCAGTTTAAATTGATTTCTACCCAAATAAACCCTTTTTGCAATATTAGCATGAGGAAAGACTGGGCAAAAAACGTATAACTGTATAGTAAATAGCACACTGCTCTATATTAGGATTTTACCTTTAAAACTGCAAGTAACAAAAGGATCTCTCTGACAAAAGCAATAACCCATTGACCTATTTATAGTGTATGCACTTTGTGATCTGAATGGGACACGTTCTTTGGCGCAGGCATATTAACCTTCTGCGCCATGAGTCAGAACTTCCACTACCAGACAAAGCTCCGGTCTCTCTACAGTTATCATGACATTTTTATTGATGCTTGAAAATTGCTGGGACAAGGAACGTGGCATCTGGTGCTTTTAAAACAATAAACATGGCACCCCCACACCAAGTCAGCGCCCGTTGCGATGGTACTGATCGCACCGCCCTAGAGCCGGCCCTGCATGTATGCTCTCGACGTGAAGAAGGTATTCACACATTATATGGTGGCACGAGGTAGATGTGTGTAGGACTGACCGCGTCCTCTATACTTTGAAGTTTCGTCAAACAAGTACCGATTACTTTGTATGTTCAGCTAGTACAATTGATAGATTACACATATTGTCAAGCCTTGATAAATCTAGCCTAGTACATCCGAATGTTATTTAAGTTTCGATTCGGTTCACTTGATGACGTGTAGCCTACATTTGATCAAAAGTAATAGTTCCATTGGAATCGATTTGTTTTACAAAGCTCCAGTATAGTGCCAGAATGATTGGTACATGGAAATAGCATACCTGCCAACTCACACGGTACCACTGTGTGACACATGATATTGGCACCCATCATACGGTCTCCCGGTGAGGAGCGATATCACAGGGTGGCTGGGACTGGATTTCAGTCAGGGCCGGACTGGGAACAGCAACCATCCCTGGCAGATTGCTGCTCAACCAGCCCTGGGAGGGGGCATGCTAGTAAAATGCACCGCTCATGCTTTTGTTACTGGGGCCGGATATTGCAGCACTGCTGCAAAACCGGCCCCCAGTGACAAAACCGCCCCACGGCCTGAAAACCGGCCCAACCCCTCCAGCCAACCAGGGAAACACCCAGTGACCACTACTGCCAGTCCGGACCTGATTTCAGTTCGGTCTTAGAGGCTTTGTACTGCTGACGTCTATTAAGGGGTGTGAAAACACCCCAGGACATCGGCACCAGCCTCAGCAAACTTTTGTTTTGGGGGGGGGAGGAGGAGGCAACCCATCCTACCCCCTGCTGGCTTTGACGACAGCCAAGCCGTGCCCCAAAACTGGCTTCAGCACAGAAAAATAAAATGATAATAACATTGTGCTATTAGCATTTTATATTTCCTTTTTTGCACTGCTAAAAAGCAGTGGGGCGACGCTCCTCCACCTTAAAGGAGAAGCCGCTACTGGTTAAACATCTTGCTGCACAGTCAGTGTTGTGAACAGGTAAAGTGAACTCACTGAAGGTTGTTTTGCGCCTCACGTTAATGTTGGAGCTGCTTAGCTCATAAAAAAGACGCCACTCCTCTTCCCCAGCTTTATATCGGAAGGATGAGTATTTGTAGGTCCCGAAAGCTTTCTTCAGGCTGGAGCTTGAGTGGTCAGAGCGCCGCTGCTCGAGGGAAGGGGGTTCGTGAGGCATGGACGCTGCTTGGTCTCTGTGACCAGCTCTCCATTCCGTGCCCTTAAAGTCTGCAAACTGCTAGGCTGATAATGACCGTAACCGAGGGGTGCATATTCTGCTCGGCCTCCACCCAAAGAACACGTTCTGCCAGCAGCAACAGATCCTTGACTAAACGACAAACACTTAAAAAATTAGCCCAAATAAGCGTGATCGTAGTGATTTGCAAAATAGCAATTACATTAATGCATGCATCAACAAGGCAATATGTCAACCTTTTTAATCAAAGGTGTTTTTTTTACTTTTTGCTGAGTTTGTGTACGCGAGTGTCTTTGAAGGGAACGAGTGAATGGTTGTGAGAATGTATTAATGGGTGTGCATGGATAAATGCGTGGGTGGGTGAATGAATGAATGGATGACTGGGTGTGTAATGTTGCCCTGAGTTGATACAGTTAGTGACATTAGATTGTCACTGATACGCCAGCTGAAACCATAGAAATGCACAAGCACAAAAGAAAGGAGAAATAAAAGCATTTCTCCTTGATAGTGCTATTTGAAATGGGCATATTTTGTACTCAAATCTCTGTCTACTTTTTGTTTTAGTAAGTGGAGTTTTACGTCAAAATGGGTGGTTGCGTGGTAACACCCATGTACCACCCATGGAATGCCCGCTGGGTGCTAAGAAATGCAAAGCAGCTTTATGCAGTGCTTTGCATTACTTCCAAGGGAATTCCCATCACAAGTTTTCGCTGGAAGGTAAATTGTGAAAAAAAGAGTTTGCGGCTATGTGTGTTACTTTGGTGACACAAACACGGCACAAAATCTTAGTAAATATACCCCATAATGTTAAAATACATTATACAACAAGAATGGGGCTCTAGAGGAGCCTAAGAAGCAGTGAAAAGGGAGAGTAATGCAGATTGGTAGGGGGTACTAAGTGAGAAAACGCATTATTTTGTGAAATAACCAATTGTTCATTCTCTTTCTGAATAGATAGAGGGAGAGTGTGTGTGTGTGCTCTTACTGTGTGTGTGTAAACATTCCTGGTGAAATCCGACAGACCTCACCCTACCTGACTGAAAGTACCTGTACCCAACTATTTATCAGAAAATACATTTATTAAGGGGGCGTAATACTCCAAACACCCCCTGAAGCTACGCCCCTGCTCACCCACTGTAAAATCTTCTGTGATCACAGAGCCTGTGCTAAGAAATAATGTCTTCCAGCAATTTATGCACCACTATCGGCTGCGAAGCGTGCATGCATTTTTTCTATGTGGTAATCAATCATAGGCCGAATGGACTCTTATACCAAATTCTTGCCCGAGTCCAAATTAGCCATTTCTCCACGCATCCGAGTGTTTCTATGGAGCTCATTAAATGCAAGGGCTTAAAACAAGGAAGTTTTACTAAAAAATAGATTCCTTCCCTCGTATGTGTTTAAATGCCTTGGAATAATACCAGTTTTTGTTAGAACTGATTGGTAAGTGCGTGTTTGTATAGTGATGTTTGTGATTTATTCAATGATAGATGGCTATTGGTGAGAAATGACGTAGTGGCGCAATTGTAATGACTTATTATGTGACGTTAGAAGGCCTGCTGCTAGGGCAATCAGGCAAAGTGAATGGCAGGGCACAGAGCATCATTAGAGCTGCAGACCAGGCTTTTCCTTCTTTAGATCTACTGTGCTCTAGAAATTTGCTATCAAAAAAGATATCGGAATCAGTTTATTGTAAGTCACATCAACAAATGCTGTAGGTCAGAATGTGTAGAAACATACAGAAGGTTTATCATCCGCATAATGACATACTTTAGCATAGAAAAAATAAGCATGAGTGTTCAGCATATTTATGGCAACATTTTTAGGTCTCGCCTGACCCAGCGCATGCGCTGGTCTGGCGAGACTTTTTGAGAGGGCTCCAAAAAGTGCTACCAGGCCAGCCTAGCGCTACAGTGCATGTGCGCGGGGGCGCGCGCCGCGCTTGCCCGCGATTACTTTCCCTTTCGCGGCCCCACGGCCGCTCTGATGTTTGATCGCGATTATTTTCGCAGCCGCACGGCCGCTTGGCATAGCTAATAGGTCTCGCTTTTGGGAACTTATAAGTATTTAGTTATGCAACTGTTGCATTGCTAAACACTTGTAAGGTCCCAAAGGCGAGACCTATTGGCTATGCCAATGCTTGGTATTTTTTCGACGATATAAGTCGTTTCAAGAATGATAAAAATGCTCTGCATGTTTCTACACATTTGAAGCTACAGCATTTTTTAATCTGACTTAAAATAAACTGATTCTGCAAACCATTTTGGCAACACATTTTTGAATGCTTTTTGGCATGTTTAATTGTGCATTACAGGTTCTGCTTTTATTCTTCGGGTCCGCAAACATACTGTGTCTTTCACATGAAAGATCAAGACACCAGGGATTTACGCCGTTTTCGGGAAGAATTATGGTGTGATCATGCATTAAAATGAATACAATACCCTCTGATGTACATGAAAAGGACATTTCAAGTCACTTCAGAATTCCATGGCCTTATAAGTGAACTTGGCCTTTTGCCTCACTCCTCTACATGGTAATGGAACTCGTCAATGACTTAAAATGTCTTTTTATTGTGTGTCAGGGGGTCCTTTATTCCATATATGTTGCTTTGTATAACACAAATCTCTCTTCTGTTCCACCACTTCTGGGTGAATTCCAGGGGTGGGCAGTAAACTTGGCTCCTCCGGCAGAATTTGTGGAGTTTTGCCCAGTTTCGGAAAATCTTTGCCAACCGCCGTGTGGTGGAGTTTATTGTTGCGCGCAGCTTGCCAACGATAAGTTGGCTAGCTAGAAAATCATGTGCTAGACCACCTCCTGGCGAGATTTCTCAACACGGGTGGTCGTGGCCGTGGCAGGTCACTACCACTCACGTTGAGAAAGCTGCTGCTCAACTAGAAAAAGCTACTCGAACAGAAGAAAGAAGCAGTGCCCTCTGGTGCGGCATGTGGTGCTGTTCGCACTGATTTTACAGCGCAGAACAAGCTCCTGGCTCTAAAAATCTTAGTGAGCAGGGCGACGTACCAAAACTCCACCACTCGCAGAATTCCGCAGAGTCTCACAGAGTTTTCAAGTAACAGCGTGGAACTCCGTGGCGTGAAACTCTACGAATCCGGCCTAGCCCCAGTGATTTCTTGCATAAAGACAGTACATGGTTTGGCAATGTCAATCATTTTGGCTGTTGTGTGGTAAAAGTATTTTCTGAAGATTCAGTAAGGCACAGAGAACCGGTACCACATGAGCATCAACAGTGCAAGCTTCCCGCACACACAGCTGAATACCAGGCCAGCACCAGCAGTGCCTGCTTACCTTCCTCAGAGAACTGGTGCTACATGGCAGTTCAAGCTTTTTTTGTACACAGAACGGGTGCAGCATGCGGACTAATGGTGCAATCCTCTCTCTTTTCACAGAATAGCAATGGCAGGATCACCTGCAGAGAGAATTTCCATCCCTCTCAGAGCAGGTACAGTGCTGCAAGCATTCTTATCTCCAGGATACTTTGAGCACTGCATCTGCAGTTGACACAAAACTGGCACAACATAGCATCAGCAGTTCAAGTGCCTGTGTGCCTCAGAACAGAATGCATCGTTCCTGTAGGCTTTCCTTGCTAACTCAACAGATACAGCATGATAAATAGCAAAGGTACACTTACCCCCTCACATCAGAGGAGGTGTAGCAAGTGAAACAGCAGTGCAAGTATCCCTCTGTCACAGAAAATGGAACAGCATGTGCATCAGCAATGTAAGCTTAGCACCACAAAATGCGGAAGCCCAGGAATTAATTGCTATCCTACTGGAATATTAATAATGTTAAAAGAAAACACCTCACCCACCAAGTGGTAGCATGCTTCATCATTGGTGTCTTCTTTTTTTTTTAACCCTGGTAGGACAATGCCACCTGGGTGGCCTCCACCTCGTGTGGGAGCACTTAAATATTCAATTTTCTCGACAATCCCAGGGGGTGTGGGGGGGGGGAGGGTTCAGCCAAGTATAGAAATGGTTATCGGTTCGTCCTAAATATCTTTCTTAGCTGGAAACCAATAGTCTTCGCATCTTTATCATGTTAACATGTTTTGGCCAATTCTAAAATGCCTGACTGGTCACTCAGCCTTCTTCAGGACACCTAGACCTTCCTGCATACCCTTATCTTTTTCTAAGGGAACAGTGAACATAAGTAGGCATATGACTCTCCTACCTTTGAATTTTTACGAAACCTGCAGGATACCAAAAAGGAGAGAGGTTTTAATTACTTAATAAAAGCACTAACTTTGCTTGAGCATACTCAATCAACTCAGGAAAACCTGAGGTGAAGACAACTCACCCATTCGTTCCATGTCTGTAGCAGGGAATGCTCACACTGTGTAAGTATAAGTGCAATCCTACTCCCTAATAATAATCCACAACACGCCCAGAGAGCCAATCACTGTCGTCTATATCTCATTAACGCATAAGTGAGGAAATCCTCCTAAAATCAAAATAATTGATCTTGCACTCAATTATTTTTTTGCTCAGAGAGATAATCAGTTCCGAGTCCTTGGACACATCACTGGACTGTATACAAACACACAACTTCCACCATCTATAGTCGATAATTTTCATCGATATTTACATCCTCCTAATGGTAAAGAAACAGAGTTTGTTCCCTTTTAGCCACACAGAGTAATATTTCTTTTAAAGCACGAAAGCCCAGAAATGGCCAATATCTTTGTGAGTAAAGAAAAGATTCTTCATATCTGGTTACTCACAACTCCAAGGGTACAGCGTCTCTTCTCTTCACATACATAACTCACCTGGGCCACGTCGAACAAGTGGTGAGTCAAGAGAGGATGCTTTATAGCCGCGTGTCCATCAGAGTTTCCTTCGCGGGTATCCATGCCATGTGTACTCCTGCATAACTATGTCACGCTCTATGACAGGATCAGAGGAAGTGTAGTCCTATCGACTGATGGAAAGTGTAGTTCTGTGACATACGAGATGTTTCACTTGCAATTTATCAGTATCATTCTTAAGTCCCACCTTAGAATGCCGCATCAGCAATGTAAGTACACATCCACTCAAAACACAACACGTGACACATGCGCATCTGCTGTGCAGGTTTACCTCTCTCACAGAATAGCAACAGGATGGACATAAATTGTACAAGCTTTACTCCGTCACAAAACTGAAACATCAGGGGCAGTAGCAGAGCAAGCTTCCTTCCTTCTTTAGCAGAGCAAGAAACACATGGGTATCAGCAGCGCTAGCCTCCCTTGATCACTGAAGAGGCATGAAACAGACACCTGCAGTACAATCCGCCGCTTTCACAAAAAGGTGCAACATGGGCATCAGTAGAGGAAAATGTCCTCCCTCAAAACACTGGTGTAGCATGTTATTCGGTTAGATTCATATTCTCCACTTGATGTTTTACAAGTTACTTGTTTCAGTCCTTTAGACACTATTTACAATTGTTGTTCAGGAATTTGGACTATTAACTATATGGAGTGGGGCTATAAAGGGCAGATATGGTATACTTATTGCACTGTAACATTTTGTCAACAACTTTAGTTCCATTAAGTGAGGACTGTAAACTAAGCAGTGTATTAAGAAGTCTGAGAGCTAGGTTACCTGAGGGCGAAATGACCCATACTATAACATTGTCCAGTAATTCCTGGTAATTCATTACTGTAACATACTGTATCTGATCCCCACGCATTGTACCACCTCCTTAATTAATGCTTGACTGTTTGGCCTAGCTATCCTTTGACACAGAGCATTTGCATACCTAATTCGAGTTCAATAATACCTGATTCTGTCGGACACCAGTGGTAAATAACATTATTCTCCAGAGTCCAGTAACCGCTGGCTGCCCCAGGACTCACAGAAATAAACCTACAACCATTCTCTAAGTTAGGAAGTTGCAGAAGCCAGGTAAATTGATCTATTTATTTACATTTGGCATAAAGCACAGATAGCACCTAGAGTCATCTTAAAATCTTAGGGAAAGAGAAAGGCAAATGTTAATATAAATGAATGGGCATAATGATTCCTAGGATTGTTGCATGACTTCATATTTGTTGAGTGGCTCGTCAGTAATAGCTGCAGGTAAAGCCACTCAAGCCACTCACAGAGCCACTCAGGACTCTGAAGGGATAGTCCCACTGGGGCACATGAATGACATGATGGAAGGGTTATGGGCAGAGTCTCTGTCTGTAGGAGGAGTCATGTGAGTGATGCACTAGCTGTGCCTATTTGGAGATATCTGCTATTGGTATTGATAAACCTATATCCTAACCCTACCTGAAAGCGTCAAACTCTAAAACATGAATCAGCTTATTGAAGTGGAGTGAAGGATTAATTTGGTAGGTGACGAGTC
Organism: Triturus cristatus; assembly: GCF_964204655.1. NCBI lineage: Eukaryota > Metazoa > Chordata > Amphibia > Caudata > Salamandridae > Triturus > Triturus cristatus. Next base: position 625,215,024 of record NC_140583.1, on the reverse strand, counting down.
TAACTGAAGAGTTCATGTGTAGAGATTTTCTGACAGCAAGCAATGCAGCAGACATGTGGGGCTTGATTTACTGCTATGACCAGGCCTTAGTCTGTCCAGCATATCTCCTGCAATGATAGTTCACTGATAAGCAGGCATAGTAAGTAGGATCTGCCAATGCCGCTAAGTCTCCATATTCTCTAATGAGATGTGGTTTAGTAGCTACCACTTGGAAGAGACCTCTCGATAAAAACCAGCTTCCGCACTTGACGAAATTGAGTATTTGTCTTGTCCCTCACCATTGTAGGCCCTACATGAGTGCAACTCCCGCCATGCCATAAAAGTCCTGTGTCTGACTCCCCAGTCTCTACTGGTTCTCATGGCAACAAAACTCATTCACATTTTCTCTCTCCAGATTCACCTGTGATGGATATGGGTAGCAGAGCAAGCATGGCACCCAAGCGTGGCACCAACCTCAGCTAGTAAATAGCCATTTCCTGTATGCTGTGGGAACATTTCCATAAACCCAAGCCGTCCACCTTTCACATGATGGCCAACCAAACCAAAAACACTACCAATCACAGGCTCATGATCACATTACAGACAACGATACCAAGATGTCTGAACCCATGAGAGGGAATAGGGAGAGTCCCATTCCAAAATGGCTGCTTTAACTTGTTGATAAAGCTTATTATCAACAGGTAAATCCACTTAGCTAATATCAAAGTCCTTCTGGAATTCTGCTCTGAGTCTGTGCAACGGTACACCCTTTTACCCTTGGCTCAGGTCTGGAATCTGTATGTTTAACCTTTGTAGTTTGCACTGGACTTTGTGTCACAATTTTCTAAGCAGCCGTGCAGTGCTTCACCTCATCACTGAGCTGCAAGGACCCTACAGGTGAGTGATTACTTGTCCAACATACGTGCCAGCAGGTATTTCAGGTTCTTGAGAAATGCAATAGGAGTTAGGGTCTATCCCGGCATTGGGATCTGTATTAAAACCACCCCACCATCCCATTTTATCTTGTCGCATCTTACTTGTTTGTTCTTCATCCCATCATCTCACTGCCGTGTTAGTCACTGACCATTCCTCGACCTTCCCCCAGAAAAGTTATCATTTATTTGCTAAGCAGTGGACTGCACCCTAGCATCAGTTTTGTGTGCCACCTGCCAGCATAAAAGTATTGCTGTGCAGACCTTTTCATCTACCTGCACCATGGCTCGCCATGCCTGAAATTCAGTTAACAGATATGTAAGCTTAAAAAGATAACTGGAAATATTTCTGATCCAATTTTGAGCACTTTCATGCACACAGCATTTCTAAAACGTGTTTATTCTTGAAATTGTTTAAAATTCAGGAGGAGACTCAACAATTGTGCTTTTTTTACCACCTGGAGAAAATGCAGTGACTGCCGAAAAAGACAGGCTATTTTCTTTAGGGAACTTCTGAGTGATTGGGGGTTAAATGTCACGAAGAGCAGTGGAGTGGGAAGGGGGAGGGGGGGGGGGGCAGGAGGCGGTGGGAGAGAGAGAAGGCAACCACTTAAACAGTAATTGGAAAAGGCTGACATTTTTCCGAGGTGGAAGCGCCATTTGATGTGCGAACGCCTGCATGGAGGCTGGAATGTTGTTTTCACAGAATCTTTATAGTTGTGAGCGATGTAGCAGGGTGCAGAGGGGCAATGATGTATGGCAGCATATGATGTTACTTAATGAGACTCCATGAGCTCCAATATGTATTTAATTAGCCCCTCCCCGAGGCTGCCATTTCCGAAAAGGGCAGGGCTTCAAACCTTCCGGGTCATCTGAGGTCACAGCAGCCTCATTAATAAGTCCCTGCACATGTTTCATGGACTTCCCTGGCCTCTGATGGCCTCAAACAGTGACCCTAAGGTGCTGTGGCCCTTCGCCTTTGGAACCACTCACTACCCATGAGTCATAATGGAGGAGGAGAAGAAAGGAGTACATCACATGGTAGCGGACAGACACTGCAAAAACCAAAGGAAATGATGGACGGAGTGTTGAACATTGCAAGCACTCACCCCCAGTCAACTGATCTGGGTTTAATCCATCACCGTTCTTTAGCCCACTCTGCCACCCCAGTTCAGACATGGCCATATGCAAATCAGTCTGACCCTGTGCCTCATGGGAACAGTCCAGCCCGAACTGCCAAGCCATGCCTTCCCTGGACCGGAAACAAGCTTCCTAGGACCGGTTTCTGGCATTTCAGCCGTCTTCAGCCAGGCTTGCTTGAATCCAGTGGCAAAGTGAGCAAGGGACTCACGTCTGAGCATACCCTGCCAACTTATGGCAAACAAAGCAAAAACCAAAGGAAATGATGGACGGAGTGTTGAACATTGCAAGCACTCACCCCCAGTCAACTGATCTGGGTTTAATCCATCACCGTTCTTTATCCCACTCTGCCACCCCAGTTCAGACATGGCCATATGCAAATCAGTCTGACCCTGTGCCTCATGGGAACAGTCCAGCCCGAACTGCCAAGCCATGTTTTCCCTGGACCGGAAACAAGCTTCCTAGGACCGGTTTCTGGCATTTCAGACAGTCTTCAGCCAGGCTTGCTTGAATCCAGTGGCAAAGTGAGCAAGGGACTCACGTCTGAGCATACCCTGCCAACTTATGGCGAACAGAGCAAAAACCAAAGGAAATGACACTCTCAGCTCCCAACGACCTCATCTGCAAGGAGAGTGAGTGGAACCAATAATAGCATCATACTGGGATGGAGTGGGCTGTCATGCCCAGCAACAAAGATGAAATTAAGTATTTAATAACAAGCATTAACACAGCCAACATGGCCTTACTTTTGCAGACCTACTGACTTGCCATTGGCAAAAAGAAAAAAGAATTATGTGCGCGCATACATCATCACCCATGAGCACATATGCGCCATGACTCTACAGTGGCACAGCATGATGACGCATGAGTGCGCTTGCGTAACAAAGCATGCAGGTGCATGCACAGCTGCCATTTCTTTTATTTTTTATTTACTGTTATGATTGTGAATGTCAGTCTTGGAGCACTTAAAAAATAAACCAGCGTTAAAGATCATTTTGTAAAATATTTATTTTTAAATATTCCAACAGGAGGGGCGAGGGGGCAACGGAGGAGCAGGCAGGATGAGAAGTCAACACAGAGGGAGCAACAGGGAGTGGGAAGGGGGGAGCACGGAGGAGATCGTAGTCTGGAGGATTAAAAAGAAGCTGGAAAAAAGACTAGCAGGGAGGGGTTGGGGAAGTTGTGAACCAGTTGGGGGCGAACATGGGCATGCAGGAGGCAGTTATTTGAGGGGGTGCAGCAAATGAAGGAAAGAGCAAGAAAACACAAACTCCCTGCTGAAGGAGAAAATAAAAGTAGTTCCTTGCTAGTAAACAGTGGAAGCATATTAGTCATCCAATCAAAAAGATGGTAAATAAGTTAGTTAAGCTCCACAGGAGGGACAGACACAAGAAGAGGAAGGAAAGCCATTGACTAATAAGCAAGTTAATCAGACTGAGAAGAAAGCCAATCTATGGTAAGCAGCGGGCAGGCCCAGAACACACTGTATGTATTGGAACAGTCTACAATAGGTCTTCGACAACAGAAAGTTGGATGGTTTTCCCTCCCATATCTTTTTTAGCTCTAGGAAGTCAATCCCCATTTTCAATCATCCAGACCAGAATTTATTTAGCACCAGAATCCTCCCAGACTTGGACATTTTGCATCTGAAATAGAATGGATGATGCTCATCTTTACTGAACCACTGTCCAGTTAAATGAAGCTCATATAATGTACTGGGCAACTTTTAAGCTGAGGAATACTCTTGTTGAGCCGAATCTAGCTCCTGCAGGGCCAAGGTAAGCGCCTGTTGGCCTGAAGCAAAACTCTGTGTGGCATAGGAGAGTCCCTGTTGGGCTGCAGTGTACACCTTTTGGGGTTTGATGAGCTCCTGTTGACCTGAGACTATCCCCTGTTGGGCCTAACAAGAGTCTCTTTTGGATTGAGGTGAACTCCTTTTGGACTGAGACATGCCCCTTTTGGACTGAGACATGCCCCTTTTGGGCTGAGGAGAGCTCCTGTTGGGCTGAGGTGAGCTCCTGTTAGGCTGAGGTGAGCTCCTGTTGGACTGAGGTGAGCCCCTGTTGAGCTGAGGTGAGCTCCTGTTGGGCTGAGGTGAGCTCCTGTTGGGCTGAGGTGAGCTCCTGTTGGGCTGAGGTGAGCTCGTGTTGTGCTGGGGCGAGTTTCTGTTGAGCTGAGGTGAGTTCCTGTTGTGCTGGGGCGAGTTTCTGTTGAGCTGATGCGAGCACCTTTTGGTGAGTTTCTGTTAAGCTAATGCAAGCCCCCGTTGCTTAAGGCATGCCCCTGTTGGGCTGAGGTGCTCTCCTGTTGGGGTGAGGCCAACCCCTGTTGTGCTGAGGTCAAACCCTGTTGGTAAAGGAAAGCACCAGTTGGGCTGAGGTGAGCCCGTTCGGCTGAGGCGATCCATGGTTGGCCTGAGGTGAATCCCTGTTGGTATAGGAAAGCAGGTGAGCCCGTTCGGCTGAGGCGATCCATGGTTGGCCTGAGGTGAGCCCCTGTTGGCTTACGGTGTGTCCTGATGGGCAGAGGCAAGCTTTTGATGGGGTGATGAGTCCTTGTTGGCCTAAGACAAGACTCAGTTGGGCTGAGGCAAGTCTCTGTTGGCCTATGGTAAGCCCCTGTTGGGTTGATGTGAGCCCCTGTTGGGTGGATGGGAGCTCCTGTCGGGCTTAGGTGAGCTCCTGATCACTTAGGTGATTTTTTCATAGATGTGTTCATGTGTCCACTGTCGGCTAGCTGAGTTTGTCTCTGGATAGGTTTGGGCATACTTTGGTAGATTGTGCCAGGCTTCTCGTTGTGAAATTGTCCCCAGAGGTCTGTGTATTTGCTGAACAATCATTTTGGGATGAGTGGGGAGCTTGAGGTGGTGGACAGGAGAAGGACCATGGTGGCAACAAGCAAGTTACTTGCAGTTCTGTCCCCTGAAGCCTATCAGCCTAACCTAGGTAGACTACACCGGGGCCCTGAGGACTGGGATAGGCTGCTGTGGGGCTTATGTGAGCACCTTAAGGGATGGGATTCATGAGGGTAGACGTGGGCTTCTGTAGGGCTAAAGTTGGCTCTTTGAGGGCTTGGAGTCCTGGGGATCGAGGTGGGCTTCTTTAGGGCTGGGGTAAGCTCTTTCAGTGCTGGAAGTCTTGAGAATAGAGGTGGGCTTCTGCAGAGCTGGGGTGGGTACCTCGAGGGTACAGGTTGGCTCCTATATGGCTGGGTGGGCTTTTGTGTGTCTGTGGTGGACTGCAGGGAAGGGATGGCTTTGTTGGAGGCTACATTGAGCTTCCACTGGACTGGAAAAGTCCTTCCCCTTCCCTTTGCCATCCAGGTCTGATTGGAATTATGGCATATTGAAGCAGCTCCACAGTTGGGATTATTGTGGGAATGGAGCAAGAATTTACTTGCTAGAACATTGAACATATTTGATATAAACTAACTTTTTTGCTCATTTCACTGAAAGCCTGTGGAGTGTCTCATACTGATCAGACCAGACATTGCGAGTCACGTCTGTGATGGTTGGACATCCTTCAGGAGGCTGCCGTTCTTTCTTTTGTTGAAGTCTTTTTACAGTAACACTTCTCTTACAATGTGATCCTATCTGAAGATTTAATTGGGATTATTAAAACGCAAAACAATATATATTCCAGTAGGAAATAACCATTTGAACAGTTACAGCCATTCTCTGGTTGTGTTGTGAAAACCACAGCTAACCCAATTGCAACAGTGCGCACGAAGGGCGCCGAGCCATCAGGCACACAGTCTTCCCGTCGTGGAATTCCGTTTTACAAAGCAGTGTAAGTAAAACTTGTTCAGGGTAGGTAAGAGAACTGCAGATCCTGGTGAGCATTGTTTTGTTAAACGGCGTTTGGTAGAGGAGAGGGTGTCTCCTTGACATGGGTCCTATAGTAAGCGTGGGTGAGTAGATAATAATCAGAACTGACTTTTCTGCTGAAATATCAAGAGCTTTGTACTAGAGCTGATCTGATCAGGATATCACAAGACGTTTTTCTGTCTTTAAGAATATTAAGATTATGTAAGGAGCTAAACCAGGAGTACAGATTCATAGGTGACCAGTTGCCCTCTTCCATCCGTGACACTTTTAGCCCAAGGGAGCGGCTGTCATTAGTACAGCAGAGTACCTGGGGTGTGCGGGCTTAATTCCCACCATTTTTACTACCACATCAGGACTAGTGAAGGCATTTTCCTTGCTTTCGTTAGGGCCCATGGCCCCGAATACACCAGTCCTGGCTGTGCAGCTATCAATACTTTGCATGCAAGGAATTTCAGGGTCACATTTTTACTAGGGAAAAGCAACAGTACAGGTCCTGGAATAAAATAGGCTTTTGGCCAAAATGTTATGAGAGGCTGAAAGTTTCACAAATGACACAGGCACATTTAAAAGCTTGGTCGATAACAGACCTTAAGGTGTTTCACGGTTGCCACCTGGCCAGTTTTCTACAGGTATGAAATTTATTTTAATGGGCAGACTAGTGGAAACATTTGGAAAGTCACCGAAAGCTGGTATATTTTCCCCTCATCACCAGATACTTCAAACAGCAAATAAAAGAAAAAAAGTACTTTACAATGTGCTCCAGAGAAGCCTTAATGACTGTAAAGTAAACAAAATCAGAAAGTCATGTTACAAATGAATAGAGATGATTGTATGTGAAATTCTATTTAAGTATCATGCCCGGGCCTTTGCAGATGCTTTTTAACAAAACAATTGGCCATATTTGTCTTTTGGAAAGGTAGCAACCCTAGTGTCAATTTCCAGATTGAAACAATGTCCAGATAAAACAGCGGCCTGTTGGATCCCCATAACAACAACATGGCTGTGTTGTTGTTAAACACCCTTTACCAGATCTCCGGCAGTGACATATGCAGTGTGTAACAGCCGTGAAATGCGTGTTACTGGGGTGAAGATATGAGTGAGGAGGATGTCCAAGGTGACAAAGACAGGTCCCAAGAATAAGATGGGGGAAGGGTTCTCATGCCCATCTGAGAAACAGGGAGGAGGTTCTGGTGACCACAGGCCCAAGGTGCCTTATTTCCAGCCTCGGTGCTTTAATTGTTCTCAGTTAGGACACAAGCAGGGGGCTCTGTCTGTCCTAAGAAACCACCCACTAGTGGGAACCCTACAGGGGTTGCCACTTTGGTCTTAAGAACAAGCAGAGAGAGCAGCGGTTAGAACATGCCCTAATTTCCTTTAGTTGAGAGATCGACTCAGAGGGTGGCTTGTGATCCCTACGGGTGGGCTTCACCACTTCCATCCGATCACTGTGAATAAGATCATTGTTTCTGCTCTGAGAGATACCGGTGCCAGCCAGGCCATGGTGTTGGAAAAGCTGTTTTTGTCCAGATCAATACCTGCCAGGACAATTGTGAAGGGTGTGCAAGCATTTAGGCAGTACTTTGTCCGTCATATGGCTCTGATACCTCTGGAATGGGGTGGGGAAATGCCCCCTGCAGAGCTTCATAGTTAGTCACCAGATGCCCATTGACTGTATTCTGGACAATGAGTTACCACTCAGGGCCGGCTTTAGTGCTGGTGGCGCCCGGTGGGAGAATCATTTTTGGCGCCCCCACACCACATGAACGCCTCCTCGGAATCTCTCACTACGACCGGGCATAAAGCCCCTCATCTCGCCAATCAGAAATGTTTGCTTAAACACAGCGCCCAACCCTGAGGTCGGCGCCCCCTCCACAGGTCAGCGCCCAGTGCGGCCGCACCAGTCGCACTTCCCTAAAGCCGGCCCTGTTACCACTAGTGCTAGAAGAGCCTGGAGGGGCAACTGCCCAGGGCAACCTGAAAGCTCAGGTTTCTGGGGGTACTATCCGAAAACGAGAGTAAGGAGGCCCATATGGAGAGGCACCCCAAGACTGTCCCTGGTGAGGCCACTTCTGAGGTTTCTGGGCACTACAGACAGTGCACAACAGCTAACTAAACACATGCTCAACACACGCACCAATGCAGCCTTCCGTGTCCTCCCTAGGCTGGGCCCCAGGAGCAGGAGAGCCGGCTCTGCTGGGAGAGTGGAGCTGGCTTTGATTTGCAGGAGGCTTTGACCAGTTGTCAGCCTGCATCAGGGTCCCCCTTTCATCACAGGCACGGCCTGCTTTTTATTCCCTTTCAGTCTGCAAGGTCAGTGGTCACAGAGGGTGTGACTGAATGCACTGACCCCTGAATAAGTTCCAGGGCAGACAGGCCCCTCTGCTACGTGTTTGCACTTGGTCTGCATCGTGGGTGTGTGTGTATGTGTGTGTCTGTTTGGAGGGAAAGGCCATGAAAAAAAAGCTTTTTGTGCGCTCACATGCCTGGGGGTGCGGGAGGGGCCGGCTGGGGCCATGACCTTCACTTTAATTGCTGGCAGGGACTTTAGGGAATGGGCTATGATCTGCCTTTTAACCGCTAAGAATTATTATCCCGTCCTGAGGCCGGTGAAACTAGTCCCTAATGCTACACATTTAAGAGCAGTCTGCCTGCCTCTGCTGTGGACAGAAGCCTCCATCTTTAAAACAGCGAGACCTCTGATGTTCCTTATATAAGCATATGTCTGGCACTTAAGCTCTCGCCTTCTCAGATGTAAACAAGACAAAATAGAAGCTCCCGGCTCTGCTGGACATTTTGAGCATTACTTTCTAAATTTGAAAAAATCCGGCCAGTGTGTGTCGCTGTCAGTGTGCTACTTCGTATCTTTTCATGTTTACGTCTATGCGTTTGTGTGTTTCTGTCTGCGTGTGTGGTTGTGATTCAGTGTGTAGCTGTGCCTTTGTGCTTGTCTGTATCTTGTATGCGCCTTTAGGTGTTTGCCTATGCAGGTGTGATTATGTATGTGTCTGAATGTGTGACTGTTATGTCAGTGCCGTCTTAGCGCAGGGGCAAGCGGGGGCAGTTGGCCGGGAGGGGATGGTGGGGTTGGGGGCGCACACGAGCATAGGGGGGCCATGCTAATCTATGCACAGAAATGTTTGTATTGATTAATATCTGCTGTGCAGCATGTTTCTGTAATGTCCGCAAACTGATTTTGTTGTAGGTATCAATACATATAAGTTTATTTTATCAAAAATTTACATTTTTATTCCTGTGAGTGGTTGTGTAGGCTGGGCCCAGTGCTCTGTTTTGCTTGGGGGCCTATAATGCTGTGTTCTGTTACTGGGTGTAGCACAGCATTCGTCAATGGCGTGGTCTTTTGGTGTGTTCTATAGTACGGTCTACGGCTGTGATTTCTCCAGTGGGGCTAGGCCCAGTGCTTAATTTGTCAAAAGGATAAACTGGTCAGCAGTGTACTCCAGCTTGCACCCCCAATAGCCAGTGGTAGCGCCGCCAATTACAGTAGAAACACAAGTGCTGACCGTCACACTCTGAATTGCCACACAAGTGTGGCAATTCAGACTGTTCGAGGCCCCCACAACTCTAAGAATGGTGTGGGGGGAAGTATTAGTTGTTTTCAATGTATATTGAACTAATAAACAACAGTTGTTTTGATTAACTTTAAATGACACAAACTGCGCCACCATGTGGCAGCTGTCATAAGTGCTGTTGTTGGTAATTAAGTGCCGGTGCCCAGCGCCGGAAACCATCGGCTCAAATTAAGCACTGGGCTGGTCTACTGCTGGATTCATACTCCAGCCATGGATACTGCAGGTGGGTGTCTTGCAAGGTGTGGGGGTATTTTGATGGAGGTGTGCCAGTAAGGAAGGGTGGGTCTTGCAGACTTAATCGTCAGGCCTGTAGAGGATTTTTCCTGCTTTCTGTTTCACACTTACTTTGTTTGTGTATGCACATCTATGTGTTTGCCGTTGCATGTACGTGTGTGCGTTTGTGTGATTTGGCTATGCTTGATGGTTGTGTCTGTATCTGAATTTGTGTGTTACTATATCAGCACAGTGCACAAGGTGTCCACACAAAATCCTAGCAGTCTGCCTTGTATTAGAAAACCGCTATCAAGCTATAAAGCAGAGCATTAACCTTTGGCCAGGGTTGTATCCCGTGTTTCAAATAGAAAAATAGAAGTGCGGGTACCGTATACCCAAGGCTTTAAGTGGGATGAAAAACTGGGGGGTCTCTCAAAGGGGCGTGGCCAATGTAATTTAGGGCGTGGCTTAAAAACACATAAGCTAAAAATCTGTGCTTAGCATAGTGTGCCGCCCGACTTGTATTTTGCTGTTTGTCATGGCATCCAGATATATGATACAACAAGTAACAACATACCAACAGCAAGACAGGACTATTGACTTTGTCAATGGTTGTTAGTTGCATAAGATAAATAAGCAGCAACTATTGCTTATTGGATATAATATTGAAAAAGATTCCACTCAAAGCCCTGGTGACACCAGCACAGTTTTGCTGCTCCTGAGTTTCAAAAAGAGAAGGGAAATCCAGAGAGAAAATGACTCCCTTTAAAGGATTTCCCTTCCTCTAGAACACTCCCCTGGCATGACGTCATGCCGTAACTTCTCCACTAGCGAGAAGAGAACAGTGTGAGCAGCGCACATCAATCTGCCTGCTGTCACTGAGGTCCGGAAAAAACGGACCACCTGTGCCAGGGCACAAAACAGAGCCCGATAGAGACCTGTTTTGAGGCCCCCTTAAAAAAACTGCTGGTGCTCAGACCCGGTGAGACCCGGCCCACTTAAAGCCCTGCGTATACCAGAGTACGTACTGGCTTCTGAGAAGTGCTGCTACTCTCTAATTAAAAGTATTGTGCCTCTGCTGAGAAGAGCATGAACCCTCCTTCACAAAATAAAGAAGTGCAGGCAGTGCTTAATTTGAGCCGGTGGTTGCCACCGGGGGCCACCAGCACTCATTTTTAGGGACCAGCACTTATTTTTCTGTGTTAGATATTTACCGAGATTAAGAGAGGAAAAACACACACAAAATGGAAAGACTGGGGAAGACAAATATTGGAAAACTTGTCACAAAGGAACAAATTGGGAACCTTCAAGAGTGAGATAAAGAGGGAGGGAGCAGCTGGTAGTGGATAAAAGAGTCATGAGGTGAATGTAAGACTACGCAGCCTTGGTATTCATTGTGCTCACGTTTCATTGCACTGGACGGACACAGGCTTCTGAGCAAAGCTTTGGTCCGTGGCACTTATTCTTTTACAAACTAAGCACTGAGGTGATCAGTACCTGACAGTACTGGCCCATTGAACGCACTGCTTGTGTCTGAATGTGTGGACTGGATAGATTAAGTTCAATAAAGACTAATGTTCTGCCCAAACTATTATCCATCTTTCTGAATGTAAGTAAGCCTTGCCCATGAAAGTTTGACATACGCATTTCTAGAAAACTTAATAAAAGAATTGTGGGCATCAGTCACTCTTCAGGTTGGTAAACGCCCTCACTTCCATCCCCGAGTCAGAAGACTGCCCACCTCAGCGGCGGCCAGCATGGATCGGAGGTAGGGGGTGGGGGCAGGAAAGGGGGAGGACGCGGTGGAAGCGGGTATTAAAAAATACAATAAAAACTTACCTCCTCGCAGCTTCCTCGCCGCGTCTCTCCTTTGTAGTGCTCCCTTGCTGGCCTGAACAGGAAGCACACAGGCTCCCAGTCAGAGAATCACAACGCTACCTTAGCAGCGTTGTGATTGGTCTGAGCACCGTGTTTCGACGCTCAGGCGCTGACTGGGAGCCTGGGCATGTTCTGCACACGGGCTGCAATGCAGCCTGCATGGAGAGCATACAAATTGCACAAGACTGTTTGGCTGGCCCGAGAGGGGCAGCCAAGCAGTCATTGCGCAGTTAGGAGGGTGCTACCACTCCTCCCCTGCCCCCGACACCCTCACGCAAAGCTGTGGAAGTAAGAGACAAAAAATGATAATGCAAGCTATCATTTTATTTTCCCTTTATTTCACTACAAAAAAACAGTGGCGTGACGCTCCTCCACCTTAGCGGAGGAGCCACTACTGTGTCATTTTATTTAAAGATCCCTGGCTGTCTGATGGGACTTGTTTTGCCGAATGTGCATCGCCTGGTGTGACAGATGGATTGTCGTCCAACCTGAATGCTGAGTGTGTGTCCAAGTTCTTATAAGCCCTCTCGACATTGTTTTTTTTCTTTTTCAGAAACAAACTTTTGAAGCTGAAGTTTGTTACTAAAAAAAGGAAAACCAGAAAAACAATTTTGCAGTGTGGAGGGAGTTTTCTTCTTCGAGCAGTGCTTAATTTGTAAAAAGAATAAGTACCAGGGCTTTCTTTCGTCAAGAGGCCACTGCTGCTTGCACCACACATTGCCCCTGCCATGCTGCCAATGATAGTAACAACAAAACTACTAACCCTCACACTCCTACAAATTTGACAATTCGGACTATTTCAGGCCCCCAAAGCTTTAAGATTGGCTTGGGCAGCAGATAATAGTAATTTTTTATATATATGGAATTTATAATTAACTGTTGTTGTGGTCACCTCTGAATTAGCCAGACAGCGCCACCTTGAGGCAGACTGTCATAAGCATTGGTGCTGACAAGTAAGTGCCGGTGCCGAGCACCGGAAACACCAGCTCAAATTAAGCATTTCCTTCGGGTTAGTAACATTCTGCTATATTCCTGCCCAGAGCCATCATACTTTACTTAGCGATCTTGGGCAGTAAAATATCCATGGGGCTGCCTTGTGACATGGTAGACCTGAAGGGGTCCAACTGTGGAGCCAGCTGATGTTCTGCCATCAGAAGCTGGGTAGGGCCCCACCTCTCAATGGGGTGGGGAGCTGTGCGCTTGGCACTTTGTGGTGGCTCTCCCACAATCGCTAAACCCAAATTACTCCTTTTGCTTTAGCCCTTTAAAGAAAGCCCCAAGATTAGATACAGTGAATATTCTTTTTCCAAATAGGACTTTGGTTTTCTAGATCACCTTGTAAATATTTTGTATCAATCACAGCTCCGGGTATAAACACTTTTGTCTTTAACCCATCTAACAATCTTCATTGATGTGTGTTTAACGAAAACGGTCATTCTTTTAACAACAATTCAGTTTGGGTCTTCATGTAACAAATTTCAGAAAGGAAGATCACCAGGGTAATGACAAGATTCACTCTCAGAAACTGGAAATCTTCTACACTGAAAATAAATTAATGTATTGCTGAAATGGTGCAAATGCCACCTCCTGAGCACCTAACATACACAAGGTGTGACGACATTCAATAAATCCAAAAAGTTTTCATGAATTCATAGAGACGTATGACTAAAAAGCGATTGCTGGCAGAGTAAATGTTGCACTCTGTATCAACAGACCCACCAAAATGTTTATAATTCAAGTTTTTTTCATGTGACTTTAAAGTGTTTGTTTTAGATTAAATTACTGTACTGCATTAATGATTTTAATGTTTTCTTACCTTGATACCTAACTATCTTGAACTTAATAGTCTATTAAGCAATATTCCGTGTAAAACTGAATTGTAATTTATTTGTTAAAGTAATCAACATATCATGCATACTGTTTACTTAATAAACATCTTAATGTAGAAAAAACAGAAATGCTGCTGAGGTGTCAGGTTTAAGGGAAACATCCACACAGTTGGTCACTGTGAACTGACTAGAATATTTGCATGACCAAAGTAGTGTGTCCTCCTACCTGCTGGTGGGAGACTCCATGAACTTTAGCCTATGCACATCATGCTCCGCGGAAGTGAGATCAGTGGCTCCATGAAAGGAGTTATTCTGTCTTCCACCTCGGCAACTGATCGCCTGACTGCCTTCCGGCAGATGATGCACATATACTTTCCAGTTGTCTGGCACTAAACCAGACACCTCTGTGCCTAGAGAAGATCAAAGTTCTAGGGATAGTGTTTCCACAGGGTTAATTCAATCATCTGTTCCATAGTCCTTAAAATGTACTATACCCAGGACATGTGTGTTAGTGTATATTCATCATGGATTACAGGATACCTATAATAGTCACTGAGACTGATGTCCGTTCCATATGCAGAGCTGACAGTCCAATTGAGTGGTTCTAAGCATGCTTTCACCACCGAAGTGACAACTCAGACCGGTTCATTAAGGTATGAAGGTGCCTTCTGTTAGCGGGCCTCGAGAGCGACATTATCAGTGTGGGGTGATGCAGTTTGGGAATATTTGTATACAGACAACTTTCCCGATGCTTGAAAACCTGGGGTAAGCTGGAGGATTGCATGGAAGTATATCTTGATGAAAAAGTCACTTTCAATGCGAGCTGGATCAACACTCAATACTGAGCAATGGTTCTTAACATGGTCCAGAGATGTGACTTCAGCATCAGAGCCTGTAAGCATCATATTGACAAGTTTATTTGACCCACATCGGCCATGACATTTATGGAGGTCAGACTAAGCATCCCCGGGCTAAACCCCAAGCCACCACAAAGGGAGTGAGGCACCCAGAATCCAAATACAAATACAAGTCCAATCTTTCTGAGGTGCTCTTGGATATTGCAGAGGACTCGTGCATGATGAAAGGACCTTGGTGGCTAAGCTCTACAGCCTCAAGGCAATCACACAGATTGCTAATCGGCAGAAGAGTTTTAATTCAATTCTCCTCTTTTGATATACATGTATTTGATTGGTCATGCCATCATTTAGATGTAAAGTCCTTGAATTGTGCCTACTTTATGTCCTGAATCTCCACTCACACACTGACCTCAACGGATAGTAACACATGTTCAGGCTTTTTCCAATCCTTTGCCATGGTGCTGTGCTTGGTGCATTGGGCATAAGATTTGGCATATGCCTACTTACTTGGCAAAGGCAGAAATCTTACCAAAGAGAAAATGTAATTTGCTAGTTAGTTTCATATATTAGAAGTTGCGTGAATTTGTGAGTTCCATTCTGAAAGGACACTCCTGGGTTACATTAGTGACTTAACACTGAGCCAGGCAACCCCTTCCACCTGCCTTTTGGAATCATGAGGTTACAGTTTGGCCTGAGGATATTGGATTAAAAAATCTCTTTTTGAAGCTAGGCTCTACCTTTCTTTCCAGAACAAAAGACCACAATTACAATTTGAACATGCATTGGCATAGCCATTAGGTCTCGCCTTTGGGACCTAATAAGTGTTTAGCCATGCAACAATTGCATAACTAAATACTTATAAGGTCCCAAAAGCGAGACCTGTTGGCTATGTCAAGCGGCCGCGAAAGTGAAAGTAATCGCGGCGCGCGCGCCCGTGCACGTGCACTGTAGCTCTAGGCTGGCCTGGTAGCACTTTTTGGAGCCCTCTCAATAAGTTTCGCCGACCAGCGCATGCGCTGGGTCAGGCGAGACCTAAAAAGGGGAACATTTGGTGTGATTGTGTGCTCTTATATGTAGGAATTGGAGGAGCCGACTAGGTTTAATAATGGGCCTACAACAAAACTTTGACTACAAGGTTCGCCTGCCTCTAATACCCTGTGGTGCTAGACCAAAACGCCTAGCAAATACCGACCTGAGGAGAGATCTCAGTGGGGTTTTTGTGTTAGGCATGTACATAAGAGTATTGATGAAATCTATTAATGCCTTTAATTGAGAGAATAATTGTCACAAACAACGAATCATCTATGGTGGTATGGAGAGGACATCCTGAAGAAAGCCAATTGACCTAGAGAGGTAAGGTCTATTGGCTGAAACATGTTGACCTGCAGATGCCGAAGACAATAATTCCCTCAAACAGCTTATCCACCTGTTTTTAACATTACAAGGGAACCCTGAAATAAATTCACATCTTATCAATAGGGTCTCACTTGGTAATTTTATCTTAAAATCCCTCCCTCAAAAAACAGAAGAGCTCCCTCGACGATCAAGGTTGAGCCTGTCCATATACTTGATGTATCTGGGCAGAGTCTGTGGTGAAGCATGCCACCAGGAACCCTAGCGGGGGAGAGTCCTTTCAAAAACCGTACAGGATGCCCTCTTGGTTAAGATAAGAAAAACTATACTCAGGTCAGAGAGTGTTCCTCTCTATTGATCAAGTGCTGCTAGAGTGGACAAGTTAGGGGCATGAAATACAAGGAAAGCATCTTTAAAGAGCCTAGTTCTCCTTGTTGTTAAAGAGGAGTGATGCAGCAGACAAGGACCAACCACTTTAAAGGAGTACTAAAGCGACTTGAGAGGTTTCAGCTTCAGGTTCATTGTCTTGCATTGCACCGTATTGTAGTTGCATTTGTATGACGCTTTATACCCCTATTGTGGCACCAAATTGCTTTGGCCGATGGGTACCACATATGTCTTTGGGTTGTGTTTGTTTGAAAGGGTAACAATTTGTAGTGTTGCTCATGTGGGCAGTGTTTAGGTGCTGTGATCGATGAACCCAGTGTTGGTGTTATCTTCTCATATGTTGCTGTGCTTCAGATGATGTGGAGCTAAGCGGGGTGAGAGGCAGCATGCTTGAGCTTTGTAACAGTCAGCAGGATGGCTCAGTGACATGAACACTCACCATTGACACATGCACGTTCCGGACGGTATAAGTGCAAACCGTAGCAAGGCTGACTCAGCCTTATTGCATTCAGAAGTGGGTACAGTGAGTGGCACAAATTGGGTAATGGCGACATCTATTATTTTTAAGGCTTAGAAACAGCAGAGGTGGTAAGTATTTAACGCTGTATAAAAATATGCAATTGTTTTATCTGTTTGGAAGGGTGTTGGTTGCAAATGTAGCCTTGGATGTTTCCTACCTACCTGTGCCAGATAGACAGTCTATAGCTAGGCCACCTGTGCAGAGGAGGCGGTTCCTCTGATAAGTGTAGGATCAGACAATGAGAAAGGGTACCACTCTAGATTGAGGGATCTTTTTCTGTGTTTCTTTGAAGTTTTTATGTGAAGGATGGGCCTGTGAGATAGTGGGCAATGCAGAGTTGCTTGCAAGTGACGCTTCTGAGCATGGGTCAATGAAGTGCATGTAGGGCTGGTGAGATCTGGGCACGTAGGTGTAGACGTTGTCTTGCAGCTGTATTTTTGATTCTTTTAAGTCATCGTAGCAGGTAGAGAGGGGCACCTATGTAGAGTTTGTTAGCGTAGCGCAGAGGACCCAGGACAAGGGGGATGGTAGGTTATGTGTTCCATGGGAAAACGCTTGGAAGGGTTTGCATGGTGTTGCAAGTTCACTTTGTCACTCGATTGACTCTGGAGAGGAGTGTTGGACAGAAGTCTATGATCACTCCAAGATGTTCCTGTAGGTGCTGCTGATATTCGTCGAGTTCCTGGGGCCAGCTGCTGTGGACAGGTAGGGCTTCTATTGACTGTAGTTTTTCTAACAACGCTCCCGGTATCCATGGAAGCGAACTAGAGCATTGCTCATACGGAGGTTTATACAACGACGCTTAAACCATCCTGGTATTGCAGCCAGTAGCTATATAACTTCAGACCCCTCAGAAGGGCTCTCCGTCGAACATAATAACGCTCCTGGTCTTCATAGAAGCGTATAAAAGTACAGCTATTACACTGTCCTGTCCGTCGATCTCCTGCCAGTAACACGCTATATCCTATATTTTCAAGAATCCACATGAAATAGATGCCTTGTGGTGTACCGTCCCTAGAATCGTTGTCCTGAAGAGACCCCGTATCAAGAGTGGGTCGAAACGCCGTCGACTATAAGAGAGAGCCTAAAATAATGCATTGGCTATTGTAGATAGCTCTCCTTCTAATATTCCCCCAATAACCTATTTTCACCCCTTTTTTATTTTTAATTTTTCACTGAGCTTGGTTATGGTTATTTCACTGGGACTCACAAATCACTCACAATGTGTATATAAAAAATGCTTCTATGTTTAATATATAATTAAATGTTTTTGTGGTATAATTGACAAAATTAAATAAATGTCACTTACTTCGGCTGAAGTAAGTAATAGGTGACTATTATTATTGTGATGGGCCTTTTTCTAGTTTGATTAAGATTAAATCAGAGCAAAAAATTTGAATTTTGCAGATATCTTTCAATAATGAATGAATGAGTTCCTTGTGAACATTTGTTGCTTTAGCATTAGCTCTATTGACTGTAGGTCAGGGTCTCTGGTCTGCATGAATTCGATTTCAGAAGTTCCCTCAGCATGCTGGCGGGGACGTTAACGACCAACGGTGTATTGTAGGTATTCACTCTGGCCTTGCAGCGTATTCCCCCATCTCCTGCCCTCACAGGCAGTCAGGTCCTTGCGCACGGGCGTGTCTCCCACTGAGACGTGCAGTGAGAGGATGCCAGAGCGCTCTGTCCCTCCAACGCCACACAGGATCCCCATTGCCATACGTATGGGGTATAGATTAGCCTCGGCATACTCATTCAGAGGCTTAACAGGCATTGGGTGCGGCAAAAAAATTATAGTCACACATCTGGGATGAGGCCCGCCGGCGACAACACTGCGCGCATGCGCAGAGCTCTCTCAATTGCCGTTTCTTGATAAATTAGCGGCAGTTTGCAGGAGACCGGAGACATTAGCGAGCTAATGGCTGTGCGGCTCGGGATTAGTTCTGCAACATAAAGCCCAACCTGGTGAGACTCGCGAGAACAGGGTGGCACTAAAGCAGGCGAGCGTGGCCCACGGCAGATGGGACGGGGTGGGGTTAACCAGAGGTGACGTAGCTGCTCCTGCAGGTTCAACGACGAGGTTTAAATTGCCTGTCGAGAGCTTTTGTAGCAGGTTTTAACTGGTTGCATGTTTTATGGTATGGAAGAACATGGGGACCATCGATCTGCATAATTCAGTGCACAAATCACACGGACCGAACCGCTGAGATGGCAGTATGAAATTAAACCCACCCCAGGGCTCCTAGGCCCGGCTCTAGAGCGGTGCGATCGGTGCCACCGCACTTGGCGCTGACTTGGGGCGGGGGCGTAATTTTTGCAAGTAAATTCTCCTTTTCAAAGCACCTCCTGCCGCCTTCCTGACCTTCAGCAATTATCAGGCATCAATTAAAATGTCAAGATAACTTACATGATTAATCGTCTTCTTGGAAAGAGACTGGAGGTTTGCCTAGTGGAAGTTTTGACTAATCCTAAGGTAGACCAGAGGGTTCAAATGCCTGCTGCTAAGAACGTGTACCATGCAGGTAACAAAGTGCACATAATAGAAATAGGTCAGTGGGTTACTGCTTCTGTAAGAAAGCTCCTTTTGTTACTTGTGGTTTTTAAGTCAAAATCCAAATATAGAACACTGAGCTATTAACTGTCATCAAAGAGCTGCATGCAAACTGCAAGGTATATGTTAGCGCTATATATATTTTTTTGCCCAGTCTTTCATTATCCTAAACTTGCCAAAGGGTTCATTTGGGTAGAAAACAATTCTTATTATTAAAGAGAACCCCTAACAATGATGTTTTAAATTCTGAATTTTCGCTTTACCAGAATAAAACTCTTAAACTATATTGCCTACCATTATCAATGACATGTCACTCATACACTACAACTTATAGTCCTGTCTGATGTAACATTTCCTATACACTGTTTTACACGCATATGATTGTCTTTGTGCAACGTGTGTGTGATATAAAGTGCTCTGACACCTTACACTGGTATGAGTGGTGCTTTAAAACTAAATGAATCTCAGAGACAGTGGTTATGGAGACTTGAGGGGCTCTGTTAAAGGGTGCTAGTGCGGGAATCGTGGCAGAGGTGGTCATTGGGGGCAGGGCAGCAACATACATTGTCGCACAGGGCGCCACCAGTTTTAAGCCGGCCCTAGGTTGGCGAGCCAACAAATTTACAGAGTGAGTCGAGCCAAGGGTCTGGCATGCTCCTAGAGCCGGTGTACAAGCCAAGCCCTGAAAACTTTTGCCATGTAAATCATGCAGCAAACATCACGTAAATATGGTAAAGTCTCTTCAAAATTTTAAAAAAGTGTATTTCTTTAAGGCGTGAAAGCTTTAACATTAAAAAGTCACATTATAGCACTGCACTGAGAAGTACTAATGAAACGTGATGGTTTTTAAACATGGTCTTAGAACCATTCCTGCCCCGTCCCTATCCTGGCGACCGTGCCATTAGTGAAAGTAAGAGGCAAACCAGTTGTAATGTGAACCCTGTATGCGGCCCAGACACTCATAGATAGAGCAATGTTATAGTCTGTTAAATAAAACACAGTACGCCTTTGCACAGCCTATATTCTGAACTCATTTGTAGATTCTTTCATATGTGATAGTGAAGAAAAAGGAAGGTAGATCAAATAAAATATTTGCCTAAGATCACACAAATTAGTTACGCAGGGAAGCCACAATTAATCCAGACTTTCTGATTTCGCCTTGTACAAATCAGCCACTAAATTGGTATCTAATTGTCTCTCCTTTTTTACCTCAGATGTTAATGCTGTGTTTTATAAACATTGTATATATGCGGGTTGCGACACCTTTCTGCACACAATTCGTCCGAATGTTTGAAAGTCCTTTGTGACGTAGCGTGCTCAATGACGTCGTGCCCAGCCCAACAGGCACGTGTTTGACTGAACTCTAACACTTGGGACAATTTTCTGCCCCTGACCACTGGCACAACGAATAGCATTTGCAGTACATGTTCTTATTGTCTTCATTGCTAAATCACTTTCTTTTCCGTCGTTATTCACTCCATTTATTCACCACTCTCGTACTCAAACTTTCCAATCTGCATGCAAGGTATTACGGCACTTTCCCAGGCTTCTAATGCTCCTGCTGGGCCATCCGAACCTCTCATCAAGAACAGGACATAAGCCAAATTCAGAGAAGTAAAATTTGTAAAAATGAGACGTTTGTGTATACATTGGTGGTATGGAATTTTAATTATTGATCAATTGTCATTTACAAGCCCGAAATGCATTGGGTTTGAATAAACTGCTATCGAGGAATTTGGCTTATGTCGTGTTCTTGATGAGAGGTTCGGATGGCTCAGCAGGAGCATTAGAAACCTGGGAAAGTGCCGTAATACCTTGCATGCGGACTGGAAAGTTTGAGTACGAGAGTGGTGAATAAATGGAGTGAATAACAACGGAAAAGAAAGTGATTTAGCAATGAAGACAATAAGAAAATGTACTGCAAATGCAATTTGTTGTGCCAGTGGTCAGGGGCAGAAAGTTGTCCCAAGTTTTGGAGTTCAGTCAAACACGTGCCTGTTGGGCTGGGCACGACACCATTGAGCACGCTACGTCACAAAGGACTCAAAAAAATTCGGACGAATTGTGTAAAGAAAGGTGTCGCAAACTGCATATATACTATATTTATGAGAGATATGCCCTATCAGGTTAGCACCCATAAAAGAAAAATGTATTAAAAGAAACAGTTTGGCAATCATGTGTTTTATCCTAATGCAAGGCGGAACATCGAAATTCATGAAGCATGTTTATTTTTCGTTGTCAGAAGAATGGGAAATCATTATATTATTTTTTTCCAATATGAACTTTGATCAACACATATGTTGTATACAATTGGCAATTGTTTTAAAATGACTACAGCTGCTTTGAAATGTTATAAATATGTTAAACGTATTTAGTACTCGATAATTTTTCCAAGGAAATGTATTATGGGAGTAGTAGTGTTTTGAGGAGGCTCGGGAGTTTGAAAGCGGTGCAGGTGATAATTATGTGGAGATTAGGGGGCAGGCTGCTAGATGGGAGGAGCGAAAGTTGTTTAAAAACAGGAGGGTGAAAAGGAAAAGGAGAATTTGTCCGTGATGGTGAGCGGAGGAAGTTTGTTTGTTAGCAGGTACGTGTTGAAGATATGAAAGGAAGTGGGGTGGAGTGAGCAAAGGGAAGTATGAAGAGGGATGTTTTGATGGGGGAGAGGAAAGGGAAGATTTAGTTGGGAGAGAGTTGATGGGGAAGGATGAGACTGGAGGTATAAGCAGTCGGGGCAATATAGTAATTAATCACCGTGCGAAACCAAGTTTTATAATGTTAATGTTAAAGTGAAGAGACCGAACTTTGGACAGAGGCACCGAGGGGGTGATTGTGTCGAGTAATGTCAACAATACATTTAAAGGTCATGAATAGCTGAGTCTGTGACGAGAAGAAAAATTTGTAAAAATGAGACGTTTATGTATACATTGGTGGTATGGAATTTTAATTATTGATCAATTGTCATTTACAATTTCCCCTGACGAAGGGCCTCTTCAGGCCCGAAATGCATTGGGTTTGAATAAACTGCTATTGATTAATTTGGCTTATGTCGTGTTCTTGATGAGAGGTTCGGATGGTCCAGCAGGAGCATTAGAAGCCTGGGAAAGTGCCGTAATACCATGCATGCGGATTGGAAAGTTTGAGTACGAGAGTGGTGAATAAATGGAGTGAATAACGACGGAAAAGAAAGTGATTTAGAAATGAAGACAATAAGAAAATGTACTGCAAATACAATTCGTTGTGCCAGTGGTCAGGGGCAGAAAGTTGTCCCAAGTGTTGGAATGCTGTGTTTTAACCTCTGTGCATGAGGGTAGATCATGGGTGGCAGGCACAAGCCGCTTGAAAGCTTGGCTCCTTATGGGCTCGAGATTCCAAAGGAATCTCAAGCTGAGGCAGAGCCAGGCTTCATTCAAAGGCTTGATCCTGGCTCGAGTGTTCAGAGGCTCGCCCACCTCCACTTCCTTCGGTATTCTTCTCCCAGTCCATGGAAAGGGCAGGGTTTAGAAGGAGCAGACACTGGCCAGGAGTAGAGGTGGGTGAGCTGAAGCCAGGCTCAAGCCTGATGATTGGCTCTGGGTCACCAAAGGTCCTCTTGGAACCTGAAGCCCAAAAACGAGCCCCACTTTTACAGGAGACAATGTGGCCTAGTGGCTACAGCTGACAACTATGCATCATGAGGACACCAGCATGAATCCCAGCCTCAGCCCAGCATCTTGTGAATCCCAGCAAATGTACCTGTGCGGAAAACAAAAAGTGGAATGAAGTCTTTGTTAGTTGTGAAGCAGAAGTGCTCTAAAGTCCTTGGGCGGTTACCCGGCTCTATTGTCATCCTCCAAGTGTTAAGGATTGTGGGCCACATGTATCAAGATTTGGAATAGCGATTACCTAATTGCAATTTTCAGCGAATCGCAATTAGGTAATCACTATTCCAAATGTATGGAAAACCAAGAGTTTCATTTAGCGATTCGTAGGGGCTCATAAATCGACCTGCCTCATTAATTTTAATGAGGTAGGTCGCAATTTGCGACACCCTAGGAATTGCTAAAATCACGGGGATGGTGGCCTACTGGGGTCAGCAGACCACCAAGTCCATGACTGCTTGTAAATAAAGCAAGCATTTTTTTAAAGATGCATCCCGTTTTCCTTAAAGTAAAACGGATTGCGTTTAAAAAACTAAAATGAAACGTTTTCTTTTTCATATTTTAAGAGCTGGCAGTGGTCCACGGGACCCCAGCCTGCTCTTAAAAACGTTTTTGATGCTATTCCCAAAGGGGAAAGGGTCCCTTGGCGATCCCTTTCAATTTGCTAATGGATTGCCACCAACTTGAAGTTGGTAAATTACGAATGTTTTGCGACTGCCTTTATGGTCACAAAACATTCATACATACCGCTGCGATTTGCTATTTGGAAGGGACGCTCTAAACATGACCCTTCCAAATACAGAATAGCTAACCCCTATTGCAATTCGGTAACAAGTTACCAAATCACAAAATACGGTTTGATGCATGTAAATAGCCTTTTTTCCATTTGCAAACGAACCGATTCGCAGAATCTGCCCATTTGCAAAGCCAAAATTGGTTGATACATGTGGCCCTAAATGTCAACCTTTGATGTCAGAAAGAGATACCCATCTAGTGGCTAAATTGCACAGTGGAAATCTGCAACATTTGGGATCAATCTCAGCTTCATTGCTTGACCAAACTGTGTGATCCTAGGCAAATAGTCTATTTCACCATGCTCAAGTTTCGCTCTTTATCAGATATGATAGCACCTTCAAATGTGCGAAGTGAGGATATGCGCTGTATGGTTGTATGATGGAACCATGAATTCCCTAAGCCCGCATGCCTAAACAATACGGTCTTAATAACGACCGTGTCTTAACCACGCATTCCTTTACCATGCATGCCTATACCACAAATTTTCAAGGTAAAGGCATGAATGGTAAAGAGGTATGCGTGGCTAATGTCGACACCCCCGCCCCTACCTCCCTAGCGTACCTACCCCCTAACCCCTCTCCCGCCTATAGGTGCAAATACCCCTACCCCCACGCTGTGCCCCCTGCCCTGAGGCCTAAAACCCAGTCCCTTAACCTGACCCAGCCCTAAAAACTGCCCCACCCTCCCCATAGCCCTAAAAACGACCCGCCTACCCATTCACCTCCCCTGTCCCGAGGCTTAATACCCTAACCCCTAATTAAAAAAACTTCCCCAACACTCCCCCAGCCCTAGTAACTACTCCGACCCCCCCAGCCCGGAAAACTACCCGAGTCCCCCAGCCCTGAAAACTAGCCCCAAATCACCCCAGCCCTGAAGACTAGCCCCTAACCCTCCCAGCCCAGGAAACTACCCAACCCACCCACAGCCCAGAACGCTACCCCCTACCCAACCCCCAGCCCAAAAAACTACCCCGACTCACCCTCAGCCAGGAAAACGACCCCAACCCCCTCCCCCCAGCCTACAAAACTACCCTGGCCCACCCCAACCCACAAAACTACCCCAGACCCTCCCCAAGCCCACAAAACAAACCCCAACCCAGCCCCAGCCCACAAAACTACCCCGAGGCACCCCCCAGCCCACAAAACTACCCCGACACACCCCGAGCCCACAAAACAACCCTGACCCACCTCAACCCACAAAACAACCCTGACCCACCTCAACCCACAAAAGCTACCGACCCACTCCATACCCACTAAAGTACCCTGACCCACCCTCAGCCCACAAAACTACCCCCACCCATCCCCAGCCCACAAAAGTACCCTGACCCACCCCCATCCCACAAAACCTGTGGTCTGCTCTGGCTCGGCTCTCCCTGCTAATTGATACCTATATCCAGGAGGGGCTTTGGAATACATTCGGGCTGGGAAGACCATTCCTTTGCATGAAAGCAGAGCAGATGAGAAGGTGGGGGGGTTTGTTTTACTGGTTGGCTGGTAGTTGCTTTTGGGCAAAAAAGGACATGTTCCCATTGTAGCTCCAGCTCAACAAATAAATGAGCCTCCCAGACCTTCTCTCCTCTCCTGTATCTGCCATTTCTAAGACCTGTAATAGTAGATGATACTACTACCTAATTTATGGTACTCAATATATCGACCTCGGAAGGATGAATGGCAGAGTCTCTCACTAAGCCAATTGTGGTCCATTGCTACATGGCATTACAGGATACACATAACCTTGCACACCTGCTCTGGTCTGCTCTGCTGGAACACAGCCGCTTATAACCCCATGCAGTCTGCACTGAGATGAAGGCAGCCTCTTGCACCCATATGCTGACTGCAACCACCTTTAAAACCTTTGAAGTGTGCATCGAGGTGAAAGTGCACTCTTGTATTGCCTGCACTTCGGGGAAACCATTCCCTTGCAAGTGATGCAAAACACACACCCTTAGAGCACCATGGTACCTAAATGGGAGATAGCTAATCCTCTTGGGCCCCTGCATTGTCTGGGCTGTGGAGAGCCTTACACAACTGTGGCCCCTTGTACCTCAACAACTGCATACACTTCCAAAAACCTACCAGACAACGCCACCTATCCAGACTCCTACTCAGACACCCCCGCACACGCAGAACCAGATCAAGGGGTTGTGCCTTCTCCTGCCTCGCTCCTAAAGCCGGAAATGACCTGCCCCGCACACCAGTGCCGCCTCCTCAACCCTTGACTCTGCAAGAAACCTATCCCGACCCTGGCTTGGCCACACTCTCCTGCTTCAGAGTCAGGATACCTTACCGGGTGAGTTGTGTGCTATACAGATATACATAACGTAACGCGTGCTCTGTGCTTGGTTTACCTACTGGGAACAAGTGTTCCTACTCCCCTGCGCTGGCTGCACTGCTGGGTACACACCCTTACAACACCTGCCTGGGTGCACTGAGGTGATCCTGTCAGCGTGAGCCGCTACATGGAACAGATGCTTCTGCACCCCTAGGCAGGGCCGTTTCTACCATTAGGCAAGACTAGGCGGCCACCTAGGGCGGCACAAGGGGGAGGGCAGCAAAAACATGAGTTTGGGAAGATCTAATGCAGTAATTCTTCTATCTTGGATGACAGGGGGAGAGAGTGATGGTAGTAAAAGGGAGGGGGCGGCATTTTTCAATTCTCGCCTAGGGCGGCAAAACACCTAGAAACGGCCCTGCCCCTAGGCCGGTTGCGCTGTTGGTCACACACCCCATTAGAACAGCTGGCCGCCTGCACTGAAGTGAGCATGTCCGTTTGGGCCCCCTGCATTGACTGCATTTCCGAGATCACAGCTCCTCGCCAGCACATTACCCTTATGGCCCTTTGCTTTCCACGCACAAGCGCGCGCAAAGCATGCCCTTATAACCGAGGCTCACTTATGGTGCTCGAGAGGTTTAATGCACAGCCAGTCTCCCTGCTGGGGCCAATAAAGCGGAACTTTTATATGCTTATAAAAAATGTAACCGGCTAATTTGAAAGCGTCATAAAATGGCCGACTGCTTCAGGTGTTCGGAATGAACTCGGGAAAGCAGTTCGCAAGCGCCAATAGAAAGGTTTTTTTTTTTTTTTTACATTCCTTCTCTCCACGCGTTCAAAGTTTATTTTCTGAAAAATTATGAGGAGTGAAAGTGTAAAACTGCACAACTAAGAACTCTGCCATGGCCCCTGGGCAGTGTTGGGTTCTCGGTGGCCTAAAGCATTAGAAACACAGCTCTCACAGTGGCTCAGTTCCTTCTTTTGCATACGGAGAAAATGGAAAAGCCTATAGAGAATTAGAGGATTTCGTCACAGGCCTGTACCTCCGAGAGGTTGGTAGGGTCCTAGACTGTTCCCCAGCTGATGGGTCTGGGGCGGAGTCGGTGCCTGAGCCTTGCAGGAGAGCTACTGCAGAATCCAGAACCTAATACCAGAGGTGCCAGCCTGCGCCATGATGTGACAGGCAGAGGCCAGATACGGCTGGACTTTGCCTGACAATCCCTGAGGTTACAGTCTGAGACATGAGGCCACATCCAAAGGGCAGAGGAGGCAGGGCCGTATCTGACAGTCGACCTATCATAGGCAATGACCGAAGACCAGAGATGTTAGGAGTGTGTACGGCTGACCTAACCTCAGGCAATAGACGGCAGTTCAGTAGAACTAACACTCAGCCAACAACCTAAGATCTGCGATGACAGGACTGCTCCTGAGGAACATAACTCCAGAGGTTGCCATGTGGACATGAGGCCAAAGATGGCAGGCCTCTGATGGACCCGAAAGACCAGAGTCTGAGGCCATAGATGGCGGGGCTGAACCTGACAGACCCCTCCTCTGTGAGTTCAGCTGAACCTGACAGACCCCTCCTCTGTGAGTACAGCTGAACCTGACAGACCCCTCCTCTGTGAGTACAGCTGAACCTGACAGACCCCTCCTCTGTGAGTACAGCTGAACCTGACAGACCCCTCCTCTGTGGTTACAGCCTGAGCCCTGCCAGGGCCTTCCTGACAGATGCACAGCCCAAGGTTGTAACCTGAGAACTGAGGCCTGAGACTGAGGCCACAGAGGGCTGGGCTGAGCAGTTCAGTATAACTAACACTGAGATCGCAACATAAGGTCTGTGACGTCACAACTGTGGTTACAGCCAGAGCCCTGAGGCCACCGATGGCTGATGCCTATCCCAGGGTGGTAGTCTGGTGGTAGGTTACAGCCCGAGAAAGTCGCGGGTTAGAGCTCCAGCAGCACCCGCGGACAGCCAGAGGTGTCTGGACCTTGCCTATGAGGGCCACCCCCAGATGCTACAGCCTGAGAACAAGGATGCCTGCTGGGAGAGCCGGCCTGAGGCCAGGGATCTCGGCCCTGTGCCTGACAGACCCGGAGGTCAAGCCCGGGGTCGTGATTTCAAAGGTGTCCTTAAGGCTACAGCCTAATGTCGAGACTCACGACCTAACCTCTGAGGTCCTAACCCCAGACCCTACTTCACATATGGCACATGCTTGTAGTGCTGTCTGTCCTTCAGGTCACAGCCTGAGCCCCCCTACATCTCACTGCGCGTGGCAGTGGTGCTGTCCCTAGGGTAACCAGCCCCTACATCACACTGCGCCTGGCAGTGGTGCTGTCCCTGGGTCCCAGCCCCTACATCTCACTGCGCCTGGCAGAGGTGTGGTCCCTATGGTAACCAGCCCCTACATCTCACTGCGCCTGGCAGAGGTGCTGTCCCTGCGGTCGATGCCTGAGCCCCAAAGCCGCAGCTGGCAAAGCCGTGCCAGGCTTTTCCCGAGGCTGTGCCATCGCCCTCATAACAGAAAGCGACAATGATGTAAACAAACGCCGACATTTCATCATTCTGTTTAAATCGGGAGGGACTGCTGTGGTTGCGGTTAGCCACACTTTAAGCTAGTTTATCTGAGTCTACCTGCCTCCCCAGCGGTAATCCAGTGATCACCAACACCTCCTAGCTGTTATTTCCCTGGCACTACACCCAGTGCCCATCCAAAGTATCCGCTTAAGGCATCGAATAACTTTATGCTACATGTACGAAAGTTATGGATAGTGATTTCCGAATTATGATTCCCTGCGAATCACAGTTATGAAATCGCTATTCATAATATATAAAACTCTTTTGAGTTTCATTAGGGATTCGAAGTGGCTCGCAAATAGACCTACCTCATGAATATTAATGGGATAGGTTGCCATTTTGCGACCCATTAGGAATCGCAGCCATCACCGGTATGGTGGACTTCTGGGGTCAGCAGATCACCATGTCTATGATTGCTTTTAAATAAAGCAATTTTTTTTAAACACAGCCTGCTTTCCTTAAAGAGAAACGGGATGCATTTAAAAAGAAAGGAATTAAAATTGGAAGTTTAATTTTTTAAGAGCAGGCAGGCTCTTAAAAAATATTTTTTCAACCTTTCTCAAAGGGAAGGGATCCGTCGGGGACCCTTTCCCATTTGCGAATGGGTTTCCACTAACTTCCGATTGGCGGTAAATTATGAATGTTTCGCGACCACATTTCGGTCGCAAAACATTTGTACATACCATTCCAATTCGGTATTAGGAAGGAACTCCCTCAATAAGCTCCTTTCTGATTCAGAATTGCAAAACCCAAATTGCAAATTCGGTGACAAGTTATTGAATTGCAATTTGGGCTTTGTACATCCCTAAAAGCATTTTTACGGTTGCAAACGTTTGCGACCTCAAAAATGCTTTATACATGTAGCCTTTTGTTCCAAGTGCCTATATCTAGGGCCACCGACCTCTGCTAAAGGATGGTAAGATAGCTCAGTGGCTCGAGTTCCTCCTGCTGAGATGCTAGCCGCCTTCATGTCACATGTACCAACGCTGGAAGTCTGACTCAGCCTTTAAATGTATTTAGTTTTTGATTTTATTTGTAGTGCACATCCAGCAAATTAAGAAGGGGCTTATTTACAAGGCCCTGGCAGCTTGTAAATAAGCTCCTAAATTTCTACAGCGCACAAGGTCGATGAAAGGAGTACCCATGACTTTGGTAATAAAAGCGTTTTTAATGAAAACGCAGAGAGATAGTTCAGTTTCTGATGTGGGCTGAGTAAAGGGTCAATATTAGATAGTTCAGTTTCTGATGTGGGCTGAGTAAAGGGTCAATATTAGTAAATGCACATGGGCAGCATTTGAAGATACCTTTTAATATTTGGGCAGGCAAGGCCTCCTGACATCTGGGTCCTGCTGCTTCCGGCCCTCTTAGATGACTCCTTGCATTGCTCACCTGATGATGTTTCAATCATTTTACAATGATGACCAGGTCATTCGCCAGCACGGGAGAGACAACAGTAAATCTGAGTGGAATAAATAAATCACAAAATGGGTGATTTCAACCAAGAGACTCACCACTCCACGTGAAGCAAGCACCCACAAAACTATTAGTCCTGGCCGTGTTTCCACCCACAGAAATGTTTTGTTGTGAAGTAAATCCACTTCTGGCACAGAACATTCTCCCTATTACAGAGCGGTAACACATATCATATTCTGTATTTGTCCTGTTACCAAAACCTTTAGTTAGGACCGGTCTGAAGCAAAATAGGGATTCAACTAGTTTATGTTATATGGTTTAAGTTCCAAAATTAAATAACACAGACCATGGAATCGTTGCATATCTCTTACTAACGCATTATATTATATTACTGGCATTTGTACTGCACATCCCTTGCCATTAAAATGGATTCGTATTGTACTGTATTGCAACATTTATATAGTGCTTACTATCCCTATATGGGGCATTGAAGCGCTTGCCTACATGGGTAGCACACGGCACTATGTGGGGTGTTTGGCTGGAAGTGTGTTGTCTTTCTTTTAATCCTATGTGGGAAGTGTTTCCATGTTGCACGTGAGGACCGCTTGCTACAAAAAGACAGAATTAACTTTAACTTTAAAGGCAAAGTGCTTTATTCAGCAAAATGTGACGGATGGAAATGCCTGCAACCGTCTAAGCATCCCTCTGTAGAGATCCACACAATAATTTTCCAGCTCATACGTGCTATTACAGAAGGGAAGCGACCTCATTCTAACCAGCCGTGGCCGCACTCCCAATCGCGCAATCTAGCCAAACTACTAGCCCCTCCATTCTGAATGGGAAGCACAGGCATTTTAACTTTGTTGGGTCTCATGTGTGAGTTTTAGCTTTAGTCACCGTGGCACTGTGAGCTCTGGCTCTTTATCTGGACATACTTCTTCCACATAGGGAGACGCACTTAGGAAAAATGTAATGGTTGGAAGTTAATAAATCAGTCTAAACGTCTGGTAATTCCATTCCATTTCATTGTTTCTTATCTAGTCTGTGCCACTACAACCCTGTTATGGGGACCAACGGACACTTGGGCTACTGGGCCATTAACGTGGTGTTTATTTATTTATTTATTTGAGTTTTATATAGCGCTGGCTAGACCCGGAGGTATCAGAGCGCTTTACATGAGGAAACAGCGTTTTACAAGTTACAAAAATAATCACATTAATTACAGAAAGGTTACAAATTCAATACAGGAGTTATTAGCGGCCATGAAAAACAAGATCCACAAAAAAAGAAAAAAAAGAAAAAGGCCCGGGAGAGCAGGGAGTCCACGGGTGGGGTGGGGGAGGAGTCAGCAGCGGAGAAAGAGACGAGACATAAGTCTGAGGTCCAGCTGGGTAGGTGACGGCCATAGCGGGGTGCCAGAGCCTGTCTTCCCTATAGCTGTCGGAGCAGCTCCACTGGGAACCGGACATACATTTCGGACTCCGCCGGATAAAAAGAGGATCAAGAAGGGCCCAAAAGTCTAGAGACCAGAGATGGGCTGGTGGAGCTGGCAAGGGTGGCAGGTTAGGAAGGGGAGTGTAGCTTGGCAGCCATCTTAAGGTCAGGCAAATCGAGTATGTTGATCTCCAAGACTCTGTAGGTGGTATTGTCTCTGGATCTTAGGATTGTTTCCTCAGCTAAGCCCATTGTTCTAGTGGAACATCGTTACCCTCTTGTCAAATGGGACATCTTCACATACCGGTGAAAATACATTGGTGGGCGCCAATAAAGAGTCAGGCTCCGTGAGCTCCGCTTAGAAAGTAAGTGCCGAGTTACATAAGAATATAGAGGGTCAGCTCAGTAATCCCCCTGGGCCCCACTTCTATATCCAGGCACAGGTCACCGTTTTCCACTGAGGGCCTATGGGAAGCTGCCGCTTGCCTCGTGGTTGCTGCTGGGGTTCGCAAGATAGGGAAGGTGGTAGAAGTTGTTTACCATGGGGGTCCTGGTGTCTTAGTATGCGGCTCTGCAAAGGCGGACCAAGTGCACCTTTGCCACACCTGTCTTTCAGGGTAGCGAGGGACAGCAGTTAAAGGCTTCTCAAGGACACTGTGTGGCGGCATGCGCTCACAATAGTGTTGTCCAGACCAGTGCTTATCTTTTTGTTAAAAGCAAGTACTTTAATCTTACAGCAAAACAAAATACTACACACTCCAAAGATAGTTCAGGTATACACAGTAGCAGCTGCTACCAGACCTGGGTTGTGGGGCGGGGGACGCCCAAAAAAGAAAACATAAACACAAAAAAAACACTTACCTGAAAAGGCTGCCGCCTCTCCTTTGTCCTCCATTACTCCGACATCTTCCTGCACTCCCGGCCAGCAGCAGGAAGCATCTGCCCTCCCAGCCTCCCCATAGCCAATCGGTCTGAGCGCCGTGGATCGCTGCTCAGTTGGGGACTGGGAGGGTTTGCATGTTCCTCACCAGGCTGTGTAATGCAGCCTGGTGGGGGACATTCAAAGTGCGTAGGCCTGCTTGGAGCGGCCCTAGAGTGCCGGCAAAGCAGCTCTGCGCACTTCAGAGGGAAAATCACTACTCTCCCTACTCTGCCAGCTCCACCCCGCCTGAGAGGCACTAAAGTATACATGAAAAATAAAATTATAATAACAATAGTTATCATTTTATTTTTCCTTTTGTTCAGTGGGGCCACGCTCCTCCACCTTAGTGGAGGAACCGCCACTGGGTGTACGGTACAAATCTACCTACAAGATTAAGTGAATTACTGGGAGTTCCCCTCCATCTAAGGTAACCCCAAGTAAAGTACGAGGTTAGGCATGGACTAGGCACAGGTGCAGATATTTATTAGTTACCCTAAAATGTTAGATAATATGACAGTTCAATAATCTTTTATGCTGTACAGGAAAGTATTGGCAAAGATTAGAATTCCAACCGCAAACTTTCTTTTCGTGTATTAAGCATAGTCTCAATTCTTAGCCCTGACTTACCTGCTCAAATGGCGCTGTGACTCAGCATCACAAGCATGTGTCATCAATTACATTGCAGCCCCAGGTTTCCGCGTTGGGGATGGGGGAATCTTGCATGGGGGTTGTGCAACTTCCTGGAACACCACACTCGCGGGCTTGTTAGCAATGGTGGCCTCTGGGCAGATGCCGGTGGGCATTCATCTTTAGCAAATGCGGCCTGTGAGCGCTGATGCAGGTAGGGGCTTGTCTTCAGCAGTTGCAGTCTCTGGGCAGATGCAGGCAGGTGCCTGTTTTCATCAGTTGTGGCCTCCAGGCCAGTGCAGGGGAGCCCTTGTGGCACTTTGGGGCCAGCCCCGGAAAGGCCAGCAGCATGATGACACATTGATGTGCAGCCTTTTCTGAAGTTCATGGCAGAAACTGCTCCAGGAGACTGGGGGAGGGGATCCTTACACTTTGGGTCAAGACCGGATTCACTCCCTTAAATAAGTCAGCTACTTCTGGGTGTTTCACCCCTCTGGGACCTTGCTGGGCATCTCTTCCTGGACAGTCATTCCTACTGTAGTGCCAGGCACTCTTCTTCCCTCTCTGACCAGACAAACAGGCTTCTCGGTGCCTTAGCACACCCTTAGCTTCTTCAGCAAGTTGCAGACTTCAGGTGTGTCCCCTCATTCTGGGAAACTGGCTGCAATGCAGACACCAGCCGTGGTCACACAGCATTCCGCCGCGTACTCTGTGAGCACTCTCTTTCTTGACGTAGAAGAAGCTGGAAATGGAACAAAGTGCTTGGTTTGGATCTCGCTGTTATACTGATTTTACAGACAGGGGATGTGGTTCTCCTGTCTAAGTCTTCAGAATGGGTTCTCTTTCAAGTGTAATTTATTTGCTGCTCCCCAGACATATCCTTTGTGCAAGGTGATAGCTCTCACAGCATTCAACAATTGTGCCGGCTCCAACCGGGGGTATCCAAAACAAGGTCAAAATGGAGTGTGAGATCTCTGCATCTGGCTGTCACCAGCCTGCCTGAAGCTTTAATCAAGGGCAAAACAGCTTCTGGCATGTACTAACTCTATTTTGCGAATCGGTAACCTATTACCGACTTGCAAAATAGGGTCTGTGAATTGCTATTAGGAAGGGGCGTGCCAAGGGCATCCCTTTCTAATAGCAAATCGCAGGGGCATGTATGAATGTTTTGCGACTGGGATGCGGTTGCAAAACATTCATACTTTATGGCAGGCAATGGCCTCAGAGACCACTGCCTACTCTTAATAAATGAAAAGGAAACTTTTCATTTTTTTGAAAAAATGCATCCTGTTTTCCTTTAAGGAAAACAGGCTGCATTTAAAAAACAAGTTGTTTTTTAAAAAAAATCAATCACAGACATGGTGGTCTGCTGTCCCCAGCAGGCCACCATCCCAGTAGTAACAGGCCATTCCCAATGGGTTGCAAATTGCGACCTACTGCATGAATATTAATGAGGTAGGTAATTTGCGACCCTATTGGGAATCGCTAAATGTGTTTGAAACACATCAGTGCATTTCATTTTGTGGCTCGCTAATTGTGAGTCACTAAAAATCACAATTTATGAGCTGCAAAATGAAATGGTCGTACATGTGGCCCCATAACTTTATACAGTGTAAACTATGCTCCCTCTTGACAGAGAGAAAAGGGTCTTGTCATATTACAGGTACACAAACTGGGTAAGCTGCAGCCCCCACTTTATGCGACATACCCAGGGCATGGACAGTGGTCCTATGTCAGCCATAGAGGCACGCATAGACCCTCCAGGTACTAAAACAGGTTCTGGACCTTGCAATACCAGGGACTAACCCCCCTCTCCATCATTTGTCCCAGGCGTCATGCTAGATTAGGTTGACACAAAAGTCAGAATACCAGTTTCATATCTAGTCAGACACTCAGGGCAGAGGTTCATGCCTGTTTACCATGAGGAGACATTCCTATCCTGATCGCCCCCTTCCACCAGCAGAAGCCACTCAGACAAATGGCCAGGTCATAACACAAGAGTCATACCCAGATTACACCCTTGTTGAGCCTTGGTTGGCCTCTATTTTTAAAGGCACAGATGAGCAAAAAACCAATGGTCGGGAATACAGCCGAGAGCGCTACTGACTAGTGCTGATTGAAGCATATTGTAACACGTTTGCTGTTAAAGACCAGTGCATCTTTGTTATAATGAAATGGAAAGTAAAACTGCAGGGTCTCTAAGAGGGACAGTAGCAGTACTGTTCTTCAAGACTAATCAATGTTTAAAGGGACAGCCGCATTACCAGTGTTTCAGTGACGGTGGAAGCATATATGGAGACGGTGCAGTTTTTTCTCTGGAGTGAGAGTCTTAAATTGCTAGTATTGTCTTTTTCTGCAGAACTACAAGGGCTTTTCATTGTTCAGCACTGTTGTACCTGTGTAGTGTAGGGATCTGTCCCCTATGGTATGTATAGAGTGTGCATGGAGACCAGGACTCATCTATGGTGTGTTTGAGGAAGGAGCGCAGTGCACCTGCAGGCTCTTTACAGGGCACCGCAGTTATTGTGCCCAGATTGGTGCAAAGTACACAGTCACTAGTTATGCCTGAGATGCAGGAGTATAGAGGTCAGTCTGAGTGAGGATGAGATGGGAGTACTGAAAAGTTCTAATGAGTTAGTAAGCCCTGTGCTTGGAGACAGAATCAGCAGGCTCAGTGCCAACAGGTCGGGCCAGAAAGGCTCCGGTCCTGCTGCTCTCTGACACTGGGAGCTAGACGATGAAAGATGTCTACAGAAGGCCCTAAACTTAGAAGAGCATCTCCTGGAGAATGGACAAGACTCTCAGGGACACAAACCCTCGAAGCACAGGGGGAAATGTTCGTTGGGGGAGCCATCTATACGAGACACTGAGATGCAGGAGACAAAAAATAGGTGGAATTTGCCCAGACATGATGACGTCTAGCAGCAGTAAGTGGGCATACACACTGCTGTTCACCATTTGATAGGACCACTAACCCCACAAGGGGAAATAGGGCCCCTTCTGGGACCGTGCTCCATTAGCCGGCATATGTGCCCTGCGCCAGACTTGGCCTGTTGTTAAGTCACAGGCCACATGTTTCCTAGAATGGAAATTGAGACACACCTCACTTTAAGTGGACTTAGTGGGGTTAGGAGTACCCTCATACTGACAGGCAAACTTCCATGTTCCTTCACTGCTTATTCTTTGCTACCCCAAGGGTTCCCCTTCCCAAAGGAATGTGGGAGACACATGGGGGGCACTCAAATGAGGGTAGAGGTTGCACCAGAGCAAAGACCATGAGATAAGTAAGCTAGTCTAACTGATGTTAGCTACACAATTTCCATTTATGAGTGTGTTATTATTAGAGGGCAGGGCCTTCATACAAGAGCCGGGAGCCTCTCAGGTAGCAGGTAAGTACTTTATTTCAATGTCAGGCCCTGAGGTTACAGCAACAGTAGGTAGGTCTGGTCAGCTCCCCCCTCCTCCCCCCCCTCCCCACCCCCAACTGCCCCCACCTCCTAGCTTCCTAGGTTTTGGCTCCTGGGTCCTTTTAACCATGCAAAGAAACTAGTGGTGCAAACAAGTCAAGGTGACTAGGAACAGGCTATTTATCGATTTATTTGGAAAGTTTAAATAAGTGTGAAGAAGGCCCCAGAGGGCATCTGAGTTTTACACTATATTATAGTCTATAATGCATTGTATTCGAGATGTATTTCAAGAAAGAATTTCACGAGTTGTTTGAATCAGGAGTGACATATATTGTACAGAGTTTACGTTGCCCTTACATGAACCATTGTGTGAGCTATAGAAGGGCACTATATAGAAACATGGACATTGCATCCTTCTAAAGCAGTGCCCACGTGTAGGGTGCAGCTGGTTAGGGAAAGAAAGAAAAATCAAGGTAGATAAGAAGGGAATATGAAGCAATGTAGTCTTAAGGCTGTATCGCGATCTGAGCCGGGACAGGATAACACTATCGCAATAGAACCCCATGTCCAGACTAGAGCACCCCGGGGCTGTGGGACGGCGCCGACCAGGCCGTGCTCCTTTCTCTTGCAGGCCCCGCATCCCGCCGACATTCCGAAGCGAGCAGAAGGCACATCCTGCCTGCGAAATGGCCTCATTCAGGCCGGATTTCCTCATCATCAGCCGAGCATGAAATTACACTGGAAATACTAATAGTTTGCTTAATGGCTTCATAGCTACTTGGGCGAAACACGTATTTGTTGACTAATTAGGAAGTTAATTGTTTTATGGCTAATGGAGGCCAGCCATCCCTGGCTCTAAGTGAGCTCGGGATTTAATGGGGAAGCGGCAGGGGCACCCAGGGCAGTCTCGCAGGAGAGGGGGGGGGGGATCAAGGAGGGAGGGAGAGATGGACGCTGATGGGGGAGAAAGAGACAAAAAGAAAGAACAAGCATTTGCAATGCAATAGGTCTCGCATTTACCCGAGTTTAAGCTATTGGCATTGTAAATGATAATGCCTTTTATTTATGTTTTAAAAACGAAAACAAAAATAAAAGACATTTTATTTGCAATGTCAATAGCTGAAACTCGCGTAAATGCGAGACCTATTGCATTGCAAATGCTTGTTAGTTTTTGCTCTTAGGTGACCGTGTTTGCCATTCTGTCGATGAATTTATGTTTGTTTTTCCTGCCCTTTGTGTTGATAATATAGGCATAATTAACGGAAAGAAGCTAAGGTTTCAATCAGCTGGTCTAAAACCCAATAAAAGAGGATGGTCTAAAGGTAGGAAATTCAAAAGTGAGGCAGCAGTGCAGCTGTTACTCGCCATCAGTTCATGTTGTCACATTTTATTTTGTATGGTTTGCGCTATTTCATCGCACAGTTGGAGGTACTGTGGGGTTTGTACATGTTGTTGTTCATTAAAATGAAGGACTGAGGGTGACATGAGGTTCAATTGCCTCTTTACCTTTTGACTTGTCCTAAAAGTTAGACTTCAAGTTTACGTAAAATCTTATTTTCTGCGGATTGCCACCTTTGATGTATTTCATTTTCTTTCTCAGTGGATTGCATCATATTTTGAAGAGCTTCTCCATGCGGGGTGTATGCATCCTTTTGCTTTACTTTATAAATTATACGTTAAGATTCCAGATATAAAATTCATGGAAACAGCAGTGCAAACAGATTTGTTCCTTGAAAGTTCCAGTTCTGTAGTGTGGCGTCGATACATGTTGGCCAGAGGCCAGGTAAAGTTGTCTTTGCCAGTAAGCGCTGCCCTCACCTGGACATCTGTTGATGTCTCTGCAATCCCAGCCTTAGATTTCCATGAAAGGGCAGAGTCAAGCTGAGCGCTGCCAGCTTTGTTGAATTCGACCGGAGTGCCGGTTTTGGTCTGTGGTATGTTGTGTTTTGTACTCCAGCTGAGACATGTCGCTGTTTCCTCTGGAGAAAGTGCTTTAGACAGGTCTCCACGTGGCCCGGGGCAGAGGCACGCCTGGGCCCTGTGACCTCCCGGAAGAGCACCGGATGCCATTCGTGGATTCTCCCCTCTTTGATGATGAGGTGACATTTGCATCTGAATGGGGCTGGCGCTGCGGGCCGGTGTTTGATGTCCCAGAGAGAGGGGGGGGGGTCGCAAAGGACCCTGGCGGACCAGCTAGATAGCAAGGTGTCGGCGCGCGCGCCTGCGCCCCCAGGAGGGCGGCTCCGGGCTCCTCATTATCAGATGGCCCAAGGGGGGGTCCCTTTATCCGAAGGCCGCTTTGATCTCCCCAGGAGGACTGCTGGGTTTACAAAGTGAACAATTAAGGAGACCTACTATCATCACAGAAGCCTCTGGTTTGTAAAACAAACCTCCTTGCCCCCCGTGAGGTGAAATGTCCGGATGAAGAAAGCACAGGTCGGCCTGGAAGGAAATTGGAGGGGGCGTCGCTTTTATTGTCTTAGCTGCGTACGTCCTGAACATTTACTCAAGGCCCCTACAAACACTGCAGGGAAAGGAAACTTGTCGAAACAAGCATAATAATGTAAGTTATTCCCTGGAGATATCCTGTGCCAGTTAAGGGCCTTCCCTGATAGTCAATCATGCGAGAAGCAGTGTAGGCTTAACTGTGAAGCGGTTCTTGCTGGCAGGTCTCGAGGCGTTGTTTGTCTGCTGGCATCCTTGGAATGCAGGTGGGGGTTTCCAGCAGCGTTCCCTCACGTTCATATAGGGAAGTTTCAGTCCGCTGCCGGTGCACAAATGTAATATATTACAGCTGACTTTCCCAGTGGTGCCACAGAAAATGTGCAGAAAGCAAATACGACACAGGACTCTAAAACTGAAAATGTAGTATAAGTTGCCAGTAGACAGCGCATTTTGCATGGGTAGTGGGCCCAAATTTTCAAAATCATTTTTGCTTTAAAATCTTATCAGATTAAAGCTTTTATATACTATCTGTTTGATTTTTGCTGTAGTTTGTGTTCTGCCTGGAAAGCATTGAAGCGTCTCCACTTGCTGAACTCTCAAGTGCGAAGCGAAACCAACCGCCGCAATTGAGAAGGAGGGTATGGGGGGTTGAGGAAAGCAACATCGAATACAGTCAGTTGCATTTGGTGGTATTGTAATAGGAACATAACCAAAGTAGGAAGCACTATTGAAGTGCTTAAACATAAAGAAGTGGGGTGGGGGAGACGGGAGAAAAAACAGATAGGGGTACGAGGGTGAGACAGAAGAAGCAAAAGGGATGGGGCAGATAAGATGTGTGTGTGTGAAAGTAATCGCGATCACATCAAAGCGGCCGTGCGGCCCACGAAAGTGAAAGCAAACGAGTGCTCTCAGGCCTCCAAATGGTGCGCGCGCCCGGCCGACGCACATGCACTGTATTTGGAGGCCTGAAAAGCCACTGTTTGCACTTCCAAAACTCGCTTACTATAAGTCTCGCCAGAGCAGCGCTAAAGCGCTGTCTCAGGCGAGACCTAAAAAAACTGCTCTGCTATTTTGGGTCATGGAAGATATGGGTGAAATGGAAACATGAATTTACAGTTTTCACCAATCAATGCCAAATGAAAACCTTTGTCATTTAGATTAAAACATATTGACAATGTTAGCAGTACCACAAACAAGATAACCTGCCTGAGCTTACATTGCAGGTATAATCACTGCCCATCTCAACAGTACTTACATTATTACCTTCAGAATGATGAATAGGCGAGTTTTCCTAGCTTGGAATCAGAATATTTAAAAAATGTACTACAAATCTCAAAACAAGCATTTGCAATGTAATAGGTCTCGCATTTTAGAAATTTTGACCTATTGGTATTGTAAATGGCCATGCCTTTTATTATTGTAGGCTTTTTAAACAAATAAATGAAAGGCATTGTTATTTACAATGCCAATAGCTCAGAATCTAGCAATCGCGAGACCTATTGCATTGCAAATGCTGTTTAGGGCCTGCTCCAGGTACCCCAGAGATGGCGGGGTGACCCATGAAGTGTTTCTTGCTTGGACAAGTGTGTCCATTATCTGTATAGTCTTCAGGTATAGCGCTAATTGCTAATGCCCAAGTTAGCCTAGATATTACAGAGTATAGAACAAAGGCACATGGAGAGGAAGCCATTTGCCTAGAATCACACAATGTTAGAGTATGGGGAAGCTGTATCCGGAGTGTGGCCTCTTAGGCCAGATACTAGAATTTGCTGCCTCAGTGAGCCATGGCAGAACCTGCTAGTAACACTGACAAGCAGGCAACTGATCGCGCTAGGCGTTTAAAAGCAAACTTTGATTAAAACTCGGCTTGCTGGCACTCACTGATGTGACTTACCTACGACTCAGGGAAGCCAGGGCAATTCGGTTACGAGCCAGCCAGCCGCCTCCTCAGTGTTCTGTCGGGCTGCACGACCCATTTGTTTGGCAAACATATGGTGCACTGCCCGGGCATCAGTCTCACTCTCTGCTGCAGGCACGCACATCTGAGCTGCACAGTAGGCTCCAGCAGCCACCGCGTTCTCGTGGGGAGGGTCCGGCGGGGTCATCGCTGATATTAATTTACTGCCGGCAGTGCCTTGCAAGCAGCGCCACCAGGATTTGAGCCACCCACTAACTTTGAGCTACAGAAGGACGTGACGTTAAGCAAAAGGAGCTCTCGTCCACGAGCTGGTAGTTAAAAAAATATTTGCAATGCCATAGGTCTCGCATTTAAATGCGAGACCTACGGCATTGCAAACAAGTGTCTGCCATTGTCCAGGCTGCTTTAAAAATAAAAGCGCACATGGCGCGCTGAATGTAAGCAAAGCATGTCATCGTGCCTGAAGTAGGAGAAACTCAATAAAGTAAATAGTGCTTACAAGACGAAATAACACGTACCGTGTAACAACCCAAGTAAAGGAGCCAGTCGCCATAGGATGTCATAAATTAAGACAAGGTGGTACTAAGGAGGGGCTAACAAGCCTTGTAAGGAATCAGAAGTCAGCATTTACAAAGGACAATTACACAAGCCAATGACAAATATGGGCGGAGAGTGGTCGGGGCTTCTTTTCCATACTCCAGTACAGCAAGTCTCGCAGAGTAGCGCATTCGCGCTGACTGCAGGCGCGATCAAACCAGGTCCTGCTGGTCTCTCGCTACCTCTAGTTAGGATGTGACCCTGCCAGGTTAGATCCAGTGTGAGGGAAAAAGAAGGTTCAGGGCAAACCCTTAGAAGGAGGGGTATTACTGACATCTCTAACTACTAAGCTAAATAGAGGACTGCATCATGGGATAAAGAGCAGTATGTTGGTAGATGTTTGAAAGGAAAGAATAAGCACGAGGAAAACTAATGTGATTGAAAAAAGCTAAATGCATGCTACATGCTGCACACATACAAACTTTACTCCATATGAACTCACTGAATGACTGATTTACAAGTAGAAGAGTACTAACCTGTTTCAAAGTGTATATCTGGACTGCTCATTGTACTAAAGACCCTGAGTCCTCTATTTCTTACAATTCTTTAAAAATCTTTTCAAAGCCATTTAAGTTTGCTGAACTTGGATTGTTTATTGGAGTGAACTGCATGACACTCTTTATCTTTTGTTGTCGAACAGTTCTCTTACCTGTAAATTCTGTAAGTGGTACAAAAATATTGCATTTTTTTAGAGCATACATTCTCTGAGAGACTAGGCCTGCTCTGTCAATGTAAGGGCCACTGCATACGCTTTGGGATATTCGATTCTTCTTCTCCGGATGATGCTTTGAAGACCTTTAAACAATTTTTAGGTCTCGCCTAGCTATTGCGTTTACGCAATCGCTATGCGAGACTCTAGTAAGAGGGGCATTTCAAAGTGCTCCCAAAAGTGGATTGAATGGCGAGCACGCGCACAATCACGTGCATCGTGCTGCCATGCAATCC
Organism: Triturus cristatus; assembly: GCF_964204655.1. Lineage (NCBI taxonomy): Eukaryota > Metazoa > Chordata > Amphibia > Caudata > Salamandridae > Triturus > Triturus cristatus. The sequence goes on along the minus strand of NC_140583.1, from coordinate 625,172,979 downwards.
GTTTGGGGAAGCGCTTCAGCCCACTGGCGCGTGCACGTGTAGCCACAGCCTCGGCATCATACTTCAAAGGGTCCGCTCCCCCGCCTGGAATGCGCTCCCCCGCCCCCGCCAGGCGCGCGCGCCACGATCCGCCGCGTCTCGCCGTAATTGTAAACATATGACAAATTTGCTTTCACTTTAGCGCGGCGGGCGCTCGCATCCGGACCACTTTAGAAGCCGGGCTTGTCTTGTGTCTATGATCGCGATCGGTTTCACTTTCACGGTGGCCACGCAGCATTACTACCCTGCTTTTTCCCCTGTATGAATCAGGCCGGAAAACACATTCCACCAAAGCCCTAAAAGATACCTTGTCCCAGGAGCACTATTGTTTCCGCTGTACATTTCAAAAGCTTCCTTATCCAATTTGCTAACACCGCCATCTGCCTTCCTCTTGCCTGCTCTTTGAACGATCCTCCCCCGCCGCGTCTTGCCGTAACTGTAAACATATGACATATTTGCTTTCACTTTCACGCTGCGGGCACTCGCGCCCTCACCACTTTAGAAGCCGGGCTTGTCTTGTGTCTATGATCGCGATCAGTTTAACTTTCACGGGCGGCCACTCGGCTTTCCATCTTTGATGAGAGCCATAATTCCTCAAAGGGGTATTGATGTCCTCTGTGCTCAATGTGAGAGCAATTTTATGTATAACTATCACATGAAAATCTAACCTATATTACAATGTTGTCTACCGTTCGCTCGGAACCCTCCTTGCAATAAAAAAATAGCTCAACGTTATCGAAAGGTATAGAGATAAAGGTCAGAGTTCGTCACGACGCATACATCCATCCAATCCCTGAAGAGGGAAGCTGCAAACATCTGTGATACCACTAGTATTCTTCCACCCTTACGCACATTTTCGCTTCGCCCACCTACTCACCCAATGACATAGGAAGGCTGAAAGGAGTGACACTTTCATCACTCATCCTCCCTTCTGCTTACTGCGTGATACTGATTTGAAGTGGACGCTCACTGTGGACCATTTTTCATGAGACAACCAGGATCATAAATTCTTCTCTCCTGTTGCCTGTGCTTTGGCTATCAACGTCAGAGACTCGCATAGCTTCTTTGCACAGATTTGTAATGCGATTTCCACCCTCCACTCAGAGAAGTTTTAAGGCATGGGCAAAGTGGGCTCTGGCCCATGGCCTCAGCCTTTCAGGGGGCCCTGACAGAGCCAGCTCTGTTCTGCAAAGGGCCTTGCCCTGATGACCTTGAATACGTTTTGAACAGATTGTTGTAAAGAGCGTTTTTCTATCATTTATTTTTAATCGGTTAGAGTCTATTACAGACATTTGGCAGACAAAATGTCTTTGTTTCTTGCAACATCCATATAAAACGTTTCTTTTAGATCAATACAGGACCTCACATATGTGAAATGGGAGGGTATCACGGAGATTTACAGTAATATTAGTGAGCTGCTGCTGTGTTACAATACTGAAAACAAAACATCACTTTTCCTGAATATCAGAGTACTCACATTTAGGATTTGAGCAAAGAGGGCATGTAAGAGCTGAAACTGGATCATTAAAATCAAAGCTGTTCCAAACAGTGGCCCCCAAAATATATTTGGCCCAGGGCCTCTAAAATCCTTAAAACGTCCCTACCTCCATTACAAAAAGTATAGCTTTATTTATTTCATGCGTTTGTGTTTTCCTGTTAATCCACCCCACCAGCTTCGAGGCTCCTTATCAAGTGCAGCAAGGACGCAGAGTTATGGTATTATGAAACAGCCTTCCTTGTTTAGTTGAGCCCTCTTTCCCAGTAGGGGAGTGTCACACTGAGCCCCTTCTGGTTTCCTTGGTGCAAAGAACCCAACCAGGAAGTTTCTCTGTGATTCCTGACTTTAACAAAGAGTTTCAAAGAAAAAGTTGACAGTCAACGATTTCAAGCATGCGATATCGAGCAGAAAGTTAATTTTGAAAACTCAGAATACTATAGGTAATTAGTGTAAGTGGTGATTTAAATGGGCAAGGGCTGTCCGGTACCTAGCACCTACACTACTTTTATTTCAACATTAAAATAACAGCACTTCTCAGCAGGAATGCAGTACTTTTCTTTATTTGTTCATTCATTTCTCTATGTAGTTATTTGTAGAGAGGAAACTGTCATCCGCAGGCATCCTAGCACTAGAACTCCGGAGAGACACATAGGGAGGGGGCAAACTCAAACCGTGACAACTAGAGCCAGAAAGGCACACAAAACTGAAAAAACAAGCATTGGCATAGCCAATAGGTCTCGCCTTTGTGACCTTATAAGTGTTTAGCCATGCAACAGTTGATGTTGTCGCACAAAGGATATTGTGCTGGATAACTTCAGCACAATATCTATCCTTGGTGCAACAACATCAACTGTTGCATGGCTAAACACTTATAAGGTACAAGGTTTCGCCATGCAACAGGTTATGTTGTTGCACCAGGGATATTGTGCTGCAAAACTAAATACTTATAAGGTCCCAAAAGCGAGACCTATTGGCTATGCCAATGCTTGTTATAATAGTGTGCCAGAAATTTAAGCTGTAAACCTTATGAAGTGGGGCTTAACAGAAGAACACAAATTCCTATGCCTCTTTCGACCCATGGCTCTCTTAGTTAATATGCAGGCGCAGTGGTTTTCTCTATCATTTTGTTGACCGGTTGTCATTTCAATAGAATCCTCCCCTTTTTCCAGTGAGACCACACCTATTAACATCACCCAAAGGAGATAATGTAAACAGTTTCAATGTATTTCCCTTTCCCTTGGTGGCTGAACTCTCAAATTTTCTCAAGCTTTTTAAATCATATTCATTTCTACTGGTAGAAGGACAGATTTTATTCATTTTCACACAAGCTTTGCTTTTTAGCTTCTGGATGATTCTAAAAGTGTACATCCCACCATAGTCAGTGAGAATACAATCCATTCACCCTCCATTATGACGTGGCTGCTAGATGGTGTCAGAGTGTTACATATGTGTGAGGATATAGCACTTTTTTGCTGTACGCCAATGATGCGGTCTGATGCCCCGTATGTAAAATCCTTGCAGCGCAATAACATGGACTTTCTCCCACGACCTTCAATATTGGGTAGAAAATGGTAATCTTAATAAGTATACTATTTTTAAAGGGCTCTGTGCCTATACGTTTAAATGTGGCCTGAGTTGGCCAGTTCTGCTGGTACGACCATCTACCATCTTCTTTCCTGCAGCAGCAGCCAGGAGGTGATTCAGGTGCTGCAAACCTGTCTTCTTGCCATTGCACCGGAAACCTGAAGCTAAATGGGCAGAGTTTTTGATCTGAGCCTTTAACTGTCACAAGTGTGTCCTAAATAGTAAGCTTCAACCCACATTGGAATCCACTCCAGGTCAGGTGCACAGGGGCCTCAACAGACTCGCCTGGTAGGTAATTTAGATGATGCATTGAGCACGGATGGCACAGTTCCTCTAATTTTAAGCAAGTGAGTGCTATGGCCAAGCCTTTCTGCACCATTTGGAGGACTCCTCCTCTTATCCCTGACACAACTGTCTTCCCAGATGTCTGAGTGCCTGGGGAAATAAGTATTTCCCTAGCGTCCTCTCTCCCAACCTCCCTCCTCAGCTTTGGGTACACACAGTGCCGGCTGGGGAACGAGACCAGTCCTAGCAAAAATTCTCAAACCAGCCCTTTTGCCTTGCTCTCTTCACTTTACCGCTCTCTTTTCATCCATTCACAGTGGCCGGACTTTCGATACTGGCCTCCAATGGCTCCAGCCTATCGTGGAAATGCGTGATGCAATAAAAGGCCAATCTGTCCATGGGCACACAGCCAAAACTATCTCTTAAGTCAGGGGTCTACAACCTTTTCTGCAGTAAGAGCTACTTATGTTTAATGAAAATCATCATGAGCTACTAATGTTATTAGTGTCTTAATAGCAATCATATCAAACAACATTACATGAGAGGCCACGATATGCAAGACTACCAGCAGCGATCACCTGGGTACAGGTTTGCCAGTAGTAATGTAGAATGCCTCTATGTGAGTAAATCATAACAACCACAACTTCAAAACCCTTGGCACCAAGGTAATAATACTGGTAATAAGTCTTCCCAAAGGCTGCATGATTTATTATTCAAACACCAGCTTTAAATATTTCGGAAATCCCGCCATTTTTCTCCAAACATCAGCTCATGAGTCATGAAAGCACACTAGTTTTTTTCTAACATATAGGCTTTCCAATTTTAGTATAAATATATTCATTCGACGAAGCAAAAGCCTCTAATTTAGAGGGCCAGCCTGAACAGAGGAGAGCAGCTTAAAAGTCAATGTAGAGCTACTAGTAGCTCACGAGCTACTCACTGGAGAAGCCTGTCTTAGGTAGAGGCGAAATGAGGTATGTGATTTCAGACTATGAAGAAACAGCAGTCTCTTGCCTCCTGCGAGTCATCTTTGCCATGCACTAGTAACTCTCAAACAGTTTACCATGATTTCCAACTCTGTTGTGTTCTCTGTGTACCTTCACTGTCTCCACGCATCTTCCTCCTACCTTTCTTGCCCCCATTATCTCTTCTGCTCCTTTTCTACTACCCAGCTTTTATGACATTCAAGAGCTGCCACACTTGGACTCCTTTTCTTTTTAGGTCTCGCCTGACCCAGCGCATGCGCTGGTCTGGCGAGACTTATTGAGAGGGCTCCAAAAAGTGCTACCAGGCCAGCCTAGACCTATAGTGCATGTACGCGGGCGCGCGCGCGCGCCGCGTTTTACCGCGATTACTTTCACTTTGGAGCTGAAACCCTGTCTAGCTCTCCCCCAAACCGAATATGCAGTGGCACCTTTGAGCAAGTAAGGCATGTGTATATCAGGGCATGATATTCCTGCACGCTGAAACTCTGAGATGTATATATCCCTTAGTCTGTGGCCAAGCCTGAAGAAATCAGAGACTTTGTGTTTGCAGAACAGAAGCCCCCCTGTAACAACACAAGGAGACCTATAAATAACCACCTTGGAATCATCCCGCAGCCTCTTATGACTGCCCAGTGAGAATCATCAGAAAACCCTCGCTTTTAAGTTCTTACCATTGTTCCTGCTGGGATGTGGAGAACTCAAGCATCCGGACCTGGACGGTGCTCCTGGTTCAACTTGGATCGAGCAGTCTTAGTCTCGACTTGGCCCTGACTATGAACCCTCTTTCAGTGTCTCCCTTGTGGCAAGCATGTCACTGAGCTCTGACGAAAATATATATCCTCTCTACACCCCCACCCAATGCAATCCTCTCTTAAAAGCAACGATATTCTCTTTGATAAACACATGCAATTTGTTTGACACACGTGGAACTTGAGTCTTAATTCTGTCTGGACCAGAACTCTAATCCATTGCCTGAGAACAGAAAATAGGTGACAGGAGGTGGCTAGGTAAGAAGAGGGAAGAGCTAGCGCCACTCTTCCCAGTCCTCTTGCAGCAAAGCATTTGTACGTTTTTGAAGAACTAGGGTTCTACTTTGTACTAGGCCTGGACAGAATTCGCGGAGACGCAGCGGAGTGCGTTACGTCGTACCATTTGTGCTGATTTTTAGTGTTGGGCATTTGTCCCGCACTGTAAAATCAGTGTGAATGGCACCGCGTGCAGCCCAAGAGTGCGCTGCTTCGTTCTGCTGCTTGTGTAGATATTCTACTCAAGCGACAGCCTCCTCAACATGAACAGAAGGTTTTCTCAACGCGAGCAGTAGCGGCCATTCGCGACTGGCAGGGATGAGAAATCTCACTGGGAGGGTAGTAAGATTTTCCCCGCTCGAGCTCGCCAAGTGAGGGAAAAACTCCGGTATGGGGAGCAGTGTTTTTTCCAACTCACGCGGAGTGGAATAACAACACGAGCGGAGCAGAATTTCATGCTCAGGCCTACTTTGTACATGAACGTATAGTTTAAGTTTCAGTCAGAAAGTATGGGACTACAAGTCTCAGTATGCAAAGTCATGTTCGCGAAAAAGCCAAGACTAACTGAAAGTGTCGCAAGCAATGTCTCGCCTTGTGAGAGATAAGGTTTAATCACGGCAATGCATTATTATGCTACTTTAGCGTTTTGTGCCTCTTTGCACCCCCCCATTACATTTGCCTTTGGATTTCTGAGGCCTATCCAGGGCACGAGTCGGGGGATACACACGGGTGGATGGCGTCCACCCACTATTTTTCATAGGGTAACACCGTCCACCCTGCTAAGAAGTTGGGCCCCACTAAATAATGTGCTGAACTCATCACGGTGTAATTTCCAAACACCGGGACACTTTCCGCAGCGCCTGCACGTTGTCTGCTTTCCATCTGCAACAAGCAACAACATGCAGGCTGGGATGGGGCTTTCTTATTTTAGACTCTTGCTGGGCCCATAACAAAGGCCGAATTTGTCAGGAGCCTTACACCTAGAAGCAAATATAGCTGAGGGGAAACACAGGTTAGCACTTCACACATACTTAAGAGAGGCAGCTTTTCACTTTGTTCAGGCTCTGTTTACGAGAAATGCATGCACTGTAAGAATGTCAGATGTGTTGGTCTCTCCCAGTATTTACACAAAATAAATGTCATTTATATAGCGCTTACTACCCCTGTGGAGGCGTTGAAATAATTTAAGTACGACTATTTTTCCTTGTATAGCGCTACTCATCCCAAAACAGTGTCAGAGTGCTTTACATCAGACGTACATATTAAAGTCGTGGCTTGTGATGCCACTTCCTATGATGTCAATTCCTGTGATGCCACATGTAATGTCATGCGCTGTGATGTCACGTGCTGTGACGTCACTTGCATACCGCTTAACTAGGTTAGTCCCCCCACTTCTTTTTTAGGTCTCGGCTGCGAAAGGCTGCGCTTGCGCAGTCTCGCTCCGAGATTTAATGAGTTGGAGTGACTTTGAGAAGAGGGGCTTGCACCCGCCCCTCTTCTCTCCTGTTCTCCATTGGCTGGCCTCTTAAATGCTGGCCAGCCACTGGAGAAGAGGTCCAGTCACTCCATTGAAGCCCCGTCCTTTTCGGATCGGGGGGCGTGTTTTTTGCGAGAAGTCTCAGGGAGGAGACAACAGCAAAACACGCCCCCCAATCCGAAAAGGACACTCCCTTTCTCCGAGGCATTTTCTGCTGTGCCTCGGAGAAAGGCGGTGGTGTCCCGGCGTTGCTCTCTCACCTGATCTCATTGTTTTTTTTACAAGGACGTTCTCTGTTTTTTTACGTCTCGGCTACCGAAGGCTGCGCTTGTTTTCACTGTGACCTGGAGGGAGGATTGCATTGTGCTGAACTCGAAGGCGCACAACGGAGGGCTCCGAGGGGCTGGTGACATATGCACGGCTCGTTTCCAATCGTGTCTACGGCGGGTACTGTTTCACCTATGTGGTGCAGGAGAAGGGCTTGAGGGGAAGATCTTGCTATCATTGTCCAATGGTTTCAGCCGTCTCCTTATTTGATTGACTTGTTTATCCACCAATAAAATTCTCGAACACGTGTGCTTTGAGGAAGGGGCGTGTCACCGTCAGTGAGAGAGAGAAAGGCAGAGAGAGAGAGCTCAGCCGCCATCTTGGATCCAGAGAGCTCTAAACGGAGAGCGGAAGAGGCAGTAAAGAGAGACGGGTGCTCCCCGCCCCCACTAGAGCCATAATAACACAGCATGAGAGGCCGGCCCCGACCTTGGGGGCCACAGAGCGAGCGGGAATAAAACACACTGCACCCCCCAGCGGCCGAACCTGCAAGCAGCGGGGGGTGAGCACTCCTCTGGAAATTATGAAGGAGGGTGGTGGGTAGAGAGAGAAAAGGGGTTGGGGGCATAATGCGGAGGTAGGAGCTGGGTGTTGGCATAGGGAGGGAATGGTCATGATATGGTATAGGGGTCAGCAGTTAGGATGGCCACAGGTGGTGAAAGGAGGCTAGGGTGGATTGATGGGAAAATGGCCTGGTTGGGGGCTTCCAAGCATAAAGAACGGGACGGAATTAACTGACAGTAGATACTTGATGTGGTTGTGGGGATATCCTTCAGCGGGCTATGATGTGACGTGGAAGTGTTAATGGAATTGGTTAGATGGCTAACGGACGGCATAAAGAAACACGAGTGTATTGCTGATGTGAACACGAAGAACTTTAGACTAGGGGGCTGGAATAAATCCAGGGACAAGCTGCCAAATAGGACGTGGGCCGGGGCGATCTTGTGTTCTGCAGAGAGTAAACATATGGGTGACTGAGAAAAAGGAGTGGGTTTCTGTCGGAAGGGGCCACTGAACGGTAGGTTAGGGGTCATGTGCATACCTGTCCAAGTAGAGATGTTTATGTAGATGGCTTCTTATTGTGGGATGTTCTAGGGCAAAGATGGCTTCCGGTGCAGGCCTGGACTACTCTGGCATAAAAAGCAAGAATAACTCGTCTCGATATTGATTTAGACTGATGGCGTAGTGTCTGGAGCAGAAAATTCTTGCAACTTTTGGGATAGATAAGAACGTGGAGCAGGGTACATTTTGCAGAAGGAGAGCTTCGTGTGCTGTGATAGGCGGGGAGGGCACAGGTGAGGATAAGGGGAGCAAGGCTAGTGGAGTCAAGTGTTTACATATTGATTGCAGGTGTATGCTCAGTAAGGACCTGGTCCAGAGGTGAACGATTTTGATAAAAAACATGTGTGTGTGAAATTAAGTCCTTCAGATAGTTAATCTGGGGCAGTAAAATGGAAAGCGGATTGCATTACCCTAGAACACATGTTACGTTAAATCATGTGACATGGAAGAACGAGGCACATCAATTTAGGTACATGGGTATTTGTGTCAGAAAGTAATCGGGGTAATAAAAACATTCTGTTTGCGTTTAAAATGTATGCATGCTGAGTTTATACAGAAGCAACCGGGGCGACAGGGAGGAGTATGGGTTGCCCATCGTGCTTATTTTGTGTATTGACTGAGGTGTAAACCTTTTCTGCACGTGGCCAGTCTCAATCTGCTGTTTGGAGATGTACGTATATTTGGAGTGCAGTATATCCCAGGTGGGAATTAATATGTAATTGATGGCTAATCTCTGGCTGTCCTAACTTGGACAGTTATGTGCCGATTACTTCACTGTAACCCTCAAACGTTCACCTTCTATCCCTGGTATTCATTTATAGTGTTGGTCAGTCATGATTGACAGGACTGTACTTGAATATAGAGGGCCATTTATGATATATTTCTCATCTCACCAAAGAGTCTAATATTAATAGTACTTTTTGTGCTTTGACTTCTAATATTGACTTCTGTGATCCGCAGTTTGGTGTGGGATTGTTTTATGATAAGGAGATTTTCTTGACTGGTGGTTATGGAGGTAACCAATGTTTTTTCATGTTATAAGTCATTTTATTTGTATTGTTTATAAAGCCAGGGTTTAGGCGTCCGGCATCAACGACTCCTCTTTTAAATTCTGTATCAGCTCTTTACTATCTGTATTATTATTATACTACTAGTTTTGCTTCCTGCGTAGAGGCGGTGTTTTTGACACCTCAATCATCATTATCCAAATAGGGATGATGAAGGTGGTGGGGCAGACATACATGGCCAAAACTGTCGTTCATATGTACATGAGTCAGATCCTCTTTCTAGGAATGAAAATAGCTGTTGAAGATATTTTATTGATTTAATCTTGAGCCCTCAGTAAAAAAATCTCTTCATTAGTTAGACATGACTTTCTAAATTTAATCTTCAACCCTCAATAAAAAATGTGTTCATGAATTAGACATGGTTTTCTAAATTCGTTATTGCCGGTTAGACCCTTTACTTTCTGACGTGGTCTCTACTATGCTATCGGCGTGATTGTCTCTTAAGACAAATTTATGTAAACATAGGCCTCTATTGTTGCATAATTCATGGTTGATCCTTTATGTACACAACCATTTTGGGCATGTCTTCTGTTGTCCAAAGGAAATACTGTTACTGTTTAGTCCCCTTTAAAAATGCACACACTTCAGCTCCTGAAACCGGTTTATTACATTGAAAAAATACTATTGTTGGTATTATGTTTATGTATGTACAGTGCATGTGTTTTTCTGGCATGCAGATTGTTGTGTGCGGTTCTGCATTGCTTTGTATTAGGTCTGTCGTCCTAATTATGACAAAAAGGTAGTGGTGAATATTTTTTTTCATCTCATATACTTCAAAGAATTGTAATTTCAGATTGACTACTGATAATTATCTCTATATATTCATGCCCTGATGTTTACGATCTGTGTATTACGCTTCAATTTTGGGATCCAAAGCTCACTGTGATTAGGTGTGCGAAGTGTTACGTTTCTCCGCTTTGTCATCAGTGTAAGGGCCCTTTAATTCAGCAACTTTCATTTTTGTCTTCTTTAATGTGATGTATTTAAACCTTTTATCCTAAGAATGAAAATGTTTTTTTATGACCTGACTTGTCATATGTTTTTGTTACAAAAATAAACCCAGTCTGTGTTCCTTGCACGTTTTTAGGTCTCGGCTAGCGATGGCTGCGCTTGCGCAGTCTCGCTCGCGAGACATAATGACTTGGGTGAAGAGGGGCTTGAACCCGCCCCTCTTCTTCCCTGTTCTCCATTGGCTGGCCTAGTAAATGCTGGCCAGCCATTGGAGAAGAGGTCCCGTCACTCTAATCCTGCCCCGTCCTTTTCGGATCGGTGGGCGTGTTTTTTGCGAGAAGTCTCAGGGAGGAGACAACAGCAAAACACGCCCACCAATCCGAAAAGGACACTCCCTTCCTCCGAGGCATTTTCTGCTGTGCCTCGGAGAAAGGCGGTGGTGTCCCGGCGTTGCTCCCTCACCTGATCTCTTTATTCGGATTCAGCTGTTTGTGTCCTTGCTTTGGTGCGCGCTGATGCGTGACCTTCAGGGTGGGCAGGGTGGATGTGTTGTGTCATGCGCGGTTTAAACTGCACACACGACCAGCTGGGAACTTAATTTATGTGGCGCCAGACAGCAGTCTTTGCTTGCCAGTGCCAACGAAGCTGCAAGGTTAGGTGAGTAGGCACCGGCCGGCGGAACAAACACACGGGAGGACAGATTAGCAGGCCACTGGTTTGTTTGTATGCAATGCACACCTTAAAAAAAATTCAGGCAGTATGACACTGAAAAGGTTCCTGGTCGTTTAAATATGGCCGCTACGGATCACAAGTCTCGCCTATTGCCGATACAACTGTAACGATGGCGTCATCCATGTAAAAAAAAAAAAAAGTGGAGGAGTGAGCCCCATGACCTATTACTGGCAACGGAAGATAAGCCTCTGCCAAAAGTATCAGTGTCTTGGCCGGAGAAAAGCCGGTCCCATAGGAAACACGGGCGTGTGACCCTGGGGAGCCCCCTGCTTTACTGTTGTAGGCGTACCCTGTGTGACGTTTAGGTGAAGTCCCAATCGAAGACGGTTGGCAGGCTGCCGGGAGAGAGACGCCATTGCTGTTTCTTCGTCAAAGTGAAAGTGCTGCTCAGGGTGGCGGTAGGCTGCGTGGGGATTTATCTCCTTCCGCTCCCTTGACTGTGTCCGGGCGTCTCTCCGTCCTCTCGTTGCCCAGGGGCTCGGTGTAAGCGGCGGCGGACATGGCGTGCGGTGCCACTCTGAAGCGGCCCATGGAGTTCGAGGCCCTGCTTAGCCCGCAGTCCCAGTCCCCTAAGCGCAGGAGGTGCGCTCCGCTGCCTGGGTCCCCTGGGGGACATTCCCCGCAGCGGTGCGGACTGATGTCCCACGGCGACGAACAGACCCAAGGAGCACCACCACCTCTGCCTTTCGTTGGGGAGCGACACCTCACCCCAGGTAACCGCAGAGGAGGCTCAGGCCGGGTGACACAGGGAAAGCGACGGTCTCGGCATTGTTAAAGTTAGAGCTATTGGCATTGCTCATGACAATGCTGTTTCTTTAAATGTTTTAACCCCTTCGGTGCTCATGACGGAACGGTTCCGTCATGAGCGTCGGTTGAGCTGTGCTCATGACGGAACCGTTCCGTCATGACCACGCCCGCGCAAGAAACGGTCAGCACCGCGGGGGAATCCACGCCGCATCGAAGGGGTTAAAAACAAAAACATAAACAAAAAAAATGTCATGAGCAATGCCAATAGCTCTAACTTTACCAATGCCGAGACCATTGCATTGTAAATGCTTGTTTAGGACTTGTGCCCTGGGCCTATCCCCCTGTCATCCGACACTCATACTCACTCCTTCTTAGAAACCACTGTATTCCAGAATAAATAGCTCGACAGTGAACCTCACCACCACAAGACCTCGCGGTATCAAGATTTATTGGCGCATTCAACAGATGTATTAATATTGCCAACGTTTTGCACGTGAGCCAGCCTTGGATCCCCTCTGGCAGCTTTACCCACTGACAGGCCTGTCTCCTCCCTGCTCCTCTATCCCTGATTGTGCATTCTCTCTCCCCCGGCTCGCGCACTCGTCCTTCCCTGTGACCCGTCCATGAGCTCGCGCTGCCGCGTATCATGGTGTCCTCTGTTAAACCTCCCCTCGCCTCCCACACATTTTCCTGCTATACCGTTTTTGTTTCCCAAAATGCAGGTTCAACACTGCAGCTCAAAGTGAACACTAATTAAAACCATTTCTGACATCAAAAGCCTCCCGAGAGGGAGGGGGCGAGCGTCTCCCCCAAGGCTTCCTGGAAAGAAGCCTGTTCCCTAGTTCTGCTCAGCTCCCGGGGCCTGCACCCTCCTTGCTCCCCGCACTGAACCCTGCTTGATTTATGTCTCTCGCTGGCTGTAATTACTTCCTGTCCTGGTTTATTCCCGCTTATCTGCCAGCCGCCATCTTCTTCAGGCAGGCAAAGAAAAGGAGATCTGCTAGCTCTCTCTTTAGAATGCCTCCTCTTCAACCCCCTCCAGCAGGTATACAAACATATATACAATCCATAGCACTTCCGGCACGACAGCTCAGACACCTGCTGCAAAAGTAAATCCATGGAGTACATGAAATGACAGCCTCCTTCACTTGTGGGTGGTTTCTTATCTAAAAAAAATCCACCTTTTGAGTCAGTGGTAAATGAAATGACAAAATGACAATGCAAGGGCGTAACACAGGCCCCTGCAGCCCCAACTGTGCAGGGGGCCCCACCCCTTCAGTGCCCCCCATTGAGTCCAAGACTCATTACTATCTGTTGGATATGGGCACCTCAGGGGCCCTTTATTACACCAAGACTGCAACCTCCACCATGTTTGAGATTGTCACCTGAGGGCGGGCCTAGGGCTAGAAATATGGTCCTTATTGCTATGGAGTGAGACTAGACTGCTATCAGCGATTTGCATGCCTTCCACATTTTTTCTGACGATTCTATTGCAGTCTGGAGGCTTCTTCGGCTAGCAGTATGGTGTACATGTCCGTTCAATAGTAAAGTGACTGTGTGATGTTGGTTGACTTGTGAGAATATGATGCTGTCTGATAGAACAGGATGGTTATATGACATTACATTGCATGCTATTACAACCCTTGCCATTACAACGCGGTTATCACAGCGCATTTACCATTCAACGCATTGCCATTACAACGCAGACTTTTACAACGCATATGCCTTTACAACGCATGCCTTTACAATGAATTTCGTTGTAATAGCATGATTGAAAAGGCATACGTGATCAAGTTTGCGTTTGCAAATGTAAGTATTTTACAGTTAAGTATAAATACTTTGTGTGTGCACATATATTGTCTCCTGTAGATGGCTCTAGCGCCGGGATACTCCTGAGTATCTGTGCGCGCTATAAGTGCTGCATAACATATATATATATATATATATATATATATATATATATATATATATATATATATATATATATATATATATATATATATATATATATTGTACAATCCAATCCAAACGATACTGAAAAGGCGCTGACACCGTGGGAGATTACATCAAGAAAAATGCTTTATTCACACCAAAAGCCAAACGCGTTTCGACGGACTTGCCGCCTTGGTCACTGAACCAATATATATATATATATATATATATATATATATATATATATATATATATATATATATATATATATATATAAATAGATTCCTATTTACCCATACAATTATTACATATTCGTGCTTAAGACATGCATGGTAATGGTAACAGCATATGTTTTGTTATAAATTTATGGGTAAGTAAACTCACTTTTTTAAGTTTCGCCTGCTCAGCGCTTGCCCTATGCTTGAGAAATCTATTGTTTTTAATATAAACTTAAAAAGGGACTTACATCCCGCTTCCTCTCGTTCCTGGCTCCTCATTGCGCCCTGTGCATGCCACTTACCTTTCCTCCATTTCTATAGGCTGTAGCATATTTTCCTGCATTTATCAATGTTTCTTCCTCGTCTGCTTTTCTTATCAGTTTTACCCTGCCGAAATACTGTTAACATCTGCTTTGGTGGAACTATATTTTCAAAATGTTTTGCCTCTTACTATTGCACCATATTTATATAACAATTCATCACCCGGAGAGATTAAGTGATTTGCATAGAATCACAGGATGTTACCGTGCGCCGCTGAGACTCGAACCGGGATCCCTAGCTCTCGAGTCAGCAGCTCTGGCCGCTGCACCACATCCTTTCCACTCCTGTGTTATCTGTCAGGGAGCGCTTTCCTTTCTCCCAGATGATGATTGATGAAAACTGCTCTTTATTCATTACATAGGGCAAACCAATGCATTGCCAATGTTTGTTTACTTATATATTTACACACACACATGTATATATACACACAAATATATTTATTTATATATATATTTTATATATTTTCACACACATTATTTAAGATTGGATGTGTGTGTGTATATATATATATATATATATATATATATATATATATATATATATCCATTAAACCCCACAACCCATACCCACCCAAAAAAGCACCCTTGCCACCCAGAAACTCATACCCACCCTAAACCCTAAAAATACCCTTGCTACCCAAAAAACCCATACACACCCTAATCCCTAAAAATACCCTTGTCACCCAAAAACCCATACCCACCCTAAACCCTAAATTTGCCCTTGCCACCCAAAAACCCATACCCACCCTATACCCTAAAAATACCATTGTCACCCAAAAACCCATACCCACCCAAAACCCTAAACTTACCCTTGCCACCCAAAAACCCATACCCACCCTAAACTCTAAAAAAACCATACTTACCTTTAAAATGCAAATGCCTTTACCATTCATGCCTTCACAGCGAAATTCGTTGTAAAGGCATGTGTTGTAAAGGCATATGCGTGGTAAAAGTTTGTGTTGTAATGGTAATGGGTTGTAATGGTATCTGCGTTGTAATGGCATGCGTTGAAATGACCGCTATGTAATGGTTGTTTCCCGAACAGAACAC
Source organism: Triturus cristatus (assembly GCF_964204655.1). NCBI lineage: Eukaryota > Metazoa > Chordata > Amphibia > Caudata > Salamandridae > Triturus > Triturus cristatus. The sequence continues at coordinate 625,157,679 of NC_140583.1, read as the reverse complement.
GAGGGCTTTACCACGTTGCGGCTAGGTAGAGTATCACCTGTGCTTCCACCAGAAGGAAGTGCCCTGTGCAGCATGAATGCGTTGAAAGGGAATGTCTTGTGCGTGTGCAGACAGCCGCTAACACGTAGCGGGCCGGTTGAGTTTCATTATTTAGTGCTTGTCTAACCACTGAAAACTGCATATTTAACTGAATGTTCTCAAAGAACCAATTACTTTTTATTAGGATTGATAAACCATGATGGAAATGTTTGAGCCAATGCTTCTTAATCACCATTCCATGCTATTGCAATTGATTTTTGCGCAGCAGTGCAGACCGCGTGGTCCCTGTTAGCGATGAAGAGACAGTGAGGATCAGAGTGAAAGCGTAGGACAGATGTCTTCATTTATTTTCTAACAGCGAAGAAGTCATTGCGCCTCCCGACATCTTCCCAAGCTTGAGTAACCTTGAAAAAACACTGTTTCCACTTCACCCAACACATTTGAATCTATACATTTCCATCGAGCTCGCTTTCTTGACAGCAGAAGGTTATTACTAACTGAAAAAACAACAGCGTGTTCTTCAAATATTGTAAGACTTTTCTATCCAGTGCCCTATGGGCGATAGTGAAAACATGAAATATAATTTGAGACTTAACCGGCATCCAGTAACAACAATGGCGTACCAGGCTCCTGTAATGTGTCTTACAGATGCCCATAGCCACAAACGGTGCAGGCTTCTGCAACATCGGAAAGCCGTGTCCAAGTCACTGTGTTGGAATGCCATGCAAAGTGTTGAAAAAGTCTTACTTGGCCTCATTGACAGCAAGCCAGCAGGTAGAAAGGTGAGATTCACCACAAAAAGTATTAGGAAATAAGAGGATGAACTGAGAAGAGCACGCCAAACCAAGACATGACTGAAGGGAAATACCAGTGGATTCTTAATGTTGCTAACAATGAGACAGTTGTATCTCACCCAAAACGGAGTATCACTGTAGATGGCTCGGTCCTTTACAGTATCTCAAGTGGTATGGTCAGGTACAGCCTAGACCCCCTCCTCCCTTATCAATACTAAGACAGTAACACGCCTAGCACAAGGAATTTTTTGGATTAGGGAGTCGTAAACCCCGGGCCGTATTTATTAACATAAAATTAAATCAACAATTTTTAATTATAATATTTAAACAATACGCAGAAAAAAACATTACATTGATTACTTGGATAGGTACAGATGTAATTTTCCGAACCTTAACATATCTCTAATACAAATATATTCCTATCCGAATCTAAACATTCCATAATCAATAATCATAACAATAACATTTCATTTTCTGCGTATCCCTATTTTTGAGCCTACGGCAAGGTCATTAACTGGTGCCAGATCCTTATCAAATTATGCCCGCACTCCAACGGAGTGCGCATGCGCAGGGGGCCCGTTTACCGTGAGGGTACTTCCCCCCAGGTCGCCCCCGTACGCCCTTATGCCCGCCCTCCAACCGGAGTGCGCATGCGCAGAGGGCCCATTTCCCGTGAGGGTACTTCCCCCCCAGGTCACCCCCGTACGTCCTGTAAATTATCTCCATAAGGGGCCCTTGCAGTTATGCACCATTTACTTGCGCCCTTCTGCACGTGCGGGGTGGCCAAGCATCCTGCTGGAAAAGCGTGACTCCCCCTCCCCCACACCCATCCTGCCAACCGGCTGTAACTGCCCCTGGAGTTCTGTGAGAGACCACTTGTCCCTCCCCCTTGGGCGACGCCATTCAAGAATGGCGCCGCCCTCTAAGGACCTTAAATTTACTGCTCACCAATCATGACCTTACCGCCTGACCAAGGAATAGCACTAAAATACGACAACAAACAACTTATTCAAGAAAACAATCTCCTATAATAATGGGAAAGAAACTATCACACATATGAATAGACATAACCATGTCAACTTGAAGGAACTAAAATACAACAATAAACATGACCTGTTCAAGAAAACCATCTCCTAAAACAATGGGAAAGAAAATCATCACACATCTGATAAACGTAACCATGTCAACCTGAAAATTAACTTCCTAACAATACACCCTGTAAACCCTGCTTTTAGGGGACGGTGGGTGGGGAAATTAAAATACAGCCTCCTAGCGAGGCTGTTGTCCTTAAGGGGCAGGCTGTGGGAGCGGCAGCAAAGAGGTAGACTCCGCCGCTCCCCAGCCTTTTATTCAACACCTATTCAGTCCAGGCCGGTTCTAACCGGCCTAGCCTTGCTGCGATGCGTGCCCCGGAAGTGATTACAATCACTTCCGGGGCACGCCCCAACAACCTAGAGATCAACCATTGGCGGGACGCGCCTGTCGCGTCACCCTTGCGCGTGACAGGCCCGCCCCTGTGTGGTCGTCGGGGGCCGGCAGGACCGCCATACATGCGGCGTGTCAGATGCCGGCCCCGCCTTCCTAGAATCATAGTTAACAGTTTATCACTAATACAGGTGTGAAAATGATGCTACACGTCTTTACTAGCTCAAAAATTGGCTGCATATAGGTCTTAAATAAATCTGGCAACGCACATGAGTTACGAAGAAGACTTCAAGTTATAGGGGTTCAGTTTGAAGTAATCCCGTCTAGGGTACCACAACTCATTATGCCTGACAGAACCAGCTCTGGACATCTACTGACATACCCCTCACTTTCGCTAGGGTGGGGACAGTAGGGATATTTCCAATTGATCACTGAGGCTGCGTATTCTTGATCCAGGATCTCACATAATCCACTTTGAATATTGATTAACCATTTCAGAGCACCACCAAGGGCCTTGGGGACGGGAGACCTTGATCGCTAGTCACCACATTGTTAATGATCTGAGCAAAAGGAATATTAGAAATGGGCCAACAGCAGAGAACTAATTATGTATCTGAAATGTTTGAGCCAAAGCTGCAAGACCATTGAAAAGAAATTACGTTAGCAATGCTATCATTTCTTTGCTCGCCTGTCTTTCAAGAGGGGGATCATCGTTATGCAAATCAGTGCATCCTAACGCCAAGGAAGTAATCTGGCCAGTCTACTAAATCATGTGCCCAATGAATTAAACATGCAACCCCACTACTTCGCAACTTAAGCTGTACTTTTTTGAGCAGGCTACAGAAGACCCACTTACTTCTGGGGTGTGCTTTCCCGTGCTTAGTGCATGTGCCACTGTAGTTAGACCTGCACTGTAGCGAAGTTGGTTTGGTTAGTATATACTTAGTCCATTCACTAATCACACCGAGCTTTGAAGTTCTCTTCTACTGCTGTGCTCTGGAGATAAACACTGTTTTCCCGCTCTTTCTTAAATGAATTGGCAATTGTAGATCTTGGGTGGGATTCCACAGGTGCTTAACTTCTGAAAACCCTAACCTTCGACTCTATACACAGGAGAGCGGTGGCGGCAGTAACATCCACTTAGCTGACATACCTGACATCACCCATGAAGGACTGAATACATGTACAATCACTTCACACAGGGACAATTGTAATGCAATGAAATATTCACGACCTACTAGCCTTGTAGTGTTCCCTCCCAGTGGAAAAACTGGGCATCTGTGAATATAGCCAGACTCAAGGAAAGAAACACTTCAAAATCTACGGTTTGAAGTTAAGCAATGTCATCCCACGCTTATTGCGCTCCCTACTCGCTGAGTCTCTTAGAAAGGAGTTAAAAACCCACCTTTTGAAGGAGCATTTCCATCTTCACCCTAAACAACAAGCTTTCCAGTCCACAGGCACAAGACTGACCGACTGTGAACCTTGTATCACCCATGGAAGCTGATTCATCGAAAGGCCACTGTTAATTATGACATCACTTGCCCTGTGACCTCAGTCATAAGAGGGTTGGTCCCATGTCCCACTCTGACCCCTCAGCAGCCTTATATTGCCTGCTTGGGGAGGGGGCGGGGGTGGGGGGTAGGAGAACAGCAAGATGCCAGAGCAACTATAGGGTGTAATCTGATCTCTTAAAAGTGCTGTTTACTTTCTGTTCCTGCCACAGGCCTTCATGGCCACTGAGACCAGGAGTAACAAGAATAGGCCTGGGGTACCAAAGGCAAAGACAGTGACCGCAGCTGCTACCCTTGACTAAGCTTAGTTGAAGTTCATAGTGGATCTAATCCAGGCTTTGTAAACTCTCAGAATTGCCCCTCTGCCCCCTCCCCCGCATTCCAGCCTACCCTAATCCAGTCTTCCCGTACAGCACCCACTGGTCCCAGAGTTAAATGTATACTATATATTAACACCCAATACACATCAGAAACCTATCCGGGGCATAGGCTGGGAAGCCCCTTTCACCACCTGCTTTAACCATCTTTCACCGCGGCCTCAAATCCCAGCTCATGATGTACCCTCCACGTGTATCCCAACATGCAGCACGCCGCTCGACAGATTAAACAGGCCTCCAGCTTGGAGCAGAGGCAGCACAGCGCGCCCGCCATTGAAGTCACGCGGCCGTCAACACGATTAGGTGCAGGTTCACGTTTCACCCTTGGCCATCATTTTGCTAAGTGTCTTCTCTGGGAGTAATGGAAGCAGAAAGAGAGGACGTGTCCTTGTCGTGGGGCAGGCATTTGTATACACGAGGGACGTTAGCACGGGCTTTCTGGACCCCCCACCCCCTCGTGTCAAAAGGCTCATTTTTGGGAAGCGGAGGTCGAGGTCCGGGTTTCCTTCTCTGTGACATTACATTACCACTATGTGAAGTTTACGTTCTGATTTCCCCTGAGGACCCGTCACTTGGATGGTGAAGCGGTGATAGGGAGATGAGAGGGCGGTGCCCTCGCCCCCATGGGGAGTCCGTGGCCCTGGGTGCCAGATGGCAGGGCTGCCGCTCTTGGAGAGAGACGTGGCCCTGTCAGGCTCGTGACAATGGAGGCGTGGACTGCCAAGCCCCCGCTCCCGCCCCTTCACCCCAGTGCCTCGTGACAGATAGACCTTCTGCGCGCTCATTGTTCGCTTCTCTATAAATCCACGCTCCCTGCCCTCCCGTGGACACGGCAGCGTCGCCTCTCCCGAATCAGCATGCGCCGAGCACTTTCCCGCCTCATCTTCAACAGGGGGCAGCGCGCGAAGATAATAGCGAGTGCACGAGCTGCCCGCTGTGGCCGGGCACAGACCCATCCTCGTCTCCCGGTGAACCGTTCTGCTGTCGGAGGATTCACCAAGATTGGCCTAATTACCTCATTCTGGCCTAATTACCGCGATCGCGGCTCTCTGCCAGCTCCCTGGCTGTGTCCAGATGCTTCTCTGGCCCCTAACAGCCTCATGGCCATTATATATGTGCGTGTCCTTCATTAGGCGAGAGGTCGGATGATTGTCAGGGGACAGAAAACAATGCAGGGGAGCAAAGGCAGCACAAGTGCATTCTGGGATGAATCATTTATGCAAATGAGGCAGTAATTTCCAGGCTGCTAGTCCTCCAGCAGTCACGCAGTTATATTACAGGTCCCCAGCTCTCGACAACAGACCCAATCCTCTGGTTACAGTGAACACATTGGTACAGGCAGCAGAAGTCTCCCGCCATTTGTTCAGCTGTTAATGCGTCAAACACTGCTGTCTCCAAGCTGACAAAATGTCGTGGTTTTAACCTCCAGTGCTACTCAGGAATTTACAAACTTCGCTCAAATTCAGGGTTTTGGACAGTAGCGCTATCTACCTTGTACCCTAAACACAGGGCTACCCCTGATTTTATGCAGAAGATCCAACCTTTAACACCAGAGCCATCTCTCGGGTTACAGACTTGAGTGCTATCATTTCCCACTGATTCCACAGATGCAGGCCTCATACAGGTAACTCGCCATCAGGTGGGCAATGTTCACTGCAGCACAGAGGGCCATATTGGGTTAGCGAACCGCTCTTCTGGAAGAAAGAGTCCTTTCCCCAATGCCAGCATGAGTCAACACTTGTGAGGGTCTATGTATGTGCTGTGCTCCCTCAGCCTCTGTTATTTGCTCCCACTGTAGGAGTTACAGGTCTTCATGCTTCCTCCATGTGTGCCTCTGGACACATCGGAGTTGTCCGAGGAGGTCACAACCTTGCAGTCCTTTAAGTGGGATGAAAAATAGGGGGCGGTTGGTGTCTAAAAGAGTTGTGTCTGAAGAAGCACAACTACAAATTCTTCCCAAGGGAAGTGGCCTATGTAATTGAGGGAGTGGCTTAAAACATGTAGACTAAAATCCTGCACTTCACATAGCTGCAACCTGACGAGCATTTGGGTGCCTCACTGTGAGTTTTCTGTTGGTGTTGCAGCCCCACAACACGCCCAAAACAAATCAGACCTACTGGACGTGCCAATGCTGGTGCTTCTTTCTTCATCTCCTGCACTCAAGTATTTCCCCCCTACATACAACTCGCTCGCTTACTCACCTGTAGAGCTGCATTTTGTTTCCTTTGGCGCGGTCCATATTTCAATAGCTGTGTACCTCTGTAACACAATTAGCCCACACGTGGCCATCGCACAGTGCTCTCTACAGAGAAGTCAAGGATTGGATGTGCATGTAGTTTGCACACCTGTAATACCCTCTGGTAGTCACTGTGAGAAACTCGCAGGGGCCTCAGCAACCTTATTCGTGCTCTGTCATGAATGCCCACCTGCTACCTGAACGTCCCAGACACCGGGAGGCGCCTCATGCTGAAAAAAAGCAAATACTCTTGGAGAAAGCAAGGTTAAATAAAACGTGAAATGCAAACAGGGATTGCGTCTCCTGTATAGAAGACCTTAAAGGTTTTTACAGTCATTGTTGAGAAATCAATCAGTATTTTTCCATTAACCAGACCACCGGTGCTCTGCCTGCAAACAGTGTGGCCTGCATTGTGAGCTTGTTTGATGTATGCACATCACTCATCATGCAGCAAAGAGTGCAGCGCTTTATAAATATTGAATAATAGGCTTCAACGGGATCCCATGGCTGCCGCTTCACCATTCTGCTCAGAGCGAGCAGATCTGTTGTTAATTTGCAGCCAACAAACACAACACAAAATATCAGTGCGCCTTTTAATAAAAACAAGGAAACGTGTGTTTTGTACCAGAATACTGTACATCAGGGCCGGATTGGTAACGCGGGCACTCGGGCAATGGTCGTGGGGCTGGTACTGAGTTCCAGCTGTGGGCTGCTTTTTTGAGCCGCCTGGGGGGCCGATTTGTGCGGTTTCTGCATTATTCGGATGCTTCCACTGGCCCAGTGGGTACCTGAGTGGCCGTTCTGGAAGCAGATGGGCGTCCATTACCTCCCTTTTATCAATGGGCAGAGGTGTCACTCCCTTTCTCTCGCTGGGCCGGCCAATGAATATATGCATATTGAGCGGGGGCAGGGGGCCTGAGCAAAAGTGGCCTCACTTGTTTTCAGGTGTGTTTCACCAGTGTGAACTAATCTGTGCATTTTTTTGCACCCTCCCCCCTTTTTTTTATAACATTTTGCCGAAGCAGTGTTTTGCGGAAAGGCAATATGCAAATGTGGGCCACTTTTTTTAGCGTGCTCAGGCCGATTTTTAATCCCAATCCAACCCTGCTGTACATTCATACAGACTGTGGCACAACTCTTCGCGTAAGAAGGGCGAGAGGGCTGTGTGTTGAGTTCTGAAGCAGAGACCTAGTGGTCACAAGACATTGTGTCCTGGGTTGGATGGAATCAGTTCAACTACTGTGTGATCTAAGCTCTGATTGGAGGATCTCTGTAACCAATCACACTCATCACCTTCTTTGTACATCCCTATTCGTGATCACACCATGAGTAAATAAAGCAAAGTTTTTGGCATGGGATTTTTCATCAAAAGCCATCAACAGGTCACAGATAAAATAAGCATTGGCATAGCCAATAGGTCTCGCCATTGGGACCTTATAAGTGTTTAGTCATGCAACAGTTGCATAACTAAACACTTATAAGGTCCCAAAAGTGAGACCTATTGGCTATGCCAAGCGCCTGCAAAAGTGAAAGTGATCGCGATCAAACATCAAAGCGACTGTGTGGCCGCTAAAGTGAAAGTAATCGCGGTAAAAGTGGCGCGCGTGCCTGCGCACAGGCACTGTAGCTCTAGGCTGGCCTGGTAGCACTTTTTGGAGCCCTCTCAATAAGTCTCGCCAGACCAGTGCATGCGCTGGTTCAGGCGAGACCTAAAAAAGGACTGGAAACCGTTTTTTTTTCCGAAAACATACTGTTCTAAAAGCACACAAAAGAGAGGGCTTACAATATCCTGTAGGGAGTAATAAATGTAGAATATAAAAATAACATTTGTTTACAGCATTCCACCCTTCAAAAACAGCACGTGCCTTCAAGTGGCCAGTGCGTTTTAGGCTACAAGTTTCGTAGCTCCTTCGGCCTGCAATATGAATGAATGAATATATGTAGCACACCCACACACACTTCTATACTTCATGATGCTGGTATATGCTGAAGATGTATGAGTATTCCCAATGTGCGGGGGGGGGGTCTCAACTAGTGAAGGTACAAGTTGAGAAACTTCCCTGCACCCTCGTCCTTCTTCTGATGTTGCCTTTCGCACACATCTTCATATTACACGTGATGCTTGCAATGGTATAGAGTCAACCACAATTTCCACGACATTGCAGCACATTCTCAATCTGGGGGCCCTTTTGATCAGACAGTTCATCAATTAGGTTTGTCCAATGTTTGTTGGAGCTGAGTGACATTCAGTGTAGATTAGTATGAAGGTCATTTGCGCTCAATCTTGGAAACCTTTGCCGTCTCCTGTGAATGGCAGGGTGTGCAGGACACCGGTTTCTGAACCGGGTGATAGACTGTGCATTGCTCTGCTGGAGTAAAATGTTCTTTCACTGTCTGTGCCTCACAAAGCGTACACTGTCACCATGATGCCCATGGGCCATACCAATGCGCCTTCCTTCTCCGGCTTCAGCCATGCACTGCCCCTCCTCTGCCCGCTGAGACTGCTGAGTTCTTGCCACCTTTAAAGCAACCATCCTCAGATTTCTTCTCTCCCATTCAGATTGATTTTGAATTAAATTCATGCCCAAACGTTGCCCCTCGGTGCTATGATTGCTTCCTCTGGGTACATCTTCTCCCTCGTGGGTTCAGATTGAGACTGTTTGTGTGTCTATACACGTGCACCTACAGACCTGCAGGCATGCGTGTACACGTTAGAGCATCTCTATGCACATGCATGCTTTCTTGTGCACATGAAGGAGCCTGACTGTGGCCTAAATACAGCCAAACCGATGCATGTATAGAAGCAGGTGCCTCCATTCTCAAGTCATGGCGGCAAAGAGACATAGAAGGGGGAAGACGGGGGAAGCATGTGCAGAAAAAGTGGAAAACTTCATTTGGCCAAAGTGACCCAAACACAAATTGCTCCCAAATGTCACACATTATAGTGAAATAACATTACAAGTAAATTCAGAAAATGCCTGACCTCTGTGACAAATTGTTGCCTTACATTGTTGTAATCTGGAATATCGAGTACAGGAATATCTTGGTACTTTAATATTGTAGCCAAAATGTGGGGCACCAAAATATTGAAAAGTAAGTTCATATATATGGAAGAATAGAGCTACTATTCTTAACTTAACATCAATATACCTTGAGAATGTATATCATCAAGGTATATATGTATGGAGTTTGATATAGAAAGTTACCTGTCGATATTTTGGCTATGATATTGAGGTATAACGATATTCCCTACTCGATATTTAGAATTCACACTGCCATATGCATAACCAGCTGTGACAAGGACTAAACCCCTATTCAAGGTGTTGATAGTCCTAAAACAGAAATAACCATGTGTTGGTGGGGATGACCTTTCTAAATGCAAATGGACGGGATCAATACCTCGATACTCAACTATCGATGTGACAAAACCCCTATTCCAATGTGTTTGGGTTACAAAACCCATAAAAAGCAGCCACGGACCTGACTAATATGTCAATAAGTGACTGTCTTAAAAAATAACAGCCGTCTTGCACTTTGTGGTGATTTTGCGAGATTTTTGTGGATGCCAAGGGTAGTAATCTCAGCAGTATCTGAGTTTTACCTCACACAAGACTTATGAACAGGGCGACTAATATAGAAAATCAGCCAATAAAAGAGGAGATATTCCTCAGATTCAAAGTTATATCAGTATGGAAAGATATTCCTTTATCAGAGTTAGATGTCAATGTGCTACTGACACGTTAATTATGGCGCAATAAAATATGTACCATGTAATAAGCCCTTACAAATGTGTGGCAAAATGTAATAAAATAATTTCCGGCTTTCAATATACACTGCCTAGTTACGTATTTCATTATGTCCTTTTCAGAAAAATGGGTCATTATTATGTTCCCTAAAGATCCTTGTGAGATATTAATTATGCTTTAAGATATCGCGAACAAACTGTCACTGCCTCAATGAAATACAAGAATATATTTTCCAATGAAAACCACAGAATGGTTGTTGGGTAGTAATTATGCTTTCATATATAATATGAATAACCTGTCGTTGCTTCTATTAAAAACAAGTACATTTTTTAAATAAAATATGCAAAATAACTTCTTTTCATACAGATTTGCATCTGTTAGTGGAGATATGTATATACTATTTGGGTGTCAATGGTAAACTGTGCTCTGGTGAGGTGAACAGCAGCTCTCTGTTTGCACTGTTAGCTGAAGTGGTGTTTTGCTTCTCTCTCTGCAGCCATGTTGGACTTCCATGTCCTGCCCCAGAATGCCGTGGTAGAAGAAGGTGGAGTTGCACGGTTCCAGTGCCAGATACACGGTTTGCCGGAACCTGTCATTACGTGGGAGAGGAATCAAGTTCCCATTGACACCGACAATGCAAGGTGAATGTACATGAAATATGATATATGTGTGTGTGTAGATGGCTTCAATACTCCGTATTTGGATGGGTGGGGTAAAAATTGCTCAGTTTCTGGCTGGTGAAATATGTTGACTTCCAATACTCAGCCCTTGGATTGTGAGAGTTTCTGGCTTCCAGTGTTCCCTGGGGCACAAAGAGTAGGGTGACTTCCAATACTCAGTCCTATGTTGACTTCCAATACTCAGCCCTTGGATTGTGAGAGTTTCTGGATTCCAGTGTTCCCTGGGGGCACAAAGAGTAGGGTGACTTTCAATACTCAGCCCTTGGATTGTGAGAGTTTCTGGATTCCAGTGTTCCCTGGGGCTCAAAGAGTAGGGTGACTTTCAATACTCAGTCCTTGGATGGTTAGAGTAGGATAGTACCTATACTCATTTATAGGGTGCGGAACTGAGTTTACCTTCCGAACCTAACTTTAATGGTAGGGAAAGTGAAGAACTTTGAATACTAGTTTCTGATATCCTGGGTGCAGGGAAGGTAGGATGTCTTTCGTTACTCACACCTAGGCAAGGCAAGTAGGATGGTTTTATGAGACACTATTATTTATTGGGAATTTTCTAGGTGTCACACACTATTCGTAAGCTGCATCAGTGCACAGAGAGATGAAGAAATGAAGTGGAGATATGGAAAAACGTGGCCCTACTATTTGTGAAATACAGACACACTACTCTCTTCTGCTCTGGGTGCTCAGTAGGGTGTTTTTTACTGATTCACATTTGACAGAGTCCCATATCATAGAAGCTCCTCACCAGGCTGGACAGAACGTGTGAAGAACGAGTGGTGTGTGGCCAACTACGTGAGCAGGCTTTTGACACAGGGACCAACAGCATAACATGGCTTGAGGAGCATGTCCTCCACCGTGAGGGATCTGGAGCACGCCGATAGACAGGGGCCTCAATTTAAGAATGTGGCAAAACAATGAACACCTGGGGGCTCATTCTCAGACAGTGAACCCAGCTTGGTGCACATGGACTGACAGTGTGAGCGGCTTAGGGCACATGGGCAGACAGAGTGAGGGGCTAAGGTTGCATGGGCAGATAGAGTGAGGGGCTAGGGTTGCATGGGCAGATAGAGTGAGGGGCTTAGGTTGCATGGGCAGAGTGAGTGGCTATGGGTGCATGGGCAGATAGGGAGCTGGAATCAGGCTCCTTGACAGGCAGTGGCATGCTCAGTTTGGAGCATGCGGACAGTCAGTGTTAGGAAAGCTGGGCACATAGACAGTACAAGGATCCCAGGGCACATGGACAGATTGTGTAAAGCGCTTGCACTGAATTTAAGCTCCCAACATCCAAGTTCTGTCACCGTTCACAGGTACCAAAAACAAGCAACCAGAGGACGATAAATTCACAGTATGCTAGGAGTTTACAATCTTGACACCACTAATTGGTATTAGTACTATGTGGAAAAATAATAAAATACATATAGTAAGCGTGGGGAACATGGTCCTTTATCAAGGACACAGCGGTTGCCCTGCATGCATATGCGATTGCTGGCTTATGCAAGTGACACTCTCTACCATATGAGTACACAGCTCAGAACGATTTTGCCAGCATTGTGCTTTTTGGTATTCTTAATAGTTACATCTAAAACACCTAGAGCACAAATATTGAAAATGTAAAGGTGAACATTCTGTTTTATATTATTTAGTGTTATGTTTGCTGCATGTTTTTATTATGTGAATGGCAAATAATTTACGTGGCCCAGCACCGTTTTTTCCTGGCGCATGGAGGTTATCTGTGGTTGTGGTTTGGACCATGGAGTGCCCCTCATTTGAGTGTCCATGGACCAACCATGCTCAATATAGTAAAAGTGTTGGTGGGCTGGATGTTGGGTGTTCTCTGTGGTCGCGTTCCAAAGCGGAGGTTAGTCATTGCCACCTGTGGCTAAACTCGTGTGAGGCATATTTGTGGTTGAATCCTCATGGGGCATCGCATTCGACCCTCCTCCTAACCAACATCAGCCGTGTCAGTCTGTCTGATGGTGGTCCTGGTGGACCTCATGAACGGGTTTCATTTTACATTCCTACATGTTAGTGGAGTGTTGGGGGTGAGTGGATGTGGTGTCTGATTTTTTGCTGTGTGTTTCAGTTGATTCTGGTAGTGGGCTGCTAGGGTGGTGAGCTGTTTAATTCCAGATGCATGGTTTTAAGTGTTTCTGCAAGTGTGATTTGCTCAGGGCAATACTTTGGTGATAATGTACCCTCCCTCGTGTCCCTTGTATCCCTGCCTCCCTGTTCATCTGACTCCGCTGCACACAAGGTAAGACTTTTTTGGGAAATGAGGTGGTGGAATGTGTCAAAATGTAAAACGGAGGTCAGCAGGTTACACTTAGATTCAGGGCTGCAGTGATCGTAGGATGAAGGTTTCACTTGGCTTAGAGCAGAGGCCTTCACACTAGGGTGGGTGGGGGGCTGATCTGTGGTGGGGGGGCTGTGGAGGGGGTCAGGCACTGGCCAAGAGGAGCATCATTCGGAAAAGATTGCTGTTTTTAGTGAAGAAAAAACAGAGAGGCACTGAACCACTCTGCAACAGGACATCAGTCTCTGATGTCCTGGCTGGGAGCAGCTGTCAAAGTAGGGTGAGGATGGGGTACAATTAACCTTCAAAGACCCTCTCCCCTATTACTGATATAGGATCATACTGTTACAATACTTTACAGTTCCGGAGAGCAGTCTGACCATGGTGTGTTAGAAATCATGAATTCACATTTGAAAAGGGACAACTGAACATCAATGCAGTGTTTGAATGGTTAACCCTGTTCATCAGAGCTGCCCCTTTATAAGGAGGAATTGTGAAAAATGTGTTTTTGATTCTTGGGGGCTAGATTATTTTTTTTAGACAAGAGGGTGCGGCCTTAAAAAAAAATGAAGGGCACTGGCTTAGAGTCAGGGCTAGGGTTACACATAGGGTTTAGCACTGGGCTTTGGACCAGAGTTACTGTCAGTGGTAGGTTTAGCGTTGGCTCATTGAACTTTCTTTTGATTTTTTTATGTATTACGGGATTGGATGTTTTGGATTTGCAATCAAACTATTGCATTTACTGTGTTTGGTTTACATTATTATTGTTTGCCTGCATTGCACTTTGGGTATTATGAATGCACCATGCCTGCTACTGTTCCATCTGGGATAGCGCCCTGCCATCTCTGCCCATCAGAGAGGTCTCCCTAGTCAGTGCTCTGTTTTCTCTCCTTTTTCCCAGGTACACCCTGCTGCCCACCGGCGTGCTGCAGATCACCAGCTTGAGGGCCCAGGACAGTGGCATGTTCCGCTGCGTGGCCACCAACATCGCCAACGTCAAGTACAGCCCGGAGGCACGGCTTGTGGTCTCAGGTCAGCCAACAGGAGGGTCACTGTTGCTATGACTTCTGCATATTTAGTGTGTTTATGTGGCTCTCACAGGGTACTTTACAATACGCCACGTGTTGTATTCTATTTAGAACCCTCAGTGGCATCGAAGTGGTTAACAATTGAGTGATATTTCCTATTTCAAGGCACTTTACTATAACCATACTTTGTTAAACACTTATGAACACAGGCATCAAGTACTTCAGAATCAGCTTTATTTTATGTAACTCTTTAAAGCGTTAAAGGAATCAGGGACCCGTCCAAAGAGTTATCCTTAATGTAACACCATTATTTCTGAATGGCTATGGCATTGAGGAAACAAACCACAAGGCACACTTTGTACAGTGCCAATTCTCAATGACTTCAAAGTAGTTTAAACATAATTTTACCTGAAGAGCGATAAAGTGCTTACAAAGCAACCCTTTATAAAGTTTTTCCCCCCAGAGGGGCACGAGGGTGAAAATGTTTCATCCCAAATGGCATCAAAGCACGTCACTCTCTCATTTGTTGATTGAGCCGGGTATTCAGCCCAAGACCCCTTCAGACCAGCACAAACAGTGAAAGGAGTAGATCCCTCAGTAAACTGGTCTATCACCTGCGCATATTAGAGTTTAATCTAGTGCCCACTCTTACTCAGTACGGGGATAGAAGGGGAAATGGGTGGTTGTGAAATAACTCCCACAAGGGACCAACTCTAGTCTGAAATGAACACATTCATCACAGTTCGCCACATGTGCACTGACAAGACCCTGTGTTAGGCCATTTGCACTGAAAGGACCTTCAGACCGGAGTATATCTGCTGTCCCAAGCAGGTCACCTACATATAGAGGCTACCTGTCTGGGATGTGTGAAGGGTCACATGGCGGGGGTCAGCTGCCACGAGGCAGAGGGCATCACCTCCAAGTGCATACTATTTAATGCACGATGCTCACTCTGCTTTCTGTGACTCTGCAACCGCAGAGGGCAAGGTATATCCAGGAGACATGGGTCCATGCCATCATTTCAAGGTAGTTACATACAATAAATTAGCACACAGCTAATCGACATTGTGGTTATTTATTGCCATTGATTGTTATGAAAATTTGGCATGGATCTGTCTCTCTGGGACCAGCATTGGACACCCTGAGCTTGTCTCAGACCTCCTTGACATGGCGGTACGGAGGCAAGTTAGAGCTACCTCAGACACCGTAGCAAACAATTCACTTCAAAGAAGGTCGCCATGTTTAAAGGAGCAAGGGTGGACATCTGTAGATTGTCCTCATCGTGGAGGGGAAACTGAAATGAATGCAGGACGTAACTCCTACAATGAAAGGAGTTAGATTACTGATAGTTGGTGAAGGAAGTGTTGGGTGCGGAGAGTGATTTTCATGCATAGTTCTGATATCTCCACTAATGCAGGTAGCAAAAAGATGACCTCATACTAAAAATCGGGAGGTGGTGTGTGAATGTGTCAGGATGCCAGGGTTGCAATGTTCCAGCGTTCAGAACACTGAAGTTAGGCCCTTGAAACGACAGGCAATAGAAACATGGTGGATGCATTCCCATCGATTTTGCTGTGTCTTACTCTTCTAGTTTTCCTGCTTTACTACTTAATTCCAGGACTAAACCAGGATGGAGCCAGCGGTTACGTCTGGCTTACTCCTGGAACTCAGGAGTAATCCACGGGTACTACAAAAGAAAGCCATACCTGTTCATGGCAAAATCTTTGTGAACAAGGCCATCATTTTTCCTCTATCCAAAGTATACATCCTCAGGACATAGACAGATACAAGGCACAGACACCCGCCTACCTGCACCTAGCGGATCCTACTACACATAGTAAACTCTTTGAAAAAATGCACTAGCCATTAACTACAAAAGGGGACTACACATCAAGTGGTAAAATACATACTGTTCAAGCAAAAGAGGGCTTCAAAGGAATAAAAAATGCAATTTCCCAACCACAGAAAGATTTATGGTATGGTTGACCACCCATTTCCTCTCTCTGGCCAGTAACTAGAGGCCAAGCACAGCGGAGACCATCTGCTTTATACAACACTCGGTCGATAGGCTGCACTTATCGCGACCCTGTACGTGTCTTAGCATTATTTAAAGACCAGCCCTACATTCTGTTCACTGAGGGAGCCGGGCCCCAAGATGTGGAGCCATTGATTTCAAAATTGCATCACAGGAAGAAGAAAATAGAGCTCCTTAAATGAAAGGCCGAACAGCGATATTAAATGTAATGCTCGCTTCTTTGTTGTGCTACCACGATTGAAAACAAGCACTGGCAATGCCAATAGATCTGGCTAATGAATGAAAGTGTCTTTTATTTCACTGATGGGTTTAGGCACTCAATAAGTTACCATATACACACTCTGCCACTCATCCTTGTGCTCATGCATCTATTCATCCATTCAACGATTCATTCTTGCATTCACCCTCTGGCACAACCGTAGTAAAACAATTCAGAAACTCTATAACATGTGCACGAGAAAACAAAAAAATACAGAATAAGAAAACAAGAGACCTTCTATGCATGGTGGGCATATGATTGCAATAAAGGAACTACACATAGAAGCGTGTGTCCGTATTGCAGAGGTATTGTAAATAATTTATTGTTGCTTTAAAGTTCCAGCATGACCGCCGCATTTAGAACCAATGTGTTGGCCTTGTTGGAAGGGTAAAATAATGCTAAACTATGGACAAGAGCATTTTATAGTAGTCTCCTGGTGTAGCGGCAGTGGGCATGTTGCATGAGCTGCACTGGAGATGAAATGAGTGGCAAGCATGAGACTCCTACGAGCACCGCCTGAAGAGCAGTAGTATCTGCTTAAGAAACTTAACAAAACAGCGGAGAAGCAACGAAATGAAAGGGGGAACTATAAAAGGAGAAAATTAAAAACAAAAGTACTGGCCAACCAGCCCTGACGCTGAACCACATTGATTTTCAGGTGGATGTACACATGTGATCAGAAAATGCCATTATTCAGTGAATGAGAGAGCCAATGACTGGACCATTCCCCCAGCAATACGGATGGAAACAGAGAGTATATGACACTCTGGAAGACCAATGACGTAAGAGGGCTAACCTAAAAGTCCTCTGTGTTTTTATATGGACATATATTAATATATATGGATTTATATATCATTTACTGGTTTTTATTTTTAAATTACAAGATCCTAGCAGACAGTTAATGAGA
This sequence comes from Triturus cristatus, assembly GCF_964204655.1. Classification (NCBI taxonomy): domain Eukaryota; kingdom Metazoa; phylum Chordata; class Amphibia; order Caudata; family Salamandridae; genus Triturus; species Triturus cristatus. Next base: position 625,140,346 of record NC_140583.1, on the reverse strand, counting down.
GATTCTAGCAAGAATTATTACAGTGCACATCATCTCCCCCAATGGTTTGTGAGAGGTGGTAACCAACACCAAAATCCTTCTCTACAAAGGTAATCTATGACATTGCATGGAACAAAATAATTATCTGTAGGCTTTAATACAGAGAAATAACAAGCCACCCTTAAATACCCTTTCACTTTAATACATATGTTTTTCACAATGAATATGCCAGGCCCACTGTGTTTATCATTACTTTTCATAATAAACTGATCAGACCTATGGCATGGGAAATATTTTTTCCTAGTGAAACAATCAGGCCTCTAGCTATTATTATTGGCTTGACCCCATAACCAAAGGTACTGACCTTAAGCTTTCTCAGAAGGCAACCATCATGCATACAGTTATAAAATTACATAGTATACAGAATTACAGTTGTCAAAGCAAAACAGCATCACTCCTAAGAGGGTTTAAACGGATTCTATTTCTGCAAAATGTTCTGATGCCACGGTTTGTCAAAGGGGACAACTAGCACCAAAACCTCTTTCCGACTATGGCAATCTGTCGGATTCCATGGAACAAAAAAAAAACACCTATAGGCTTCAATACAGATTAATAACAATCTATCCTTAAATACATAATGACTTTAATATATCATTTTCACAGTAAATATGTCAGGCTTACTGCGTTTATCGTTAATTATACACAGGCTTTTTACCATACCAAACTCAGACCTCCTGTGTTGGTCTTCAGGTATACTATAATAAAACTACAAATATGCACAAAATGCACTTGTCCAAGAAATATAAAATCTCTGCTAATAGAGCTGAATAAGGCGTTCCATAGTGCAAATCGTCTAGCCCTTTGGTTTGTTCAGGTGGATCACAACACCAAAACCCATGCCACTGGCGTAACAAAACTTGAGAGGGGGCCCCCGCCAGGTTCGTGGAGGGGCCCCCTCTGGACTCAATAAGCAGCTCTCCGGACAGAGTATTGTGCCAAGTTGGCCACCTGGAGCTTGGGGTCCCCCCGCACCACGAGGGGCTGCAGGGGCCTGTGTTACGCCACTGACCCTTGCCTAGTACGGTAATCTGAAATTCCATGTAGCTAAAGGCCTGCCTACAGCCTTTAGCACAGTGCAGCCACAATCCATCCTTAAAAGCATACTGTGTCTTTAACATATGCTTTTCACAATAAGTAGGTCGGGCCTACTGGCTTTGTTATAATGTTTCATAATAAAGAGATCAAACTTTGAAGTCTGGCTTGACTTTTCCCAGCTTTACATTTTAGTTAACCCCAGGCCATTCAAGTGTATGTAAAATGACAATCATCATGTTTATAGTTATAAAATTACAAATATGTATACAAATACAGCTTGCAAAACAATATACAACCCCTCTGTTGGAAAACGAGGCAGCATCTGTGAGGCCTGCACAAATAACATGACTACATTTGTCCTTCACTGGGAACCAAACACTCAATTGTAGCGCCTGACTCTCAGAGGGTAGCGTTGCAGAGCAGTCTGAGGCTTACTCAAGGGAGGTGGGGTGGGCTAGTAATCGCCATTTGCAGGTGCACAAAAATAACACTCAATAATTCCTTGTCCAGTCTGTACTTTGCTTTATAAAAGTAAGAGTACATTTATTAAACACACACTACTCCATACTATGCACCAATTTACAAATATACATAAGCTGTTGGAATTACTTTGTGACATTGCATAACATCTCCACCCCTCCCGCAAAGGGGGGGTGGGGTCTAGTATCACCACTCCCATGTATGCACATCAACTTGCCCCCAATGCAGATAGTTGAACATAACCTGGAGCGAGGGTCCTGCGCACTGGCACCATCCCAGTGGCGACCCACCCCATTACCTCAACAAGCATTAAAAAGGGGTAAACCTGCCTTGGTGACACATGACCCTGACTGAGCATCTCCTACTGACCATAAAGTATGCACCTCTATATCTTAAGGGCTAGCAGTCTGGGGTCCTCACCTAAGCGCAGCAGCAAGAATCCATGTTTACGCACACTTTAGAATGACAGTACTCATCACCTTGGTTGATCATTTGAATGCATTGCAATTACAGCCCCTAAAGGCATCACAGATGAACTCACAGGATTGTGCATATACAGCCAGACACCCTAGCAGGACTGTCTGGCAACATAACCCCACTTGGCTTATGACATCTCTTTACACCTGTGACTTACAGTCCCTTCAAAAGAAGTACTCCTGGCAACTACACTTCTCCTGCAGTGCACCTCTTCACTTTAAAAGGAATCACAGGTAAAAACATGGGATTACGTAAATACAGCCAGACCCCCTAGCAGGAAGGTCCAGCAACATAACTCCATTTAGCTTAACATCACCTTACACAGGTACTTCACTTTACACATGTGACTTCCAGTCCACCTAAAAAGAAATAACCAATAGTAAATGCATTTCGGTGCAATTACACAATGCAATAATAACTTCCTAGGCAATTAATGTATCTAGTATAATGGTATCTAAAGCGTATCCAAATAGTGTAGCCAAAACAATACTTAAAAAAATCCACAATAATTTTGATTGTTAATGTAATTCTCACGGAATCAGGGAAAGTTTTGTTTAAAAACAATTCAACAATACATTTATGCACAATATAAAAATTCAATATAATAATATTCTTCAAATTACAATAATTGAACAAAATAAAAACATGTCAGTGGCCATATAATTATCTTCTACGCGCGTTTCGGCGAAAAGTACGCCTTCGTCAGGAAAAGCCACAATTCTTAAAATCGCAGCCTTACAGGCAGATAAGAGGTAGAGTAATTATCGAGAAAGAATGCAAGGACCTGGTATTAGATGCGGTTTCGGTGCAATTACACCACTTCACCTCCAGGGGATGCCCTTCTCCAGACATCCCCGACTCAGCCCTTCACTCCATGATGCACTTCATAGTACACCCTCAGCTGTAGAACATAAGTTCCAGCCTAGAAGGTGTTAAAGGCAGGCTGAGCCCTTGATGGGTTATTCTGTCAGATGCCCCGTGAAACTTATGGGTGGACTGTTCTTCTTTATGCTGGGGGAGGCTGCGGTGCTCCGGCAGCCCCCCTGCACCCCTTTTTACACATGAGGGTGACCCCCTCCTCTGGGGGCCACCAGGCACCAAAATTGCAGATTTCTTCGTGCTGGGGGGAGGGGGGGGGGAAAGACTGCGCTTCTCCAGCAGCTCCCCCAGCACCTTTCCACAAGTGAGGGTGACCCCCCTCCTCTGGGGGCCACAAAGCACCAAAACGGCAGATTTCCAAATGCCTGGCGAGGCATTATAGGGCGCTTCATGCTCCTCTTTACCAGCCCCAGCCACTGGGAACACTCTCCTCTGCCCTCTGGGTCTCTGAGAGGGTAGATTCAGCAGTGTGCTGTCTTCACTGGCTCCCTGCGCCAGCCTTTCGCCAGGCTCTCCTTCTGGACCTCTCTTCTCCCTGCGCAGAGGCCCCTGCTTCTGTGCACCAGTCCTGAGCTCTTCTTCTGGTGCTGATAGGGTCCTGGGGGCAGTCAGGGGGTCTCTCCTTCCAACTGCCCATTGCGCCAGGCACCAGCACCTTCAGCCTCAGCCGACCACACCCCAGAGAGAGCTTCTCTTCCTGTGCAAGCAATTTTTAAAAGTTGAGTAGGGGGCTGGCAGGAAGTCTCTGTTGGTCCTATCAAACAGCGACACATCACGTCCCTGCCCCTGCTCCCTCCTTCTTGTCCAGCCTCTGGGTTTGTTCAAACATGGCGTCGTCCAGTGTCTCTGGCCACATGCTCCCCTTCCCCCAGTGCTGCCTTCACCTGGCTTCAGCTTGGTGCCTGGCACCCACGACAGCGGTTGATGGATTGGCTTGTAGCTCCACCTATCTCCCTTCCTTGGAGGGAAGATCTTTGCTCAGGGAAGAAAGGGCATTAATCTAACCTGCCAGGGCCAGACCCCAGCCAGTGACTCAGAGAAATATGACATTTATGGACGACCCAAAAGCAGTACAAATATCACTTTGGTCTCTGCAGAATACTTCTTTTCACCTCCAATACAATGGACTTTAGTGCGTGTCTGGAAACTGTAGGCCTTGTGGAAGGTAATCTAGCCATGGGCCCCACATTCCCTTAGGGGAATAATGAAGTGAAAACACAGTAAAACACACTGACTTTCCCTGGCATGTTTCTTTCCAGCGTATAAAGCCTATTCCATGTCACCACCCAATACTGCATAAGTCCTGCCACTCCATTCACTTTGTAGCTGCTCCTGGTCTGCGCACGCTAGGAATCTCCCCTGCGCAGCCCGTACACGTGTGCACACGCATGTACACACGTGTCTGCATGTAACCAGCCCGGCGTCCCTTACTCCAGCTGCTGCGCAGTGGCCTGGTCAAGCCAGGGGAACACCAGTAAAATCCCCATGCAGTCTCTTACATCCTGAGTTCACTGTGGGTGAGTCCCAATTTATGAGGCTTCCCACAGTAGAAGCTCAACAATTAGGTGCTCAAAAAGCAAAAAATCCGGGCGGTCCATAGTGTCAGAACCACCTTCTAACACCCTCTCAACAGCATCTAACAAGAATAATCACAGTGAACCCCCCCAGGGTTTGTCAGAGTCGGTGGGCAATGCCAAAAACCCTTGCTTACTATGGTAATCTGTGAGATTACAAGTAACAAAATACCTGTCTGTAGCGTATAATACAATGTGATATCAACAAGTTTACGGACTTTAACAAATGCTCTTTACAATTAATAATCTAGAACAACTGCCTTTTGTTGTAATGTTTCATCACAAGTAGACAAGAGTATGGCACGAGACATAACGTTGTCCAGTGCACCAATCAGTTCTATAGCTTGCCATCAAAACCAAGTCGGGCCTACTGTTTTGAGCATAAGCTTTTCCACAAGACAACCATCAGACACTTGGTCATACCATTAGAAAGGTATACACAGTTACAGTTGGCTAAGCAAAATATAAGTTCTCCTAGAAGCGCCGAGCAAGGATTCTCACAGATCAAGTCTTCTAGATCCACAGTTGGTCTCATAGTGTAATCTCTCTCAGTAGTACTTCGAAAGATCTTATTATTATTATTTTTTTTAAGTTTTCCAAATCTTTATTTAGCATATAATGGCCTTACACAGCTTAATGCCTACAACAATCTCTGGCCGGCAGCGTGTTATAGTAAGAAAGAGCATAGGCATACACAGCGAATCGCCAACAACCCAAGAGGGCCGGCCGCGTCAAGAAATACATGTAGGCTTTGTTGTTTAATGGGACAAGGGGTCCCACCCTCTCCTAGTTTTAAAATAACAACAAAACTAAGAACATACCCCAACTAGCCTCACAGTGGAAGTGGTACAGAAATTAAAGCAGCACATTAACCCAAAGAGCGACCAGAACACCACAACACAGGTTTGAGCGCATAAGTCCAACAGTGGAGGTTTCCACGGCATGCCCAACCCCTCATGCCCCAGCGACAAGCCAACCAGCACATCCAGCAAGCCGCGTAGTCTCCCTCGTGTCCCGCAGCCCCCAACCAGCCCCCCCGGCGTCCAGACAGCGCGAAGCGTCAGAAACTTCAGCCGACACACCCAGCAGCAGTCCATCACCCAGGCACTCCTCAGGTCCCTCCCACCGTCGTCCCACGCAGCCTAGTCGTCTAGTTGGATGGGGAGGAAGGGGGATCCGCAGCAGTCTCCAATGGAGCTAGCAACAGATAACCCCTCAGAGGACCCCATATGTCTCGGGGTCGGGACGCCGACAGAAGGAGGTCAGAATACAGGGCAAGCTGATCCTGCCAAAATATCATCGTTTCTAGCCAGTCCTTGAACTTAGGCGCCCTCCCTCTGCCCCATCTACAGGCCACCCTCCATTTAGCAAGAAGGAAACAAAACGAGGCGAACTTCCTGTGTATCGCCGGGAGCCGCTCCGTATAGCCCAGTATGCCCATCAGCCCGTCTCGGTGGTAGAGGAGTGTCCAGCATTTTCCCGACTGCGTTAAATATCTGTTCCCAATATTCCTGAAGGGCCGGACAGCTCCAGGCCAAGTGCAGCAAATCAGCGCCATCAGCTCGACATCTGTCGCATCTGGCGTCCCTTCGCAGTCCAAACCGGTGCAGGCGAGCGGGTGTATAATAATATCGCTGCAAATATTTGAAATGTGTGATCCGCAACCTGTTGCTAGCAGACACTTTCTCTGTCTGCATGCAGCAATAGAGCCACTCCCGATCCGAGATGTCTTGTCCCAGTTCCTGCGCCCATTTGACTCGGGCATCGCTCTGCGATGCGCTCAGTTCTACATAGAGGGATCTATATAGGATGGACACCAAGTGAGATGCATTTTTCACCCCCAATAGTGCGTGCAACTGGGAGAGTGCCGACGGTTCCTGCGGGTATCCCGGAGTGCAGCCCCGCATCCCCTCCCTTAGACGAGCGTAAAGGAAAGTTTCCATACCATTTGGTGGAGGATCGTCACAAATCTGTCCAAGTATGGATGCCCCGTTGTCGTTTGAATTTTTTGAAAATACCCTCTTGCAGGAGGGACAGCCGGGGATGAAACACGAGCGGCAAATGGGGGGAGTATATCATTGGGGCTTGCATTTTGTGTGCAATCCACTGCCAAGCCCGCACCGTGCAGTCCACAGTCGTAGGGACTCGCTCGCATCGCGAAGTCTGTCGCAAGAGTGCTCCCTCTATCGGGACGGGGTCAGCCAGCCAATGCTCCGTTGCCAAATGGGCGGTATATTTCGGGCCATTAAACCAGTAGTACGCATAGTGCGCCTGCGCGCACATATAGTATAATTCAAAGTTGGGTAACTCAAGCCCTCCTGCCGCATATGGACTGGCCAGCGTCTACCACTTAATCCGTGGCTGCTTACCACCCCATACCAGTTGTAGAAGTTCTGTCCTCAAGGTAGTGAAGAAGGGGCGTCCCGGATAGTAGGGGATACTCAGAAAGTAGTACAGGAACTTAGGTAGCACTATCATCTTGACCAGAGAAATCCGGTCGGCGATGGATAGTGGCATGGCTATCCATCTGGTTATGGTGTCGCGCAGCTTGTCGATAGCACGTCCATAATTTTCGTGAATCAATTCCTCCCGATCAAGGGTGACATTTACACCCAGGTATCGAACAGTCGCGTCGCACCACTCCAACGGGAAGTCTACCATGAAGGGGGTGACCGCCGGCGTGAGAGGAAGGATTTGGGATTTTGCCCAATTGATCTGTATTCCAGAAAGTCCCCCAAATCGCACAAACTCTCTCAGGAGCGGATTAATGTGCATCGGGTCCTTGACATATAAGGTGACATCGTCCTCATACAACGAAATCAGGATGGGGCGCATCAGACATCTTAGAGCCTTCTCCTGATGATATTGGCGCACCTTAGCCGCTAATGGCTCCATCGCCAGAGCGAACAGCAGCAGCGACAGCGGGCACCCTTGCCTAGTACCCCGCGTATAGCCTTAGACGTGTGCCCGTTAATTTGCACATGAGCCACCGGATCAGCATAGATCAATTTAATCCAAGCAGAAAATCCTACCGAAAACCCCATGCAGCGGAGTACTGCATGTAAATATTCCCACTCCACCGAGTCGAACGCCTTGGTGGCGTCCAAAAAGACAGCCGCCAGTGGCAGTTGCGGGGCCACTTGATGAATGATCGAAAAGAGGGTGCAGAGGTTATGGAAAGTGGATCTCCCGGGAATAAAGCCCGCCTGATCCGGTAAGACTAATCTATCCATCAGTAGGTTCAGTCGGTTAGCTAACAGTTTTGTGAGGATTTTACTATCAACGTTTATGAGGGACAAAGGTCGATATGAGTCACACTTGTTAGCCGGTTTCCCTGGCTTCAGGATTGACATAATAAGGGCCTCTCTCATTGTGGGCGGTAGTGACTGCGTCTCCAGTGCCTCGGCGTATACCTCCTGCCGAACAGGGACAAGCTGATCAAGGTATAACTTATAGAAGTCGCTCGGTAGGCCGTCCGGCCCCGGCGCCTTTCCGGACCGTAACTGAAGGACCGCCTCTCTCAGTTCATCGTTCGAAAATGGTGTGCAAAGAAACTCCCTCTGATTGTCCTCTAGAAACCCCAGCGTGATATCCCCAAAAAAGCTTGGGAAGTCCGCTGCGTTGATCCCTTTAGAGCTGTAGAGCTCCGCGTAGAAGTCAGTAAAGGTCTGCAGAATCCGGGCACTGTCATAATGGCTATTGCCCTCCCCATCCTCGACCTCAAGAATACAGTTAGCATGCCGGGGCAGTCTGATGTCCTGAGCCAAGGCTTTCCCAGGTCTGCCGCCTTCTCCATAACGTCGTGCCTGGGCATACTTCCCTCTAAACTTCACCTCTCTTTCTGCCGTGTCAGAGTAATCAGTCAGTAGCTCCCTCATCCTAGCTTGTCTCTCCCCAGATTCGGTCCGCCAGATGTTCGTCTTCAATTCTTTGAGTTCCCCCTCCAGCCGTCGCAGCCGACGTCGGATATCCCTCAGCACCCCAAAACTTTTGGACATACAGATCCCTCGCATGGTCACTTTAATCGCCTCCCACACTGTCCCCACCCGCTCGACCGGCCCCCTGTTCTGCTCAAAGAAGTCAGCTATAGCCTCTCCTAGCTCCGTCTTGAATACCTTGTCAAGCAGCGCTTCAGGGGCAAGTCTCCCGCACCTTGGGCTGGTGGTCAAGTTAGGGATGTCCAGAGAGAGGCACACCGGGGCATGGTCGGACAGTGTGCGGGCTAGGTGGTTAACATCACACACCCAAGGGCATATTCCCTGGGACCCAAGCCAATAATCCAGCCTCGACCAGGACGCGTGTATTGATGAATGAAAGGTTCCCTCTCGTCTCTCCACATGTCTATATCTCCACAGGTCAACTAACCCACCCTCTGCCAATAACCCCTTTAAGGTTCCCTGGCTGCGTGTGTAGTGCTGAGGCAAGTGCGCAGACCGGTTTTTCGCAGGGTCGCAGATCGTATTAAAGTCCCCAGCCCAAAGCACGTGCGTGGCCCCAATGTCCAGTATCTGTCCCCACAATCCGTTCAAAATGTCAGGGCTATCTGTCTTGGGGCCATAATAGCTAATGATGACCACCGAGTGTGCTCCGAGGGTGCCCCACATCATGCAGAATGTGCCTCCCCCATCGCTTCGCGTCCCTGCACATCTGAAAGGGGTCCCTCTCTTGATCAGGATTGCCGTACCTCGTGCATACGTGGAGTAAGCTGAAAAAACCCTACTGGACGCCCACCTGCTGCCAAAGGTCAAGGGACATCTGGGGTCAGTGTGTGTCTCCTGTAGTGCCGCAATGCTAATGTCATGTCGATCAAGGTAAGAGAGGATTAGCCTCCTCTTCCTAGGGTCCCGCAGTCCCCGCACATTCCATGACAGGAATTTCACCGAGTCCCGCCGCATCTCTGCCATGCTTGTGATCCAGTATCAGGGGCGGTCGCTCGTGCTGTCGCGGCATACGATACAATCTCCCACTGTGGCATGTATTGTGATGCAGTTCCTGCTGTCGTCCTGCAGTGTTGTAAAGTTCCAAAAGCGCATCGAGACGCAAACATACAATGACCTACTTCCATTCTCCCGTGAGGCTCTCCCATACCCTTCCCTCCCAGTTTACCCTCCCACATCAGCACCCCAAATGCGCCGGCATCTCTCATCCCTCCCCCCACTGCCCCCAACAATAATATATAAGCGTAACTGAACAATAGCATCGAACAATAAAAAAAAAAAGGAGAAAAGAAAAACAAAAAAAAGAAACACAGTCTAATTTCAAATGCTTTCAGAGCTACCTATCTACAGGTAGTGGGGACCGCCCATAGTGGGTTGCTGGTGTGCCTCTTAAACCCTCATGCCCCACCGGTCGGCGGGGGCTCCCTGTATCCTCCCCAACAGATCTGGGACGGAGGAGGGCCAGGGTTGAGGGTGCCCGCCCCTTATACGATAGACCCCTGCAAGCCCAATCTATGTGACATTTCGGTCAGGCCCTAGTACCATGGCTCATAACAAGCCTCATAATACAAAGAATACTGTGGGTCTAGAGTTCTGTGTGAAAAAACTGATATAATGGAAAGAGTGAAACAAAAGACCAACTGGGGCTTGCCAAGAAGTTAAGTTCCCATCACCCACCAAAGGTGGCTTTTCATCATCTGGGAACTATGGACCTTACCATAGAAACCAACCACATGGATGATTGTGGTGGTTATGTGGTAGTCCCAGGCGTGGATGCCAAAGATGGGGTGATGGTCATAACAAGCCTCACCATATAGGATACTCTCACAGTCAGTATTTCCTCAAAACAATTCAGCCCCAGACCCAGGTACTCATCTGTCATTGGTTTCGTAGACTCAAGGCAACTTCATCTCTTGCAGCTCCTGCATGGCTACGTATATGCGGCAGCAGTCCGCAAAGCCGTCCAGTGTCCTCCCTGCCGCAGAATAGTTTCAGAATGTCTCTTCCCTTGACGCCCCAAAGGTGCGCAGCCTGTACATGGCAAGTCGTGGCTAATCAATTATGAGTACAATGCTCCATTCTCAGTCATCCCCCATGGGCGACCGGGATCCTGAGCGCCCGTCCCCGCCGTCTTGTGCCGGGGAAGGCCGTCGTATGGATCTGAGGAACTCCTCCGCTTGCTGCGGGTTGGTGCAGATGATCGTGCGGTCTCGATGGCGTATCCACAGTTTGGCTGGGAACAGCAGGGCGTACTCGACGTTGGCCTTGAGCAGTTTCTGTTTCACCTGGACGTACTTCCGTCTCGCTTCCTGGACCGCCAACGTAAAGTCCGGATAGATGGAGAACTGATTCCCCTCAAACTGCAGCGTCGGAATGTCCCGTGCTCTCTGCAAGGCGGCATCACGGTCCCGATAGTTAAGCAGTCTTGCCACTATGGGTCTCGGCGTAGCTCCAACCGGAGGTCGCGGGCCCAACGATTTATGCGCCCGCTCAACTATCAAATGCGCCGAGAAGGAGTCTGCTCCAAGTGTAGAGGTAAGAAGCCGTTCCACGTAGTCCTCCATTCTCCCCGTGGAAGTGGTCTCCGGAATCCCTATCAGGCGGATGTTATTCCTTCGGCTACGGGCTTCAAGGTCCTCATTTTTGGCCGCTATCACCTTCAGCAGCTTGTCCATCTGCGACAACTGCTTGGCCACGTTAGTGGCATTGTCCTCTGTGTCTGAGATCCTCTTCTCCACTTCTTTAAGTTGTTCATCATGCTTGTCAACGTTCAGCACCAAGAAGTCGAGGCGAGTGTTCATGGTGTCCATTTTGCCTGAGAGGGCATTAAGACTTTGCTGCATTGTTGTGAGCATGGCCTTCAATTCTCCAGAAGGGGAGGCTTCTGGGGGATTCGGCGGCTCCGCAGTAGTATCATCCTGATCGGCAGCGGTGGTGCGCGTATTCGCCTTCTTCTGCTCGAAAGGCAGTCTGGATTGTCGCGCCTCCGCCTTCCCCATTAGGCTAGTCTCGCAGGTCCCTGCGCGCAGGGGCGCCTCCACAGCCAGAACAGCAGTGCCGTGCCTTGCCAGGCGCCAGTACAATCCGCCCTCGTCGCAGCTTGGATAATATACTTTCTATTGCTGTACCTGGGAGCTGCCCTCTTACAGTTATGCCCCGCTCCTGCGTCGTGTAGTCGCTAGCATCCCCTCAAATTGGGCAGCCTCCCAGCGTTCTGTGCGGCGCCGTATGTCCCTCCTAAGGCCGTATTCTTTCCGTGCACAGGCCAGTCAGCACCTCGCACCTGTCGCCAACGCCTGATCTCATATGCCGTAGCGTGGCCTAAGCAGTATTCAGCTGGTCAATGGCCCCTCATTTAGGCGGTGAGTCGGGCCTCCACTTCGCGGCCAGCCAGTCCAAGCGCAGCTCATTATTCGCCGGCGCTCTCAGCTCCCCACCAGCTGCGTGGTTGATGTGCACCGCGCGCCTTCAGCGATGTCTCGGTGCCCTGACTCCAGACCATCCGCTCAGCCGGAATCTCCCCGAGATCCTCCACTCGGGCCCCCGGCTTCAGGACCGAGCACCAGGCCGCCGCTCCCATCCGGAGGGTTGCAGTAGCCGTTGCGCTCGGAGGGGGCAGCCCGCTTCCCGACGCGAGTCTCAGTCTGCCCGCGCCACTCTCAGCTCACAGGCGGGCCGCTCAGGGGAGCCGCGGCGCACTCACCGCAGTTTCAGGCCTACCTCCTCGTGGCCGCACCGGCGCTCTCGTAGCCCCAGCAGCCGCCGCTCGCCTCCAGCGGCAACGGGCGCCTTCTCCCCGGGTCGTCTCAGAGCCGGATTTCTTCAGGGCAGCAACGCGATTCGTTACCAAACCAGCAACGAGTCTTCAATCTCACTTTAGGGTCATTTTCGCAGGCGTTGCAGCGGTGGGCGAGGGGTCTTTCAGCGGATAATTATAGAATCGTTGGGTCGGGCAGCCAGAGCCTCACGTAAGCACGGCCATCTTGGTTTGGCGCCACCTAGCGCCCCCTCGAAAGATCTTTTTGTTGATCACATAAAGACCGGCAGTAGTTGCACTGCCAAACCAAACCTACAAATCCATATCTAAAGTTAACGATGGAAAGGCGGGTTGCTGGAACTGCTCTACATTCCTCATGACTGACATCCTCCCATCTGTGCTGCTGCCAGAGAAAAACACCGTAAATGATCTAAGACACCGTAATAGCATTACAGTGTCATGCGTGTGCCCCTGAAACTTGAAGCTCAGGCAGCCGTTCTGCTGCTGGCTCAGGCAGCTGGACAAATAAACCAAGAGATCACAACAGTGTGGAGGAAAAGCACTTTTTTTTGGTGGAACAAAGAACTTATCCCAATCAAAATGTGTACTCCTGGCTACCAGCATGTGGGCGGAGCCAAAGCCCCTCTTTGTAGAACTCCTGAAACTTCTTCTTTAGGTTGATCACATTACATCTGGCAACAGTTGTGCTGTCAAGCCAGACTCAATAAGGCCTTACCGTAAAGGAGGGCGGGGAATCGTGGGGGCCCGTCAACTAAATAATCTTAAATGCACTTTGACGACACTGAGGCCCGGGTCTTCATATATCCACCATTACCACTGGTTCGTCTTTGATGAATTACAACGAGCGCCAGATGGGTACCGTGCAGTCCTTTGCGTCTCTTGAGCCCATGTTTCCAAGTTCTGCAGCTTATTCCAAAACAGAAGAGTAAGCATTTACTACTTGCAGTATAAACTCTCTTTGAGCTGGCAGGTCTGCTCGGTGACCTTTCAACTCTTGGGTGGTCGTTTGCGTCACAACAGTAAATCAAAGTAATAAACTGGACATGGTTATGTGGGCAAGTTAATTTTTTCTGTACTGCTGAGTTTACCTCCTACGAGGGGTGAAAAGTAGGCCCCAGAAGCCGCTGTGGTGCAGGGGCTCGGCGCCTAAGGAGGCATCCATTCGCCTCTGAGTGATGTGGACCTATTTCATGCAGTAAGGAAAGTGCAGCACAAGCCAACCAGCACAGTGACCGACAGAGGCCCAGGCCGCCCCGGCATGGTTTGAAATATTGCATCACTAGTATCAGAAGACATGGATGCTGCCATCACAGACCTAAGGGCGTCAGTGATGGGCAGCGCCCCGTGGCAGAGCAGTGTCGGACGTGGGAGGCATGCACGGTGACAACTCTCACCGGGGTCAAAGCACATATTAAAAACACAAATGCGGGGATAGTGCGAGGGGGCATATGTGTGCCTTACGGAGGTCAAAGGTGCACCCCTGCGGCCTGTTCAAGATGGGCCTGCCCATCTGCTGCTTTTTGAAACGTTAATTCATCCTCATTCAGATCCGTTGCCCATTCCAGGGCACGGGGTTTATCACAGCTGGGCTTTGCGTTTTGCTCCCATAGTTCTTTAGGCTTGCACTGGCCAGAATAATTCTCAGGTTCACGCGCTGTGGCCTTTCTTCTGGCTGAGGGGGACCCGGCTCCCCCATCTCACTGCCCACATCCCTCCCGCCACTGCACACATTTTAAAGCATTTTCACAGAAATTGGAGACAATTCATGGTGTGCCCTTTCTTGCCAGAGGGAACCCAGCAGGCCACTGGCCCCCATAACCCAAGGATTTACTCAAACATCTTGTCCCCATTCCTCCCTTTAGAAAACCGCAGATCCGAGCAGTAATTTGCTGATTCCCGGAAGCTCTGCCCAGTCTTCCGGAAGAGGAATCCCGGATTCCTGGAAGACCAGGCTCCTGTTCTGGGCAAGGAGAGCTTTGTTTTCGCTGCTCGCTCAGCAGGTTGGGAAGCCTGAAAGCCGTAGGCGCCAACAGCCCTTAAACAAATACACCAGGCTTTAGCTGCCCTTTCACAGGGGTATTCGGGCAGGAAGTTAACCCCAGACGATGAACATGGCGGGGTATCCAAGCACCGTCCCGCTAGGGTTCTAATCCAGTTGTTCCATTCGACGCCATGCCTGCTGTCAGGTCCAGAGACCCTGTAGAGCCTTTGTGGTCACCCCGAGCTTTCATTTGTCTTCAGAAAAGATGCGATAGAGGGTGATGTCATCGAGAAAGGGCACGTTCTGTTTTCTATTTTGACGCGAGTTGAGCTCAATTTTGAATTTTCACTTGTATGTTTTCATACTTTATTTCTTTTTACCCATTGACTTTTGTATGAGTTGTATGTTAATATTTCTATCATTAATATTCTACAAAGAATGGCGGTTTCTTTACAGCAATGACATATTTTATATTTCTTGTATACGTATGTTGTTGGAGTATGCCTTTTCTTTACAGCCCCGTGGTCCCATTTCACTGTCCTTTTATGCTTTCAGGTGTTTCTGGGTGCAAGGTTGATTGTCGGTTATTCCAGTTCAGGGTGGTCCTGTGGGTTATCCAGTGTGGCAACTGCCCACCAAACCCATGTGAGTGTGTCCCCTGTGCCATGGTGCTCTCTGTGTTTGTTGGTGGATGGGAGATGGGAGGTCGTGTCTTCATGTCTGCGCCTTCCTGTTCATTTCGCTTGTATCCTCCTGGCGATCTCCTTGACGCTGCTCTGCGTCTTCCTATGATTGTTATATGCAGGATGTAGGTTGTCATGGACGCTATCACCGAAAGTGCCATACATGGGCTGCAGATACAATCCTGCCCACCGTGTTCTGTGATTCTGACCATCCTGAAGGACACCGGCTGGCAGGAGAATGCTTTGTCTCTGGAAAGGTCGAAAAGAATTGATTATTTGAGCCCATCAAAAGGAAGAGACACCACAGTCAGCCCCAGGGAAATACAAAAGGAATGGACTACAGACAGATCAGGGAAGCCCAACCACCTACTTATTGGAAAGCATTGAAAATTTTGATACAGAAACCGGATCAGGGTGAGGATGCATGGAATCGGAAGGCCTATGCTCGCCAGTTCTTGCCCCACACCAGCAGAATGGAACAGGATCTACTAATGACCACCTAGACAGGTAACCCATACCTATGCAAGGATACAGCATCAAGTATTATCTCATCCTTTGATCAGCATAAGTTAAGGTGAAGTCTAGAGACAGGATCTTCATGTACTCCACAGACTGGGACCTATATGTACGTAACTAAACCAACACCTCAGATAAATGTTTGATAGCAGTAGGGATTCACGGTGTCGGAAAGGTGAGAAATAGGCACCAACCCTAGCGGACAAAAAAACCTCTTAGGGAGGCAACTTCAGTCTTTGTCTACGTGCTCCGCAGGAGAACCATGTTGTGATCCTTTATGAGGGTGACTTGCTTTTCTAGTAGCACCTCATGTTGCACTTCTGCTACTTCTAAGGCCCTCATTAACTGTTATAAAATCCCATTTCGGGGACAAATGTATGTTTCCCTCAGATTCAGGATAAAAGTCTGCTCAGAGTTTGCACAGATCCAGAGGTTTTCTCTCCCAGTGTTCTAAATGACAGTAGGCGTTATTACATATTTTAAGTGTACTCAGTTTACTGACACTGGAAGGTTAAATTGGCCTTCCTGGGATTTAAGCGTGTAGTCTGCAGACCATTACACATGTCAGAACAATTATTTTTACTGTCTGACCCATAATACCTATTATGTGTAAAGAACACATTCACCTAGAGGGGTATCTTGGCAAGGAACAATGTGTTTGTTGTCCAACTCATTGTATCAACCCTGGAAGGATGAAAGCCCATGTGCACCTGCTGGGATGGGAAAGTTTGAGTCTATCTAAGGGTCACTGTACTTAAAACCTATAAGTCACCCCTATAGCAGGCCTCTGCAATCCTGAAGGCAGGGTGCTTGATTCTAAGTGAGAGGGTGCCCCTGCATGAGCAGGACACCCCTGCAGCCTACGGAGTCCATTCCCCAGGTTGTCAGTGAAGCAGCCATATACTATATAGAGAGGCACCGCGTAATTAGGTTATGACCATCTCGCAAACGGCTGCAACTAATCCTATCATGTTTGGTATCAAAGATGTTGGAATCATACTCCCACACCATAAATGGTGTGGGAGTATAATTCCAAGCACAGGAAGAGCCCACCGTTAGGTTCTCAGTGTTCCCGGTACCAGTCTTCTAGACCCGGATAGCACAAAATGGTTGCTGTCGACCAGAGACACATTTCTGCCCTCCTGCTGCTGAGCCAAGCTCGAGCAGAGAAAGGCTGAACAATAGGCATCCTGTCACAGGTAGGTGTGACCACCTCCCAGACAGGATTTAGTGTATTGGGACTGGGTGGGTGCGCTTGCCAGTGCCAGAAAGTCTGCATGAGGGGCACACTTGGTGTCCCTGTGCATAGCCCAGTTCAAGCCAGTTCTGGGAGCTGTTGGCTCCCGCTCTGGCAAGAAAAAGGACAAAGAACATGGGAGTAACCTCTCCCCTGTCCAGACCCTCCCCTGGGAGGGTCCCCTGAATCTTCCCAACCCTTTCCCTAGGGTACTTAATGGCTTACCTGGGTGTAGGTCCCTAGATTCGTCGTGGAATAAGATTCAGATCAGACACCACTGTACTTCTACCTTCTGGGCACTCTGGACTTCGCTGGACTTTGTTTGGGCCTAACGTCATCTCCCTTCCATTCTGCTGCACCGTCTGCGCCTATCCATCATACAGGAACCTTCCATGGCCTGTGAAGCATCAAAGACAACCAAAGTAATCTCTCTTGGAGTGAAGGAGTCACTCCCCTGCATTTGCAGGCACCGCAACTAAGTCGACCGGTCTGCAGATCCTGAGCTCCTCTGGACTTTGTGGGCTCTGCAACACAGGTGGTGGTTTTCCACAGCTCCCGAGGTCTGCTCTATCCTCTCACCAAGTTTGAGGCCAGTATCCCTCGTGGGGGTTGCAATAACCGAACCCCTGTGCACCGCATCCAACTTGCAGTTGCAAAGACTTTTTGGCTTCTTTGGAAGAAGATCTTCGGGCTCTAAGTAGCCCCAACCTTGAGCACCTCCGGTGACCAGAATCTTATGCCACACCGCATCGTGTGCATTGTGGCCTGCATCTTTTGGTGAGCTGCGTGAGGTCCTCTCGCAACTCCAGTGCCTCTGGCCTGTAGGTCCACTTGAGGTCACACTTGGTACTTTTGGGATTCCCTGATTCCTCAGGGTCTGCCCTGACTCCCCTGCCTTTGGTGAGTCCCCTGGACCTTGCTAGTCCCGACGTTGCTCCTTCTTTGATTCCTGCATGGCTTACCTTTGCCAAGGCTTGTTGGTGCTCCTGCCGGACACCGACCCCTCAGCACTCGACATCCTTCATGGGACAGCTCGTACCCGGGTCCTGGTCTTCCTCATCGTTGCCTGGGCCTCACAGCTGCAGAGTCAAGGTCTTCGTCATCTCCCCTGAAGCACCCAACATCGGAGGGCATTCGTCTTCCAAGTCTCCTGGTCACTCCTGAGTGACATAGACTCTGTCTCCTCTGCTTTTAGGTACTCCCCATCAAGGATCCATGTTTGGATTCCCAAGGACACTTTCTCTTCTTCCAGCAGCGGCACCTTCCTGAAGTCCTCTTTTGGGTTTGAATTTTGTTCCCGACACCACTTCACGCGTATGCACCCGGCTTCCCTGGTGTAGGTAACGTGGGTACTAGGGTATCCACGGGTGGGGTGGCTCTCCAACCTTCTGTCTTCCAAGGTGTTCCTCCATTGTCGACTGGAAAGGGTCCTTAATCTTTAAAGATCCAACCGCGACTTGCACATAGAGTTGTACGGAGCACACAGTTGTGTTCCCACACTGCACACGCTCTCCGTGGGGTCCCTATCTACTCACCTCGGGTGGTTCTTTGGGGTCCCAGCACTTCTACGGCCTCTCAACACTGTCTTGAGTCGAGTCGTTGTTCTTATACCACTTTCTTAGTATATAGTTTGGTCCCCCCCCGGGGCCATTGTGTATTTAATGCTATTTACTGCGTTTCTTTGCTAAAGTATTGTGTTTATCTCTGTGTAGGTGATATTGGAACGTACTAGAGAGTATTATAAAATAAATATATCTTTTTATAAATACTTGGTGTGGTTCTTTTTCACTTAATCTCTACTATAAGATTGCATTCTGGTAAAGAAAATCTGCTTTACACTCCTTCTGGACTAAGCCTGAAGGCTGCCCTCCACAGCTACCACTTAGAGAGCTTTCTAAGGTTGTCTAAGACCTCTTAAATCACCATAAGGGTTGTCTGGACTGGTGTAAGGTGCCCAGTTACATTTGTGGACATCACATACCAGGCCAGCTTCTCACACAGATCTTGTTGGCAACCTCTAACATGACTAATCTTATTACCAAGGAATTCATGAAAACAGATCTAACCCTTTTCTATGTCACTTTTGCATGCCCAAGGTTTCACAACGAGAAAAGACAATAATACATTTTCAAATGTTCATTTAAAATATCTAATCATTGTAATTAATTCATGAACTGCAATTATTAGACACATGAGACTCATTATTGTTGGAAACATTATTAGAATTCCTAATACTACCCCTATCTATCTCTAATACCCTGACACTAGCGAGAGCATTGGGTGAGAACCCTTCTGCCAGACCCAGTTGAAGTGGTCTAACCTCATACCTTGGTGTAATGTGTCACGAAGCCTGCCTCAGTGCTTTAACAAATGCACTTTGTCTCAGTGTGCAAACCCACACACCTCTGCCTGCGCATCTTGCTTCCTTCTTAGAAAGTATGTTGGCGCCTGCGGAGCTGCATCTCATTCATAGCTCTCCGCAGCATCCATTATAACTCTGGAGTAAAGTACCTCTCGCCTTAATTCAAAACGGACGCTATTTAAATACTAAAACACCAGCCGTATCTCATTTTGCAAGAGATGCAGAAAAGCAGCTTTACTCAGTCTGGTTAAAAGAGTTGTCTCCTACGAGCACAAAACAAAGCAAGGCCATTGCGTTCTAGTATGTGTTCCTGAAACTAACAATTCACACTACACAACACCAATGTCTAGCTATAATAAATGTGTGGGTGACATTTTTTCGTGTTAGTGAAAAATATGCACAGACCACCATTGTGAAAAGATGCCAAGGTAAAAAGGAAAACTAAAATGGAGACAAAACGTAATCCCCTTAACATTTCTACCTATTTGTATATTGTACTTAGTTCACTGCAAAAGTTCTAGGCGTAGTATGATGAGAGACAGGCGTGAGCATGGTATTCAGATGCAGGTCAGATCATGGGCAAAATGTCTGGCCAAACTCCCCCAAAATCTGTTCTGTGCTTGAAATAACGAAGTTCCCAAGGATGTACAGAACAGTAGGAACCCCACAAAACACCTTTCTTCGACATTCAGATGTGATCCATAAAGTTCTAGCTCTTAAAATAATTAACTTTGCCTTTTTTACAGGATATCGCTGCATTGCTCTCCATTATTTCCTATCCACTCCATTTTCTTCAACAGGCTTAGGCTTTAGGAAGGCAAACAGGCAGAGTGCATGTGGCTATGTGAGATGTATATAATCTGCTCGAAGACATAACAGACCACCATTTTGTCCAACACCCACACAACCACAGAGTCGAAATAGACTCCTTCTTTGACTAGTCCACTTGGGAACTAGACATCCTGCATAAGCACAACATACATCTTCTATACGTGTACTAGACATGATGAATGCAAGGAACCTCTCCTTCACCAGTTCTGGGGACTGAATAGAACTTTACTATGGAGACCCACAGCCAGGTTTCCCACCTGAAGTAGTGGTAAACCCTACAGACCTTTGCCTCTGGGCAGTAACTGCGCTGCCAATACCAACAGTCTCTGCAAAGAGTGGTCGGAGAGAGAAGTTGCAATTCTCACTCATCTTGATGTAATTAAATCAATTGAATGATGGAGGGAGCACATTGACAAATAGGAATGAATACCACACTTGTGCTCTGGCATTAGTATAACAATTTTGTTTGTTTTCGCAGGCTCTCATTCCACGGGCTATAAGGACCCCATGATCCTGGTGGGACCTGAGAACCTCACACGGACTGTGCACCAGACTGCCATCCTGGAGTGTATGGCAACTGGCAACCCAAGGCCCATTGTTTCGTGGAGCCGACTTGGTGAGTTGATAAAGCCATCTCTCGTTTCGTCACTTGCTGCCACCATTTGGTTTTCTTATTTACTATTTTGGTATTTTCTATTTTCTGAAAATGGGTCACCTTCCCTGCTGCAGCAGTGGTGGCTTGTGACATTTGAAAGTGGTGAGGCATAAAAGTGCGGGATCAGTACCCTGAAATATGCGTGTGTAGCGAGCGAGCCCGACTGCCATAAGATGGTTTGGGGGAGGTGGGGGTGAGTTCCCCCAGGAACATTAGGTGTGTCACCTCCCCTCCCCATCCCCCTGGAACATTAAAAAAAAAGAGTGGGCAAATGGTGCATTTTCATGCAAATTTGAGAAAGCAAGAGGCTAATCAAGCAGTTGTAAAATGTAGTTATGACATCAATAAAGAGCCTAAAACTAAGGTCTGACAGAAGAACAAAGACGGTATGGTATAGTGGCTTTGGAAAGGCAAAGTTGTGACAGATGAAGTACAAAAATAGTATAGTACTCCAGGTTTGGAAAAACAAAGATCAAACAGTAGAAGCACAAAAATGATAGAGTACACCAGTTATTGCAATCACAAAGCAGGACAGCTGAAGTACAATGACAATACAGTGCATTAGTATTCAGAGTACAAAGGTGCAACAGAAGGATCTGAAGAAAGATTCTCTACTCTTCCAACATTTTACTTTTCAGTTGGACCAGTTGGAGGTGTCCCAAACTCCTATACACAACACCCCTATTTTGAGAATCCAAAAAGCATCTCTTTTAACCTTTCCCAAATTAGTCTTACCTGCCATTGGGGATAGAGGCAGGAGGCATTGAAAGACGAGTCCACAGAACAAATTGTTGGCCATTGTGGTTCATCAGAGGTGGACGGTGCAGGTCTTTCTCTAAAGGTGGATGGTGCACGATGGGCATAACGCGCCTGTTCAGAGACAGTGAAGGGGGTGCTGGCACCAGAGACCAGGAAGGGAAGCAGGGACTTGGTTGACATTTTGCCATTTGTTTTACTGGCCAGGACTATTTTCATTGCATGGCAGGTAAAAAAATAACAATAATAAAAAAACAAGCTCAGAAAGTCAGCAAATGTCATATTTTTTTTCTCATACAAAACATAAACCTAAATCAACAGATACAAATCACTTCAAAGGTGTTTTAAAGATGGCTACATGGCTTCTGAATAATTTTAAAAACAAAGAGAGAATATGAATAATAAAAAAAAGAATACAGAGACTTTTAAAACGATTTTACTAACCACTGATCCTGCCCCTTTCAGAATCTCAGATCATGAACAAAGCACCAGTATTCTTTCTCCGAAGAAGGTGGCAATCTTAGCTGGGACCAGAGAATAGTAGGCAGGTTACAGCAGAGCTGGGTGGAATGGGGGAGGGGGTGGTGTTCTAAACAAACCAGAACCCAGCGGGCTGTAACCTAGGACCGGAAGTGGCCTAGGCAGGTGCTGGGCCCACAGAGTAGGAGGGCTGATAGCAGTAACAAAGGGGATGGGGGTGGAGGCAGTGAGTATGAATGCAGAGGTGCATATAGAGCGTTTTACTCAATTTCATGCATTCATAGCTCCCCCTCTCCAGTTTCTTCTTTGTAGTCTGGGATTTGTAGTTTTGTTGATCCCACCATAAAATACAGATTGCAATTCCCAGAATGCAGAAAATTAACCTGGACCCCCAGAGCTACTCACCTATTTAGCTGGGACACTTGTGAACTCTGGAGATGGGGAGGTCGGAGTCTGGAACGGAGCTACAAAACAGGACTCAGTCACGTGCCACAAACAGGCAACGGAAATTAATATTTTATTACAGATAAATAAGGCTCAGGATGCAACTTTCAATTTTACTTCCGACTATAAAAAGAAACGCTCAACTGTGCGAGATTTAAAAAGTAATTTAGAGCTCCATCGATGCCTGACTAACTCCTGGCAGCCTTGGGGGAATAGTGTATTTCCATGGCGCGTCGTATAGCCCCACCTCTGCAACAACAAAAAAGATGTGTGCTGGGTCACAAGAGGTGTGTTGCTGTGATCAGATACACAGGGGCCAACAGGCACCAATCCTTCCCTTTGAGAGATTGTGCTCAAATGGAAACCGCAATATTCAACAAGACACGAGCCACTTACCTGCACCGGTGTCAGCCTCCTCATTCCAGACGCAGCACCTGCCTGCACTCCTCCCCTTCTACAATCTACTGATGCCCCGCCCCCTCGCCGGCCAGGTGTATGCATTGCCCACTCTGGGGTCCCCTGAGTGAACCGAGCAATAGAAAACTAACAGTTGACAGCATCGGTTCGCACCCCGATCAAGACCTCTGCAGTAATGTAAAAAAAATTTAATGACTTCACATGCTGTGCAGAGGGATAAGAATATAACAAGAACATGATTGGTTCTGGCTGAAACTCGAACACCTTACACCACTGTCGTGACCTTAGAGGTAGGTCCTCGCTCGCTGCGCACTACGATCACAGGCATTACTATGGCATGAGGAACAGACACTCACACGCAGCTACTGGGTGCCGGCCAGAAGTCCCGAGCGACCCCGGCCCCTTTATTTAAGCTCTCTGGCCACACCTGGCCAGAGTGTGATACATAGTGTGTGGGTGCTTCCGGGGTATGGACCACGATGGGGGTTGCACCTAGATAAGCTAGACCGCTATATCCCATCCCAAATCAGTTCTTTAACCAGAATCAACTTAATAACAGTTAGCAGACAAAATCAGCAAGTCTTCGGTTTGGTCTGGGGTTGGGTCTGAGGTCGTATCGATTTTGGCGACCATTCTGGTTCCTTTTTGGGCTGGCCACTTCCTGTCCACCAGCCGGGGTTCTGGGGCTGGAGTCTGTAGCTGATGTCGGTGTTGCAGGACTCTGGCTTAAGTCATCCGGGGAGCTGGGTTCCGTCTCTTCACACGTGGTCCCCCCATTCATCGATTGCTCTGAGTTCTGTGCTCCGACATCTGCCACAGGGACTCTCTTGAACCATGAAATGTTTTGGGTTATTGTCTCTCCATTTCACTCAGCAGTGATAGCAGTTCCTTGAGCTGTCTTTATAGTCCATGATCCTGATTCATAAGGGGTTCGGAATGTCCCTCCGCTCCTACGGTTCTTTATTAGGATGGTGCATCCCGGCTTCAGCGCTCGGGTTCGTGCTCTCCTTTGTTGACTGGCTTTCTCGTTGGTCAACAACCTCCTAGCTTGGGTACTTGCTGGGTCATATGGTTCTTGTTCCCAGTTATCAGCCATGGGAAGAGTGTCCCGTCGGGGCCCTGCCAGCATCAGTGACCACGGCGATCTTTGCGTTGTGCAGTGAGGGGTACTGCGGTACTCCCGCAGGAATTTTTGGAGAGTAGCTTTGGGGTCCGTTTGTTCAGCTACCGCTATTCGCAGAACTTTATTCACCGTCCGCATAAATCATTCCGCTTCGCCGTTGGCTTGCGGCCACTGCAGAGTGATGCGGTGATGCTTTACTCCTAGCCGGGTTAGAAAGTCTTCGAATTCACTGCCCTGGAACGGGGAACCGTTGTCTGTTTTGACTACATGCCGCAACCCAAAGAGCACAAATGTCTTTTCTAACATTGGCTGCAGGTGATTGAATGCAGTAGATGGCAGGACTTCCACTATGGGATATTTTGTGTAGCTGTCAACCAAGAAGGCTGTGACTCTTCCATCTGGGAAGCTCCCAAAATCGAGGCTCACCCACGACCAGGGCGACGGAGCAGGATCTTTGGTTATCACAGGGGCTGGTGCTTCTGGATTCCCGGTGAGCTGACAGGCTCTGCAGTTTCGCATGACGGTGTCTACCGCTTCTTCTAGACCAGGGAACCAAACCTTTTCCCTCATTCTGGATTTCATTCGTCCTGTGCTCTGATGGCCTTCGTGTGCCAACGCGGTCGTCCGCTCTTGGAGACTTTGTGGGATAACGATGCGTGATCCTCTCAGTATTACGCCACTCTCGGTGGCGCTGAGTTCGTCTCGGACTCTCCAGACTTTTCCCAGCCGGGTCCGATCCGGCTCATCCCATCCATGGACATCTTGGAGAAAGCCTTCCCAGGATCCTTTCTGCAGAGCGTCGGTTACTCTTTTGAGAACCATCAGTGTTCATGTGGGCCTGGATCTCTTCTATGGAGAGTGCACATGGACACGACCACTGTGAAATCATGTTGACAACGTCTTCCGTCTTCATTTCTTGATCAGAATTCCCGTCTGCGGGGTGAGCGGGATGACGCGACAGGAAGTCGGCAGGGTTCTTCGCACCTGGCCTGTATACTAGCTCCAGATGATAATGTTGAAGTTGGATTGCCCACCGCTCGATTCTGGGGGGTGGGTGAGGTGCAGTCCCCTTGAATAGCGGGAGCAGTGGTTGATGATCTGTTACCACCCTGAACGGATGTCCACTGACATACAGATGGAAGTGCTTACATGCCCACTTAATAGCAAGTGCCTCCCATTCAATCTGAGAGTAGCGGGTTTTGGTTGCCGTCAGTGCTTTGCTCGCAAATGCCAGCGGAACCCAGGTCCCTGGTTCGGTTTCTTGTGTTAGCAGGGCTCCTAGACCCACCGGACTGGCGTCCACTATCAGTTCTGTAGGCCGAGTCGTGTTGAAGTAGGCCATTGTCGTGCTTTCCAGCAGCGCCGACTTCACTTTGTGGAATGCTTCTTCCTCCTCCCGAGTCCATCGCCAGACGGTCTCCTTCTTAGTTAGGTTCCGCAGTGGCTCTGCGATGGTGGCAAGGTCCGGAATGAATCTCCCGCAATATGTCACCATGCCCAAAAAGCTTCGGACTTCAGATGCTTTTGTGGGAGCGGGAGCGAGCTGGATCGCTTGCGATTTCCTGGGGTCCACCTTCACCCCATCCTGACTGAACACGCATCCAAAAAACTCAATGGTTTTCTTGAAGAATTGGCATTTTTCTTTGTGGAGAGTCACTCCGTGTTCTGCGAGACGCTTTAGGGTGGCTCTGAGCCGGCGGTGATGGTCCTCTATTGTTGCTGAATGTATCAGAATGTTATCACTGACGTTAATGACACCTTGAACTCCCGACAGGATTTCTCTTACAGCATTTTTAAATATCTCCGCCACTGAGGATATTCCAGAGTTTTATCTCTTGTAGCGTCGAAGCCCTAGATGTGTCGAAAATGTGGTGATGTACATGCTTTCTTTTGCCAACTTCAACTGGTGGTAACCGGCATTTAGGTCTAGTTTTGAAAACCACTGGGAACCGTTGAAGTCAGCTAAGATGTCGTCAACCGTCGGTGTCAGATGTCTCTCTCTCTTTATTGCTTGGTTGGGCATTCTCATATCAATGCAGATCCTAATCTTCCCTGGTTGCTTTGGTTTTTCGGAGATAACCATGGGAGATACCCAGGGAGTCGGTCCTGTCACTTTCTCTATTACTCCCTGCTGCTCAAGCTTCAGGAGTTCCTGCTCTACTAGTGGCCTTAGGTGAAACGGTATTCGTCGATGTCGTAGGGCGACCGGCTTCACTGCTGTGTCAATATGCAGTTTCACTGGCGGTCTCTTCATGTTCCCTAGACCCTCAAATAACTGTGGGAACAGCTCTAGGATATCTTCTGTTTGAAGTGACTTCACCGCCTTTGCAAATGTGACTAGGCTTAGATCTTCGGCGGTGTGACTTCCGACTAATATATCTGCTTCTCTGTCGACCACGTGGAATGTGATCGTGACTTCGTGGTTTTCCGACTTAACTTGGACGGACATTTTTCCTTTCAGGGGAAGCGGTGTCTAACTTCCGTATGTAAGGATTTTGACTTTGGACGGCGTGAGCGCTGGTCTTGGGTTTAACTACTTGTAGTGCTGGCACCCCATGACGTTCACCGATGCTCTGGGCCGTTACGGGTGATCCAGCGATTTCGATGGCGCATGTTGGTTGTGGACGCCATCTTCGCTTGAGGTCGTTCACGAAGGATATAAGGTGGCACTCTTCCTCCTCATCTGAGGACGAGTCTTTCAGACATTGTCTGTGGTGGGCCGCTATCATTGGTGTCCTCGACGTGGCAGGTTCTTCCAGCGTGAGGTGCCTCACTGCTCTGGAAAGTTGTCTCCGTCCTGGAGTCCCTTTGTTTCGCATTCCTCCTCGGCATACGCTCGCAAAGTGGTTGGGGATTCCACATTTCGTGCAGGTTTTTCCCTTTGCTGGGCATTCATCTTGAGGGTGTTCTTCCTTCCCGCAGCATCTGCATTGCTGCCGTCGCGAGCTCCTATTGGGCCATCTGCCTCGCCCACCGCGAGTCGGCGTACGAATAGCATCTACTCGCTCCGTCTTGACTGTTACCGCCTGTTCAGCTGGTTGGTTGAGTGCGGCTTCCATGGCAGTTGCTCTGACATCTGACAGTTCATGCGAGCGTGCTAGAATCAGTATGTCCTCTAGGGAAATGCTTGGCTGTCGAAGAATGAGGGTCCGCAGGGTCTTGTTGCGGCATCCCTGGATGGCCTGTGCCCTTACTTCCTTGACCTGATCGTCTTCGGTGCACGTACTGGCCAACTCTCTGAGGCGCGCATGAAACATGTCCATGGACTCCCCTTCTCTCTGACGGGCTTGTCTGAGTTTAAATCGTTCATCATCGGGATTAAGCTGGGGGTCAAAATGGGCGTTCATGGCCCTGACTGCAGCATCGTAGTCAGTATGCGCTCCTGTGTTCCGGAGATGCGCGAGTAACTTGTATATTTCGTTTCCTGAGAAATGTAGCAGCAGTGACCATTTGACAGCACCATCTGTTTCCTCGTTGCTATGAAATAGTTGTTGAGACGGCCAATCTACACTTTCCACCTAGGTGATGCAGTGGCAGGATCAATGAGTTCGCTAAAAGGAGGAAATGCGCTGACTTGGGAGTGCAGGTGGGGTGGCGGTGCCGCAGGGGCTACTGGTTGCTGGGCTGCTGCCGCTGCCTGATCGACCATGGTAAGTTTCTGTTCTTTAAGACGCCTTTTCTTATCTTGGACTTTTGGGTGTGATGACCGTGGTTGCCAGAGCTTCTTATTTATTTTCCATGTAGCAATTGGATGGGCCTGTGCTTGTTGTTTTAGCAACTGGCTGACTAGTGTCTGTTGTTCTTGTTTTACAGGGCAGTTGTTTTTGCCAGTGCTTGTTATTTTCTGCTTGCCGTACAGACTGCGGTCGGCTGGGATGCCTCCTAGCGTGCTGGTGGGGCGCTGTCAGCGGGCCTTTGATTTCGTGTCTATTGGTCCTGGTGGCGTCAGGATATTACTGCGCATGCGCGCACTTCCAGCATTAGCGCGGGCTCGACCGGAGTCCTGCCGGGAGCACCAGCACTCTGTGTCACGGCTGGGGATTTAGCGTGTAGGCGGGCGCTGGGGGTTGCCGCTTGCTGTTCACTCACGGGCCGGTGATTTATGGATGTGATATCCTCCGGACAGGCCCTCAGTCTACAACTTTCTTCGTCACGCGTCACACGTTGGCCGCAGTCTCGCAGCTCTGTGTTTCGTCTCGGCAGCCTGGGCGGATTCGGAGTAGTTCACCGTCTTCTGGGGATATTGTTATCCCACCCTCGTCGCCAGTGTTGCGACCTTAGAGGTAGGTCCTCGCTCGCTGCGCGCTACGATCACAGGCATTTCTACGGCATGAGGAACAGACACTCACACGCCGCTTCTGGGTGCCGGCCGGAAGTCCCGAGCGACCCCGGCCCCTTTATTCAAGCTCTCTGGCCACGCCTGGCCAGAGAGGGATACATAGTGTGTGGGTGCTTCCGGGGTATGGGCTACGATGGGGGTTGCGCCTAGATAAGCTAGACCGCTACAACCACATTATTTCAGACACAGAAGCATTTCATGTAAGATTTTAAGAAGTGGTAACTTCAAGTTTAGCTTACAATACACAGCAGTTAAACAATATATGCCTAGCCTAATCAGTGGCATGGAACCACCCGATAAACATAGAACCTTTTCATTCATTCTTTTAATCTCACATTCGCTCTCTCTGCTCTCTTACTTATATTACACCCACCTCACTTTCGTTTCCCCTCGGTGGCTCCACTCAAATCACGCACGCTCCCTCCCTATCCTCATTGCGTCAGTTCTGGTACATGCCCTGATCGCTTGTCTGTGGACTTTGCCCCTAAACTATCCTGCCTTCCCCCTCCCGCCCGCTGTAGCTCTGATGTGATTACTGGTCACGTGCTTCTACAGCACTTAGAGGTTTTCAGGCTGCATAAATCAGAGCTGTGCGCAGTGGTGTGGAGAAGGGTCTGCCACGTGTGTACAGGAACTCCGAGTAAGACTGCACCCTGCGCTGCCCCAAGCCTACTGTTAGATCCATCACACCGAGTCTTTCACAATCCCCCGAGGGAGGTGTTATAAATGCACTCAATCTCATAATTAGGACAGCCACGTATTTCAACTCTGGCCTCAGTTAACACTATTCCATAGTGATGCAGTCATTTTACCTCTGTGATTATTTTCCTTACTCCGTATGCCTCCGACTCGGTGTCATCCACTGCCTTTCGCCCTGCGAGGTCTGGTCAGGTCTGGAGCTTAGAAGCTTCATGTCTCGTCTCCACCCCTTCCTCGTGCCCAATGCCACTACTGGCACTGCAAGCGAAGAGGGAGGAAGAGAACAAGGAAATGGCCAGTCACTGCGCAGCTTCATAATAAAGCCATGCAGTAATTGGTCATTGTTCCGTGGTCCGGAACCTCCCACCCCGCGCTGCCCCATGTACAGACCCACTAAGCCAGATGCCCAACTACGTGTCTGAGCCAATCCAGACACTGCTCCTGCGCCAAGACACCGCATGAGAGCAACGCCAGGATTGGCTCGGGCAGGCGAGTGCAGCGCGCACTAGGAGAATGGGCTGCTGCGGCAGTGAACTCCCCGGCTCACTAATTGCGCAGGTAGCGAGAGGCCTCCAGCACGCATGTCAGGCTGGTCGTAGAAAGGGAGCCAGCCAACCCCACATGCACACTTGGAAGTGTGATGTTACGAGTGCCTGCTGTCAATTATTTTTAAGCCTTACCCTTGCAGCTCACTTTAGGCAACCCGGCCCACAGCGGTGAAAAAAGGAATGCTGCCACTGCGGCTCAAAAAAAAAAACCTAAACTTAAATTTATTTATTTAATACGGGGGCTAAGGAGGACAACTATGCTGCAATCGATATAGGAGGGCAACTCCCCGGTGCCCCAATAGAGGAACCGCCGCTGTGCATGTCTTTTTTGACAAATTGCTGGTGGGCCTAAAAGGATGCTCTAGGCTAGCTCCTCTGCCTTCTGCACTGGCTTGTTTAGGGGCTACAGGAGTCTTTCCTTCTTTGAAGCTGCTGGTCCCCTGTGGCTACTATCTCCCTCGGCTGCTGCAGCTGGCTTTTCCTGATGGCTACAGAAGCTCCCTGGTGTTGCAGTTGACCCTGATTGGCGGCTGTCGGAGGACTTCCCTGGCTGCTACTGATGGCCGTAACTAGTTGCAGAAGGATGTCCTTCCGGTCTGCTGCTTTGTTCCTTTTTTTGCAGCTGCAGGTGGCTTTCCTCCCTTGATACCGGTGGTATCATTGACCTTTCCTGGCTGCTGCAGATGGCTTGCCTTCTCTGGTGCACAGGGCCGGACTGGCCGTAGCAGGCACCGGGCATTTCCCTGGTGGGCCGCCAGGGTGAGGGCCGGTTTTGGGCCCCTGAGGGGGTGTTTTTGCCACCTGGCCGTTTTTGCAGCATAGCTGCAATATCGGCCCCTGTAACAAAATCGGCCTAAACCGGCCCTGGCAAACAGTTCGGCCGCAACTACAACCCCCAGGGCGGATGGCCAAGCACTTTGCCAGGGCCGGGTTTGGTTCCCAGTCCAGCCCTGCTGGTGCAGACTTTCATTCTTG
Organism: Triturus cristatus; assembly: GCF_964204655.1. Lineage (NCBI taxonomy): Eukaryota > Metazoa > Chordata > Amphibia > Caudata > Salamandridae > Triturus > Triturus cristatus. Next base: position 625,110,100 of record NC_140583.1, on the reverse strand, counting down.
GTGGCAGGAGGGGGCTTCCTTATCTGGTGCGAGTATTCATCCCTGAACACAGACCATTCTCCATTACACTAAAAGTCATATAAAAGTTTGTAGAGATACCTAGCTGGCCCCGTTAGGTCTGACCAGATCAGTCAGTCCTGGTTTAAGTCTTGCATTCTGGTAATTGTAATTTTGATTAATAATCCACAATGTTTCAGTTAATAATCATTGCTGCTCGCATATATGAGTGACCACCAAACCACAAATTCAAATTCCAGCAGGGCGTGTCATCCTTTCTTAGATCAAGGAATTGACTGCTATTAAAGTAGGTAAAAAGAGGAACTGCTTTTACAGTGCTTGGAAACAACATAGCTAAAGTTTTAAGTGCTACATAAACGTACATAATGTTTTAGAAACACCCAAAATTATATTAGGCCCTATGCAAGAACTCATTATTATCATGGTGATGGGAGACCAAAAACCATAAGTGTTAGATGGGAAAGAAAAAAATGAAGGGCGGGTGAACTGCTTGAGACTCACATGAAACACCTTGAGGTCTCCGCATTTGTGTTCAGGCACTTGTTCAGTGCAGGAAACGAGGGGGTCTAGCTGGATCCTGGGTCCGGCAGCTATTACTGAACTGGAACCGGGATCCGACTGGACATAGTAAAATATGCTGAATATGTCACTGTATAATTTTACTATACTGGGAGGCATTCAGCAGCACACACATTTTGTCTGCTTTCAATTCCAAGCAGCAACACGCAAAGGGGGCTTTCTTATTTTCAGTTCCATCTGGACCCAAAAGAAAGTCGAATTTAAGGGGCCATCAGCCCTCCTTTTGTGTGAATATCATCCTGGCTGGTGGCTATTTGGAGCCTATTACCTAGATACCAATGCAATGGAGGAAAACAGAGGACCACAGCTTGTTATCGCTTCACAAATACTTAAGAGGAACGTTGGAGGTAGGATTTTGACTTTGCCTAAACCCTGTATATAAGAGATGTTTATGCACCGTAAGAATGTCAGATGTATCACTCTGCATGAGTAATTGCACCAATAAAGATTTAAATAGCACTAACTTGTTTATTTTTTGTACGTACTTCTATAATGCTGCCAGTCATCCGAGCAGAGGGTCGCAGAGCGAGTTACATCACATACACACATTATTCATTGATAGGAAATAAAATGTGTGAAAATCATTGTACGGGTGTGTTACATAAGACAATAAGAATTAGAAAGTGTAGAAGTTGCATATCACGCAGTAAGAGTAACATGTCGTCCACATTGGTAGATGTTATGTTAAGAGTGCATGGTCGTGAGTTAGGGTTTAAAATATAATGCTGTGCTTGTGGTTGTCTGCTGTAACAAAAGGAACGCTGTGCCAAAATCAGTGGCCCACTTACCCATCTTCATAGAAGAAAAATCTGTGACCTGCATGTTACACAGTGTGCTTTGTAGGAGACACGTTAACTCTCTATGCTACTCTGAGTCAAAAGTATGACTAGTGAAACACAGATCTTTCCAGCAAATGCATTATCCACCGTAGTTCTTTTATCACTATTATTATCCTTTGGGATTTGCTAGACACTCAAAGATTTCTGCAGAATGTGCCTTAACCCCATAAAATACTTAAAAATGGAGCCCTTGTGGCCAATGAAGCCAGAACAGATTTTCTGTCACGTTTGTCCTTGTTGTCAATTTCTGTGCGACAAAGGTTTTAAGAAATTAAATGTATAAGTTGACAGTCAGACTCTATTATGTATGACTCCGCCCCTCGTGACCACACCCCTTTTCATTATCACCCCTAGTACGCCTCCAATTTATGGCTTCCCGGATTAAATGTTTCCCGTTCCAGCACTGCTGCACTGGGTGTGAGGGTTTAATCAGTTCAAGGTAGAGCTCGGAGAGTTATAATGCCAGCCTCCCTGTGTCAAATGTGGTGATCCTCTCCAATTCCATAAAACCCATTGTTCCTCGGGTCTTTTGTCTGTCCAGATCTTGAGCGCGCCCTGAATGCAGCACAAGATACTATTGTCCGACATTGAAGGTTCCACGGCGTGACATGTTAGTAGTAAACAAACCTCCTACAGGGTCAGACTGGAAAGAAAATAGGCCCGGGCACCAAAGTAAACGTGGCCCCCATTACTGAATTAGGAAGCTAAAAAGTGGCTTTTATTTGAAAACTGGTGCAGTTTTGAACTTGTAAAGACAGCTGTATAAGTGTTTTGCAATGTATCGAAGTCTGCATGGATTTGAGCTTGCTGCAGGCAATCTTTGTTTTAATATCAGGGAAATAAACAGTAAAAAACGGCCAGGCAGACCTTAAAACAGGCCCACAAACAGCCAGAAGAACGGCCCAACATACTGACCTGTTCGACCAGCCCTTCGGGCACCGCCTGATTGCCCGGTAGGCCAGCCCGACCCTGGACTCTTACAGTAATGAAGAGTGTTTTCCTTACCGCCCTTTCCTGGGCCGCTGAAGAGGAATTGCTTCTCTTATTCAGTGGTGGGGTGGGGGTGCGCATGTAAGGGCTTGCGGTGGGGGTGCACGCCGGCACAAAAGCGGAGCAGGTCCTGCGATTATCTGATGCTGTTCTACAGAAGTTGTCAGGGGTCACCCAGCAGGAAGGGAATCGGTAGAGATCCGGCTATTCAGACGATAAACTGTGCCACAATTGCAGCGGGCAATTAATGGGCAACTTATTGGAGACAGAAGCCAGTGGCGGGGGGAGCCCCCCTCTCGCACCTCGACAGGGGCCCCTTTCTCCAAGGCCTTCGAGAAGAATGGAATGAGTTTCACCACTTCACCCCTCAATGGGCGAGTGCTGCCGTATGAGAGAGGGTATGGTAATTGCGGTCTGCCCGGAGCCCACGCGAGCCCTGCCCCGGCCCTCTGGAAGCGGCCTCCGAGGCCCGCCCGGGGCGCGGCCTTTGTCCGTTCGGGGTCCACATTAGCTGCCGTTGCAAGTCGCTACATCTTGTCGCGAGCAGTAATGAGGGGCGCTGCAACTGTTGCATATTCAGTTTGTATGGAGCGCTTTCAGGGGCTCTCCGGTGGTGCCCCGTGCGCAGGTTTCAGCTCCAGCGCACCCCAAAGAGATTCCAGTTTAGTGCGGTGATTAAGAAGGCAGAGAATCAGCCAGACGAGGTAGAGCTGCCCCTACGTCCGCCGCCCAGGAAAGTAGTTTGTTTCCATTGGTGCAGCAGGTGCGGTGGCACCTAGTCCCAGAGGCATAAGGTGGGCGCACTGAACCCGGATCATTGATGAATTTTATATTTAATACAACAGCCTGGGGGCCACTTCATTCCATACACTAACTGCTGGGCCCTCAAAGATCTCTGCAACAGGTGCCCTTTATTATGAAAAGCAGCCTCTTTGTGACCAATTCAATAAGCCACAACAGATTTAGTGTCTCATTTCTCCTTTTTGCAAATTTCTTTGTGGCAGAGTTTAACAAAAACATAAATGTATTCAGTTGAGAGTCAGACTCTGCCCCTCGTGACTCCACCCCCTTTTCACTGTCACAGCCCCAGCTTTCCAGAGAAAATTCTTTTTAGTTCCAGCAGTGCCTAGAAGACCACGTGTCCTTCCTCCTTTCAAGGTGGGTCCTTCTCAAGGTCGGACTGGCTTTTTGGGGAATCTGGCAGGGCCAGAAGGGCTGATCTTGAGGGTGAGCGTCTAGGCCAATTTTTTAGGTTGACTAAGGGCTCATGACTAGCTACGCTACCGCCCGCCTCCAGACCGCTGGCATCCCAGGAGTTAGTTTTAGAAGTGATGTACCCACTACCCAGGCCCTTCATCATCCTCCACTGGAGAGCATAGTGTACTTGGGAGTGACGCGCCAGGTCCTCGCCCATCCTTTGTCTTGGGGCAGTATTCACCCTTTCCAAATGTTTATTAACACTGTCTCTGCATTCCTCTTTCCTCCTCAGATGGCCGTCCCATCGGCGTCGAGGGCATCCAGGTGCTTGGAACGGGCAACCTCATGATCTCTGACCTCACCGTGCAGCACTCTGGCATCTACGTGTGCGCTGCCAACAAACCCGGCACCAGGGTGCGCAGGACAGCTCAGGGCAGGCTGGTGGTCCAAGGTAAGCTGCGCTGCGTCACACCGGCCTGCCTCTAGTGCTCTGGCCAGTGTGCACACCAGAGGAGGCTGCACCTGGCGGGGAGTTAGCAGTTTAATCCACTAGCATGGGCTCTGTTCCTTTATCAGGACTGTGCATGCGTGCATGTGTTTGCATGTGAGCGCTATGTAGTTGCCTAACAAGCCTTACTTGAATGTATCCATCCCATTTTGAAAATGTATTACTTGAATGTACCTTATGGTTACTGTGCAAAATCTAAACACCACAGAAATGCGCCAGGTATGGCGAGCAATAGAACCGAAAGTTTCCCTTGCACTGCTCATGTCGTCACACATGATGTCACATATAACCTTTGCGATTACATTTCTAGTGACATCTGTTATTTGGGTATTCTATATTAACTAGATGTTTAAATATCATGGAAAAACCGGTGAAAAAACAGTTAAACGCTGGGATTTCCAACCAAAAAAAAAGGAATTTCAGAACTTGGTGAAGGAACAAAAAAGGGCCAAAACACGCTCCATCATGATGGAGCGTGTTTTGGCCCTTTTTAGGTCGAGGACCGTCCGGTCTGCCGAAGGCAGAACCGGAAGTCGGAAATTTAATGTTTTGGAGAAGAGGGGCTTGCACCCGCCCCTCTTCTCCCCTCTTCTCCATTGGCTGGCCTCTTGAATGCTGGCCAGCCATTGGAGAAGAGCTTCCTCACTCCGAACAGGCCCCGTCCTTTTCGGATTCGGGGGCGTGTTTTTTTCAACTTTTCTGATTATCTCCTCCAGCCAATGGCAAGAGGAGAGAAAAGAAAAACACGCCCCCGAATTCGAAACCGCCGCTGCCTTTCTCCGAGGCATTTCTGCTTCGCCTCGGAGAAAGGCGGTGGTGTCCCGGCATCCGGACGCACAGTAGAGCTCGAGAACAACAGAACGTGAGGTGCAGCAGCTGAAGGAATTTTAATTGCTGGCAGTCGATAGTATGCGGGACAAGGTTCCAGTCTCACAGGAGGCTCAAACGTCCTGTGATTTGGGGCAAATCTCCCTGTGCCTTAATAATGAATATGTTCTTTGTCATGTAACTGGTGTTCAAGTAAAGCGCTCTGATAGCATCGGGTCGATTTAGCGCTATATAAAACTGCAACAACACCATCTCCCTGTCTGCCCTGCTCCTCCCCACAAGTACCGTCCAGTAATCCATTCCTTCTTCTGTTACGACAGCTGTTTAACACTGTGGCGAAATTACCTATTTCAATTTTATGAATTGTTCGTAGAATAATTACAATTTACACTGACTACTGTTTCAAATCCGTTGTACAAAATGTAACAGGATTAAAAAAGCCATTCCAATCATTAACAAGTAAAAGCACTTCCGGTCCCACTGCCCGTCCCGGCACATTAATACATTGATTCCTGCACCCCCCCCATGGCTGGACCTCCCGAAATCCCCCTCAGTCCACAGCCTCCAGGCATGACTTCCCTCCAAGCCCTTCTCACTGATCCCCAGTCGCTCAGACATCTCCCGGTCCCCAAGCCGAGGCGTGACATCATCATCAGACACGAAAGTCCTCGAACTTCCCTCATGAATACAAACTCCCTCACCTCCTTGGATTGCAGCCTCAGACCCCTGGTACCTATCTAGCAGCAGCGGTAAGTTCTGTGCGGAAAGCCTCATTGCCCTCGAGGTGATTGGTGTTATTCCAGTCATTTCACTATTTATGATTTCAGTTAAAGTGATAGAAAAACGAGCACTGACGTCATGAGAATGTCTTTGGGAAACAATTATTTCTCCTTGCCTGACAACATGATTACCAAGTGAGTGGTGAATGCGTGAAAAAGTCAATGTTTGGATGAATGATTGAGTGCGCTGATGGATGAATGAATGAATGCGTGTATAGATGTGTTACGACAGCTGTTTAACACTGTGGCGAAATTACCTATTTCAATTTTATGAATTGTTCGTAGAATAATTACAATTTACACTGACTGCTGTTTCAAATCCGTTGTACAAAATGTAACGGGATTAAAAAAGCCATTCCACTCATTAACAAGTAAAAGCACTTCCGGTCCCACTGCCCGTCCCGGTACATTAATACATTGATTCCTGCACCCCCCCCATGGCTGGACCTCCCGAAATCCCCCTCAGTCCACAGCCTCCAGGCATGACTTCCCTCCAAGCCCTTCTCACTGATCCCCAGTCGCTCAGACATCTCCCGGTCCCCAAGCCGAGGCGTGACATCATCATCAGACACGGAAGTCCTCGAACTTCCCTCATGAATACAAACTCCCTCACCTCCTCGGATTGCAGCCTCAGACCCCTGGTACCTATCTAGCAGCAGCGGTAAGTTCTGTGCGGAAAGCCTCATTGCACTCGAGGTGATTGGTGTTATTCCAGTCATTTCACTATTTATGATTTCAGTTAAGGTGATAGAAAAACGAGCACTGACGTTATGAGAATGTCTTTGGGAAACAATTATTTCTCCTTGCCTGAAAGCATGATTACCAAGTGAGTGGTGAATGCGTGAAAAAGTCAATGTTTGGATGAATGATTGAGTGCACTGATGGATGAATGAATGAATGCGCGTATAGATGGATCAATGGGCGCACAAGTGCACCGAGTGACTCAGTGCATTAATAGAGGGCCCGATAGGTGTAAGGATGGATGGCTGGTAAAGGGGCGAGTGAGGGAACGGGTAAATGAAGGAGTGAGTGCACCGAAGGATAACTGGTGGAGAATGGAAGGCTCCCTTAGCAGTCATTCCTTTTTTAGGTCGAGGACCGTCCGGTCTGCCGAAGGCAGAACCGGAAGTCGGAGATTTAATGTTTCTTAGAGAGGCTATTTAGCCCGCCTCTCTTTTTGCTTCTCCTCCATTGGCTGGCTTCCTAAACGGAGGCCAGCCATTGGAGGAGAGAGCTGTCCCTCCAAATAGGCTCCGTCTTTTTCAGATTCGGGGGCGTGTTCCGTGCTCTTCTTTCCACTTTTTAGCCACGTCCCCGAATCTAAAACCACCGCTGCGTTTCTCCGTGGCATTGCTTCGCCTCGGAGAAAGGCAGTGGTGTGCTTGTTTTTCTCTCTCCCCCTCATCGCTGATACCACCTCTTCTCCTCTCCAGGTTGGCCTTTCATTTTTCTGGCGCCTCTGTTACCCATTCCGCTCTCTTTATCGGCGGATCCTTTAATTTCTTCGATAAAGCCGGCGCAGGGTCCGTTAGTGCGCATCTATCTGAAGATGGCAGCCGATATCCTCAACATGACGACTATTTTTATCTATACCTATGTGCGCCCCTCGCCGCGCTATGCTTTCGGCCCGGGAAGCATAGCATGTGCAACTCACTCGGGGAGCAGCGTTCAGCCCTTATAAGTGGGCACTTCTCCTGTAGTGCTATTGCTGACTCCGTCGGAGGAATAGTGTGACACTGGAAGCCATACCAGGTATGTGAACCCAGTACAACATAGCGCTTTTTAGCCTCTCGGTAGGTGGGGCCCCTTACAGCTAGTAATCTCACCCGGCCTTGTTTTTTCTTTTTCATTTTCATGGTTCCGGTCGCAGTTCACCACCAGCAAGAGTCTTCTTGTAGAATCAGCCCAGAGAGCACGGGTAAAGCTTGTCAAAATATTCTTTCACCCTTCTGGAATGTCTGACAAACTTGACTGATTGATTGAATTGTATGTAATCTGTCACATATTTCTTTCACGAGCGTTACCTGCAACATTAGATTTTTTTTAGTCCTTCCTCTCTTTCAAGTGATTGAGGTGTGATTTGTTTTCCGTGCGGACCGCTATAGTGGTGCTGGCGTTCCTGACAGGAGTGTACACATCACTTCGTTTTTTTCCCCCCTCATCGCTGATACCACCTCTTCTCCTCTCCAGGTTGGCCTTTCATTTTTCTGGCGCCTCTGTTACCCATTCCGCTCTCTTTATCGGCGGATCCTTTAATTTCTTCGATAAAGCCGGCGCAGGGTCCGTTAGTGCGCATCTATCTGAAGATGGCAGCCGATATCCTCAACATGACGACTATTTTTATCTATACCTATGTGCGCCCCTCGCCGCGCTATGCTTTCGGCCCTGGAAGCATAGCATGTGCAACTCACTCGGGGAGCAGCGTTCAGCCCTTATAAGTGGGCACTTCTCCTGTAGTGCTATTGCTGACTCCGTCAGAGGAATAGTGTGACACTGGAAGCCACACCAGGTATGTGAACCCAGTACAACATAGCGCTTTTTAGCCTCTCGGTAGGTGGGGCCCCTTACAGCTAGTAATCTCACCCGGCCTTGTTTTTTCTTTTTCATTTTCATGGTTCCGGTCGCAGTTCACCACCAGCAAGAGTCTTCTTGTAGAATCAGCCCAGAGAGCACGGGTAAAGCTTGTCAAAATATTCTTTCACCCTTCTGGAATGTCTGACAAACTTGACTGATTGATTGAATTGTATGTAATCTGTCACATATTTCTTTCACGAGCGTTACCTGCAACATTAGATTTTTTTTAGTCCTTCCTCTCTTTCAAGTGATTGGGGTGTGATTTGTTTTCCGTGCGGACCGCTATAGTGGTGCTGGCGTTCCTGACAGGAGTGTACACATCACTTCGTTTTTTTAGCATGAGCACGCAGCTAGCTATCTCACTGGACATAAACAGGATCACTATATTGTAGCTATTGGAGATCGTGAATATTTCTTGGTCTAGTCTCTCACGTTTGTATGGGCAACGGAGCATTGTGTATCTTCCTGTTAAGACTTGAGCAACACTCCCTCCAAACACTCCCTCCATGTACTGCTCTGCTCCAGTGGGCGGTGCCTGATTACTCCGCGCGCACCAGACATAGAGAAAAGTGTCTGCGAGTCCCCATGCGATGCGACGGCCTTTGGCTGAGGCACTACATCACATCACTCTATGCTTATATATCACTACCTCACAACATCCCTCTCCCTTGCTACCTCACTCTTTCACTCTTTCACTACCTCACTCTCTCTATCTCACTACCTCACTCTCTATCTACCTCACTCTCTATCTCACTACCTCACTCTCTATCTACCTCACTCTCTCTCACTATCTCACTCTCTATTTCAATACCTCACTCTCTCTATCTCACTACCTCACTCTCTCTCTGCTAATGCAATAGGTATCACATATGCAAAAAAAAGCTAATGCCAATAGAAATGACAATGCCATTTATTTAGGGATACAATAATGCTAAAAAAATAATGAGCAATACCAATAGCTCTACCTATAATATTGCCGAGACCATTGCATTGTAAATGCTTGTTCTCCATGACTTAAGTCCAGTCTCTCACCACCATTCTCCCTATTAACAAGTACATTTCTGCAGTCATTACAGAAGAAGCCATTTCTCTTCGGTCGCTGCTGGGCCTGTTCTACAGTCCCTCAGTGCTGTTGACAGGGGTCTCCAGTGTCCCCTACAGCCCTTGATGTGATGGGTGCAGCTTCGCTTGGGACTCCCTATCCCGCCCTCGTGTGGGACCTGTATTTGATGGGCCACCACTCTTCCAAATTAAATACTGCTGATCATTTTTGCCCAGGGAGACCTGCTTCCGGCACACCTTCAGAGGCTACAAAGCGGGTTTTTAGGTTCTTGGATCTTTGTGGCAGAACAAAGCATTGCTAGACCCAACATATTGCTCTAATGCACACACATTTTATAATTGTGATCCTCAGATATTATGCTGGGTCTCCAAACGCCTGCACTTGTGAAGACTTGCATGTTGTGCATGTTAGTGGCTTGCTACTCGAGAATGTGTGGGACAAACTACATATTCCGAAGGAGGGTGTCAAGCTAGCAAATTACTGGAGAGAGCCGAGCCAGGGTCCGGTTTGGGCAAGAGCAAGAGTGGAGCAATCTCTAGATTTGGGGTGTAAGCCATGCAACTATTGGCATGTCAAAATATAACACTCTTTAAAATAAAATGTTAAAAAACATGGTATTTTGTCAACATTTGTTTTTCAGTTTAATACATACGATCATAGCAGTGCATTAAGAAACACATTTTTCAAATAATAGTCTGTAAACATAAACCTTTAAACATTCAAGAATACGATTGGGCTCTGGTGACATTGCCAAGAGGTATAATTTTGTCATGTTCTCTGTATATACGTCCAATGTTGTTACATGTGAAGCTTCATTGGTGCCTTTTAGACCATACAAGAGTGGGGTTTTGTATAGCGCATATCCTGAGCTGAGTTATATCATGGTGCTCTCAAACTGGTCACGTAAGGAAAAGGCGGTGCTATGAGGAAAAAGACCTGCCTAAAATCAATTGGTGCAAGAGACTCCACATGAGGGGATATTGGTTGACAAATTGTTACATACCATTTAACGATTATTTATATTGTCTGGTCTCAACTTTTTCCCCCTTTTTATTGTGTCTACTACACATTACACACAATCAAATATAAAAGGTATTTATATGGCAAATAATGTTTATGATGTATTCTGATGTGTGATAATCTTTTGGTAATACTGTTTGTTTCAGCTATTTCTTCAAATTATATCAATTTAATCCTTGTTGTCTATATACACATTTACCCCAAGGCAGCTATTAGCTCACTGTGCAACAGATAACTCTCTAGGAGTTAAACTGGTTGCCAGCATGCCTGCTTTTGGCACCCCCTTAACTGCAATTCAGAAGGCAACATCACCTGTAGCCAAAATGACATTCCATATACAGGCAATAGTAAAGTGGTGCGGAACTCAGGACGTTGACCAGAGCGTAGTCCATCTCAACAGACATATTTCCAACAGATCGCCCAAGGGCTCACTTGCTGTAGGCAAAGCAATACCGATCGATGAGCTTAAAGTCACATTGACATCATTGTGACAACCCGCATTTCACAAGGTGCCACCATTTTTGCTTCTTAGGTATATTTTTGTATTTTTTATCTATTTCTCAATCTTTCTCTCCTCATTTTGAAGCTTTTTAAACAAAATGCTGAAAGGTTAGAAAAAACACCACTTTCCTAAAAAGAACTGAATGCACTCACATCTCGAACATCAGTACTCACAGTGCACATTCTTGATGCCACTGAGCAGTCTTTAATCCTATTTGATAAGCTTTACAACTGTTAGAACATTACCAAACTCTGGTTCACCTTGTGCCATTCCCTCTAATCACTAGAGCCTTCTGCGCCCTGCCTTCAGCCACCCACATCAACCTGTTGTGCAGAGCATAGACTGCAGCCAGGCCCTGTGCCACAGTACCCTTTTTCAAGACTTATGTGATGATTTTGGATGCATGCTGTAGCTTTCAGGCATAAGCAGTCCACAGTTCATGCACCTGAGAGCCCACTCCTTTTGGCTGCAGAGCCACTCCCACCAAACTACAGTGGCCTGGATGCAGGCCGTGACCCGTGACCACACGTTACACCCACACCTCTTGACTGCACACCCTGCACTTGTGGTTGCCTGCATCGGTGTTGGGCATAGCCCATGGCATTTTCCCACCTCCAGTGCCCAGTATGTAGTCCATGACCCTTTGTCCATGGCCTTTGGTCATTTGCAGCAGGCTGCAGTTGCTGCACATGGCTTGCAGCGAGGACCTGTGGTCATTTGCAGCAGGCTGCGGTTGCTGCACATGGCTTGCAGCGAGGACCTGTGCACCGTGCCTTTGGCCTCAAAACCTGCAACAGACTTTAGACACAAACACCACCCACCGGCCCCCTGAATTCTGTCATCTCTTGGATTCTTTGTAGGCCTAACTTTTTTGTGGTGCTTGAATACTTTCAACAACTGATTTGGGGTTCTCGACTTTAACGTGGCAATTTATATATTTTTCTTTACATAAGTTGAATTTCAACAATCCCGGGATCGACCCTGAACCCCCTGAGTTTTGGGTGTGACCCCTCTCATCATCCCTAAAAAAATGTAATGGCGTGCATTCAAGTGTGGTACTCCCTGTCTAGTGGCATTGAGTACAAAATGTTCAAGTGTGACAGAGTAAGATGACAACAATTCACAAGCTGCTCTTGAGTGTTCGAGAACCGCCAGCATGATGGACAGAACTGTTTTAGCCAGCCAAATTTGCATATCTTTTCTATCCAAAAATATATGTAAATCCTTAGAAGCCCAGATGACACGTTTATAACAGTAATATCTCAAAAATAATTTTTGTCACGTTTTGTCTTCAAGCCAAGTTTAGTGCATTCTGGGGGATGGATTCAGTAACACCGCATTTTGGGAGGATGCATTCAGTAACATTGCATTCTGGGGCTATGCATTCAGTAACACTGCATTCTGGGGGATGGATTCAGTAACACTGCATTCTGGGGGATGCATTTAGTAACACAGCATTCTGGGGGATGGAGTCAGTACAACAACATTCTAGGGGGATGCATTCAGAAACAATATATTCTGGGGGAATGGATTCAGTAACACTGCATTCTGGGGGATGGATTTAGTAATACTGCATTCTGGGGGGATGGATTCAGTAACCCTGCATTCTGGGGGGATGTATTCAGTAACACTGCATTCTGGGGGGATGTATTCAGTAACATGGCATTCTGGGGGTATGGATTCAGTAACACTGCATTCTGGGGATGGATTTAGTAATACTGCGTTCTGAGGGGATGGATTCAGTAACACTGCATACTGGGGGATGCATTCAGTAACACACATTCTGGGGGATGGATTCAGTAACGCTGCATTCTGGGGATGCATCAATAACACCGCATTTTGGGGGATGGATTCAGTAACATTGCATTCTGGGGAAATGGATTCAGTAACACTGCATTCTGTGTGTGCATTCGGTAACATTGCATTTTTCGGGATGGATGCAGTAACACTGCATTCTGGGGGATGGATTCAGTAACGCTGCATTCTGGGGGGATTCAGTAATACTACATTCTGGGGGGATGGATTCAGTAACCCTGCATTCTAGGGGAATGTATTCAGTAACACTGCATTCTGGGGGGATGCATTCAGTAACATGGCATTCTGGGGGTATGGATTCAGTAACACTGCATTCTGGGGATGAATTTAGTAATACTGCATTCTGGGGGATGGATTCAGTAACACTGCATACTGGGGGATGCATTCAGTAACACACATTCTGGGGGGATGGATTCAGTTACACTGCATTCTGGGGATGCATTCATTAACACCGCATTTTGGGGGATGGATTCAGTAACATTGCATTCTGGGGGAATGGATTCAGTAACACTGCATTCTGTGTGTGCATTCGGTAACATTGCGTTTTTGGGGATGGATGCAGTAACACTGAATTCTGGGGGGGTGGATTCAGTAACACTGCATTCTGGGGGAATGAATTCAGTAACACTGCATTCTGGGAAGGGGGATATCCCCGGGAGAAGGGAGATGGGGTGGTAGTTACCTTGATCCGCGGGATCTAGTTGAGGCTTCTTCAGGAGTGTTTTTACCATAGCCCCCTCCCTTCCAGTTGGTGGGTACTACTAGTGTGGTAAGTGAGGCATTGATTACGTCCGTGATGGTAGGGGCAACTATGGGTGCTACTTTTTCCAGAACATTCATGGGTGCGGGGTTCCTAGGTGAGCCACTTTTTACTGAGGAAATCAATGTCAAAAGTGTTTCCTGTGGGAGAGGAAGAATGGACTCCAACAGGTGTCTAGGGAGGGGAGGGCCTTGGACAGAGTGTTTGTTTGCGGGGGCGCGTTAGTCAACAATTGGAGGCAGCAAATTGAGGATATTTTGAATTTTCTGGGGGGATGCATTCAGTAACGCTGCATTCTGGAGGGATACTTTTAATAACACTGCATTCTGGGGAATGGATTCTGTGACACTGGAATCCGGAGTATGGATTCAGTAACACTGCATTCTGGGGGGTGGATTCAGTAACACTGCATTCTGTGGATGGATTCAGTAATACTGCTTTCTTGGGGGATGGATTCAGTAACGCTGCATTTTGGGGGAATGTGTTCAGTAACGCTGCATTCTGGGAAGGGGAATTCAGTAACATTGCATTCTGGGGGGATGCATTCAGTGACACTGCCTTCTGGGGGGATGCATTCAGTGACACCGCATTCTGGGGGGATGCATTCAGTGACACTGCATTCTGGTGGGATGCATTCAGTGACACCGCATTCTGGGGGGATGCATTCAGTGACACTGCATTCTGGTGGGATGCATTCAGTGACACCGCATTCAGGGGAGATGCATTCAGTGATAGTGCATTCTGGTGGGATGCATTCAGTGACGCCGCATTCTGGGGGATGGATTCAGTAACACTGCATTCTGAGGGATGCATTCAGTGACACCGCATTCTGAGGGGATGCATTCAATGACACTGTATTCTGGGGGATGCATTCAGTGACACCACATTCTGGGGGATGGATTCAGTAACACTGCATTCTGGGGGGATGCATTCAGTGACACCCCATTCTGGGTGATGGATTCGGTAACACTGCATTCTGGGGGGATGCATTCAGCGACACTGCATTCTGGTGTGGGATGCATTCAGTGACACCGCATTCTGCGGATGGATTCGGTAGCACTGTATTCTGGGGGATGCATTCAGTGACACCGCATTCTGGGGGGATGCATTCAGTGACACTGCATTCTGGTGGGATGCATTCAGTGACACCACATTCTGGGGGGATGCATTCAGTGACACTGCATTCTGGTGGGATGTATTCAGTGACACTGCATTCTGGGGGGATGTATTCAGTGACAGTGCATTCTGGTGGGATGCATTCAGTGACACCGCATTCTGGGGGATGGATTCAGTAACACTGCATTCTGGGGGATGCATTCAGTGACACCGCATTCTGGGGGGATGCATTCAATGACACTGCATTCTGGGGTATGCATTTAGTTACACCAAATTCTGGGGGATAGACTTAGTAACACTGCATTCTGGGGGGATGCATTCAGTGACACCACATTCAGGGTGATGGATTCAGTAACACTGCATCCAGTGACAATGCATTCTGGTGTGGGATGCATTCAGTGGTACCGCATTCTGGGGATGGATTCAGTAGCACTGTATTCTGGGGGATGCATTCAGTGACACCGCATTCTGGGGGGATATATTCAATGACACTGCATTCTGGGGAGATGCATTCAGTGACACCGCATTCTGGGGGGATGCATTCAGTGACATTGCATTCTTGGGGATGGATTCAGTAACACTGCATTCTGGGGGGGATGGATTCAGTGACTTCCTTCTGGGCGCTGCATTCAGTGACACCGCATTCTGGGATGTGCAGTTTTGCTTGTACATTTCTATTGTGAGTTCAAAAATCTCAGGCCTTGAGGTGTTATTAGAAGCAAGGACCGGGTGAGAATTTCATACACAATAATACTTGGCCTAGTTGATATGGTAAGAATCTAACGATTGGGTGTGGTTAGTGGGTGCAAAGATGCCATGGAGAGCACGGCTGGCATGCAGAGCTGCATGAAGTGAACCCCAGCCTCTTGACACCTTGTTGACTATCTGTGACGTTGTTACCTTGGAGTTCTTGATCTCCAGCGCTAACTGGTTGTGTGTCCAGCTCCAGAGGGCTGTGTTCAGGATTAGGTGTAACATCTGTGAAAGAGTCTTTGGCGTTGATGCTGGCTCTTATAACATGTTTAGCTATAGGAGTGTGTTGGTTATTTTTTACACTTTGTATTACAACCGTGTTACGTTTTTATATATTGAAATTAGGAATGTGTAAACCTCAAGCCGAGGTCAATATCAAATTTGACCACATCGATTAACTGATTGATTGTGACCCCCACCTCTGCTCACTGGCACTCACCTCACGCGCCCGCTTGATCCTCTCATTAACCACACCTGCGGAAGGGGCTTTTTTTCATTAAAGCGCTCTCGGAAGTGACAGCTAAGCTCTCACCTGCAATTAGAGAGCTCACCTGTCAGCCGTGGAGGCAGGCCCCGCCCGAGGAGACCCAAGGAAGGGACCGGGAGCACCACAGATGTGCTCCTGAATACATAACACTTAAACACCTGTTTCGCCCCGACTATCTACCCCCTGGGCCCGGGGAAGCAGTGAAGATCAGGGTGGGGGGGCCGTGGGAACGGAGGAGGAGCCTTCTCCCAGAGTCCCAATTATTCAAAATAGATCAAGCCCCTCCCACGCCCCTCTGGTTCCACTGGCTCTATTTCTCTGTAAATACATCTCTACGTTTCAGAGGATTCGAAGCACTCGACTTCGAGGGCGTGTGGCAGTGGCACGGGAGGGAGATGCAGTGACAGGAGCAGGTTGAGTCCACGTGAAACAAACCCTGATTTGCACATTTGTCACCCAGTCGGTGCGATACCTCATCCCTGCATCAAAGCCTGGCTTTTTTCTTTTTAGCTAACAGCAGTTTCTGTGTTGGGACGCGTAAACCTAGAATTAGAATGCAGCAAGGATGACAGAAGCCACATTTGCCAAGTGATGTTGGCTAGAAAGCCAGGAAAGCGTAAAGGTGCACCATTTCATGGTGCCTACTCGTAAAGGTGCACCATGTCATGGTGCCCGCTCGTAAAGGTGCACCATGTCATGGTGCCCATGCGTAAAGGTGCACCATGTCATGGTGCCCACGCGTAAAGGTGCACCATGTCATGGTGCCCACGCTTAAAGGTGCACCATGTCATGGTGCCCACGCGTAAAGGTGCACCATGTCATGGTGCCCACGCTTAAAGGTGCACCATGTCATGGTGCCCACGCGTAAAGGTGCACCATGTCATGGTGCCCACGCGTAAATGTGCACCATGTCATGGTGCCCACGCGTAGAGGTACACCATGTCATGTGCGGTACCATTGGCCAGTTCAGGGCCTTAATCAACCCTCCTTTACATGCTGGGATTTTTAAACCATCTTGAACAGTGTTAAAACAAAAGAAGCAACGTACTGCTGGCAAAAAAGTCAGGCCTGGCTGAAAGTGTCGCACATGACGTGGGCCAATTGTCATATTTGCACGTTGTCAACTGAATTCCACTTTTCCAAAGAGCCCTGTGACACTGAAAAACAAGCTTCACATTAGCATACTGACTCACCTCTCTTCCTCTCCTGGTCATGGCATAAGTGAACCTGCTGCACAGTGCTCCACAGCCGTCATTTTTTAAAACATTTGTGTGCTGGCCCAATTTGGCATATCAACAGCATAAAAACGGTCTCCATGATTTTTCCAGTAACTGTCCCGCGTAGTCGTTTGCTTCTAAGTATTGTCCAAGATCATACAAAGCAGGTGACGGGCGGTACTTTATCAGTCCTGGGTGCTCATCTGACAGCCTAATGCATCCTGGGAGTTGTCGTCTTAGTTGGATGCCTTTGAACCAATTGGAATAACGCGTCTTTTGGCATAGACCTGTAAAGGGAAAACATAAGGCGTTCTGACGACATGAAACGAGGCAGTAACCCCAGGGGGAAAACTGCTGTACACTTCAACTCAACCATTTAAAATGAAATGGGCCGATCTCACTAAACATTGTGGTCTCCATTAGCAGTTTTACTACCTTGGATAGGTGCAGATTTGAAGATTGTTGGAAATGACAAGTGTTTCCAAGAGAACTACAGGAAACTTGCTAAAACTTGTAGGTCTTCTTGAATACTCCAGGAATTCTTTGAGAATTCTAAATTAAGGTGATGTGGATGTATTTATGAATTCAAAATTGTAGATAGTGTACAATTATGCATCTAGAGATGCCTTTCGACGTGTGTTGTACTACTTTTTCCTATTTTTATTCTGCACAAAGAACATAGTTTTCCCCATCAAGAAACATTCCCCATACACCCATACCAATTTAGGGCTGTTAATTTTTCATCCACCCTGGAAAGGGGTGTACTTCTGCTTTGACAGGACTGTCTGCAAAAACTGCTTATAAACTGTCAATGTTGTCGTTGTTCCCGAACTTTCCTAGGGATACCCTCCCTGCAATGTGCTCTTCCTCTTACCAGAGTAGAATTTGCTCATATGCAGTGTTGCACCGTCACAAGACAATATTGTGTATGAGTAAATGGATTCATAAGTGCAAGTTTAGCTTTTATTAATACCTTGTACTCCTAAATCAAGCCAAGTAGTCTGTGAACCGGGCCCACTGTCTTGTCTTTATGGTTGGGACAGAGGCTCCTTCCTACGAGGTTCACACAGAACCTACCACGTTTGAAAACAGAATGGTCACCAGTACCAGTCTTTTTGGTACTGATAACCAAAACTACAAGAGTAGTTTTGCAGCCTGAGGAGTTTTCTGGATTCACATGCTGTGCCTCTATGCCGCAATCTAGTGGGTGGGTCCGGAATCGTGTTTTGTCTTCCTGATTTTTTTCCCTTTGTATGTGGGCGTTGTTGACCATTTGCTGGTAGGTTCATCCCTTGTGACGTCAGATGGCGTTCATCGCCACCATCTTCAGATTCTTTTTTCTCTCTCTTTCTCCCTTTTTTTTCTTCAAGCTTCCTCTTCTCTCGAATCACTGATTCTTCTTGCCTGTTTGCTTTCCCCTCTTAGGGAAGCAGGAGGGTCGCATGTAAATCCAGAAAACTCTTCACACTGAAAAACTGCTCCTACTGGTTAGTACCCATTTCGTATTGCAGTATGAATCCTTTTCTGGATTCACATGCTGTGCATCTGATTACGTAGCAGTGGTTAGTTTTCTGGGAAGGATGGGATGCAAAGAGGGTAAATTGGCAAACAAGAGTCGTAGTACTCTCTGTCCCTTCTGCGCTTCCTTGTTCAGACGTATGTCCACCCAGTAGAGTTTCATGAAAGTGTGTGGAGAAGCCCAGGTTGCAGCTGTGCAGATGTCGACAAGTGGGATGTTTGGCAGGAATGCGAAGGTTGCGACATTCTTCCTGGTTGAGTGCACCATAGGATACATGAGCAAGGCCTTCCCAGCCCTTGCATGGTATATTTTGAAAGTTTCCACTATCCATTGCACAATTGTCCCTTTGGTTGCTGGTGTACCACTGCTAGTAGCCCTAGTGAAGGAAAGAGCTGGTCCCCTCTCTGGATTGTTTTCGTCTCTTGTAGGTGCTCTCCGTACAGGTGCTCTCTGTAAATCCAAGGTATGAAGTGCCTTCTCTGCTTGAGTCTTTGGGTCCTGAAAGAAGGCTGGTAGCTGGATACTCTTGTTGACATGGAAAGGTGATACTACTTTTGTAAGAAGTGTGGCTTAGTTCTCAGAAAGATCTTGTGCTTGTGTATTTAAAGGTATGGATCTAGAATTGTCGGCGCTTACAGTTCGCTGACCCTGCAGAGTTACGTGGTGGCTATTAAGAAAGCTGTTTTTCAGGTTAGGTACTTCAATTGTGTCTTGTACATTGGTTCACATGGTTCTGCCATGAGCTACAGGAGCACTGTATTCAGGTTCCACAATGGTGCTGGTGCTGTTCTTGGTGGTGCCACTCTCTTTGATCCTTCCAGAAATCTTTTCATTTCTGGTAGTGTGAAAAGGCTGTTCCCTGTAGTTCCCCTTGTATGAGCGACTATGGCGGCCAGTTGTACCTTTATGAAGTGTAGGTTAGGCCGCAGTCTAGTAGGTAGATAAGGTATGTTAGCACCATTTCATGTTCAGTCCTTTTTCCTACTCTTCCTAGTTCTCTGCACCAGTGCATGTATCTGGTTCACTTGGCTGTGTTGCACTTTCTGGTGCTTTGTTTGCTTGCCTCCCTCAGAATTCCCATTGTACTGGGGAGCAGTTGAAGGTACCTGAACTCCAGGTATTCAGGAGCCACACCACTAGGTTGAGTGTGGCTAGATTGAGACCAGTCACTTTTCCTTTCTGCATGGTTACCAGGTTCTGAGTTGCCATGATTGACATGACTTGTCCATTGGACATCTCTTGTTGAACGGTACAAAATGTATTCTGTTAAGTTAGCCTCTACTCCTCTTCCATTTTGTCTATCAGCCCCCATTTTGTGTTTCTGTGGGGCCTCTTTTTGCAAAGCCAGAAGTTATGTGTTCACTGAAAGCTGGTTGTACTGATAATACTCGCGTGTCACAGTAAGGAGCCCTGCCGAAGGGCCTAAGTGAACAGATGCTTTATCTGTTAGCCCACCAATGCCTGTAACCTCCCTTGCCTATCTATGAAAGTGACGTGGGTAGGACTTTATCAGTATTCTGCAGTTCAGCATGTAAGCATTATACAAAGGGATTTCGTAAGCATTCTGTAACAATGACGAAGTGGTTTCAATGTGTTTCACGAGGCACCAAAAAGTATAAATGCCATTTTTGAACTTGTACTTGGTAGCCCCCTCCCTTGGGCACTTGCAGTGTCTGAAAGATGGGACTCTCTCATGAGATGTAATAAACTTGTGTTTTGTTTCCACTCCAGTGTCGGTCCTCATTTACTGAACCCGTAGACTTAGAGTGTCCCTGCACCAGTGACAGATAAGAAAATCTCACTTCTACGCTCTAATAGATCCGAGTACCCTGTTTATCTGGCCCATTGTGGGGCAATTAGTATGAGTAACATTCCTGGTTGTCTGGCCTTGTCCAGAACTGTTCAGATAAGGGAAATCAGTGGAAAGGCATAGGCAAATTTCCCTGACCAGTTTATCGACAGGGCATTCCCCTCAGACCGTTGGTGTGGAAACCTGGACACGAAGTTTAGGCACTTTGCGTTTGCCGGTGATGCAAACAGATCTTTGATTGGTGTTCTCCACTGCCTGAACACTACGTCCAGCATTTCTTGCTTCATCTCCCATTTATGGGAGGTGTTCTCTTGCCCGCTCAAACTACAGCGTTCTGCTTACCAGGAAGGTGTATTGTTACCAGGGTCTAGTCCTTTTGAATAGCCCGCCTCTATATTTCCTGCGCTAGTTTTGACAGCGGGAATAACTTTGTTCCTTCCTTCTTGTTGAGGTAAAACATAGTCATTGTATTGGTTGTCTGGATAAGCCTGCCTGTCCCCTTACATGCACCTGAAACGCCTTCAGAGCTAGGAAGACCCTCTTTAGTTCCATGTCGTTTGTGTTTCAGAGCTCCACTGGGCTCCAGAGATCTCTGATCTTCAAAATCCCCCATGTGTACTCCCCAGCCCTTATGGGACACATCTAATGTCATAGTCACTGTTGGAGTTGGTGTTTTAAAAGTTCTCCCAATGTTCATGTTTGACGGAGTCCACCATTCTATCTCCTTCTCAATTCTTGATGTGACAACTACTAGATCCTCCCAGTGGCTTGTGACCATCCGTTGCAGATCCATTCCTGTACGGGGCGCATGTTTAGTCTTGCATGTGGTATGAGGGGGATGCATGAATTCGTCATGCCCATCAGCTTCGTGGCAGTCCTCACTGCCATAGACTGACCCTTCTGGTAGAGGAGAGTTTGCTCCGCTATTGGGGTGCAGCCTTGGGGACTTGGTATGCTCACACTGTCCTTGAGTCAAATGTTGTCCCCAGGAGCACCTTCACTTTCTCTCTCTCTGGTAGTGGTGACAAGGTTTCGTGGTTTATAGTAAAACCTAGTTTCTGGAGCGTTCTGATGACTGTTTGCATGTCCCTTTTTTGTTTTGAGGTTGCCTTTACCCGCCAGTCATCCACGTATGGGTATGCAAATGTTATCCCAAAGGGTAGAACTCAGAATTGGTAGTGTACTCCATCCACCAGTAGCAAAACGAAATTTGATGGGGGACCCCCTGCAAAGTACATGGAGACCCAGGGCGAAGTTCTGGAAGGGTAGCTGTTGATTCCTTCCTTGGGGGAATTCGGCGTCAAAATCCTGCCACTCGGCATCGAACCGGCTCTGTCTCTCTCTAGCCCGTTTGCCTCTTCCTCCCCGTAATCAAAGATGTCCTCCTGTTCTTCCTCGTGTGGTTCTGGCATCAACGGGGCTTCGATGTCCAGCACATCTTCTCCCAGATCGCTTGACTCGGAGGGTTTCGTTGAGATACGAGAGGACTTGAGGGGGAGTGCTGTCATTTTTTAGGCGTTACTTGTTTCTTTGTGTTTAAGCACTCTACTACAAGTGTGTTTTTTTCAGCTGTCTACCTAGTATACTTCTCCCCCTCCATGTTCTTCCCACCCACCGCCCATTCGCTGCCTGTTGTGTAGCCTCCATCAGCCGTCCATTCGTCGTCCTTGTTGCCCCCACCAGCTCTTCCTCCATTATCAGTGTTGCCCCTCCCATCCACCCTCCTCTCATTATCTGTGTTGCCCCTGTCAACCTGACTCCCTCCATTGTCTGTGCTACCCCCAGAACTGCCAAAACAAAAAGCAGTGTGATGTGGCCAGTGGTAGCCACATCATAGTGCTTTTTTTCACACACATCGTTGATGTACTTGTTGCCCCCTCTGCTGCCCCCAATTCCTGTTGCCTAAACCTCGCCGCACTAAAAATGTGCTGTGAAATGGCAGGCACTGGCCCATCAAAGTGCTGTTTTAAAAAAAAACTGTGTCATGCTGCACAGCAGCTGTGCCTCTATATAACAATGCGATAAACATTGACAAAGCCAATACCTCACATGGGCGCAACCTATTGGATTTGCCAATGCTTATTTTCAAATAATATTCTGTAGCTCAGTTAATGTAAGTAACTTTAAAATGCGCATATACACATGTGACAGGCTAAAGGTTGTACAGTGGCATTTAACTACAGAGAACGGCCGGTGCTGTCAAGGGTCCTGATATCTGTGATTACCAGTCCTGGCTCTTCAGCCAACAAGAATTTGCATTATGGGACTTTGCTTTTCCACTTTATCAGTTTGTGCCTAAATGTCCCTCTATCAAACTGTCTCTCCACCTCCAACCCTATCAGCCTCCCACTCTCCACTCCTCTAGCTATCAGCCCTGTCTCTGTCTCGCTCCTCTGCCAACTATAACCCATCTCCCTAGTGCCCGTAACTATCACCCCGTCTCCCTCCACCTTGACTGTTTCCCTCCAGCTATCGCCTAGTCTTCCTCCTCCTCTCCAAAGAATACTTGGATTCCTCCTTCCCTCCACATATCATTCTCCCCCCCCCCCCTTCTTCTATACATCTGAACTGCCTCCCTCCAACTATCTCTTTATCTCCCGCTTCCCCTCCAGCAATCATTTAGTTTCCCCCATATCTCCCGTCCATCTGTCATGTTGTCTCCTCCCTGTCTTCCCCCCCCCCTCGAATCATCACCATCCTCTTTGCCTCCCTCCTCTTCTTTGACAAAACCCCCTGAGGATTGATTTCAGTGGGCTCACCCATCACCTTTCCTCCAACAACTTCTTTCACCCACTAAAAGGCAGTGCATCTGAATCCCCTCTGCTCCCACCTGCCTTTTGCTGTCTCGCTGACACAAACTATGTAAAGGTTTTCTTTTGCAATATGAAATATCCCACTTTGTGTCTCTTCTGCAACCCAAAGCACGGCATATTTCCTGGTTTTTAAGCGACGCAGACGACTTGTTTGTAGTACATTTACATTTACATACGTTGCAAAGCTCAATTTGCATGATTTTACATTTATGAATATATTTCCATACATGGAAGATACTTGAATACGTTTGTTGATGTTGGTTTGAGATGTTGGTAGTTACGTGCCCTGCTTTCTGATTCGGCCTCCAAAGGCCTCAATATCACTGGTGTTAGGACTCACACATGGGAATGTTTAAAAGCCCCGAGATTTTGAAGGGTAGTTCATTTGTGATCTGAGAAAATTCCTATATATTCTTGTACCTCAGTTCATTAGCCTGCTCCAATCAGAGAGTGATTAGAAAGAGGCTGGCCCTGTTAGTAAAAGCTATGCGAAAAGGAACATTTACCAAGAGCCACCATTTTTGATGCTTTCCACGTGGCGTCCGCAGACAGTGCAGTTGTCACAACAGAAGTTGGTACCATAGAAAGCTTGCCACATGACCTTGTTTGTTCCAAACTCTCTGGCGTCATTTGCTTCATCAGTCCCTCAATATTGCCTCGGGGTGGGGATACATCTTCCCTTTAGTTAACTGGGAATGCTCCCGGGCTCACCCTGAGTGTCTGATGGCACCGTGCCCTGGTACAGTCCAACACCTGCAAGCCTCACCTTCAGCATAAGGAAGGACTTGTGGGGGGCCTCGATAGTTGTGCTGATGAATTACTCTCCTTCCCGGGAAGTTCGATATAGGAAACTGCAAAATGTATTGTCTGAAGTTACTGGACTGTAATTAAAAGTATCCTTATGTAATTGTTGGCCTCCGTGTAGAATTCTCATTATGTGTATAGTTCACCCTCTGAAATTAACGTCCATCACAGAGAACTCTTTCTTGCAAGACTACACTCCATCAACAACTCACCTCTTCACACTCATCCCTCTGTAGAACTTTTGCCAAAATGCCTTGCTGAACTTTGTATAGGAATCATTTTGTGAATTTACTGGACACTGTATGGAATGCATTATGTGGGATTAATCTGCGTTATTGTCAGTTATAGTCCTGTCTGTAGTACTAACTGCATGACATTTTCATTTTTTGATAAATTATTTAAATGATCTACTGTATTCTGATTCAACTATAGAATCCGTCTTTCAAAAATAATGTCACTCTATTGCGAATTTACCCTGGGATCACGATACTCGACGGAGGATTCACCTTTAAGATTACCGTGCCGGCTTGAAAATCCCCCTTCTAATATAAATATACTGTGGTGAGAATACATTTCCTCTTTTTAGCTGCTTCATGGAGAATGCCCCTCCGAGAATAGAATTACGAAAGGGTATGGACTATTCATTATGCGACAATGTTGCACTCCACAGCTAAGTGTTTCTCTAAAATTCACCAGATGGAATGACTGTTCTCTGTGGCACATTCATTCACTAGTGTCTACAAGGGTTTTGCATATATTTTGTGGTGCTCTTTGAAGGACTGCAGACACGTTTGGAATGTAATGTTTCGCCGAGCTCCATAGGGCCCATTTGGAAACTCACCGTAGTCAGTAGCAGTTCCTTTGAGTTTAAAGCAAGGTTGTGTCAACGACCTCGTGTGCTACAGGGGCCCAAGAGACGATGTATGCCCACTGGCTCTGTTTACCTGAAGTCTCATGAGCTACACATTTTAAAAAAGTTTTTATTTATTCCCGCCAAAACAGTAAAATACTGTATTTATTCGCCTTTTCAATTAGAACACATTACATAACATAAAATAAACCATGCACGTTAGCCCAAGTATTTCAAGCTTTCTTTAAAAGGAACATGCCAAACAGTATCGGATAATGGCAGGTGCCCCCATACCGCCCTTCCTCAGGGCAGCCGGGCTTACCTTCACAGCCTCGCGTGAGCTATCGAGAAATGTCTGTAGCCTCTTAAAGATCTATCTCCTGGATAAGTTGGAATGCTCTGAAGGAAATGTAGTACTGGGGGTAGTATTTAGGATGCCACCATAACATTCTATAATGTTTATACGGATGTATGTGGTATTTATGTAGCAGATCTAACCGAAAGGCAGTGGAGCGCTGTACAGGATCAAAGACGCAATCCACGTGTAACAGAAGAGGTAGCTGGTTTGTGGACTTCTATTGCATTATGATGAGGTGCTTCTTCCGCTCTTACCTACATTTTATCCTCGGTATACAGATGGGGAAGGCCTGTTGCCAGTGGTTAACTTGTGAACAAATAATTGCCTGGGCTCTCCTCAGGAGGCAGCTTGCATCAGCCCATTGCTCCTATTAGTGCCATCTATAACAAAACTAACCACTAACCAAGAAACCCTGCAAGTGGGGAGAGATTGTGGCCTAACAGCCAGAGCTGCCAACTTTGGAGCTGGGGAACCGGGTTTGAGTCTCGGCGTAGGCTGAACATCCTGTTATTCTGTGCAAATCACCTAATTTCCTAGTGCCTAGAAAAAATGAATGTGTCCTTAACTGGTTCTCATGAAAAGCACTCCAATACCTTTTGGTCGAGTTTGCGCTATAAGCGCCAGTACTGACAATTAAGTGCCGGTGCCGAGGACCGGAAACCACAAGCCCAAATTAATCACTGCCTGTTACCTTTTTTTTTTTTTTGCACTTCTTTGTCTTCAGTCTGATAGTGTCCTGGCTGTGGGTGTGCACATGGCCACGAGAGATGGTGCGCTTTTCAACCAGTTCCGCGTGGGGTGCCTACTCTGGATGACAATTGACAGTTGACATTGTAAACTGTAAACAGCATTTAGTCTTTGTTTCACCATGTCCGGGAATTTGTTTGGGTTAGACTTGATCAGCTTTGACGACCATCTCAACTTGCCAGTCTCCTGCCTTTTACTTGTGCTCACTGTAAAGGGAAACAAGTTCATGGTATTACCACTGACCTGTAGTCCCAAAGTGTGTGGCTAGGTTGGACTTCGAGTTTTTGAAAAACAGCCAAACATCACAATTCAGAGACATGGCTATTCCAATTCCTCATGTGTAACCCTTTGTCGATATAAAGCCACGTAAGTTGCTCATCCAGAGACTAGATCTCCCAAGAGGGTAGCAAGAGGCTTGGCACTGTTGATTCAGATGGGAGACCTCCATTTAAAAAAAAAAAAAAGATAGGAGACCTCTAATTTTCCCCCAAAATCCTCCTCTTTAATTTTTCTAAATGTTGCCATGTACACAACGGGTACTGTTGTCTGGTTCCCTCTAAAAGTTTAACCCCTTCAGCGCGGCGCGGATTTCCGCGCGGTGCTGAAGGTTCTGAGCGCGGGCGGGGCCATGATGGAGCGGTTCCGTCATGCGCACAGCGCAACCGACGCTCATGACGGAACCGCTCTGTCATGAGCGTCGAAGGGGTTAAAGACTTACACCTGTTTTGGAGTGCGCCTAGGGCCTAGCTTCTGATTCTATACAAATAATCCATGAATTCTTAAATTTCTACTTGTGCATCACTGCAAAAAATAACTGTTCAATACAACGCTTAATCAGCATGTGACCATCTCCTTTGTGTCTGGGGTAGACTGTGGTACACAATGACATCTCAGCGGTACAGATCTATTGAACCCGTGGAGTACCTCCAGATTAAAGTACGACCAGAAACCCTGCTACGTAGGGCAGCAATAGGTGGGTACTGTGGATCAACTATAGTATGGCTTGTCCAGAATGTTTCAACTCCTCATATTTTCTGGAAGCCCAGTTATGTGAAAAAAAGAGAGATATGGAAAAGAGGAATCAGGAGAGTGAGTGAGAGAGAGAATGTGAAAGAGATAGAGAGATGAGGACTGAGAGAGAGAAGCAGAGAAGTAAAGGGATATATATTCATATATATATATATATATATATATTCACTGAAAAAAACAAATGTTCCAGGGACATTATAGCTATACTCAGACTTTACTCCTACAAAACCAAGCCAATTTCGGCCCGGTGCCTTAATTTATATATTCAAAAAGGGGAGGGGCTACTTGGCCCCCCTCCCCGGGCCGATTTTGGCCATGGGGATCACATCCCCCGTGGCCCGGCCATGTTTCCCTAGGTGCCTTGGAGCCTATCCAGGCCCCCGCAGTCCCTGCTGGCTCCCTGCCTCCTGTGTGAACCAGCATTGCCGTTGCACACAAGGAGCTGCTGGAAATGTAGCCCCCTGTGTACAAAAACAATAATTTCATCTCTTTCCTTGCCCGCATGTCTGTGGTCAGGGCAAGAGATGAAACCTGGTCCTCGGGCTGTATGTGGTGCAGGAGGAGGGGGCCGCATGGTTCCTTTCCCATTGTTTTAAATGTTTTTGCCCCAGGGAGTTGGTGTTCCCTGGCGCCCAGGAGGTCTGCGGGTCCCCAACCAGTAATCGCCTTTTAGCCCTGGGAAGGTGGTAGTCCCAGGGCCTCGGGGTGGGGGCGGGTCTGCGCAGCATCCCATTACTCTTTCCTTAGCCCCGGGAAGGTGGTGGTCCAGAAGGCTTGTAGAGCCTCAGGAAGGGGGCCAAAGCCCCTCTCCTTTTTTATCGCTAGAGCCCCGGTGAAGTGGTGGTCCCTGTGGCTCAATGCACCTTAGAAGGGGGGCCCCATGTGCTCCCCTCCTTTTTAAAAAAAGAATACCCCCAAGACCTGGCTCACCTGGGGGCTCATTTCAAAACAAGCGCTCTTGGATTTTTTGGGTTTTATTTTGCCTGGAGGCACGGACTCTCCACGATTTTTGGGCTGAAGATTTTAAAAAAGAAATGCTTTTTTGCCCTGGTGGGGTACCTCTGGGACACCAACACCAGAGTTAAGGGATCAAGATATTCCTACCCTGTCCACCTTTCTTTTTTTCCAACCATTTTTCAGGGAATCGGCTGAAGCCGAGTCCTAAAATGGCCGTCAACATTTCCTGATTGAGTGTTGGCAGCCAATCAGATCACAGCACAAGAATGGCAGGGTTCGCGGAGCCTTCGCGTCCCTAGATATGCAAATTTGTTTTTTCTTTAATATTTCTCAAACTACTAAACGAATTTACACCAAATAACAAAAAAGGATTCTTTCTGGAACAAGAGCGACCTTTCTGCTAAATTTGGTGAAATTCCGTCCAATGGTTCGGGCTGTAGTCGTGTTCAACATCCCTATGAGCATTAACATGGGAAAAACACTTTTTTTGACCTCTCCCTTTTGCTCTGCCCCTGCTTGTTAGATCGCCCTGAAACTTTCCATGCGCAACAAGAATCACGGGCGTTCTTATTTGGGGAAAATTTCATGAAGGTTTGTCAAGCAGCACTAAAGATATAGGCAAGTCAAAAATCGCTTTTCCTTTGGAAACATGGTCCTAACTATCACTACCTACTGCCGACCACCATGTTACCTACTAAGATGTGAGCCTAACTATAATGTCCATGTAACCTTTGTTTTTTTCAGTGAAAAAACATTAATATATATATATATATATATATATATATAGAGAGAGAGAGAGAGAGAGAGAGAGAGAGAGAGAGAGAGAGAGAGAGAGAGAGGGAAGAGGGGGAGAGGGAGTGAGAGGGAGAGGGAGAGAGGTCATGTCAGGTCAGGTGAGAGAAACAGATGGAGAGAGGCGGAGAAAAGGCAGAGAGTGTGAGAAAGAGGCTGGGGCATATTATCAAGCACGGCGTTAAAATTATCGCCGCTTTAGCGGCAGAAAACTGCAGCTAAAGCGGCGATAATGGGCTTGATAATACGCCGCAGAGAATTCCAATTGAAGCCCATGTTGACACCAGAACATGGGTTTCTATGGAAATTCTCAAGGGCATATTATCAAGCCCATTATCGCCGCTTTAGCGGCAGTTTTCTGCCGCTAAAGCGGCGATAATTTTAACGCCGTTTCTTGATAATATGCCCCAATGAGTGGAGAGAGAGGGATGGAGATAGAGAAATATAGTGAGAGAAAGTGATGGAGAGAGGAGAGAGACAGAGTGCTTCAGGAGAAAAAAAGGGAGAGGCATAGAGAGAGGTGTGTTTAGAATTGCCATACAGTCCACCAGCCCTTGCAATGTTTCAGAGAACAATATGATCTGATCCTAAATAGACTGCAGCGTAAGAATGTTAATGATAGTAGTGGCAGCAGCAGTATATATTTTTTAGGTCTTGCCTAGGCAGCGCTTGTGCTGTCTCTTCGAGACATGTATTCAGGATATGTGCATAAAACTCAGCCTACTTCACACCCATTCTTAGGTCTCGCCTATGCAGCGTGAAGGCGCTGCTTAGGAGGACCTTTAGCCATCGCTCTGCTCTTTTTGGAAGCACCTACCCGTGCTTGTGGTGGCATTCACCTTGCGGTAGCACGCAGGGGCGTGCCACAAGTACAAATATGTGGAGCAGACTGCGTGCGCACCTACGCACAACTGCCGGGCTTTTTGTTCCAATGACTAATTAGCGCGTTCGCCGGCCGCTAGATGGCAGATGCTGCATGTAGAAGACAACTTGCGCTCACTGCCACACCATATCTCTCATACTGGTATACAGACTTGCCTGGAGCGCCCAGAATCTTTAAGATGGCACTGGTATTTCCTTCCCCCCTTTCCTTCCGTCTTTCTCTCCTCGCTTTCTTGTTCTTCTTCCTCACACCTCCCCCCTACCGCCTGTCCTCTCCCTCCTCGCGCTGTACGACGTTGCTTTCCCTTTCATGTCGCTGAAGCCGGCCCTGGATGACTCTCGCCGAGCCCGGCGTGTGTAAGTGTATCTGGTGTGTGTTTTTCCTCGTTTTAATGCAAGGCAGTAATAGGGAAGAGAAGCTGTTTACTGCTGCGGACAGCAGCATTTTGTACCGTTGTGCGAACATGCACAGTCAACCCTTGGGCTTGCATTACTGTGTGCGTCTGTGCAATAGGGATGCTCACACGCTGTGAATGCTCTGCACTTCTAACGAATCTGGACAAGTCCGAGTGTAGGGGGTATAGGGTTCAGTCCACACACTGTAAATGTCCCATGCCTTATGTTCTGCCAGTGTGAATTGTGCTACAAAAAGCGATAATATCCCTTCACAACTTTAGGTACGGTTCAGCCAGTCTGTGTATGTGCTGAGTTTTGGTGCACAGTTTCTAAGAGTGCATTGCTCCAAGCGCACGCGGTAAAGACCCTATCCTTCTCGAGGGTGTAAGGGCAGACACTACGTGCACAGGCACTGTAAACTCGGGGTTCATCTCGGGTTCAGTCAGTGTCTAGCTGTGCAAAGTGTTATTCTTACACTGCAAATGTACATGATTCGGTTTCAGTTGCTGTATGGGCATACAGGTAAATTGTCCCACGCATTGCAGGTTCTGTGGGTGTGTAGTGGAATGCAGGGCTGTGGGTACAGACTGGAAATGTACTGTACATCTAAGGCCCAGTCACGGATTTATGCATCCTCTGTAAATGTATTGTGCATCACAGTCTTAGTCTGTGTGTAGAGAGATGCTGGGGCCAGGCAAGCGGAAAATGCCCGGCACATGTCCTGTTCAATCAGTTATTGTTGAGCCGCTGAATGATCCGTGGCCCCACTCTGAATGCTATGTGCATGTTTACGTCAGAAGCAGTGGGAGTATAGTCGCGTAGGTAACCGTGCCCTGCAGCACAGTAGGCGCAGGCCCGATCTTGCACGCGTACATGTGCGTGTGGGTCATGAGTTGCAGGCCACCTCAGCCCACACAGTGTGAGCTGGTGCCTAACTCTGGCTCTTCGAGGGACCCATATCCTCGGATATCCCCAATGCCATCTCCGGGGCACAGAGCTTGGATTCGGAGGCTGGTGTAGGCCGATAGCACTAACACCAGCAGATCAGAGGCCCATCTGGGTGCAACCCGACCTTTGACCAGATTAAAGTGATGCTTAATCGCTGGCCACAGTTGGCTGGGTGCTTTGTCATGGATGCAGCCACTGAATTTCAAAGCTACATGCTGTGTTTATAGTTTAGTACTTGCTTTAGCGCTTCATACCCCTGACGAAGGCGCCGAAGCGCATTAACGGACGATACACCGTAGGAGTGTGCTTGGCTGTAAGAGTGTAGGGGGGTGGGGACACGCCATCTGTTTTCAAAGGCATAAGTAAGCTTTCCACCTCATTGCGGAAGTTACACTTCTTGGGTAAAATTTTGGCATCTTCGGTCTTGAATGAAGAGAGCGCAACAAAACCCCCTCCCGGAATATCAAAGCACTGTGGGTGCTAGGCATCACCAACATACCCAGATAAGCGGCATCAACCTATATAAAAATACGCCTCACGTGTCAGTACACTGCATGAGCGAAGTAAACCAAAAAGAGAGGATTTTGTAAATATTGTTGAAGCGAGGAGGGGAGGCGCTGGGTTGGGGGTGCGCTTGGTGGCTGGGGGAAGTTGCAAGCCCCATGAGCTTTTATGGAACTAGAATAGGATACCGTGGCGCTCAAGGAAACCTTTCCTGTCAGGCCCAGAGTTCAGGACATACACAGAATACGGAGCCTTCTGTTCACCAAGGAGGTGCACAGAGGTCTCTTTGTATCCTGCGGGTGCTCTGGAGCATGACAAGAACTGTGTCCTTGCACCCTATTCATTGACTTGATGAACAAGCATTGGCATAGCCAATAGGTCTCGCCTTTGGGACCTTATAAGTATTTAGTAATGCAGTACAATATCCTTGGTGCAACAACATTAACTGTTGCATGGCTAAACACTTATAAGGTCCCAAAGGCGAGACCTATTGGCTATGCCAATGCTTGTTTTAATTGGCTCCTGTCCCTGTCCTTTGTGAATGGTGGCTTTTCATTGGTTATTAGGCTTTGTCGACCCTCCTTACTACCTCCCTGTCTCTTGTTGTAACCTCCCATGATGACATCCCCTATTACATGTGTTGTTACGCCCTAGGGTTTAATTACAACCTCAAGGCACTATTTTCTTAAAGGCCTTTAGAGAGGACACTCACTTTTTCCTAAACAAGCTTGGCAGTGGTTACTTTACTCGCTTCACATCTCACATTTATATTAGACCTTCTATAAATTTCCCTTCATCAGCTCCACATAGAGTACAACCTAATCCGGAATTAATATAATAATTCCTTTGTCACATTTCAAAGCTACTAATTGTATATATCGAATGTACCATGGTACTGTCTTCCATGCAATGCATTATGGGTAGGGTGGATTAACCATATCTTCAAAGATTATGAAGCTCACTATGGACGTCTAGGCACAGCCTGCGGTACTGCACCTACACTTCTCACATTTATAATAGACCTTCTATAAATTTCCCTTCATCAGCTTCACCTAGAGTACAACTTAATCAGAATTAATAAAATAATTGTTTAGTCACATTTAATAGCTATTAATTGTATATATAGACATATCTATTGTACTTGTGGTACTGTCCTGCATGCAATGCATTAGGGGAGTACCATTTGTGACCAAATGTTTGATGCTCACTAGGAACATCTAGGCACAGCTTGCGGTACTGCACCTACACATCTATGTTAGACCTTCTATAAATTTCCCTTCATCAGCTCCACATAGAGTACAACCTAATCTGGAAATAATATAATAATTCCTTTGTCACATTTCAAAGCAACTAATTGTATATATTGAATGTACTAGGGTACTGTCTTCCACGCAATGTATTATGGGTAGGGTGGATTTACCATATCTTCAAAGTTTATGATGCTCCCTAGGGACATCGAGGCGCAGCTTGCCGTACTGCACCTACACATCTCACATTTATATTAGACCTTCTGTAAATTTCCCTTCATCAGCTCCTCATAGAGTACAACTTAATTAGATTAATTAATATAATAATTGCTTAGTCACATTTCATAGCTATTAATTATATATAAAGATATTTAAGTGTACTTGTGGTACTGTCTAGATGTGACTAAAAGTTTGATGCTCACTAGGAACATCTAGGCGCAGCTTGCGGTACTGCACCTACACATCTATGTTAGACCTTCTATAAATTTCCCTTCATCAGCTCCACATAGAGTTCAATCTAATACGGAATTAATATAAAAATTATTTTGTCACATTTCAAAGCTACTAATTGTATATATTGAATGTACTAGGGTACTGCTTCCATGCAATTAATTATGGGTAGGGTGGATTTACCATATCTTCAAAGAGTAGAAGTTCCAGTGTAAAAAGCCGCGACAACACCACTCCGCAACATTCTCAATGACCAGCCAGATCGGGGATAAGCTCACAAAATAGGCGATAAGGCGTGTTAGCAGCAGGAAGTTAACACCTGCCCTTACCTGGTGTAAAGTCGGACGACAACCTGCACCAGAAAAGGGAGCCTAGCCCAGAGCCACATCTGAAGACCAACAGATGCCATGGAGCCACTGATCATGCAGCTCAGACACCCAAGAGGGAGATAGAGAGAGAAAGAGAGGGAGAGAGGGAGAGAGAAAGAGAGGGAGAGGGAGAGAGAGAGATGGAGAAAGAGAGAGAGAGAGAGAGAGAGAGAGAGAGAGAGAGAGAGAGGGAGAGAGAGGGCCGTCATTGCACACCCAGGCCTCACTGCTCACCTGCTGCCACCGGTGTGTCTCCAACCACGTGCCGGTATACACTTCAGTCCACCAGGTCCCTTATATGAAACAGAGTCCAGATTCATCAATGGCAGAGTTCATACAATTGCACACGCCATCATCGCTTGCCCGCCCCTGCACACACAGGCTGCTGCACCCCAGCCCTTCCTGCCGCCCAGAGGTGATTACCCACCCAGGCCGCACTGCTCACCTTCGGCCACCTACGTGTCTCCAATAGGGCATACCACGTACCGGTGCAAGCTCCAAGTCCGGGGCCCGCGACCTTGCCAGCCTCCACATCATGCAGACCTGCACCGCGGGCCACCAGGTCACACACTTGATTCTGGGTCTTGATTTTGCAATGGCAGAGATCATATCACTTAAGGTGCCCCTACCTCATTGCACCGAAAGTCACCGTCCCGTGGCGTTGTGCCTGTGCCGGCCGCAGTGTATCCGGTGCCACCAAGTCTGTGGACTGCAAGTCATGAACCCTTTATGATTGGGTATCCTGGTGCGGACACCATCATGTCACTTCCGGCAGTGGGGAATGTGATGTTGTAGGGCCCAAGCCCTCATTCATAAATAATAACCACACGGATACACCCAGATAGAGAGTGGAAATGGCGTCCAGCACGTGCGCCTGGCCTTTTTTATTGGCATGGTCACATGTCCTGTGACCCCTGTGCTGCATGGGTGTGGTGTCGGTGTAAACCAACTGTAAGGGAGTGGCTGTGGCATGCTGACAACTAGACCTGTGATCAGCAGGTCACTACAGGGAAGACCTGGGACATGTAGCGTTGTCGTCCCCCCTGTAAG
This sequence comes from Triturus cristatus, assembly GCF_964204655.1. Classification (NCBI taxonomy): domain Eukaryota; kingdom Metazoa; phylum Chordata; class Amphibia; order Caudata; family Salamandridae; genus Triturus; species Triturus cristatus. The sequence continues at coordinate 625,075,531 of NC_140583.1, read as the reverse complement.
CGTAAGCGGAGTTGGCTGGGCTGGCGTATGCCAGTTCAGCATAGGGGTGTGAACAATGACCACGGGGCTCTGGGCGTGGTTCCGTCCTGGGCTGAACAAGGAAGTAACTAATGCGAGTGTCTCTGTTGTAGTAACGGCTCCACCCGGACCGCAATCGGTAATGTTGCACCCTTTGACTCAAGTTCCACAACATGAGCAACATGAACGTAAGGGGGAATCACTGACCCTACATTCATCCATATTTCCACACTTGAATGATCATAGACATGGCACATCTGTGTGAATATGAATGTTTAATGCACATTCAGTGGAGTGTTGTAGCTGGAGCAGTACAGGGCCTTGCAAACCCCAATTTACCTTGTAGGCCCATGGAGGTCCAGCCAGAGTCCTTCAGGGAATGACAAGTACATCGGAAGAGTTCAGTGCGCAGTCTGATTGCTGTGTCATTGGTAACCAAACGGAATATGGCAGTCCATGTCGAGGTCCAAGGTGAGTGTTGCAGAGTGCATTTGGGGCAGTGGAAGGTGATGATGCGGAGGGCAGAACCAAGCAGAAACAGGCCATATTGCGTAGATGAATGATACAGCTTTCTTCTTACTACTATGGCAGAATCATCATCATCTCCGTCCTCTGCTGTTTCATGGGCCTCACATGTAGGTGGTGGTGTTCTGTCTCCAGCACTGTGTGGCAGTGACACCTCAGGTGCCGGAGGTGGAATGTCTGCCGCACTGTGTGGCACTGACACTTCAGGGGGCGGAGATGTGGATGGAGTGGTAGCAGCAGCATTCATCCGCGCCAGGCCTTGTGGCAGCAATGCCATGAGTAGAGTCTGTAAGGCACGGAAGAACCCAGCTACCTCTCTCTGGTGTGCAGCCGTGGCAGCCGCTCTTTCCGCCTGCGTCCGCTCCATGTTCTCCATGATCCTCTGCATTTGTTTCCCAACTCCCGGGTGACATCGCTAGAGCCACTCTGACTAAACAGTTGTTCTTGTCTCTGAGTCAGGACTTCAGGGATGTCAGCCATGGATCGTTGAAGAGCATGGAGCGGACTGTGGGTGTCTGTTAGGGCCTGTGAGTGGTCCCTAATGGGACTTAGACACCCACGTATGGCATCCAGTTTGGCTGCCATGCGGTCGAACCCCACCCGCACCTGTTCAGCCAGCTTCTCCTGGCACCCCAACACACGCGGCATTGGAAGGCCATGTGTTCTTCGTGAGGGTCCTGGGAGGCAGCCGGGGTTGTGGGTGCTGCCTGCTGTGTGGTCTGTGCAGGGGGTGGGGTCTCCTCGTTGCAGCTGGGCTGCCTTGCTCCTGGACGTGGGTTGACATAGCTGTCAATGAACTGTTGGAGTGCGTCGGTGTCGAAGGTGTGGTGGTCCTCTTCATCATCAGAGAAGAGAGGTTCGGCCTGCTCTGCAGGAGGTGTTGAGTTTCCCTATGCAATGTGAAGGGGAGATGCAGTTTAACATTGTGTCCACATGTATGTTGATGCATTGTACATGTTTACATACAGACTGCATGACAGTGTACATTGTGACTATTTGGGAGGAGCTGCCTATTTGATGTGGGACAGTGGACATTTTGACAACGTCACAGATGTGTGTTTGCACTTGTACATTGTCAACTCACATTTCCCTGCAATGTCAAATGTGATTGGCCAGTTTCTACACACAAGCGGCACCAGTTGTGTCCTCTGTTCTGTTGTGGACGTGTTGCGGTTTGTACCACATTGTTGTCAATGTTGATGTGCTCTGTATATTATGTGTGTGTGCTGAATTTTGGGTGAGTCGCCCCTGCAGCTCTGATATTGCTGCCCCTTATCCTTTTCATGCGGTGTGCCTTTGACTTCTGTGCTTATACAGTGCTGAGATGTTGCATACTTGGGTACATGGGGCTCTTGGTGGGAGTTGGGACTCTGGGGCATGGTTTGTCCGCAGATGTGCTCTTCTTAATTGTGCATGTGTGCCATTGTGCCCATCTCCCTCGTCTCCCCAGTACCTGGTCATTACTCACCCTGTTGCTGTTGTGTCAGGTCATGTTGAGCAGTGTCCGGTCCCCCAACTCCGGCCACCGTCTCCCCAATGATGACTGTGGACACCATTTTCTCCATCTCGTTCAGCTCCACTTGTGGCGCTGGACTCCCACCTCCAGTCTGCATTACTGCCTTCAGGTTGTTGGCGAGTTTCTGCTTGGTTTTACGCTTCACATCATTCCAGCGACTCTTGACCTCTTCTATTGTCTCCTTCAGCACTCCGACTGCATTCACCTTGTCCACGATGGCCTGCCAAATTCCATATTTTGTTGCCAATCACACAGTGGAGGTGACGAACAGTAGTTGATGGTGTTCTACCACCTCCGTTATCAGGATCCTGTTTTCCTGCTGACTGAACTGCGTCTTCCTCTTCTTCTTGTCCTTGCCCTTCCCTGACCCCGAGGTCCCAGGCTGGTCCTATTGGGGGGGCTTGTTGGGTTCTGGTTGTCCTCTGTACTTGCTCTGGCTACCTCCATTGTGCTTCACAGTTGTTTTGCTTTTGTTTGTATGTTTTTTTCTACTTTTATAGTGATTTTTCCCGCCTGACGTGTGTGACTTGCAGGCCTGGCGGAGATTAATGCTGACTTTTTTTATCGCGGTTAGGCTCATCGCAACTTTTTTCGCTTTGATGTTTACATTTTTATCGCCATCCCGGTGACTTTATCGCGGACATTTGACGCGTTATCGGGAACATATCGCATGTTATTGCCATGTTGTGAATAGGACGTTAACACGGAGTGATTTTCCCGCGATAGACGGCGATATGAAACATTGCGATAACCGATTTTGGCGATGATTATCGTACGTTCTTGAGAATATCCCCCAGAGAGTACAACTTAATCCGGAATTAATATAATAATTGTTTTGTCACATTTCAAAGCTATTAATTGTATATATGGACATAGATATTTGAATGTACTCGTGGTACTGTCTTGCATGCAATGCATTATGGGTAGGGTGGATTTACCATATCTTCAAAGTTTATGATGCTCACTAGGGACCTCTAGACATGGCTTGCGGTACTGCACCTAGACATGCAATGCTTGTGCCTTACTCACAACGGAGCTCTAGGAGCAGCTTGCGGTACTGCACTGAGACATACAATGCTGGTTCATGCCTCACTACGCCATCATTTGCAATGCACTAGGTCTCGCAATACTGAAAGTATGAACTATTGGCGTTGCATTATTATTTGCAACACCAATACCTCAAACTATCAGTTACGCAAGACCTTTTGCATTTCGAATGCTTGTTTCGTTTAGCACTCCTTGCTAAAGGCTTGTGACTTCGAAGCCCTGTAAACGCTGCCATGTTAACTGTAAATGTAATTTTTATGAATCCTCCCAACAATCCCCTTCAGTTTGTTGGTTGGGGAGTGGGGTAAAGAGTGGTGTGCAATGAGCAATTTAAACATAATTTTGTGCCTCCTGACAGTTCATAGAAATGAAAATTACTGGTCCATCCCTTTGTCCAGCGTTAATTGGCGGTGCCACCGGTGTGACTCGGACGATGAATTCCCCTCAGGAAACACGGGCTCCCTCCCCATTACCACCCCCCCTGTGATCACAGCAAAACCCATTAATGCATTTAAAAAGAAGGAACATTAATAATTGCGCGGCCGTTTCTCAGCGTTATGGCTTTTCCGCGCATATGAAATGGCTTTTTTGCACGTCGGTTAAAATTACATTTTACCCCCCTGCTTAACCGGTAATTACATTTTTGGAGGTGAAATAGGGCCGTGTCACAGCTGTTTTATAAGGGGCACTGTACAGAATAAAAACATAATTCAGCTCGTTATGGTGTACTGGGGGATGCTGGGTATTTGATGAAAGAGTAGCATGTTTCTGCAATGCCAAATCATACACACATTTTTGCTGTACTGCTGTTTCTTCTAAAACCTTCATTTGTACAAGTTTTTTTGTCTGTGTCATTGGCTCACAAGAAACTGATTTGGCGTGGTTGTGCTATCACAACTTGACATTGCAAGTTGTCAACTGCTTTTAATCAGGTCAGTCCCCGAATCAATACACTGCATGGTTTATTGATCCCAGGTGTCACCCATGTTCTTGTGAATGGGACGGGCTCTGTGTGGTAATGCCCGCTAGGTGTTCCATCTGAACGCAGCATTGGCGAGGCTGGTCGCACCTTGAGGCTGGTTTTCCTTCATTCAGCAGCCGCCGAATGACTGATTGGTTTGTGAAGTCTTTCTTCATGCTGTGCTGTTGTGAAGTGCTGTAAATAATTCGGGCTGTTGGTTAGGAGTAGCTCTGGTAATTGACGCACTTGTTGGAGGCAGAGTTCTCCGTCATCTCTAGTCAAAGGTTTGAATTATCAAAAATAACTTTGAGATTTAATTTGCCTGCTCGCACACAACGGGCCTCATTTATGAGAAGTGACGCATCGCTGCGTGAAAGCAGCGATACGTCACTTCTCAGTGCGCCTTCCTGGCGACATGATGGATGCGTCATATTTACTGTATGGCGCATCATGTCGCAAGGAGTTACAGATACATCAGTATTTACTGATGTATCTGTAGGCGCAAAAGTGACGCATTGCTGGAGTGTGTCACAAAAGTGACGCAACTCCAGCAATGTGTCCTTTCACATGGGGCAAGCCTCATGTGAAAGGGCCTGCGTCAGTCTTACGCCGGCTGTGAGGCAGGCGTAAGATATTGACGCATTTGCACCCTAGAAGTGGCGCAGTGAAATCTCGGAGATTTCACTGCGTCACTTCAACGAAGCTTACTTACGTGGGAACGCCCACCCTGCATACATTATACCTGACACAGGTATAATGTAGCGCAGGGGTTTACAAAGTGACGCATCTGCTTAGATGTGTCACTTTGTAAATAGGACGCAACAGGAGGCATGTTTTACGCCGCCGATGCGTCACCAAAAGTGACGCAACGGAAGCGCAAAACTGTCGCAAGGCCTCATAAATAAGGCCCACTGCTTGTAATGTAATATTAAAAACTTGCATTCCAAGTAAGATAGCTGAATACGTAAATGCTTTTGTTGCAGAGACCCATGTGTAATCCGGGGGTCCAAAAATAAAGTGTCTCTGAGTTTTGCACCCACTACAAACAGCTGCATGTAACAGGCAGGGCATCCATTGGATCCTTGGACGATTTTGCCTAATTTTTCATGTTTCTGAGGTTTATAACTTTGGTATTGTTGGGTGGTAATAAACACTCCATGAAGTGCCAAAATCTTTGTTTTGTGCTATATAAGAGGTTATTAATGAAGTAACACAAAACATATTTCTTGTACCAACACGTCGGGTTCCTTGCCTGGCCTGCCTCTCTTCCGTATGGACTCCTTCTACTCTGCCTGCGTAGGAAGGCAGAAAACCGCCTGTCTGCTCTACCATAGCATAGCGTTCAGAGCAAGCCTGCTCCCTGTGTAGTCAGCTCTTGCCTACACACTGGAACAGTGGGGTGGATAGTCCTGTCTTATGGGATATATTATCCTGTTGAAGTGAGGGCAGGGGTCGGTTCTCAAGCCACGTCATAGATGGCAAGGGATGCATGCATTTAACAGCACTGGGTGGTCCACAGAGGGATGCTTTAAATCCTCTCCATTCTCCGGTGTGTGGCTGTATCAGGGCTGTGCTGAAGGAGGTGAAGCGCTCCACCGAGGCCTGCCATGGGTCCTTAGCAGATTTACTGCACAGTTGAGGATTGCAGGCAGGGGCTTAGCTGCTCAAGCACGAAAGCCATTTCTCTCCCTCTGACAAGGCTGCTTGAAAGGCCAAAGACCAGAAGCTCAGGAACCTGGCAGCTGTCTGCGCACAGCCATGTCATAGGAAATGAAAAAGCCCATCGTTTCTTCTGCCTGCTAATATCCATCAGTGAGGTGGGGTAGCAGGTTACTTGCTGGAAACCTGTAAGCAACCGCAAAGTCACAGTCGTGAATCACGTGGGGTGGTTCTTCAAGGTCGATACAGTGAGTAGCACTAAGATAGGTGGCTTTACAACATATTTTTAGGTCGAGACATCTTGTATATTCTTTAGTATATACTTATATGTGTATGTACTTTGTGGGCTCTGGAGATCAGCCCTAGGACTTGTCTGCTTCCGCTTAGGAACTTGTTTTTTCTGTTCAACTGCCTCTATTTAACTGTCTTGATAGAAAACAACCAGTAGAGGTCAGTAAAATACCAGAATTGCGTCCTGCTTGTTCAACTGCCTCTATTTAACTGTCTTGATAGAAAACGACCAGTAGAGGTCAATAAGATACCAGGATTGCTTTCTGCTGAGGGACTTTCTTTTTTAAAAAATTTCTGGCAACTGCCTCTATTTAACTTTCTCGATAGAAAACGACCAGCAGAGGTCAGTAAAATACCTGAATCACTTTAGCATGCTCTAGATTCCAGTCCATAGAAATTGTCTTCCATGTGCACCCGTAGACAATATTTTTTTCAAATCTTGCATTTTCAGTGTTATGACCACAGAAGGCCCTGATTTTATTTTAAAACCAGATCTTTGGACTACACCATTTCCCGCTGAAAGGCAATATTTCTCTCCATGTGTTCCCATACCTGGCGTGTCATGCAGTTTGGTACTTACTTTCCCTCCATGTAAATGAACAGTAGATGTTTCAGCACCCAGGCTAACGTGCTGCATAGCTACATATAAGGTCCCAAAGGCGAGACCGATTGCATTGCAAATGCTTGTTTTCTTTGTACGATGAACCCAATAAACTGGCAAGGAGAAGTGAGCTAATAAATAAATATATTGACCTGGGCTTTATTTAGAGCTTGGCAGATGTGTAGGATATCCCATCAGCCTTATTACAAGCGCAGCAGGATATCATTGACATGTAATGAGGCGGACGGGGTATCCCTCACCTTAGTGACAGAGTGCACATCCGGCAATCTCTAAATCAGACCACTTCTCTCCTGCACATACATGTGACCTTCAGCAAAGGAAAGACCACAATTGACCTTGAAGTTAGTGACCGCGATGAGACCCTGGATGCTACCCTTTACAAAAGAGTAAGACCCACAGACACCTCCCAAGTCATAGGAGTGAGGCTCCCTGAAACAAGGCTTAGCACACCAGGGTTTTTTCTGGTCCTCACTTTGGTACAAATGCCTTGCACACCTTTGCACTGGGCACTCTGTACTCTTCCAGCCAAGGCCTCCTTTACACTTAAAACCTAGGGCCTTGTTGCCATGGGTGCCAGATTAACACATCCCTGTCCATGCCCTTACCCACCATGGCTGGATATCGTCTGAGAAGTATCATGTGAAAATATAGAGTACAAAAATATAGGTGAAAATACATGCCTTGCCGAAACCTTGCACACCGTAGGCTGTAGTTTCAATTTGAGTGATTTTTATAGCGTGCAACTAGAAGTTCAAATAACTCACAGTGCTTTCTATCAGCAAAGCATGTGACGTGAGAGGAAAAGGCATACATCCAGATATGGGAAGCCTGAGTCTTGTAAACTTTAATGGCCTATAGGGCAGTGTCGGGTCTTGACCGAGGGAAGGGCCTCGATGCAAAGGTGTCTGAATCAAAGTTAGGCCTTATTGCCAGCCAATCCCAATCTTCATACTTTAAAAAAAAAAAAAATGCCTATTTATTAACTGGAATTGGGAGACTGAAGAATCGAGTGCTTAAATTGAGTAATTTGATTAAAAAAATGTAAGTGCAACTACATTGTGACCCTGGGACACCAATGGTAAACAACAGTACAATTTAACCCAGTGGCGGCCGCACAAACAAAGGGTGGTGAGGCGGGTGGAGGGAACGTGGGAGGGGGAGCGCAGGGGGGCATGGCCCGCAAGGGGGGTGGGGTGCTAGAATATATAAAAATAAAAGTCCTTATCTGAAGCCGCCGCCCGCCTTCCGCGTCGCGCTTCTTCTTCTCTTCCTGGTCCCGGCAGCCCCCGGGACAGACTCTCATCCAATCCCCACACTGCTCTCATGCTAGGAGAGCAACACCGGGATTGGCCTGAGTGGGCTGAAAAGAGTCTCCCCTTAGGCCAGGGAGTATGTGGGGGTTTCTACAGCCTGGCTGTTCAATGCAGCCGGACTGGAGAAACCGAAGTGCGCATGTATGTTTTGGTCAGCCTGAGACAGAAAGCCAAACACATATGCGCACTTAGAGAGTAAACATAGCACTCCTCCTCCCGTGCCCCCGCCCCTCCCTGCGCAAGCTGTCTCAGAGCTGGCAAATGAAAAATAAAACAATCCTAAAACATCGTTTTATTTTTCATTGGCTGGCTCTGGGCCAGGCCGTGGGGCGATGCGCCTCCACCATTGCGGAGGAGCCGCCACTCATTTAACCTCTAACTGCACCAGGACCCATTTTGAATATAAACAAATATCCTTATAATTAAATGATCACAAATAAATGAATGTACTGGTCAAACAGCAAAACTGAGAGCTACTGGTGCCATGTCTAATCTCAGGTTCTGTTTTTGTTTTCTTTGCAGCCCCTGCAGAGTTTCTGCAACACCCTCAGTCCATATCCCGCCCAGTGGGGACCACCGCCATCTTCACCTGCCAGGCCCAGGGGGAGCCGCCGCCTCAGATTGTGTGGCTGAAGAACGGTCAAACACTGGAACCCACCGAGCACATCAAGCTGAAGAACAATAACAGGTGCGAAGGCAGATTGGGGAGAGGAGTGGGTTCTGGTTCTTCATCGGAAGTGGACGAGACTTCATTGCGATGAAGGATTATTGTGACATGAACCGGCTCAGTCACTCAGCCCAGCGCTAAACGTCAGCCATTGGGATGTGGGCTGCACTTGCATATTACAAGGCAATGCAGGCTAACACTCAGCTCCACAAACAGTGCTATGTGGCCGGGAGTCCAGTGTCATTACGAAACTTGAAGGGGCCCCCCTGCAACGTAAATAGGCGGGCCCTCCTCCGGACTCAACCAGGAGCTCTCAGGCCAGGGTACTGTGCTGAGGGGGGCCCTGGAGCTCAGATCCCCTACCGCACCGCAGAGGCTGCGGGCCCATTTTATGCCACTGAGGGAGTCAACACATGGAAGCCAGCTAGGGTACTTCCATTCAGAATCAAGATACATGCATCAGGATATTGGATGTGGCCGGGACGGCTATAGTACGGGGTGCTATCAGCACCGTACAGGATCGAGGCCCATCGGCAGGGTCTGGAAGGTGTCTAGAGCCAGGTTTGCTTCTGGTTGCTTGTAATGAGGATTTGCTTGCAGAGCAGTTTTGCGATTCTAAGTCTGTTGATGCTGTTGCAGAGATCAGGGTTCGGATACATTGGCAGAGTTGTGTGGCAGCTTGGTATAGTCTGGTTTGCGGCATGACAGGGGTAGGGCTGGTGCAGACCTGAAGTACAGACAGTTGCCGCATATGATTGACTCGAACTAAAGCAATCAGTGAGAAGGCATTCAATACTGACCTGCTTTGCCAAAATCAGGTGGGTCACTGTTGTGATAAGATTTGAAATATGGATCTCGAATGAAGCCCAAGAGATGGTGCGGCCGTCATTGAGCTGGTCTGGAGGGAAGATGTTTGTACTATGTGTGGTGTATGTAATGATTATTATTTCATCCATGAGCACAATGCAAACATCCTTCCTGTTGGACCAGTGTCTGTCTTATCAGATTGAGGGTGGGAGAAACATCAAGTTTCTCAGGCCAATAATGGAAACCTGGGACCCCGGGGGAGCAGCAACGGAGGGGATGGACAGACACACGTCGGTTCTACTACTATAAGAACAGAGTGATGATGCAGGTCAGGAGTGTAATGCCTGTTCGAGCTAGAACAGAGGTCCCAATGAATGTCTCGGTGGCCTCCATTATATTCCAAATTTCACAGACAAACACAGATCCACAGACACAGATCCACAGACACAGATAGGCATGACCATGCAAATGCATACAGACCCATTCAGAAACACACATAAAGAAACACGAACAGCAGGGAACAGGCAGACACACATACTTAACCATAATCAGTCTTAAACATACACTTATAAGTGAACAAATCGAGCAAGCGCATGCAGAGAGGAACTCAAATTAACTTCCAATGCTTACAATAGCCTTAAACACCAGAAGGGATGTCTCAGTGTATCTTGGTGCTCTAAGGGTAATACATTTCTGATGCCCACCACTCCCCCTTCTTTATGTACATGCTGCCCCAGACCTGCAAAACCCTCCAGGATTACGTGGTGGTTGCCGCGGCTCCCTAGCAGCTGTGTGTCAGAATACCATTATCAGAAATGTCGTCTGACATAACTATCATGCTCTAAATATTGTTTACAAAAATCATCATCCCACTGAGGGAAGATTTTCTATTATTAACTTCAATGGAGCAATCTTTTTGTAAACGATATTCAGATGTGTATGTCAGACGATATTCTGACAACAACATTCGAGTTCCGCACCTGCCCCAGCAAGCGGGGGTGTTTTAGAAATCGGCCTATGTGGTTAATGTATAAAATTGGCCCTGTACACAAACAAATGAACAGACCCAGATACATAAACACACATTTATAAATAGACATATAGCAGTTGATACAGACACATTTGCAGACATATGGACACAGACACTTGGACACATTTGTACATCTAGACCAAAAGTCTTCAAATTGTGGGGCCCGCTCCCCCTGGGGGTCCATGTCTGTATACTTGATGGGGCGAATGCGCCTCTGTAAGTACTTGTTAACGAATTCCTTTCCTAAGTTGACAGTTCAGAGGTGCTCCATACGCGACGCCAGAATAAAAGAGGTCTAAGTACTTGTAAATGAAGATGGCCTGGAAGCATGAACTTGTTTATTTGGCACATTTCCAGGCTGTCTTTATATACATACTGCAGTTGATGTGCATAAAAAAGGTATAGGAGCTGTGATCCTAAGTGCATATGGGGCAGGGTCAATGAGTGTGGGGACCCGGTAAAAGATGTGGCTAAATAGAGTAAAGTATTCTCTCTCCATTATGTTTTTTTTTTTTTTGCCTTCTTGTAAGTGCAAATAAAAGAGTGCAGTCAATTTAAATTAAAAATATATACAAGTTCAGCTAATTGGTGGGGTGAATGCACTATTTTACGTTATGAAACCCCACACACTTAATACGATCCCTGCAGTTCTCTTGGTGTGTGACCACAGAGTCACCAAATTGAATCCCGGTTGGCACAGTGAGGAATGGTAGCTTGTGAACTTATAGTACTACGAGGTCTCCGCCTGTGACAGAAAGTACTGTGAATATGCAAGTCATTTAAAAATTGTATTGCACACAGCATAAGATAGGTTTGCTGCAAAATGATTTAGGCCATGGTTCACAAAGAGCCTCGGCACGCGGGGCGGAGGCTCCTCAGTCATAGTGGGATCGCTGCACTCGTGGTGGCATATCCGCACTGCAGTGCGAGTGTGAAGATCCCGCTACAACGGCGGAGCCTCCTCCCCGCGTGCGGCGACTCATTGTGAATCAGGGCCTTATAGTTTCATATGAAACAAGTGTTTTCAAAATATGTATTTTAGTACTACAGCACCTAGTGCAGATATTTTAATTAGTGTCCTTTCAAAGAATGCACTCGAGGTGGGAGGGAGGAGACCAGCAGGGTGGCTTTCAGAGGGAGACCCTTGATCATCTGGACTGCTGGGGCCTCTGAGTAATGGCCCATGAGAAAGAGTAAAGGGTCAAGATCTATGGATAACAGCACAGAGAGGGCCCAGAGAAGAGAGCGCCATGTGGGGGGTAATGTGTTTGTTTATAAATGGACAGAGATAGCTTCCTGGGAACGGGCAGGTTATGGAGGTTCATTTTCTTAAGGGCCAGCACTACTATTAGTGCAACAGGTGCAGTAGGACTGAGGCCAGAGGTATGAGGGCTACTGTATTCCCAATTAGGGATGTCTTACTACCAAAAAGGGGTATGGGGGCCCATTTGCCTTACTAGGGGGGGTGCAGTGTTCTATTTAGTACACAACGGGGCAGATGGCCTGCTTTGTCACTCAGACCCAGAAGGAATGGCCCAGTGGAGGGGGCAGAGGAGACCCTCTGCATCACAGGACTATAGATATGAACGGTGCTACAAGCGCAGCAGCACTGGGACCCAGGGCCGTGCAGCATTATTTTAGAGGCCATGTGAGAGTCCAAGTAAACCGCAGTTATGGCTTGTTGGAAGGTGGGTTATTGGTAGGGGCAAATGTCGGTCTGCCACTAGCAATAAGGCCACCAACACATAATAGGACCCAGCATAGGTCTTAGAAAATTATTCCTATGCTCAACCCTTGGTAACGTGGCTGCGAGCAGACAGGCTTAACTTCAAAGACAGGTATGTAAAGCATTCAAAAACACCATTTCAGTAAATAATTAACCTCTTGCGTGCCCCGCCCTTTCCCCGCCCTGTGCCGGGCTTTCTATTAGCGGGCGGAGTTCATGACGAGATGGTCTCGTCATGGGCACAGGGCAACCGCGGCCCATGACGAGACCATCTCGTCATGGGCACTGAAGGGGTTAAGACACAACACAAAATAAAAATCCAACACCAATTTATAAAAATATATAATATTTTTATCTTTTAAATGACACCAAAACAAAAAAAATCCACTGTAGGGAACCAGAGATATGAATTTTTAAAGATTAGTCACTTTCTAGGGCTTAGAAACCAACAGTGCCCCTTTTAGTCATTTCGTTTTCTCTGACAGGGACACACCTTTAGAAACGGTTCTGAAGAATATCTCACCACTGTGTAGCCTTCTCCAGCAGGCTAGGTCCAGTTAGAACTCCTTCCTGAATTTCTGCTTGCGGGTTCCAAAGTATCCAACACACAGTCCAAGGTTCTGGAATCTCCAAGAGGGTCCTTGAAAGTGTGAAACTTCAATTCCGCAATCCACTTGAACAAAACCCTTTCAAATCCACTGGCACTCCAGGCTGGGGATTCTTTGTGGGGATGTCCAGGTGAGCTCTGTTAACCTGTAGCTTGCAGGGAGTCTACTTTTTAGTCCTTTTGTAGCAAGGTAATCCACAGGGCTGCAGTTTTCAGATGGCGCAGTTTTCAGAGGTCAGGCCTTAGAAGTCTTTGCACAGCAGAACTTCGCAGCAGGGCACGTCTTGCTTCAAGTAAGTTTCAAGCAGCAGATATGGAGGGCTCTGCCCCTCTCAGATACTTATTCACAATTCTCTGGGTCAAGCCACAGGTCACTTCTGACCAATGAAAGCTGGGTAACTCCTCATAGTTATGACCACATCCGGCAGAGTGTGGCATTATGTTGTCCCAGAGTGCATCTTTCTTCCAAATCCATAATGGCTTATTTTCCAGCAAGGAGGTAAGAGCTGGCGAAACACACCCCCTGGGATGGCTTATTTCCATGGACTCTCCCCCTACCATCAGCACATACCTTCCTTAAGCCTAGCCCTGACTCTGGGTCAAGAGTGTCAAAGTGAAACTGAAACCCAGGCCTCCCCTCTGACTTTGAAGAGCATAGTTTACGACTCCACCTCCTGGCCTGGCATACCTTATAGACCAGCACACTGCCCTCCCAGCAGAGTGGTTCTTTATCACCTCTTCAAAGCAGCCTGGCTAATCCACTTATCTCTGACCAATCAGGGCAGACCACTGGAAGGCTGAATTTGGACTACAAATAAGAAAGTCTTATAACTTCTTGTATGTACACGTTAGCAGAAATTCAACAATATAATATTGTTGGATTTACTACTACCATTCTGGGAAGTCTTTGAATGGTCCGGCTAGTCCTCTCCTCTCAATATTTATTAATCAATAACTTCCTACCATGTTAACCTATGGGCCATGGGGTTTGCAATGGGGAAAATGACTTGGGTCAGTTTTCTAGCACCAGGGCTTATAAAAACATATTTTATAAGTATTTCCCTAATCTCTACAGGACCCCCACCCCCTGTGCAACTAAGGGAGACTTTAGGGGTTCTGAATCTGCAGAAATATTGCAGATCTTCCTTAACCAGGTTTTCTAGCGTCAAAGTCGAATTTGAGCAGCTCTTTACTTTTTAAAAGCAGTCCTGGCAACCAGGGCTGGTTTTAAACTGACCCCAGGCTTCAGCAGAGCACACATACAAGTGCAGAAAAGCTGCTGGCCTCTAAACTGCCGTGCCCCAGGATACTGGGGACATCTAGGTAGTTTCAATCCCCTGCCATATTATATATAAATCTCATGTGTTCCTTTCAGCTTGGCACTGGCCCTGGGCCTGGTTAGGCAGAGCCCAGGGTCAGTCAGAGTCAGTTACCACCAGTTCCAGTCAGCAAAAAGTTGGGGGGTGCCCAGGGCACAGGATGACTTTGCAACATAGCCCCCCCCCCCCAATGAAAGGTGATGGGTTACTAACCTACACCCTGGTAGTCCTCATCAGCTAAGTGGAAAAACCTGGAAAGTCCATCTGCATTGGCATGGGCAACCCCAGGTCTGTGCTCCACTGTAAAGTCCATTCCCTGTAGGGAAATGGACCACCTTAACAGCTTGGGATTCTCCCCTCTCATCTGCATGAGCCACTTGAGAGGTCTGTGGTCAGTTTGAACACGAAAGTGAGTCCCAAACAAATAGGGTCTGAACTTTTTCAGTGACCACACCACAGCAAAAGCCTCTCTCTCAATGGCACTCCACCTCTGCTCTCTGGGAAGAAGCTTCCTATTAATAAAGGCAACTGGCTGATCAAGGCCCCCTTCATTTAGCTGTGACAACACTGCCCCAATCCCTTGCTCTGAAGCATCTGTCTGAACTACAAATTCTTTTGTATAGTCAGGGGCCAGTAACACTGCTGCTGAACACATAGCAGCATTCAGAGTGTCAAAAGCCTTCTGACACTCTGGGGTCCAAATCACCTTTTTGGGCCTCTTTTTAGAAGTCAGTTCTGTTAGAGGCCCCACAATGGTCCCATAATTTTGAACACACCTTCTATAGTACCCTGTCAGTCCAAGGAATGCCCTGACCTGAGTCTGGGTAACAGGAGCTGTCCAATCCAAAATAGTTTGGATTTTAGCTTGGAGAGGCTGTACATGGCCCCCACCTACCAGGTGGCCCAGGTACACCACAGAACTCTGCCCTATTTGGCACTTGTTTGCCTTAATAGTCAGGCCTGCTTGCTGCATGGCCTGAAGCACTTCCCTTAGGTGGTTTAAGTGATCCCCCCAGGTAGAACTGTATACAGCTATATCATCCAGGTAAGCTGCACTGAACTGTTCCAACCCAGACAACACCCTGTTCACCAACCTTTGGAAGGTGGCAGGTGCATTCTTTAATCCAAAGGGCATTACCTTGAACTAATAATGTCCCTCTGGTGTGGAGAATGCTGACCTCTCCTTGCTCCATCGGTGAGGGCAATCTGCCAGTAACCTGAAGTCAAATCAAAAGTACTCAGGTACTTAGCAGCCCCTAACCTATCAATGAGCTCATCAGCTCTAGGTATAGGGTGAGCGTCAGTCTTTGTGACTGCATTCAAACCTCCGTAGTCCACACAGAACCTTAACTCCTTGGGTTCCCCTGAGGATTAGGTTTAGGTACCAGCACCACTGGACTGTCCCTTGGACTATCAGACGGTTCAATTACCCCCAGTTCCAGCATCCTAGCAACCTCAGCTTTAATGCTGGCTCTTACATGGTCAGACAACCTGTACAGTTTATTTTTGACAGGTAGGCTGTCACCAGTGTCAATGTGGTGCACACACCATTCAGTGATGCCTGGGGTCAAAGAGAACAGGCCAGCAAACTGCTCCAGCACCTGCTTACAGTCTCTGTGCTGCTGGTCTGTCAATTTGGGAGAGAGTACAACTCCCTCTACTGACCCATCTTGCACATTAGTGGAGAGGAGGTCGGGCACAGGCTCAGTTTCCTCCTCCACACCCTCATCCGTGACCAGTAACATGGTCATGTCTGCCCTGTCATGGTGGGGTTTCAATCTATTCACATGCAGGACCCTGTGAGGGTTCCTGGGGGTGCCAAGGTCAACCAAATAAGTAACCTCACCCTTCTTTTCTAAGATTGGATAGGGCCCACTCCACTTGTCATGGAGGGCCCTGGGAGCCACAGGCTCCAACACCCACACCAACTGTCCTGGAGTATACTCAGGCATAGTAGCCTTTTGATCATACCAGTGCTTCATGAGCTCGTGGCTGGCCTCCAGTTTCCTGTTTGCCTTGTACATGTACTCCGCCATTCTAGGTCTCAGGCCTAGCACATAATCAAGCACATTGTCCTTTGCTTCCTTAAGAGGCTTCTCTAAAGACTCTCTTAGCAGGCTCAATGGCCCCCTCACAGGGTGTCCAAACACCAACTCAAAGGGACTGAAACCAACCCCTTTCTGTGGCACCTCCCTGTAGGCAAACAGTAAGCATGGGAGGAGAACATCCCATCTTCTCCTGAGTTTCTCTGACAACCCATTGATCATGCCCTTCAGGGTTTTGTTGAATCGCTCAACAAGACCATTTCCTTGTGGGTGATAGGGGGTGGTGAACTTGTAGTTGACACCACACTCATCCCACATAGCAGTCAGATAGCTGGACAGGAAGTTCGTGCCCTTATCTGACACCACCTCTTTTGGAAAACCCACTCTGGTGAACACACCAAGCAGTGCTCTAGCCACAGCAGGAGCATCAATGGTTCTAAGAGGTATGGCTTCAGGGTATCTAGTGGCGTGGTCAACTACCACTAAGATATACCTATTCCCTGATGCAGTAGGTGGGTCCAGGGGACCAACAATGTCCATCCCCACCCTTTCAAAAGGAACCCCAACCACTGGCAGTGGTATTAGGGGAGCCTTTGTCTTGCCCCCTGCCTTGCCACTGGCCTGACAGGTGACACAGGAGCTGCAAAACTCCTTTACCTTTTCAGACATAAGGGGCCAGTAGAAATGGTTCACCAACCGGTTCCATGTCTTTGTCTGTCCCAAATGTCCTGCCAAGGGGATATCGTGACTCAAAGTCAGGATGAACTCTCTGTACTTCTGGGGCACCACCAACCTCCTGGTGGCCCCCTCCTTGAGGTTTCTGGCCTCAGTATAAAGCAGTCCATCTTCCCAGTAGAGTCTGTGAAACCCACTGTCATCCCCCTCCTCTTGCTTAGAAGCAATCCGCCTCAAGCTCTCAAGGGTGGGACAGTCACGCTGTCCCTGACTGAACTCCTCTCTGGAGGGTCCACCTGCTCCTGTCAGTTCTGCCAAATCTGACAGCTCTGGCAGGGATGGAGTCCCTCCCTCAGAGGCCAGATCCTCCCCATCAGGGTTAGATTCTTCCTGCACCTCTGGAGTTCCCTGGGCTGGCTCACCAGGCCCAGTGCCCTTGTCCTTGGATGCTTGGCCCTTTGTTCCAGGGTCCAAGTGTCCAGCCCCTCCCTTCTGGCTAGTCTGTGACCTAGTCACAGCACATACCCACTCAGGGAGCTCCAATATTTTCATATGGAGTCCTCTCTCCACCTCTGACCACACAGAGGCTTCAAGATCATTGCCCAGTAAACACTGGACTGGGAGCACCTTTGACACAGCTACCTTCATAGGGCCTGTCACACCTCCCCATTCCAAATCCACCACAGACATAGGATGGAGTTTGGTAGTGCTGTCTGCATATGTCACCTGGTGGAACTCACCAGGTAACAACCTTTCTGGAGGCACCAGTTCATCCAGGACCATAGTTACACTAGCCCCAGTGTCTCTGATAGCCTCAACCTCAGCCCCATTTACTTTAGGCCTCTGCCTGTACTTGTCCATGTTTGGAGGTAAGGCAGCAAGGGTTGCAATATTCACCCCACCCAGGGACACTAAGGTTGCTTCCACCACCTGACTACCCCTCTCTGGGGCACCACTCTCCACCCCTACACTGACACTGGCAATCCCTGTGGATGGCCCCTTAGGGGGGAGCTTCTTGGCGCAGACAGCATCTCCCTGTTTGTGCCCTGGCTGGTTACAGTCAAAGCACTTACCCACCTTTGAGGGATCAAAGAACCTACCATTCTTTCCCTGATACCCCCTCCCTTTGAATTTGGGTTGGCTCGGGGCCCCCCCTACTTGTGCAGGTTTTTGTGGGTCTTTGGAGGACTCTTGGTTTTGACTTTCCTTTCCCTGGGCTTTCCCCTGGGGAGGGACCTGTCCTCCTTTCTTCTGGTCACCTCCCTGGTGCTGAATGGAAACCCAGGTTCTCACCCACTCATCAGCTGCTTCTCCCAGCTCTCTGGGGTCTGTCAGCTTAGAGTCCACTAGATACTGGCATAACTTCTCTTCTGCACAATGAGTCAAAATATGTTCTTTCAAAAACAAATTATACAATCCCTCATATGAGCCAACTGTGTTACCAACAATCCAGCCTTCCAGTGCCTTCACTGAAATGTCCACAAAGTCTACCCAAGACTTTGAACTCAATTTCTGGGTGCCTCTAAACGTCACCCTGTACTGCTCTGGAGTCAGACCAAATCTCTTGACTAAGCATGCCTTCATCTGCTGGTATGATTCTGCATCCTCTCCCTTCAGGGTCAGGAGCCTTTCCCTCCCAGCTACTGGAATCAACTCCCACAGGAGTGCACCCCAATACCTAGAGTGGACCCTACTCATTTTAAGGGCCCTCTCAAAAGCTGCTAGCCACTTGTCAATGTCATCTCCCTCAGTGTACTTAGGTACTATGCCCTTGGGAAGTTTAGGTTCATATCTACCACCCTGGACATCTCAACATCCTCTTCACTTTCGCTGCCACCATTCCTCTTCTCCTCTCCCTCTCCCATCTTCTCTTAGCCAGTTCGAATTTCTCCTTCTCCAAGGCAATCAGCTCTAATTGAGCCTGAAGCTGTCTCTCTGCAAGGGACAGTAGTGGTACCTGAGTAAGGGACCCTTCCCCACTCCCACCACCACCTTCATTCACCTGGCTAACACTAGTCACAATGGGAGAGGTCTCATCCTCACCCCTCTCTTGGGTGAGGTTGGGGGGAACATCCTCCCACCCCCCTTGCGTCTCCTCAGCTACCCCAGCCCAGGCCATTAGGGACTTAAGCAACGCTGTCTTCTTAATCTTGTTGGAAGCAGGCAGCCCCCTAAGCCTACACTGTACCCTAAGATCACCCACTGCGAACTGGGACAGTTTAGCCAGGTCCAGCTCCATGGTTCCCTAGTTTTGGGTCACAAAAAACTAGGCACAACAGTCTTAAAACAATTTGGAAAAATCAAAACAATGGATTAAAAACAGTTTAGTCAAAATTCCAAAAATCAAACTCAGACGTTTTGTTCTAAGGCAATTTAGAGGATTTTTATAATCTTAAACCCTTCACTGAAAGGTGTACTTTTTAAATGCAAGTCCACATCAACACCGCTGAACACCAAATGTTGGAAGGTGGGTTATTGGTAGGGGCAAATGTCGGTCTGCCACTAGCAATAAGGCCACCAACACATAATAGGACCCAGCATAGGTCTTAGAAAATTATTCCTATGCTCAACCCTTGGTAACGTGGCTGCGAGCAGACAGGCTTAACTTCAAAGACAGGTATGTAAAGCATTCAAAAACACCATTTCAGTAAATAATTAAGACACAACACAAAATAAAAATCCAACACCAATTTATACAAATATATAATATTTTTATCTTTTAAATGACACCAAAACGAAAAAAATCCACTGTAGGGAACCAGAGATATGAATTTTTAAATATTAGTCACTTTCTAGGGCTTAGAAACCAACAGTGCCCCTTTTAGTCATTTCGTTTTCTCTGACAGGGACACACCTTTAGAAACGGTTCTGAAGAATATCTCACCACTGTGTAGCCTTCTCCAGCAGGCTAGGTCCAGTTAGAACTCCTTCCTGAAGTTCTGCTTGCGGGTTCTAAAGTTTCCACAGGTCACTTCTGACCAATGAAAGCAGGGTAACTCCTCATAGTTATGACCACATCCGGCAGAGTGTGGCATTATGTTGCCCCAGAGTGCATCTTTCTTCCAAATCCATAATGGCTGATTTTCCAGCAAGGAGGTAAGAGCTGGCTAAACACACCCCCTGGGATGGCTTATTTCCATGGACTCTCCCCCTACCATCTGCACATACCTTCCTTAAGCCTAGCCCTGACTCTGGGTCAAGAGTGTCAAAGTGAAACTGAAACCCAGGCCTCCCCTCTGCCTTTGAAGAGCATAGTTTACGACTCCACCTCCTGGCCTGGCATACCTTATAGACCAGCACACTGCCCTCCGAGCAGAGTGGTTCCTTATCACCTCTTCAAAGCAGCCTGGCTAATCCACTTATCTCTAACCAATCAGGGCAGACCACTGGAAGGCTGAATTTGGACTACAAACAAGAAAGTCTTATAACTTCTTGTATGTACACGTTAGCAGAAATTCAACAATATAATATTGTTGGATTTACTACTACCAGTCTGGCAAGTCTTTGAATGGTCCGGCTAGTCCTCTCCTCTCAATATTTATTAACCCCTTCAGTGCCCATGACGAGCTGGACTCGTCATGGGCCGCGGTGGCGCTGTGCCCATGACGAGTCCAGCTCGTCATAGACCCCGCCCGCTAATGCAACGGCCGGCACTGGGCGGGGAAAGGGGCGGGCACTGAAGGGGGACTTTAGGGGTTCTGAATCTGCAGAAATATTGCAGATCTTCCTTAACCAGGTTTTCTAGCATCAAAGTCGAATTTAAGCAGCTCTTTACTTTTTAAAAGCAGTCCTGGCAACCAGGGCTGGTTTTAAACTGACCCCAGGCTTCAGCAGAGCACACATGCAAGTGCAGAAAAGCTGCTGGCCTCTAAACTGCCATGCCCCAGGATACTGGGGACCTCTAGGTAGTTTCAATCCCCTGCCATATTATATATAAATCTAATGTGTTCCTTTCAGCTTGGCACTGGCCCTGGGCCTGGTTAGGCAGAGCCCAGGGTCAGTCAGAGTCAGTTACCGCCAGTTCCAGTCAGCAAAAAGTTGGGGGGTGCCCAGGGCACAGGATGACTTTGCAACATGGCTGTTTTGCTATCCCTCAATCTTTCATTAGGACTCAGTGCACCCTTGCTGTGACCGTGTTGCTTGGACTTCAAAGCAGTGGCCTAAGAAAGGGGAAAATTGAAGCAGAGGAGACAGCTCACCTTGGGCCTCAGAGAGATGGCAGTAAAATAGAGAGGGATGGGGCACAATGGTGACGTATGTGTTTAATGAAGGGCAGAGGAGATAGCTATCTTAAGTGAAGCATGTACAGAGGCACTGGGACCCAAGGGTGGGACAGGCTCACTGTATCACAATTACCACTGTCTTACTTTAGAGGAATGAGAGCCCATTTTCCTTGCATTAGGGCTGAGGGCACCTTTGCAGCAAAGAGGGGGCAACATGTGAATGAAAGATAGACCCTGTTTTAAGGTTTACATGATGACCAGGCATGGTCAAGAAGGGGTTATAAGGCAGAGGAGACAACGTGCTGGTCATTGCTACAGCTGTCATTGGTGTAGCAGGTGCAGCTGTATAAGGTTCCAGGAGTGTGAGGGTGCTCACAATGCCTCAAGTATGAAAAGTAGTACTTTCTGCTAAGTTTCTGTTTTTTAAGCATTTGCTCTGTTATAAGTCTCGCATTTAGTGTAGATTATGAGCTACAGAAAAAGGACCCCTGAAATGATTTCATAAGCCCCACCCTTGGAGCTCAGCTCTGCCCTTCCAACTTTCCCAGGCCTTGCAGAAAGTTTTGGAAGGGGGCCTGACTTCAAAACTTTTGCTTAGGAGGCCTCACAGCAAACATGTTTGAAGACCTCTGATCTAGACATAAATATATAAGCAGAGACACAAACTCAAATGCACAAGACACATAAAGATCAGATACATACACAAAAGGCATTTATGTTCACACATACAGTCTTTGAGTGTTACATTGACTTGCACATAAGCACCCAGAAGCACAGACTGAAAAACGCAAACAGGCATGCACAGGCATACACAAAGATATACACACTTAGACACATGCTGACTCACCAGCTCAAATACATAAGAAGTCAGAATATGTGTAGTTAATTATTAATGGTAGAGTTTCGAAAATTACGAACCATGTGTGCAATGTGTAGGAGAGTAGGATCTGCTTCTTATAGTTACCCCCACTTTTTGCTGATGTGACACTGTTTTCAACTTAGTCTGACTGGGATTCTGCTATCCAGGACCCCAGTCTAGCTGCTTTCTCCTATAAATTGATTGTATGTACTTTACTTTACTTACTTTTATGTACCTATAAGGGTACCCCAGATTGGATTCTGGGGTACCCTTATAAGTCCTTAGTATATGGTATACTATGTACCCCGGGCATAGGTACCACAGAGGCCTCCCAGGGGCTGCAGCATGTATTATGCAACCCCTGGGAGACAATTCAAAATGACACCACAGGTCTGCTACAGCAGCCTGTGTAACGTGGTGCACGCACCCCTTACTTAGATATAGGTTCACTATATCTATCCTATATCACTGCACATATAAACCTATCAGTCACCCCTTTGGCAGGCCTTATCAATCCTGAAGGCAGGGTGCTGAGTTTTATGTGAGAGGGTGCACCTGCATGAGCAGAGCCCCTCTGCAGCCTTCAGAACCTATATTCTGGGGTTGTTTGTGATGCAGCCAACCATATATACTTAAGTGCATTATAACCTCGCGGTAAATGCTAACTTTAAAATGTCTGCATGGAAACATGTCGTGTTTGGTGTCAAACACCTTGGAATCATAACTCCATGCCAGTAATTGGTGTGGAAGGTATGATTCCACTTTCCTAAAGGGACATATGCAACACACCGGTACACCCGGTACCAGCTTTCTCGACCTGGGCATCACAAAATGGATGCTGCAAGCCACAAACACGAGTCTGCCCTCCTGCTGCTGGACGAAACTCGAGCAGAGGAAGGCCTAACAATAGGTTTCCTGTCACAGGGAGACGTGACCACCTCCCAGACAGGCTTTAGTGTAGTGGGGCTGGGTGGGTGCACTCTGAGAGTGCTTTGATGTCTGCACTGGGGGCACATTTGGAGTCCCTGTGCATAGTCCAGCTCAAACCGGTTGCAGGAGCAATTTGCTCCTGCTCTGGCACGAAACTGGACAAAGGACATGGGTGTAGCCACCCCTCTGTCCTGACCCTCCCATAGGTGGGTCCCCAGAGTTTGTCCCACTCTTTCCTGGGGTATAAAGTAGGAACCCCTGACTACAGGACTTTAGATTTTACCTGGACTAAACTCTGCTAGAGAAACCAAGTACTTCAATGATCTGCACGACGCTGGATGACTGAAGAATCTCCCTTGGAGTAAAGGAGTTACTCCCCTGCAAGGCAGGCACCTGAAACGCATCTGACCGATTTGCATCTCCCGAGCTCCTGAGGACTCCGAAGATTTCTGCAAAATAGGAGGTGGGTTCCTGAGGTCTCTGAGGTTGATCTGTGCTCTCAGCAATTCTGAGGCCCGTATCCCTCGTGGGGACCGTGCAACCCGAACCCCTGTGCACCGCGTACATTTGCAGCAGCATATACTTTTTGGCGTTCCCTGAGGCTGTGCTTTGGGCTACTTGTAGTCCTGACCCCGAGCAGTGAATCCACTGAAGATTTCCGGCCTACACTCCACGAGTGTTCCGTGGGCTGGTATTTAGTGATTCAGCTCGAGGTCCCTTCGCAATCCCTGGTCCGTCGACCTGTGGGTCCCTGTGAAGGTAACTTTGACTTTCCGTGGGCTTTCCTGGTTGCCCCAGATGTGCCCTGACTCTCCATAGCTTGGAGCGTCTCCAGGACCTTGCTGGTCCTCACCGATGCATCTTTCCTCTGACCGCGTGGGTTACAGTTGCCAAGGCTTGTTGGTGTTCAATCCGGACACTGACCCTCCCAGCACTCGACATCCTTTGTGGGACAGTTCACCTCTGGACTTTGGTCGTCGTCATCGTCTCCTGGTCCCCGTGGCTGCAGAGACTCTTCCCACCTGAAACACCCGACATCGGTGGGCATTTGTCTATCGTGCCCCTGGTCACTCTGAAGTGACCCAGACTCTGTCCCCTCTGCTTTCAGGTTCTTCTCAGCTCCGATCCAGGCTTGGATCGCACCGGACACTTTTCATCTTCCCGGCAGCACCAGTTTTTCGCTTCAAGCCATTGAAAATGACAAAGGTTTCCGATGTCACTTGACCCCTATGCAGCCGGCTCCTCTAGGATAGGTAACACGGGTATCTCGGTACTCTCAAGGGTGCTGGCCTTAGAACCTTCTATGTTTAACTGGGTTTGCTTGAAGTCCTCTCCGAAGTGTCCTTAATCTTTAAAATTCCAACCGCAACTTTCCCGTAGAGTTGTACGGAGCTCGCATCTGTGTTCTCACACTGCACCCGTCCTCCATAGGTCCCCTGTGTCACTACCTAGGGTGGTTCCTTGGGGTCCCAGAGATTCTACGTGCTCTAGGCACTGAGTCTAGACAAGTCTTGGTTGTTATACCACTTTCTTAGTATATGGTTTGGAGCCCACTGTGTGTTGTGCTATTTACTGTTGTTCTAGTGATTTAATATTGTGGGCTTTGTTCTCTAATCTCATAAAGAGGTTAGTAGAGAGTGTTTAGTAATAAATACATATATTTTATATATTCCTTGTGTGGTTCTCCTTTCATTTCATCATTCAGGACACTATACACTGGTAAAACAAGCTGCTTTACATTCCTTCGAGACTTAGCCTGAAGGCTGCTCTCCATAGCTACCACTATGATAGCTTTCAATAAAGGTTGTCTTTAACCTAGTCATCAATAAGGGTTGTTTGGACTGGTACAAGGTGCACACTTTAATTAGTGGCCAGCATATACCAGGCCAACTTCTCACACAGTGTTTCCTATGCACATATTGTTTAGCTTTCCCACATTGTACCTGGACTATTAGTGGGTGGTCTTCGGGGGCTGAGTCAGATGTATCAGTGCAATGAGCATCCTCGAATTAAAATAAGGCCCTTTCATGTGGAACGAGACAGGAGTGTTGTATGCACCAGCAAAACAGGCCCCAGCTGCGTCGTACTGTCTAATGGATGGCAATGAACACTAATTAAATTTCCAGTAATTCTCTACTTCCATTAATTACTTTAATTTCATCCCTGGGACTTAGAGCTGGTTTAGCTGATTGGAAGCAGAGAGTCAGCTTCCTATGAGTCCTACTTTTTCCTTCTACGATGAAAAGTAACTGCTGGGTTGGGATGTTGTGGCAAAGATAATTGGGGTCAATGAGAACCATTCATCACCAAAACTTACACATTATTGACTTCCATCTGACATTGATGGCAATGAGTTACTGCACTCCTCCTTTCTACCCTTTAAGGCACAGAGACTTATAACTCCACAAACAGCAATTAAAGTAAGTGTTTATTGACATTCAGGTTCTCAGTCAGTAGGACTTCCTGTTCCAGAAAGCCAAGGAGCAGAAGTTAACAAGAAACCCTCAAGAACCTTGCACTGTACCCATTCAGAAAGTGGGATAGTTATGATACTTACGCCCTGATTTAGAATTTGGCAGATGGGTTACTCCGTCTCAAACGCGATGGATATCTTGTCCACCTTATTTCAAGTGCATTATATTCTGTTGTACTTTTAATACGGCAGATAGGACATCTGTCACCCCTCTGCCAAACACTAAATCAGGACCTAAATCTCTCTTCTAGAGGTCCGGGCTCTGCCAGCATATTTAAAAGCTTCTTCATTAACCTTCATCGGGCTCATCCTCGTCAGAAGCTGTATAATGAGGGTTAGTCCCCCTTTCCAGACAGTCAACTACTGTGGCTCTCTAAGCTTTTTTTGAAGGATCTATCACAACTCCTGCAATCTCTGGACCTATGAAGTCCTAACCCTGACCACTAATCATGCTGTCTAATACCCAAGCAAAGCATACCGTTGAGTGAACCAAGCATTGGTTGGCTGGACACGAAACTTTAGAGATTGTCACAAAAAATAGTAGGATTCTGAGTCATGAAAAGTACTAACAACTCATTTTGGCTTTACTATTTTTATTGCCCTTCTTTCTCACGGTTCAAGGAAATAAAACAGAAAAGGATAGACTGATCTCAACAAAAGATGGAGACCACCTTTGGAAAGAACAACATATCCAAATGATGTTGAAAAGAATCAGAAAAATGTTGTGGCAGATTCAACAGTATTGACACATTTCCTAAGGCTTTAAATGCAGAATCAGATGAAGGCACCTTACTAGAAAGGTAGCATGTGGGATTGAGCTCTGAAACCATTCAGCAAACTACAAACTAGAGATTCCACCTCACTCAAGTACATCAAAGCACATCTAAAAGGTAATATGTTAGCCCACTTACAATGGAACATCGAAGTGGAAAAATCCAATAAGACTTTTTGTGTAATAAAAAGAAAGGACCCTGAACAGGAAACAAAAACTAGTATGAGGCACAACAGCTATCAAAAATGGTCAATATTAGTATATGAAGTCAAAGTTACTAGCCGCCTATGTTGTTTCCCCGTTCTCTCCATGCACCCTTTAGATCAGAATTACAAGTCGTGTGCTAATTATCACGCCCTTTCAGTTTTCCCACGATAAATTCCAGGAGGTTAAACCTGCTGAAATGTATCATGGGAAAAGGCCCAGAAGAAAGGCAAAACATGCTGAATTCAGTGAGCTAAAAAACCATTCTGCATGTTGTGCTCAATTTTCTTTTTAAAAACTTTAAATAGGAGGTGGTAAGTGCCTCACCCTGGGTTAATGATATTTACTGCATGTCGTAAATACCCCACCCTATTTCGACAAACTTGTAACGAGGGCTTTTCACTTCTCAATTGGTAGCACGAGTTATGCCTCCACACCTACAATGTAGAATAAAACCTTCCCTTCCAGACTGATCCACTGAAGTGTGCATAGAGAGAACAAACTGCATGCTCTCTGCTCACCAGTGCAACGGCATATGGTGATATCAATTACCCTGGGAAGGTGGGATTTTCTGTTTAATAATGTCCCACCGTCTCTCTGTTCTGGAGAATTCTAGTGAAGTTTGGGGGTCACTTTAGACCAACCTGGACAGTTTCCCTGTCTCATTTCCTAGTCAACATTTTATGCTTGGGGGGCCAGCCCTGAAACTGAGCATTACAAAGATCGGGGCATTGGGTAGCAGTCCTGCCTAGAGACGGGCCGTTCTCCTAATGTGTGACTGGGTCCTATATTCTTGCATGGTGGCCAGATCAGCACTAGGGCACATTCTCGCCATTTCAAGATGCGTGTCTCATGAAAGCATGTCCTCTGAGGTGTTAGAAGCCCTGTTGGCCATTGTGCTGGCTGTTAAGCCAGGCCTTCATACCTCCTCTGCCTCATGAAAGTCGAGGCCATTCTGTACACTATAGCACCCCTTGGTAGCTCTAGATTTGCCAAAGAGGCCTGGCATGAGCTCTTGTTGCCTTATGTTACCCAGCTCCCCGGATCAATTAACCCACTGATTTGGACCCTTCACTGGCTCAGCCCATATATTTGCACATGGAGAGATTTCCAGTTGACAGCTCTGCTTCCTGTTGCTCTTTGGCCTTTCTGACATCACAGCATCCCTCCACTCAGGAGCCGGATGCTCTCTGTGGTGTGCCCAGGGCCTATTGGCACTAGTGTCTGTTTATCCGCATGGATTTGCAGGAAGTTGACCACCTTCAAGTTGGATAAGTAGGTTTTGTGAGCTCTATAACGAGAGGTTTGTCAATGCGTCAAGTGATCTTTCAGAAGAAGGAGCTGTGTTGTGTCTTGTCCAATGATAGGCCTGGGCTCTACGCTTGTGCTGCTGCCAGGCACCCGAGCTATGCCTAGGGATGGCTGCTGGCCAGGACACTCTCCAGCCATGGTGGTCGGTAACCAGTCATCCTTCACATGCAGCCTGCTTAGCCAGTGTTGGCTCACCCGACCTTGCTTTTCTCACAATGCTGCTGATCTAGACGGAGACTGCTAGAGCGCTCCTTCCACCCATCAGAGCTGGACGGTCTCTGCTTGCATTTTGTAAGAGGGTGATCCATTGTTTCAGGTGTGATTCCCTCTTTCTGCCCTCAGATCACTGAATCTTTTCCGTTGTGAGTGGTTGTCAGACTGCTGCTAAAGTGAGGAGGGTGCTGCGGGCTTCACGGGCTTCTCTCGCTGGAGGGGAGGGGCTCGCGTGGCCCTAACCTTTGAACTCCGAGAGATCCATCATCCTGATGGAGTGTGAAGCGGGAGGCTGCTCCAGGGGATGGTCTCCGGTTGAATGTCTCCACACTCTGCAGTGCCTTCCGCCGTGTGCGTGATTCTTGAGAAGCATGGCCTGGATTGCAATGAGGGGATTTCCCCTTCCTTATTCACTGCTGGGGTTGGTTCTCAGGGGGAGGCCGTATTTCTGTACATTGGCGGATGTTTACTCGCATATCGAGTGCAGGGATATCGGGTTTCCTTTATCGCATAGCCAAAATATGAAGCGCCGGCCGAAATATAGGAAGGTAAGTGCTTACAAGGAAGAATAGATTTACCATTCGTAACGCCATATCTACTGACTGTGAAGGTGCATGCACATGCACGCACACCCCCATACATACATGCACACATATATACACGAGGTACATATATGTGGACTTATGCATAAAACATCTCTACATACCTTACCTTTCGATATATTGTGCCTCAATATTTTGTCTATAAGATAAAGATATAACAATATTCCCTTCTCAATAGCTCTGTACATAGGTAGACTTGTCAGAAGTAAATTGCTGAGAATTTCCAGGCGGACAGGGCCTCTTAATGGTCTGTGGGACAGGGTCACAGTAAGTCACATGTTATGTTTGCAGATCTATTATTGTGGGGGAATTCAGCTTAAGCAGGACTACAAAGAGTCAGCCTTGGAATCTATGAAGCTGTGTAGATGCAAAAAAAACCCTGAATTGACCATTATTTCCTTTGTCTCTATCATCAGTCTGGTTTGTCGCACACTGACGGTCCCCTGAAGGTGGTGGATGGCGCCATTAGGATGCTGGATTTGGGGCTACCTCTCTGCTCATTCTTCTCAATTGTTTGGTGGTCTTTGAATCTGTAGACTACTGGGCACTGTTAACCACATTCCCCTTTCTCATGGGGATTGGTGGTCATGTCCATGAGTGGTTCTCATCGTTTGTACGAGGACAGATTCAATCAACCATAAAGATTTTCTATGTGGAACTATATCAGGACTACTCTGCCCGGCTCAGCCGAGAACAAACTCAAAATCAGTGTGGCACCCTCCCATAAAAAGCAACTGGGGATACTGCTACTCTCGTCAGCATATCCGGAGCTAGTGAGGGGCGCCACCGTGTGCTTCTAACCACTGAATCCCGCCGACTGCATGAAGCAGAGGCGGTATGGAGGCTTGACTTAGCAGCCAGCTCAATTGCCAGTTATCTTCCAAAGGCTTCGATGGGCATATTCTAATAAACATTACATCTGGCAATGAACAGCATGTGCTCCAGGGCAGCTCTAGCCACCATCCAAGAAAATAGGACCCAGCATGTATCAGGGGATGCTCCCGCGTCTGGGCAGGACTTCTAACTGACCTCCTGGTTTTAGGAACAATCAGATACAGGTTTGAGCTCCGGGTGAGTTTCCCTCCTTATGCCTCGCAGAGAGCTTTAGGGTGCTAGCCTGGCTCCCTTGTTTAACATCTATGTAGAGCTGCTGGTGGATGCCATGGCGTGTATGTCTCCGCCCGTATGCTGATGAATGACACCCAGTTCTATCTCTTTGTGTGACCACAATCGCACCAAGAGACTCTCATACAGATGCATCCCGCCTTTGAGACAGTCTTCGTGCATTTGAGAATTGGATGCCTCTTACTTTTTGAGCAGTGTCTTGAAACTGAACAACTTCTGATCATTTTCTGTACCCCAGTTCAAAATATGTTTTCCTCACAGCAAAACTTCCGTCCCAATTATGCCTACCATGAATCCCTTTGGCTTTATTCTTCATTCGGACCCTAATTTCAAAACTCATATTGATAACATTTTCAAGTTCTGCCTCAGTTGGAAAACACTCTTCAAAGAAGTTAAATCATGTATCACTCCTATGGACTCCTGAATCCCCATCCAGGGTTGATCCTTGCCCAGAGCCAATGGTGACCGCGCTCTGCTGATTCACTTCCTTCTTTTCCCGAACACATTAAATCGAATCTTCTGCGGCCTATTTGATGACTGGTGCTTGTAAATTTGATTGAAACGCTCCCATGTTAACTAAAATACATTGGTTGCATCTTCGTCACCACTGATCTCTGATGAGACTAGGATCGTGCAGCACAGAGATATCCTCTGGTTTGAAATTCCACACTTACATTTAAAATCTGATTGATGCCCGCTCCCTTTCCCTTGCTTTTTCCAACAGTCTTCTTTCTACATTCCCAGTAGCCGTTTTCTCCCTCAGTGCATATTCTCAGCTTTGTGTTTGACTCCTCTCTTAACTTTCTTTAAACAAATCTCGTCTGTCTGTAATCTATAGGATACAAAAAACAAATCTTTTTTTTCTTTCTACTCTATGAAAAAAATGCATCAAAGTTAAGTTCTTTCAAACAACATCACTGGTTGCTTTTCATGTTAGGTTCAAGTTCATTTGTTTTGTCTTTAAATGTGTGCATCTTTGTCCCTGCCAAAAACATATTCTCTTTTTTTCAATATGCATCCCCTCTTGAGCTCCTGGCTCTGCTGCTGTGTCTTTTATCGTACCCCTGGACTCCTTTGGCAAAATTCACCCTGAAATGGGTGGTGCTGGCTCTATGGGCTAGCCTGGCGATGAGGAGGAGGAGGGGTGTCTAACGGCAATGGCTTGCTGTGGGGGAGGGATTGAAGCCCACAGAGGTGGGCTTCTGCTGGATGAAGCCGGGGTGGCAGTGGTGTGCCGGGTGTCGCTGAAGGTGTGTTCGCACTGAAGATAGATTGTCTGGAGAACTCTTTTTTTGCCTGGACCTCTAGCCGTTTCTTGCAGTTTCTTTCCCACTGAACCACAGTGTCGCGTGTTTTTGTCTCACGCAACGCTAAATTTGGTGAGCTATTGCCTTGGAAGTGGTGGAAGTGAATCGGGTTATAGTGGCTACTTTGTGCTTGATCTCACCGTCACTCAGGGCCGGCTTTAGGGCCGTGCGACTGGTGCCATTGCACCGGGTGCTGACCTCTGGGGGCGCCATGTTTACAATTATGTTATACTTTTAAAAGCACCTGCTGCCTCGTTCCGTGTGTCCAGCAGTTTTCATCCAATAAAAATGCCTACATAACTCCGGTGATGAACGTTCTTCCTGAAGTGAGATCCGAGTTTTGTATAGTGGAAGTTTTGACATAACCAAAAGTAGCTCAGTGGGATAATATGCCTGATGCAAAGTACATGTACCGAGCAGATCACAAAGTGCATAGAATCTCAAGAGGTCAGTGCTTTTGTCAGATCGCTCCTTTTGTTCCTTGCAGTGTATCAGTTAAATAGGCTAATTTCTGTAAAAAAGAAAAAAATCAATTCTTAAATGTAACCCCTAACTATGGTGTTATGTTTAAAATTCTGAGTTTGTGCTTCTTCACACCAAGCACGATTAAACTATACTGTCTACCAGTATGAATGACGTGACTCCTGCACCTTGTATTCCTCTGTGTTATGTAATTTTCCTATACATGGATTACACATGTGTGATTGATTATCTCTGTGTAATGTGTCTATGATTTAAGGTGCTCTGACACCCTACAGTGGTGCTATAAACCTAAATAAATTCATCTCAGCGAGTGAGTGGTTATGGAGACACGAGTGGCACTGTTGAAGGGTTAACCCCTTCAGTGCCACGCCTTTTCCCCCTCCTGTGCCGGGCGTTACATTAGCGGGCGGGGTTCATGACGAGATAGTCTCGTCATGGGCACAGCGCAACCGTGCTCCATGACGAGACTATCTCGTCATGGGCACAGAAGAGGTTAAGGAATCTGCAGCAAAGATGGTCATTGGGGGGGACGCCAACAAACATTGTTGCACAGGGCTCCACCAGCACTAAAGCCGGCCCTGCCGTCACTCTTTGTCCCTCTTGGCCATTGAGACTGTGCGCGCTCTCCCAGCTTACATGAGGTGTTTGAAACCTGCCCACATCCAAACATTTGCTGAAAGCTCCTCTGCTCCAAATATCTAACCATCCTTTGCCACGGGCCTGATTTGGATCTTGGCGGACGGGTTACTCCTTCACAACGGTGACTGATATCCCCTCCACCGAAATATAAATCTCATTATATCCTATATTTTCGGAGACAGGAGATCTGTCACCGTTGTGGCAGAGTAACTCTTCCGCCAAGATCTAAATCAGGCCCCAGGTAACCAAGCGTTTAATCGCGGTTTCATTATTTCTTCGATATATTCATCGATTCTTCTCTCGTGTGTAGCGCTTGGATAAAGCAATATAACAAATACAACTACAGTAAAGGTGCAGTCTCTTAAGATAGGATCGCCCCTAAAAAACTTTTTCAAATTGATATTCTAATATGTTTACCTTATCATTTGGGGCTACTTGGAGCTGCATCTCTTCTGCTTTCTTTGTTCACCAGTCTGTTCGCCCTGAATATTATCTATTGTTTGTCTGTGCTTGACCTCACAATTTTTTTATTTCTATTGTGCCATTTTATGTTTCTTTTATCAATTAAGCTAGTATTTTTTCTAGTTTTCTATTTTATTTCTATTTTTCATAACTGTACAACAGCCACCGATCCTTCTGGAGCAGTGCAAAGAATTTTATGGGGTTTTTTTCTACGAAAAAAAATATACTTTTGTAGAGATACATGAATAAATAAATATATACATACACATACATGATGTGGCTACTAATGTACAAGCCTTTATTCCAGCACAGGGTGCTTTCGAAGAATCCATAGCACACAGTCACGTTTGAGGGCCTCTGGCCAATGTTGTCACCCACTCTGCTTCTAGCTCTGGACTTCCAGTCTGTTGCACTCTGTTAGTTGTAGTTTTGCTTTGCTTCTGTTGAATCAGCTGGACTGACACTCGTGGAAACAAGAATTGGCAAAGCCAGTAGGTCCCGCTTCTGAGAGCTATTGGCTTTGGCAATGATTTTTAGCTATGTTGTACAGCAGCGGGGCAAGCGCTAATGCTCCACTATGACGTGGCCAGCGCTAATGCGCTTTTTTATGTGAAAGAAAAAAATTGGTAATTTGGTTAGGGAACAAGGCAATGCGGAGGGAGAGAGGGCAGGAAAAAAGGACACCAGTGGAGGGAGAGGACATTCGAGGAACAATGAGGACAATGGAGGATGGTTGGGAGAGGCTGGTGAAGCGCGTGGGCAATGGAGGAGCTGTGGCAGCATGCTAACAAGGGAGGGTGGGCGGGAGGGGCTGGGACAGCACATGGACACAGAGGGCGGAAAAGGATGGCGAAGCAAGTTGACAACAGAAGACTGAAGGGGATGGAGAAACAAGCTGGCAACAGAGGGCAGTGGGATGGAGAAACAAGCTGGCAACAGAGGGCAGTGGGATGGGGAAACAAGCTGACAACAGAGGGTGGGCGGGGGTGGAGAAGGAAGCTGACAACAGAGGGCGTTGGGATGGGGAAACAAGCTTACAACAGAGGGCAGTGGGATGGGGAAACAAGCTGACAACAGAGGGTGGGCGGGGGTGGCGAAGCAAGCTGACAACAGAGGGCAGTGGGATGGGGAAACAAGCTGACAACAGAGGGTGGTGGTATGGGGAAACAGGGTGGCAAAAGAGGCCAGTGGGATGGGGAAACAATCTGACAACAGAGGGCAGTGGGATGGGGAAACAAGCTGACAACAGAGGGTGGGCGGGGGTGGAGAAGCAAGCTGACAACAGAGGGCAGTGGGATGGGGAAACAAGCTGACAACAGAGGGTGGTGGGATGGAGAAACGAACTGGCAACAGAGGACGGTGGGATGGGGAAACAAGCTGACAACAGAGGGCAGTGGTATGGGGAAACAGGGTGGCAAAAGAGGCCAGTGGGATGGGGAAACAATCTGACAACAGAGGGCAGTGGGATGGGGAAACAAGCTGACAACAGAGGGCAGAGGGATGGGGAAACAAGCTGACAACAGAGGGTGGGCGGGGGTGGAGAAGCAAGCTGACAACAGAGGGCAGTGGGATGGGGAAACAAGCTGACAACAGAGGGTGGTGGGATGGAGAAACAAACTGGCAACAGAGGGCGGTGGGATGGGGAAACAAGCTGACAACAGAGGGCAGTGGTATGGGGAAACAAGGTGGCAAAAGAAGCCAGTGGGATGGGGAAACAATCTGACAAAAGAGGCCAGTGGGATGGGTAAACAATCTGACAACAGAGGGCAGTGGGATGGGGAAACAAGCTGACAACAGAGGGCAGTGGGATGGGGAAACAAGCTGACAACAGAGGGTGGGCGGGGTGGAGAAGCAAGCTGACAATGCAGAGTGGGTGTAGGGATGGAGCAGCAAGCTGGCAACAGAGGGGCCGGGGCAGCACGCTGACAACAGGGTGAGTGGAAGGAGCTGGGGAAGCAAGCTGACTATTAAGGGTGGACGGAAGGGGTTGGGGTAGCAAGCTGACAATGGAGAATGGTAAGGGACTGGAAGAGCAATCTGACAGTGGAGGGTGTCGGAGGGTCTGGGGCAAGAAACTAACAACAGAGGGTGGGTAGGAGGGGCTGGGAAAGCAAGTGGACAATTGAAGGTGGACAGGAGGGGCACATAGACAACAGAGGGCAGCTGTGAGAGGATGGGAAGTAAGTGGAGTGTTGGAGGGGCTGGGGAAGTAAGCTGACAATGGCAAGCTGACAATGGTGGACAGGAGGGACTGGTGCAGCAAGCTGACAGTGGAGGGTGAGCAGGAGGGGCTGCTGAAGCACACGGACAACAGAAGGCAGCTGTGAGGGGATGGGGAAGCAAGCCAACAACAGAGAAAGGGCGGAAGGGGATGGGTCAGGAAACTGACAACAGAGGACAGGAAGAGGGGATGCGGAAGAAAGCTGACAATGGGGGATGGGTGGGAGGGACTGGGGCAGCAAGCAAACAACAGAGGGTGGATGGAAAGGGCTGGGGAAGCAAGCTGACAGCAGAGGTTGGGCGGAAGGGGCTAAGGAAGCACACAGACAATGGAGGGAGGCTGGAAGGGGATAGAGAAGCACACAGACAACAGAGGGCATCAGGGAGGGGCTGGAGAAACAAACTGACAACAGAGAGCAGCTGGGTGGGAGTGGGGACACAAGCTGACAATAAAGGGCAGGTAGGGGGATGGGGCAGCAAGCTGACAATGGCAGATGGGTGGGAGGGGTTGGGTAAGCAAGTTGATAGTGGAGGGTGGCCTGGAGAGGCTGGGAAGCACACAGACAATGGAGGGCTGGAGGATATGGGGAAGCACATGAACAAAAGAGGGCGGGAGGAGCTGCACGAGCAAACAGACAGTAGAAAGTGGGCAGGGCTGGGGAAGTAAACGGACAAGAAGTTTTCGGAAAACAAGAGGGGAAAGGGAAGGTGGTCAGGGAGGAAGCAATAATGGCAACTGATGGAAAGAGAGAAAGAGGAACATGGAGGGGAGAAGTACATGAGGGAGTCAGATGAAAGGCAAACACACTCTCTCGTAGAGTGCTTAAGGGAAATGAAAAAAGTAGCCACAGAAAAATGAGCAGTGGAAGAATACAAGTAATGTGTCCATACTCCATGTGAGGGACAAACACAATTAGAGGAAGGAAAGCCCTCAGAAGCAGATAAATAAGAAGCCAGCAAACGAGAGTAAAAATGAAGCAAATCAATGATAAGCAATGGGTGGTCTCTGAGCCCACTGTTAAATAACGATATGTCTCACAACAGACAGCGCTTGTCCAGTCTTCGGCGAAGCCAAAAAACATTTGTAACACAAGCACTTAGTGCCAGAAATGCCTCTACGAAATCCAGCCAGATGGCAACCCTGGTGGAAATTAAGGTCATAGTAGTGGCGTGAATGGCCCTTGTGAAAGCCAGAATTTAGAAAGAGGGTTTCAGATTTTTCCAGAATGTTGTATGACAAGTGAGGGTGTGAAGTATGTTACTATTTGCCATATTGTACCAGCCCATACCCTGCATCTCTTCCACAGCAGAGATTCACTCGTAGCCAATACCTTGCCGCTATCACCATCCCCACCTCCCCAGTTACGTAGTTCCGTCCCCAGTTATTCATTCTCACATGCAGGGCAAATAACTCCCTTAACTCATTGAGCAATATCCTAGTCCATGATACGTGGACTCGCGACTAAATATACAAGTCTCTCAACATCGTTGGATGCTCATATTTTACTCAAATGATGCAGTCCACTCTGTCACTACGCTTACAACTTCTTCTCATCCCCAATGCTGTATGTTTTTTTCAAAAAGCCAATAAAAAAATGTTTTACAAAAATAGTGAGGGTGTGGAAAAATACATAGAAATCAATTTACGCATAAGAACATGCACGCACATACCGATATATAAATTTACATAAACATACACACGTCTTTATTTTATGATAACTCACCTGCGCTTGGCCCTCATGTCATTTGATAAGGTTTCTTTTGTCAAGAGGAGGTTCACAGCTGAGGCCAGGGCAGACTATATGTGTCTTTGGACAAAACATAAGCATGGTTTTATGTTTTTAAAACAGCAGTAGACCGTGTAACAGTACTTGACAAATATGCTGCTGTTTGTGAATGGCTATCATGTTTTCTCCAACCCACCAGCTGATTGTACAGCAACCCATTGATCTGTTCTCTCCTAGTATGTTTAGTTATAGAAAGCACAGTGCTGGTCAGTGATTGATTGGTGGACTCTGAGAGACCACCGTCTCCCTCTTTCCCAGTTGTGGATATTTTACATTTCGGTTTGGGCCTGAGTGGTATTCAGATCTTTGATCTGACCTTAAGCCATTTCCAAAATACAGACAATAAGCCTTCAGACACTTGTAGCCCTGGGTATGTAACCGCAGATGACCAGCTACAGCGGTGATGGTGAAGCCGGCCGCGGCCCGTGTAGGTAAGAGCTGTGGGGCGGTGGGGACGGGGGGATGTCGACAGAAGGCGACGAGGGAAAATTATTTATTTTATTTAATTTTCACTCGTGGTCGTATGTCAAATCCCTGTCCCAATCCAGCCCCACCGCTCTTACCTGCACGGGCCGCGGCTAGGGGAAGCCTAGGTCAGCAGGTGATTATCTAAACATCTAATGCCGCAACCATGGCGTGAACAGGTGCCCATCTACAGGTCTAGGGGTGTAAACATGACCTCGCTGGGTGGATTGCCTCGAGCTCCAGCACTGTAACCATGGCGTGGCCAGGTGATCACCTACATGGGTAGTTCGGAAAGGATGACCTTCTCAGTTGATTGGCTGCTGCTCTAAAGCAGTAGCAAAAACAACAGTTGATGGACAGAATGCAGAACAATGTCATACATTCACCCCAGTACAGAGATCTGGATTCAAGCTAGCCTGGCTGATAATGGCTGTTAACCCAAAACCGGTCCTAGGATGCTTGTTTCCGGTCCAGGGAAGACATGGCTTGACAGTTCGGGCTGGACTGTTCCCATGAGGCACAGGGTCAAGACTGATTTGCATATGGCTGGGGCTGAACTGGGGTGGCAAAGTGAGCTAAAGAATGATGATGGATTCAACCCAGATCTGTGACTGGGGGTGAGTGTCTGAAAAGTGTCAGCGCTCCGTCCATCATCTCCTTGTGTTTGCTCTAAAGCAGTAAGCATGGCCTCATCAGTTGCCTTCCTAAAGCTGTAGTGCTGTGACTGCGGTCTTGTCAGTTGATTACCTACATCCCTAGAATTGTGAAGGGATTGCCTACAACTCTGGGGCTCTGTGGCAGAGGCCGCTCTAGTGCTGTAACCTGGGCCAGGTGAGTTGATTGCTTGCAGCTGCAGGGCTGTAATTCTTGGCAGCGACCCCGCTCCAGTTAATTGTCTAATCTGCGCTAATTCTGAAACATCTTTTGAGCTCTGTTAGAGTGAAGAATTTACGGCTTTGCCTAAAGCCGATCAAAGCAATCCTTCCTCAGGAGACAAAGCGGTTCTCTCTGAAGAGCGCCTACACAAGAGGAGGCTTCACTCGCGCTGCTATCAGTGGCACTGAACGTCATACATGAACGAATTCTCGACGTCTTCGACTTCAGGGCTCGGGTAGCACTACTCATAAAAATGCTAATGAGGTGTGCGTGCGCGCACTCGTGTGCAGCGTTTTTGCGAGCTCGCACCCGTGCTCGTGGTGTACATGTATTTGCGTCTGATGCACTGAAATTCATCAACGAGCAATAAACGTGATTGCGTTGGCCAGCACATCTTGTCACCATTACAATATACTGAGTACTTTTCCTTCTGCGCAGGCGCTGTCAGGCGACAATACTGTGGCTGCAGGAAAGCATTAGATCACAGGTGTAGGCCGAGGACATTTTTACTCTACTTCTCGAATTTCTTTCTTTATTTTTTTATTTTACTTTTTACCGATTTCAGTCGGTGTTGGTTGCATGCCGCACTCATCGTCTCAAACAGCGGCAGAAAAACTTGGGGGTATATTTACAAAAGAAGTGCGCAGCACAGTGCTGCAAGCAATTTAACTGCGCTGCGTCATTTAAAAAAAACACAGGGATGCGCCTTATTTACAAGAATACAGCGCATCACTGTGTTTTCCCTTGCGCTGGCGTTAAAAAATGCTGCCTTGCACCAACACAGAAACCATTGCGCGATGGTGCAAAGGTGCCTGCGTTGCAGCAAATCATCCCTGCAAAGCAGGCACCCTTGCACGTGGGTGTCCGTGTTGCAGGGATGATTGTTAATGACTTGCAAGGGACACCTTCCTGCACATAAACGATCTTTAAAGGCAATTTGCTCCTTCTATGCGTGCTGCACACACAGAAAGAGCAAAAACGAGGAGAAATAAAAGTATTTCTCTTTGTTGTGCCAATCTAACGCCTGCTATTCATTGGCGTTAGTTTTTGGCACTGTCTCAGATTTACACATACGTGTAAATCTGGTGCAGCATCAAAAAAAGCAATAGGTGTTGCGGTGGAACGCCCACAGCAACACCCATTGCATGCCTCTTTCACGCAGGTACCTGAGTGAAAGGGTACGATATTTACAGAGCGGCGCTAAGCAACGCAAAGGGGCTTAACGCCACTTTGTAACTATGGAGCAGGGCATTGTGCCACTGGAGCGTCACTTTCAATGATGCTCCGGTGCTGCTATGCCCTTGTAAATTTGACCTCTGGTTTCACTTTTCCTTCTGATCTACACAGTGGCGTAGCTAGACCTTTTGTCACCCGTGGTGGTCTCTGTGTTTGCCGCCTGCAGCGCCTGCATATAAGAGCAGGGGGTGGGGGAGAGGCCGCATCCACAAAAGCACATGCCGTCCGGGGCGGACAGCCCCCTCCCCCTGTTACACCACTGGATCTATAGCATTTTACGTCATTAAGTAGTGGTCAACAAGTGTTTTGCACGTTAAGCACTTCATCATGGCCTCATAATAAAAGTGTACTGACTCCCTAGCAAATGTTCTAATTATGATATGTGTTTGGGGCAAAGACATAATATATGTCCTTCAGACCCCAGTAGGGCTGAGGATCCTCATCCATTTGGGGACTCTGTAAGGCGACCAGTCTAAGTGAAATTTTAGGAGCCTGACCAACTTTTACTGTGGGGCCCCATCTTGTTGCTGTATATTTCGATATGTAGGGGATGGGACTAAACCTTTCTTCTTTGGAACAAGATTGGTTACGCTTGCATTTAATTAATAATCTATGTGATCACCTAATAATATCTGCCCAGACATGAGACACGCTCGATAGACTACACATTTCTATGGAATTACTTCAGCTTGTACCATTTAATAGCAGACCCTGACTAACCTCAGTGTGTTGTGATTTTTGCTTCCAGCACCCTCACCATATATGGGATTAGTCAGGACGACGAGGCCATCTACCAGTGTGTCGCTGAAAACAGCGCCGGCTCAACCCAGGCCAGCGCCCGGCTGACTGTCCTCTGGGCAGAAGGCTTACCTGGACCCCCTCAGAATGTGAAGGCAGTCACTACTTCTGCCACGTCTATCCAGGTATCATGGAGCGAGGCTTTACAGAACACCAGGGAAATCATCGGCTATGTTGTCCACATTCGGAAGACGGCAGGTACGTGATGGGTGACAAGGAATCAGTCACTGGGATGAGAGCGTCTCTGAAACACACTACATCCTGGAAGAGGGAGGGGCGGGAAGATAAGGCTGTTTGGAAGGGTCTCAATAGATTAAAGCAGGCAGTCTGGCTGAAGTGGTAAATCTCCTATCATGTGCATGCATCTCAAAATGTCAAACTGTGTGATTTAAAAGTGCAAGTAAACTCAACTTTTCCCCTTCCATGTGAAGCTAGGATGCTCAGTTGGGTGACGTTGTGATGCAAGAGCTTCTTCAAAGTCCATTTCCTGCAGAGTTGGAATATCTGGTTGTGTGGTACCATAATTATAGTCTAACTGCTCCCCCTCGGCCCCTTTCATGTGCAGTTAGAGCCTTTGCTTGTGTGGTGCCACAATGCACGCTACTACTCTTCACTTCTTTTCTCGTGCACTTTGAATGTTCAGTTGTATGGTATCACAGTGTCTGAGTGATACATGCCCTCACTGTGCAGTTCAAGCATTTGTAATGTCCTATTCCATGTGCAGTTCTTCCACTTGTTAGTGCACGTGTAAGGTTCAGTTGTGTGATATCAGTGTATGTGCACTACTTCCTCTCACTGTGCAGTTTAAACATTCAGTTGTGTGATGTCCTAGTCCATGTGCAGTTCAGTTCAAAGTTCAGTTGTGTGATGTCCTGCTCCCGGTCCAGTAATATCCTCTGCCCGTGTGCACTTGGAGTGTTCAGTTGTGTGATATCATAGTGTGGGGTCCCCGTCCAGTTCAAATGATCGGTTGGGTGATGTCCTAGTCTAGCTGCCTGTGCACTTACAGTTCAGTTGTGTGATATCTTGGTGTGGTACACCCTCCCCCATGCAGTTCAAACATTCGATTGTGTGATGTCCTCGCCCATGTGCAGTTCAAACATTCGATTGTGTGATGTCCTCGTCCATGTGCAGTTCAAACATTCGAT
This sequence comes from Triturus cristatus, assembly GCF_964204655.1. NCBI lineage: Eukaryota > Metazoa > Chordata > Amphibia > Caudata > Salamandridae > Triturus > Triturus cristatus. The sequence continues at coordinate 625,034,570 of NC_140583.1, read as the reverse complement.
TGTGTGATGTCCTCACCCATGTGCAGTTCAAGCATTCGATTGTGTGATGTCCTCGTCCATGTGCAGTTCAAACATTCGATTGTGTGATGTCCTCGCCCATGTGCAGTTCAAGCATTCGATTGTGTGATGTCCTTGTCCATGTGTAGTTCAAACATTCGATTGTGTGATGTCCTCGCCCATGTGCAGTTCAAACCTTCGATTGTGTGATGTCCTCGTCCATGTGCAGTTCAGTTCAATCGTTTGATTGTTTGATGTCCTAGTCCAATTATGTACGCTGCCTGTGCACTTACAATGTTCAGTTGTGTGATATCTTAGTGTTTGTGCGGCACATCCTCTCCTGTGCAGTTCAAACACTCGATTGTGTGATATCCTCATCCATGTGCACTGTGCGTGGACGTAGAATGTTCCATTGTGTCATAGAGTGTATGTGTGGTATGTCCATTGAAAGGTTTGATTGTGTGATGTCTAGTCCAGATGCAGTTTGTGTGCTACCCATGCACTTAGACTGTTCAGTTGTGTGATATCATAGTGTAGGTGCAATACACCCTCTCCCTGTGCAGTTCAAAATGCTGTTGTTTAAAGTCCTAGTCTAGGTGCAGCTCTGTCCACTGTTCGTGGACTTTAAATGTTCAGTCGAGAGATACCATAGAGTGGGCGCGGGATGTCCACTCCCTGTGCAGTTCAAACATTCGATGGTGGTGATTATTGTGTTGCGTCTCCCTTGTCCCGCCTCTCATTCTTGTCCCTTCTGTCTCCCTTTCCTTTCAAGTCCCACTCTCTCACGTTTGTCTGTTTTCACTTCCCTTGGCAGCTTTTATATCCCTCTTTATCTTTCCTTGTTTCTCTCTCCCTCACCCCTAGTGACTCTTCTGCAAATATGGTCCCTCTTGAACCATAAAAGGCTGTTTGTGTGAGGCATTGGTCAAACAGCCTTCTGCAAATTCCTACCAGAGGCCAGAACAGAGTGACTGCATCATTATAAGCGTGTGTGTATATGTGTGTATATGTGTGTATATGTGTCAAGAAATAGGGACGGGGACTGACAAATGGATGAAAGCAGCGTTTTGGAAGCAGGGATCTCGCCCAACAACCAGACCCTCTCTCCAGGCGAGAAATTTGCAGCATGTAAAATTTAGCAGCAGCAAGGAAATCTTAACGTAATGTCAGAAAGAATCTGATGTCTGGCATAGAAGAGAGACCAGGGAGATTATCCTTCGGGCCATTCATGTCAGATAGAGACAATGTTCATGGGACTTTGGCCTTTTGGGACACAAAAAGTTGGCTCAGGGACAGTTTCATAGCTGGAGGGTGAGGGGAGAGGAGCGGTCCGCCCCAGGCTTCACTTTTTTGCGGGTGGCGGTGAGCAGGGCTGGGCTACGAACCGAATCCAGCCCTGGCAAACTGCTTGGCCTCCCCCCTTGGAGGGATAGGGTGGGTGCGGTTGAGCAATTTGCAAGGGCCGGTTTTGGCCGATGTTGTTACAAGAAGTCGATATTGCCGCCCCCCCCCCCCCGGTACCAAAAATGGCCCCAGATGTCCAAAACCGGCCCCCACCCTGTCAGCCCACTGGGGAAATGCCCGATGCCTGCTACGGCCAGTCCGGCCCTGGCAGTGAGCCACGAGCGCAAGGTAAGCTTTGTTTTTTAGGTCTCGGGACCATCCGGTCGGCAGACCGGAAGTCCGGAGATTTAATGACTTGGGAGAAGAGGGGCTTGAACCCGCCCCTCTTCTGCCCTGTTCTCCATTGGCTGGCCTCGTAAATGCTGGCCAGCCATTGGAGAAGAGGTCCCGTCACTCCACTCATGCCCCGTCCTTTTCGGATCGGGGGGCGTGTTTTTTGCGAAAAGTCTCAGGGAGGAGACAACAGCAAAACACGCCCCCGAATCCGAAAAGGAGGCTGCCTTTCTCCGAGGCATTTCTGCCTCGGAGAAAGGCGGTCGTGTGCTCGTCCGCTCCCCCTTCGTCCGGTTGCTGCTCTGGTCGGCTCCGCAGGGACTTATTGTGTCTGACATTTGTCTAACGTATCCATGCTTGTGAGTACTGATATGCTTCAAATCCAATTAGAAGACCGTCTCAGGAGTTAATGTGATAACAGCACACTTGCCAGGCCTCCTCTAATGGTGTTAGTAGAAATGGTACAAGGTGATCAGACAAATACTTTGAAGACAGTTATGACTTCCGTTTTTTTTAGTAGCGCGGAAATGTCACCTGTATGTTGTGCTCTTAAGCACGTTTCTTTTTACAATGTACCGTTAGTGGTAATAATCCGTTACTGTGTCTCTGTGGGAAAGATTGCATGTAATAATAACATGCGTCAGGGAATTCCTAAGATGAGGAATGCACGACAGTGCAAGGCGTGTGTCCGTTCTATCTGGTCTTGGTTGGTTTTAAATTCTCTTCCATTCCAGAGGCTCTACCGGCCCCATTGTAACTCTCATCTTGCAATTAGTCACGAACAAAAGTAAACAAGCAAGCATTGGGGAGGGATTTAAAACCCTCCGTTTGGCCTAGCCGTGCGTAGCGCTGGGCGGGATTCCACGATGGGCTATACCCTCCCTCCCAGTCCCACCCCGTTTACAGGATACAAGAGGGTGGTTTGCGAAGCCTCGCATGCAAGAGCTTCCTAGCCTACGCTACAGTGAATCCGTTTCTAGACAATTGCAGTGTTGTTTGTAGACTGAAGCAGTTTACAAACATCTTAAGTCTACAAAAGCATGCAATGTACAATCTGTATGCACTATGCAGATGTTGTCTATCGCCAATGTTTTTTCCATTACCATTTTTATTTAACATTACTTTGCGTTGTGTGTAGGGATTTCCAAAGGAGTGTCCCGACGCTTCTCTTGCATTTAATACATGTCCCGGTTTTTGGGACAAAGGTCAATTCATCCTGCAGAGCATAATTGAAATGAAACTCTCTCTGCTCTTTTTTCCACAATCGCTTTGGAAGTCTGAAACAATTTAAGCATTTTAGTTGTTTCTTTCAGGCACGCATAAGGAGATGGGTGAATGCTCCCAGCAGAGACCAGACAGAGTGGGGAGAAGGGCAGGGGGGTTCAGGGTAGAGGTCCTGCCGTAGCTAATGCCATGGAATCATGTAAACGTAGCCTTGTGAATATAAATGTGTGTACGTGTACATGCGTGTATGTATATCCAGTGGTCGAAGTGGGGGGAAAAAAGTAGGGGAACTGTGGGCGGAGAATCAGAGGGGGGAATAACCTGAGGACTGGATCAGTGGGCGGAGTCAGAGGTGTGGCCAAAACGGGCAAAACATCCCAATTTTGTGTATTTGTTTGACACTGACCAGTTACAGTTTATTATGTTATTTAATTCACCCAAATGGATACACATGATTATTTAAAGCTTAATGAGTTATTGACATTAAAATACATTCACAAAGTGGGATATGTTTTCAATCACAGAATGTCCCACATACGCTTAAAAGTGAAAGCACAAGCTATTTGTCTCCAAGCCATGGCGTTTGTCATCAGCACTTCTCCTCCCTTTTTTTCCCATGAGCAGTTCAAACATAAATAGCAAAATATACTAGTTTGCAAATGTTTTCTATATAATTGCTCTGCCATATATGACACATAATACATCATCTGCTGCATAATCTGACAATTTTAACTAATAATTGGTTTGTGGCTGAAACGGATCAAAAGTTAAAAAAAAGTGACATGTTGCTGCAAAGAGGACGGCCCTTTGCAAAGGTTGACTGATCACCTCTCTAACTGCTGCATTTGTTTTTTACAATGGTACTAATGAGGCAACATTTTCTCAGAGACTGTTAGCATATGTAAAATGTCAAAATAATAAAGTATCAGTGTAAATATTGCATTACGCTGCAGCCTTTTTTTTCCTGCATAATTTAGTCAATGCTGTGGCATAATTTTGTCCTCTATTGCAGCATAATTCCAATGGCCCCAAAGCAGGCAGCACGTTACAAGTGCTTGCGCATGAAGCAGAGAGACTGTTAAGTTTGCAAACTTAGGGGATCTGTACAAGTGAAGTGGCGCAGTGGGGGGGGTAGCTTTCATGGCTTAACGCCTCACTCCGCCACTTCAAAAACGCAAGGCTGCACCATATTTACAACGATATGGTGCAGCCATGTTTCCCCTTGCGCTGGCGCTACACTTAGCAGTGTAGCGCCAACGCAAGCACCCTTGCACCATAGTGCAAGGGTGTCTGTGTGCAGGGGAGGATTGTTTATGTGTAGGAAGGCCTTCAGCCCCCCCCCCATGTGTGTCAGCCCGGCTGGCGTCCCTCTAATTGCAGCCGGACCAGAGTACTTCACAGGTCTTTAAAAGACCGTTTGCTCGTTAATGAGGCTTTTACAGCCACTCTGCCTATGGCTGGAAGACGTAGCCCCCCCCCCCCCCCGAAATCTTTTTCACCCCCCCACAAAATTTGGCTCTAGTTGCCCGCTTTTAAAGATCTTATGTTGGCTCCACTTTCCATCCGTCGGTGTTTGCTGTCAGGGATTAATAACAAGCATTTACAATGCAATGGTCTCGGCATTAGTAAAGTTAGAGCTATTGACAATGCCGTTTCTTTAAATGTTTTAAAAACAAAAACATAAACAAAAAAAAATGTCATGAGCAATGCCAATAGCTCTAACTTTACCAATGCCGAGACCATTGCATTGTAAATGCTTGTTCTTTATTCTCCCTCGTCAGCATTGCTAAGCACCCCTGCTCATTCTCGTCTGTCGCACGCACCCCACCCCTGCTTGCTGTGGTCTTTCGCCAGCAATGTGTCCTCCCACCGCGCCCACTCCACCCGGCTCGTCGTGGTCTTTTGTAAGCAAGCCCGCTCTTACCGCCACTGGGCGGCAAAGTAAGGGATCACCATGGCGTCAGAAGCTCTGGCTAAGCCACTGCTCAGAGACAATTAATAGTTACATGCAGGGCCATGAGACCCAGGCATGGCTGAGTTTGGCATGAGGCCACTGGAGGCGTTGCTGTGATCCAAACTCTGTGAAGTTAAACTTAAAGTCAAAGGCGTGTGTTTTGTGTTCTTACTCCGGTGCATGCCTTTCTGACTTTGGAATCTCAGCAACTGGGCTGTCTTTGCTTCTCCCGCCATTCCTCCTGTCAGGGCTGGCCAGGGAGATCAGGCGAGCTGGGCCCGGTTGGGGGCGCCAGTATTCCGAGGGGTGCAGCAGGGAGCTGCCTGACATGATGTCATGCAAACAGTGGCTCCTCCCATTAAAGACTTTGTAATCAGCCCGTAAGGAAGCTCCGCGTATTCGTTAGCACCCCATCATACCCCTGCCCTCTTCCCATCTTCCTCACACCTCCTGCCATCACACCGCACCGACTCCCCACCCCACAACAAACACCACATTTTCTTTTGTCCAGGGTGCTGTCCGGGTGAATCTGATATACGGCCGGCCCTGCTCTTGGACGTCACCTGTGGTTCGTTGCTGTAGAGAGCTTCCAAATTGAATACTCTTTGAATAGACGCAACGGGTCCAACCCATGGCAGCCATGGGTGATTCAATACTTTAGCCAATGAGAGCACGATCAGAAACGAACAGTGAGGCCGAACACTGCTCCTCTATCCTTGGTTAGCTCAGCCAATCAGACCCCATTTGTGCTTGCACTGCCTGTGACCTGTGTGAAATAAATAAATTGCCCGAACACAGTCACAACACATATGGACTCAGCTGATTGTGGGACAGTGTCAACTACTAATGGCGATGCGAGGGATTGGCCAAAAATATGTTATTCTAAAGTCTGATGCGTGGCACTTGGCAGGACTGCAATCACTGTGTGTGATGTTATAATGAACGTGCAGTTGTGTGTCCTTTCTCCAGGCAGTTCTTTGGTTATTTATGTGATGTCTTTGTGCTACAGGAGACGTATTTTATTGCTGTGTGCGAGGTTCAGAGTTGTGTTCTTATTATGTCGTAGTGAACGTATGGCTGTGCTTAAGCATGATGGAAACAAAGAGATGCTGCAAATAGTCAAGTTTGTATATACCTTCCTTACTTACTTTAGCACAATACTATGTCAATAGAGTAAGAAACCACACTCATGTGTGTGGTTGGGGGAAGCAGCCTTTACAACGTTGTCATTAGCACTCAATGCCTTTACCACGCATCATTTACCATGCATATCTTTACCACACATATCCCTTTACTACGCATGGTAAGTATAGTTAAGGTAAGTATATGTGTGTGTGTATATTTCAACACACACACACATACATATATATATATGAATAGGGTGATAAGGTTTGTTTTAAGGTTTAGGTGTTGATAAGAATATTGGGTTATAAGGATATTTTTAGGGTTAACAGGTTGGTAGGGGGACAGGGTGGTAAGGATATTTTAGGGATTAGCGGTAGGTAAGGGCATAGGGTAGTAAGGAATTTTCTTAGGATTTATGGGTAGGGAGGATATAGGAGTAAGGTTTTTCTAAGGGTTATGGGTGGGTACGGGTATTGGGTGTTAAGGGTATTTTAGAATTTAGGGGTAGGTAAGACCATAGGGTAGTAGGGAATTGTTTAGGGTTTAGAGGTAGGGAATAGGGTTGTAAGGGTATTTTTAGGGTCTAGCTGAGGGTTGGGTGGATGAAGTGGTAAGGGTATATTCAGGGATTAGGGTAGGGAGAGGTATTGGGTAGTAAGGGTGTTTTTAGGGTTTAGGTATTGGGAGGATTATAGGGTGGTAGGGTATTTTAGATTTTAGGGTAGCTAAGGCTTTAGGGTAATAAAGGATTTTACAGGGTTTAAGGATGGGTAGGGTCATATGGTGGAAGGGTATTTTTAGGGCTGGGTAGGAGCATAGGGTAGTAAGGGTGTTTTTAGGGTTTAGGGGTGGGTAAGAGTATTGGGCGATAAGGGTATTTCAAGGGGTTAAGGGTGGGTAGGAGTATAGGGTGGTAAAAGTTTTCTTTAGGGTTTAGGGGTGGGTAGGGGCATAGGGTGGTAAGGGTATTTGATGAAGGGAGGTTTGGGGTGGTTTCCTCCCAATAAAAAAAACATAATTTATTTATTAAAAAATATACACACATATATATATATTCACTGAAAAAACCATAGGTTTCACACATGTTATAGTTAGCGGAAATTTTACTGATAAAAAACCAATGAAATTCCCCCGTTATAGTTAGTGCAGGCAACTATAACTCACGCGACCGCAATCCTCTGCTGATGCTAATACTGTATTTAGACACTTATTTGCCCATGTCTTCTTCCATACATTTTTAGCTATACATATATTACAAATATTTTTTTTTCATAAAGACACATATGTCATCAGCAGAAGATTGCGGTCGCGTGAGTTATAGTTGCCTGCACTAACTATAACGGGGGAATTTCATTGGTTTTTTATCAGTAAAATTTCCGCTAACTATAACATGTGTGAAACCTATGGTTTTTTCAGTGAATTTGCAAGGTTTTTTAAATGCTAATTCCTAACTATAACGTGTGTGAAACCTATGGTTTTTTCAGTGAATTTGTACGTTTTTTTAAATGCTAAGTTACTTTACGCCATTCGTGGCGTGCGCGCCCACTTAACGCAGTTCGTTCCGTGCGCGCACGGTGCGCCGTGCGCGCACAGTGAGCACGCGGTGCGCTTCGCGCACCGCGCGCCCACTTTACGCAGTTAGTGCCGTGCACGCACAGTGGGCACGCGGTGCGCTACGCGCACCGCGTGCCCACGTTACGCTAGATGGGCCATGTACGCACGATGCGCTTCGCGCACCGTGCGCACATGGAGGACATATGATGCACTTCGTTTTGAAAGGTAATATTTTAATTTTTCGTATATTTTATAAGCCATGCACAAATGGTGCCCTTCGGGCACCATTTGCACACGGGGTGGAGAGAGTGTGGATAATTTTTTTTTTAATTATTTTTTTTTTAATATTCTAGTTTATCTCATCTCTAATAAGCCATGCAAAATTGGTGCACTGCGGGCACCAATTGCTCACGGGGTGGAGAGAGTGTGGATCATTTTTTTTTTTTTAAATTTTTTACCGTACGCGTACGGTAAGCGTAATCGGCGAAATTACCGAAAAAATAAAAATTCCGTTTTTGGCCTTGGGGGATCTTTGGGGACTCCCTCAACATGGCTATGTGTGTGGGAGCTGTCTAAACAGCCCCTTTACATGTTTTTGGGCTTTATATTTTAGAAATCACTCTCAGTGCGAGAGAGAAAATGGCGGCCGCCGCTTCCTGGTTTCGGCCGATTCGAATGTTTACTAAGATCTAAGAGCCAATCAGAATCGCGCTCGCGCATGCCACCGTACGCGTACGGTAAGCGTACCGTAAGCGCACCGTAAGCTGGCTCAGATATATATATTGATTTAAAGGCTATTTTCTCAGAATCTACTGAACAGATTTACACCAAACCTACAAAAGGCACTTCCTTGACCTGAGGACTACCTCTCTGCCAAATTTCTAGTAATTCTGTTCAGCCGTTCGGGCTGTAGCCCTGTCTAAAGGTCCTATGGAAAAATGCATGGGAAAAACGCGTTTTGGGACCCCCCTTTTATCTCAGCCCCTGCTTGACGAATCCCCCCGAGATTTTCAGGGTAGGAGCGGAGCGTAGCGCCCCACCTATTTTGAAAAATTCGCGAGGATTCGTCGACCGGCGCCAAAGTTATTCAAAATAGAATGTTGCGGATTTCCTATGGAAACGTGGTCCTAACTATAACTACCTACTGGCGACCGCCAGTAGGTAATATATATATATATATATATATATATATAAATATATATATATATATATGTATATATATATATGTATCAACAAAAATTAGAGTCCCAAACGCGCTCTCGGAGACAAGAAATCACCAGGGAAACGGGAGGTCACTTAGACACAGGTAGGTTTATTAACGTCATAAACCTGCTGCAACGCGTTTCACCCGCGAACGGGCTTGTTCACACAGCGTGTTCAAAACAAATGCCACATTACATACTGTTTCGTAAAGATTTAGTTGTCATAGAAAGAGGACTTCGTGACTCCCACTCATTAGTACATGTATCAACAGATAATGAGTTGCACCCAGCGCCATGTTATACTCTGTTAGTACTGCTGGTCAGTATTGATAAATAAACATTGAATGCATTACAGTCATAGCAAATCATAACCTTACACAGTGGAAACTGGCATTCTCCATGGTAATGTAATAGTGAGATTAGGTAAAGCTATAAAATTAAAATGACACGAACTTTTAGATTAGTGGTCAAAATTCACGTAATTACTCGTGAGGTTGTGTGTCAGTTTGCCCTGCGCTATGTGTCATTCCCCGTGTGAGATCCATTGTGGCACTATGTAATCAAGCAAGGTTTCTTTCACTTTGTACAAATAAAACTTTATGCAGCCTCGTGATCAATACACATCTTAATCTATTCACCGAAAATAGTGGCAAGAGACTGCCTGTAATTGAATCACTTTACCGCCACATGTACACGCATGCCCCAAAGATGTATAAAATATATAGACTTATACAAGGGGGGGCTAACCAATCAATGCAAATATGCCGATGTAAGAGTAACATGTAGATCGAGAGAAATGTAATATTCGCCCAATAGTGGCGCAACATAGACTCTATTTCACTTAGTCATGCACATAAAATGTGTAAAGATGTCTAATTGTATGCAAATAGTGCATCCAATATTGTCCATCCAAAGGGATCTCCTTGTGGTGACAGGGGTCAAGACACCTATCTTGGGTCTCTCTCAAACAGATGTTATCTGAAGTATGCATGTGGCAAATTGAGTTGCCCTGTTAAATCTATATTCCTATAGACACCATCAGTGTAAGCCAAAATTAAAAACTGTAAAAGAACGGAATCATATCATAGAGAGGGAGAAAAGAGTGCATCTTGGTATTCTAAATGACAAAAGGTCAAGTTAGAGGTTAAAGCACTAACATGTCTGAATATTACATTTCTCTCGATCTACATGTTACTCTTACATCGGCATATTTGCATTGATTGGTTAGCCCCCCCTTGTATAAGTCTATATATTTTATACATCTTTGGGGCATGCGTGTACAAGTGGCGGTAAAGTGATTCAATTACAGGCAGTCTCTTGCCACTATTAGGCGAATAGATTAAGATGTGTATTGATCACGAGGCTGCATAAAGTTTTATTTGTACAAAGTGAAAGAAACCTTGCTTGATTACATAGTGCCACAATGGATCTCACACGGGGAATGACACATAGCGCAGGGCAAACTGACACACAACCTCACGAGTAATTACGCGACTTTTGACCACTAATCTAAAAGTTCGTGTCATTTTAATTTTATAGCTTTACCTAATCTCACTATTACATTACCATGGAGAATGCCAGTTTCCACTGTGTAAGGTTATGATTTGCTATGACTGTAATGCATTCAATGTTTATTTATCAATACTGACCAGCAGTACTAACAGAGTATAACATGGCGCTGGGTGCAACTCATTATCTGTTGATACATGTACCAATGAGTGGGAGTCACGAAGTCCTCTTTCTATGACAACTAAATCTTTACGAAACAGTATGTAATGTGGCATTTGTTTTGAACACGCTGTGTGAACAAGCCCGTTCGCGGGTGAAACGCGTTGCAGCAGGTTTATGACGTTAATAAACCTACCTGTGTCTAAGTGACCTCCCGTTTCCCTGGTGACTTCTTGTCTCCGAGAGCGCGTTTGGGACTCCAATTTTTGTTGATAAAATTGCCGGTTGTCTCCGCCGGTCCGCGCCACCCCTTCAAAAGGGGCTTGAACTTCAGAAGGAGTAATTTCGTGGATTTATTGAATTTGAGAAGTTCGCCGCTACTTTGCAGATCGGATTACTTTTGCACCCGGATTACAGGAATACTGCACGTAGGACGACATCGTGCAGGTAAGAACATTTATACTTACCTATTTTTTGTAAGGGTGCGGTAAAATTCCGAGACGCTTTTCCACGGCACGTAGAGAATATTGCAACAGTGATTCCTTAATTGCCGGATTCCGAGTAGCAAGGGGAACCCTTTATTACCAAAGGGGGAGTACTCTTTACCAGGGTTACGGGGTCACAAAGACAGGGAAATCTTTCCCAAGAACCGTTAATATGGATGATGAGGGAGAGAGAAGAGAGGCGGCAGCAACTCTGTTTGCCAGGGCACCTGGCAAAGGCCGTCCTACACCAACAATAACGGCCTCAGAGAAAACAATTATGGACACACTGTCGAAATTTGAAAAACTACACAAGCAGGAGATGTCTAAGTGGTGGGAGGCCACGTCACTGCAAGACTATATAGAAAAGTCAATGGTGCCGCGTGGCCTCAGAATTCACATAACACCATCATACGAGTCTCCAGATCCACAGATGCTTGAGGAGTGGTCCGCTAACTCAGCTAGTAGTTCTAGAAATATGCTGACCATCTTGGTTAAATATGCCTGGTCAGACAGAGACAACATCAAAAGAGAGATTGAGGTGATGAGAGAGAGTCTGAATCAACACAAAGAACAAGAATTAATTAAGACTTTCTTGGAAGAGATGCGAAAACGCCTAAAGTCTCTTGAAGAGGACATGCATAAAGTTTTATTTGTACAAAGTGAAAGAAACCTTGCTTGATTACATAGTGCCACAATGGATCTCACACGGGGAATGACACATAGCGCAGGGCAAACTGACACACAACCTCACGAGTAATTACGCGACTTTTGACCACTAATCTAAAAGTTCGTGTCATTTTAATTTTATAGCTTTACCTAATCTCACTATTACATTACCATGGAGAATGCCAGTTTCCACTGTGTAAGGTTATGATTTGCTATGACTGTAATGCATTCAATGTTTATTTATCAATACTGACCAGCAGTACTAACAGAGTATAACATGGCGCTGGGTGCAACTCATTATCTGTTGATACATGTACCAATGAGTGGGAGTCACGAAGTCCTCTTTCTATGACAACTAAATCTTTACGAAACAGTATGTAATGTGGCATTTGTTTTGAACACGCTGTGTGAACAAGCCCGTTCGCGGGTGAAACGCGTTGCAGCAGGTTTATGACGTTAATAAACCTACCTGTGTCTAAGTGACCTCCCGTTTCCCTGGTGATTTCTTGTCTCCGAGAGCGCGTTTGGGACTCCAATTTTTGTTGATAAAATTGCCGGTTGTCTCCGCCGGTCCGCACCACCCCTCCAAAAGGGGCTTGAACTTCAGAAGGAGTAACTTCGTGGATTTATATATATGTATATATATATATATCCACTTCCAATTGTTCGCTTAGAAACCCGAGCCGCTTTCAATTGCGGGCCACGGCGGGGTAGCGACTCCCAATATCCAACACCAATCGTTCATCCGTTTTCACAAAAACGATGCCACGGCCACAAAATCCTTCACAGCGTGTTTTTATTCTTTACAGCCTTATCACTCTACGCGTTTCGGAGAAACACCTCCTTGTTCACGAGTCGTATATATATATATATATAAATATATTTGTTTTTTGCTTACCTTATTTATATTTACCTGCGTGGTAAAGGCATATGCGTGGTAAAAGCATGCATTGTAAGAAATGCATGGTAAAGGCTTGTGTGGTAATTGCATGCTTTGTAATGTCATACATCCATTGTTGGTGGATAGATGTGGTGTCGTAATTGATTGTGTGATGTCATAATTAGGCTCAGTCGAAATTTTGACTACGCCAGCAAAATTCATGTACTTTTTGGAATTTTGTGTTAAACTTGATATGAGAAATTCCCAAAATTACACCATTACCACATTCATTTAATTACACCGTAGTTCACAGTAATAATATAATGCTGGATGCATGGAAACAAAAGCAAACTACTATAACTTGAGAAGATATTCACTGCAATTGTGCTGTTTGAGCTATTTGTTTAGTGTGAAATGCGTCCTCACGTTAAAAATTGACTGGCGACATATATCTTGCTAAAATATATTGCTAAATGATGGGTTTGCATTTCGCATACTATGCATACTTTTGCATAATTTTCCAAAACTTCACCCACCCTTAGTCATAATGCACAATATTCTTCTAATTCCTTCCCTATGCAAGCAGAGTTTTGATCTCTTTAGTCTAATAATGCATCTGTAATTATGTCAGTTCCTTTACAGTTTGAATGTTCTATTGTGTGACATCGTAAGTCATGTACTGCTTCTCTGTCCCTTTTGCAATTAGAATGTTGTACTGTTTCATTTCATAATGCATGTGGGGTTATCATGTCTCATTCACTTTTCATTTAGAACCTTCAGTTGTCTTAGGATGATCATAAGGCCATAAGGTAAACAATTAAATGAACAAAACATTTGTTCTGGGTGTGATTTCTGTTATATTAAAAAATCACTATATCAATTAAAAGAAAGAATATAGAGCATAAAGCCAACTGACGGGTAAGAAGCTGAAAATCCTGCTATTACAAAATAAACCTACTGTAGCCAAATTCTGGAATGGGGTTCCCTTTCTCTGACTCTGTAATTGAAGCTGTCTGCGAATATAGCGTTTAAAGAAAGCAGTGAAGGGCAGTCCCAATATTCCTACAGGAACCTGAGTACATACCGTTCATTGGGCTGTCAGCTTTTCATATCCTATATAGATATTTCTGTATATATATATATATATATATATATATATATATATATATATGTGTGTGTGTGGTACAATGGTTCATTTTGTATTTGTTATTGATATGCTGATCTGAAATACGTACTGTTTATATGCTATGAGGCAACTGAACTATTAGTTTCCAGACATAAAGTATGCGAGATGAACATAGAAGGTCTTTTTATTTTAATACAAAAACACGTTATTCAGATGAAACCTTGGGAACCATTGTCCTTTTTCACTGCGAATATAACCTAGCAGTGTAGTGGCCCATGGACTTTGAGGATGGTCACAGATCTATAACTGTAACAACTTCAGACAACAATTTCTTACAGGAAATAAGAACAAGCAGTAGAAATGCAATAGGTCTCTAATTTGTTTTAGTTAGAGCTATTAATATAGCTGAACAGCTACCAGACAGAAATTGCCACTTTGCAGGTGCGGAGTAGAGCATTGCTCCGTGAAACGGCCTAAAACGATGTTGATAGCCTACAAAATAAAAAGGGAGATCGGGATGACCAGGAGGAACCGCGGATGTATTGGGATGACCAACGCAAGCAAAAAATGTGTGAAATCGCCTGGGCGTGACCCAAGCAGGCAAAGGTGGGAGAATCAGACCCACTGCACCAATAAAAACCCTGTATTTCTAAATGGCACAACAACGAACAAATGGCAATTCCATGCCAAAAGCCGATAGATGAGATAACAACAGGTCTTGCAGACAGAGCATGCACGCTGCCTAGGCTTGACCTAAAATAAGATTCAATTGTGTTCTGTTATAGTGTGTGTGCTGTTTTTGCAACCCTAATTCATAATATGAAATCAGGCAAGTTTGGCATGTTCCCAAACGTTCTAAACTACAACTGTTTGAAAAAGCGATTTACCTTAATCTGCCTGTAATGTTTTAGCAACAAATTACTAGCTTTATACTGTTGTGTTAACTTTTGCACTATGGATTCCACATTTACTCTACATAGCTGCAACCATACTCTTTCATGTAAAGAAGCAAGGAACCAAAAATGTATGTTTTTTTGGGGGGTGCATCAGACCAATGGTGTAACCATTCATTATAAGGAATAAAATACCCTCTGCCATATGTTAAAAGGATATTACAAGTCACTTTGGTGTTCCATGACCTTATGAAGGAATTCCTCTGTGAATAGCAGCAACTCTATAATGAACAATTGAGGGGACTTTCTCCCTGAAATTATTTCTACTCGCATTTACCTATACCGTATTGATACTAATATTTGATTGTTTGATATCTTATTGTGTTTTTTATTTCTTTCCCCTTTTACGTGTGCATTGAAATGTTTGTTTGATGTCATAGTGTGTTTGCTGTTCGCCTATCCCTCCCACTGTGTAGTTACAATGTTCTTTGATATTTTGATTTTAAAATGTATTATCATTTATTGTGAAACAAGTACAGAATACAAAATCAAACTCAGGTACAGCAAATAGAATAACTTAACATAATTGGTACAGTCATAGTTTTAGGCTTCTGAGATATTTCTGTTTGAGTCAACGATGCAAACGCTACGTATTTTCTTTCAAATGATGTGCCAAAGGAGAGAATGAAGAAGATAAATGGGTGAATTTAGGAATAGCCTGGGGGGTGAAAATTAGGACATGAAGAAGTTAATACGTTGTTTAACAAAGTAGTTTATGCTTGTTTGTTTTGTTTCAAGGTGTGGTTACGTTGCTGCTCCCCTTCTACAGTTAGAGTGTTCTGTAGTGTGTTTTCTCTCCTACAGCAGTTAGATTGAGTGATTGTTTGATGCCATAGGATGTTTGCTCTCTATCTGTTCCTTCTGTGCCCATTAAAATATGTGATTTTGTGATGTTGACTATATGTATTATCCTTCTGTCCTCCTTCCATCTAAATTTAGAGCATTGGATGGTTTAACGTCGCACTGCATGTAAGGGTCTCCTTGCACTTTATAAATTGCCAACAAGCATTAGTAGGTCCGCAGCACTTATAAAGATATTCTGTGTATAATGTGAGATATAACAAGGTAACGAGTGACCACCGACATGACACACTTATGAATTAATGGGATGGGTAGCTGTAGTGTACGTCTTGTTTGTCACCCAATCTCCTTCCACTTTCTGAAATGGCTTATTGCTCGTGTTTCACATCTGCAACATCCACTTGATGCATAACTAAATATTAAGGAATTATTCTGCTAATGATGCTTTGTCTTCCACAGACCCCATGGAAATGGAGTATCAGGAGGCGGTCAGCAAAAGCACCTTCCAGCAGCTTGTGACCGACCTTGAGCCCTCTACCAGCTACAGCTTCTACGTCAAGGCCTACACCTCGCGAGGGGCCAGCAAACCCTCAGAGGTTGTTGTGGGTCAGACCTACGGTGAAGGTAAGGCAGCAGTAGCGCTTGTATGATTGATGAAATAAAAAGTGGAATTCGCATGGCACCAGCAAGAGGTCTTATGAAACTACTTGCTGTCCCCCAGGGGGTGGAATGTGGCAGAGCTATGAGAAAGATAAGAGGAAAAGGTCCAGAAATATAGTGGCCTCTAGGTTGCTTCCCGAAAGGTCTGGAGAGTGCTCCTGGAGGTGGGAAGAATAACTGCAGCACTTTAGACCCCTGGGGAGATAGGAGATCTTTTTTTGTATGTCTAGCAGAGATCTCTGCAGGGAAGGACTATAGGTTGCCCTGAAGCAATGCTGTCTCCCTTTGGAACATTAGGCTCATATTTATTCAGATGCCTCTGCACCAAGAGATACTTGAGGCTCTTACATTAAGACGTGCCCACCTTTTATTTCACATTATAAAAGGGGGAACATTTCACATCATGTGCCATTGCTTCTAATACGTTATCTACCAAAGTGCTCTCTCCTTTACTTTATCTTCATTGCATTGTTTTAAAGAGTCTACGGAATATGAAAGAAAGGAGTAAACCGTCCCACTGTAGTAGTACTGAACTCACTTGCTGATCTTATCAGGTCTTGCATGGAGAGCAAATTAGAAGCGTATTCGCATATCCTCATTGTAGACTCAAATTGGGACATCTAAACAAAGTGAGTGCAAAACACCACAAACTATAATGCCTGCTCCACTGTATGTTACGTGGTCTGACACAATAACTCACATTCATACATTGTGTCTTTGTCTCTGATGTTCTCTCATAACTCCAGAAGACCCACTCAGACACCTATAAAGGTATAGCGAAGCCGTATGTATTCCTCTTCTCCGGCAGCATTGCCAGAAGGGCTTCTTCCTTCTCAGCATCCTGAAGACACAGTTCCTTTCGTCACTATCTGGTTGTAGAAACTATTACTGCACTCCATGCCTGATGACGCCGTACTGGATGTCATTCAACATGTTTTGTCCTATTTAAGACTATTGAGGCCTTCTGGCTCCATTCACCTTGTAACAAGGTTACTTGATATCCATGTTCACATGGCCATTAGCGTTGCTCTTGTTCTCGTTGAACTGTTTCTTGCTCCATTCCACATCGAGTGATAGCAGTATAAGCGCTATTACATTCCAGGCACCCTATACCGGCATACCAGCTGAACGTATTTTCAAACACCAGAGTGCAAGATATTGGTGTAAGACTTATTTGGGGTCTAGAACCTCCTTGCAGTGGTGGCCACTAAATGGAGGGACTCTTTTTGTTTATACTTTGATGCTTAATATTTAAATTCTGCCAAGAGCACCTACCTTGAGAAACAATGTGCAGTGTATTTTCCCTCGAGATCTATATGGCTCAGCAAACAAATGACTGACGAATGCAACTAGATTTAAAATAAACTCAAAAGGTGGGCACTCCTTCTTGGTTCATGAATCGGCGTTATTTAGCAGTCTGCGTCTGAGCTTGCGATTCATCAACCCCCTGTGCACCTGCTTGAGTATGTGGACACGCAGAATGTTTGTGGCCTGTCGCTGTTCCCAATCAAGGCCCGTAGAAGTCAGCGAGAGCTACAGCGCACTACACTAGTGCAATCAGTCAACCTGCCTCAGGAAGATACAGCTGCTGAGCCATGGATGCCGGTTAGGTCTGGCTATACAGTCATTCTGTTCTCTCTGTAGGCGTAATGTATGGACAGCAGTAGGGGCTGTATGCACATTGCTCAAGGGAGAGTTGTTGTGGGGTTGTGTTGGATGTACCTTTTCATCTTGAAAACGTTATGGCTGATACTGTGCCGTTTTATGCAGTGACACCTTAGTACCACAAGGAATAAACGTGTGCTTTGATGTAGCAAGAGTGGGGTTAGTGCTTAGCAGCTACAGAATGCTTCACAATGTGTTTGTCCATGTGCAGTGTTTTATGCTGTATCAAACTGGTGTCAGAATGGGCACTGACCCTCAAGTTCAATTAAAGTTGCCTTGCTCTTATTGGCTGCTTTATTGTGATGCTTTAGGTTGGCATCTCTTACCGACCTGTTACAGCAACAATCCACAAAGTGAGGCATTCTGTCTTCTGTCTCGTAATTACCTCCCACATGGAAGCAGAAGAGGAATCTGCGATCGAAGAGCTGACAGGAGAGAAAAGACCCCTCTCATCTACATCCAGAATATTATTCTTAATTACACAAAACTGCGTGAAGTGTGCCACCGCTTCAGGTGCTCCTCTGACTTATCAAGGGAGCCTCAGGGGCAGCATTTAATGCCTTTTGTGGAAATGTTAGTATACCTTTTTTTATGCAGATCTTTCCAAATCCGAAACAACACAAGTTGTACGTTGCTCATAAAGATTCTCCACTTAAAAAAACTTTTTGTCGGCGATTTAGTTAAGGTTCGTGAGGCAGAGAACATTTCAGAGAAAGGACTTATAATGTGACATAAACCTACTCATTTTGTAAACTAGTCTAGAGTAGGGGGATCAGTGCTTGACCAGCAGGGCCAGAGCACTGCTGGAGTGTTAGGATATCCTTTCATGATAAATGTATATACACTGCTTCTAAATAGAATCCATGACATAGAGGGTCTCCACACAGTCCTGCGTGAATCATGCCCTCTGCTACCTACACTGCACACCTACGATCGATAGCTTTTCTGTTTATTTCTGGACACCTTTATCCTAGAATGTGTGTAGTGTATCAGCTTTTGCTTTGCAGAGAGACCAAGACAACCATTTTTGGCATTGTATTCCTTTTTAAAAGCTTTGTACGG
The DNA here is from genome assembly GCF_964204655.1 of Triturus cristatus. NCBI lineage: Eukaryota > Metazoa > Chordata > Amphibia > Caudata > Salamandridae > Triturus > Triturus cristatus. The sequence continues at coordinate 625,015,871 of NC_140583.1, read as the reverse complement.
AATCAAATATAGTGGCATAGAATGAACTTCAATGCAGATGCCTGGTTGTGACATCTCCTGAGGATTATGACATCACAGGCATGATATTGCATGCAGAAAATGACCAGATATTGTAAGCCAAAGAGAAAACAAAGAAAGGCTAGGGACCTGTCAGCTGTCTCAACAGCCCGGAGTCTGCTTATGTTGCTTCATGAGACTTGTGCATGTTTGGGACCACGATTTGTAACACCTGTTGTGGGATATGGCATCTTAGAGCATAACTTAAATGAGATTCTTCATAATAACACTCACCCTCTTTATAGTTCACAAATTAAACTGAACAAATTATTACCTAGCTCAGCAGGATTCATTTGGAAGTATGAAGGACTGAGCCAGAGACTGATGGCCTGCAGGGTACACATAGTCGTAGATGGGGAACCCATTGAGCATTCCGCAAGAGCACAATGCCTGTGCTATTGTCAAGGGCCTGATGTACAAAGCATTGTCTGCATCTAGGTTGAAATATGGAAGAAAGTTAGCTCACCTGGGGAGATTGTTCTTTCGCAGAAGTGATATATGCTGTTCCACTCCTCCAGAAGCACCCAGCATCTTCACGTTGGCATTGCTCTGGATGGTGATGCTAAGGTTCCCATGAGGCACAGGGTCAAGAATGATTTGCATATGGCTGGGTCTGAACTGGGGTGGCGAAGTGAGGTAAAGAATGATGATGGATTCAACTCAGATCTGTGACTGGGGGTGAGTGTCTGAAAAGTTTCAGTGCTCCGCCCATCATTTCCTTGTGTTTCCTTTGTTCGCCCTAAGTTGGCAGGGTGTGCCCAGACGTGGGTCACTTGCTCACTTTGCCACAAGATTCAAGCTAGCCTGGGTGATGAGGGGTGTTACCCCAAAACCGGTCCCAGGGTGCTTGTTGGTCCAGGGAAGACCTGGCCTGGCAGTTCGGGCTGGATTGTTCCCATGAGGCACAGTGTCAAGACTGATTTCCATATGGGTGGGTCTAAATTGGGTGGCGAAGTGAGCTAGGGAACGATGATGGATTCAACCCAGATCTGTGACTGGGAGTGAGTGTCTGAAAAGTTTCGGTGCTCCATCCATCATCTCCTCGTGTTTGTTTTGTTCGCGTTAAGTTGGCAGGGTATGCCCAGATGTTTGTCCCTTGCTCACTTTGCCACTGGATTCAAGCTAGCCTGGCTGATGAGAAGTGTTACTCCGAAACCGGTCCCAGGATGCATGTTCCCGGTCCTGAGAAGACCTGGCCTGGCAGTTCTGGCTGGACTGTTCCCATGAGGCACAGGGTGAAGACTGATTTGCATATGGCTGGGTCTGAACTGGGGTGGCGAAGTGAGCTAAAGAACGATGATGGATTCAATCCAGATCTCTGACTGGGGGTGTGTGTCTGAAAAGTTTCAGTGGTCTGTCCATCATCTCCTTGTGTTTGCTTCGTTCGCCCTAAGTGGGCAGGGTCTGCCCAGATGTGGGTCCCTTGCTCACGTTGCCACTGGATTCAAGCTAGCATGACTGATGAGAGGTGTTACCCTGAAACCGGTCCCAGGATGCTTGTTTCCGGTCCAGGGAAGGCATGGCCTGGCAGTTCGGGCTGGACTGTTTCCATGAGTCACAGGATCAAGACTGATTTGCATATGGCTGGGTCTGAACTGGGGTGGTGAAGTGAGCTAAAGAACGATGATGGATTCAACCCAGATGTGTGACTGGGGGTGAGTGTCTGAAAAGTTTCAGTGCTCTGTCCATCACCTCCTTGTGTTTGCTCTGCTCAGCGTAGGGATGTTGAAACCGAGAAGTGTCAAGATGGCTGTGGACGAGGCTGCAGCAAAAGTCCTGGAGTCAGAGGGACCAGCAAAAAAATGAGTTGAATCTCAGTGACTTAAACTCTCTGAAAAGGCTTTCCCTGGCTAACGAGTAGAAGTGATTCAGAAAGATTTTACAATGCTTTGTTGTGTTTCCAATTAAGGTTAGCAGGTGCTGTGTAATAGAGCTGCCCATGTGGTGTCGCACTACTTCAAAATGTTTTACAGTACACAGTACTGGTAACTGAAACGTCACATTCACAGCAACACACTGATACAATTTAAACTTGTAATCCAATGTATTAAGATGTCTATGGCCACACAAGATGTTTGGGTTGCAGACAAGGAATATGTCTTGTAGGTACTGTGGGTTGTGGGGGCAGCTTGTTGTTACTCTTCGCACTTACACTTCTCTATCTGTCTCTTCTCAGTCCCAGCAATGCCTTCGCTCTACATAAAGGTCTTGAACACTACAGCCATGCAAGCTCAGTGGGAGCCCTCTGCCAAGCTAGGACAGCATGACGGATTTAAGCTCTACTACCGCAAGGTGCATACACCCCACTACACCGGACCGAAGATCCTGCCTAGCAATGTGACCCTGTGCAACATTACCCACCTTGGTAAGAGCATTGCAGTGTCCTATAACTTTGCTGACCTCTGTAAGAGTGCTGCAGTAATTAATATGTAACATTATTCACTTGGGTAATAGTGTAAGAGCATCACACCACCCTGTAACACCGTCTACCTCGATAACACTGTTCGCGCATCCTCTAGTTAAGAGTACTGAAGTATCCTATAACACTACTCACCTTAGTCAGAGCAGTGCAGAGCAGCATGCCAGACATTTCTAGTTTAGGAGATGATCATACAATCTGCTGTAGTAGCACTCATTTGAAAATGGTTAAGTAGCAATACTTAACATTTAAAATTTGAGCAAAGTTTGGGCAATGTCTTCAACATTTTGACAAGGGTCAGGAAACATGCTCTTACAAAACAGTTCCCATCCGGGTAAAAACCTCAAGGGATCATGTATATTTGGATTTTTTTAATCATTTCTTTCTTTCTTTGTTTCTTTCTTTCGTTCGCTTCCTTCCTTCTTTCCTTCCTTTGTAATTTATTTCTAAAGTGCACAATAACTTTAACAAATCTTGGCGCTAGAAGTACTAAAGCAACTGATTAGGTAAAGATTGACCTAAAGAAAGATCTTCGCAACGATGTAAAATCGCCCCAAATTAGAGCAGCAGTGTGGACCCAAAGAGAGTGCATTCCAGAGATGGAGCTGAAGACTCTGAAACTTCTCCTGATAAACCAGCCATTTTGAAACAAGGGCCTGTGAGTAGACAATGATCTTAAGGATCTTCCTGGGACATGTGCCAGGAAAAGTTGGGTAGAATGATGAAGCTAGTGCACCATGCACAGTAGCTTGACGTGCACTTACATTTTGACTGGGAGAAGGTGTAAGGCCCCTCACGCTACAGAAAGAAGATCATAACAGCAGAGACCAAACCACAGCCTCACTGCAGTCCTTCTTACCCACCCTGGCAGGGAGCCCTACGTAGATGGCATTGCAGAAGCTGAGGTGAGATGACACTCATGCCCTTGTCAATGTGGAATGCATGGTGGGTATTGGTTTGCACAGCAATATAAGTTGTGAAAAACATTTGGCCCTAACCTTTTTCACGTGGGAATTTAAAAAAAGATCTCAGCCAAACAAGACTGCCAAGTTCATGACAGAAGCTGCTGGAACAGAATAGGAGACCAGTAAGTCAAAAGAAATGCTATTACCAACCCCCATTTCCTCTGTTTTGCTCCCATTTAGTTTCAAGAATGGGGAGAGGGTAGACGTCTTCGGGCACCTCACCTGTGGCACATATATCTAACAACATGAGTCCTTGTCCACCTTTGTCCCCAATAGTTAACAATTCATCCAGGTGTGCTAAAACCAGTTGTGGCCGGCATGAATCGTTGAGGGGTTCGCGAGGGGGGAGGTTAAATAAAATAAAAAAAGAAACTTACCATCCCGGGTCCCCCGCCGTCGCAGCTCCTAGCCAGGTCCCGTTTTCCAGCTGAACAGTAAGCAAGCAGCCTATCTCTCCTCCCAAAAGCCAATCACAACGCTGCAATGGCAGCGTTGTGATTGGTAGGGACGGCGCCCAGCCGGGCGCCTGTGGAGAGGCCATTTTCTGCATGTAGGGAGAGTGCGCATGACTGGTTTAAAACTGTCAGAGCCCGCAACATTGGGCAAGCCACTCCTCCCCGACCCGCCAACCCTCCCGTCCCCAACCAAACACTTCTGCTTTCTCGCAGTGCGAGAAGCACAAACATAAAATGCTAGTTTTACCATTTTATGTTTCTGTTTCTTGCACTGTGAGAAAGCAGTGGTGTGACGCTCCTCCACCCTAATGGAGGAGCCGCCCCTGGCTAAAACCAGTATTGTACCGGGGTCAAAAGACTCCTTGAGCCCATCCCGAAAACCACTGTGCATTAAGATAGTTTGAAAGCCACTTTGCATATTCTTTTCGAGCACTGTTAAAATGGCAGTCAGTAGAGTGATGGGGAGATAATTTTTCAGAACAGCCAAATCAGATTCCACTATCTGGATTAGTGACATAACACTAGCTCATGTGTAGTGACATAATACTATGCCCTTTTAAAAGGGCAGGTACAGTGCCGAAACACTGTGAGGTGTTTATGAGGTTACAGATGTAGACTCCAATAATTAAGGCCAAGGCCTGAAAGATGGCCACTGCTCAGCATTCATCTGGAAAGCCAGGCTGAAGACGCATAATTGATCTGCAGACCTCATCCACAGATGTCTGTGGCAAGAGCAGAGATCTGCAGCGGTCTCCAAATCTTCAGGCTAAGCTGATAGTCCAGAGGCCACCATGTGGCTGTCTCCTGAAAGTTGTCATAGACTCTAGTGATCTCATCAATACAAAAAATAGCCAACTTATCACAAAGATCATGTGACAGAGGAACTTTAAAAGTGCAGCCAGAAGTTATCAAGAAACAGAAGATGATTATAATCAACTTTTTCAAGAGGTTAGAAGCTCCAAAGATGTAAGCGGTGATAACGATTGCTGTAGCTTTCTGCAGTAGCGCCTTCTGCCCTGTGAGGCAACATTTGTTGGACCTGCGTTTCTCCTAGAGGAATCCTTTCACCACTGCTGCACAGCTTACTTTACACCCAATCTCAGAGCTCTCAGCAAAGGTATAAACCGTTTGTTCCGGTAGTTGCCATTTGTAGAAGTTGTCGGTGCTGAGAAGGTATGGTGTGTCAGTCCATAACCAGCCTCAGTACATCTTATAGTGTGCCATGTTACCAGGGAACAACTAAAGTCTTGTAACCACGGTTCATTTACTCAGAGCATGGGAATTTGTATCTGAACCAGTTTCAGGCATTGACTTACTGCCATTTCTAGTGTGGCTCATGCCAAGCAATCTCCTGTAACAGTTTTAATCTCAGTGTAATTCAGAGGACATCCTGTAATATTTCTAGTTGGCTAAGAACTAGAAGGTCCGGTAGAGCTCTCTTATCGAGGTATGCTCAGTACCAATTATTCTACCTGCCATTCATCTTTGGAGGTCTCCAATGCATCTTTGCACTTTAATCTGAACCGATTCCGCCATTGTGTTACCATTACTAGTGTGGGATCAGGCCGTGCAATCACCTGCAACTGTCTCACATACTGCCAAATGCAATTCACAAATCTACGGCCAGAAACCTCCACCCTCATTTCGCCTAACTCTTCTGTGCAGAGATCTTCTCACATGTGTATGAATTATTAGTAAATGTGGGAGTGACTGGGGCATTGTTGTTAAAACAGTGTACAATTACTACTAAATGAGAAGGGTTTAGGAAAATTAAAGGCGGGGTTTGGTAGGGACATTGTAAAACAAAATACACATCCACAAGACAATTGCAATTCACCAAATAAACTTATAAAGTTACTGCAGCTGGGAAGGTTCACAACTAGTGCAAATGTACTCCAGCCCAGCCTCGGAGTAAGTTATGCACCACAAGTTGCCAAGCACTGTTCCTGCTGCACAGGAAAACAATGGACGCTGGAAATAAAAAGAAACACACATAGGAACTAATGTTAAACGAATTAAATTAGTTCAACGTTTATAATTGAATATTTAAATTTTTAAGTGATTTAAACATTGTGTATAGTTATTATATTTATTTTTAAATTGAATAACTTTATTTAAAAAATAAATAAAGGTTTAAACTTTTAAGATAACTTTACATTTTTTAAATAAATTAAATATATCACTTTTAAGAAGTTTACTGAATCTTCGATAAAAAATAATGTTAGTCATAGTAAGTCGCTTTTTTTAAATGATTACTTATAAACTAAATTAATATATTTAAATCATTTTATTATGGAATACATTTTTAATGTGGTTTGAGGAGTTAATTTGCTGTAAAAATGTATTGGATTATTTTCAGTCTAATAATAAATATTGTAATTTACATTTATAGTCTACATTAAGTTAATTTTATTTATTTTTATTTTCTGAGTAATAAACATTACCTATACTTTCCCTGTACTTTACCATAGGGTGATCTCTGCGGCAGAGGTGTCCGCCCTGATGGCGAACATGCTTGTCAGCTAATTTCAACATAAAATACAGTTATAAAATTACTCCTAGTAACTTTACATGTGCAAATACATTCTTAGGAGGCCCCACCCTCTCATTGAAGGGGGTGGAGACATGTATGTCTACACCAAGGTGAAATGGTAAATTGCAAAAAAGTGGAGCATTACAAATAGTTGCAAGCGTAAATATACACATGAGTAAAAATACACAGGTATATTTACTTTTGTGACCAGACCAATGATGAAGCTTGTTAGGTAACCAAGAATTAAGTCAAATGTTTTAATATAACTTTACTCTTTCAACCTCATTTTTCTGTTTACATGTTGAAGATCTATAACAGCAAAATGAAGTTTCAGTTTGTTCATGGTCTGAGGAACCAAAGACTTTGAACACACACTTATGAAACAGGGTGTTTACTATATGTATTGTTACCACTGTACTGAATTTATTTTGTGACAATTATGTTCCTAATCCTTTTTTATGGGTCTTTAAAGTGGCAGGTGGTGCAGGTGAGTTACGAAGTCTAAAATGCTTGTTTTCTTTATATTTTCTGTCTCAGATTCATCAGTTGTGTATGAAGTTAAACTCCTAGCCTATAACCAGCATGGGGATGGAAATGCAACTGTGCGCTTTGTGTCCCTGAAGGAGACTGCGGAGCGAACGGGTATGGATTCAGCCTTTTCTTTTTTAATGGCAACCACTGCTGTTTCCTCCTGTACGAGGTTCCCACATTATCTAATACAACTCCAGTCCACCTGTAGGTGATTACTACTGAACAGCAATCACTGCAGTACTTTTCTTTAGGTTGGTACCACAGTCGTTTGTGTATAGAAGAACTGCAGTGCTCTACTATAGATTATAGTCTTATAGAAAATTGGGTTTGATCCTAGTCAGGCAAATGTAGATTATTGCCACAACCCATCTCCTCTTAAGGAACTCTAGTGCTCGATTGGGGCCTGGTCAGCTCTAAAGAAAATGTCTGAACAGATGATGGTACTAGACCGCTAATCCGTCGTTTGATATCCTTGAGCCCAGTAGAAGGAATGACCCATTCTCAGTTCATTCTGCCTCTCTCATGGTACTTTCCATACTCCTAAGAGATATTTATAAACCCTTTCTTCTCCTGAACAGCACTGAACCCACCCTGTGACTGTGTCAAGGATGACCAGAGCAATAAGACTTCCACCACCGGCATCATCATCGGCATACACATCGGAGTCACCTGCATCATCTTCTGTGTGCTCTTTCTCATGTTCGGTTACCGGGGACGGTAAGGTTTCCATAACATAATTTGAATGACCTCTTTGTTTTTCTCTGCATTCTGTGCTTTTTCTTATTTTTCAAGGATAACTTATATTTAACTCTTTTTAATAGTCTTCATTAGTCAAGGTAGAGGCATCCATTAGACCGATCAGCACCACCATTCATGACTTCAAATTTAGACCAAATGTCTAGATTCACCTCATACATATACAATATGATGGACAGCACCTCTGTGGACAGATTGTGGCGGAAGAACTCAACATGACGTTCGTTTACAGGTCTGCAGGCTCTACTGTTGGCATTGAATTGCAGAGAGGATGCCATGCTCTCAGGGCTTTCTTCAGCTTTTCTATTTGTTTAACACAAACAAACTCCCTACGTTTTTTAGTATTAAAGAAATTATCATTCGCCCTGACGTGCAGAGAGTTTGAGCCCTGTTTGTGAAGGCTGTTAATTGATTTTTCTGCCCCGGACCTAGAGAGGTTTGAGTGACCATCACCATGAATTAGCAGCCGTGTGACGAAAGGGCCGTAAGATCAAGGTTTTCTGATGGTGTAGTCAATTAAGGGGCTTCTGTTGGGAATCCTTCACTTAACCCACCTCAAGATGGTGAGGGGGAATCACAAGTTTGGATGGCGGTGCATCTGTCATTTTCTATGGCTAATGCTCTGCATCTGTATTATTACGGCGGCAAGTACGGCTGGATACAGGTGAAGTCCAACACTGGCTTCTTTATTCTCAGTGAGCACAGCACAGCGGCAGCTGTCGAAGTAAGCAGAGGGAGACAACCAACCGTCCACTCTCCACCCCGCTTCCTCTCTCTCCCCTTCTTGAGAATTCTGAGCTCCAGAGCCCGAACTGCATACCGAGCAAACAAGGCAAAGGGAAAAATGGTACAGATATAGAACACAACAATTTGCCAAACTCTACATGGGTACATTACAGCAAAGAGGAAGCAGGTAGCAGCAGCCATAATCACATTAAAGAAAGAAGCTGGGTACGTCATGTCAATGGTCATCGGTCAATGAAGGTTCTCAAGGAATGAAGACAGATTAAGTTCAGTGCCACAGAGGCTCATCCCTACCAGTAAGTGAGAGCACATCAGCCCCCCAACCCTGATCATGCAACCTCAATCAGGGGCAGTCTTAGGTTTTAGTCACAGCAATGAAAAAAATATTGCCTCTGACAAATGGTGCTACAAATAATAAAAAAATATTCCTTATATTGTTTTTCAAGAAAACACAAAACTGCAAGCCAAAAATAATAAGACTAAAGCGAGAGAAAAGTGCAATTACTCCTGCTAAAAGCGGCTATAAGTACATTATTTTATAAGAAGAGCGGCACAATGAATATTCAGACCCTCATTTAAACTCCACTGAAGTTTGGAGAAGCAAGGAAAATACAAGAAAAAAGTGTATTCAGGCTTCACACATTTTTCTTTTATTTACACTTTGTCTGCAGCAGTGGAGAAAGAGCATTTAACTCTACCCAAGTATTTTTTTAAAAGCAGTTTGATATTCCACTTGTTTATCGCACATTTTCTTCTTAACTTCCATTTTTACTTGTCTGAGGCACTGTTAGGATGACGTGGAAAGCCCTAAAATATCACCTGCGTCGATATGGTATTTTGGGAGTTCGTGGCACTTTGAAACTTCTTTTTCCCTTTTCTGGGGCTGCCAGACAGTCAGGACTGACCTCTTGCCTTTCACACCCCGGCCTTTGCTACTGTGCACACACTCTGCCACATGTTAGCATGAGGTGGGCAGAGGTGCCTGGATCCAGACTCTCCATTCAGGTAGGCTTATACGGAAGCAACCATACACAAAAACACACACAAACACTGACACACATATTAAACATAAGCAAAACAAACACACCCAGAAAATGCACATGCATACACACAGATAGAGAGGAAAACGAATGCATGTGCTCTTGTATACGTACTACACACAGCACTGGTTGTGGAACATACCCGCCATCTCTGCGTGCTGGACATAAACCCCCCCGAAAACCGCATCTTTGAGAAAAAATTCATGTTCGAGGCATATGAGCTGCAGATCACACACTGTGCATAGATCGTCATCTGGTGTTGGGCCCGGATGTTTGCACTTTGTTGTTGTCTTGGAAAGTCTTTGGAAGTCACAAGATAGGTGGCTCCTCCTTTGGACAATAGTGCGCATGGGCATCGACTCCATCGTCAGATTGTTTTTTTCCGCCATCGGGCTCGATGTGTTCATCGCACTCCAGGTCGGTGTCGTTACCGATCATCTTTTCGACGTGAAATCCTTCACCCATACTTCGGTATTGTTTCGATCACGTTCCCATTCGACGCACATCCCTCCAAACTTCAAATCTTCGATTCCGGTCGTCGACGCAGGCCTTCGGGGCCTACCTGTGCCATCAGGCCTTCGGCTTATGGAAAGGACTTCCTTCAAAAAGTGTCCTAAATGTAGATCCAAGTTTCCACACGCCGATCTTCATGAGGTGTGTAACCTCTGCCTTTCACCCGAGCACAAGGCCAAAGACTGTCTAGCTTGTGCCTCTTTCCGCTCCAAGAAGACGATTCGGGATCGTCGAGCTCGAAGAACCATGGCTCGATCATCGACATCCATTCCTGACGACATATTCCAGGAAGGCATCAATGTACCAGAGCAGTAGCAGATCCAACACAGCACCATCAGCTCCTCCGAAGCCGACGACTCTGACGTCGAAGACATCACTCCGGGGCAGAGGGTCAATAGTACTGACGTTGACCCCTCCCCACCACCCATTCTCAAAAAGGCTTCTGTCACACCTTCACCTTCGGGCCTAGGTGCACACCGGGACAGAACTTCTCACGCCCCGCCTTCGGGCTCGGCAAAGAAGCAGATAAAAAAGCCTTCAGGCCACTCGGGATCGAGCCAGCCTGCCGTTAGTGCCGAAACTCCATCCCCGGCACCAAAAAACAAACCACTACCTTCCTCCGCACCAACGCCTAGTTCAACATTGACGCTTTCGGCGCCGAAATCCACCGGTACGGACGCCCCGGCTCCGAAAAAATCGTCAGATCCGAGCAAACACCTGGTTCCGAAAACCTCGGGCGCTCAGCCTTCAAAGCCCAGAAAATCCTCGGAACCGACTAAACTCCTGATTCCAATCACCACTGGCGCTCAGACTATGGATCCGAAAACATCATCGGAACCGAAAAAACAACCGGTACCGAAGCCCATACCGGAATCGAAGAAAACTCCAAATTCCAGGCCTAAAGAGCACAAAACGACTCCAAAGCCTCTGACACACAAACAATCGGACTCGAAAAAATCGGCGCCGAAGGAACACACATCAGAGGAGGAGCTTTTTCGACCGGATCAAACACAAAAAACCCTTCAAAAAGACCCCAAAACAGGTCAACTCATACTTAGCCCTTCAAAGAAACGGAAAATGGACAAACCTGTACCAGCTCCACTTCCTTTAAAAAAAAGAGACATTGTAACATCTCCTTTTAGAATTCCTTCTCCACCTCCCCCTCCACACCACTCTCCTATCCCATTTTCACCCCCCTCACCATCTCCTCCACCTCCGGATGATTATGACACCTCTGAAGACCTAGGGGATGTTCAACCCTTAGGGGAACCCAGTGCTCCTGGTACCCCAAAAGACCCATGGGAGGATTATGACACACCAGATGTCCCAGACACACCTCAGGACGACATCTACCCATCTAGGCCATCGCCTCCTGAGGGCACTATAGGGTTCACTCAGCTTATATACAGGGCAGCAGAATATCACGGGGTGAACTTACACACAGACCCTGTAGAGGAAGATTTCCTCATGGACACTTTCACACCATCCCAAAGGTCCACTGCCATTCTCCCGGTGTTAAAAGGGGTAATCAAACACGCTCCTGAAGTGTTTAAGGATCCTGTAAGGGCCAGAGTCATTAACCCCAGGGTAGAAAAAAAATACAAAGCTGCTCCAGCTGATCCTGTTTATAATAAAGGACAAGTACCCTTAGATTCCTTAGTGGTCTCCAACGCCAGGAAAACCAAAGGAGATGCCGCACATCCTGATAAAGAATCAAACTGCTGGACGCGTCTGGTAAAACTGCTGGACGCGTCTGGTAAAAGAACGGCGTCCCAAGCAGCTAACATATGGAGGATTGCCAACACACAGGCTTTGCTCGCAAGATATGATAGGGCACACTACGATGAGCTAGAGACACTACTACAACACCTTCCAGACCAATACAAAACACGAGCTAATGATCTCAGCCAGGAAGGCAAGCTCATAACTAACACCTCCATTCGTTGTGTTCTGGATGCTGCAGATACAGCATCCTGGGCTAATAATACCAGTGTCCTTTTACACAGACATGCCTGGCTACGCATTTCTGGCTTTAAACCACCATATTAAATCAACCATTTGAGCAGGAACACTTATTTGGGCCTACTGTAGATTCATCTTTAGAAAAGATGAAAAAGTATACCGACACTGCCAAATCAATGGGAGCTTTGCAATCGTAAGCTTCCAGAAGTTCCTTTCGTTGCTCCTCTTATAAGGGCGCCTCTAGAGGTTTTACCACTAATAACCCCTCCACTTCCTGCAAGAGTCCCACCCAGACCTCATCTAACACGGCTACTACAGAGGAGGCTGCAGGGGCAATAACAACAAAAGTAGAGGCAAAACTACCAATACTCGTACCGCCTCCACCCCTAAACAATGATTTCCCTCCACTCCCCCTGTACCACTCTACTCCGATCGGGGGAAGATTGCTACAGTTCCTGCCTGTCTGGAACGACATCACCACAGACAGGTGGGTGAGACAAATCATCCAATCAGGTTACTGCCTAGAACTCACTTCCACTCCCCCAAACATACCACCCAAACAGCGTCCAATGTCAACAGACCACTTAACGCTTCTAAAACAAGAAGTACTTTTCCTCTTACAAAAACATGCCATAGAACCAGTTCCCCTTCATCACCAAAACACAGGGGTTTACTCCCTGTACTCCCTCATTCCAAAGAAGGATGGAACTCTGAGGCCCATCTTGGTCCTCCGACCATTAAGCCTCTACATACAATCAGACCATTTCCACATGGTCACTCTTCAACAGGTCCTCCTGCTACTCAAACAAGGCGACTTCCTTGCCACATTAGATCTCAAGGACGCCTACTTCCACATTCCCATTCACCCTGCTCACAGGAAATATCTTCGGGTTGGGGTGGACGGACAGCATTACCAATTCAGGGTTCTCCCATTCGGAGTCACCACAGCACCCAGAGTCGTCACAAAATGTCTGTCAGTAGTGGCAGCCCACCTAAGAAGACAACAAATTCACGTCTTCACATATTTGGACGACTGGCTCATAAAAGCCAAGTCACATACCCAGTGTGTAAATCACACACATGCCACAATCCAACTACTTCACGATTTAGAGTTTACCATAAACCTCGCAAAGTCGCACCTCCAACCATCCCACTTCCAACAATATCTGGGCACCACAATAAACACCTCAAAGGGCCTTGCTTATCCCAGTCCAGCCAGGGTAGTAAGCATGCAAGCCCTTATAACAAGATTCCAGCCGCAACACTCACTTCCAGCTCGAGTGTTCATGCAACTCATAGGGATGATGGCCTCTTGCATATTCATAGTACCTCATGCAAGACTCCAGATGCACCCCTTACAGGAATGCCTGGCACGTCAGTGGAACCAAGCTTAAGGTCAGTTAACAGATCTGATGTTGGTGGACGGCCGCACACATTGCTCTCTACAGTGGTGGAACACCCAAAACTTTCCAAAGGGCGACCATTCCTAGAGCTGATTCCACAGATTGTGCTAACAGCAGACGCATCGCTCACCGGCTCGGGAGCTCATCTACTTCATTACACCATACAGGGCACATGGACACCTCAGCAAAGGCTACTCCACATCAATCATTTGGAGTTACTAGCAATCTTCCTGGCATTAAAATCATTCCAGAAACAGATATCCGGCAAAGCTGTCTTAGTCCGCACGGACAATATGACAGCAATGTACTATTTACAAAAACAGGGGGGGGGGGGGACGCACTCTCTCCAGCTCTCTCAGCTAGCACAGAGCATATGGAGATGGGCCATTCCTCAAAACATATTCCTGTTAGCCCAACATCTCCCAGGAATTCAAAATCATATGGCAGATCTGTTAAGTCGGCAGACACAACAGATTCACAAGTGAGAACTTCACCCACAAGTTCTTCAACCGTTCTTCCAAATGTGGGGGCAACCAGAGATATCTCTTCGCCACACATTAGAACACAAAATGCCCAAGCTTCGCCGCCAGATTTCCACACCCATTGTCCAAAGGCAATGCGATAAGGATGAACTGGTCAGGCAGATTTGCGTACGCTTTTCCACCTCTCCCACTCATTCCATTAGTGATGCGCAAGCTGTAACAACAGTCGCTAACACTGATCCTAGTTGCTCCAACATGGGCCAGACAACCCTGGTACACAACATTGCTGGAACTATCAGTAGTCCCGCAACAAAAACTACGCCTCTCCCCACACCTCTTAATACAGAACCATGGAGAGATCAGACACCCAGATCCAGCACAGCTCAACCTGGCAATCTGGCTCCTGAAGTCCTAGAGTTTGGTTATCTCAATCTTCCACCTGATTGCATGAAAATCATCAAAGAAGCTAGACGCCCCACCACTAGGGCCTGCGATGCAGCCAAGTGGAAAATATTTGTTGTATACTGTAACAATAACAACATCAATCCTCTAGATGCCTCCACTCAGCACATCATATGCTACCTACTGCATCTTCAAAGATGTAATCTAGCATACACATCAATTAGATTACATCTCGCTGCCATTGCAGCCTACTTCAAAATAGACAACATCTGTCACTGTTCAGGGTGCCTGCCATTAAAGCATTCATGGAAGGCCTCAAAAGAATAATTCCTCCCAGGGTACCTCCCTCCCCAGTGTGGAATGTAAACATCGTCCTCACAAGATTAATGGGTCCTCCATTCGAACCTCTACATAAATGCGAGCTAAAGTTTCTTACATGGAAAGCCGGTTTCCTTGTGGCCATTACATCTCTTAGAAGAGTCAGTGAGCTGCAGGCACAAACTATTCAAGAACCATTTTTACAACTCCATCTTAACAAAGTGGTTCTCAGGACAAATCCCAAATTCCTTCCTAAAGTTATTTCTCCCTTCCATCTCAACCAATCTGCTGTGTTGCCAGTGTTCTTCTCACAACCACAAACAGTAGCAGAAAGAGCTCTTCATACCCTAGACGTAAAAAGAGCACTCCTTTACTATACTGACAGAAAACCTTTTCGCAAAACAAAACAACTTTTTGTATCCTTCTCACCACCACATAAAGGCAATCCCATATCAAAATCTGGCATTGCAAGGTGGATTGTCAAATGTGTACAAATTTGCTATCACAAAGCAAAACGTACACTGTCTATTCCCCCTAAAGCCCACTCTACTCGAAAGATAGGGGCTTCAATGGCATTTTTAGGGAACATTACCTTAGATGACATCTGCAAAGCAGCTACATGGTCTACACCGCACACATTCACATAATACTACTGTGTAGATGTGCAGGCAAAACAACAAGCTAGTGTGGGCCAAGCTGTACTCAAACCGCTATTTCAAACTACTGCAACAGATATTGGTGGTCGCCGCTAAGGAGGAATACTGCTATGCAATCTATGCACAATGTGTTATCTGCAGCTCATATGCCTCGAACGGAAAATGCTACTTACCAGTATGCATCTGTTCTTGGCATGTAGAGCTACAGATGCACACACCAACATCCTGTATGCAACCTTTGCTTACCACTGGGTCACCAAAGTGAAGATTGCAACGTGTGTTCGGCTTTCACCTCAAACACTTTGAGGGTATGAGAGAGACAGAGAAGGGCCAACTACAACATGCAGCACCATCACTACGAGACCTGGGACTCTCCAGCGAGGAAGAGGACAATGTCGCCGAAGGTCCAGAGGTCGACGCGGACATAGACGTAAAATTGATAGTTGTCAAAAAGAAGACGTCGAGAGAGGTAAGAGACCCGTCGACCTTGAAGAAACTAGACGAGTCCCGAAAAACGGTCTCAAGGGCCTCGAAGACAGCCTCGGCGTCGAAGCACTTGACGTCCACAGTTGCGTACAGAGAGAAACACTCGGTTGGATCCTTAGACAAGGACTCCATAATGGCAAAGACCCTCAAAGGATCAAAGACGTCGAAAGACGGTCAAGGAAAGGACGCTTCAACGTCGAAGCAAGAGAGGTCAAAACAAGTTTCGACTGCCGTGAAGGCGCTGTCGACCGCGAAGATGAAGGCAGAAAGTCTCGGTGCCGAAACTCACGCATCTGAGATCGAGAAGAAAAAGAAGCGGCTAGAAGTTGAAATGGTGAGTATTTTGCACAGAAATAAAGAATGCCACAAAAGCTTGAAGCAATTCAAGATACTGCTGAAAAATTTGACAGAAGTAGAAAGATGCGTTGAGGAGTTATAGCCTCCAATGACACCCGAACCGCTTGAGGAGCAAGAAGAAGAATTCTTTTTTGGTGAAGAAGAAGAAGACGATCAGACTTATGTGGGCTCGGAAACCTCAGAGGTTCAAGAGCTACAATGGCAAGACCTTGACGCCGACTCTCCAGAAGAGTTTGTTGATACCTATCTTTCGAGGCCTTCACCAACAGACGACATTGGTATGTACAACCAAGTAATCAACAAGGCTGCAGATACCTATGGAGTACCACTTGAGGAAGAAAAACCACAATCATGATTTCTACTTGAAACTTTAATGCATACACAATCAAGGAACCAATTCCTCCCTCTGTTGCCAAGTGTACTGGATCAGGTTAAAGAGGCATTTAAGGAGCCTGCCACATGTAGGGTAGTCACACCGAGAGGAGAGAGAAAATACAAACACTCCTCCAAGGACCCTATTTACATTAAGGGGTCAGTGGCAACTGTCTTGATTATAACAGCCACGGCCAGGAAAAGGGCTAATGTACCAACCACCACAGGTCCACCACCATATAAAGAAAGCAAGAGGATGGACCTTATGGGGAGAAAGGTTGAGAGAAGTGCGGCAAATCAATGGTATAACAAATTCAAATGCATTGCTGAACAGGCATGCATACCAACACTGGGAGCAAGTAGGGGAGCTACTAAAGCACCTGCTGGAACAATTCCAAAAAAGAGCAAGCCTCATAGTAGAGGAAGGAAAGAATATAGCGAATACATGCTTAAAATCTGCACTAGATGCCGCAGAAACATCAAGTAGGCAGATGATTGGCATCACCAAAAAAAGGCACGCATGGCTGTGGATCTCAGGTTTCAAACTAGAGGTGCAGAACAATATACTGAACTCACCGTTCAATGGAGAACAGCTGTTTGGAAGCGTAGTGGACGACAAGCTAATCCAGATAAAAAAGGACAATGAAACATCAAGATCTGTGGGCGCTCTACAATTCAGAGACATATGTAGGGGCACCCCCTCAAGGAGGCCAGCGGGCAGAGGTAACCATCACCCTACAACCTCGCATCAGGTATATCAGCAGGGTTACCAAGGGGAAAGCCAAAGACAACAACAAGGGCAACAACAAAATTGGCAATACCAGCGAAGAAGACAATCCTTTCGAGGACGCCCCCGGGGAAGAGGCCTTCCACAAAGAGGGGGTGCACCAACAACAACAAAGTGACTGCATTCCAAGCAGTACACACACTCAAGAAACACCACGGAGTGTGCCCGCAATAGAACAACGACATGAAATAAGCAAACAGTTTCTCCACCATACTACACCAGTAGGAGACAGGTTAAAATACTTCCTCCACAAATGGAGAGAGATCACTTCAGACGAATGGATCTTAAACATACTACAGTACAGTTACTGCATAGAGCTAATCAAACAACCTCCAAACAAAGGACCAAAGAGGAAAATACATTTAAAAAGAGACGTTACTCAGCTTCTCCAAGAAGTACAAGAATTACAAGCCAAAGAAGCAATAGGACAGGTACCACACAAGGAAAGAAACAAAGGAAATTACTCTACGTACTTCATAATTCCAAAGATAGATGGAACACTGCGTCTAATAGTAGACCTCAGATTCCTAAAGACTCAAAGGTTCAAAATGACAACACTGCAAGAGGTGATTCCTCAATTTTAAAAAGGAGACTACATGGCAACCATAGACTTAAAGGATGCCTGCTTACACATTCCCATGAACAAGATGCTCTTAAGATTTGTGGTTAACGAAACACATTACCAGTTCAAAGTGCTGCCATTCGGTCTAAAGTCAGCACCAGGAGTGTTCACAAAGTGCCTAGCAGCAGTGTCCGTTCATCTAAGAAGACAAGGAATCCATGTATACCTGTACTTAGAAGACTGGTTAGTAAGAGCAAGCTCGTACAGACTCTGCAAACAACATATACAGCAAGTATTGGAGACACTAGTTCAGCTTGGATTTTCCATCCACTGGGGGCAAATCTTTCCCAGAGCCGAACAAGAAAAAGTTTTCTTAGGAGCAACATTAGATGCAATATTGGGGAAGGTGTTCCTAAGCAAGAAGAGGATATTAGCCCTACTGAAGGGGACACAGCTATACCAGAAGGGGCAAACTCTGACAGTGAGGACAGTGGGAAAGCTGCTAGGAATGATGGCTTCATGCATTCATTTTATTCCCAACATTCGCCTACACATGAGACCATTCCAAGAATGGCTACAAATACAATGGTTGGTCAAAAAATCTTGCTGATAAATGGAGCAAAGTGGCTGTATTTATGTAGTTATATACTTCATATGTAATTATTATACTGTTATTTAAAGCTTTTCAATGGTGATTTCAAGTGAATCAGTACCAGAGATGCTGCATTAGACTTAATAGGTCGTCCCATGTTACAACTATCTCCATATCTGTTTTCTTCTCTGTTTCATCCAGGTTGCTTATTTGTAGAAAGGGGTCTGATCACCTGTCCACCCCGCAAGTGCCACGAAGCCAGCGGAGTCCGGGAGCTGTTCTAAATGGCTTAACCCACCGGGATGTGGAGGAATTGCGTGACAGAGGGAAGCAGTCAGAACTGAATGAAATGGAGATGTTGTTCCCTGATTCCCATCCTCAAACCTCTCAGGATAAGGGAACCATTGTAAGTGACATCTCTAATGCTTAGTGACATCTATGTTGACGCGCATGTCCATGCAGACCTGCCTTTGTTACACTCCTTGTACGCAAAGCCACTCTTGTTTTTTTGTTTGTGTTTATTATACAATGAAAAATTCAATAGATTTGCTGGCTATAAGTCCTTCCTGTAACCAACAGGTGATACTTTTACCGAATTCAATGACACTCACTTTATTGTCCCCATAAGTATGAATGGCTTTACTGGTTGTGATGGAATAGCATTTGTTCCCTGACTGAGTCTCTGTTCATGTCTACACTTAACCACACAGCCACACCTGTCCACGTCGTTACTGATGCCTGAGCGATCAAGCTTTTACGTGCAACCACATTATTCAATGCAGTGACGCCTTTATACCATAGGGCTTGTATTTTAGGTTTTGGTGCAGACAGTGTTTACTACAGTCTCCATGGTGGCCACCGCCATTTATTACTGGTGCTCCGGGGTCACTTCTACTTTTTCACTCCAAATGGACAGCCAAGGTACTCCTTTAAAGGTAGTGTAGCTGAATAATCAAGGCTTACTGTAGGAGGTGATTGTGAACTAAAGTTTCGGATACAGCATGACAACAATAGACATAGATGACATAAATGTCCTTTTATAGCTATTGCTTCTAATGGGAAACAGTTTTCTTTACATGTTGTTCAAAGAGTGCAGTTGGCATTAAGATATACACAGAAGCAGTGGGTGCTACCACCTTCAAATTCTTTAATAGCACTTTTTAAATGCTGGGTGCTAGAAAACTAAATAATATGGGGCCCAATGGACAATGTTGGTCTATAGCCAAGGCATCAAACCAGCATCTCTTCAGCCTATAGCTACTTATTTGCTTCTCGGGACAAATGTGGCAACAATCACTGCAAGGTTTTATTTGGGTCCTGCTAGTTCATTTGCTCCAAGCAGATTTCAGTTGGCTTTGCTTGAAGTCTGTCCTACTGTTCAGGAGCTAGCTCCTCTACTTTCAGCGGGCACTCCAGCTTCTTGTTCTACCAGGGCAGGGAAAAATAGCAGAATGTCTTCCAAATTCTAGGCCTGGCTTGGAGGGATCAGCTAGCAGCAATCTTGCGAATGTCTTGTTAGAATACATGTGCTATGTCTGCACAAAGTTACGATGGTTTACAAATTACTCATCCCATGGGGTAGGACATATCCCAAGTTGTGGCTAGTGGCGATCAGCCAGGAGCAGGTTTATTTCAAAGACAAAAGCTTCTTCCATCAGAACCTAGTTCATTTTCTAGCTGGTTGATGGAATACAGAGGAAGCCCTGGTTCTAATTGGGTAAACTGGTTTGTGGTTTGCCATCTGAATCTTTTGCACTTGCCTCTTTTTTGGTACGCAGACTCTGACAAGTGTACCCGTATATCACCACACACCATCTCAGGCCTCCAGAAACATTGAGCTGAGGACTGTGAGGACCAAAGGGTCATCCTAGTGGAAGAGCTTTTTGATCATGTGCCAACTGTGGAAACCGGGCTATCTGATGAAAAAGGAACCCCGGCTATTGTGCTTTAGTGTCTCTGATGCACCTTCAAGGAGGACAATCAAATGTTTTTATAAAATCTTTGATCATAGAGGGCTATCATGGTTCTGAAGCATGAGTCAGGCCTTTGGTTCTTGGAAAGCAGAACTACTAATTTGCAGAAGAGAGACAGGACTATTGATGTTTAGGAACAAGGCCATATTTGTAATATTTTACATGTGGTCACAGGACTATGCACTTTGAAGAGCCTTTGACGGGGGAGTCCTTTGTGAGGTAATGTAAGTTAAAGATCAGTAAATTATTCATTAGAACTACCATTACATTGCATATGCCCCTGTTTCATCTTTATCAAGCGTTTGCTTTTACGCTGCTGTTTATTATTCATGTGTAGACGGATTTGTGCTCAGAACCAGCACATTTTAATGACCCTGTAAGGTTATATGCTCAGGTTTCTGCCCCGTTTGGAGTATATTTTAATATTGGAACCTTAGTAATCCCATGCAGCTTAAGACACAGTGGTTAAAATGTCTAGATATCTTTATCTGGAGTAAAGTTTGTCTGTAAGATGCAGCTTGATATAGGAGATAAAGGCATCTGATGGGCTTTGTGCACTCTCACATATTCTTTAAGTTGGCCATTTGTATAGGGCCTTAATGCACTCTGAACAGGGTGGAGAAGATATCTGCTGCTTTTTGGCAGACGCCACACATCTGCCAAGCTCTAAATGAGGCTCTTTGTATAGACAAACACACCATTGGGAAGCCATCATTTTCACTGTTCTACCTACCGAACAACAATAATGTTTTGATTTTTATCAGAGACACTTTCACGTGGATTAAAGTCTACACCTTCATACGTTATCACAATGCCTCCACCCAGATTTATCAATCACAGGTGATTTTGTTTGCTTCTCGAAACATATCAGAACACACCAGCTGACAAGCGGATCACCACATCCGCAAATGGCGTTTCCAGCCATTCTCTGCCTCCCCCATCATATACTTCGGCACCATCACATTTTTCCTGTGGAAAGATTTGTGAAAAGTTTATCTGTGTAATTTGTACAATTGTTTCATGTTTTATAAAAACGGTATACAAACAAATGTAAAGCCTATTATATATGCGTGGAAATTCACCTTTGCTGTATAGGTACTTAAACATAAAACATGATTAGACGCTTCCACACTTGTTTGTTTATCACCACATGCAATGAATGTTTTAGTCAACGTTTGTGCCTTGCTTTAAAAGTAATGTTTACATTTATACATATTAATCTACGTAGCATAGAGGTAATGATCAAGTGAATATGTTCAATTAGATAAACAAAAAGGAATGAATGTTGGGTCTGCTTGAAGAATTAAAGGTCTCTGGGATTTATACTGATAATTCCAAAACGGTTTACATGGATGACATGACGTTACAGGCATTGCGTCCAATATATCCACATAAGAGACTTGCATGTATTTGACGATACAGGGATATCAGAGGAATGCTCACTTAAGGAAATCAGCAAAACATTTTTGAAAATAGACCATCTTGTCTCAAAATGGATTCCCAATTGTGGAAATTTCTTAGAGTCGTCAAATAAAAACATGCGGTAAACTTTGTTGGCCATTTCAATGTGAAAAGAGCAGTTTGCTCTCAACTTTGTGGAGTGAATATGCCCTATTTTAAGAGATAATTTATTTATATTTTAATGCTCTGGCAAGAGTGTATGTGACGGCTACTAGTAGCAGTCAACAATGTGTCACTGTAGCTGCCTTTAGCCACAGTAGTTATACCAATTTACCCCTTTCTAAGTTATTTCTGAAACAGATACACTTATTTTATATGGCAGACCGTTTCTGCTGGACACGGCGTGTGAAAATTGCCCAATCACTAAATATGCCTGATGCTCGGTCACCTCAGGAGGAGGCTGGGCTTGAAGTAGAGAGAAGGAGTTCCTGTTTTAGGAGGTGGGATTTACACTAATCCCAACTTTCAAATGTGGGACGGGGCAGGACTTCCCATTGTCAGGAAGGAGCATTTAGAGTTTCTGTTTCACAGAGCAAGTCTTCGAGTTTAAGGCTGGAGGGCCTTTTGCTGTTTCGGGAGCTAGGACTTCCTGTACCAGGAGGCAAGACTTGGCGTTTTAGTTTACAGTGAGTCGCTCATAAAGTGCCTATGGTGGATAATTTATTTAACTTTTGGGAATAGAAAGTACATATTGTGAGCCCAGCCTTAACATTGTGTGATCATATGCCTTATGTGAATTTATAATAGATACAACTTTAAAAATCCATGTTCCAGGTAAGTAACATTATTTCGGGACTCTCTGTTCAAGAGGGTCTGACTTGCAATTTAAGGACATTAGATGTCTAGAAAATCCCAAGTGATACGTGACTGGGCAGGTTTGCTCTAAGGCAGCCGAGCCCTCATGTTGCACACATATGAAAAATATTTTTACGTTTATTCATTTTATGGTACTTGTGGAAAATGTTTCTAGTATGTTCTTAATTAACAACTTAAGGGTATCCCTTGTCTTCTAGGAGCCTGTTCCCAAACTGCCTACCTCACTGGATGACACCCAGATCTCAATGCATCCGCCGGACGAGTTCAGCATCGCTGAAGAGCAGGCCATCAAACCCCTATCGAGGCCATCATTGGAGGACCATCAGGCTGGATCCCAAGTCAGCGTCTCACTGGAAAGCAAAGCCTCGAACCACGACCCTACCAGCGAAGGGTGATACCGCTCCAGCCCTCCCCCCACGGCTCTGAGCATTATCTAGTTCTCTAGGACTCGGCAAAGGAACTGCCACCGCTGGCTTGAACAGCAAGTTTTCAATCTCAGGTCAAATTGAAGATTCCTGCAATGTCTTTATTTTTTTGTATGGGGTGGTCTTTTGAATGTTTTATTTCCTATATATTGGAGGAGGGGAGAGGCAATCGCCACCTCCTGCAAAGTGTTTCTCTCAATCTCAGGCCTCCAATAATTTTTTATTGTGACCTCATCAGGACTGGATCCTGATTTCGTTTTCTCTTATGTTACCACTGGCTGCTAAAAAAAAAACACAACTATCAGAAGAAGAATTTTGGGACAAGCCTGTTGAGAGGGACCAAGTTAAACAAAACCCTTTTCCAACTCTCACACCTGCGTCTCACCTGTCCGCTTGTCTCTTATCCTATTGGCAGCTGAAGGACTCTACACACTGCCACTCGCCAGTATTCTTAATGTCTGTTTTGTTAAGGTTTATCTTTTTTTTTCTTTTGTTTTCACAAAACTATATCCTTTCCTGGTCCAAGTAATGGTCAACTCGACAGTAGGAGGGAGCAAATGAGAACAAAATCCAAATGGCCAACCTTTGACGGATGCCTGCAACTTTCTGTGGTATCACGATTATACACCCTTTCTCAGGAGACCTGTTTTCTTGTTGCTTGGCTGTCGACAACAAAAAACACAAAAAAGCAAACATACACACAGAAGGAGGACTGGATGAAAAGCATAATCCTTCACTGAGCCAACTGCGAAAGACAAGGAGAGACTGCTCCGGTCAACAGAAGTAATCTACCTCAACCTGATTGAATGTCACCGCAGCTGCAGCCAATGGCGAGTCCTGCATTACTCAACTAGAGTTGCATAAACTGTGCAAATACACTCGGTCAGTACACTCACTTGGTACTACCTCAGAAAAGGAAAAACACATGCTACGCACATCTAGCTGACCTGGGTATTTCCCTGGGGTTTTGTTTTACAAATATTTTTTTTCAACGTTGATTCACTTTTATGTTATGTTTCCGTTGCTCCAACTGTAAAGCACTTCCAAAACTTTGAAAGAAAAAACAATTTCTACCTCAAGTTTTTAATGGAACCTCCTGACATTTTCTGTTTCGAATGTTGCCTTTTTGTTTTGACCCTATTAGCAGAATCCCCTAGCAGATGCCTACAGGACTGTAGAGGTGTCTGGCACCCCTCCCGCCCGAGTTTCATATAACCGGTTTATCTGAAGATAAGAAATAGCAAAAAAGTCACAAGTTTCCAACCCGAAATCGAAAGGTGATATTTTAAACAAGTATAGAGAATATTATCCTTGTGTTTTCTTTAGCTTTAGAGCTTTTTAACCAGGTATATACATAATTTTTGGTAAGTCGCTGCGTTCTGTTTTAAATGTCATATGAGTTGTATTTTATATTTTTCCTTGAGGACTGTTTCAGAGATGACTTCCAGTAATGCCCGCAAAGAAATCTTAGACATTTTCTGTGTTGCTGTATAGGCTGGGGAGGAGGAAGTTGTACAGTTTCAAAGCAGAATGGACCCAATAATACTGCCGTTTGGGGTTTATACGTCTCTGTAAGCTTTCAATCAGAGAAACTGATACTTCCATGTATTTACTGATCGACTGCTATAAACTGCGTTTTGCTCTTTATTAGGAAAACTTGACTCCTCTGACGATATTCCACAGATGGATTTTATTCATAAATGCACAGAGGTCCATTCACCTCAAGAGTCGAAGAAGGACTGGCAAACTGTGATATTGCTCTACAGCGGTGCAAGCCAGTGGAATAAATCCCTCAGTGTCCCAGTATGCCAGTCTTCCCCTAGCAGTAATCAAGAGGCTTCCACTTGTTTACTATGGGACAACGTAAACCCGCGGACATTCCTTAAAATGTTCAAGAGATGTTATAATAGCCTAATAACAGGGGCACCTGCCACTTCCAGGTTTCCTCTGATGAGAGATTGCCTTTTCAGCCATGTACAGTTTGGGTCCCATTGACCTTGTGGCTTCAAAAATGGTGAGGCTTTTTTTAATGGGCATATTTCTTTGATATCACTATAGATAAAAATGCCTCCCGCCCACCTTTATACAACAAGGCTGTCAAACGTCTTTTTGGTCCTTTCCTGATTGGGAAAGCACAACTCCATAGATCGGGTGCTTTTCGGTCCTTGAATGAGAATTATCTTTTTACCTGCCTTGTTGTGTAGAAATAGGAATAATTTATTCTGCATAAGTCACCAAAATGTTCTTTGTCACTCTACCGTTAAACAGACTCTCCCTAATTCACTCATTGATGACTACCGTGCGTCCCTGGCAAGTCTCGAGTCCCATTTTGTCCTCCTACCCCCATTGCCGCATCCTTATTTCAAACCTCAGATGAGTTTTTGAAAGAAGTCGTCAAGTGACAGACTTAATTCTTATTGTGTGATGATCCGTAAACTGTGCAGTAATGTTATCGTTGTTCATCTCTTCGCTCACTTGTCTTTAATAAGAAGGCGGTGGCATGTAAATAAGGCATCTATGATACTCACTTGCATATTACATTAATAATAACTTGCGTATGCCGCAATGCCAAGTAATAGCAGATGATGCCTCTTTTGTGGTCCAAATCTGCTAAATAAGTTGCAGGTGATCAAGGCAGAGGTGGAGAAGATCAATCAAGTTCCTTATTAATCCCATTTGTGATTCCAGCCTCTTCCATCTAATGCGCACATGGTCAGTGTGCCTGAGGCTGTGTCCTTCCACTAGGGTTCAGCCACTCTGCTCAGCTACATGGAACAGTGCAGCAGCTAGTCCAGGCTGTGATAAAGCAATAAATCCATCTGCCGAGAAGTGTTTAACCTCCCCGGATACCACCAAAACATATGTGAGATGAGAAGAGGGCTACAGGGCCTAAACCAGCTGATTCTGTCCTCATGTGGGAATATTAGCTTCTTTTCTTTCGAAGACATGTGTTTGATGAAACTTTTATTCTCACAGGTCATTCCCCTAACACTGTCATCTAATTGGCTTCCAAATCCATTTTTTCAAGCACTGGTGCACTGTGAAGACTGTACTTTGCATGGACTGTCCCCAATAACTGTGAATAATGGACAATAGCTGACTTCCATCACAGACCTCTCATGATGCTGCCATCAGTGCTATTATGCCCCTTTGCTCCTTGTCGTGACACCTTGCTTGGAATGCGATCAGGTAGCTCAGCATGAACACAGCTCAGGCGTTCACTAACATCTGGTGAACAAACTGGGTCCCTTTGATAAGTCATGTTGAGAAGCAGCATGCATAGCCCAATGTGCATCTGGTGGGATGCATTAGAAGATCTTCCATTCAAATTATCTTCGGGGGATTCCATTGGTCACAGAAGATTGCAAGAACACCGTATGTGGATATGCAAAGACCACAGGGCAATTTGAAGAAACCCAGCCCAAGGCATCCAAGGTTTGTCGTTTTATGGGGGAGCCATATGACACAGCCAGCACTGGTCAGCCTAACATCAAAACAGAGTCGAGTAGACACAGTAATCTTGTACTATGAAAGAGCAGCTGTCAATGGCAGTCCAGGTATGAGAAATAAAGCTAGTGACACTCTAAAGGATTTCCTCATACCTCAAACGTTTTAAGATCTTCAGAAATTCTGTACTTGTAAAAAGAAGGGGTCCTAAACTTGATCTTTTGAGAAGAAGCATCCTCCACTATACCGGCACAAGAAATAAATCCTTAACTTTATCCAGTACTTGTCATTTACGGTACCTGTACAGGATGAATGATTTAACTTGTATGTGGATAGGACCATTTTCAATAACTCGACCTGTAAAGAAGATGATTCCTTTGCTGTACCGTACCTGTACCTTACCAAAAGACTGGTGCATAACTGTGGCTCTGCATAAAAGAGATCCTAGATTATACATTTACTGAAAAGTAGGGCTTCACTTCATTTGCGCAGAGGTCAATTTCATTATTTATGGCAATACAGTAAAAAGTGTGTGAATTACCTAAACATGGAAGGCGACTTGAACTAGTTCTCCAGGATGCCTGTAATTTATAAACTATTGAAAGACAGACAAGTTAATGTTATAGCAAGGAATCACTGCTAACACAACATTGTGCATTGTACATAAATCTATAGCAGCAATAGAGGTGTTGAGGTAAAATGGGTGCATCGGTCCATGAGACCTTTGTGCTGTTTTGTCTATAGCCCAAATATCTCACTGGTATATTTCTGCATTTTCCAAGAAACCTTTGGCTCAACAGAAAGGTTCTTTCTTACATTTCAGTTAAATCTGGAATGATCTGTGCCTTCCTCCTGCCCACAGTTATCTAAATGGTCACTTATGGTTAGTGTATACCTTTAGGGTTTTTGGGTGAGGGCAAGCTGAATTTGTGTGGATCCAAGTGGAGAGCCTTCCTACGAAAGACAAACTCAATAGAAACGTTTTTCAATTGACGTGGAAAGATACATTATGCTTTAGTACCCGAACTAGAAAAAAGCCCTTAGCTTAGTTTGAGCTCCTTTATCGGAAGCTGCTTCAAACCTTGCCAGACCCTACCTTTGGCCGGTGACTGGCTGTGAACCTACCAAGAACATTGTTTTGCAAATGACAGAGTTAAGTGGCACATGTCTCTATTCGGAGCATGAACCAAGATTGTTTGTGCCAAGTGACTGAGGCTGCGTCTTCATACATTTATTTGTGTGAAGAATTTGCCTATCTGCTATTGGACTACATTGTCTTAATAATCAGCAATATTTATATATATATATATATATAAATATATTATATAGTTATCCAGTGTATTTAAAACGGTGTGCAGTAACCGTGGAATTGTTTCAATGGTTGTAGATGTCTTGATGTTCTTTGGTCAAGTGTCCAGAGGGTTCTATGTTTTTAGAGATGTTGCAAGTGCCAGTTATAGACTGGTAATCATGAGAGGCGCCGTAACTACTCATGGCAATCCAGGCAAGGCTGCACTTTTGTTCGTTGTACAGAAAAATAACTGCTGAAACTATCTCCCCAAGACTGCCCTGCGCTCCCAGATTCCCCATCTCAGTTCTCAATATGGTGATATGATAGAGGCGTGCAACTTTGTACGTAAAGCTTCAGGGGGGGAGGGGTGAGCCATTTTACGAAGCTTAGCTACAGAAATCTTCTCCGGTATGTACTCAGAACTCATAGCCTCCCTCAGCTATGTCAACCACCATTTCAGTACCGGTCCCAGCTCAGGGGGCCCTGGTGAACCGTCGGCCTGGTGGTGAGATCTTTTTCCATGCACTGATGGTCCACCTGGCTTCGATAGACATCTGCCTCATGGTGTGTCGACTGGAAACATTCCACAATTCTAATAATTCCTTGTATGACCTCCTTACAAAGAGATACACAAATAATCTCAGAGTTTAATTTCATAAAAAAATAAGGGGTATCTTAGATGTGGCCTGACATTTTTTCGAGGGACGGTTCTTGATTCATCCAACGTTGTGCAAATGCCCTTGCTACAAATCCATGTATATATTAATATCTTTATGACTGGGTAATAGGTTCTAGACAAAATATAAAAGAGGGGTTATGCGTCTCCCTGCTTTTGAAATGCATCATTTTGTTGCAGTCCGCTACGCCCTTTTATACAATTATTTTTTCACTTAAATGGTCTCCTCATACCAAGGATGAGCAGACACACTTGTTGTGCCAAGCTGGGTTCGGCCTCGTTGAGACTGTCCAGGAAAGGGGGCAAAACTCTATCTTCTGAATGCCCCTTATTCTTTTTAGGGATGTAGCATCATTGAAACTGCACATAATATTTTCCAAACATATAGTATTATTCTTTAAAGTTCTTTTGACTTTCCCAATAATAAAATCTTTCCATCTCTTATTTTTATTTTATTTTTATGTTTCATATATATATATCTCTAAAAGTGCCCATGTTCAGGTTTGGATTGGGATTGCAATTACGCCGGGTCAGTCCCAAAGAAGTGGCCCACTTTAGCGTACTGTGCACTTTCTTGAAACATCCTTTGGTTAGTCTCATTGGATTCATTTTTAGAGAAATGTTTTGGTAACTTGAGCCTTTTAAAGCCTGCAGTACCAGTAAGATTAGTGAGAACTAGAAGCACTGTATTTTGGCCAGGTGGGTGATGGCCCAGGGCCACAAACCACCTGGCCCCCTAGCGAGTCCCCTGTATATTCCCACCCTTCCCTGCTCACCATTGCCAGAAGGTGATGGCATGGCGGAGGAGGGGTCAGGGGAAAGACACTGCTCCACATGTACCATGGTGACAGGCAGTGCTTTAAATGGAAAGAGAGGTGTGCTGGTACCCACTGTCCAGCGTACCTGTTTGCTCCTGAAAAGTGCCTGTACTCTCCCATTAAATGTATTGTAACAGTGCTGAGAAGTGCAGGTACTTTCCCTTTCAAATTAAAGAAGTGCAGGTACTCCGTACCGGACAGTATCTGCTCATTTAAAGCACTGGTGATAGGCAAACAATGCAGGAGTCCTTTGGAGCGAGGCTGATTTTCAGAGTCAAAACACCCTCTCCCCCCACCGCCACCCCCTCGTGGGCGAAAGTGCGAAAGCAGGGGGAAAACAAAAAACATGATCCATAGGTCACCCTTAGGAACCGGCCCATTGCCCCATGCCCGACTGCCCACCTTCCCAGTTCGAACCTTCCCATGTTGGCTAACAGAACATGATACAAATCAAAGATAAAATATAAAAATAAAGCCAGCAATACCTAATAAATTAAGGTTACATTAGAAATGTTCACCCTTTTGTAAGCATTTTTCATACTGAGACTGTCACCTTATCTGTCATGCCACTAAAACGAGAATGGGCGTAGAAAGAGGACATGAATGGTAATCAGTAGAACGACTAGCGACTACTTCACCATGTGTGTTCTTGTGAAAGCAGACCTTTACTCTGCACCTGTGCAGTTGCATTTGATTGAACATGTGCATATAAAGAAGTTCAAGAGAAGATAAACGGGACATTCTAAATGGAGAAGTTGTTAAAACATTGTTAGTGGAGAACACTATATTTCATTTTTCAGGCATTGTGCGATTGGCACGAAGCTCAGTTTAGTTGTCCTCTGACCTGGAGTATTAACAACAACAGAGTACATTGATCCTGCCCTCCTTTTGCCAGTTTCGGATGCTGGCAGGGAGCATTCAAGAGCCGCGCACAGCCCAAGTTTGGTTATCCCTGGTTGAGTCTGGTGTGTCCTTGACTGGGCGCAGTTCTGACCGGGACAACCCCCCCAGAATCACTCCAGACTGAGCAAAACCGATATAGGCACTGATAATGCAAATACCTTTCTATAAAACTTCACACAGACAGTGTGAGCCTCTAAGTTCATGGTGTGTGCTATGTGTGCACAATCATGCTGTGTTCTGAGCTTTGAAATGGAGGGGGAGGACTCTCCAGCTAGATGCACAGTGCACAATGCAACAGGTGCCTCTGCTTTCCTCTTTGCATCTCCACACCTAAACATTGCATTGCTTCTTGGTGAGCAATATACGAGAACCTGCTACTGTGAATCCAATCAATAAGCCGATACACATATATATATCATACATATAAATACTTATATATGTATATACTTATATATATGTGTGTGTGTGTGTGTGTGTTGGTAATCCTGTTTCGAAGGGGAGGGTTTAGGGGATCTATGATCTTTGTAAAATACATATGTATAAATATATATTTTTCTAATATCCAGATTTAGACTAGATTTTCACTCTGTTGCTGTCCCTGGTGTAGCCAAACACATACAGGTACTGCTTCTACTACGGAATATGTTTCTTGCACCAAAAATTCAGATTCATATCATCCTCCAACCACAAAAAAAGGAATACAGAATCCCTTTATTTTCTAACTAGGAAATACATGAATCTGTTATATTGTCAGTTGCAAAGCGTCTTTGGATACACATGGGTGTTATCCAAAGTGTTTGCAGTACACAACAGTGCATTTAGGATGTATGACATTACAACGCGGGTTTTTACAACGCGTGCAGTTACATCGCATGCGTTACAACGCATGCGATGTTACAATGCTATGCCATTACAACGCAAGTCTTTACATCGACTTGCGCTAGATGGCGTGCTAACATTAAAAAAGTGTAATTTACTATTCCAACTCCAGTCCACTTAACAGTAGGGAAGGTGTTGGGATAGTAAACTACACTATTTGTAATGTTAGCACGCCATCTAGCGCAAGTCGATGTAAAGACTTGCGTTGTAATGGCATAGCGTTGTAACATCGCATGCGTTGTAACGCATGCGATGTAACTGCACTGCGTGGTAAAAACCGCGTTGTAATGGCTGTTCCCCATGCATTTAGTGCTCCCTTCTGCAGTTTGTGGTCATGGCAAGAGCAGTGCCTGAGCCATCCTCTCTCAATGGTGGCCAGCTTAAGGTGGCAAGCCACCAGCCATGAAAGAAGCCCCGCAGCTTCCTGCTGCGAGTTACGCAGGGGGTCAGACTCAGCAGGTTCATCCCTCTGATGTGTCATAGTAGTTGGGCCACCATGTTCCAGTTTGCTATGTTTACGGCTACTTCCCAGTCCAGGCGTCTTCACAGCAGAGGGATCGTCCTCTGTTATTGCTGAGAGAGTGGTAGGGATAGGTGAGAATTGTTTGCTTGTCGGGCACTGTCAGGCACCGGCCAGGACTGACGAGCACCAAATACTGCCCGATGATCTACCTCCTTAGCTGGGTGACTTGTAGAATTTGATGGCCCGCACCCACTAATGACAAAAGACATGCCACGATTATCAACATGCTCCTGGGAACATGCTTTTAAAACCAGTTGGGTTTACTTAGAGAGTAAATAATGCGGATTAAGAGTTGAACAATGACAAAAGAAACCAGGCCTGCCTGCCCCACTCAGGAAGACAAAGCATTACCAACAAAACCAAGACAAGCCTTCCCTCACTGGAGTGTGGTTGTGTCATGTGTTCCAAGGTTGCAAACTCCCCTGCTTCTCTGCTCTAGGATTTTAAAGCCGGCTTCTTGTCAAGAGTCCAGTTCCGATTCCCAGAATCCATTGCGGCCGAACTTTGATGCAGATGTTCAGTGATCTCAATAGCTCAAAGGCCTCAAGTGTAGAATTTGAAGACTTTACAAGAATAAAGACCATGAACTGTTTGTACAAGATGTCCAATGGCTCGGCTGCCTTACAGGCCACGTCCAGTGAGTGATAACTGAGCTCCCGGCAAGTAAACACTGGTGAGGTGATGTTGTGTTTGGACTGTAGGAAAAACAGAAAAGTAAAGGGCTGCAAAACATTTGCCGCACAGATTCTCCAATAGCAATGTCCAAGTTGTGCGGGCAAGAGGAGTTCTCTACTTAATGCTCCTGAATGATGAGAGACCACCAGACGATTGGGAAGTGCTCAATTGAGACTCGTATTTGGCTTCTCCACCTAGTTGTCCAGTGGCCTTCGGTGCGGAACACCCCAAGAGGAACCTTTTCAAATGGAAGGGGTTTAGGACCCCCTCGCAATGAGGGGTAGTTCTAGACAGGTACTCTTAGGATCTGGAGCTCAACTTTTACCTCTCAGGAAACATCACAAATTCACTGACATGAACATGACAATATGTACACACTGACCACAAGGCAGAAACATAGAAGTTCACAAATGATAGGTACGCAGACACCCTAGGGATCTTTGCGGTCTTCTAAAATGCCAATGTACCAGAATGTAAGAATAAAAGCAATTTTCTGTCCTGTGCGTGGGCATCTCATTGTAAAACCCATAGGTGTGTCTCATACAATGCGACCAAAGGTCAGATGAAGAGGGTCGTTAAAACTAACCATTCACTAATCGGCACCACTCTGAGCTGGAGGATGGAGTGTGCATACCAGTTGGGTGGATGTCGTCTATGTACAGTCATGTTGTTGCAGTGTGTGTTTGTCTGGAATAAAACATAGCAGCGAAGTGGGATTCTTGTGAAACAACATGTACGTGTTTATTGCTTCATTGTCATGAAAAGAGAATATATTTTTTAAGGTTGTGAACCTGGGGGCTAACCAGGTTATTTTGAGAAATGGCTCTCTGTCCTAAGGGTCTCCAGTTCTTTGTCTCTAGCATATTGGTACATGTTTCACCCAGTCCCAGTGCTGGTCTTGGAGGTGCCACCTTTCATTCAGGTTCATCCAATAATGCCTTTGCGGTGTATTCTCCTCGAAATATGTTTTTGTTGTTTAACCAAACACAGTAAGATGTCCAGGTCTGTCAATAATTTTCCCTGATAAGTTAAATGTTTAGGTGGCCTACCTAGGTACCTGACCCGAGGCGCGAGTGACTCGTCCGCATTGTGGATACATTATTCAGATTGGAATGGGACACAGCTGACAGTGGGCCACTGGGAACAAAACCAGCAAGCCCTCTGTTGAAGATTTGGTTCTTGCCAGTGTTGTGAGAACATTAGACTGACGTCCCAGCTGTGAAAATAGATAGGATGACCGAATTCAGGGAAAAAAACATTGTTTAAAACGCAGAATGCAAAGCACTTTTCATGCCTTTTTTGTTTCCTACCTTGCTTTCCCTCTTGTGATATTCACAATCCCACTGAGCCAATGATTGTTTGTCCTGTATACACAGAAACACAATGGGTATTTTGTAGTTTGTACCGTTTAGGCTTTAGCCTGTTGCTACTCGTACATAATAAACTAGAGTAATAAACTAGATCCTAGTTCTACCGACCATGTGGCTTCTTTATTAACAACTGTTTGTGATTGTTTGATGTGGCACACGAGACCTCTTTGTTTAGTAAATGCATTCTCGATAAAAGCGATGAAGAAAGCGAAGGTATGTGTTGAGTGGTTACTGCCTCTCTGGTTCTCTTGGTTCTGCGTGTATGGCCCAGTGTGTAAATATTCAAGTGAACTCATCAGAAATTCACTTTATCCTTAACAGTCACTACCCAACATGATCAACCTTGACAAATATGAAACACAATCAAAATATAATATCCAGTCAGTGAGCATCCCAGAACTATAAAGGGCGCCCAAATTCCTGACGCCCTCAGAACCAAACAAATATTGGGAATGTGGTATACAAATACAAGTTCATACCATAAGGTAAAGTTTGGATCATGTTAAGAAAATCTTTTTAAAACATTAAAATCAAAACTGAAACAATGAACGACCCCTAAACCACGGCCAAACAGTAGGTAAAAAGCACATTTATCTATGTTGCGTCATCTAGGTGGGTAACGTGTTATGGACAGGCATATTCTATGGAATAAAATGGAGGACTAACAGAATTGAGGTAAAACCATGCAGCATGGTAATCACATCCCTCCGTCATCAAACCTCACACACTTCATCAACATGTCCCAGACCAAACCTGAAGGAACACCCTTTCAACCATGCATGCCAATTGGCACCCAGGAACCCAATGCAAATCGGAGCTTGCTAGGTGTATAAAGCGCGATCCAAAATAATGTAACTGGACCAACCAGGAGAACACTTTAGACCTCTCGAGGGTATGGGAAGTATTCCATAAATAATCACTACAATACAATACCGTTTGACAACAAACGTACCTTTGGATGGCCAACTCAAGATTTTTAAAAATGGCTTTAAAATTTAGGGCTTACTAAAAAGGGCTAATATGCTTCACACTGAGGTTTAAGGAGACCACTTTAGCTTGGTCTCAATCTCCCAAGAACCCACAAGAAGTTCAAATCACCAAAGCTCCTTATAACCCCACAATGTCACGGACTCCAGACCTAAACCATCATTTCACTGGACCAAATGGAGGACCTGATTAGTAATGCCATGTAGGATCAACAAGCTTGATCCACAAGACCTCATCTCTCTTCATCAGGGCACAGTCTGGATCCCCAAGGTCTAATGGGAAAACCCTTGGGAAGCCAAATCTCCATCTCTTCCTCGCCTGGCCTCTGCAAATCCCAAAGCACATCCCCCCACGTGGATTGATGACCAATACCACTTACCACTGGACCCCACCACAAGGCTAGATAAAACATGCATCATGTTCCTGTGCCACAGTCCTTATACCATAACACATATGTGGATATCTAACCACCTGCTCCTCACAATGCATCTGAGAACTCGAAATCTTAGGAATACCCCATCTGGTCAAAAAAACACCTCCACACCTTTAGACATAAATGACTTTAACTTCTCCGAGAACATGCAGGTCTGCACAGAAGATTGTATCACCCTGCCAGGAACTATCCGCCAAGCCATTGTCAATATACTCGTATCCCTCTCTCGTGTGTCAGCATAAATACAGACAACACATTGAGACAGGTCACAAAATAAAGGGTTATAGCCATTATGCTTAAATGGCTGCCCATTAAAGTTAAAATTAATCCACGTCAGGTACCTTCCCAGGAAACATATTTGTGGTTTCATAGTTTTCTTTGATCCCAGACAGTGTTTCATGGCATTGATTTATTCTGTTCTTAAGGTCATTTAATTTCAGAACCACCTTCTCTTCCACATCCTGTTTTATTACCAAGGGGCATATTTACAAGAAAGTGGCGGAGCGCGGTTCTGCAGCAAATTTTGCAGCGCTCCGCCATTTCCAAAAGGCACAACTATACGATGCACCGCTGTGTTTTCTCTAATAGCTGCGTAGCGCCAACACAGACCCCCTTGCACTCTAGCGCCAAAACAGACACCCTTGCACCATAGTGCAAGGTTGCCTTTCCTACAGCGAATGATTGTTTATGTGCAGGAAGGTGTCCTTTCCTGCACATAAATAAACAATAATGGCAATTTGTTACTCCTATGTGTGCTGCATTCTTCAGCACAACTAGAAGAAGCAAATCAGCATTATGTAATGATTGTTTATGTGCAGGAAGGGGCACCTTCCTGCACATAAACAATCATTATTGGCGTTTTGCATGACGCAACAAGGAGAAATACTTTTATTTTGCCTAGTTTTTGCTTTTTCTAACACCTGCTATTGCATGACGTTAGTTTTTGGCTCTGCCTCAGATTTACAAATCCTTGTAAATCTGGGGCAGCGTCAAAAAGCAATGGGATTTGCGGTGGAACGCCCACAGTAACACAAACTGCGCACCTAGTTTACCCATATACCTGCGTGAAAGGGTACCATATTTACAAAGCTGTGTTAAGTCACAAAAAGTGGCTTAAAGCCACTTTATAAATATGATGCAAGGCATTGCACCACCGAAACGTCAGTTAAAGTGACGTTCAGGTGGAGCTCGCCTTGTAAATATGCCCCTAAGTGTGACAAAGCAAAGGTCATTTGAAGCCTGATCAATTACCACTTGTAGAATGACAGCTGTGTCTATTCTGCTCCCCCATGCTAAATCCATATGCTACCTACAGATGATTCGTATATCAAGCGTATGACAATGGAGGCATGCAACTTCACAAAGAAATATCTTACTTTCTCTATATATTGGTATCTACACTGGCTGCCTACGTCCATTCAGAAAGGAACTACAAAGTAGAGTTGAAAAAAAATAATTTTGGAATGTAAGTGGGATCAAAGCACCCCATAAACCTAACTTGATCAAGAATGAATTGTTTTATTTACACCCGCATATTGTTAGCCTACAGGGGACTCATCTTACCATGCAGAAAACTATGCTGTTCGATGATCTAGGTTAGTTATTTGGGGGCATATGATCAAGGACGGCGTTAAAATTATCACCGGTTTAGCGGCGGAAAACTGCCGCTAAAGCGGCGATAATGGGCTTGATAATATGCCGTGGAGAATTCCAATAGAAGCCCATGTTCACACCAGAACATGGGCTTCTATTGGAATTCTCAAGGGCATATTATCAAGCTCATTATCGTCGCTTTAGCTGCAGTTTTCTGCTGCTAAACCGGCGATAATTTTTAACGCCGTCCTTGATAATATGCCCCTGAGTGCTTTGTACCGCCTGCTTCACCTGTGCTCAGCGAGGATCACCTCTCCTGGTGGAGTACAAGAACTGTACTATGGCGGGGCATAATTCGGATCCTAATAGTCAATGCCTTATCGTGGCTATTACCCGAGAAAACATTCAATGCAATCTGTGTATTGTTTATGGCTTTAATGAGGATGACCTTGCATTTTTTAACGCTCTACTGGCATGGCTGCATCAATGACCTGACCCATTGATACTATATTGTGATTTTAATGCTGTTCTTCATCCTAGATTAGACTCTTCGCGTTGTGGGAAAGTGAGTATGGCTCCTAAGGTCAAGCTGCATCTTAGGGATGCTTTGAGACTATTAAGGGTCTCCAAAGCACTTATTGATGCCCGGTGGATCTGTTGTCCTACGGAACTTGGGTTTACTTTCTATTCAGCCCCTCACCACTCATGTTCACGGATTGATATGTTCCTTGCCAGCTATTGTATATTATCCCGCCTTCGTATCCAGTTGAATCCAAGAGCGATCCCTGATTGCAATTCATTACCTTTGTTTATTTCAGTGTAATGACCATCTCAGACTTATCAGGCTCAGAACTGGACCTTTGACAGGAGGCTTTTATTTGATGATGAATTTATCCAGTTTATGAATAAGGAACTAAGGGAGTATGAAGACTTTAACGATGGTTCTACCTCTACGTTGGTGGTATGGGATACGCTTAAAGTTTGTGGTGGAGAGTTTACTATAAACTATTCATTGTATTAAAGAAAGGAGCAGCGCAAGACAGAGGATCATATACAGTTTTCCCATGGCTATATAGAATATCACTTGGCACAGAGTGTAATTAACCAGTCCAGGGAAGTGTTCTTATCAATCTTAGATCAACTCACAATTGCTGAGGCTGCCCTTATGGAGAGACTTTGGGACATATCAGTCAAGAAGATTCAAGCTAAACGATTAACTACTTTTGAAAATAACGAAGAGATGGGTTGAATACACGCCTTCTGGTTTGAGAATAGAGCTAGCAAAACATACTATTCTCAAAATTCTTATTGATAAGGGAAAAAAGGTCAATGACCCAGCGTTTATTCAGGAAGAATTCCCCTTGAGTTTTATGCAGCCTTTTGACATAACCTCGCACCTCTCCTATTTGACCTCTTTAACTCCTTTCAATCTCTTGGAGAGGTGCCTGAATGTTGGTCAGAGACAAACATTGTTATTTTTCTTAAAAAAGGGAAAGACCCTATGTTGTGTGGTCATCTCAACCGATTTCGTTAACGATAATCCTAAAATCTATACCCGGATCTTGGCCAATAGTTTACCTTCTGTGATCTCGAACCTTGTTGATGAGAACCAGCATGGATTTATACCGAGTAGAGACACTACCTGCTCATGATTCCCTAGCACTGCCTCCAAACCACCCAGCAAGTCACACTGCAGCTGGAACAAAATCTCAGCGAGCCAATGGACTGACACTCTCAACACCTACTGCCCTCACACTGCAACCAACCTCGATCAGTCAGTCAAGAACATCTCCGCCTGGCTCACAGACTGTGCTTTGTTCACCCTAAGTTGGCAGTGTATGCCCAGACGTGGGTCCCTTGCTCACTTTGCCACTGGATTCAAGCTAGTCTGGCTGATGAGGGGGTTACCCCAAAACTAGTCCCAGGATGCTTATATCCGGTCCAGGGAAGACCTGGCTTGGCAGTTCAGGCTTGACTGTTCCCATGAGGCACAGGATCAAGACTGATTTGCATATGGCTGGGTCTGAACTGGGGCAGCGAAGTGAGCTAAAAATCGATGATGGATTCAACCCAGATCTGTGACTGGGGGTGAGCGTCTGAAAAGTTTCAGCACTCCGTCCATCATACTCTTTGTGTTTGCTTTTTTCGCCCTAAGTTGGCAGGGTATGCCCAGATGTGGGTCCCTTGCTCGCTTTGCCACTGGATTCAAGCTAGCCTGGCTGATGAGGGGTGTTACCCCGAAACCAGTCCCAGGATCCTTGTATCCAGTCCAGGGAAGACCTGGCTTGGCAGTTTGGGCTGGACTGTTCCCATGAGGCACAGGGTCAAGACTCATTTTCATATGGCTGGGTCTGAACTGGGGTGGCGAAGTGAGCTAAAGAACGATGATGGATTCAACCTAGATCTGTGACTGGGGTCGAGTGTCTGAAAAGTTTCAGTGCTCCGTCCATTAACTCTTTGTGTTTATGTTGTTCGCCCTCAGTTGGCAGGGTTTACCCAGACGTGGGTCCCTTGCTCACTTTGCCACTGGATTCCAGCTAGCCTGGCTGATGAGGGGTGTTACCCCGAAACCGGTACCAGGAAGCTTGTATCCGGTCCAGGGAAGACCTGGCTTGGCAGTTCGGGCTGGGCTATTCCCTTTAGGCACAGGGCCAAAACTGATTTGCATATGACTGGGTCTGAACTGGGGTGGCGAAGTAAGCTAAAGAACGATGAAAGATTCAACCCAGATCTGTGACTGGGGGGGAGTGTCTGCATAGTTTCAGCACTTCATCCATCATCTCTTTGTGTTCACAGACTGTGCCAACATAGTCACCCCGTGCAAACCCACCAGGTCAAAAAGATCCTTCAAGCAAGCCAGCTGGTACACGACCTATCTAAGAACCTCGAAGCATACCTGATCGAAGCAAGCAACAGCCACAGCAAGGAACTCTTCAACATTGTCACGGAGTTCTCCTGCCCCTCAGCCACCGAAAATATCATCAACTCTGTGACTCACTGGTAGAATTCTTTCACAACAAGATCTGCACCATCGACAGAAACTTAATTATAACCCACTGACTTTCCCAGCCATCTTGACCCCAGAAACGAAGAACACAGCCACTTGCGCACTATCTGGGGCCAGCTCACCATGCAAGACACCACTGCCATCATGATCTCCGTTCACTCAGGGACATCCACGGATCCATGCCCTCACCACATCTTCTACCTCGGGAGCAAGACAATCATCAGCATGCTCACAACTATCATCAACGCATCGATCACCACGGCCACATTCCCAGTAGAATGAAAGCATGCAGAAGTCAAGCCCCTCCTCAAGAAACCATCTGCCAACCCCAACAAACAGAAGAACTACCACCCCATCTATTTGCTCCACTTCCCCATCAAAGTCCTCAGAAGACCATCAACAGACAACTTACGAAACATCTGGAGAACCATGATCTTTTGGACTCTTCCCAATCTGGAGCCCGCACCAATCACGGCATCAAAACCGCCTTGCTGGCAGCCATGATCGACATTAGATCCTTCCTCGAGCAAGGAAAAAGGGCACCCTTGATCCTCCTTGACCTATCGGCAGCGTTCAACACAGTATCACACCCACACCCTGATCAAAAGCATGCACAACGTCTGAATCGGAGGAAACGCCCTCAGGTGGATTGCCTCCTTCCTCACAGATAGATACCAGAAAATCTCCCTCCCGCCCTTCATATCAGAACCCAAGAATAACATCTGAGACGTCCCTCAAGGATCGTCCCTCAGCCCCACCCCGTTCAAAACCTACATGACTCCCTTGGCCAACGTTATAAGATCACTTGGACTAAACATCATATCCTATGCCGACGATACCAAGCTCATCCTCACACTATCAGAAGACCCCACCACCATGCTGACAAACTTCCGCAAGTGCATGATGAACATTGCCAACTGGATGAGAACCAACTGCCTACAACTCAACACAGACAAGACAGAAGTGCTGATCTTTGGAAACAATTCCCCTTGGAATGACACATGGTGGCCCTCCAAACTAGGACTCCGACCTACTCCGACCAACCAAGCCCGCAACCTCGGCATCATCCTGAACAGAAAGCTGACCATGAAAAAACAGATCAACGCAGTCTCATTCTCCTCTTTCCTCACCCTCTGCATACTCTGCAGGCTTTCAAGTAGCACCCTATGGACACTAGATGCACAGTCACCCAAGCCCTGGTCACCAGCCGACTAGACTATGCCAAGGCACTCTATGCAGGAATCACCACACAACTCCTCAAGAAGTTGCAGACAATACAGAACTCAGCAGCCAGACTCATCCTTGACCTCCCCAAGTGGACCCACATCAGCCCCTACCTCAAGAAGCTCCACTGGCCCCCCATCTAGAAGAGATACCAGTTCTAGCTGCTGATCCACGCCTTCAAAGCCCTCCACAACCGAGGACCAGTGTACATCAACCACTGACTGAATTTCCATCTACCGTCCAGACACTTGCGCTCCACTTCCGTCATCCACTCCCCCCACATCCACCGCTGCAACAGTGGAGGACGCTCCTTCTGTCACGTGGTTACATTAGGCCGAGGTAGAAATGCCATTTTTAGATGCTCAAGTTGACTTCTCTCCCTAAAGACGATGACATTTGACACTCATTAATTTGTGTGCACATAAAGTATAATATACTTCGAACTCAGTTTGCTTACACTGCTACTTTGTAGGCACCCTATCAGAACACCTTGAACATTTGTACAAGGGTTTAGTTCATCATGCAAGATGTTGTTATCTGTTTTGGCTGCTCGGCGACAGAACTATCACAATAGACTAAACAATAGCAGCCTGACTGGGACTTTGGCATGGTAACATGGATGATATTATTATATATATGATGTCAATCCTTTGTTTTGACAGAGGAGCATTTTGCTGGCACTGAGAGGTCGACCCATGCTGAAATTCCAGCCAAGCTGATTTCTGTTTACCTCATGCGAGGTATGCTACCCAGCTTTCCAGCTTTTGATAATTGCAGCACAAGTATTTTACTCAAGAATCACAATGCTTCAATAAATAGATATTGAAATGCTTTACTGTGTACTTCATGTGTATCTCTTTGGGTATGCATAAGTAACTAAGTGAAAGGGGTCTCGATCTATTATCACGATTTTCTTGGGGAGTCAGGGTTATCATATTCTGAGGATGCACATCCATTTGCTACCTGGTCAGGTTAGGGGGTAAAGATGGTACCCTATGAGCTAGCAGGACTTCGGCCAACATATCCGGATGGTGTGTGTGGTTGTGTTGTCCAACAATTCTTCCACCTCACAGCAAAGTCCTCGAACGACCTCCCACTTGACCTACAGACCTCATCCTCCCTGCTGGAATGCAAAAAAGGAGTCAAGACCTGGTTATTAGATGGAGCCCAGGCAGCAACTCCCTCAGTGCCTGGATACCCTCACGGAAGATTTGCCACGCTATACTAATCAAATTGGGTGGATGGATGGATGGTTAATACTCCTATTACTGCTCTGAAAGCTGGGTTGGTCGAAGGTGGCCCAATCGAAATAATAATAATAATAATAACGACATTTATAAAGCGCAAACAGCTACCGCAAACAGAGGTGTCCCGGCGCTCTAGCAGTAGGCGACACACGTAGATGACAAGAAAAAGAAATGATAATACTTGATGCACAAAAGGTATTTGAGCGGGTCTCCAGTTAGTTCCTCAGGGCAGTTATGAGTGCTTTTGGTTCATCAACTGTGTTCAGCAACTGTATAAAGGTCTGACGGCCAGGGTCTTCTGTTCAGGTAATTTTTCAGACCCTATAAGGATCACCAGGATACTCGGCAAGGGTGTCCTTTGTCACCTCAGTTGTTTGCGCTATATATCAAGTCTTATATTCAAGCTTTGAGTGTGGCCGAGAAGACTTGCCTGTTGCAAATACATCGGTTGGAGCTTAAGATCTTAGCCTGCGTTGACAATGTGGCCATTTTCACTTCTTCCATGGCTATCGCTTTAACGGCAATAGACACAATTGTGTATACATTTGGGCTGTGTCGGGATATAAGCTTAATATCGATAAGATCCAGGTTCTGACGAATGCCTCTGGCTTGGGGCAAGATAGGCACTGGGTACGCTCGGCAACTTATCTTGGGGTTCAATTATTGCTAAAAATGGAAGAAATAATTGAGCTCACTTATGGTTAACTTTTTTCAAGGACAATGGAGACCTTTATTAAGTGGTATAGATTACATCTGTGGACAACTGGGAGGTGTAAGCTTATTAAAACTTTTACATAAGATCGAGGCATCCTGGCAGAAATTCATCTGTGCTATCGCAATGCTAGGTTCAAGATACAGTTTCCTTCAACTGCCACGGGAGAGCGGGGTTCTCTCCCTACACGACCTTCGGGTGTACTACCAGGTCACACTTGTTTTCAGAGTATTTACCATGGGGTGACCTCATTGCTCCTCGTATCTATATCATCGATTCAATGTACTTTAAAAGGACAAGGTTTAAGACCCTGTGGGTGTATCATTCTATTTGTTCTTATTTAAAAAAGATGATTCTTAATATTATGCTGTATCATAATTATGCCTCGGCAGGTACACATGAGTTTTTTGGAATGCAGGAAAGGCTCCCGACTCCATACATTAGGGCAATTATTTGAGTATGGCGTTCTCCTCTCTGATGAGATCTTGCGTCAGTGGTTTTCCCTCCTCCGTGCTGGATTCTTTCAGTATCTTCAGGTCCTGCATATTTTAGGCAATATAAAATCGTGAGACATCTATTGTGCTCCATACAGGTTTCTGGATTTTCTTTGAAAGGTCCCCTCAAGGGAGGGATAAGCCTCACCTACAAAATGATTTCTTCAGCTGAGGCGGGGCAGAGAACTGACCTTTTTCAATCCAGGGCAGATAAGTGGCGCCATCACCTCAGGGTGGGGATAACCTCAGATGATATTAAGCACACTAATTCACTGGTGCATCGTGTTTTGTATGTTTTGAGAGTCAAAGCTCATCATTTTAAGTTCATCAATGATCTTTATTTTACACCCTATCATCTCTACATTATGAAGGTCAGACAAAGTGCAAAATGCTTCCGGGATAGGGCTGAACTGGTGGAAGTTGTGCATATCTTTGTCACTTGCCTGCCAGTTAAACTTTATTGGGTTGCAATTATGGGAAAAATTAACTGCATTTTTCAGGCTAATGTGGTTCAGGATCCCAAGCTGCTAGTATTAGGACATTCCTCTGCAATTCCATTGCAGCAAGCGTGGATATATTTCTTTGCAATATCTTTGGTAAGATTAGTGCTGGCATGACATTGGCTTCTCAAGGAGGCCCCAAATCCTATGCTCTGGTGGCATAAATTTCTGAATACTGGCTTTCTCAAAATCTCCCTTATAAACAATGACAAGCATAGTGCTAGGTTAAGGAGAATCTGGGACCCAATGAAGGGGATGCGTAGCCATTTTCGGGCTGGTTATACCTAGTCATGACACATTCTCTACAAAGCAACTCTTTTGTTTTTTTCAGCAATACTTTGTTAATCAGATGCACCCTGCATTTTCATATTGACTCTGATGGTATTTTGTTTCATAGTTTTCTTATTTCTCTGATGATGGTAAGTGCTCTTTTTTGCATTGTGATTTTATATGAATTGAAATTTACTCCAATAAAAAAAGAAAGAACAACCTATTTTAGACAAGAATGTATGGACATTGTTAAATGAAAATAATGGTATGATGCAGGGCCAGCTTTAAGGCAGTGCAACTGGTGTTGCTCGCTGACCTCTGGAGGGGTGCTGTGATCACAGGGTGCGCTGTGTTTAGCAATATCTTATGATAGGAGAGATGAGGGGCACTTTTGCAGGTGGTAGTAGAGAATCCTCAGTCATGGACGTGGGGGCGCCAAAAGTGATTGTCAGGGGGGGTGTGGCTTGCAGCCAACAGCGATGGCCGCAGCCTAGGAGAGCTCCGCGGCAACCAGCGTCTCTCCCGATAATCTGGCAGGAATCCGACAACAAGGTGCATTTAAAATCAAGAATTGGCCGCCGGAAGGCTACAGCTGGAATCAACAAAAATCTGGGGCCGTTGTATCAACCGGAAGAACTACAGTGCCGAGGACACGATCGCGGCCTGCACACAAGACCCACTGCCTGGGACTCCCGTAAAACAGAGCTGCGCACGTAAG
The DNA here is from genome assembly GCF_964204655.1 of Triturus cristatus. Lineage (NCBI taxonomy): Eukaryota > Metazoa > Chordata > Amphibia > Caudata > Salamandridae > Triturus > Triturus cristatus. Next base: position 624,971,037 of record NC_140583.1, on the reverse strand, counting down.
AGGAGGCAGGGTCTAAAGACGGACGCAGTCATAGAACGCAGGCGCAGCGGGTGAAAAAGTAACGGCGGAGCTGCTACCAAAGGGCTCAGAGCACGTTACTAAACGCCCAACACCAACGGAAGCACCCGAAGACGGAGGGATCGAGGACCCAGGTCGAGTCTGCGCTCCGAAGGGACTGGACCTCCTGAGACGGCACCCAGCAGCGAGACACGGCCAGTGCATCGCGTATGTAAGAGGGACAATTGAAGGAAGACAGGCCGAAGAATCAGTTTGCACGCATCGGGGCGCGGAGTGAAACCGAAAATGGAAGGACCACGGGAGCAGCATGTAGATCGGGAATAATGATGATGCGGGCCTGCAGGTGAGAAGATAGCCCAGCAAACAGACCTCTCTCCCCGCTACCGGCCCCCATATCTAATAAATGGCCTGGAGCTCAGGTCTGTGCTGCAAACACTGCTGCACAGGCGCCTACTATTATGAAATGCTAGCCTAGGTCAATTTAATACTCACTATATAGAAGCGGTGCTCTGCGCCATATAAAGGAGTGTGTATGGACTCATGGTGGCTGGGGTGGCATAAATGTTACGTCACTTTGCGAAGGAGTGATGAATAATTACGGGAAGCATAGAGACATTGGGAACGGACATATCCGCACGCTGGGCCCCCAGAGACCTTCCTTAATCCGGGGAAAAACAGGTCATGCAGCCCCACTGCAGCTAGATCCAGGCTGCCATAGCATTATCAGATACAGATATAGTCATTAACCCTTCTGTGGGTGTATCACGAACATTGTACCTTTCAGCGCTGGCGGCGGTGGGAGGAGGGAAAACCGAAAGGCCGTGCGTGGAAACTCCTCACGCAGTCTGGCAGCGGCGATTACCGATTTCCCTGCCGCCTAGCTGTTGCACCTGACGGCTGGCCCTGACACCATTGGAGGAAGAGGCCAACGTGCGACACAAGCAACAAAATTAGAAAAATATGCCTACCGTGGAGATAGACCTTAGTCCCCGGAGACTCACAGGGGAAGTGAGGATGGCGCGCACTCCGAACAACCAAAGAAATAACTTTGCGCGACATAATGCACACGCTGACTCAAATGCAAACGTCGATTGGAATGATTTCCACGGACATTACACTGCTGCGTGTGGACGTGTCTAAAATCAGTGACAGCCTGAAAGAGGTGGAAACCACGACGGCAACCTTATCCACAGAGACAGCGACGTTACAAAGACAAGTAAGATCTCTGGAAAGAGCTCATAAACAAATGGAGGCGAAACTTGACGACCAGGAAGGGCACTCTCGACGCAATAATATACGCCTAGTGGGAGTGCCAGAGAGTGTACACGGTCCGGCTTTGTGTCTCTTTGTAGAAGACCTTGTCAAAACTAAAAACTAAACTCCAACCTCGAGGATCAAGTTTCTTCTCGGTGGAACGTGCACACAGGGTGCCTGGTGGGAGGCCCAGGCCGGGAGCCCCACCACGGCCTATACTAGCACGGATTTTCAACTTTCGTGACCATGACACCATCCTACAGGCAGCATGTATAGCACCCCCTATACAAGTAGATAATAGCAAAATAGAGATGTTCCCGGACTACACAGCGCTAGTAACAAAGCAACCGCGTGACTTCCTGGAGGTAAAGAAAGAGCTCAGGAAGAGAGAACTTAAATACGCAATGCTCTTCCCCGCAAAACTGAGAATGGAGGCAGAGGGAAAGACTTGGTTCTTTACATCGTCGGAGGAGGATACAGATTGGTTGGAGGGATGGCGCAAGGCCAAGGGACACCGGGGATCAGCACAGAGGCACAGACAGTCCGTTGAAAGATCAGCAGAATCAGACTCGTCAGGCAAGGGAGCAACCGGTGATACATTAAATCAAAACGTACAGGAAGACTCAAATTGAGCATGGATCGCTTAGGCAGAGATATTGAAACCAGGGATGGACCCCACAGGACTTCCTTGAAGTATAAGCTAGAACCGCCAAATTCGGATAAGGACTGAGATAACAGCTCCAAAGTGTCATAGGGTGGTGCCGAACTTGCAGAAGCTGTTAGACTACGGTGACGATGTCACAGGATGAGACATATACACAGCCGTGGAAATATTACACTACTGAGGGAGGGACCGGGACTAGTCGCAAATGGCTCTCCCCCCCCACCCCCCCGGCACGCAAGTACAAAGTTATGGGGACTAAGCACTCTGCTCAGTTGGGGTGGTGGGTAATTTGAAATCCGCCGGGCAGAGACGCAGGGATGTGGGTGGGGGATAGGGATCAGTCACAGGGGTTGTTGTTTCAAAAGGTTTAAATGCATACCAAACGACTGGAAATCATACACATTAATACCACAGCATACACTCTCAACAAAGCCTCCATGCAATATAGTAAGGTAACAAGGAACAAACCTATAACGGACACCAATGGCAACCGACAACCCGCACGCAATAGATGATAAAAAGAACACCATGCACCTCACAGTGATGTCATGGAATGTGAATGGGTTGGGGGACAAGATAAAGAGAGGTCTGGTCCTACAATACATAAAAAGGAGGGGACCAACGGTGGCACTGCTACAGGAATCACACTTGACAGGCTCCACTTGTAAAGCCCTGGACAGATGGGGTTGTAAAATGGCGATACATTCAGAATTCACCTCGGGCTCAAGGGGAGTAGGAGTCTTAATACAGAAACGATGCCCATTGATAGTACAAAAGTCCTGGACAGACGACCAGGGCAGGTTTGCCGCAGTTACATGCCAATGGGAAGGAAGGCAATATAACTTGGTATCGGTCTATATCCCACCTGCTTTACACAATTCCACTCTCCCAGATCTAGGCAAATTCTTGCTCTCACTCCCGCAAGGAGAACTTATTAGGGGGGGAGATTTCAACGCAATCATTGATGCACCCATAGACAGACGACCCCCCCAAAGGGTCTAGCAGTTCCAATCCCAAGCTGAAGGATTTCGTTAATGCAATTGGGCTAACAGATGTTTGGAGGGCCAGACACCCACACTAGCATCAATATACCTTCCATTCAGGGGCCCATAACAGCGTTCAAGAATAGATTATATATTTACGATGGCGGCAGGGATGGAAAGGGTGATAGATAGAACACACCTGCATAGGGGTATATCGGACCATTCACCAATACTGATGACTTATGCTTCACGCATCCCGGGTAGATACAGGGTTTTTCCACCGTACCCACACTATTTGATGGTTAAGGATATTAAGAAAAAACTAATCACCACCACGAAACGATATTTTGCCGAAAATGAACACTCGGTGGAGTCACCAACGACATTATGTGAAGCATATAAAACAGTCGTACGTGGCAAGGCAATCTCGTTGGTATCACATCACAAGAAACAACAACATCAACAAATTCAAGCGCTGGAAGAGCAGTTAGAGAGGGCAGAAGTAGACCATGCCTCAGATATCAATGAGGCGACTACACATGGGCTCCAGCTAGCACAACAAGAATATAAGACCTTTGTGTGGGAGGAGACAAAATCAAGACTCAAGACAACACAGCACACAGTATACGAGCAAGGGGACAAGGCAGGCAAACTCCTGGCCTGGCTAGACAAAAAGGAAAAAGCCAGTAGATGGATAGTGCAGCTAGACACACAACGAGGAATCACGACCTCCGATCCCCAAGCCATAGTAGACGAACTAGCGACCCATTATGAACACATATATATACCTACAGCCACGGCCACAGTGGACTAAAATAAAGCCTTTTTGAAAGATATGAAAATGCCAACGCTGACCCAAGCAGCTGCACAAGCATTAGAGGCAGACCTTACGCAAGACGAACTGACACGGGCAATACTAGCATTACACAAAGGTAAAGCCTTGGGACCCAACAGAATTCCTGTGGAGTTCTATAGACAGACGACTGCTATTCTGGCACCCCACCTACTTTACATGTACTCTGATAGTTTAGAGAATGGTGAACTTCCTAGAGATCAGCGCCTGGCAACGATAGTCGCGATACACAAGCCGGGCAAACCGCCACACAGCTGCATGTCGTACAGGCCAATCTCCCTTATCAACGCAGAAGCTAAGATATTAGCCAAAGTGCTTCCAACACGACTGCAGCCATATTTAGAAATGGTGATTCACCCGGACCAATCGGAATTTATGCCACAACGCAACACGGCATTGAACCTGCGAAGGGTCCACAGTGTCCTGGCGTGCAAATCCACTATCAAAGAGGACGCCATCATTCTCTTTCTGGACGGACGCGCGAATGGCATTCGACATGGTTGAATGGCCCTTTCTGTTCGCGGTTCTTCACCATTTGGGATTCGGACCCAAATTCATACGATAGGTGGAATTATTGTACACAAAACCAATGGTGCAAGTGGTCGCCAACGGGCGCATCTCAGCTACCTTCCCATTGGCAAAAGGGAAACGGCAGGGTTGCCCATTATCACCGCTCTTATTCGCAATTGTATTGGAACCCTGGCGGCATGGATACAACAAGACCCAGTAATCTGTGGTCTTAAGTAGGTAATGGGATGGGAGGATCGTATATCGCTTTATGCCGATGATATCCTGCTTTATCTGGCCTCGCCAACCCGTTCCCTTAACTGCCTCATGGATATCTGTGCGGCATACGGGCGTGTATCTGGATATACCAAAAATTGGGCGAAATCACGCATTTTCGTACTCTCGGGCGCTCCCTCGCGACTCCTGCGCAATTGTGACATACAGATAGCTACCGAAGGGTTTAAATATTTAGGTATTCATATAACTTGTCAGGACGCGTATTTTATTGCAGAAAATCTCATGAAACCTCTGGAACGATTTCGCCGGTGGTCCCTACCACTTACATTGCTAGACAGGTCAGCCCTCTTTAAAATGATGGCGCTCCCCAGGTTCTTATACATCCTACAAAATATGCCATTTCCGGTCCCTCCATCATACTTCATAGCAATTAATAATGAAGTAAACAAGCTGTTGTGGGATGGTAAGGCCACCCGTATTGCTATGCACAAACTGGTAAAAAGCTGGTATGATGGAGGCATAGCACTCCCACATATCAAAACATACTATTGGGCTTCCCAACTGGCAGTAACAAATCACTGGCTTCACGCCGCGCAGGAGGAACTGGCTTATCGCATGGACAGACATCTCCTGGGTGTGGACAGTATGATGGGGGAACTCTATAATAGGAATAAAACAAAGACTCTCACAGGGCCGACAGCGTATACAATTAAGATTTGGCATGAGGCGCAGAAAGACCTGGGATGGGAGGGAGTTGTGACGCAGGCAACGCCACTATGAGACACGTAAAAAACTAGGCAAGCTACGAAATACGAAGGGTTTCAGACAATGAGACCTAATAGGCATCTCGAAGGTGAGGGACTTATGGCGGAAGGGTGAGATTATCCCGTTTACACAATTGCAGCAGAACTACGGCTTGGCAGACACAGAGACTTACAGATACATGCAAATACGACATGCACTTACGGCACTGATCCCGCAGGGCACGCAACTACCAGAATCATCACCCCTCGAGGACAGGCTTCTTACCGACCGGACCCGACAACAATCCTGAAAACTAGATGGGAGACTGACCTGGGTGAACTAGACGAGACTGACTGGCAGGCAGCTATGGCATCCCCCAGGGAGGTAGCGATCCCTGCTAGATTTAAATTAGTACAACTGAAGGCTCTACACCTTACATATTACACCAGGACACTACTGTACAAATTACACAGGACAGATACACCACTTTGCATCCCACAATGTGGGGCATAAGGCACATTCTGGTACACACTCTGGCAATGCGCAGAAATTGCCACATATTGGAAAGCAATCATGCGCACAATCTCGCAGGTCACAGGTATAACGGTGGCGCCGGAGCCGAAGAGATATACTCAACATCTGGGAACCAACAGATCTCAATCATGCGGCACAAATCTGGGTAGCGCTTGGTATGGCTTTAGCGAAAAGAAATATAGCACAACTATGGGGAGCCAGACAGACCCCCACATTAAGTGGATGGGGTCGAAGTATGGACGAATTAATGGTAACTGAAAAATCAGTGCACATCCATAGAAGATGCCCCAAAAAAATGGACAAGGGACTAGGGGAAATGGAATGAATATCGTGGAAACATTTGTGATCCCCCACTGGAAGAATCGCTATTAGAAGACTCCGACTAGCTGAGGTGTAAACAGGAGATATTAATATATCACGTGTTAATGTGGGCAAAGAGGAGGTTGAGCAAAAACCTGACATGTTTTCGAACAGGTCCTTGCTGTTCATGGTATGGCTACAGTTTGTAGATGTGATATATGTAACAACGAAACCGTATGGTATGGCAGATAGTGTTGTAATTGAAAATGTTAATAAAAATATATATATTTTTTTAAATGTGATTGTCGCACCGAGCCCCACAAGCGCTAAAACTGGAACCCAGAAAATGTAAACATGAATAGAAGGGTTGGAGGCAAAACACAAAGTTGCACACAGAGTACATGGCTTGGAGATGCAATATGTGGGAATGATTGCCACAAAGGACACTAACAGTGACACAATCTCCAGAACCAGTGACCACCAGTGACTATAGACACAAAGGCCAGAGAGGTGCCAGCAGAAAACATACCCACCCCCTTTACAAATTTGAAATGAGAAATGAGCTAACATTAAAAGCACCAAAAAGCACTTAAATACACTAGTTATAGCACAGTCAAAAAAGTATAACTTTTTCACCCATCATGCAGTAGCCTTTGGCCAGGCCATGCACCCATCCTTGTGCAAACACGCAACCCACATTAAAATCTGTTTTTTCCAGTTTTACCATGTCATAAAGGAAGTTTACTAAATTATACTGGTGTATTTAGTTGTTTTTTCTTTAACATTAGATCATGTCCATTCCAACACCTACCTATAACATCACTTTAACCTTTGTATTTGTCAGTCAATTTTTGGACTTTTAAATGTGGGTTAAGGCGGGGGGCCCACCACACCCCTCTTTGCCCACAGCCTTTGGCTGTGCACAGCAGTGTTGGCCGCAGGTACTGGCTTCAGCCTAGCCCTGCTCCAAACCTTGCATGAGACCAACACTCACTGCACATGGCCTTAAGCAGTGGATGATAGGAGCACACGTTATAGTTAATAAAATAAACTATAACTGCTGTATTTCCATGAGTTTTGTGTTTTAACGTTAGTTCTTGTCTCATTTCGTCATCTAAATATAACCTCGCTCTAACCTTTATTTTTTTCACTGAATTTAGGGCAAACATGGAACAAGTGAAGCACTAGCTCTAATGTCACATGTGCTGTACACATTTGTGAGGGTGGAAGCATGGGGGAACTAGACTGGTGTGTGGGGGTGTCAGTTTCACTGCCTACGTAGATTATCCCTTTTTACCATCCAAGGCACCATGGCAAACAGAAGTGGCTGGAAAAGGTAGTCACCTTAGTATTGTGAGTTGAATTGATGCTGAAATTGAGAATTGTAAAAAACAAAGGGGCATATCATCAAGGAGGCGATATAAAATTATCGCGGCTTTTGCGTCCGTTTTCGGACGAAAAGCGGAGATAATTTTATCACCTTGTCAGCAAGGTCACGCTATCGCGTGAATCCTTGCATTAGCTCCCTTTCCCGTAACGCCCACCTTTGCATCTCTAATTTGATGCAAAGTGGGCTTTCCATCCCAAAATAACTGGAGAAATGTCGCTAACCGACATTTCTCCAATTATCAATGGCCACGCTAACAGGCATAGCGCTAAAAAAAGTAGCGCTAACCTTGGTTAGCGCTACTTTCCTTACGCCTGCTTTTAGTTTGACTTAGCCATTATATCCAATGTAAGGGGGATATCATGGCTAAGTCTGCCCTGCCCTATCAACAAGCTATCGCCAAACTTTGTGAGATTATCGCTGGATTTCCAGTGCTAATCTCACATTTGGCAGTTAGCGCTTGGAATTATATCACTTATGAGATAAGCGTTGCTGATAGCAAGCTATCTCAGCGATAAAATTCCACGTTACCCGGCGATAATTATCCTAGCGCTAAGTGCGCTTAGTGATAATTATCGCCGGTCTTTGATAATATGCCCCAAAGTCTCAACAGATAATGGTTAAAGGCAATTTCATAGAGTGCAAAATAAATTGCGACAAAACAAAAACCAAAAAGGCCACAGCAATTTTTTGAGAAAAATTGAAGTTTTTTGCATTAAAAACTGCAGATACATTTAATATTAGTTACATCCGCACTATTACATTGTATGCAGATGTGATCCCAGAACAAGTGTGCACATTAGTGCTCGTGTGACAGTGAACACATAACCAGTGTAAGCAACAGTTAAAAAGGAGCAACAATATTAAAAATGGTTACAGAACACGGGTAATGTGGACACAATTAATGTAGAACATGTTAAAAACCAGAAAAACGCCACAGAATAAGCTAAGCGGTCAACAGCGTTTTGACCTGTATGAATTTAGGTCATCATCAGGACCAGATTACATGTAATTCAGAAGATGCTCAGTAATGTGATAATTGGGAAATTGCTCATAGGAAAGTATCCAGTGCTATTATACCATTAAATGAAATAAAGTGCACACTGTGGCAGCTTGAACTGAATCCAATAAAATGAGTAAGAAAGGTAAAGTCAATCTGGAGCATCTAAAAGACTGGACTTTTTCGAATAATGTGATCTCCATGACACAGGCTGGATTTCACCCAAAACATTCAATGTTGGATAACATTGCTGTTCTTCAGACAGTTCTTGATAAATATGTTACGTTAAATGCTCAAATTCTATATTGTGCATTTATTGATTTATCAACCGCTTTTGATAGCGTAGATAGACCGACTTTATGGAGAAAATTGAAGGGAATGGGGATTCCTATATATCTTCTTATAATAATAATCTCCCTACATACGGCAACATGGTGTAGAGTCCAAATGGGGGGGAGAAAGGGGTTTAACTAAACCAATTCCAACGAAGAACAGTCTGAAACATCGATGGTTATTAGCTCCCTTACTTTTTTCTATCTACATTAGTGATCTACAGGGGCGCTTTTCTCAAATTAAGAACTACCCCCCGAAATTTGCACAAGTCGACATACACTGTTTAATGTATGCTGATGATATTGTCATACTCGACCGTACCCCAATTGGCCTGCAAAGAAATGTTTTGGGTTGCAAATATATCTAAAACTAAAGCTCTTCCTTTTAGCGGAAGAAGGAAACCTCTTTCTTTTACATGATCATTGGAGGTAACCCTATAGAGACAGTAAAAGAGTATGTCTATTTGGGCTGCATCTTTAAGCATAATCTACAAGATACAGCCCTCCTCCAACATCTAGGGTGGAAGGTAAAATCCCATGTTGGGGCTTTATAGAGATTTTACGGTTCTACAGGAAATAGACATTTTAAATCTCTATTGGAGGTTTTTGGTATGAAAATCCCACCGATATTATCTTATGCCATGGAATATACACAAATTAAAACATGTCAACAAATAAAAATAAAGGAAGGAATTATCCTTCGAAAATTGATAAAAATATCTCATACCGTCCCAGTTCAAGCTCTTAGTCTCGAGTTATCTCTTACGGGAATATTCGCCCGAGTAATCTCCAACATTATAAGGTGGGAGTATAAACTTTTACACACAGCTCCAGATACTTTAAGACATATGCTAAAACTGGAGACTTTTAGAGAGGAAGCGCCTCGATATTCTTTTAATAGGAATCTGCTAAAAGCCCTTAAGGTATCAAAATGCACTGTAGCACTTTTACAGGTTTGATCTCCAGCGCATCTGTAGCCCTTTCTGAAACATATGGCCCCGAGAATCAGCTATGAAAAGGATAAAGAATACTGTATTCAACTAAAGCACTATAAAACTTATGCAGAAGACATAGCATTAAAACCCCTGCTCCTTACTTACAGTTTCAGTTAGAGCATGGGGTAAGGCGTTGTATCCTTCTATTACGCCTGGGTATTCTCCCATTAACAACATTCACAGCTAGATGAGATGGCACAAATAACTCCAAAGGCATATGTGATCCGTGCAAAGGTGGACAACAAGATGTGCATCATGTTTTATTAATTTGTCCCAACCAGAGATTGGGAGAGGCCCGACGACGATATATATTACCAATTCGCCTAAGACATAATGCTATTTTAGCTCAAGATTTAATCATGTTGTGTTTCTCTCCCGCTAATGAATTCGTTTGTCATAATTTGTATGAGATTTAAAAAAGTTTCTTGAAGTTATTTTAAAGGAAAAGCGTACAATATTAAAAAAAATTATTAAGTGTATGTTGTACATGTCGATCAGACAAAATTACAAATTATTCATCTTATAAAGCGTTTTAAAAGTTTTATTATTATAATCTAACAATACTAATTTTATGTATTTGTATTTGTTGACCTCAGGTGAGGTCTGAATCAAATAAATAGTTGAGAAATAAAGTCAATCTGGGGTGCTGGAAGGTCAGGAGTAGATAGTGCCGTGAAATTCGTCCGGCACGCAGGGATCAAAGTTTAAAGTCCAGGGTAGTGCTATTCTGTTTTGGAAAATGCTTGAGGGAACAAATCCCATGCCAGTGGTCATGTAATTGATCACGCCAGGTCTCAAATAGGTTTATTGGTTACCTCCTCTAGTTATTTCTTGAATAGAGAATTGAGCACATCCCAGAATTTCCCCCACCAAATAATCAGGGTACCTAGTTCTCGGGACCATGGTCAATTCTATCTCACTTTCATCTTTAGAACTTAGCCAGAGGCCTGTACCCCACATAGCTCTAAGGGAGGCACGTGGAAGATTCTGCAAAGGAACAGGAAAGAAGACAGGACAATGGTGGGAATTCTGCAGCTACACTTATCCATCCCAGGTTAGAAGATGACTACAGGCATCCGATGGAGTAGCTTAGTGTAACGGCTGCTACCCAAAGCTTTTCCATTCGCACCATTGCCACTGCATTTGCTATGGCGCTCTGTGACCCTTCTTTACTTTCTGTAATTTGCACTGCATGACGTTCTCCTAGCCCAATGGCAGCAATAGAAGGCTGCTGAGGATTAGATGGAGGGACAAAGGTAAATCCTGTGATGTCATAGGGGCGGTCAAATCGTGTGTTATGTCACTTCTGGTACAGCTTGCAGTGTTTGCAAAATAGGTTATTTGTCCATTCCTGGTCCACCTGTTAAAAGTAAAAAAATAGACAAGTGTAACACCTGCTGTACCAGTATTGTTCCTTTTGTACCACTATCCTTCATCCTAGGTCTCATTAAAAAAGAAACAGAAAGTAAGGAGGTCCTTGGGTACTTACTTTACGTTCTGTAATTTCTACTGCTTTCCATTACCACAGCCCCCCTTGGCAGCGGTACCCGCTGTTGAGGGCCAAATGTTGGAATGGGGTAAATGACAAAGAGTGAGTGATGTCACTTCTGCTACTTCTGACATTTTATTAAATCAACGTCCATACCTGCCCTGGTACAATGGTGAACAAAACAGAATAGCAATTACTCTCACATGGACCTCGGTCACGCCAGTTTACCTGAGGCTGAGTCTTGCCCGCAGGAGAGGGAGAACATAGGATGAGGCTAAAGCCGGACGGGGTCTTTATCACTTGAGGAATGGGGCCGCCTGTGAGGTGTGGGATATTTAAATAGCAGCGTATAATAAAATAGAGATAAAAATAGCTCAGTCAAGGCAAGATCATGCAGGCCTCTTCAGAGGGACACAGAGCGTCGGTGTGATTGGGAGGATGGACAAGGTTGAATCTTTGAAGAACTGTTCCTCCAGAAACTCTCCTACTCACTTCATTAACGAAAGGATACCACACACTTGCAACCAGCACTGTCTCTCCAAATGTGCTGCCTGCAGTATTAATTCCTTGCAATCGATTGCCCATCTTTCATATTTGCTACCGCAGAGTCAGGCCCATGCTGGATCAATGCTAATTTTCTTTTTTAATCCATTTTTTAATGAAAGCCCTGTTGTGACATCTACTTAGGCTAATGCATTTTTCGCCTCGTGCACAGATGCTCCTGTGAGCTTTTCCACTGACCTCAGAATGTAAACAGGGGAAAGGGCAGACCATCCCTCAGCATCTTTCTCTGCTCCCTTTGTTCCACGTATGGACCAGGGAAAGTATACAAAGCTTACATCAAAATAACTCCCAGATGAGGATTTGTGGGCGTGGTTTTTGGCACTCTTTATAATCAAATAATGGTCATCGGCAGCCACCTAACAAGAAGTACCAGCAACCAGCGCTCAAAGGCCACTGATAGCTGCCAAACAAAGGGGATCAGTGACCATCAAGCAATGTGAATAGGAAATAAACAATGGGTAGCAGCAATCTCCAAAGTGAAGCAATGTAGGTACTGATAACTTAATGAAGATCGACATGCAGCAAAAATGATCACTGGCAATCATCAAATAATGGGCACAGGGACCAATAGTGAATTTCAAGGGCAGAGACCATAAAATGAGCCTCTGCAATAAAATAATAACTGAATAGTGGGGACTGGTGACCAGAAAATATTGGGCACCAGTGATAAACAAACAGTAGACACTTGCGACTACCAATCACCAAAACAAGTATAAAAGTCACTACAAAGCAGCAATCACCAATGAACACCCTTGGTAACTAACTAAAGGGCACTGACAATCACTAGATAATCGACTCTGAGAGTCACCAAATATTGTGTACCAACAGCAACCAACTAATGAACACCAGTAGCCGCTAACTAATTGGCACTGGCAGTCACCAAACAATGTGAACCAAAAAACAAACAAACATGGCACTGGCAATCAATATACATTGGGCATCAGTCACCAGCAAACAATGGGCACTAGCAACCACCAACCACTCACACCGACAATCATCAGACGAGGTCATTGATAATCATCAAACGATGGCACTGGAACTTTTTTTTATTTTTTTTTTATTTAAATTTTTATTCAGCAGTATCAGATTTCATAAAGGTTACATAATAGCCAAACTTTATACAGTACAAAGGCAAAGCGAACATAAATTCCCAAACATGGAGCTTTTTAACATTCAACACTATTCAGAGCCAACCTGTTATCGATGCCCATAGTTGCTCGCCAAGTTGCTTTCTTCTATGACCCTTCAGTTTGTATAGCGCCATTTCCATATAGTATAATGCAAGAATCCTAGCCCTCCATTCAGAGAAAAGGGGTGGATCCGGGCTCAGCCACTGTGAGGTTATACAAAGGCGCATCACAGCCATACATAGAAATAAAAAAACCCTATATGGTGCTAGCCTTTTACTAATTGTTAAATCAAACTCATTGCCAAACAGGACAAGGCCCGGATTAACAACTACCGATATTTCAACGATGGCACTGGAATTTAACGCATGGTGGGCACCCACAATTCCCAAACAGGGATACAGGTTTCATGTTTGACTGTGACCTTTTATTGGATGCCTAAATTCAAATAGTGTGACTTTCCTGTTTATTGCAGCTTCATGTCTGCAACACATTGCAGTTACTGGAGCCAGGGTGCTGTCGCGTCTCAACCACGGGAACCTCTTCTAGTACTCCTTGAATTCTCGATTGGCAAGCTCCAGTGGATGTGGCTGGGAGGTGGTGTGTAAGATCCAGAACTACTAGTATGTCTCTGCAGCTTGCACATTCCTCCAATGGTTCCGGTGAAACCGCATATGCATTTCACAGCACAACACATCACCCACTCGGTTTATTAGAGCAGCGGGCTGCCTTGTTAACTCACCTTCTGCAGCAGTGTAGCCCCAGGAGATGCCCCAGGGAACCATCGCCTCCATTTCAGAGTGTATATGCAGGCATTAGTTTAGGTCACTAGGATACATTGACTTACATTTAAGGTAAGACAAGTTGAAGGCGTTATATTGACATCACAACATTCTTGTTTGTTCTTCATTACTGCTGGGAGTCACCCTGAAAAACGAATTTGCATATTATAATTGCCTCCTTGACTTTGATACAATCATAGATTTCCTCTGTGCTGACGCTAGGAAAAGCACAATTTCCACCCGCTGAAGGGCAGAGGATCGCCCCATATACCTACCTGGGAACAATTGATGGCGCTGGGGTTGGCCATCCACCATGTGGTTGCCTTCTTCGTAGAGATTCTTTGCTCCCTGCTGGGTTGTGCCCACTCTGTCCAATTTGTCTCCCAGCATGTGATATGTTGAGGCTGTGGCTCACCTCAATGAGGCCACGCGCTAAATCACTTACCGACAAAACAAGTTGAAGTCTTCCTCAAAGCTCTTCAAGCCGCAAGTGACATCATATTGATTTCTGGATGCTCTGCCTTTCAAGAAATGTGTTCTGGGGGGTGTGTCAAATTAAGCTTTAAACAGACCCCCACCCACCCAAGGATATTGCAGCAGGGATTAGGAAATGTTGCGGCATAAAAATTGAAATTGTGCAACAAACAATTGCGATTTTTGAGGCATTTTTGGGGAGCAACTTTCTTGACAATCATTATGTTTCACATATTTTTCTCTTGTGATTAAAGAAGCAGTACAGTACAACACGGGCAGCAGCAGAACAACCTTCTTCTATAACACAAAGAATTAGCAGAGGACAGGTGGCGGCAGCCGAGAGAAACCTAACACGAGTCTCCCGCACATGCAAAGCAGGTACAACACAGGTAAAACCTGCCAGAGTATTTTAAGGTCTGCTGTACATTCGCTGTAAACAAACATAACAAACATACAAGAAGATGGGGCGAGGATGGAGCCTTACGGCTAGAGCAGTCAACCTCGAAGCTGTGGAACTTGGTTCCAGTCTCGGCAACGACGCTCAACATCCTGTGATTCTGGGCAAATCTTAATCTCCCAGTGCCTAACAAAATGAATGTGCCCTTGTGTAACGAAACTGGTGCTCATGTAAAGCGCTCTGATACCTGATATCTTCGGGTCTAGTTCGCCCTATATAAAATACTTGAAAAAAAAAGTTCAGCATACTTGAAAGAAACAGCCAAACCTCTTATGGAATTGGCATCCATTCATGTACTCGCATAAGATAATGAACCTGGCATTTTTCATTTCTAAGAGTAGTACTGTTCACTGGTTGTACCATCTCTAAGTTATAGATACCATCATTTGGGTGAGGTTATGTCCCTTGTGCACGCATTTATATTCTCCCTTTACTAAGCTGTCAAACATGCATTAAGATTGTGCGTGGGTGAGTTGCTATTTATTTACAGGTATCACCCTACCAAAAGATTAAAAACAGGAGTGTTAGCCTTCTCTTTTCCGTCAACCTGTTTCGGCACTCTTATATTGTCCCTTCAGAGTAATGCATCTTCTTCAGGGCCATAGGTATTTGTATCTGACCTCATATTTTGTGATACAGTCCCTGATTCATATGGTTTGTTATGTAAATATATCCCATATATGAAAGGACAAAAGCAGTGGAATAGGTACATCCTGTGCAGAAACACTGTAAGTTTCCCTCTTTTAGAGGACAGGTACGGTCAGGGATGTATCAGCGCAACCTATGCTTGGGATACGTAGAAATTGGGCAGCACTACAGCAGTGCAAGCTTTGCTTCCTTGCAGAACAGACACAGCACAGCAACAAAAACAAAGCTTCCCTCTCTCACAGGAGGCAGCAACTGCAATCTTCTGTTCGTTGGTACCAGTTAAGCACTCAAATGCAGCAATAAGCAAATGAAAAGTGAACATGCAAACTTTGCGAACGTCCACTGTGATGTGTTTTAGTAACTTCGGATCCATTTGAGCTAGAATCAATTTGTTGCTGTTATAATTTGCAAATTATGCAGCCGATGATCGACTATGTGACAAATGCAGCAAATCCATAGTGATTTGGGAAGCACCACAGTTGCTGAACTGCATCATTTCAGAGGACCTGCAAAGAGGTAACAGACAGATCTCTGGAGTGGGAGCTTACCTCACTAAGTAGAATGTATTTGGTGGATGAGTGAATGAATATGTGAGCTGTGACACCACAATTGCCTGATATTCAACATCAGCATCCTGAAAGTCCTGCTGCTGCCACTTGAAGACCTAGGGCCCGATTCACAAAAGTAAACTGAGACAAAAGTTTAACTTTATGACTTTTGGTATTCACAAAGGGCATTTACTACTTGTAAATGCCCTTTGTGAATACCAAAAGTTGAATTTTACGACTTCTGGTATTCACAAAGGAAATGTACAAGTTGTAAATGCCCTTTGTGAATACAGGAAGTCGTAAAGTTAGACTTTCATCTCATTTTACCTTTGTGAATTGGGCCACTAATGTTTGTAGCTGTACTTGGCCAGTCAGTATTATTTGGAGTAGCCCAGCCACAGCCCTAAGTAACTAAGCTCTAGACCGGCACACAGGTGCCAACCCAGGCGCGTAGCTAGGGGGGGCGGTGGGGGCGGCCCGCCCCAGGCGGCACTGTTTTGCGGGCGGCAGCGGCCGCGCGGCACTGGCCCGTTGTGGCGGCCTTTATAATTTATTTGGAGACACTAACAGTCAGTGTACCCAAATAAATTATAAAGGCCGCCGCAACGGGCCTGTGCCGCGCGGCCGCCGTTTCACATACAAGCACTGCTCACGTGCTTGCAAAAAAGGAAACGCAACAAATTGTCGCATGCAGAACACGCACCACGTTGCCAGATTAGGCTATTTGGGCGCGCGGTGAAACGAGCTCCGCCTCCAGCGCGTGCACCACGACGTCGAGCAGCCCACAACGCTGGTGCAGCCAGGGAGAGCGCGTGCAGGGGTTGGGATGGATTCCTGCACCCCACCACCATTCCCCGATGACGTGGATGAATCGGCTATGGTGCCTGACACCCCTGGATGGGACCCGTTTACCAATATGTACTTTTACTTTAAGGTAGGAGAGCACAGTGTGCGTCTGCGTATGAATGGGCAGTTTTTCAAACTGGAGTGTAGTGCAAGCCCGGTTCTAGGGGGTGGGCCTGGGCAATGGCAATGAATCTGCAACCGATGTACAACAATAATAAAAAAATGTTCAGATAACTGGTGATTTATGATCTTGCTAGAGAGCAATCATTTGTCTGTTAGTTTTTAAATGCAGATAAACTGTATTTTATGTGGGTAGCTCGGTGGGTTACTGCCTTTGTCACAGAGATCCTTGTGTTACTTGCCGTTCAGAAGTTACAATCCTAAAATAGGACAGTGAACTCAGAACTGTCATCAAAGAGCTGCATACAAACTTCACCTTTTTTTGTGTTGTGATATAGTTAGAACTTCTCCAGTCTTTCATTATTCTGATGTCGCTAAAAAGAGTTTGTTTGGGAAGTCATACATTTTTATCAGTAAAGCCAACCCCCAACCACTGGAGTACTCTTTAAATCCTGAGTTTGTGCTTCTCCAGACCAAAGCCTAGTAAAATATATTGCCCAACAGCATGGATGACATGTGACTCCTACACTTGTAATCCTCATTGGCCTATGTGACATTCCCCGTAGACTGATTCATTCTCTCTGTATAATGTGTGCTGTTATGTAAAGTACTGTGACACCTTACACTGATATGAGTAGCGCTATACAACAAATTGAATGCATAAGAGAGAGGGGCAACAGAGATGAGGGGCACTGGTTAAGGGTGGCATTGAGGGAATACGAGGAGCTGGTCATGGGGGGGGGCAACTACCGAGAGATGAGGGGTACTAGTAGAGGGTGGCAGTGAGGGAAGCCAAGAAGGAGGTCATGGGGTGGGGGGGGGGGGGGAAGTACAGAGAGATGAGCGGCACTAGTGTAGGGTGGCAGTGAGGTAAGCGAGGAGGAGGTCATGGGGTACGGGGGCTACGCAGCGATGAGGGGCACTGGTGGAGGGTGGCAGTGATGGAGTCTGAGGAGGAGGTCATGAGGGGGAGGGGCTGCGGAGAGATGAAGGACACTGTTGGAGGGTGGTAGTAAAGGTATCCACGGAGAAAGAGGTCATTGTTAGGGCCCCAAAAAAGACTTTTGCACCAGCACTAAATCCAACCCTGTCATGGCCTTTCTGTTTTCGTATATTTAATTAACAGTCGGGTGATTAGGAAAACTGTAAAGTGCATGCTAATTACATTTACTGCTATATTCAATGCTTCAAGTTTGAAGGTGATTTTACTAATGTTTTTTTACCAGGAATAATGAAAATGCAACTGGATGGTGGCTCATATGGGGCTGGGGCCCAAGGTCAGCTGTGAGATAAGATGCAATGAAGAGGGGTGGTAGAAAAGTGGATAAGCAAGCCTGTAAGGGAGCACGCTGCAGAGTCTGGGGTCAGGTGGAGGTAGTAATGAAGAGGGATTCTTCCTGAAGGTCACACGGAGGGAGCCTGAGTAGTGTCACTTGCCTGATACTCCCACCTTAGAAATCTCCTCTTCCCATCAAAGGGACATATCATGGAGAAAAAAAACACTTTTTGAGAGTAATAACATTTATAAAGAGATTTGGAAAAGAGTGTGTTTTACTGGGCCTTGGTAGACTAAGAAGAGCTAAAGGAGGGTTGGAAGCAGGCCTGGCTAGACATATAAGCGACAAATCGGGCCTGTAGTGGCCCACCCGAATGCACCCTTGGCCCACCCAAATAAAAGTTCCTGGAGCCGGGCCTGGTGTAGTGTGTGAGTTTTGGTGATATAATGTGAGGGTAGAAGGAGTAATTTAAAGGTTGGATAGTTTAAATATAGGATGGGTTAACCCCTTCCATGCGGGGCGGATTCCCCCGCTGTGCTGAGCGCTGCTTGCGCGGGCGTGGTCATGACGGAACGGTTCCGTCATGAGCACAGCTCAACCGACGCTCATGACGGAACCGTTCCGTCATGAGCACCGAAGGGGTTAATAAAAGGCAGAGGTAGTAGGAGTATGGAGTAGTTTGGGTGTTGAAGGGGTCATTATGTTTGTGTGCATTTACTGATCTAGCACGTTCTAAATTCAGTACACTTGTGAGCAGATTTACCAAGATTCACACTATGCAACTATGTGCAATAGTCTCTCTTGCACAACCAAAATTAGCATTGCATTGTATTTACTGCGCATTGTGCCACAATGATGGCATCAGCCACACACATGCAAATAACTCTGTTATTTGTGACAAATATGATTTTTAATTTATGCAAAGGCAGAGAAACAATACTTTGTATGAGTTTTGTGTTTTGAGTAAACCCTCGAATGTAATTCTTTTGTGCAGACAGACTCCTAAGGGTAAATTAGGCACTGTGTGTAATTTTAGCAAATATCACACCTAATATGCTTTGAAATATTTTGGCATTTCCCATTGTCTGTTGTTTGTACTGGGCTACGCTAGTTTGTATGGCTTTAGTTAGGTTGATATGGCTTTGTTTGGAGTTCTAGGCCTGTTGGTGTGGTTCCTACCCCATTACACCCACTTTACAAGAATTCTAAGGGGTTTTGTGCTACGCGACTAGAATTAGATTACTCAACATTATGTTGTTACATATATATTATAATTTATGGAATAATAAAATGTAAGAGGAGAGAGGGAGAATTTCAATATCAGTAAATAAGCCCAGTTCTAGAAATCCTTGGTATAGTGAAAGGGAAGGGGCATGGGGTATTGAGGCTGACTTTGTGACATCGAAGATTTGCTCAGGTAAAATGGGTCATGCTGAGTGCGCAGGGTAAGTTGATACTGGGAGACTGAGTATAGGAGTAGTAGGAAGTGGGGACAGTTTGAAAGTTGGAAGTATTTAGAGGTCAGGAGGGATGTGACAAAATATAGGGTAGCTTCGGTGCTGGGGAGGAAGTTGGAAGGGAATACTTTACAACTGGAGGTAGTTTCAGCATTGGAGGGGTAGTTTGAAGGTGGAGTTCGCATGAAGGTAGGTGTAGTTTGTTTGAAGGGGTGACATTGTTCTAGAAGGTAGTAAGTGGAGATACTCTGACTGTAGGCAGAGTTCTTTGACAATAGAAAGTAGTTTGAGTGGAGAGGTAGTCTAAAAGTATGGGGTAGCGAGAAGATGGGGTAGTTTTGTTTTTGGAGAGGTTGTTTTGGTGCAGTTTGGGTGAAGGAGGTTAGGTTGAAAGGGAGGGATCATTTGAGTATAGAAGTGCTAGATTGAAGGTAGAAGGGGACAGTGTGAGGGAAGATTGGGATATCTGATGGTTGGGATAGTTTAAGGGGAAGTATCGGGTAAAAGTGCATTAGCCCTGGCTGTGTATTAGTGCCATTTAAAATTAGTTTTAGCCACACTGCAAAGCATCTGCAATGCTGTACAGCATGGCTACAAAGCATTGCCAAATCAATAGCTCTCAGAAGCAAGACCTTTTGGCTTTGCCAGTGCTTGTTTTTGATTACAGCGTCAGCTCAGCAAAGTAAGTCTGTGCTGAAGTGGACATTTACAGCTGAAGAGTGAATGTGGCAAGCAACACCTGCGTGTTCTTAGTAACACACACAAAAAGAGCGCGGGCGATATGAAAGTGCAGAGACCTTGGCATTACTCATGTGCTAACAAGAGATGTTTGTGAGGACTGGCACATACCATGATATCAGGACTCACATTCAATTACTTTCCTTTCTAAACTTTCAGGAATATTGAAACGAGGCACCTTGGGTGCAATTCATTTTAATATTACATTGGGAAACTAAACTGTTATTAGTATACATTGCCACGGTTCCTTCTGCAGATTCCGTGGGTTGTCTCCTCCTAGTATACCCTTTTCCCCCCACAAAAATAGGAAAATATTTCTATAGATTTTTACATCTTTTTTGCGGGCATGGGGCTGTCTGTAGTGACAGGTGCAGGGTCAAGGCTGTCTCTACGCTGGGCCACGGGTCAGATCCCCCTTCTGGCCTGGTAAAAACGGAATTTTACACATTCTACTGCATTCCCTGGCCTGACACTCCAGCTTATTGAAATTCTTTCGGAGCACTGACAGTCTTTAAAAACTCACATTACTATACTGTAGTGACCGTAGGCGACCCTGAGTTGGTGTTGAATGCTCTCTGTTTGGCGGGAGGGAGGAGTAGAATGGTTACACTGCTCTCTCCTGGGATGGGTGGGCTCAGGGTATGTAGTTCTTCTGCGGCTGGGGCAGTGGATGGCTCCACTGCTCTCTCCTGGGAGGGGCATGTGGGATGGCGTCTACTGAGCTCTCATGGGGGGCTTGGGTGGAGTGAGAAGGCTTTCACTGCAGGGCTGGTACTGCCCCAACTACAGAACTCAAGTTAGTCTAGTGATCAGGTGCATTGGACTCACCTGTAGTATCCTGAAGGTCCTGCCAGGGGAATCGTGGTCAAACCCAGTTTGGTGGACCGGTCTGCAGACATTGCTGAGGTCACGGACGGGGTAGATAGGGGACAGGGGGACAGGGGACAAGGGTCCTGCACAAGCTGTGATTTTATGAGTGAGATGTCACAAGCAGCGTAGGTAGAACTGATGTAAGTTTTGGGTTTCCTTCTGCTTTTCCTTCAGCGGCGTAGCTAGGTGGGGGGCGTCCGCCCCAGGCGGCAATATTTTGAGGACAGGGGCTGTCTAGCCCTGGACCGTGTCATGTATGTGCATGTAACTTGCATGATCGAGGTAACTATTAGCGGCGATACTACGTGTGTCTCTGACCTCTTTCAGGTGCTCGCCATCCTTTTTCTCCAGCACCCCCCCAGGGGGGCGGCAATCTGAAGGATAGCCCCGGGCGCCACAAGCTCTAGCTACGCCACTGTGCCAACCTCTTCCAAAAGGTTTTGAATGTGTGCGCGCCAGGCGCAGCCCCCGTCGCAGCAAAGGTGTTCCACCTATCCCAGATGTTGAGGGTTGCCATGGTTACTGGTGCATTAGCCAGCGAGCCATGTTAGACAAGGCTGCAGTGATACAGAGATCACTCCCATTGGGACTCAGGGCAACACTTGCTTCCTACGAAGGCTGTTTCACTGCGCGGCACTGCCAAGGCTAGGAACAAGCTATGGGGCTTTCTTCCAGTGAAACGACTACGGTAGAGCCTCGGTTTTTCAGTCTTTCTTCCACGACTACGGTAGAGCCTCGGTTTTTCAGTCTTTCTTCCACAGTGAAACGACTACGGTAGAGCCTCGGTTTTTCAGTCTTTCTTCCAGTGAAACGACTACGGTAGAGCCTCGGTTTTTCAGTCTTTCTTTCAGTGCCAATGTTAGTTTGTCTTTTTGGCATTTTCCAGCGCATAGGTTTACTTGAAAAATCTCCAGGTTCACGCATGGCAGTAATTACCTCTTTGTATTTCTGAACTCTGCGATGTGAAAACATGCATTAGCTCGACGACTTTTCAAGTTAATGTATATACTGAAGATGCCAAAAGGAAGCGCACTGACCCCTTCTGCGCATGCTCAGCGCAGGATAAGGAATCACGATCCGGTCCTTGGTGCCTAGAAGCGGATGGAGCAGGTAGTTACGGGATTATCGCCATTTCCATGACCATTGAACCTGCAATCTTCGTGTTTCATCAAACGCCCAGGGCACCTCACACGCAATCCATGCTTTTGTCGCTGCTGCAGCTTCACAGGCATATTTTAAACTTCCCCAGGCAGTAATACAAAAGGTATATTTACCTCTTTTCATGACACACAAACAATTGAAGCTCTGTTTCGTTGGATCAGGCCCGCGGAAGGATGTTCATTATCTGCGAGCGCGGTTTATCTTCAGTCAGTTTCCGCTGCACAGATGATGAAGATAGAATGCGCGTGCCTGGCGGCGGCTCTCGTTGCCCAAGCAATGGCCACAGTGTGGAGGTGCAGATATGGGAGGTGGGGAGCTTCTGGCCAAGTCTGTCCTGAGAGTACAGTGACAATCTCTGTGGTGCTGATAAGCGGCCTGTCCTCAGGCAGAGCTGAAAAGGAAAAACGCTCTCACATTAAACAAGCTTTGGCAAACTCAGCAGGTCTAGCCTATGAGAGCTACATGCTTTTAACATAAGTTTTTTAGCAGCGCAGCAGTACTGAAGGGCTGGGAGGAGCATAGTGACCACACCGTCATCCGCTTCAGTCAACACGCATACACAGACGTCACCCAATGATTACACTGACACTTTATTTGTGGGTGAAGAACTGCTGCAGGTTTATTTCATACAACACAGTATGATAATAAAATTGGGTTATCTTACGGGCGATCCAGGGCAGGCAGCCCCTTGCTGCTCCGCCCGCCTGGTGAGCCAGCACACACGGTGGGTCGATGCCCGGCAGTGTGGCACATAATTATTTACAGATCATCCACTGGGTCACGTGATCTGTCTCCTACTCCCGCCCCTTCCGACAGGGGCGGAGCGTGTTGTGGCACACCCCCGGTTGGTCAGGCCCCCCAACCGCCCGAAGGACTAACGGGGCGCCGTCGCGGTCTTCCCAGAACCCCCTTCGGCTCCTGGACCTTGGCTCGGGCACCCTTACTGTGCCGGACAGGGGTACCCTTACTGTACCGCCTGTCGCAGAGGTACCCTTACTGTACCCGTCTGCATCCAGATCGCCCTGTAACTCCGCCTGCAACGCAAAAGAAAACATTAAAACATTCCAATAACGCGCTGTGCCTGACACGTGGGGTAAGTGGAAAGGGTGGGATAACACGTGTCCAGGCTGGAGCGGCGCGCAGGGAACAGAGGAGGAACTGGGCGAGAGGGCCTCCTAAGTAGAGGGGGCAAGCCGCGCCCCCCGCCCCCAACGGCCCGCCTCCAGCTCCACACTATTGGGGGGTCATAACCCTAGTGGGCGTAGCCTCGCGCGCGCGAGGCAGCAAGGGGGAAGGCTCCGACGGGCGGCCACTAGAGTGCTGCCCTGCTGATGTCCCACTGCTTGGGACGCGGGCAGCGGCATAGTGACCACACCGTCATCCGCTTCAGTCAACACGCATACACAGACGTCACCCAATGATTACACTGACACTTTATTTGTGGGTGAAGAACTGCTGCAGGTTTATTTCATACAACACAGTATGATAATAAAATTGGGTTATCTTACGGGCGATCCAGGGCAGGCAGCCCCTTGCTGCTCCGCCCGCCTGGTGAGCCAGCACACACGGTGGGTCGATGCCCGGCAGTGTGGCACATAATTATTTACAGATCATCCACTGGGTCACGTGATCTGTCTCCTACTCCCGCCCCTTCCGACAGGGGCGGAGCGTGTTGTGGCACACCCCCGGTTGGTCAGGCCCCCCAACCGCCCGAAGGACTAACGGGGCGCCGTCGCGGTCTTCCCAGAACCCCCTTCGGCTCCTGGACCTTGGCTCGGGCACCCTTACTGTGCCGGACAGGGGTACCCTTACTGTACCGCCTGTCGCAGAGGTACCCTTACTGTACCCGTCTGCATCCAGATCGCCCTGTAACTCCGCCACAGCTCTGGGGAGGCTACCGTCGCTGCCAGAGCCCCCCTCTCCTAATAGGTGTTACTGATGTCCCTTGCTAGCCAGTGCCTCTTGTACGTCAAGCAGGAACATGTCCATCCCTACCCTGGACAGGTGCACCCCGTCCGCCTCATAATACCCCTCAACCTTCTCCTGGATCAAAGCATGTCTGATGAAGCCCATGCCCCTGCGCTCCATGAATTTCTGCATGGACCTATTAAGCCTCCTACGGGACCGCTCTACTGCCGCCGGGGACCTGGCCCCTCTCCAAACCTACGGGGGACGATTTCAGACCACCAGACCTCGCATGACCCCCCGGCTTGGCTAATGGCCTGCAAGTCAGTTTGCATTGACAGGAGCAGAGCCCTCCTCCCCCTGGCAACCAGGTCATTACCCCCTAAGTGCAAGATGATAACAGAGGGCAGGACCCCTACGACTGCCAGGCGCTGCTCAATTGTGCCGCGGGCTTCACTCCATTTCATGCCCGGGGAACCCAACCACACAAGCTGTGTAGTAGCAAAGTTCTGCGACCAGTTCCTGTGTGCTGCCCAGCGTTCCAGCCTCGTGATGTAGGAATGGCCTACCAACCAGACCTGGGGACCTGTCAATAAAGCGATGAAACGGCTTTTAGGTAATCGTATCTTTATTACACACACAAAAAAAAAAACGATACGCTCATCATAATGGACAAAAAACCCGTAGCGGGAACAAAGGTCAGGGCTGCACCACAGCATTAAGGACGGACATACTTCTTAAAACAGTCCGATTCCCAGCGGCCCACCCCTTTCACTCCTTCCGGGCCCAAGCCGGCTTTGGCCGCTGAAGTAGCAGCACCAATCCTAAAGGAGTGCGAGGAGAACCTGCGCCCACACCCCGCTAGACCGGCTCTAGCCAGCGAAGCTCCCAGTAGACGCTCGAACTGAAATTTGGTAAGGGGGGATCCGTCCGCATGAACCAGAAAGGGACCAGGAGATACTGGACGCAGAGCCAGGTATTCCCTGACCAAGTGAACCGGGCAGTACCTGTTGTCCCCTAGGGTCTGTAACACCACCGTCTTCCCCCTCCCCGCCTGGTCTGTTTTTGATCTGCGAATCCGTAGCTCCAGTGCTGTATTGAGGGTCACATCCGCAATCCCCAGCGCGCAATCAGACAGGTCTTCTTTAGATTTTGCCACTAGCTCGCTGACCCTGAAAGCGCCAAAGAATGCCAGGCAGAAGGCCGTTGAAAACAGGCTGGCTTCGAACGGTGAGAAAGTCACCAGGGGTAACACGTCTAGGAGGAGCTGGAGGTCTCTGAATTCAATGGGTGCCCTGGTGTCTGGTTGTCTAACCTCCTCCCTGGCCCAACCCTTCAGGGCCGCCCTAATCTTGGATGATCCCGCGGGGTCGCCACTACCATCTAGCCTGGCATCGTGGCGCACTGCTGCCAAGTGACCACTAATCCAGGAGTGCGATCTGCCATTCTCCTTGGCCCACACCACAAAGGCCTCCACTTGTTCTTCCGCCCCCAAGGCTGAGGCACCCAGCGCCTCCCCTACAGCTCTGAAAGTCGCTAGCTGCGAGTCGTATTTCCGCCACGTCGCTGGCGCCAGGGACCTCTCCCCCATCTTCCTCAGTCTCTCTCCCACTGAAGCAAGCGCCAGAGGTGGTCCGGGAATGGTGTCATCTCCGCCCTTTCCCGCGGCCAGGCCTCCCGGAACCGGAGCCACTGAAAGCGAGAAAGAGCGTCAGCTGCCACATTCCGTACACCCGCGATGTGCCGCGCCCTACACTCGACGTTGCTGCGCAGACCCTCCCTGACTAACTCCCTCAGCAGGCTCAGGACTAGCGGGCACGAGGCAGTCAGGCCGTTAATGGCGTGCACCACCGCCATGTTATCTGACCAGAAGACAACCTTCCTGTTGCTCAGTGCCGCCCGCCAGAGATGCAGTGCTACTACAATTGGGAAGAGCTCCAACACTGCCACATTCTGCGTCACCTTCTTCTTACGCCATGCATTGGGCCATCGCATCGCGCACCATTCTTCCCCCAGAATCACACCAAAACCTTCCCTTCCAGACGCATCTGAAAACAAGCAGAGCTCCTGACTGGCTATCCATGGGGCCCTCCAAATCACCGTCCCGTTAAAGTCCATGAGGAATTCCGCCCACATGGCAAGGTCCGCCTTCAAGCCCGCGGTCAGTCTTACAAAGTGGTGCTTCTGAGTCACCTTTGCCGTGGCCCCCGCCAGTCTCCTTGAAAACACTCTGCCTGCTGGGATCACTCTCGCTGCAAAATTCAATTTGCCAATCAAGCTCTGGACAGCCCCGAGGGTCGCTTTGTCCTTGCCCAGCAGCGCCTGGATATCCTGTAACAAGCCCAGCAGCTTCTCAGCGGGGAGCCTCGACTCGCCCTTTACCGTGTCCAACTCCACGCCAAGAAAGGTCAGCACCTGCGCAGGCCCCTCGGTCTTACCTGGGGCAAGGGGAACACCCAGAAACTCTGCCAGCTCCTCAAACCGACTCAAACCCACTGCACACTCGTCTGACCCACTCGCACCGAAAAATAGGAAGTCATCTAGATAGTGGGTCACCTGTGTGATCCCGTGGAGTTCCCCCAAGGCCCACTAAAGGAACGAACTGAAGGCTTCGAAGTAGGCGCAGGAGACAGCACAGCCCATCGGCATGCAGCGATCATAAAAGAACTGCCCCGCCCACTTGAAGCCTAGCAGATGTTGACTGGCTGGATGAACCGGCAGCAGGCGGAATGCGGATTCGATGTCCGCCTTCGCAAGCCACGCCCCCTGCCCCACTCTCCTGACCATGTCAATGGCCATGTCCAGGGAGCAGTATACCACAGAACAAATACCCTCGTCCAGCCAGTGGTTCACCGAATTTCCTTCAGGGTAAGACAAGTGGTGGATTAAACGGTAGGTGCCTTGTTGTTTTTTCGGCACCACCCCCAGTGGTGACACCAAAAAGTTGTCCAAGGGCGGGCTGCTAAAAGGACCCGCTACCCTACCTGCTGACAGCTCTTTCCTCACCTTTTGGTCCACCACCCCGGGCATATCCCTAGCGGATTTAAGGTTCTTCGCATCTCTGGACTCCAGCGGCCCATTGTAGGGGATCCTAAACCCATCGATGAACCCCCCCGCCAGGAGCGGTCTGTCCCGGAGCAGTGGATACCGCCTAATGAGTGGAAGGATATTTCCCAGGATGATGGGTGAAGGACCTTTGACAGGGGCCATGGCGCTCTGTGGTACACCCTGAAATGCGGGGGGCGTGACTGGTGTGGGAGGGAGGGTTGCTGACGGGGGAGGGGGCCCATGTGTGGTCTCAGAGTCGGGCATCAGTCCTGGTCGGTGCTGTGGGCTGCGGTGCGCTCTGACTGGAGGAGCAAGAAGTGGCAGGGTGCTGCGCGCCACACTTGCTGCAGCTATGTGCGAACTTACATGACCTCCCCCAGGTGCAGTTGCCCCCATTGTAAAGGCGGCACGTCCCAGAATTGAATCGCTTGCCCTGCCGCTGCCCCCGCCCCCTGCCACCCCGAAAAGGCTGCTTAAATGGGCGCTTGGGAAATTGGTCTTTCCTTTTATCAGATGCCTCACCCTGCCCTTTATATGCCTGGTCCTTCTTCTCCCTGGTGGGGCGGCACATGTGTTCCACCCAAAGCTGAATTTCCTTCTGGTCCCACCCCAGGTCCGGGCATATGGCCATTCTTTTTCTGAAATCCTGGTCATAGTAGAACCAACCTAAACCCCCAGAGAGCCTCGCCTCCTCTTGTATAGTGCTGGCATACTGCATTAGAGCCTCACTCTGGTCGGGAAATTTCTGCACTATGACAGCTGCCAATATATTGAATGCAGATGTCCAATTTTCGATCGTCTTGTCCGGCCATCGCTGGTACCTGACCCTCTCCTCTTCCTTGCGCCCCATCTTTCTCGTGTCCACCCCAGCAGACCCATGCATAAGTAATGTCAGGATGTCTATATACTCCCTCCTCCAGATCCCTTCTTTTGCGGCCTGCGGCACCAACCACGCCAGGGAGCAGCGGCCCGATGCCAGCGGTGCTTGGGTAACGAGGGGCTTTGGGACCTGAGTTACACCCTCCCCTCCAGACGCCGCCACACCTGTTGCTATGGCGGGCGCAGACTCAGCAGCAGCAGGGATGGAGGGTGTGGCAATCGCCTGTGCGGGTGGAGGGGGCACCAGTGCGCCGGCCGGGGGGGTGCTTGCCGCCATACTTGTGGAGGGGCCAGCATCCCCTGGTGTTGACAACCCCAAGGCTCCCCCCAGCTCACCATTGCGTCGTTCAACGGTTGTACTCTGCCCAGCCCAGACTTGTAGCACGGGCGCCTGAGCAGGTGCGGGGGCCGGGGCTGGGGGCAACTGTGGCGGTGCGGCCAGCGCGTCGAGGCGGCTCTGGAAAACAGACATGAGGCCAAGCATCTGGTCCATGGCTTTGCCCATCTGGGCCAAGTCAGTTAGTCCTGTGGCAGAATCGTGTACCGGTGTTGTTGCGACTGCCGGGAGGCCGGAACGTGTTGCGGTCGCCTGCCGTTTCCTGGCCGGCTGGGCCTCTGGCATGTCTTTTGATGTGGGCTTACGCACCCTGGTGGACCTCCAGGGCTCTGACCCGGATAAGCCTGGGGCGCCCTCGGAGGGGGGGGGGGTTACGACAACGCCCGAATCCTCCACCCTGCGGCCCTCCAGAAAACCTTGGGCCCACGCCGTGCCCTTCTCTCGGGCGAACGCCATAAAGTCCGCCCAAACCCCTTCCTGTGGTGCGCTCGACTGCGTCTCCTCGACCGACGTTTCTTGGACCCGGTGTCCCGATATTCTCCATGGCGGGTGGGATACTCCGACAGTACAGCTATGCGCGTCCCTTAGCGCCTTCGCCTCCGGTCCTAGCCCTATACTCGCGGGCGGTCCCTCACCGAATCTGCAATTGGGAAAGGAGCAGAGTTAGTACATTGGACAAGCATCTCACTTACACACAGAAGCTTGGCAGTTACAGTGAATAGGCCTCCGGCCATGGGAAGTGATGCATTAGTTATCCCTAACCCCACCGCTAGTACCCGATACGCACGGCTTGTCCTATGGCCCTGCGCATCGCAAAAATTACCCTCTCAGGGTACATGGCTAAACACATCCGTGCATGACCCGCACACCGCATCAGGTCTGGCGGCAACCTTCAGGGCGGAGACAGTCATGCATCTATTTACACTGCCCTAGGGTCACTTGTATGTTTAAATACAGCGCCAAAGCGTGTTATCCTGCCTTACAGGACTGCACTGCATGTAGTTAATTGATGACAAGCACCACGATGAGAAAACAAATCTGGAAAGAGGAGGGAACTCAGGCCTAAAGCCTTGGAGCTCTATTATTTCGCGTCTTCAGCCTGTGATTCTTGACAAATCACCCAATCCCCAAGTGCCAGAACGAGTGATGTAACACGGTGCCATGCAAAGCGCTCCAATACCATCCGTTCCTGCTCGCGCTATATAAATATACAACAAAACAAAATAACACTGTGCATTCCTGAAACGCGCCGCAACAATGTCATTCAAGCTATACGGCCCTGACGATTGAGGAAACCCTGCAGCGGGACTTTCCCGGTAACAGGCCAGGTCATGTGAAAGTTGCCCTTGCTGCACTTGCGCGTAAAAAAGGTGGAAGCGGGAAAAAAGTAGCGCTGCAACCGTAACACGCTCTGCAGTGTTCCGTAACCAGACCAAGTGCCCCCCGCCCACCTGCGACCTACGTACGCCAAAGTTTTTCAGAACCACTCCGCTCAAAGAACAAGGCGGAGGCTGGTTGGAGTGGCTGAAGCCGAACGCTTTACGGCGGGCACAAACCATGAGAAAGGCGGGTTTGCCCTCCCGGTCCAATCATTCAGTTTGCTCATACCTGGCAGCCATCTTAACATTGCTACCTAATTGCACACAGGGCATGGCAGTGTGACGAAAACCTTGTGAACGCAACCCTCTTCATTATGAATCGATGTCCGCCAATTAACATTGCTAACGTCTCGGAATTACCATACGATTAATTCCCTGTATACAGCTTCGGTGCTCCGAAGGAAAGCTCGGTACTGAAGGCGTCCGTATATACCGAAAGGGCGCACTCCCCTCTTTGCTGCGTCCTCCTTGTGTTTAGTGTGTCTACCGCTGACCACCAGGAATTACGGATTATTCATCGCCATCCAGCGATGACGCGCAGGGTGGGCGTAACTTAGTGCGCTGGTGGGCCGGGCGCAGAGTCTCCGCTAGACCCTCTGCCTACACCGGCTGATCGCACTTGCTTGGTTATTGCCGCTGTGGGGACCAGGCTGCCGTCGCCACAATGGCCGGAGGGCTGGCCCGCACGGGCATTCACTACCTGAAGAGCACGGACTCAGGGACTAACTTATGCGGTATGGGTCCGGTTGTCGGGGCGGCTTCAGGTGGTGCGCCAACAGGACGGTATGCTGCCGGGTACCGCCGTCTGACAGAGCATGCGTGTGTCTGCCCCCCCCGAGCACAGCCCTACAAAGTCGCCATACCCGCTACACTCGGGCCCTGAACGTGAAGGGAGGGGGGGGGGGAATGGCATCTGACGAAACCCGGGATCGAACCAGGGACCTTTAGATCATCAGTCGAACGCTCTCCCCACTGGGCCATTCCGGCTGCTGAACCTGGCGGTTCGAGGGGGGGGGGGGGGGAGCCCCGATTCCGCTGCATTTCGCCAAAACAACTTTTAGGCAGAATTGGAAACCATACCGTCGAACCGAGCACCAACGTGCCCTATGCCTGCAAGCCTCAGCTCCTAGGGCGCCAAATTAATCCCAATGCGCGACGGCCACGCCGATCCCAACCCCAAATGGTCGCGTGATCGATGGGGGCAAAACCCAGGCGCTTGAACCAGGCGCGCGCCGCAACACGCGTTGCACATAAATAATCATACCCCCCAGGCCCTACCCTCCACTCAGCACAAAGGCCGGGCGTGGATGCACGCTTGCACGCGGGACGGGCCGGCACTCAGGTCTGTACCTTCCGTGTCCTACCCCGTCACAGCCCCACGACAAATGCCCCCCTCGTCCCACACAACACCCGCTTTGCCCCGCTGGGGCGCGGGCCACGGCTTGCGCCCCCCACACCCATGGCCTCCCGGGCCACAGGGCCCTGTACACCTGGTCATGCCCAGGGACAGGGCCGGGGTGGGAGAGGACAGCAAGACTCACCGGACGTATAGGAATTCGGAAGCACGACGTCGCCGGAGGGGGGGGGGCGGCCTCAAGCAGGTACCGAGGTGTGACGGTCGGGATAACGCGTCGGGATAACACGTGTCCAGGCTGGAGCGGCGCGCAGGGAACAGAGGAGGAACTGGGCGAGAGGGCCTCCTAAGTAGAGGGGGCAAGCCGCGCCCCCAACGGCCCGCCTCCAACTCCACACTATTGGGGGGTCATAACCCTAGTGGGCGTAGCCTCGCGCGCGAGGCAGCAAGGGGGAAGGCTCCGACGGGCGGCCACTAGAGTGCTGCCCTGCTGATGTCCCACTGCTTGGGACGCGGGCAGCGGCAAACTGACGACAAAGGATGGGCGGGAAGAGTTGAAGCAGCAAGCTGACAATGGAGGGTGAGCGGGCAGGGCAGCAAGCTGACAATGGAGGGTGAGCGGGCAGGGCTGGGCAGCAAGCTGACCATGGAGGGTGAGCGGGCAGGGCTGGGCAGCAAGCTGACCATGGAGGGTGAGCGGGCAGGGCTGGGCAGCAAGCTGACCATGAAGGGTGAGCGGGCAGGGCTGAGCAGCAAGCTGACCATGGAGGATGAGCGGGCAGGGCTGGGCAGCAAGCTGACCATGGTGGCTGAGAGGGCAGGGCTGGGCAGCAAGCTGACCATGGAGGGTGAGCGGGCAGGGCTGGGCAGCAAGCTGACCATGAAGGGTGAGCGGGCAGGGCTGGGCAGCAAGCTGACCATGGAGGGTGAGCGGGCAGGGCTGGGCAGCAAGCTGACCATGGAGGGTGAGCGGGCAGGGCTGGGCAGCAAGCTGACCATGAAGGGTGAGCGGGCAGGGCTGAGCAGCAAGCTGACCCATGGTGGCTGGGAGGGCAGGGCTGGGCAGCAAGCTGACCATGAAGGGTGAGCGGGCAGGGCTGAGCAGCAAGCTGACCATGGAGGATGAGCGGGCAGAGCTGGGCAGCAAGCTGACCATGGTGGCTGAGAGGGCAGGGCTGGGCAGCAAGCTGACCATGGAGGGTGAGCGGGCAGGGCTGGGCAGCAAGCTGACCATGGAGGGTGAGCGGGCAGGGCCGGGCAGCAAGCTGACCATGAAGGGTGAGCGGGCAGGGCTGAGCAGCAAGCTGACCATGGAGGATGAGCGGGCAGGGCTGGGCAGCAAGCTGACCATGGTGGCTGAGAGGGCAGGGCTGGGCAGCAAGTTGACCATAGAGGGTGAGCGGGCAGGGCAGCAAGCTGACAATGGAGGGTGAGCGGGCTGGGCTGGGCAGCAAGCTGACCATGGAGGGTGAGCGGGCAGGGCCAGGCAGCAAGCTGACAATGGAGGAGAGCGGGCAGGGCTGGGCAGCAAGCTGTCCATGGAGGGTGAGGGGGGCAGGGCAAGGCAGCAAGCTGACCATGGTGGATGAGAGGGCAGGGCTGGGCAGCAAGCTGACATTGGAGGAGAGCGGGCAGGGCTGGGCAGCAAGCTGTCCTTGGAGGGTGAGCGGGCAGAGCTGGGCAACAAGCTGACAATGGAAGGGTGCGGGAGCGCGGCACCACAATGAGAATGGTGGGCCTCAGGGGCTGGGGAAGCTGGCTGACACGGAGGATGGGTGGGATGAGGGAGTGGTTGGGGAAGGAAGCTGACAAAAGAGACAATGGAGAGTGGGCGGGAAGACATGGGACAGCAAGCTCACAATCAAGGGCAGGTGGGTGGAGCTGGGGCAGCAAGCTGACAACTGCGGGCAGGAGGGGAAGGGTAAGCAAGCTGAAAATGGTGGCAGGCATGTGGAAGGGCTGACAATGCTGGGGTGAGGGGCCGGGGTAGCAAATGACAACAGAGGGCAGACAGGAGAGGCCCAGCCGCGGCCCGTGGAGAGAGTTCCGTGGGGCGGAAAGGCGGGGCGGGGGAGGGGCAGGGTGGGGGGTTCTAAAAACCGGAATATGGATAATTGCAGGTAAGTAAACAATAAAATAAATAAAATGAATTTCGTAGCGCGCGCTGCATCGCATTTTGCGATGCAGGGCGCACAACAGCTGACAACAGAGGGTAGGCAGGAAGGGTTAGGGAGCAAGCTGACAATGAAGGGCAGGCAAGAGTGGCTGAGGCAGCAGGCTGATGGTGGATAGAAGGGGCTGGGGCAGCAAGCTGATAATGGAGGGTGGGGCAGCAAGCTGACAACAGAGGGAGTGCAGAAGGGGTGTGAGGGGATAGGGAAGTAAGCTGACAATGGCAGGATTGTATGGGAAACACAAGGACATCAGAGGCTGGACAATAGGGGCTGGGAAGCAAACTGACAATGGAGGGTGGGAGGGACGGGCAACAAGAGGACAACAAAGTGTGGACAGGCGGAGTTGGAGCAGCAAGCTGACAAGTGAAGATGGACAGACAGGGCTAGAGCAGCATGCTGAGAACAGAATACTGTCAGCAAGCTGACAATGGCGGACAGGTAGAAGGAGCTGAGGGAGCAAGCTGACAATAGTGGGTAGGTGTGAGGGGCTGGAGCAGCAAGCTGGCAGCAGATGGTGGATGGGGTGGAATCAGCATGTTGAGAACTAAGGGTGGACGGGTGTCTTGGGCTGTGGCAGCTAGCTGGCTCCAGATGGGATGTGGGAGTGGTTGGGAAAGTAAACTGGCAACGGAGGGTGGGCAGGAAGGGCTGGAGTACCAAACTGACAATGCCTTACAGGTAGGAGGGGCTGGGGAAGCAAGCTGACAACAGAGGGCTGGCGAGGGGCTCAGGGAGCAAGTTGTCAACTGAGGGTGGACGAAAGGGGCTGAAGCAGCAAGCTGACAACGGAGGACAGGTGGGGGGCTGGTCCAGCAAGCTGACAACAGAGGGCTGGAGGGGAAGGGGAAGCAAGCTGACAGTCGTGGACAGGCATTCAGAAGGGTTGACAAAAGTGGGGCATCAGGAGTTGGGGAAACAAACTGACAAGAGAGAGCAGGCAGGAGGGGTTAGGCAGCAAGTTGACACTCAAAGGTGGACGGGAGAGGTTGGGGCAGCAAGCTGACAATGGAGGGTGGGGGCAGTAAGTTGAGGCTGGAGAGTGTGCAGGAGGGGTGGGAAGGGATAGGGAAGTAAGCTGACAATGCGGGGTAGGATTGGGTGGGAAAACACAAGGACATCGGAGGCTAGACAGGAGGGGCTTGGAAGTAAGCTGACAATGGAGGGTGGGAGGTATTGGGGCACCAAGATGACAACAAAGAGAGGGTAGGCGGGGCTGTGGAAGGAAGCTAATAAATGAAGATGGACATACCGTGCAGAGGCAGCATGCTGAGATTGGAGGGAGGGTGGGTGGGAGGAGCACTGGCAGCAAGCTGACAGCTTGGCTTTGAAATTTAATCACAATGTGGTATTCT
The DNA here is from genome assembly GCF_964204655.1 of Triturus cristatus. Classification (NCBI taxonomy): domain Eukaryota; kingdom Metazoa; phylum Chordata; class Amphibia; order Caudata; family Salamandridae; genus Triturus; species Triturus cristatus. The sequence goes on along the minus strand of NC_140583.1, from coordinate 624,936,243 downwards.
GTGGAAATTATTGATACATGTATACCGTGCATTTACACTTCTTTATAGGGTCAGCGAAATTAATGTAAAAGCTATTAAAACAGCTAGATAATAAAAGTGAGCATGGAAGAGTACGGTTCAATATTTGCAAAGCAATAAACTTAGGGCCAGATGCATCAAAAAATGTTTTGCAATTCCCTAATTGCAAATCTTTGTGATTCGCAATTAGAGAATCGCAAAATGCCATGCATGAAAGTGTGCAGTAAACTTTCTGCGATTCCTAAAGGGTCGCAAATGACCTACCTCATGAATATTAATGAGGTAGGTCGCAATTTGCGACCCCCTAGGAATTGCAAAAATCACAGTGATGGTGGCCTGCTGAGATCAGCAGACCACCATGTCTGTGATTGCTTTTAAATAAAGCAACATTTTTTTTTGTAAAGCAGCCGTTTTCCTTAAAGGAAAACAAGATGCTTTACAAAACAAAATGAAAATTTTTCATTTAATTTTTTAAGGGCAGGCTGTGGTCCATGGGACCAGTAGCGGCTCCTGGAGGGAGTGCTGCGGGGTGGTGAGGCAGGGCGGGGGAGGAGCAGGGTGGGGGGTAATAAACTACAGCATACGGCCAAACAGAGGTAAATAAACAAATAAATAAAACTAATTTCGTAGCGCGCGCTGCATCGCATTTGACAATGCAGCGTGTGCAATGAAATTTGTTTAATTTATTTATTTGTTAACTTACCTCTGTTCAGCCGTATGTCGTAGTTTACTACCCCCCAACCTGCTGCTCCCCCGCCCCGCCGCCCCGCAGCTCTCCCTCCAGGAGCCACTACTGCGTGGGACCACTGCCTGCTCTTAAAAATGCTTTCACAAACATTCACAAAGGGGAAGGGTTCCTTAGGGACCCCTTCCCATTTGCGAATGTCTTACCACCTACTTCAAGTAGGTGGTAATATGCAAATGTTTTGCGACTGCATTCACGGTCACAAAAAATTCATGCATACTGTTACGATTCTCTATTTGGAAGGGGCGCCCTAAACACGCCCCTCCCAAATTCGGTAACAGGTTACCGAATCGCAAAATTGGGTTTGATGCATTGCAAAAGCATTTTTTGCGATCGCAAACGGGCAGATTCTGCGAATTGGCCCATTTACGAAGAGAAAAATTCTTGATGCATCTGGCCCTCAGTGTGGAAATCTTAACTTAGTGGACCAATTTAGGGCCTGGAGGATGGTCTTTACTCTGTCAGCCGGATGGAGTAAAATACTCCTCTGTGTTGGGGGGTGCACTGGGGGGATATCCATGGTAGCCCCCTGCATTTCCATGCACTAAGTGGCAGGCACCACGTGGTGCCTGCCACATAGTGCAGGGAAATGGGGTGCATGCCATATTAACATTGCGTACCGTGCTGCAGCCAGCAGCACCGTCCGCAATGTTAAATGCCCTGGATGCACCCGCCAGTATGGCAGGTGCATCCTAATTGCAGTGGTGGGACCGCCGCATGTGTGGCGGGCGGTCCCGAACACTGCAACGATGGCGGGCGGACTCAGGTCCGCCCGCCATCATAATGAGCCCCTAAGTGATTTGCCCAGAATCACAGGATGTTCAGCGTCATTGCTGAGACTCGAACCCTGTTCCTCAGATTCAAGGCCGACCGCTCTAGTTGTTAGGGCAACTCCTCTCCCCTAGGTTACTCCAGTGCCGTTGTTGACTGAGTACTCGGTCTGACAAACTCTAAATCAGGACCTTAATTTGAAAAATAAACTAGTACTTTCCTGTGTTCTCCCCATCTCCAGGTTTTGCCTATTAACTTACCTTATTTTTATATAGCTCTTGATGCTACCATCTTGACAGTTTATGCATTTTTAAATAAGGATAGCAGATGACTCCATGTTATGAATGATATAGTTTGCCAGTCCCAGGCTTTTCTTCAACAACCTAAAGAATTCTGGTAGTTGCAGACTTATAGATTTCAAGTGAACCAACTGGCATCCATGAGGACAAGGAGTAAAATGATAGCCTTAGTCTGGGGGGGCAGACAGTCCACTAGGCACCAGAGACATGTCTGGAATCGACCCTCTTAGGCAGGGGTTGCTCCCCTTTTTCTTTGTGAACACATTTTGGTTGCTTCTGCCCCCCTTTGGGGCAGATCTGCGATATTTTTAGGCACATCTGATCCCAAGGGGGGCAGAAAAGCACTCGACACTAGCGAAACTTTCTGCGTGTGTATGTAAACTGGAGTTTGGCTGACAGTCTGTGGTTACTGGTATTTGGCTGGCTGTGTGTGAACCTGCATTTTGCTGGCGGTGTGAGTGAACTTGTGCTTAGATGGCAGTGTATGTGGACTAGCGCTTGGCTGGCAGTGTGTGTGGACTGTCGCTTGGCTAGCGGTCTAAGTGGACGGCACATGTCTGGAGGTGTGCGTGGACTATCTCATGGTTGGTGGCGTGCGTGGACTGTCGCCTCGCTGGCGAGGTGCTTGGATGGGGCTTGGAGGTCGGTGTGCATGGATGGCACTTGGCTGGTGGTGTGCATGGATGGCGCTTGGCTGTCGGCATGGCTTGCGTGGATCCTCCAGCGTTTTATTACCCAGAATCCCCTGCAAACCTCAAATTTAGCTAACAATTCACACTTTCCTCACATTTCAGTGTGGAAAATGTGTTGGATCACTGCGCTGGCACAAATTTCCCACCACCCAGCATTTCCCTCGGTCTCCTGAAAAAAATTATACCTCACTTGTGGGGTGCCCAAAGCAGAGAACCTAAAATCTTATAAAATGAAGAACTGATCGGGTCCAGAAGGGCAGTTTTATTTTCATACGTTTTTAGGCTGAGACTGCTTTGGGCACCCTCACAAGTGAGGTATTCATTTTTATCAGGAGACTGCTGGGCGGTGGGAAATTTGTCCCGGTGCAGTGGTCTCACAACCTTCCCACACAGAATTGTGAGGAAAATGTGACTTTTTAGCTAAATTTGAGGTTTGCAGGGGATTCTGGGTAAGAAACCACATTGGGGGATCCACACAAGACACACATGGGAAACATTGGTTACATCGCAGTGTTTACAACGCAATACCTTTACAATGCGGGTATTACAACGTAAGTCATTACAATGATAAGGAATAGTGTAATTTACTATTCCAACCTCTTCCCTACTGTAACGTGGGCTGGAGTTGGAATAGTAAATCATACTATTCATAAATCCAGCGCCCTTCAGTGCAAGTCGCTGTAACGACTTGCGTTGTAATGCCTGCGTTGTAAATGTAATGTCGTATATTGGACACACATACCTAGACTCAACCGGGTGTCTAGTTTTCAGAAATTTTGGGTAGATTTCCCTAGATGGTCGCCGAGCCCTGGACCAAAAAACGCAGGTGCCCCTCTTGCAAAACCAAGTTGTTTTGTGATACATAATTTTGATGTCTCCACAATATATTTTCCTCACATTTCGGTCTGGGTTCCCCTCACCAGCACAAATTTCCAACCAACCTGCGTCCCCCTCGGTCTCCCGAGTAAAATGATACCTCACATGTGTGGGTGGGCCTGGGACTAGGAAAGGTCTAAAACATAGAGATTGCGGGGATAGCACACTAAGCACTAAGCACCATATTTTGTTTAGATGGACACCCAAACAAGTGAGGTATTACTTTTATGTGATGTGTCCATGTTGCATTTTGAGACGTTTCCTCTCACGGGCACTAAGCCTAGCCACACAAGTGAGGCACTATTTTCATTGGCAGACTTAGGGGAATGCTGGGTGGAAGTTTATGGCTCCCTGCAGATTTCCAGAACTTTCCATCACAGAAATGTGAGGAAAATGTTTTTTTTTACATTGTTTGAGGTTTGCAAGAGAGTCTGAGTAACAGAACCTGGTGAGAGCCACATAAGCCACCCCATCCTGGATTACCCTGGGTGTCAAGTTTTAAAAAATGTACAGGTTTGCTAGGTTTCCCTAGGTGCCAGCTGAGCTAGGGCCCAAAACGCACAGCTAGGCACATTGCGAAAAAACGGTCAGTTTGCTGTGGAAAAATGTGATGTGTCCACATTGCTTTTTGAGATGTTTCTTGTCGCAGACACTAGGCCTACCCTCACAAGTGAGGTATCATTTGTATCAAGAGACTTGGGGCAAATGGAATAGTAAAACAAGTGTTATTACCATTTGTCTTTCTATACATTTCTGCCTTCCAAATGTAAGACAGTGTGTAAAACATAAGTCATTTGGAACAATACCCTCTAATTCACATGATAATATGGATACCCACAAATTCAGAGATGCACAAATAACCACTGTTTCTAAAATCCATATCTTGTTCCAATTTCAGAAATGCATGTTTCCTTGATACCTATTTTTCGCTCTTTATATTTTACCAAATGAATTGCTGTATACCCGGTACACAATGAAAAACCATTGCAAGGTGCAACTCAAGTTACTGGCTTTGGGTACGTCGGGTACCTACAAGCCTCATATATCCCCTCAACCAGAAGGGTCCAGCCGATATAACGGTATATAGCTTTCAAAAATCTACCATAGTTAGAAGAAGTTACAGGTGAAGATGTAGGCACAAATGGGTTTTATTCGACTAAATTTCAATATTTCATTTTTTCAACTGTTATTTTATATAGGAAAACCTTTAAGGATCTACACAAATGACCCTTTGCTGAATTCAGAATTGTGTCTACTTCTCACAAATGTATACCCATTTCTACCACTAACTGGAAGGAGGCTGAAGGCACAAAAAATGAGAAAACTAGGCTATGTCCCAGTAAACCGCCAAAACTGTGTAGAAAATGTTGGTTTCCGACAAAAGTCTTCCTGTTCCTAATGGCTGGGAAGATGGTGATTTTAACATCACAAACGCTTCATTGAAACCATTTCAGGAAAAAAACAGGGGCTTTCCTCTGCAGAACTTTTTTTTCCATTTTCTCCAAAAATCCCAAATTTTGCAGACTTTTGCCTAATTTCTCAGTCCCCTCCAGAGGAACCCACAAACCCAGTGCACCCTTAGAATCCTTAGCATGTTACAAGAAAAGGGCGCAAATTTGGCATGGATACCTTATGTGGACAAATAGTTATGCGGGCCTAAGCGCAAACTACCCCAAATATCCAAATAAAGGGCGTAGCACGGGGGTGAGAAAACGCCTGGCAGTAAAGGGGTAAAAGAAAATATGTAAATAAACATTTAAAACATATATAAATATTTTAACATTATAATAATTCCACATTACTAAAATAAATAGAAATCACCTAAAAACAAAATATTTCCAATAACTACAAACATTTAATAATTATTTAAAAAAATTAATATATATACATATATATGTGTGTATATATATTTATATTCACTTAAAAAACCATAGGTTTCACACACGTTATAGTTAGGAATTAGCATTTAAAAAACCTTGCAAATTCACTGTAAAAACCATAGGTTTCACACACGTTATAGTTAGGAATTAGCATTTAAAAAACCTTGCAAATTCACTGAAAAAACCATAGGTTTCACACATGTTATAGTTAGCTGGACATTTCACTCGTACAAAACCATCGAAATTCCCCCGTAATAGTTAGTTCAGCTAACTATAACTCGCGCGCCCGCAATCCACTGCTGATGACGTCACATATTACATCACTCATGACATGGTCAGTGACATCACTCATGACATCACTGATGACATCTCAAATGACATCACTGATGACATCACTGATTACATCATCCATTGAGTATGTGTTTCCCGACAATTTTAATATGTTTAATATATATAGGGAAAGGCCTGTTGAAGAATAAGTGGGTGTACAAGTGTGTAAATGGATGATTTTCTGTGGTGCGTAACTGACTCTATAAGTGAGTCATTAAATGTATCTTACTGTGGACTAGTGACAAAACTGTGTGAATGTCTGTATGTGTCTGTATGTTGGTGTATAAGTGGCTGCATGGTTTTGTGAATAGCTATATGAGTGTCTATATGAGTTATTGATTGCTTGTCTGAGTATCTGTACGGGTTCCTGAGTGTTTGTGTGGGTAGGGTGTGTGTGGCTCTATGCATAGATGTGTGAGTGGGTGATTCTATAGGTGCATGGTTTTAAGAGTGCATCTGTGATGGACTGTATGGTTGAGTGAGTGTATGTATGGGTGTGTTAGGGATTGAATGTATATCTCAGTGGTACATTTGTGACTAACTACATATGTGAAAGGCAGTATATATGCGTGTAAGAGTATATAAGTGGGTAGATATGAGAGTGTGTGATTGTGAGAGTGACTGTATGGATGAGTGTGTGCTTGTATCAATGATTCTATAAGAGTGTAAGAATGTGGTACTATTTTTATGAGTAAGTGAACTGGAGTGTGTATAACCGCATAGGTGAGTAAATGGGAGTGTGATTATTTGCATGACTGACTAGGTGTGAGAGTACCTCTATGGATGATTGGTGGTGTGTGAGTGTCTATATAGGTGTATAAATGCATATGATAGTCTTGTATGGAGTGACTGTAAGTATGAGTGACTGTACAGGTGAATGAGTGGAGGTGTATGTAGACCTAAGAGTTAATAAGTGGGTATGTATTTATTGGTATTGGAGTATGTATGGTTTTGAGAATGGAACTCTGAAATTTTGAGTCGGTGTATCAAAGGTTATATTAGGGTGTGAGAAGATGTGGTAATTTATCACATGGATGACGTCATCAGTGATGTCATCAGTGATGTCATTTGAGATGTCATCAGTGATGTCATAAGTGATGTCACGGACCATGTCATGAGTGATGTAATATGTGACGTCATCAGCAGTGGATTGCGGGCGCGCGAGTTATAGTTAGCTGAACTAACTATAACGGGGGAATTTCAATGGTTTTGTACGAGTGAAATGTCCAGCTAACTATAACATGTGTGAAACCTATGGTTTTTTCAGTGAATTTGCAAGTTTTTTAAAATGCTAATTCCTAACTATAACGTGTGTGAAACCTATGGTTTTTTCAGTGAATTTGCAAGGTTTTTTAAATGCTAATTCCTAACTATAACGTGTGTGAAACCTATGGTTTTTTAAGTGACTTTGCAAGGTTTTTTAAATGCTAATTTATGAATGTATTATATTTTTGAAATATTTATTTTACAATAAGCTACCTATGTATATAGTTATAGATTGACTGTATCCTGTAATATGGAATGGCTCAGCTCTTTTTTTTTTTTATTTGGATAAAGTTGAACAGCATAGTTAATATCTTCTAAAAACTTATAAACGCTTTAAATGTTTTTTTTTTGTTTAAGGGTTTTCGACCGTGCGCGCATGCGTACGTGCTCCGTGTGCGCATGCGTACGTGCTCCACGTGCGCATGCGTACGTCGTGCGTGCTCCGTACGCGGGTGCTCAGTACGCGCATGCGCGCGTGCTCCATACGCACGTGCTCTGTACGCGCATGCGCACGTGCTCCGTACGTGCGTGCTCCGTGCGCGCACGGTGTGCACACGTCAAGTCATGTGATTAAGAAACAACACTTTTCATTGGTTTATAGTAGTTTCAGGTCATGTGATTAAGAAACAACACTTTTCATTGGTTTATAGTAGTTTCAGTTCAAGAAACTTCCAACACCACACCCACTCCCCTCATTATTTCTTCTGATTCCCTGGGAGAAGGAGCTGAGCAGCTTTTCCAGTACTCCAGTACTTGAGAATGGCAGAGCAGCAGTCATCTTCTGGGAGTGAGCAGGAGACCCTTGTGCTACAGAGACAGAGGAAACAGAATGACTCTTTTATATGGCAATTTTTTACATTTCCAGAGGGGCAGAAGAAGGTGAATGCTCCAAAAGTCACCTGCACTATTTGTGGTGTTGTCTTATCAAGAGGAAATCCTAAAAAGAAATACTCTTTTAGTATTTTCACTATGATCAAGCACGTTAAAGGAGTACATCCTGTGGCTTTTGCTCGAGCTGATAGAGACAACCCTCCAGCAGCTCAGCGGAGCACATCCGCAGCAGCTCAGCGAGCACATCATCGGCAGCTCAGCTGAGCACTTCATCTGCGGCGGCAGCTTCACCTGCTTCTGTTCCTCTGGATATGCACCCTCTGTTCAAGAGGGTGCATATACGGTGCAATGCGTGCAATGCTCTTCTCTCTTATGGTGACACCAGCATTCCACTAGTAGAGAGCAAGATACAGCAGCACACATGCGGCAACCCATAATTTTTTTTGATTTTTTTGTTCCTCTGTTCCTCAATTAACACAACGGCTCTTTTTAGAGCCACCTAACATCTAAACACTTAAATTTGATTTTTAATTCTATTTTTTTAATGATTTTTTTCCGCCGTGCGCGCACGGTGTGCGCACCTCGCGACGGTGCACGCACGGTGCGCGCACGGTACGCGCACCTCGCAATTTTTTAAAAAGAAATAAAATAAAATGTTTTTTTCACCCTTTGGGGTCCTTCAGGGACCCCCTGACAAAAGCTAGGGGGTCAGGAACTCTGTACCCTGCCCCCTTTTCACGTTCTCCACCTTTCTTTTTTACTGTCACACACAAAATGGCGGACAACACTTCGACCGATTCGAATGTTGACTGACATGTAACCACCAATCACAATTACGCTCGCGCACGTTAAGGTGTGCGCCCGGTGCGCGCACGGTGCGCGCTTATAGATATTTATGTACTTTTAACTGCAATTTTCTCGGGAACTACTGAACAGATTGACACCATATATGCAAAAGGCACATCCCTGACCTGAGGACTACCTCTTTGCCACATTTCAAGTAATTCTGTTCAGCCGTTCGGGCTGTACCTTCGACTAAAGGTCCTATGGGAAAATGCATGGGGAAAACGTGTTTTGGGACCCCCCTTTTTTCTCAGCCCCCACTCGACAAATGACCCCGAGACTTTCAGGGTAGGAGCTGAGCGGAGCGCCCCATTAGTTTTGAAAATTTCGCGAGGATCCGTCAACCGGCGCCAAAGTTATTCAAAATAGAATTTTCAGATTTCCTATGGAAACACGGTCCTAACTATAACTATCTACTGGCGACCGCCAGTAGATAATATATATATATATATATATATACATATGTGTGTGCGTTTACATATAACAATAAAAAAAGCACACAAATATTATCAACTTACTACTCCAAAAACTACAAAAGCTGGAAAGGAGTACACTACTTAGAATCAATAGCCAAAACCCTATTATAAAATAAATAATAAGCTACAGAAGACCCAATAAATCAAAAATATAATCCAAAACAACATAACAAAAAGATTTTTAAATATATAATAAACATAATATTTATATACATCAGTCAAAACATACATAAATCTACTATTTCAAATAAAACTAATAAATACAAATATTATGTTTATTAATTGTTTGAAAACTGCTAATCGCTCAGCAGCCACATACATGAAATCACAACTAAAATTGATGTTAAAAATTAATTTCAACACATAAAATATAATGTAATAAATAGCAATCACATAAAATTCATATAAATCATAAAATATATTTCCCACCCAGAACAAAGAATGTGAATATGACTAACTGTTCTGTAGCTGCAGTTCGTCCTCTGTATCCATGTACTCAAAAAGTATGTTAATGTTAATGTTATGGGGAATTTATAAAGCGCACGGCTACTCCAGGGAGTGTCCCGGTGCTGCTAACAGGTCCCCCTTGAAAGAGAAACAGTTACGCAATCTCATCCTAACAAGTCCTCATTACTGATGGAACAGCCAGGTCTTAAGTTGGCGCCTGAAACTGAGAAGCTCTTGTTCTTGTCTGGGGGAGAGAGGCAGAGCGTTCCATAATCTTCCAGCTACCACCTGGAAGGAATGTCCCCCCTTCCTAGTCCGGATAAATTTAGGCATCGATAGCAAATGTTGGGTCGATGACCTCAAAGTCCTGGCTGGGGTATAGAGTATAATTCTCTTTCTGATGTACTGAGCCCCACTGTTATGGAGTGCCTTAAAGGCCAGCACAAGATACTTAAAATTAATCCTATTTTTCACTGAGAGCCAGTGCAGCGCTTTTAAATGAGTCTTCATGTGAGTCCTGGGCCCTACCAGAGAAATAGCTCTTGCGGTCGCATTTTGAACTGCCTGTAGGCGGTCCAATAAATAATTTGGGATGCCCAAGTATAACGCATTTGCATAATCCAGCCTTGACATAATCAAGGCTTGGACCACAGTTTTCCTATGGGACAAAGGGAACAGTGGTAAGAAGTTTCTCATCGTTTTTAGGAGTCTAAAATACATGCCGGCCACAGATTGGACCTGCGACTTCATGGAAAGATCTGAGTCAAGCATGACTCCAAGGTTTTTCACGGTGGTGACTGGACTTAAAGGTGGAGGCTGATCCTGGGGCCACCCATTCTGCCATTCATCATCTGGGGTATGTCCGAAGAAGATTATTTCAGTTTTTGCGGAATTGCATGCCAGTTGGTTTTGTCGGAACCAGTCAAACACTTTAGTCAGGCATAGATAAATTGAATTATCATTAAACAGCTCGTCCTTCTCACAAGTGAACAACAATTGGGTGTCATCGGCATAAGTTATAACTTTTGCCCTGTGTTGTTCAACTAGGGGTTACAACAAACAAATGATGGACGGAATGCTGACAATACAGACATTCTCCCCCAGTCAAGAGATCTGGGTTAAATTCATCGTTCTTTTGCCCACTACGCCACCCCAGTTCAGACATGGCCATATGCAAATCAGTCTTGACCCTGTGCCTCATGGGAACAGTCCAGCCCGAACTGCCAAGCTATGTCTTCCCTGGACCGGAATCAAGCATCCTAGGACCGGTTTCTGGCTATCAGCCGTCATCAGCCAGGATAGCTTGACTCCAGTGCCGTAGTGAGCACGGGTCCCACGTCTGGGAATACCCATCCCACTAAGGGCGAAAAGCGTTACAACAAACAAATGATGGACGGAATGCTGACAATGCAGACATTCTCCCCCAGTCAAGAGATCTGGGTTAAATCCATCGATCTTTTGCCCACTACGCCACCCCAGTTCAGACATGGCCATATGCAAATCAGTCTTGACCCTATGCCTCATGGGAACAGTCCAGCCCGAACTGCCAAGCCATGTCTTCCCTGGACCGGAATCAAGCATCCTAGGACCGGTTTCTGGCTATCAGCCGTCATCAGCCAGGATAGCTCGACTCCAGTGGCGTAGTGAGCACGGGTACCACGTCTGGGAATACCCATCCCACTTAGGGCGAAAAGCGTTACAACAAACAAATGATGGACGGAATGCTGACAATGCATACATTCTCCCCCAGTCAAGAGATCTGGGTTAAATCCATCGTTCTTTTGCCCACTACACCACCCCAGTTTAGACATGGTCATATGCAAATCAGTCTTGACCCTGTGCCTCATGGGAACAGTCCAGCCCGAACTGCCAAGCCATGTCTTCCCTGGACCGGAATCAAGCATCCTAGGACCGGTTTCTGGCTATCAGCCTTCATCAGCCAGGATAGCTCGACTCCAGTGGCGTAGTGAGCACGGGTCCCACGTCTGGGAATACCCATCCCACTTAGGGCGAAAAGCGTTGCAACAAACAAATGATGGACGGAATGCTGACAATGCATACATTCTCCCCCAGTCAAGAGATCTGGGTTAAATCCATTGTTCTTTTGCCCACTACACCACCCCAGTTTAGACATGGCCATATGCAAATCTGTCTTGACCCTGTGCCTCATGGGAACAGTCCAGCCCGAACTGCCAAGCCATGTCTTCCCTGGACCGGAATCAAGCATCCTAGGACCGGTTTCTGGCTATCAGCCGTCATCAGCCAGGATAGCTTGACTCCAGTGGCGTAGTGAGCACGGGTCCCACGTCTGGGAATACCCATCCCACTTAGGGCGAAAAGCGTTACAACAAACAAATGATGGACGGAATGCTGACAATGCATACATTCTCCCCCAGTCAAGAGATCTGGGTTAAATCCATCGTTCTTTTGCCCACTACACCACGCCAGTTTAGACATGGCCATATGCAAATCAGTCTTGACCCTGTGCCTCATGGGAACAGTCCAGCCCGAACTGCCAAGCCATGTCTTCCCTGGACCGGAATCAAGCATCCTAGGACCGGTTTCTGGCTATCAGCCGTCATCAGCCAGGATAGCTCGACTCCAGTGGCGTAGTGAGCACGGGTCCCACGTCTGGGAATACCCATCCCACTTAGGGCGAAAAGCGTTACAACAAACAAATGATGGACGGAATGCTGACAATGCATACATTCTCCCCCAGTCAAGAGATCTGGGTTAAATCCATCGTTCTTTTGCCCACTACACCACCCCAGTTTAGACATGGCCATATGCAAATCAGTCTTGACCCTGTGCCTCATGGGAACAGTCCAGCCCGAACTGCCAAGCCACTGGAGTCAAGCTATCCTGGCTGGTGACGGCTGATAGCCAGAAACCGGTCCTAGGATGCTTGATTCCGGTCCAGGGAAGACATGGCTTCTTCTTTTCTGGAAGGCCGTCAGCAATCTGTCTGGTCCCCACCTTTTTTAGCGGATATTCCACCGCTAAATGTTGGAGTGCCTCAAGGCTCAGTTCTGAGCCCAACTTTATTTAATATTTATATGGCACCGCTGGCACCCCTAGTTGAACGTTACAACAAACAAATGATGGACGGAATGCTGACAATGCATACATTCTCCCCCAGTCAAGAGATCTGGGTTAAATCCATCGTTCTTTTGCCCACTACACCACCCCAGTTTAGACATGGCCATATGCAAATCAGTCTTGACCCTGTGCCTCATGGGAACAGTCCAGCCCGAACTGCAAAGCCATGTCTTCCCTGGACCGGAATCAAGCATCCTAGGACCGGTTTCTGGCTATCAGCCGTCATCAGCCAGGATAGCTCGACTCCAGTGGCGTAGTGAGCACGGGTCCCACGTCTGGGAATACCCATCCCACTTAGGGCGAAGGCACAGGGTCAAGACTGATTTGCATATGGCCATGTCTAAACTGGGGTGGTGTAGTGGGCAAAAGAACGATGGATTTAACCCAGATCTCTTGACTGGGGGAGAATGCATGCATTGTCAGCATTCCGTCCATCATTTGTTTGTTGTAACGTTCAACTAGGGGTGCCAGCGGTGCCATATAAATATTAAATAAAGTTGGGCTCAGAACTGAGCCTTGAGGCACTCCAACATTTAGCGGTGGAATATCCGCTGAAAAAGGTGGGGACCAGACAGATTGCTGACGGCCTTCCAGAAAAGAAGAAAACCACCTGAAAACCATGCCCCCAATGTCACATTCACTAAGTCTCTGTAGGAGTCGTCCGTGGGGTACGGTATCAAAAGCCGCCGAGAGGTCCAGCAGTATCAATACTGCCTTGTCTCCTCTATCAAAGGGTGGCTTTGATAGTTTCAGTGACTTCCAATAAGGCAGTTTTAGTACTATAATTTGCTCTAAACCCTGATTGACTGGGATGAAGAGCATTAGTAGCCTCAATGAAGTCAGTAATACCCACATTCACATACTTCTCCAGCGCCTTGGCGAAAAAAGGAAGCAGTGTTATTGGCCTATAGTTGCTTACCACTGCTGGGTCAGCTGAGGGTTTCTTTAAAAGAGGAAGGATTTTACCCTGTTTCCACCTTGCCGGGACCTTTCCTTCTAACAAGGACAGATTCAGGACTTGATTAACAGCTGGATTCAGAACCTCGACGACAGATGCCACTATTTTAGCAGGACATGGATCCGAAGGCGAGCCAGACTTAAGCGCCTTCATGATGGTAAGTGAAGTATCCAAGGAGATAGGCGTGAAGTCCAAAAGTATTTCCTCCCTAAAGTGGCCTTTAGGATCTGGCACAACGTCCTGACTCACACAGATAGGATTGTCAAATGAATCCTGAATGGTCTTAATTTTGTCAAAGAACAATTTTGCAACCTGATTCGTCCATTCAAGGGTGGGAGTAAAAAGGCTCTGAATGACGATGGGGGATGCAAAATCTTTAACAATTTTAAACAGTTCTCTGCTACTGTTTCTGGCTTGTTCAATTTTAGTGGCCAGAAAGCTTTTTTTCTCGTCCCGAACTTTTGCATAGTGCACTTTAAGTGCCTGTTTATAGGTGTTTTTACTTATTGGATCAAACTTTTTTCTCCATAGGCGCTCAAGGCATTTACACGCACTTCTGTTTTTTCTTAAGGCCTCAGTGAACCCCGGAGCCGAAGTTCTTCCCTGTACAGCACTACGCATCTTAGGTGGGGCTAATCCAGAAAAAATGGAAAAATACATTCGAAAAAGCTACCAAAAAATGAAAAAAATGCAAAATTAAAACTAGTTCAATAGAGATCCACTGAAGCTATTGAAAGTCTATAAAAATCATACTAAGCCGAAAAAGTATTTAAAAAGTATTTTAAAAAAGAAACTCTTCTGGACACCCCCCAAAAAAAGGAAATAAAAAAAATATATATTGGTTTACAAGAAACCAAAAGTGAAAACAACACTATAACTGCAATGTACAAAAAGCGCCACATCCACCCTACACTCAAAACTTACTTCCAGGAAAGTGGACTAAAAATTTGGCAAAAAGACTACAAAGTGGAAGTTAGCAGTAAATAAATGGTCGCTAAATGAAACTACAAAAAAAACTGTCGGCCCATACAATACAATGGAAATTTAATGTAAAAATGTTTACATTTAGTTTTATGAAAATTTATTAAAAAAATTTAAAACATGTAAAAAGGTTTTGTAAAAATGTTTACAAAATGTAAAGTAAAAATTAAATTGTCTAAATACAAATATATGTAAGAAAACTGTAAATCTATACATTAAATAAATAAGAAAAAATATAAATATAAATTTCAAACTGTATAATAAAATATGTAATTATTAATACTGTATATAAAAATGTACAACCAACTCCTATGTGAACCATTTATCCCGAAATTCTTAGATACTAATAAAACTACATTACCTATTCCTAATTCATACAAAATTATTTTAACATAGGTGTTTGGCACTAGAAGGGTTAGGTTTACCTATACCCCTACAATCTAAACTATTTTAGAGAAGGTGTTGGGCACTAAAGTGGTTTTATTTACTGTTCACACTCCATTCAAACCATATTGGAAAAGGTGGTGCTTACTTAAACTTGTCCATTGGACTTTATACTGAGGATTACCTGCAGGGTGGAAAAAACGCAAAAATATATGGTTGAATTTCCTAGAGCGCAAACACATTTCACTACATTTCTGATGCCTTTTTTCACCCTGTAAGCATACTTACTCATATCTTTTGCAGAAGTAGTGTTGTGAGCGCTTCCGGGTTGCAATAAGCCATGCAAAATGGTTATAAAGCCTACGTATTGCACCCTTTTTCCCATTCTAGACCCTAAGTTTAGTACTGTGAATAATTCAGAGGACTTGCAGGTTTTCCATAGTACTACATTTACTCTGTGGGGTAAAAAATTTCTACAGAAACTAATTCTGTGAATCAGGATCCTACAATATAAGCTTGAGCTGTTTTAGGAGGCACCTAAATGTAATTAACATATTCATATATACCACAACAACTGTGAGGTATATAGGCTCTGTACAAGTAACTCAAAGAAAAATATATAGAAGCATTCCCTGTAAGTTAAGGCTGCAATGAGCTCAACCTGGATGCAAAAATAGATTTATGAAGGACCCATATAATAATACATTTTTTGGGTAGTTCAGGCTGACACCATTTTGCAGCTTTGTAGAAACGTAAATACTAGAAGTCACTGTTACCCCATGAGCTCATTTTGTCAACCTTGAAGAGAAAAGGAGCTCTTTAACGTCACTTGGATTTGAAACTTGAGTATGTACACAGACAGCTTCAGCAGATACATTGACCCGCTGATCTACCCAGTTACTTACTGTGTCTTCAAGTTAAACTGTGATTTATGAGCTCCGATTGGCAGTTAGATAGGAGCAATCACTTATTATAAAATGCATTGTTGTGCATCCTCGTAGCACTGTACATAACAGACATAATGCACAAACTCAATGGCATGCATTTTATAAAACTCGGAAGGATGAAAGGCAGATTCAGCGCTACCAGGTTTCAAAACCATATTCAGAAAATTGTACATATATTTCTTCCATAAATTCATACATATTCTCTTCATTGTGATAAAAGAATAACACAAATTGAACACATTCTACAATGACACACTATTTTATTATTTGTAGTTGATATTGAGCATGCGAATGCCACAAAACTTTAGACACTGGGCTTTCAAGAGCCGGGAGTGGAGTTTTCTTCTAATAAACGTGAAAATTAGGCTTTTCGTGCTTTTTTTGGTATTCACTTGTAATACAAAAAAGTAACGTCCCACATTTTAACCAAAGGGATTTCAAATTGAATATTGATAATGTCTTAATTGTAGATTAGGTGCTATTATTTATATTCTGTTGATATTGTGACCGCAGGGTATGTTATTTATCGGATGCGATAAATAACATCTATCGCATTGGTTGTGGATAAAGAAGTGGATTTTGGTGCTTAGGTACCAAATTCCCCATGGTACAGTAAATACCATATACTTTTTCCTGTTAAATTCTGGCAAATTTGACCTGCCAACATTTAATGAAGGTTCAGACATTTAACGTACAGTGGGGTATATTCACAAGAACGTGTGACAAACAACACCAAAAAATGTAACGCAACTTTACACATCGCAGACTATCACGGGAAAATAACCCTGTGTTAACGTGGAATTCACCACAAGACGGTACCATGTGATAGTCTGCCGAAATTGCGGACAATGTCCGCGATACAACCACCTCGATGGAGATAAAAACACAAACCACA
Source organism: Triturus cristatus (assembly GCF_964204655.1). Lineage (NCBI taxonomy): Eukaryota > Metazoa > Chordata > Amphibia > Caudata > Salamandridae > Triturus > Triturus cristatus. The sequence continues at coordinate 624,919,505 of NC_140583.1, read as the reverse complement.
ACACAAAAAAACCTGTGATGGGCCAAAGCGCGATGAGGAAATCAGCGATAGGCAGCGCCAGTCCAGCAACACACACCTGGCAGGTGGGAAAAATCACCATAAAAGTAGAAAAAACATCCAAACACAAACTGACCAACCCCCAAGCACCATGGAGGCAGCCGGAGCAGGCGCAGAGGACGAGCGCAACCCCACATGCACCTTGGACGACCAGCCCGGGACCTCGGGGATAGGGAAGGGCAAGGACAAGAAGAAGAGGAAGACGAAATTCAGTCCGCAGGCGAACAGGATCATAGTCACGGAGGTGATGGAACACCATCAACAATTGTTCGGCACCTCCAACGTGTCATTGGGCACGAAAAATGGAATATGGCGGGACATCGTGGACAAGGTGAATGCCGTCGGAGAGCACAAGAGGACAATGGACAAGGTCAAGAGGCGATGGAATGACATCAAGCGAAAGACCAAGGAGAAACTCGCAGCCAACCAGAAGGCAGCAATGCAGACTGGAGGTGGGGGCCCAACGCCACAGCTCGTGCTGGATAACATAGAGGAGCTGGTGTCGACAGTCATCAGTGTGGATACTGTGGCCGGAGTCGGGGGATCGGACACTGCTCGACAGGACACAACACAACCGCAACAGGGTGAGTGACCACCAGGTACTGGGGGGACGGGTGGAGATGGCCACGATGGCACACATGCACAATCAAGCAGAGCCCAGTGCGCACCCTCAATGACTCTGGGTCATCGCCCAGATCTACAGACTGTCACAATGTACAATGCCATGCTGTCTGAAAGTCAACATGTACCATGCGGCTACATACATGTGGACACATTGTAATACACCATCTCCCTTTCACATTGCAGGGCCACCGTCAACACCCCCTGCAGAGCAGTCCCAGCCACTCTTCACTGATGACAAGGAGGACAACCCCAGCATCGACGCACAACCCCTCCTAGACATCATTGACATCATCCGCGACACCTCTAGGATCAGGGCAGCCCAGCTGCATCGAGGACACCCCACCCACCACCCAAAACACCCAGCAGGAGGCACCCACGACCCCGGCAGTCTCCCAAGACCCCCACGAACATTACACGGCCTTCCAACGCCGTGTGCTGGGGGGCCAGAGGGAGACAGCTGAGCGGGTGTGGGTGGGGTTCGGCCACATGGCTACCAAAATGGACGTCATCCTTGGGAGTCTAGGCCCGCTCCATGGTCTCCAACGAGTCCTGACTGACATCGCTGGAGTCATGACGCGGAGAGAACACCTGTCCACTCTGAGGGGCTCCAACGATACCAGCCATGAGCTGGCACATATGCGGATGCTCATGGTTGGACATGGTGCGGATGGAGGCGGAAAGGATGGCAGCCACCGCTGCACATCAGCGAAATGTAGCTGGGATCTACCATTTTCTGCAGATCATCATCATGGAATTTCTGCCACCAGGCATGGCGCTGATGAATGCTGCTGCCCCCACACCATCCACACCTCCACCCCCTGGTGTGCCAGTGCTTCACAGTGCAGCAGGTGTATCCACTCCGGCACCTGATGTGTCACTGTCACACAGTGCGGCCGACAATCCTCCTCCAGCCCCTGATGTGTTAGTGGCACACAGTGCCTCAGCCGGTACTGCAACACCCAAAGATGGGGCAGAGCACACTTCCGGGGACGAGGACGTGGATGAGTTTGTGTTCAGAAGGAGGCACTAGCATTCATTTCCGCCACCTGGCCTGTTTCTGCTTGGTGCCGCACATGGCCCCATGACCTTCCACTGACCCCCAATACACTCTGATGCACTCACCTTGGACAGTGACATGTACTGCCATATCCTGTTTGAAGGCCAATGACATGGCGACCAGGCTGCGGACTTTACCCTTCCTCTTCCGCAGTAAATGTCATTCCCGGATGGACTCTGGCTGGCCCACCACGTGACCATATTATGTAGTGTGCTTGGCATGGCCCTGTACCGCTCCAGCTGCAAAATTGCACTGGATGTGCAATAAACATCCAGCAACGCACTGCTGTGTCATGTCTTTCATCAACCATGTATGAATGTGTGGATGAATGTAGGGACAGTGATTTCCCTTGCGTCAATCATGCTCATCCTGTGGGATACCAGTCAGAGGGTGCTACATTGCCTATTGTGTTCCGGTTGCCGTGGACACCACAACAGGGACACACGCATCAGTCACTTTCTTGTCCGGACATGGACTGAACCACGCCCAGAGCCCGCAAGTCATTGTTGCAAGCCCTGCGCTGTACCGGCATACGGAAGGCCAGACCACTCTGCTTATGCTCCGAGGGGGGCCCACATTGCTACCCATCGCAGGCGTACTCGCTGGTGGTGTGCAGGTCACTGGTCTAGTTGTCAGTATGTCACAGCCACTCCCTGAGGGCAGGTTTGTACACACACGACACCCATCCGGCACAGGCGTCACAGGTCATGTGACTCCGCCAACATAAGGGGCCGACGACGTCACATTCCCCTCTGCCAGTGGTGACTGGATGACGGACGCTCCACGGTTCTCAATCATAAAGGGCCCATGAGTTGTTGCGCACAGGGTTAGTGGCACCCGAGGCCTTGCGTCCGGCACTGGCCCACCACCATGTGGTGCTGACTGGGGTTGCAAAGGGCTAGTGGCACCCGAGGCCCTGCAGACGGCACGGGCATACCATCACGTGGCACTGACTGGGGTTACACAGGGTTAGTGGCACCAGAAGCTTTGTGGCTAGCACAGGCACCCCGCCATGGGACGGTGACTTTGGGTGTACTGAGGTAGTGCTGAGCGGGTGTGCAACCTGCGATGATGCCCCGTCCCGGTGGTCCGGACAGCTCAGGTTTTGTGTGCCCTGCTGGACCGCAGTGTAGGCCAGAGCCAGCGGGCAGCGTGGGCCTACCACCACGTGGTCTCGCCTCCGGGATCACAGAGTTAGTGGCACCTATTGGGCTGAGTGGGTGTGCAGCCTGCGTTGATGCCCTGTGCACTGGTATGTCCTCTGCCATGGAGTAATCAAGACCCAGAACCAAACGTGAGACCTGGTGGCCTGCGGAGCGGGGCTGCATGATGTGGAGGGCCCTGGGCTTGTGGCTTGCAGCGGCACGTGGTGGAACATCTTTCATGCATGCTGACTAACAAACTGAAATTGAACGGCGACAAAACTGAGCTGCTCCTATTTGGTCCTGACTCCGCTCTCTGGGGCCCTCAACATTGGCCTCAGCAAATGGGTCCACTACCTGTGCCTACAACAGCCGCACGCAATCTCGGGGTCCTTTTTGATAGTCAGCTATCCATGAGACAACATGTGGTTAACGTAGCCGCCACCTGTACCACCATCATCAGGTGGCTGAGGAAGATCCTATGGATGCTCCCTCCCGATACCCAGAAGTCAGTAGTCCAGGCCTTGGTGACATCGCGTCTGGATTACGGTAATGTTCTACTTCTGGGCGCCTGCAAGGAGGTCTCTCGTAAACTTCAAGTAGTCCAGAACATGGCTGTCCGCTTACTTTGCAATCTGCCCAGAACCTCTTCTGTTTCTTCTTCTTTGCGCAGCCTTCACTGGCTGCGTATAGATTCTAGATCTTAAATTTAAAGCTTTATGCTTTATGCATCGTATTAAAGCGGGTAAAGCCCCTCACTATCTTTCCACTTTAGTCCATCAATACTGTCCCTCCCGCACCCTCAGATCTTCGACTCAATGCAGATTCTCTGTCCCCCGTTTTAAGCGTGCTAGAGTTGGCGGTCGCTCCTTCTCTTATTTGGCGCCCTCACTCTGGAATTCGCTTCCCATTCTTTTACGGTCTGAAATCTGTTATCTTAAATTTCGCAGAGGAGTGAAGACCTGGCTGTTCTCAATGTAATTCAATTTCTCAAACTCTTCTGCTTGACCTCTTCCTCCCCTCTTGTGTCTCTAGCGCCGGGAAACCTTCGGGTAGCTGCGCGCTTAACAAATTCATATATAATAATAATAATGCATGCCGGTGGCGGAAGGTGAGCAGTGAGGCCTGGGTGTGTATGGGCGGGCATACACCGCTGGGCGGCGGGAGGGGCTAGGGTGCATCTGCCTGGCTGCGCAGGGGCAGGCATGCACCGCTGGGTGGTGGGAGGGGCTGGGGTGCATCTGCCTGGCTGCCCAGGGGCGGGCAGGGGATGTTGTCTTGTGCAATTGTGTGTACTGTGCCAATCATGTATCTGGACTCTGTTTCAAATGACGGGTCTGTCTCAGATGTGTGACCTGGTGGACTGCAATACATACCGGCAAGTGGTTGGAGAAACACCGGTGGCAGCAGGTGAGCAGTGTGGCCTGGGTGCGCAGGGGCGGCACTCTCTCTCGCCCTCTCTCCCCCTCTCTTCTTCTCTCTCTCTCTCTCTTCTTCTCTCTCTCTCTCCCCCTCTCTTCTTCTCTCTCTCTCTCTCTCCCCCTCTCTTCTTTTCTCTCTCTCTCTCTCTCTCTCTCTCTCTCTCGTCTTCTCTCTCTCTCTCTCTCTCTATCCCTCTCTTCCTCTCTCTCTCCTTCGCTCTCTCTCTGTCATTTGATGTGCGCAGGACACACCTTCTCATCATGGTTTTCGTCTTGCAGGCTGTGACCTACGGATTGTCCCGAGGGGAGCCGCCATGTGTCTTCATTTCAGTTCTGTGTTCCTTTTAATAAAGTTTCATTTGTTGCTTCGGAAGTGAATGTGTGATGCTCATTTTTGTGACGACACATGCATGTCACCAGTTGTGATTGTGCGACATCATGCAGATTATTTTGTACATGTTTAGGTGTTGCTGATGTGGCATGTCTGTGGTCGGGGGGGGGTGCCGGGGAGGGGGGTCCTGAGGGTGGTGGCGGCGGGTGTTGTTGCCCTTTCGTCCCTCCGGGCTGCATGTTCAGTTGCCCGGGTGCATCTTTAGTTCTTCAGGTGTGGCTGTGGGCTGTGCTCCGTTTTGGGGTACAGGCTGCCGTCCGAATTTGCACCAGGTCTGAGCAGGTGTTAGTTTCCTGGTGCAAACGCGCCTTATCGCCTGTTTTGTGTTCTTATCGCCGATCTGGCTGGTGGTTGAGAATGTTGAGGTGTGGTGTTCTCGCGGCTTTTGGCACGGGAATGCCTACTCTGCATCTCATTAGCGATAGTTGCGGGGGTCGTCTGTGGCGATGTTTTTTGCAGCTGCTATTGCGGGTAAACTGGTGCTGTGGGCTGTTAACACCAGCTTGTAATTGGGGCGATAACTTTATCGCAACTTTGGCTGCGATAATGTGCTGTTAAGTCGGCTATGGCTCCTTGTGAATATACACCCAACTTGTAAATCCAAACCCTCTTCAAAATGGAGTTTGCTAAGGGGTCGGAAAACACCGACCCACTCATAATTAGGGCCTTAGAGTTTTGAAAAGTCCCGTTTTAGGAATACTGCCCACATGGACCCCGTGAAGGAGACATTAGTAGACCAAGAGGTGACAAGATATATAGAAAATGTAGTTATACAAACAACCTCAACAGCAAAGGATACCATGTTTTCATTATGCAAAGTAATTTACCCTCAGAGAAAGAGTTTCTTTTATTTGTGCAGTGGAACAAACTCACTAGTCAGGTTCTCTATTCCACTTGAGGTTGACCGACAGTTCTTTTCTTGTTGGGATGCCATTTGAATTGTTAGATCCTTTACTTTGCCAGTGCATGTGCCCCACCATGCAGCTTTCATGTTGTCTGGGGCAGAAAGTACAGCAAGTGCTGGAATCTTTCGTGGCTCTTCAGGCTAAGGGGTCTTCTCCTACTTGCGGCAGCCCTTGTACAGGCAGGCAGGGAATCATTCAGACAGAACCTCATCCCAGCTTCATCCTTATCCTAAAGAACATCAACACAAGTCCCACACTCAAAGCCAAGCTCAAACGCTTCCTGGGGATTGGGTTTTCTGTCACCCACACAATGTAAAATCTGCTAATATGTGCCATAAACATCAGAATCACATCATTATCATCCATGTGAATCACAAAAATCATCATATTTAGGGAGCGGAGGGGATTGGAAATCCCAGAAGATGGGTTAATTGTATATCTTAGAACTACTAGACTGCTAACCACGGTGGAGGTAGAAGCTTCCTAGTGTAGGATTACCCTTCCTGGTCAATAGTGGTAGAGCATATTCAATTGCACTGCTCTCATGGATCTTTGGCTGGCAATGTTTCCTAGATATTTTTGGTTCTTTGCTCCTGCTGAGTTTGTCCACCTAACCTTGCATCCAAACCCCTTTCTTACTTTTTCCTTTCCTAGTTGCCCTTTGCAAGGTTAGACTGTGCCCTTATGCTTCTGGGCTTTGTCCATGTTGTTTATGCGTTGTTTGTCTATTATCAGGCTTTTGCTGTTTGAAGTGTTCTCTGTTCTATGGCATGCTGGGGATCATCACAATGATCCTGGTTGAGATTTGCAGTTGAGATCACCATTCCTCCCACCCAGGAGCAGGGTAAGATACTTATCCCGAGTGGGAAGGATGTTACCTTTCTTGAGTTTATATTTGGTGCATGTTCTATAATTTGAGGGTACTCACCATCCCTATCCAGAACTCACTCCACCTATTATCTGAGAGTCAGTCAGCTTACCAGTCCAATAACTGATGACAGGTCGGCCTGGGTCTTACCAGCACCACTTCACCAAAGCCAGTGCTCCTGTGTTTTCTCTTCCCCTTTCCCATTGTCTCCTTCTTTCTCTGATGCAGTTTTCAAGACCTCAATACCTCTAGACAGACTCAGGGAGGGCAGGAATTCTCAGCAAAGCCAAGGTTTTGGTTGAAGACTGAGGGGTGTATTTACAAGTCCCTATCGCCATGGGAACGTCACTTTTTAGGACGTTCCGATGGCGATAGGGGCTTCGCCTTATTTACAAAGTAGCATTAAGCCACTTAACGTGGCTTAACACTGCCTTGTAAATAAGGCATCCTTTCATGCTATGCTTAGCGTGAAAGGGGAGGGCAATGGGTGTTGCAGTGGGCGTTCCACCGCAACACCCATTGATTCTGAAGCTGCCCCCTATTTACAAGGGAGGCATAAATAGGAGGCAGCGCCAGAATAAAGACCAGGGAAAACCTGGTCTTACCCTGGCGCAATGAGGAGAAATGTTTAATATCCCCTTGTTTTTGCTGTTTTCATGTGTGCTGCACAACGCAGCACACATGAAAATAGCAAAAGGCCAATGATTGTTTATGTACATGAAGGTCGCCCTTCCTGCATATAAACAATAATAAAAACATATTTGCCGTTTTGCAACTTCTATGTGTGCTGCATTAAGCATTTAAAGATTGTTTATGTGCAGAAACGGGCACATTCCTTCACATAAACAATCTTCCCCTGCATGCAGACACCCTTGCACAATGGTGCCCTGCGTTTACCCCTGCGTTGGTGCTAGGCTGCTAAGTGTAGCGCCATCGCAGGGGTAAACGCAGGGCTGCACCATATTCTTGTAAATATATTGCAGCCCTGCATTTCTGAAGTGAGCCCATATATACAGAGAGGCGAATGGTGTCATTGACAGCCACCAGCGATATCTCCGGACTGTGGCCAGCTCTGAATCCCAACTGAGATACATCGAGGATTTTATCGTCCTAAATGCATGAGCTGTTTCTTAACTAGACTTTCCAGAATCTTTCCCAGCAATGGGAGCAGAGAGATGGGGCAATAGTTAGAATTTTGGGGTCTGCATTTGTTTTTTTTTATATCTGGGAGGCCAGTGCAGTTTTATAGGCTTGTGAGATTTTAGCCGTGTCTAAAGATAGGCTGACGAAAGAAAGAATGGTGGGCGCGATGAAAGGCGTGAGATTAGCGGTAACTCGGTGGGCACAAATCGGTTGGGGAACTGGATTTTGCTTTAACCAATAACCCAGTCAATTGGTCTAACATACAAGATTCAACCTTGTCTAGGAGGGGTAAAAATTCAGGTGGAGATGGTGCCAAATCCAATGGCTTAATATGAGTCTGGCTAGTGGGAAACATTTTATAGATTGTTTCTATCTTTTCTTCAAAGAGTCACATAGCTGCTGGGAAGCCGGAATAATCAGGGAGCTGTTGTGGGGTTTATAAAATCCTTGAGGACTAGGTAGAGCTCTTTAGATGATTTTCCAACCTACTCAATTATGTTTGCGATGAAAGATTTCCTGGTATTATGTGAGTGGTATCTCGTAAGATACTCAGAGGCATATTATCAAGAACGGCGTTAAAATTATCGCCGCTTTAACGGCAGGAAACTGCCGCTAAAGCGGCGCTAATGGGCTTGATAATATGCCCTTGAGAATTCCAACAGAAGCCCATGTTCACACCAGAACATGGGCTTCTATTGGAATTCACAAGGGCAAATTATCAAGCCCATTATTGCCGCTTTAGCGGCAGTTTCCTGCCGCTAAAGCGGTGATAACTTTAATGCCGGTTCTTGATAATATGCCCCTCAGTGATTTGGACTGTAGCCAACGTTTTTCCCACTTTTTAGAGGCTGCTTTCATAAAGTGCAGTTCTGCATAGAACCATTGGGCATGGGGTCTGGAGGAAACAGGCTTGGCCTACTTAGTCGGTGCAGTTTTATCTAATGCTACTGTATGAGCCTGATGATAGATAGTCAAAGCAGAATTAATATTGGAGCCCTGGTCTCCAACTGACTGGGCAAATGATTTGAAAAAGGTCTCTGATGAGATATAGTTCCAGGCTCTGTAGGTATTTTTTGCTACTGTGATAGGATGATTTAGCCTGTCCATCTGGGCTTTCTGCCATTTGATTAAATAGAGATCTGTCTGAGTCACAGCAGCTGCCTTTCCACTTCTAGATGCATGGAGTTAGTAAAGACTAAGTCGAGAGTATGGCCTGCAATGTGTGTGGGTCCAACTACGCATTGTCAGGGGCAAAGCATCTCAATGTCAGTGAGAAGCTGGCTAACCTCAGGATTCACAACGTCTTCCCAATGGAAGTTGAAATCCCTCAGAAAAAGAAAGTTGTTAGAGGACAGAACGAAAGAAGCAATGCGATCAGCAAGAAGACTGCTAAAGTTTCTCTTGGCACTTGGCGGGCGATAGATGACCACACACTTCCAGTGAATCCCGACAGATAGCTCAAAATGCAGATTTCCACTCGGGGGTTTCAATGAGTTGGACCTTGACATTATCTTGAAATGCAATAGCTATACCACCTCCAGGTCTAAATTCTCTATCCAAGCTAACTGTCATGTAGAGCGAGGGGAATATACTGTAGCACTATGGCATTAAGCCAGGTTTCGGTAAGGGTACAGAAATTTGGGGAGGATGAAGAGAAAAGGTCCCAGATTTCAGTAGCATGTTTAGGTAATAATAATAATAATAATACAGAATTTTATTGAGCGCGAACAGCTACCTTGCACGGAGGTGTCCCGGCGCTGGACACCGGCAGAAAAGACAAACCGGAATTCAAGTCATTAACAAGGTTGAGTAAAAAGCCAGGTCTTCAACAAATCCTTAAAACGGGGTTCAGAAGGAGCCTGCTGAAGCTCATGGGGTAGTGAATTCCATAACATCGTTACATTTGCCGAGAACGTTCTGCCTCCCAGACGGGCCTTCTTTATACGAGGCACTGCTAGCTGGGTCCGGCAGTTGGAACGAAGAGAACGGGACTGTGTGTATCTTGGCAACCGATCTTTCAAATATATTGGGCATTTGCCATGCAAGGATCTAAAGGCTAACGTAAGGGCCTTAAATTTGATCCTGTTGGCCACTGGTAACCAATGAAGTGATCGAAGATGCGGAGAGATGGAATGCTTGAATGGAATCTGCATTAATAGCCTCGCAGCCGCATTCTGGACCAGTTGCAAGCGTTGAATAAGGTATTTAGGCAGACCCAAGAACAAGCCATTCGCGTAATCCAATCTAGATCTGACATTGCAAATAAATGCCTCGAAGAGACAGGACAGACTTCGGTGTAGTACTTGCAGTAGTACCTAAGGAGGGCGGCTGTTGGACTGAAGATTGGGACCCTGTCATAGAACCAGTGCTCGCCTCAATAGTTATTAAAGGAGACAGGAGAGGGCATTTGGGCAAGAAAGCCTGCAGGTTTTGCACAAAATTGGCCTTTCTAACTTCTGGTAAGGAAAGTGGTCACAGGAAAACCCAGATCTGCCTGAATAGACACAATGATCTCTAAGTTCAGTAAGGGCCGCAGAAGGGCACCTAATTCTGTTTGTGGGCCTCACATCTACGGCCTGAGAGGCAGGTGTCCTGGCGACGGTTAGAGACAGACAGACAGGCTTGCCCTTTGCGCGCCGGCTGCGTGCATCCGTTATAGCATGAGCCTAGCCTAATATAGGCTTTGGGTGAACTGAACCCAGAACCACTAGACTGCCACCTACCAAAAATGGAGGCATGGTAGTGGCACGAAAAGGAAATGGAACAGCTAGGTCTGCCGGAAGTGAAAGTAAGGTCCTCTACACAACAATAAGTCAAAGCTGTGGCAGGCCGAAGGGCAAACAGGAAAAATTAAGCAAAACAAAGTAAGTACAAGCATTGGCAAAGCCAATAGGTCTCGCTTTTAGGACCTTATAAGTATTTAGTTATGCAGCACAATATCCTTGGTGCAACAACATCACCTGTTGCATGGCTAAACACTTATAAGGTCCCAGAGGCGAGACCTATTGGCAATAGCAATGCTTGTTATGCATTGTGTGAGGCAGGATTATCCAATTCTTCGAGTAGTGCAGTCGTGTTCAGGTGTGTGCAATAGTGTTTGCAGGACGGACTTGGGTGTAGTACTTGCAGTATTACCTACTGAAGATTGGGATGTTTCTGGCGGTCTGTAGATGAGGGTGTGACTTAGGGTGAAATTGACTGTGCTGTGAAGCGACAGGTGTTCTATGTTGCTGGAGTGGGTGCAGGGGGGGGTCCACAGCTTTGGTCAGCTGATGGTCCTTTTAGATGATGGTAATTTTACTGCTAGAGGTGTGTAGCCTGTCCTCTCTGATGATCTTGTAGCTGGAAGGGTTTGTGGTAGCGATGTTGGGGGCTATTGCGGGGATCTGTCAGGTCTCTCTGAGGAAGATCATTGAGCAGGTCCCATATCTTAAGAGCAGTGGGTGTTGCAGATTGAAGAATAACGTGCAGGCGGTGCAGGAGAATGACCCTTCAATATTGTTTGTTGCAGCACAGTGGCAGCGTGGCGAGCAGGGTCCAGAGTTCAGAACAAGCAGGTTGAGGTGGGTGGGGGAGGGGAGACAAGGGTTCCATCGCTGGACATGGGTGGTGCACAAATGGGCACAGATGAGCTTGCCTTTGGCATGGCTTCGGACAAAACAGAGGCAAAACAGAAAAACAATAGAGTAAAACAAGGCAGAACATAGGCAAAACAGAGAAACACAATGGCAAAATCAGCAAAACAAACTTGAAGAGAGAATGTAGCAAGAACGAGATACAGTGGAGAAGCAGCTGGCACAAGGTAGAAGCCTCAGACGCACTGGAGTGGGGTCTGCGAATACCTTGTCTAGTCAGAGGACCGGGCAGCGGTAAGTGAGGGGTTGGGGCTGGGAGACGCCTGCTTAATCAATATACGCCACAAAAAGCACCAGGCAAAGCTGCACCATATGCTACACCCAAAACACAGCTCAAATGTTCTGTGTACTTGGGTCTCATACATGAGAGCGCTGTCATCATCTTGGTGGCAAACCCAAACTCAAACTACCGCTTAGCCATGAAAAACAAGCACATCACAGGCTATAGAGGTTCACCATCAACCCGCGAGGCCTTCAACCACAATGTCGCTGATGTGAATCTCATGGAGCTACAGGTCCATTGTTTCACATCACCTCCACGCTGTCCAATGAAAAATGATGTCCTAAACAACATTCCATCTAAACGCCTCACTCCAATCAAGTCGCCTCTTCTGTGTGCAGCTTGGCAGACAAAGGCTCATAATTAACGTGAAAGGGTGGGATGGTGAGTGAGTGAATGGAGGGATGGATGGATGAAAAGATGGATGAGTAAAAGGGAGGGTGGATGCATGAATAGATGGATGAGTGAAAAGGTGAAAGGATGGATTAGTGACAGGGTAGACAGATGGATGTGGAGAGAAAGGATGGATGGACAAGTGAGTGAAAGGATGGATGAGTGAAAGGGTAAATGGATGGACGGACGAGTGAAAGGATGGATGAGTGAAAGTATGGATGTAAGGATGGATGAGTGTAAGAATAGAAGGATGAGTGAAAGGGATGGTAGAGGATGGCTGTATGGAGGGGATGAGGAATGGATGAGTGAAAGGGTGAATTGATGGACAGTTGAGTGAAAGGATGGATGGATGAATAAATTAGTGAAAGGATGGATGGACGGACGAGCGAGGGAATGGATGTATGAGTGAAAGGTAAATGAATGGATGAGGGAAAGGAAGGATGAATGAATGGATAAAAGAGGGGATGGATAAGCGAAAGAATGGATGACTGGGTGAAATGGTGGATGGATAGGTTTGAAGATGGAGAGATAGGCTTGGATATGGATTGGAAGGATGGATGGACAGACAGAATGGAGACAACTGACTGGTGGATGAAAGATTGAATGTTGAATGGATGACAGAAAAAAGTGAAACGGTGGATAGCAGCGGGTGGATGGAAGGATGAAAGGTTGAATGGATTGATACTTGGATTGAAGAGACAAGCAGGCTCTTCTGTGGGGTGGATTTTGAGGACTTTCTTAGCTTACTTGGTACCATACCAGCATGGGTTCAAAGTGGGGGGTATCAAAATTATCTCTTGGCACTTCTTTGACTCAACAATGCAAGAATCCCAACAAACCCCACCTACACGTGGTGGTGTGTACAGCACAAGGGCATATGCACGGCAGATACAAACTAGTCAAATACATTGTTACCTCACAAGTCTCATAAAAAAAACACACACACACATATATATATATATATATATATATCTATATATATATATATATTCACTTAAAAAACCATAGGTTTCACACATGTTATAGTTAGCTGGACATTTCACTCGTAAAAAACCAATGAAATTCCCCCGTTATAGTTACTGCAGGCAACTATAACTCACGCGACCGCAATCCTCTGCTGATGACGTCAGATATTACATCACTGTATTTAGACACTTATTTACCCATGTCTTCTTCCATTAATCTTTAGCTATACATATATTACAAATATTTTTTTTTCAGAAAGACACATATGTCATCAGTGATGTAATATCTGACGTCATCAGCAGAGGATTGCGGTCGCGTGAGTTATAGTTGCCTGCAGTAACTATAACGGGGGAATTTCATTGGTTTTTTACGAGTGAAATGTCCAGCTAACTATAACATGTGTGAAACCTATGGTTTTTTAAGTGAATGTGCAAGGTTTTTTAAATGCTAATTCGTAACTATAACGTGTGTGAAACCTATGTTTTTTTCAGTGAATTTGTACGGTTTTTTAAATGCTAAGTTATGTTTTTTTTTTTTCTTCAGTTTTTACACCGTGCGCGCACCGTGCGCCCACGGTTCGCAGTGCTCGCAGGCTGCGCGCACCTCGCGACTTTTTAAAAATAAAAAAATTGTTTTTTTCTCCATTGGGGGTCCTTCTGTGACCCCCTGACCAAGGCTAGGGGGTCAGGAAATGTCCACTCTGGCCCCTTTTCACGTTCTCCACCTTTGTTTTTCACCCCCTCAAACTGCGAGAGACAAAATGGCGGCCGACACTTCCTGGTTTCGACCGATTCGAATGTTTACCGACATCTAACAACCAATCAGAATTGCGCTCGCGCACGGCAGGGTGCGCGCACGGTGCGCGCGTATAGATATTGATATGCTTTTAAATGCTATTTTCTCAGGAAATACTGAACAGATTTACACCAGACCAGCAAAAGGCACTTCCTTGACCTTATGGCTACCTCTCTGCCAAATTCCACGTAATTCTGTTCAGCCGTTCGGGCTGTAGCTGCGACTAAACGTCCTATGGAAAAATGCATGGGGAAAACGCGTTTTGGGACCCCCCCTTTTTCTCGGCGTACGCTTGACGAATCACCCCGAGACTTTCAGGGTAGGAGCTGAACGGAGCGCCCCATTAGTTTTGAAAATTTCGCGAGGATTCGTCAACCGTGCCAAAGTTATTCAAAATAGAATTTTGAGATTTCCTATGGAAACTAGGTTGTAACTATAACTATCTACTGGCGACCGCCAGTTGATAATATATTTATATATATATGTCATTTTGTAGTTCGCAGCCGATTTTGTATGAAGGAACAATACAATAATACAGTATATATCTAGATGGGAATCATTGAATGATGGTCTACATCAAATTTGCATTATGTATATTATAGGGCTCGTAGGGCCCGATTCACAGAACTAACTTAAGACAAAATCCTAAACTTACTACCATTTTGGTATTCACAGAAGGCACTTACTCATTTTGGTATTCACAGAAGGCACTTACTCATTTCGGTATTCACAGAAGTTAGGAGTCCTAACTTTAGGACTCCCAAATGCCTTCTGTGAATACCGAAAGTCTTAAAATTAGGATTTTTCTCAATTTAGTAGTCCTAAGGACTACTAAATTGAGAAAAATCCTAATTTTAAGACTTTCGGTATTCACAGAAGGCATTTAGGAGTCCTAAAGTTAGGAGTCCTAACTATACTACTACTAAACTGAGAAAAATCCTAATTTTAAGACTTTCGGTATTCACAGAAGGCATTTAGGAGTCCTAAAGTTAGGACTCCTAACTTCTGTGAATACCGAAATGAGTAAGTGCCTTCTGTGAATACCAAAATGAGTAAGTGCCTTCTGTGAATACCAAAATGGTAGTAAGTTTAGGATTTTGTCTTAAGTTAGTTCTGTGAATCGGGCCCTATAGGTTTATGATGAAGAGGTTTGTCCGCATGTAGCGATTTCTTTGCTACATTACATTTATAATTTTGAAATTTTGATTCTTTCTGGTTGTCCCATATAAGGCATATGTTAAGGATATGCGAGCACATTGTTTTACTTCAGGGTGCGTTTTATCTGTGTACCACTATGGTTGCCATCCAACATGTTTCTAAATTTTGTACAGCTTGAGTATTTCTTCTCTTTTTTAGATCACCCTTGGTTTAATGTGGAAGTTTGCTGTTTTGTATGCCGCTATCCCACTGGCTCATATATGAGGGAGGAGTCAACATTTTACTATATCTGAATTGTATGGTTCTTCAGGTGTCATGTGATCAAGGCCGTGGCAACACGGCCAAAACGCGTCATGCCGACTGACATAAACGAATAAACCTGTTCGAAACATATTTCTCAGCGTGTGGTGGTCTGTACCTGTTCCAGTTATCTGCTGGAGTGGGGAACTCTTCTTGTTATATATATATATATATATATATATATATATATATATTCCGCAGGAAATGCCACCACAAATGAAGAGCCTCACAGGTAAGTTCATTCTCCCTTTATTATACTTGGAGCCACAATCCGTCAGTGCAGAAACTAGGACACCATCATTAAGCCAAACGCGTTTCGGGTAAGTTCATCTCCCTTTCTCAATGGCTTGTTTGTTCTAGCGAGACTTCCGTGATTTCACTTCACTTTTTAACAAAAAATGATTTCCCCAATGGGCGTGGCATGCACAGCCTTCTGGTCAAAGTAGTTCTTAATCTTTCAGGTATAATTTCTTTTCACTGGAAAGCGTCTCTTTACCTGTTTTTCATTTCATAAAAACCACAGTGGGTTGGTTCCTGGTTCTGCACCCTCAGGGTTGTCAACTTTTGCTGCAAGTACGGGCTTCCTCCCGTGTATCGGAAACTCCATCGCCGTTTCCACGGACCCGCTGCTATGCGGTGGGGCTATTTGCGGCCGGAGGCCAGCCGCTATAAATTCCGCAGGAAATGCCACCACAAATGAAGAGCCTCACAGGTAAGTTCATTCTCCCTTTATTATACTTGGAGCCACAATCCGTGAGTGCAGAAACTAGGACACCATCATTAAGCCAAACGCGTAGAGGCTCTTCATTTGTGGTGGCATTTCCTGCGGAATATATATATATATATATATATGGAAAGGCGTCTTCTGCGTATAAACTGCCTCCACCACAACGGAAGTTGCTTCGTTACGGGAGGACCCCACAGAAGCGGGTCCCGTTAAATTGCTGCGGTTCCTTCTAAATCCTCAGGAGGAAAAACGAAGCCGTGTGTGGTCCTTCAAAATTCTTTATTCAGCCACTCTGCCAAACGCGTTTCGAGTGCGAAGCACTCTTGTTCACTGACAAGTAAAATCAAAGCGAGCGGCCATTTTTATGGTATTCACCACGTGATTAAACAAAACTACAAATAAAGTGCATTAGAAAACAGACTTGTAGTTTTTTGATTTTTTAAATAGGAAAGTGGCACGCGATATTTGATAAGACTCGTATTCGTTGAAATTCATTTCATAATGATAAAACATGTGTAAAATCAATATATGTACAATGAAAATCAATTTATAAATATTTATAAATATTAAATATTATAAAATTCTTCTAAAATGAAATTGTTGCGAGTGTTGCCCCAGTGGGCCCACGTAAACAAGTTACTGTCAATTATCGCTGCTTTTCAATTCTGCCCCAGTGGGCCTACCGCCGTCCTAGATTTAATCGCATTTCTACTACATGTCATAAATTAGTCATAAAACCTATTATAAAACCCAACATTTAAAACTGCTAATAATACTACAATAACACATTTTCAGACTAAATGGGTATACAAATCTTCTTCTATGTTCAATCCATCAGGTTGTTTACAGTTTAGTTCAACAATATACCTTGACTCCAATTTTCTCAATGCTCTTTCACGGTTCCCTCCCCTTGTGTTTTTTGGTACCGCATCTATTACAAAGTAAGATAGACCTTTAACATCTTTTTTATGAAATCTTTCAAAATGTCTGGCGACAGGATATGTCCTATCGCCATTCTTTATTGCCCTGAGATGTTGTAAGATTCTTTTATGCACCTCGAGGATTGTGCTGCCCACGTACTGCAGTCCACAAGGGCACTGGAGCACGTAGACAGCAAAATCCGTTTTACAAGAGTATTTGCCTCTGATTCTCTTTGAATGTTTGCTAAAGCCTGGTTTGTACCTATCCGTGTTTACGCCATGAGTACAGGCTTTGCATTTGGGGCATTTGATAAATCCCTTGCGTCTTGTGAGCCAAGTGGTTTTTTGTGGTGGCTTGCTTAGAGTATTTTTTACCAGGGCTTGTTTGAAAGATTTCACCTTGCGGAATGTGATTAGGGGTCTCCGTGTTACAGCCTTACCTAAAATTGGGTCATTTTTTATTAGATGCCAGTGTTTATTACAGATGTTTCTTAATTTGTCATGCTGAATGCTGTAGGATGTTATAAATCTACACTCTTTGTTTATTTCTTTTGCATCATTCCGCTTAGCTGTCTTATTGCTAAACAAGATCTCTTCTCTTTTCTTTGCATTAGCTCTATGAATTGCATCTTCAATCCAACTGTCAGGGTACAAGTACAAGTGAAATCAGCAATACTAGTGTTAACTTTTTGGATGTTACAGTGTTTATAGAAGATGGTAAAATTCAAACCAAGCTTTACAGGAAACCCACATTCAGTAATACAATCCTACATGCTACAAGTTTCCATCCGGTTAACTTAAAGAGGAGCATCCCCTATGGAGAATGCCTAAGAACCAGACGAAACTGTAGCAGTGAGAAAGAATTACAAAAAGAAATGAAAACCTTAGCAAAAAGGTTCAAAGATAGGGGGTACCCTGACAGTTGGATTGAAGATGCAATTCATAGAGCTAATGCAAAGAAAAGAGAAGAGATCTTGTTTAGCAATAAGACAGCTAAGCGGAATGATGCAAAAGAAATAAACAAAGAGTGTAGATTTATAACATCCTACAGCATTCAGCATGACAAATTAAGAAACATCTGTAATAAACACTGGCATCTAATAAAAAATGACCCAATTTTAGGTAAGGCTGTAACACGGAGACCCCTAATCACATTCCGCAAGGTGAAATCTTTCAAACAAGCCCTGGTAAAAAATACTCTAAGCAAGCCACCACAAAAAACCACTTGGCTCACAAGACGCAAGGGATTTATCAAATGCCCCAAATGCAAAGCCTGTACTCATGGCGTAAACACGGATAGGTACAAACCAGGCTTTAGCAAACATTCAAAGAGAATCAGAGGCAAATACTCTTGTAAAACGGATTTTGCTGTCTACGTGCTCCAGTGCCCTTGTGGACTGCAGTACGTGGGCAGCACAATCCTCGAGGTGCATAAAAGAATCTTACAACATCTCAGGGCAATAAAGAATGGCGATAGGACATATCCTGTCGCCAGACATTTTGAAAGATTTCATAAAAAAGATGTTAAAGGTCTATCTTACTTTGTAATAGATGCGGTACCAAAAAACACAAGGGGAGGGAACCGTGAAAGAGCATTGAGAAAATTGGAGTCAAGGTATATTGTTGAACTAAACTGTAAACAACCTGATGGATTGAACATAGAAGAAGATTTGTATACCCATTTAGTCTGAAAATGTGTTATTGTAGTATTATTAGCAGTTTTAAATGTTGGGTTTTATAATAGGTTTTATGACTAATTTATGACATGTAGTAGAAATGCGATTAAATCTAGGACGGCGGTAGGCCCACTGGGGCAGAATTGAAAAGCAGCGATAATTGACAGTAACTTGTTTACGTGGGCCCACTGGGGCAACACTCGCAACAATTTCATTTTAGAAGAATTTTATAATATTTAATATTTATAAATATTTATAAATTGATTTTCATTGTACATATATTGATTTTACACATGTTTTATCATTATGAAATGAATTTCAACGAATACGAGTCTTATCAAATATCGCGTGCCACTTTCCTATTTAAAAAATCAAAAAACTACAAGTCTGTTTTCTAATGCACTTTATTTGTAGTTTTGTTTAATCACGTGGTGAATACCATAAAAATGGCCGCTCGCTTTGATTTTACTTGTCAGTGAACAAGAGTGCTTCGCACTCGAAACGCGTTTGGCAGAGTGGCTGAATAAAGAATTTTGAAGGACCACACACGGCTTCGTTTTTCCTCCTGAGGATTTAGAAGGAACCGCAGCAATATATATATATATATATATATATATATATATATAAAACCTACTGGCAGTTGCCAGTAGGTAGTTATAGTCCATAGAAAGAGCATTTTTTGTTTTGCTTATAACTTTGGCGTCGTTTGATGAATATTCATGAAATTTTTACTAATTCTTTGTTCATATCAGCTCCTATGTAGGAAGTTTTGGGGTGATTCGTCAAGGGGGGGCCGAGAATAAAGGGGGGTCCCAAAAGGTGTTTTCTCCATGTTAATTTCCATAGGAAACTTTAGACAAGGCTACAGGTCGAATGGGTGAACGGAATTACCCCAAATTTGGCAGGGAGAAGGGTCTTGGTGTAGAAAACACGCTTTTGTTTATTTGGTGTAAATCCGTTCAGTAGTTTTTGAGAAGTATAAAAAGTTACAGATATCGATATTTGGGAATTCTGCCATCTGATTGGCTGAGGCGTTACGAGCACAAGCTTGCTGCTTATTGGTTGGGAGCACTGCAAGCGGTTGCAACTAAGAAGTGTTGGCCGCCATTTTGTGATTCTGTCGAAGCAAGTATGGGGAAAAAAGGGTGAAAAAAGTAGGAAAGAGGACAGTAGGAGCACTGTAACCGTTGTGGGGGTGTTTAGGGTGTGCTATAGAGGGGGTGCGAAGCGAACTACTCATAGCTACCGGTCTGAAAGTGCTGGGTACGGAAATTAAGTGAGGTATTGCGTAGAGTCTGATGCTGCTAAGGTGAGCTGGTGCGGGAGTCGGGGATGAAAGCGTGAGCCTAAACTGAGTGTCTTATGGTGTGAAGTCATGTGCCCTGGCCGCTGTTCCACACCTGTCTAAGTAGTGTCAGTAATATTTTATCCGTAGTAGGAGGAAATTTTGTTTGGAACACGGTAATTTGTATATGGTGCTTAGGTGGTGTTATACAGGGAGTGAGAAGGTAAACTACACAGAAAACAATAATTGATCGGAAGATAAGAAGCATTGGGTACTAAAAACTAGGGTGCATATTAGTTGCGTGAAAAAGCATGTTTGTCATTGGTTAATAAAGAGCAGTCTAAACGTGGAGTACATTCGATAGGATGAAATGTGCAAAGCTCAACTAGACACACTACTTGCATTTGGAACTTAAAACAATGGTGAATTTTTAACCCGCAGGTGCTGCTAAATTTTCGAGAATATGCTGAAAAAAAAACCTGTTACGTTTAAAAAAATCATGATCTTTTAACCTGCAGGTGTCATAGAATGTTCCAGAAAGTGTGGTGATAAAATAGGTTGAACTTCTGACCTGTATGTGGCGCGGAATATTAAGTAGCTTTTCAGATGGAAAATTCAAAAATAACCAATGGAGATAAGTTTTGGAATGTCGATGAAGGAATTAAGTATTCTGGTTTGTTCTTTACATGTATTTATATGTGGAGCGACAGAGAAATTGTGCCATTACTGGTTCCATTCTTGATGAAAGCGGTGCATTACATGTACTGTGTGACAAAGAAAGAATTGCATGCGTGTGTGACATTTGAAATCTGCATACCGACTACAAAGGTGAGATAGAAATGAACAAGGTGTGTTATGTGTTCTGTAGTAGTGATTAAGTATTTGAGGTGATATTTTTAAGTTTGAAATTATTTTTTATTTGAAAATAATATCCTGTTAGTAAAGTGTGGTGTTTCATATTGTTTATAAAATTTGCATAAAGTTTGACCTGTTGCTATATAAGTACTTTATATATGTTTAGGAATTTTTCACAAAGAAGAAATGTAGTTTGTTATCTTTAAAGGACTGTATGGTTTTGAAAATGAGGTACAGCGTTAATTTGGGTTTGCTAATGTATTCAAGCAAGATAAACAAAATGTCCCACGTTTGCAAATTATACTTTTTGTGGGAGTAGTGGGGAAGGGGGGGGGGGGGGTAGGAGATGTATGTGTTATTAAGTTAAAAGTGATAAAACCAAAGCCAGATATGTTATGTGGACAGGTTGTGGTCTCATTTTTGACAGTGAGAGGTAGATTTGAATATAAGTCTAGGAGGCATATTATCAAGAAAGGCGTTAAAATTATCGCCGCTTTAGCGGAAGGAAACTGCCGCTAAGGCGGCGATAATGGGCTTGATAATATGCACTTGAGAATTCCAATAGAAGCCCATGTTCTGGTGTGAACCTGGGCTTCTATGGGAATTCTCTGCGGCATATTAACAAGCACATTATCGCCGCTTTAGCAGCAGTTTCCTGCCGCTAAAGCGGCGATAATTTTACCGCCTTTCTTGATAATATGCCTCCTGGTAGGTTGGTACTGTGAGGCCGTCTACAGTGTTTGGAGATTACATGGATAGGAGATGGAGATAGTAAAAGTGATACGTTCCTTTTATATGTACGCATAGTTTGAATCATTTGAATATAGGTTGAGATATAATATGAACATGGTTTCTGGTTTGCATTTGGGTATAGTTAATAGTTTTAGTAGTTTGTGACTAGTGAATAATAAAAAGGCAGATATACTAAAATATATGGTAGTAAACGTATTAATTATTGTCTGTTCTTATGAAATAGAAGTGGTTGGGGAGTGTTTCTTTAGAAGAGATGTTTTATAAATGTGTGAGAGATAAAAAAACAAATGAAAATGTTCGGTATATTTTCTGTATGACTTTCTTGACATTAGTAAAGTACATGTCATTATAAGTGATTGTAATTGTCAGGCTGTGTTCCTGTGCTGAATATACGTAGGTGTTTAAGTGGTCCGGGTTTTACCGGTGCTCAGTTTCACTATCTCTTTTGAGACAGTCGTCAATTTTTTCATTCAATTTAATGTCCTTAATATACATACAGTAAAGGGACGGTATATCAAAAGTTTGGGAATTACAACTTTGTTTACTCTGCTCATCCTCTGCTAAACACTGTACAGAGTGTTTAAACGACTTTATTAACATACAGATGTATAGCTAGTAAAGGTGGTGTTGTGCCACTGGGCCCATTTATAAACCGTGCTACGGGATGGTTTATGTTTTACCCGCCAATTTGCATGTTTGAATACTTTTGGATGATAAGCGTTACAGAAGACACCTTTAAAATTTAAGCCAAAGTATGGGTATAGTGCCACTACTAGGAATGGTGGGAGTTTCTCTTTGATTTCATAAGGTTAAGCAATGGCGGGGGTGGGGTGGGGGAGGTGGGTATGTTGGTGATTAAAACACAGACTTTAGTAACGTGCAGATGTCTAGCTACTAAAGGTGATGTAGTACCACTGGGACCATTTATAAAGCGCCCTATGGCATGGTATATGTTTGACCAGCAAATTTGCATGTTTTAACACGTTTTGCTGATGAGTGTTTCGGGAGATATCTGTTGAAATTAAGCCTCTGTATGGCTATAGTGGCGCTTCCAGGTTTGCTGGGGCTCTTTGTTTTATTGCGCAAAGTTAAGCAAGGGCGGGTGTGGCAGTGGTGTAGTGGTACTGGGACTGGTTATAAACCGCCTTATGGTATGGTGTATGTTTTACTTGGAAAATTGCAGGTTTCAATACCTTTTTCTGATGAGCGTTCTGGCAGACACCTGTTGAAATTAAGGCTATGTATGGCTATAGTGGCGCTAACGGGAGTGCTGGGGCTTGTTGTTTTGATTTCGTAAGGTTAAGCAAGGGAAGGGGTGGGGGTGGGAGAGGTGGGTATGTTGCTGATTATAACACGGACATTTGTAACGTGCATATGTGTAGCTAGTAAAGGTGATGTAGTGCCACTGGGTCAATTTATAAAGCGCTCTATGGCATGGTACATGTTTTATCTGGAAATTTGCATGTTTTAATACCTTTTGTTGCTGGGCGTTCCGGCTTAGACTTGTTCAACTTAAGTCCCTGTATTGCTATAGTGGCTCTACCAGGTTTGCTGGGGTCTTTCTTTGATTTTGTAAGGTTAAGCAAGAATGGGGATGAGGGTGGTGTAGTGGCACTGGGCCCATTTATGAAGCGGTTTATGGTATGGTATACGTTTTTCTCGCAAATTTGCATGTTTTAATACCTTTTGGTGATGAGTGTTCCAGCAGACAGCTACGCAAATCACACAACATTTCTGTGGATAACAAATTTTCGTGCTGATAGACACTCTTGT